>NC_135578.1:74773109-76014359 GCF_965152235.1 Eretmochelys imbricata
TTACTTATTAGCCATGTTTCTTGCACATATATTACATCAGGCTTTTTCATCAGATCAAAAATGGCTTTCTTAAATTCTTGTCCATGCATTATTAAACTATGCACATTCCAGCCAAGGATCGTTAAGACCATGTTATTTAAGCTGTATTATTGCCTTCATTTAAAATCACATGAATGCAATCTATTGAGAGATTGCCTGTCTTTAGATATTTTTCTGCTGCTTGCTCTGACTTTTAATCCTTTAGGTTTTTTCCCATCTGTGAGGTGAAGTTAATTACTTCTATAACGAACACTATAAACTTCTCTTTCACTACAAGCAATACACCACCTATTCCTCTCATATTCTCCTCCCTGACCAGAGATACATTCTGCAGTCCCTGTACATCTTTTCTCTTACTTATGTATTTTTCATTTTCTTTTTCTTTTTTTTTCTTTTTTTTTTTGCAGAGAGTACCTTTTGGTAACCTCTGCATATGATATTGTTTGAATTATTTTTGGGAGTATTTCTCTAGCTTGTCTTACAACTGCACACCCTTTATATGCTGCACTGTGCTTTCCCACACAATTGCTACATTTAAGTTCTGTTCCTTCTATGCAGTTCTCATATGAATGATTTCCTCCACAGTTACTGCACCTCATTGTTCCCTTACAAATGGCTGCCACATGTCCAAACCTATGACAGTTATGGCACCTCACAGGGGGAAGAGGAGGAATATATAGTTTAAATCAAAAAGATCGAGACCCCATTTGGATCCTGTCCAGAAAGGTCCCACCTTTAAGTGTTATGCATACAGCCAGAGATGGGTAGTTTATTCCCTCTCTCCTACTAAGTAGCCATTTAAAAAACAATACTTTATCTTCTTTTGACATCATCCTCAGACAATCCTAGCTGCACTCCATACACTATCTCTCTTGCTTCTATCAGGAATTTAGTCAGTTGACAAGTAACTTTCATTTTCCCCTAAGGTTAAGTTTCAAGCAGTTTTCCAACTTGCTCTTTATGTGTACATTCTCTCCACCTGCATTCTTTTCGCTTTTTGTATGCCACCAACACTTCACACTATCCATTCCATCTTTTTTTGGGGTGGGGGTGGGGTGGGGGTTAATGTCTCCTGTTTTCACACCTTCTGTAACTGATTTGACAGATGTGAAATGTAGATTTTTTTTTATCCTGTTTTTGTTTTTGATTTCTATGCATCCCTTCTTCTTTCTGATAGATGTAGTCTTTTTTTCTTTTCCTTTTCCTGATCTGAGAGCATTCCTCATCCCTGGCTTCTTCACTTTCATAGTCTAAGGCAACTTTCTATTCCCCCCATCACCACCACTTTGTCAGTTCCAGTGTTCCACCTCATTTCAACTGGGGGCCAGCTGCAACCCTCCACCCAGCCTGCTCCTACAGCCCAACTCACTGTCTTCAGCCAGACACCAGCACTTAGTCTTGGCCCCAGCCCAACCTTCAGCCTGCCAGCCCACCTCCAGCTGCCTCAACCCCAGCTTTCACAGCCTCCAAACTCCAGCCCAACGACTGTGCTGCTCGTACTGCAAGGCACAAATAGTGATCTGTTGGCCCTTCTGTCCCGTAAAGGAGCATAGTCAGTTAGTGAGGGCTTATTGGGCCCAGCATAGTTCACTGGATTACTTGATGACTGACCCTAGAGTCGGCTAAGTTCCTGACACTGGAGACCCACAAAGGGCCTGTCACAAACCAGCCCTTAGTATTATGGGAAAACAGATTACTGCAAGGAACAAGACTCTGAACGGTTTTTCTTAAATGATAACTAGCCAAGTGAAGTAAACTTTCCTGGCACACCTTAGTCAATTGCAGACTATTGATGAGGTCAAAACATTCACAACAAAGATATTTTAAACGTCGGATTACTTCAGAAAGCTTAGCCTTATCTAAATGAGTTCTGGCCACTCTCTCAGCCAATATATTTCTTCACCTGTTCGCATATTGATTTTTTTCCATCTTTTATTTATTTCAGCTTCCTCAGGGGTGAAAAGAAACAGTCTATTAAGCAGCTAATGGGAAGTTAGGGTCTTGAAAGTGGTTTTACTCTTAAAGGGTTATTGTCTCTCTGACTGAATCATTTTACAAATGCAAATTAAGAGGTTTAGAATGTAGTGACTTGGTTAGCATTCTAATGTGATTAGGGCATTCCATTTTCATATTTTCATTTTCATATGCTTAAATCCCAGCACATATTTAAGCATATGCACATACTGCTGGTGATGGCAGGAGAATATGTTATGTGAGATTACGTGTAGGTAATTGGATCATCCACAAGGTCTTGTTTTGCCCCTGAATGTGTTTACATTTCTCAATATCCTACTAAAGTCTGGGAGTGTGCATGTCACTTTTGACACCACTACCGAATCATTCCCAGATGGGTGGCTGGTAGCAGTGGCCTGTGAGGGTATGTCTACATTGCAATTAAAAACCCATAGCAGGTTCCTGTGAGGTGGGAGGGTCCCAGAGTCCAGGCTCTAGCCCAAGCCTGAACAGCTACACTGCAATTAAACAGCATCTTAGCATGAACCTTGCAAGCCCAAGACAGCAGGCATGGGCCAGCTGCAGGTGTCTAGTTGCAGTGTAGACATATCTATAATCACACTTGCTCTCTCCTGTGCCTGTATCACCTCTAATTTCTCCTTTACACCGCTGCAGATTCACGTTCACAGTATTTATTTGTCATTTGAATTTTTCTCTCTCTCCCTCTGTATTTGTTTTCTTTTCAATCAATTCTCTGCCCCATTTTCCAACATTTTCTTTCTTTGTTTCAAACCTCCCCTCCTTTCTGTGTATTTTTCACCTTCTCCTATACTGTAAGTGGAACATGAATACAAGTTCAAATTTAAGCAAATAGAAATTGCCAGTTCCCCATCTTAACATTAGTTCTGGCCTTAGTGGAAGCAACAGATATCCACAGTCTCCCAATAAAGCCTATTCCGGGGAGATTTCCAGCCCCAGCTTTGAAAAATCAGTAGGTGTCGATGGTTTGTAAAAGGCTAGATTAAGTACACACATTTGTAGAGATATATTCAACCTGCATCTCCGGACCTTATCAATTTTGTGCATCTTTACATTCCATACCTGTTTCTCTCCTTGGATTTCAGATGGTGGTTTTTTTTCTCCTTCCTATTTAGACAGAGACTTGCAAACCAACAAAAAGAGAGACTTATAGTAATACGATATTTACTGCAGATAGAGCAATTTCCTCTATCACTTTTGGTCATGAGAATCATTCTGTTATTGTTATTAACTCGCTTGGTGGCATCTCAGGCTTTCCTGTTTGGGTTGCTTGGTTTTACTAAATTGCAAATTTGGTCAGAGTTTAGATGGGAATATGTTAGTGATCGGAGAAAGGAGTGATGCTAGGGATATAATTAGTAGAACTACCCAGCTACGCCTGTCTGCATCTCACATGCTCACTACCAGTTGCCACACTTGTAGTAGATGTATAGTTTCTTGCCTGAGTTAATAATTACCAGGTTAACTCCTCACCAGCATCTTTCTTACGAAGTAGCACTTTGTTTCAATATTTTTTCCCCTTCTAAATAAGAATTAAGGTTCTGGGTAACACTGGTAGGTAATTTTCTTACCTTTTCCCTTTGGGAGACCTGGATCTGAATTCACGCCATAGCATTTTGTTTAGATCACAATTTTAAAAGGGTTAAATGAGCCCTCATCATATCCTAGAACATTTCTCGGCAATGTCATTGCATTTCCAGAGTCCTGCCATTGCCACGCCATTGTTTTTACTAGTGTGAGACCTATATGGCAAGCACAAGAAATATTTTTTAAATCCATTGTGGTATCATGTGTGCAATGACTGTAAGAAGCAAGATAAGTGTTACCATTGTACTTAGCGTCTTGCCAAGGAGTGTGGAAATTTCCTGAAATGGATTTAACATCATGTAACTATTGCCTTACCACTGCTAACAAAAAATTTGCCACAGCCTTAATTCAATGACCTCGCAAAGCTCATCGATTTTCACAGGTCTTTAAAGTGGTGATTTGTATTCTATTTTTGGGTGGCTGTGTCATTTTGGTCAGGAAAGACTTATGGATCAAGAAGTTTAGTCTAAAGCATTGGAAATATGTAGAAAATGATATAAAAATGTAAAAATCAGAAGGGGTGCATTTTAAACCCACTTTGCTTAGGTATAAATGACTCCACAGTGTGCAGGGCCTGGGAATCAGGCCCAATAACCTTAGAAAATGTGTTTAGCATTGCATATGCGGTCTCTAAACTAATGTTCTACTCACTAGGCTAAACATGGGCTTGAACTTTTTTTTGTTATAATAATACTAATATGTGATGCATTCAGAAGGCTTTTTCAAATGGATTATAGTAATTTCTACAAAGCTCTATGATTATTTTAGATTTCCCTTCTCCCTAATACAATAGATCTTTTTAATTTGAGTACATTGTGAGTCCTTTTTTTGTTATAACAATGTGCATTTTTGGCAAAGAAAGATTAAAACTGTTTTCTTATTTCAGTGACTGACATTAATCGCACATTTAACAGCCATTGGCAGGACTGATGTTAATTGTATCTACAGTATAGCACCATTTTGTGTTGTTTAAAGTAGTGAAAGTGGTTAAGAAGGCTGGGTTGGGGGTCTTTTGTTTATTTTTTACTTTTCTTCCCACTTCAAGAGTACTTAATAAGCTCACCTTAAAGGGACCTTAAACTACTGTGTGGGAACACATGTTCTCTCTTCTTGGAAGGGAAGGAAATTAAGTCATCTCTTTCCTGCTACCTCTTCCAGAACCAGATACATGCAGGTAACTGTGTTTTATTTTCAGACCTCAAAACGGAAACTGTGGTACATGTCCCATCATTAGCATTTATTTATTTTATTTTATTTTTCAAAACTACATCTAAAACATGGGTTACATGTATGGGAAAAAGATGAACCAACGTCCAGTTGGAACACAAAGACTGTGTGTTGGGACTGAATGATCCAGACGATTTGTGGTGGGATGTAGAGGCTTTCACTTTTAGGTCACCAGTTCAAATCTTAACCAAGTCAGTACCGAGCAAAAGCTATTTGCAGCATGTAGCAAATGTAGCTATTTTCAAGTTACTTGGCTGTCCAACTAAAATGAGTCGTGCTGCAGAATGAAATGCAAAGCTATTCCAAAAGTATGAGGTGTTTTTGCTAGGAACTAGAAAATGGCCCATTAGCATGGAAATGGAAGGGCTGTGATCATGTGAAACTGTAATGAAGAAGATCTGAGAGATGGAATCTTCAGTCTAACTTGGTAGTCAAGTCTATGGCACTCAAACGGCCTGTCTGCTTTTGGTGCTATGGAGCTGGAGGAAAAGCAGGGGACCCAGACAGCTCTTCAACTCCTGATCTATGCTGATTTTGAGATTTATGGATATCCATGCTGTGCACAGACTTGCTGACTATCCCATTTGTAGGTAACATATAGAGCTGGTCAAAATGTTTCAAAGTTTTTATATTTCAATGGAATTTTTCTCATAAAAAAATTCCCCACATTATTGACCAGCAGTGCCCACGTAGGTCTCATTAACCTATTGAATGCATCCAATACGGTATATGGAGTTGATGATTTGCCTTGCATGAGTACACACTGCTTTGGCTGCCATGATGAGAAAAATGCAGCATTTCTACAGTTTTTGGTCCTAATGTATCAGTGTAAACTGGCTAATGATTTATTCACATTTGTCCAGAGTTTGAAGTTAACCCCCATTATTCTTAGAAATTTACAGGCTAATACCAGGGCCACAGCCGCCTTTTCTTGGAACCCTTCTTGGTGATGCTCTAAATAGTAACAGATATTTGCCTTCCTTTGATATGTGATAACACTGGTCAACATTTTCTATCTAAACTGTCTTTCAATGGAAAATTAGTTCTTTGATTAAAATTTTCTTTACCAAAAAGTGGTTTACTTTCCACAGAAAGGTCTATATTTTGTCAAAAGATGGAAAGACCAAAACCCAAAAAGTTTCTAGTTTTTAGCCAAAACCCAAAATATTTTAGTTTTGATATTTCATCAAAAAGTCAATATTTTCCACAGAAAAATCCTCCCTATTTTCTAACAAGCTCTGATGCCTGGACAATTCTGCATAATATAAAGATCTCATCGTCAGCCTGTATAAAACATAAATCCACTGAAATGAATTGAGCTGTGCTGATTTACACCACTAGATGATCTGGCGTGATCTCTTTCTCAGTCTTAAAGTTATAGCCCAAATGGGATTTTACTATAAAGAAGATTAAATGTAGTATGTCAACTGAAAATTACTTGGGCCTGATATTAATAAAACTGGGGAGTCTATATTCTATGAAAAATATACAAGGCTAATACTAGAAATATTGTATACTACAGCATATCAAACACCAGAGTAGGAGTTTAGTTATAACAATGGCAATATTCATTTAATTTTGATGACCTCATTTTCAAACTTGCCTCAGTCAAATCCCTAAATGTTGTGCTCTGAAGAGTTCAGATTTGTATGTCAGTACTTGCTTATTTAATAAACCAGCTTTCTGCTCTGTGATGAGACACCATGACTTTTATTATTTGTATTATCGTAGGATTTAGGTGCTCTAGTCATGGACCAGGACCCCACTGTGCTAAGTGCTGTACAAACACAGAACAAAAAGACAAGTCCCTGCCCCAAGAGGTTTAATAATAATAAATAATAAATAATAATAATCTAATGGCATTATTTTGTTTTTTTCAAATACCACACAAGAAAAAATATTTTCGAAGAGAATCATACTCAGCACCCTCTCTTGCAAGTAACTAGTTTATTCAGACAGATTCTTTAACTCTTTCTATTGAGATTAGTTAAAAACTCAAAATATCGTTTTAACAGTTAGTGTGCACTGGCAAAACCTTTTCTGAAGCTCTCACGATGCTGCTGTGGGGCTTGTTGAATTTCCCTGTTTCACTGTGATTTTGAGGACTGAATCCCAAAGATGTAACATTAAAAGATAAGGATTTAAGTTGACAAAGCCTACTGAAATGCATCCCATGAGTCAAGGTTTTATTTAATTTAAAATAAAGCTTATCAAATGAAAACAGACATGCATATAACATAATAAAAGCTGGCACCACTTAGAAAGTTTTTTTTTAAAAAAAAATCTATTGATAAGAGTGATACTTTTTTTCTAAATTGATTTTCTATCATTCTTTCTAAAGCAGGGATAGTAGTCCCTGTCCCATGGTATTTTGCAAAACACCAAAACCAACAACAGAACTTGCTAGTGTACATACCAAATTCAATTTAGTTAATTACCTTCTGCTTCCCTGGATTTCTCTTGTAGTTCTGAGTATAACCTTCATTCTGGATCCAAAACTGTGTAGTGTTGCTATGTGCTGTTAAATGACAGCTGTGTTCTATGCGAGATGGCTGTACTTTAGTCATGGGTAAAGTGATTCCTTTATAAACTGTAGGCAGTGTTTTTCAGGTCTTCTGAAATGTTTATCTATGTCGATGTATAATCTCCATATAGTGATATATGATCTCTATACGGTGACAATCACTGTAGCATCTAAATCCAAGATATTTTAATATGCCATACAAAAAGCTATGTTAATATAATGTTACAGTTGCAAAGTGAAACGCTCAGAATTGTGAAATGTTAAAGTTAAATTTGCCAGAATAAGATTAACTCTGCCCCTTTGTATGTGTTATAACTGAGTCTGTAATTAACATAATCACGTATTCATCCCACAGGACTCCATGACGTTCAGTACACAGGTCAGAGCACCCTCAGTGAAGAAGGCAGCTGTCTGATATATTTTTATCCTCAGCTAGTGTTCAGTAAGTGGAACTCTATCTCATTTGCTGCGCCTTTCATTCACGGCTACAACCAAATGTACACCATAGAATATGATCAAAACTAAGCCACAGAGCCACAGGTCTCTTCGCTCATTCACTATGTTTTGTTGTCTCAGTCACTGAGCACTACGCAAACAGCATATTGAACAAGGCAGGGTCTTGCAGAAAGAGTAAATCATCTTGTATATGAAGATCATATCATAATACATACACACAAAAGTCAGATTTTAAGTTCTGTGGGAAACCATAACGTTGACATTTACTGGCTTTTGGGTGCTTTATTTTGTGACCTTGATGTTTTATTCATTTAGGGTTTTTTAAATGGAATTTCTTAATTTAAAAAAGAAAAGTGACAAACCACAGAAATTCCACTGGAACTATTTGCTACAAAGCATTAGACCCCTGTGCCCAGAAAAAGCTGTGTACTCAGGGTGTGAGCCAAAGCCCCACTGAAGCCAATGGAAAGATTCTCAGTGATTTCAGTGGAGATCAATTGAAGTGCCTTACTGAAGTGGAAGTTGAAGAGAGTAAAAAGCAACTTTAAAAGAGCCTTTAAAATGGAAACACTTATGCAACCTTCACTCTAGCTGTCACCATGCATTCCGGTATAGGTATGTTTTAAAAAATAAATATAGGCTCTGTTTCTTTGATGTTCTAACACCTCTTGTTCATTCCCTAAAAGAAATCATACAAATCCGCTTGAAACATTACAAGTATTTTGACAACAATGAAGTAAGTGGATGTCAGAGCTAGACTATTATGGCTTTAGGAGGAAGATAAGCAACATCTTAGGATAGGTGACATCTGAAAAAAAACCAATTCTGTTTTCATGCAAATGACTGTGCTAATAAAGAAGAACAGGGATATCAAATGAGAGGAAATAGACTACATAGGCAGAAGTGTTTCTAAATATACAGTAATATATTTGAAAAAGTTCCAAGAGATGCCAGCAGCTCTTCAGGCAGTGCAAATCTATTTGCATTTTTCTAATGCATGCACGGTATTGCTTCACCACAGATGTTTGTCAGTTACACCTTACATGCCCCAAAACAGATACCATATAAACTTATTCATAAGCTGAATAATTTTGGTAAAAAAGTGATGCATCAAAGACCGGGGTCGGCTTATAAATGAATCTACACCAAAATTTGATGATTTTAAACTCTATGGAATCATTGAATTGAATATCTAATACGTTGTCGTTTTGTTTACCTGGAGTGTCTGCAGGCATGGCGCCCCTCAGCTCCCTGTGGCCACGGTTTGCCATTCCCAGCCAATGGGAGCTGTGGGAAGTGAGTACATTTAAAAATATTTTTCATCACTGCATTTCATGAAGCTAAAAGTAGTAAAATATTTAGTTGGCCAAATTCCAATCAGCCACTGCAATTACGGTGGGAGCTGACAATAACTGCTCTAGTTAAAGATGCAGAACACATTTCTTTATTTATAGAATGCTCTGTGTGCACTGCACCCATTGCCTGAGTCAAGGGCCCTTGATTTCTGCACCACCCTGGTGTTGATTTCTGCAGGAGACTAGAATGCATTGGAAAAGAAGGGGTTGGGGCTTCTGATATTTCTACTGTTGACTTTTCAGTTTGCTGCAGAATTAAAGACTGGTGTGCAGCCAAAATCAGGGGACTTGATGCAGAATTTAAGATCAGTGCGCTGCAAAGTACATGGCATTACACCATCCTCCTCCCTACAAATGTTGGGAGGGAATGGATTTGGGGCCTCTTCCTCTCCTTGGGCTCCTGGCCTCCTGAAGGCAAACAATCCCCACTACATCACAGCTGTATTCTCTCTTAGAGGAGGGAAAGGGGTACCTGGATGAAGCCTGACCTTTCCATTTCACTTAGGCTGGGGGTAAGACAACTGCAAAGCTCCTTTTCCTTCTAAGACCAATCCTGGTGGTGTTTCATCCTGCGCTATGTTTTGCAGTTTAAACCTAAGGCATTAAAACACCATTAATTAAAAAGCCTTGGATATGCTGAGGCCTAAGACTGGCAAAAAGTGCAAAAAAACTATTCCATAAAACATAATTTTGAGGGACTAGATATTTGGATAGCTGGTCAAAGTGTACAAGGGGCTTATGCTGCTGTAAGGATTGCTCCAACTAGTATATGTATTCAGATATCGAAATCCATATTTACCTTGCAGTAGTAGCAGATGCTCGTAGCTACAAATGACTTTAAAATGAGCAGTTTTATAACAGTGATAAACATGACATAGGCTTGTGTGATTGGTACTTGTTAATGACAGAACTGTGGCCAGATATTTTCACCTTTAAAAAGCTTAGGAAATTAAGTGCAAAATCTAAATAAATGAAAAGTTAAGGTTGTAGTTAAGCATTTAATGCAGGCAGTACAGAAAGTATTGAACATGCAACCTTCACCACTCAGTAGCTCGTTGGCCTAAAACTAATAGTTTTTGTTCTCTCCATAACAAGATCATACAAGTCAGGTCTTCTCAGAAAAGCCCAAGAAGGAACAATTTTCTTCTCTCTAATTCTTCTTTCAATTTCCTTCTCCCTCCTACACTCATCTCACCAGTGTTGTCTCCACAGAATAATCAGTGTAGAAATCTCTCTCCTGTGGTTTGCCTTTTTCTGTTATGCTACAACCTCTTTATGGAAGGGAAACCTTATTTGTTCACCAAAGGAAGGAGTACCATGTTGTCATTATGTAAATAAAATCCATGCATCCTAAATACACAAATAAAATAGAAGAGATTTGAAAATAAAAGTAAAAAGGCAGATACAAGCAAGATAGGAGACCACACTGTTAGTGCAGTTGGGCAAAATTTGTGCTTTGTACTTCCTTCAGAATAACTCTGAAAGGACAACACAGAGAGTTTCCATTAAGTGTGATCATATTTATCAAATCCATTTTTAAATATTGGTTCAGTCAGAACAGTGATGAGATATGATATGTAATTAAGCTCTGTATAGATTTCACTTTCATGGGAGACTAAGAACAGCAAGGCAGAAATGATTTTATTGTATCTGTTTGTAGAGCTCATTAGAATCATTAATGATTTCAAAAGCCCACGACTCATCAACTGCAAATAAACAATAGGAATGACAACAACCCCACTGAAAAAAGTTTGGTGTACAAAGAGCAAATCAGTGGGTTTCAGAAAGTCAAAGCCGATAGTAAGGAGCAAGGTAGGTTAAGAGATGCAGGATAGGTAATAAAGAGGATTCATACTCCAGGGAAACCTAAAGAAAGATAACAAGCCAGCTCCTCAGCTGGGAAAATCAGCGTAACTTCATGGAGAGATATAGTTAGGGCAGGCTGAAAAACAATTTATGAAAAATTTCCAGGTTTTGATTGTTTTTTCTGCCATATCAGAACAAAATCAAACTTTTTATAGTTTTTGTGAAATAAGAGAAATTCTCTATAACCCAGAGGTCGAGGCACTGGTCTGTGCTGTGGTAGACCCAGGTTTGATACTATGCACTGTCTCCTTTGGGGGGGATCTGGCATGAAAAATTCTGCTCTACCTTGAACTTGGCTCTCCCACAGGCAAGGGCTGCAATGACCAGATCAGAGAGTCTCTCTCATATATATTCTGGACATGGGGACATTTTTTATTGAAAATGACATAGTTTTTATAAAATATTTTGGTTTTGACAAAATGGCATTTTTCAATGGGAAAAAAAAAATCAGTTGAAATTCTTTACCCAGCTCTACATAAAATATCCTGCTATCCTCACTAGTTGTGGGGATTACATTTCTATTACAGTAATAAGAGAGGATCCGAATTCTGATTTTGTTTAATGGGTATAAATCTTCAGGAACTAAATTTATTTACGATTTTTAAACCAACGTAGATGAGACTGGAATTTGACACAAAGAAAATACTTCTTTAACCTTTCTGACCACTTTTCTCAGCAAAACCTCCTCTCCCATTTCCTCTCTGGATTGCTTCTCTTTGAACAATCTGACTCTCTTGGGGTGATTATAGACCCATGATACACTGAAAATCTCTGTGTGATTCTCCCTAGGTGGTTATTGACCCATTTCTTGTCTTTCATGTCTCGTACAGAAGCCCCAGTATACTAGACACTGTGCTTATACACATAGAAAGACATGGGCCCTTCCCCAAACAGCAATGGCTCTATTCAACTTGAGACATTAATTATGCACAAATGTCACTCAGCTCTATATTTCTGTATGCTAACTCTCTCTGATCCCTTGCCCTCCCATCTAGCTGCCTGTCTCAAACTTGACTGCATTTGAACTCCCTATTACCAAATGCTCTGAAAATAAAACCACTCTTGGGTACAAAGGCCTCTCACTCCATGTCTCTGACTTTATTAACTAGCAGCCTCATTTTCAGAGTTGAGCAGTCACAGTACTCAATTACATCAGTAGGAACTGGAGGTGCTAAGAACAGCTACAAAATCTGATAAAGCCTTAATTTTCCTTCCACGGTAAAATACTCTTTTCTATTTTTTTATTATTAGCCTCCCATATTTGATTTAATAATACTTGCCTTTCTAATTTAGCCTGCAAAACCTATATTACTAGTGGAAAGAACTAAGCTCAACTCTAAGATCCCAGGCTGAGTACACATTACAAGTAAAGGATTTTTCTTTATTTAAATTGAACACATTTGAGGTGGAAATCATTGCGTGAAAAATATGGAGCCCCACACAATGCCATTTTTAAAGTCACATTTGAAAATAGAACTAGACTGTAACCACAGAGAAAAGAGAGGCTTCATTGAAACTAAATCCATTAAATATGAAGGATTTTTATCAGCCGCCTCTCTCACTGCTTCTACCGAATGTTTGAAAGTTGATCTCAACTCATCTCTGTCTTCCTGTTGACACTGCACCAAGAGCCTCCCAATGAATGAATCATATTACTGACCAATGCATTCTTCCCTGCAGGAATGTTTGCTTTGACCCCAAGCACAGGAGCTTCGAAACCAAATTTAAAACTGGATCTGTTAGTATGTGTGTCAAAATGACACTTCTTTAATTGGCTTACTCTCTAATATGTCAAGAATCTCAAACTAGAGGAACATTATTTAAAGTTTCTTCTTGTGCTGAAGAGATTACATTTTTCATCTTTTCTGCATTGTCTATCCAAGGTCTACAAATAATAAAGAACCAACCAACCAAGCTACTCTCGGCATAGCCTTCTACAACCTGAAAAGGGAGAAGAGCCAAGAACACATGGGTTTTGCTAAGGATTTTGCTATTACCAATGTATTTTATGGAGAAGGAACTTGATATTGTGGTGATGGGTGGCAGTACAAAACTCTAAAATAGATAGAAGGCAGGCATTGCATTCTATCTCACAGAAAACTATCCTCAGATAGTCCCAGAGTTCCTACACAAGCAGGAGATAGCAGGGAAAAGCATCACCTAATAACAACCCTGATTAATAAGTCTTTGTTTCTAGGTTGGGGAGTTGCAGTCTACCAGCAATAAGGCAACCACACATTTTACAAACCCAGGATGGCATCATATTCATTAGGGTGCAACAGAGCACATTTTTAATTGTTTCTTTCCATTAGTGTTTTTCTTTACTGGCCCAGCTCCCCACTGGTGATAGTTGCTCACAATCCCAGCCAGACGGCCAGCACTGTGAAGACCGCTGAGAGAGAGGGATAGAGAAGGGGGAGAAATTAAAAAAAGAATATCAGGACTATAATTATGTCCATCTTCTGCCAGATGCTCTGTCAAGTAATAGAAACAAAGCCAGAAGTTAGCACTAGATATTCAAGCTTAAATCTCACTCTCTTTCTCAATCTCCCTCTCTTTCTCTTTAATGATGCAACCTGGATGTTCTGCACATGAAGCAGGGAAAAATTCTGTTAGCGCCTAATAGATACAAGGGGGAAGTGAGGAAATGTGTAATATACACTGAGGATCAAAAGCAAGAAGTACACATATTAATCTTGCAACCATTATTTGATTAACCAAAACACATCAGCATCTTTGCACCCGACCATTTTGTCTGCTTTTAGAGAGGCTATAGCCACACGATGCCATATTCATATTACAAATGACTATAGTATATTTGGTATATACTGAAGTTATTTGTATAATTATTTCATTAAAATACTATAGTTATTGTATAATGAAAAGGGTTGGTTGAAAGACCAGATAAGATGAATACAACATCTTTAAGTACCACAGTAGCAAAAAAGTCTGTATTTCTGATTGTGAATGTCTATACATCTTAGAACACAAAGGCATGAAAGGCAGAGGGGAAATTAAAGAAGTTAAGTGGTTGTTTTCCTCTCCATCTTTATACTGATAATCATGAGGATCTTTTCCCAGGGTGCTTTTCAGTAGAAATCAAATTTCAGGGTTAAGATGCATCAAAGTACCTAAGGAGGAAATTTTGGACTTGCAATACGACTTGCAAGACAACTTGCAATACGAGCTTGATTCAAATTACATTGTAGTCAATGGAAACATGCCTTTTGAGTTCAGTGAGTTTTGGATCAGGCCCTTAAAATCTAGGATTTGAGGGTATGCATGTGAGATTTCTGCCTGAAAATAATTTTGGAATAGTAGAGAAATTGGCCAGACTATGCAATAGACATCTTTGAAACTATTCCAAAATTCTGGGAAAAGCCTATAAATTGATGACTCTTTTATAAACAAAGGAGATCTGGCAATTACAAGACAATAAGCTCCTCCTTACCTTCCAGTAACCAAATAATGCTGGCTAGCATTTAAAGAGTTAATGTTGTAGCTCTTACTACACCTGGAAATAGTGTAGACTCTTTTGTGTCACTGACAGGGCACTGCTAATAAACAGAGCTTTTCAAAAAATGTCAGTTTGTAGTGGGATTTTTTAAAATTCAAAATGAATTTTAATATTTTTTTATTTTTCTATTAAAAACAAAGTTCAGGTTTTGGGACAATTTTTAAAAACAAATTTTTTTACTGAATTAGGGTCGGCATTCTTATGTTGATCAACTGGAAAATTTTGATCAAAATTAAAATTTTCCGCAAAAATTTTGCTGAAAATTTTGTTTTATGTCAAAAACAGTATTTCAGTGAAAAAAATTCTACCAGCTCTACTAATAAAACACTTACGACTGTTGCAATCACATATGCTTCTCTGGACTGCTTCCTTCTCCTTGCACCACAAAAAGACATAAAAAGTAAACTAAGATTAAATTGATACAAAACATAAATACGCATTTGCAGTTGGATACATCATCCCTGTTCACTTCCTGTCCCAAAATAGGATGCTGTGTCTTAAAACAGTCCCTGTACTTCCATAAGACTGAAGGATAATTTGGACATCTAACCTCCCCACGTACATACACATGCATATACTCTCCATATCACACATAAAATTTAAGTGGTTCTTTATGTGGGGAATCCTAAACTTTAAGAAGCACAGAGAAGAGACTCAAATGAGAACAGTGCAGTCATACGAGGATTCACCAATTTTGAAAAGTAATTTTGCTATTCATCAAATTGATAAGTAAAATCTACAAGATGGTAATTAGGCCCATATAGTTCTAAATGCTGGGCACTGAGGAAGACTAGAGCAGATCTTTAGTATAGCGGAGATGAAAATATTATGATGAATGGTTGAAGTCACGAGGATAAACCATTTTCAGAACAAATGAATTAAGGAAGTTTGAAGGTGGTACCAATTATAGAAAATCTGAGGGAATTCAGGCTTCTGTGGTCCAGGTGTGTGAAAAGATTATCAGAAAAATATATAGGAAACTGCGTGTTAAATTTAGAAGTGGAGGGTAAGAGAAGGGTTGGAAGACACAAAACTAATGAATGCATGTCATACAAAAGGATTTGATTAGCTGAGGAGTTTCTGAGGAACGGCTTCAAGACAGACTGGAATAGAGAAGGACTAGAAAAGACAGCCCCATATAGATGGGAACCAAGGCTAGAAGAAGAAGATAAAAGGATTCATCAGATTACAGGAACCTATATTTTGAAAAAAAAAATATGTCCGACAGATACATTAGATTGTTGTTTTGTCTGTTTGGTGACCCCTGCTTCTATATCCTCTAATAAAGGGGTAATGCACGTGTACGTTACAGACTCTTTAGACTTGTCGTTGTGGACTACATCATTATATTTTATTTATCTAAGTACTTATATGGCCCTCATCACCAAAGCATCTGTGACTGTCAGTCATTAACGGATTTATTTCCTTCCAACAACCCTGTGAAGAGTTATCCTTCTTGTACAGAGGAGGAAATGAGGCACTGGGTAGCTAGATTAAGAAAATTGTCCAAGGTCACACAAGAAGCCTGTGGATGAACTAAAAACTGAGCTTAAGTCTCCTGAGTCCCAATCCAGTGTTTTATATCCACTAGGCCATCTGTCTTAATTGGCTGGTGTAATGATCCAGTGTAATACAAGCAATATCACCCTTTCCACCACAAATTGCAAGCATTTTTTTCTGTTTTTATTACACATACACCAAAGTCTGGAATTGTTCAAATAACCTGCAGCTAGTCAGACACATCTTAAGAAAAAAATAGTGTTTAAAATTCATCACATTTTGTTCCCTTCTGGAAGAACTTCAGAGTTGAACTATTGAGGTTCCTATGTTGAAAAAGTAAATGCACTCCACAACATATTTTATAAAAAAGAAAAGGGGGAAAAAAGAAAAAAATCTCCTTTGCATACACTGGGTGGAAAGCAGGTGAAAAGGAGGAATGTTAAAACATGGGAACAGCACCAAATTATTAAAACACGAGAAAAGCACAAACACAGTGCACTTGCTGTTAAGGAATACTGGGTACATGATTCTTGCAGCTTTCCCAAGTTATCCCCATAAAAGATGAGATGGAATACTGGGTTTTCTTTGTCATTACAGAGGGCAAGCCTATAAACTTTCAGAACAAAACAGGTGAACTACAGTGCCATATAAAACTATTGCGAAAATACATTTTAAAAAATGTTCAAGATCAATTAAGTAATATTTGTATAAAAACAATTGAAGAGAATAATTTTTTCCCATTTCCCTACTCTGTTTAATGCGATTGTGCTATCAAAAACAGAGAGGCAGATTCTTGACCTGACCATGCTGCTGACTCTTCATGCCACCATGGCAATGAAAAGAGGCTGTGAAATTAGCTCCAGTTATTGCTTGCTATGGAGCAGCCCCCAGGGCTGTTGCATCTGGGCGTAATATAGAACAGTTCTAAGGTGGCTTTTAAGATCAGAATTCAGCAAAACACTTAAACATTTGCCTGATTTTAAGCACATAAATAGTCCCATGGAAATCAATGTCACCTTGGCCCACCACCATCTCCTCAGCTGCACCCACAGAGTTCTGCTGAAGATCCAGGCTTGAATCTTGTGCTCACGGCTAGAAGCCCAATCTGCCATTGTGTGTGTATTGTGTGTACTCCCACTGAAGTCAATGGGACTTTTGAGGGTAGATTGATGATGCAATTGGGCTTTTATCAGGTAGTAAAAAGTGACAATTAATATTGTGTTTTAAAATACAGACAGTGTTATCTATTGTTGTTAACTCTATGCTTTCTGTACATCTTCCGTTATGGAGTTAGAATCTTAAATAAGTTTTAATTATTACTATTTTGAGTTTTATAGCATCACAAACATTACCTCATTAATCCAGACAACTCCTACTTTAGATACATAATGATGATTATTCCCATTTTCTAGGCCAAGAAATTGAGACACAGAGAGGTTAACCAAATGATTTGCTCCAGACCACTCAGCGATTCAGCAGTTCCCAACTCCCAGAGCAGTGCTCATACCTCTAGATGACATAAGTTAGCTTGATCTCACACCACCTCTGACACTTTTCAGATAAGATCCTCAGCTAGTGTAAGTCAATGTTGTTCCATTGAAGCTCATGGAGTAATGCCAATTTATGTACTTCTGTTGTCTCACTGAACTCACAAAAGTGTTTGCAAGATTGGAACCCAAGCTCTCTTTGAGGCATAAGTAGATATGCAATTTTCACTAGCCTATAGTTCCCCAAATGGTGAATTTGCATTATACCTTAAAAAAAAAAAAAAAAAAAAAACACACACCCAGCCTTCTGGCTCATTCTAAAAGCATGGCTATTTTCAGAACACAAAAAATTTGAAAACATTTGAAAGGATTACAAAATTGGGTTTAGAATGGATTAGGTGCTGAAGCCTGAACTGTAGGCCAGACTATGGTTCCATCATTTTACTCTCCTATTTTACACAGAATTCCAATTGACTTGGCATTAACGACATTCCCACTGATTAAATGAACACAGAATATGCAATCAGGATCCATACTTAGAATAAAAGCTCTGCCATGTTGTTGAGACAGGACAAATTCCCCAGAATATTTTTTTTTCATATTTAACATTTGTTTTTATATTTTCCTCTTATTTTAATGGCTTTTGACCTGAGCTGATGTTACATGTAACTGGAAAAGAATATTATAAGTGAGTTTCATTCTCTTATTTCTTCAAATTCTTATAGGGTTTTTAAGTCCAAGCCCCAGCTACTTTTGGCAACAGGTCAAAACAAAACCATTGCAATGGTTTCCTGGACAGATGATATTTAGAGAGATGTTTCAGATGGCAAAGCTATTTCTTGCTGTTGGTGAGTCAGACAGGAGGAAAAATGTTATGAAATTATGAATGTTAGAAGAGAAGCATGAAAAGCATGTTTGTTTTGCCTGGAAGCTGAGAATATAAATATTTTGTATGAATTTAAAAAGTTGCCAAACTCAAATTTTAAAAAAAAGTTAATGAAACCTTGTAAAACTGTCACATACTTTTTCTATATTTTGTCTGCATTTTGCCAAGTTATCTCTGAGCAAACACATGCTTCCCCGCATACTGACTGAGACATTCAAGTAACAGTAGCTCAAAGCCAGTGCTTTTGAGATCACAGTTGTTTCTGTGATAAGGATTGATGATGCAGCTGCAAAACTCAACATTGAAAACGCAAAGCAAAGCTGAGGTAGAGACTAGGCAGGCTGGTTATATATATGGGAGATACTTAAAAGGGATGGATGAAGTAAATCAAAGAAAGTAAGAACCAGCCCAAATCTGACTCCTGAACTGAATTTCCAAACAAACTCCCTTGCACCTTTTTCAGGTTTGAGAAACGTGGGTCATTTCCCATGAACAGCAGCAAAATGCCATGCAGTAGTCCCAGCAGTCCTGTAGACCACAGCTGGCCTGGTGGCAGTCTTTAAATCTCTTCGGCAAAATCCTGCTGCCATCGCGGTGCATGGCATCATGATTTCCCCCTTTCTCCCTCCCCCCAAATCTCCTTGCTTCTCTTGTGTCAGCACTGACTCGATAGAGTCTCAGATTCTTCAAAGTCCCAAAATTGGAGATAACACAGCAGATAATTAAATATCTGAACCTACCCAAATATTATCAGTGGTAAAGGAACTGCCCTGTGGGCAAAGAGAAAACATGGGAAACAGGAAGATGCTAAGAATCAGGAGGAAAAGACTGCGTGTGCAAGATGGATGGGAAACAACAAAGAATGTACTAAAAGCTAATTGTAGCGTGGGGAGGAAAGAATATATGGACTTTCCAAATGTTCAAATTAGTTAGGCTAAGTGTCTATGCTTTGGGGCCTGTCTGCTCTAAATCTTTTGATATTTGCCAGTCACGAATATGTGCAGTAATAATATTAATACTTAGCTCTTTATAGCACTTTTCATCTGTAGATGATAAAGCAATTGAGGCTAGAACTGGGCAAACACTGCA
Source organism: Eretmochelys imbricata (assembly GCF_965152235.1). Classification (NCBI taxonomy): domain Eukaryota; kingdom Metazoa; phylum Chordata; order Testudines; family Cheloniidae; genus Eretmochelys; species Eretmochelys imbricata. The sequence continues at coordinate 74,792,635 of NC_135578.1, forward strand.
ACAAAAGGTAATATTAATACACAGAAAACCAGTTATTTTGATTCAAAGGTATTCGAGATCCAGTTTTATTTGCACTTTTTGTTTTGTTTACATGTACACAGTTTGTTCATGTGCAACGTGTGCGTACATATATAACAGTTATGATCATCCAATCAGGAAACAAAAGCAATATCCTAGGATGTTAGTGACCGGTCTCGCAGCTCGAATAAAGCTAGCACATAGTGAATGCAGAACAAATAAAATAAAGATTTCATGAACAATTCAAAGGCTGAAATTTGATCACACAAACTGCTCTGCAAACAATGGAAACACACATCATTAAAAGTCATTCTAGCTTATTCTAGTACTGGTAATTTCACAGGTTCAGTCTCTACATATGAGCCAATATATTAGCCTTTCGACTCAAAAGATGGGGTTCAAATTCCAGTTTATATTATAAGCATAAAATAATTAGATAATCTCATTCCAAACCCACACAACTTGGCAGCATCTGATCAAAGAGGCCCTCAGATGATGCAGGGCAGCAGTAAAATGCCCTGCCCAAAATGGATGGAAAAAGACATTTTGCAGAATGTCTACCTACACTGTACCTGGCTCAGGAAAGCTTTCTAAGTCACTCACTTTTATGCATACTAAAAAAATTTCCCAATCTTTAAATTAACTTCATTTATCACACTTTTTAACACCTATTTTATTATTGATCCATTTAGTGAGAGAGGTGGTTTTATTCCCTCCCCCTCCTCCCCATCGCCGGCTGCAATTCTTATAAAAGAAACCTGCAGTAATTAAGAGTTAACCACTTTGTCCTTTTGGTCCATTTGCCATAACAGGTCTGACTCCTGAAATGAGTGCTAAGCAAGAGCCATGGTATGGATGTGGAATGTTGACTCATTACCCATGCATGAGTTTGGCTAACTGACTGAATAATATGGTTTCTCGGTTACTCTCGATAAGACCACAAGGGCCATTGCTACAGAGATGGGCTTAGAAACAGAATCTTCTCTGCTCTGGATTTTACTCAGCACACCTGCCAGCTGCACTATACATGGACAGTGTTTTAATATATTTCAGAGTGAGAGCTGGGGAAAAAAATAAAATTATAAATGAGTGAGACAAGCTTTACCCTCATCTCTGCGGCTTTGTGACAAAATTACTTCCTGAGAGCATGAAGCAGAACAGGGCCTTTTTTGTTGTTGTTGTTGTAGGTCTGTGTTTTCTTAACTAAACTTCAAAAGGCTGATGAGAAGGTGCTAGAGTGAACTTTAGCTTTGAAAGTGTACTTTACCTTATCTTCCCTCAACAGCCATATCCTTCAGAAAAATGAGGTCTCTCTCTCTCTCTCCTCAACACCGACAAGTGAGCTGCCTTAATTCATTTTCCACATGATTACACGCTTTCCACTCCAAAAAGAAATTAAATTTTAAAAATGAATAATAATCAAAGCAAACAAACCCAGAGTTGACACAACCTCTCTTTTCTCCTTCAGTCCCACTAATTTGCGTGATGGTGTCTTGCATTGTCACCTCTATATAGTCTTTTTATGGAGTGGTCTCCAGTGTTACCAGCAGAAGCAGATTTGACAACAAGAGGGCTGTGAGTTTGGAAAGCTGCTATGCAATTGGCATACTAGTAAATGCCATGATAGTAACTTCAGTAAAACAATGTGGATGTGCCATGTTTTCTCAGTCTCTCAAGCTTGTTTTTGGAGCAGCAAGGCATGGGTGGATGAACTAGGTGTGGTCCAATATGTTAATCCATTTAGAATCCATAAACATCATCTACCATATGTATGCTAAATGCTACATTCTAATGGGATTATCACTTCCCATTCCTTTTCTTTTCTGGTTGATCAGAGGGGTAGGGGGACAAGAAAACTGTGCTCTCATTAGTCCATGGATGGAGAAATAAAGCAGAGGCTATGTCTTCACTGCAAAAATAAGATGTGTTTTAACATCAAAATAGCGATCTCAGTTAGAAACCTGATGGAATCAAGATACAGGTATCTTTCTCCTAGCGAATCAAGTCCAATGCTCTACCACCCTCTCACTCCCACCCCCCACCCCTCTGAGTCCTGGCCTGGCAGCTCACAGGAAAGATTGAAGAGGATCTATTTTTGCTACAGTTTCAGCATGCTAGAAGTGAAGGTCCCTCACAAACTTTTGCAATCCGCCCCGCAACAGCAGGTAGTAAAGATAGGCCTTGTCACTACTTGTGGGATACAGAGGGATGATCTTTTTCCAGGCACTATCTGAGCTCACCTGATATAGTGAAATTCTGCTTACAGCAAGGCTTTCCTATGAAATTGATGCTGCCACATTGCCTCCCATCTAATGGCGAGCAGGAATAGGCCACACAGCCAACCTTAGAGACTCAGAGCTAGAGGGGAGAAGTTAGCCACCTTTCCTGGGTGTTCTGTCTCCCAGAAGGATAGAATTAAAAGTAGATGGGGAAATAAGATGCCCTCCCTCACCCCCAAACATATACTACACCACCCCTTAGCATAGATGTGGGGAAATGGGATCTTTTTTTGTGAGGGGGTCAGGGGTATCAGTGCTATAAAGAAAGGAGTAGAGGTGGTTGAAAAATGCCTGTCAAATTTTCTTTTGACAAAAAATGAGGGAAGTTTTCATTTTGTTCAAAATTTTCTTTTTCTGTTTTTTTCAACATTTATGTGAAAGAATGTTTGGTTTTGGTTTCAAAAACTAAAATTCTGTGAAAAAATATGAAAAAAAGAACTTTTAAGACTTTCATTTTTTTCTTATCACATGTGCTATTTTCTGATCAGCATTTATGCTGGTCTCCGAAGAGTGACAGTATTTAAACAGAACCTGAGAATCTTTTGAGGTCTGCCATGTCTAACTTTTGTCTGCTGTGTATGGAGGATGGGTGTGCGATGCAGGAGTGCTCTCCCTTTTCCCTAACAAAATAACCTTGCAGAAAAATAGCCCCCAAGAAAACACCTGGAAACTATCGCCACTCAGGATAAGTCCACAAGTATAAATCTGAGCTTTAGCCAGTTACATACTTTAGTTAGATTATAAACTCCTTGGGTTATGGACTGTCTTTTTGTTATGTGTTTATATAATGCTTAGTACAATGGAGTCCTGGTTTTTGATTAGGGTCCTTAGGCACTACCATAATACAAATAGTACACTAGCATAATCATAATACACTTGCAGTGGTATATAATCATTGATGGGTGAAATGGTGGTGTGGATGCTGGGTAATTCCCACTAACATAAGGAAAGTTATATTAGTGTGACTTTTCTGTAGAGACAAGTCTTCATTCTCTATTTTGAATAGCAAATTAAAAGATTCCTTCAATACTAACTCCATTGACTTCAACTTGCATTGGATCAGGCCCTTATTGAATACACAAAGGCACATAGTTTAATGTCTAATATCTTCTATCAGTAACTCTGCTCCTAAATACCATATTACATCCATTACATTAAAAGAAAGTTAAAGGTGCAAAGGTAAGCATTCAGAAAGGTAGGAGGAAACTTTAATTCAATCTCCTTGCATGTACGCATTATGCTCAGTCTTTAATGACATGATCACAGACTATTTTTTCCACATGACCCCGCCTCATTCTGAGCTGAGATGGATGATACTCGGAATGATTCAAGGTTATATAGTTAATGAAGCTGTTGTTTTTAGGAGCCCTGCCTCATTTGCTGGAGCAATTGGAAGGTATGTGGTGAATGAAGCAGGGGACTGCAGGATGAAAAAGAATGGTCTTGTGATTAAAATAGTTTTATGTGGACTCTCTTGTATCTGTGCCTTTGCCATAAAGCATATGATGTTGGGCAAGTCACTTAAACCCAAGTGTTCAGTTAGCCACTATTTGTGTGTTCCTCATTTTTTGGGTGCCTAATGTGAGACATCAGGGCCAGATTTGTAGCAGTGCTGAGTGCTCACAGCTACAACTGAAGTTGACTGTGGGTTGTGCATCGAACATATAAAGTTCTGTAAACATGCTAAGTATTCTGGAAAAAATCAGACTCTATTCTTTATCGATTCTAATATCACCCTCATCACTGTAGTGTCTGAGTACTAGAGCAGTAAGAGATGTGATTAACATTTGTCACATATGCTTTGGTCTCTCTCTCATCCTCTCCGAAGATGCAGAATTGTGTTTGCAATGAAATGTTTTGTTTTGGTAGGGTTTTGTAGTTAAATGTACATGTCATTATGAAATTATGCCAGAGAAGGCAAGATCCAAAAAGTGTGCCTTGTACTTGGAGTGGAAGGTGGTGAGGTTAGTTAGTTAGAGGTCATTAGTTCCCAAGGGAATGTGTTTCACAGGCAGGACGGGCGCCTGAGAAAAATTCTGTCTCCTGCACCCTGTATTATAATGCATTTGAACCATGCAGGTTTTTGTTAATGAAATGGTATTATAGAGTAACAACCTTGTTCTGTTTCTGTCACATCAATGCAAACTTTTTACTCTGACCTAACCTTCTCATTTCCCATGCATTCCTATCAAATATTCACTAATTCAGGAAATCAGGATAAAAAAGTGTGGGTGACTTAACAGGGAGATTTCTAAAACAACCAATGGGTTTTACGCATTGACTTTCAATGGGAGTTGGGCACCTAACTGCCCTTTGTTCCTTTGAAAATCTCAACCTAAAATGCTTAGCATTTTCCATTGAAGTAAATCCCCATAGCAAAGTCCCATAGATAGAGGCATTTGAGCTAACTGGAAATCCCCTACCAGCTTTCCAGCTACCTCACCCACCTACCTGCCTTCAGAGTCTTCAGCAGCCTAGGCTCCCAGGCTCCAATCTCCTTGGAAACTCACCCAATGGGCTGGCATGGATCTGGGAACCTGGAAGCTCCCAGGGTCCATGGGAGCCTTGCAACCTGGGGAACATATTTTGTTTCAGAAACACTGAAACAGTTCCACTGGGGGAACATGTTGGTGTTTCCAAAATTACACATTATAGAAGGTTTGGGGGGTTTGTCAGAATTCAAGAAGCATTTTTTCCCTCAAAGCCTCAGATTTTTTTGTGGCAGTGAAATTTACTTTCCCAACCAGCTCTGACAGGTATGCTTGTTAACCAGCCAATCCAGTCACTCCTTTTCAGTCCATATAGTTTTAAATACAGTGTGCAGGCTGACACTGATCTGTAGGATTCCTTCTGCATCAGCAACTAAGTTCACCAGAGGGAGACCATCTCCTTCTTCACCTCCTTTGTTCTGATCAGACAGAGGTGAGAGTCACCTACATTCTTTCACCATTAAAGCCTCCCACCAAAAATGGGATGGTCCTGGAGGGCATTTGGATGTGGGAAATAAAGAGAAATAAAGGTTTAGATCATGACTGGATGATTCTGTTACAATGTTATACTACCTTAGAGCTGGTAAAAATGAAACCCTGTTGTTGTGTAAAGCACAGTGCTAGCGTAACTCCATGACATTGGTATGAGCAAATGTTTCGGCACTAGTCTGTATAGTTTGCTTCACTAGTCGTTTCAGAAAAAAAGTTTATATAACCCATCCAGTTGGCAGTCTCAAGTGCCAGGGTTGCTGCTTTAGTGTGGTGTTGATGCTCGGTTGAGCTTTACAGCTTCAAGCTTTTCGCTACAACCCTGAAACTAGCTTTGACACAGCATTGAAGCATAAGCCTTGATGTTTTGTGACTGCTGATCAGCTGCAGACATTTTTTTTTTTGAAGTTTATCAGCACAGAGAGTGTTCGCTCTGTGTTATATCAGTGGGTGACTTTCTTTCAGATTTCTTTTTTGGTATTAAACCAATCTAACCTTTACAATTAATTTTCAAGAGTAACTATATATTTAATGGGAGGTTGAGCAGCACTGGCAGGTCAAGAGATATTATAGAGGGTGAAGGGAGGAGGCCAATATGGAAAAGGTCAGAAAACCTGGACCTGTCTAGTGTTACTTGCAAGCACTACACAGTGAAGCGTTCATTCCATACATGTTGGTGATCCCCATGTACTCTTTGCAACTCACAGCTTAGTCCATGGCCCTCTCATAACTGGGGCAAAAGGAGGTACAACAAAGCCAGGAGGCCCTGAAAAATCATAAGACCAGTTCTATTTCATTAATTTGGATGTGGTCCAATTCAAAATTAACAACTCTATCCCTTCTCTCTCTACACTATCACTCTTTAAGTTCTCTCTTCTCTCCATTTCCCTGCCTTTTTAAACTGTAACTGTGACAGATAGGGCAATTTCCTGCAATATCTTGGGGAGCCCATGTTGTATTAAGTGTATGAATGGTTAATGTGGGCCAGGGACTGAATGCACTGCACAGGGGGAGTGTTACCACAGCTCTTCCAGGAAGTGAAAACCGTAAGGAGTGATTAAGGCAAATCACCCAGTTTATAGCTCCTCCAGAGAGGTACCACTTCCTGGGGAGGCTCCAATACTCTGGTTCAAACAGGATTCTCCAGAGAACAACAGACAAAGACAGGACTTTTGGATAACTAGCCCAAGTTTAAACTACATCAGACCTTCATTTTTGCCCCTGATCTAAAGATTGATATGAACTTATAATCAAAGGGAAAACCCAGTTGTGAGGTTTGAAGGACTGACACTTACTAGAGCCTTATGTTGGACTTGGGGATGACCTCTGATAAGCTTTTTAGCATGTAGGTTCTTTTATTGTTTTATATGCTTTCTCAGTAATGCTTTCACCTTAAGAACAAAGCTGCTTGCTTAGAAAGACCTGTGTGGTAACTTGTAACTGCTGGCAATAAACTGGTCTTAGCCCTCAGAGAAAAAATGAAGCATAGACGCTGCCTTTTCAGGCAGACTGGCTTGCTCGAAATACCACAGTGTAGGCAGGGAGCTGTGCAGTCTTAAAAACCCTGTTCAGAAGGAAGTGAGACTTGGTTCTCCATGCATAAGAGATGATGGCTGGGAGCTGGAAAGCTTGAAGTAAATGCCCTCCGGGGACCGTGAAGGGGGAAATACAAGTGCAGCTACTCTGAAACTGTGATAGTAAACTTTTCCGTTTCTAAGCTTCCCCCCTTTGCCATCACCTCTCTAGTTTCCTTTGCCCAATTCTATTCTCCAGTAAGTCATAACTCACTTGAGGAACCCCCTGACTTCACTCACAATCTTCTGATTGGCTGACTGGAGTCTCAGATTCCACCTTTCCACTCTCAAGCTATTCTCTCTGTTTGCTGAATATTCTGCTGCACCCCAATGGCTCATTTCTATAAAGTAGTGATGACTGCTGCTAGAATCCCTTCACAAAGGGGTGGCTTTAGCTTTCGATACAGAGATGGAAGTTGCATGGGGAAACCTAAAACATCCTAAAAAGGCACTGTAATTAATCCTCCTGCCTATCATCAGAGTATCATCACTGTAAATTTTAGATGCTAACTAAAGGGAATTCTCTAGGTAGCCATACATTCTTCTTCTTAGCATATGCACAACATGCCTCAGGCAGCACGTGACCAGGATTAATCACTGAATTGGGTCTGCTGGTTGGCTCATTAGCTCTCCTGGGCTGACAGGGAATGTGATATAAATGCTGATCCATGCTCCCCAGACACACATTGTAGGGATATCAAGGATGCCTCTCTCATAGGCAATTGACTACTATGGGAACGTTAGTCTTCTCCAGTTTGTCACTCGGCCTATTCCAATTGTGTTGTCATTCCTAATCACATGCACTATTTTAAATGTAATCAAACTTATTAATCAAGCTCTGGATGAGCAGAAGCCTGAAGTCACACTAGCAATTATGAGATTTCACTGAAACAGGTGTAAAGTCTCATCGTTTATGAAAGCTAAAACCTCTATGCCTTGTCCTGGTTTTCATATTTTTAGCTTTAAAGCAAGCAGCCATCACATTTATCATGTGAATAATTATTCTGCGTCCCATACTCCGCTTCAATCCAGATTAGTGCTACAGGTTACAGGCAATAGCTTGCTTCAGGTAGCAGTCGTCAGACTTTTATTTATGTATTTATTCATTCATTTATTCTACTAGAGGAGCTTTCAGGGGTCTGAAATTCCAAAAAGGGAAAAGAAAAAATGACAATTATCTGCAGAGCCTTCAGCTACCACGAAGCTGTCTGACTGCGTCAAATCTAACAAGACATGACAACTCCAGGGTTAAGGCCCTAAAGTCCCATCAGAGCCCTGTGTATCAAAAGGTACAAATATTAGCCTGACTCAAAAGGGGAGAGAGGAAAGAAAAAGAAGTTCAGGTCTTTGGAAAGTAAGGTGGTGACACATTGTCTGGAGATTACAGGTGTTCAAAGTTCTTCCACTGAACTGCTAATCAAATAAATAAATAAAACTCCAAACACAAGCTGCTATTGTAGAAGCCTGATTCATTTAAAAACAAAAAATATATATTTTTATGTCTAGCGTTGAGATGTCTGTTACAAAAGGCACTTGCCAGTGGTAAATGTCAGAAAGAAAGTTCCCAGTGCTAGGAATACAGTCTTAAGAATGTATGTTTGTCTTTGTCATTATTTGGGGGCATTTAATGAAAGGGACACCATCAAGGCTGGTAGGCCTAAAATTAGATGCACGAGCTTGCTTATGGTTTGCAGGCAGCTGCATGCATGTCATGTCACGCCATCTCTCTCTGCTCTCTCCCTGCCCATTATTGTGGCTAAGTGGGCAGATTAAAATACACCAGATGCCTGGTATATTTCATTCTGCCTGCCTGATCACTAGCACAGAGCCAGAAGAGACAGACAGCACTGAGGAATGATGGTGACATGTTTTTAACTGTGCCCCCACTGCTGAAACAACCCCAGATGACTCTGATTTCACACTGGTGAGTCACCCAGAAGGGAAGCTGCTAGCGTAATAAAGTTGCTGCATTCATTTTCATTGTAACTATCCCAGGAATTATATTAAGAGAGAGAGAGAGAGAGAGAGAGAACCCATCTCACCTACAGTTTGGGTGATCATCCCAAATATTCTGAAAGTGCTGTCTGCAGGACTATTTTCCTCTCTCCATAATAATTGTGGCAAAACATCAGGCCATGGTGATTTACGTTAATACCATTATTGTCTGGCAAATTAGATTGTCCTACAGGACAAATTTCAGAGGTGGAGACCAACCCTATGTCTGGCAGGTATCATCTGACACCTCCCAACTTTGAAGTGTTCCTGGGGGGGGGGGGGGGAGAGGAGAGGTATTTATTACATTAAAATATGGTACAGTGGGATTGCTTGAAAGTAGATGTAAGGCAATGAATGAGTTATTAAGGAATTTATTGCAACACTTCTGCATGCCTCCAGGATGAACAAACCTAGCATCATCACAGCCTTAATAAATCCCCTTTCTTGGTCCTCATCCCCCACAATGAAATAACGTGGCACCATATTCCTTCTAGAATCTTGGGGTACCCAGCAGTTCAATTTTCTGATATTTGTATAGACCTCTTGGGGTTTGGTCCATGAGGATCTGTATCCCTCTCTTCCTGTTTCACCTTGAGTTTCAGGCTCACCAAAACCCCAAGTGAAGTTCATCTGAAACCATTCAATTTTACCTGGTTTTGTGATAAAACATAAATCCACAAAGTTTTATTCAAACTAGGCTCAGCTGTGCTACTTTTTCTGATCTCTTTTGACAAATTTGGGGTGAGTTTAAGTGTGTTGTGGAATGTGAACCCAAGCAAGTTTTTGGGAAGTTTTGATTTACTTATACCAGCGCGCCAGAAAATATGGCAACTTAGTTGCCAACATTGAAACTCCACAAGTAAATTATTCAAATTTCACTTACAATGGTAAATTGAATCACTTTTACAGCAGCCGTTTTTTTGGACTCCTGAAATTCCTTCAGGGAATCTTGGAAAGGTAACTATGAGATTAACACAGTTAAATGATATTTAAAAGTTTCTCAGAAACTTTTGAGAGAGACAAATTCTGCCGGCCTTACACTGAATTGTGCTTTACTCATCAAGAAGTACCACTGATTTCATTGGGGCTACTCAATAAGATCCTATTATATGTAAGCAATGGTGACAATATCTGGCCCTAAGTTGTCTGTGAAATTACAATGGGGAGCTCTTCAACACAGTCATTTGATTGTGTTCATAAACTCTGTCTGGGTATTATTAACCTTTATCTTTTATCAGGAATTGGTTTTCAGTGTTTCATTTTATATGCTGTATTTATATTTACACAGATACTGCAAAATCCAACTGACAACTAGAAACAAAAGAGTCACAATTCTTGCCCACTACATGTATCATCTATTAATAATTTTCTATCATAGGACATTTTAATCCCAAAATATGCCTTTTCAGTAGACAAGAAATCTTAAACAACTTTAATAGCGTTTGAACCAGTGAGACTGCAATACACAAATGAATTAAAGTCCATTGTATTCAAACTGCGTTTGCATAGCAATGAATTTTACCATAATCCATCAGTTGGGCTCTCAGCTAGCCAGTTATGTTCACAGCCACAAATGTTCGAGACACAATTAGTTGCACATGCTAAGTGGGTGCACAAAACTCTCTTGAAAATGGTTGAATATTGGCCTGTCATTTATAAGACACATTTGCTATTAGAATAGCAAATCTAGTAAATATTTTTATAACCAAAAACTAGAGCTAAGGGGACTTGTATATGTAACGTTAACTGTTTTTGAAAGTTTACCTTTTATTAGAATGGTGATTACTCATTAACTATATAGATCATGTATCCATAAATTACAACCCAGGAAAATTGTGATTACAGCTATGTACATATTTCATATAATGATATAATCAGAGAGGTTTAATCTCATCCTGTTTTTTCCTGCATCAACTTTGAATTTCCCAAATTTTGATATCTTGGCTGACTGTGGTAAAAAAAAGAAGCTGATGTTGATTTTATTTCTTTCCATGACTGTTTTATCATACTACTAGATATTCTCTGGCAATCTCCTTTCCACTTTGCATAATTCCAGGCATAGTAAATTTATACTTTAGCAGGTTTATTCCTTTGCCAGATAATCCTGTCTTTTAAATTGACTTGCTATTGGAGCCTATAAAAACTGTAATATCCACTGTTGCTGCTGGATTAGATGTTGACAGCAACATCCAAGGTATGCAAAAAAGGGGAGGACATTTTTCAGACAAATTGCTTTAGCTCTACCTTGGGAATTCACAGTGTAATGAGAGAAAAATAAAACAAACATGCATGTGTTTTTCATGCCTCAGTTGTGTTACCCCAGGAGTTTCACTGGAATTTGTATAAACAGGGAAGATTTTGTGAATGGAAGAGGTTTTGTTTGTTTCTTTTTGGAAGACTAGAGCCTCGAGGAAAGGAGCAGGTAGTGTTGGGGGAGCTGATGACATATGCTAAATGCCAGTGGTTTACTCTGCAGTCAAACCAGTCCTGAAACCTTTCTGGTCTGAGGAAGCATCAGTTACCTGCACCCTGTGCAGTGGAATGCCTCATTTATGACAACAGCATTCTGCGCTTCCCTCTGTTTATAATGTATGTAGGACCAAAATTAATAAAAATAGGATTTTAGTGGCTGTTGCCAAATCTGCAGTCCTTAGCGATCCCGTGTCCTTGAATAAAGATATGATATGATGGTAATTAGAACAGCAATGTAGTAATTACATTCATTCTTACTAAAAGATGGTTGAATGGGCCGAAGTGAACTAAAGAGTGTTAACACAGAAGGAAGAGATGCAGAGATCCATTCATCGCTCTGTCAGGTAAATGCTCCACATAAAGTTATTTTTATGTAATTTGGATGTGTCCTCATGAGTGCATTAGTGCTTCTCAGCATTTCATGATGGGATTTTATAGATGGATCTTAATGACAAAGCACTGGATGCATGCTTTAATGTAGGATTTTCCAAATGAGGCTTTCTAAAGTAATACATTTCTCTTTGCTTTGATAATACTAAAAGATCCATTATATTTTCCTTCAGGGACACGCTTAAAGAAAGTTAATTACTCTCAGACATAGGGTAAAAGAGCAAAGCTTAAAGTGTGTGCAGCTCACATGTCCTGCATCCTGATAACATTGTACAGTAGTGCTGAAGGCAGCTGAATTTCCTCAAGGATAATGCTGTCCAGCTTACTGTCTCTGTCCTCAGTCCTCTCTTCCAGCTTGTACAGGGACACCACCTGTGACTCTGAGTTGGCCTTAATTACCCGGTACATAAAAGGTAGACTTGAAATATTGTCATGAATATTTGCCTGCCCAGGTTCAAAGTCTACCTATCCATCTTTACCATCACAGTGATGACAATGAGGGAAAGTAATGATATCTACAATCATTACACTCAGGATGCAGGGACAAGTCACATTTTACAAGGCTGCAATAAGAATTAATGTATCTAGTCACACACACATTACAGGAACCCCCTCTAGTCAGGATGCCTCACACTTCCCATTACAAAAAAAGGCTCCAACTATTTTTTGAAGAGCTGCATCATTTGCAGCAGGGATTTGAAATTTGGCAGTGATTAGGGAGGTTCCCTTTGCTGTTCCCCTGAGGTTGGAGCCCTATGCACAACTGCCTCATGCAAAACACAACCCTGATGCATTCACTGAGCCCATTGTACCGAATGAAGCAGGGGCCTTGTGGGAAAAAAAAAAAAAAAAAGAGTACGGGACCCTGTAATTAAACTGTATCTTAATGGAGATCCACAAGGGGGCTGAATTAAGATTACATGGGCAGCCTTTCTCCTCACATTTCTTCACTTTTGAGTGTTTGACCTTGCAACTTTTATTACATTGTTTGAAAGTAGCTGTTTGTAAAGATATGTAGAGAGAGACAAAGGAGACCCTTGTTAATCTAATATTATAGTTGTGCAATTTCATTTACTAAATTTTTGCAGACATAGAATCAATCTTTGATCACATTTGTACCAATAGAAAAGAGTTTAGCCAAATGCCTTATTAGGTGTTAGGGCTGAGAACAGAATCATTTGGCTGTGGTTCAGCATTGGTTGAAAATAAATTGATAAAAATAATATGGCTATAGCCTCCTGTTTTACCACACAGTTTGTTCAACGTTGTGATTGGTATTTTCTGCTGACTATGAACAAGCGTCACAAAGGTATTTAGGTGCCTAGACAGGCACCTAGTGGGATTAACAAAATTGCGACTATAGATTGCGTCAAACCACTTTGAAACTGGGGGTTGTATCTGCCACTTCATTTAACTGTAACCCTTCTGCTAGTCAAAGTTGGCAGCAACAAGGGCCGGGTTCAGTATCTAGGGGTTCCTTTTCAACAATACATACACAAAACCAGCTCAATTTCCCACCCAGTGACCTGGGACAATTACACACCACCCCCCGGGTGCCTCTAAGAGGCAATACTTCGCCTCTCGCAAACACAGAGTCTGAGTGTAGCAAAACTTTTATTAAAAGGAGGGAAGGAACTCAGCATTAATTTGGGAGAACACCGCAACTAGGGTTCATAAACATAAACCATGAGCAAAAGACGCATCCCCAAGTAAGTGGGGCAGTGTCCTTTTCCCCCTCAGGTTCTTAAATCCAGCAACCCAAAAGTCCATTTAACGTGTCAATCCCTTCTCTATACCTACTCACAGTTGCTTTCCTTGGCCAGTGCAGCCCCAGAGTTCAGAGGTTTATCAGCAGAGTTCACCTCCCATCCTGCTAAGGCACTTGCTCATTGTCCCAATTGCCATAGCTCTCCACAGAGCTTTGCTCTGGCCCTCTCCACCAGCCACCCTGCTGGCCACTTGCTGCACCTCTCCACTAGCTGCCCTGCTGGCCATGCCTCTCCACCAGCTGCAATGATCAAGCAGCCTCCCTGCTGGCCACTCACCATGCCTCTCCACCCACCTCCCAGCAGGCCACTCACCAACATGTTTTCAGGGCCTGCCACTTAACAGCTGTCAGTGATTTCAGCTCTCAGTAATTTCAGCTGTTGGTGGGGAGGAGCCTCACTTCTGGTGCACACTGGGTAGTCTCTTGTAATAGAGACATTGTCCCAAAGCAGGTCTAATACTCAGTGATTTCAGCTCTGCAGGCTGTAACAAGACTCTTAATTGAGTCTAAATTAGAGGAAGGGTCAAATGGTGTTTAGGACCCTCAAACAGGGCCCACCTTCTCTCAACTCACTGTGCTCTGGAACCCATATCCCCTGCCTACTGAGTGCCGTTCAGTTGAAGGTGAATACCTCCATCAGGATATGTCAGGTACAGTTCTGCTGTCCTCAGCTCACACAACAAGAGTAACAACGCTTTATTACTCCTGCCCCAATAACAAGGAGACTGGGGATCCAACATCAGCCTCACGTGATCATTTGTGCAAGTAATCCCATCATGCTGAGCACCTATGCAGGGTGGGTGTGTCCATGCAAACGAGATCAGCTCCTGAAGTCCTTTTCCACAGCTCACCACTAGATGTCAGGGGAGACCTCATTCAGACTCTGCTTACATCACATAGCTGTAATAAACCAGTAAGCTCCTTTATTCAACCAGGTAGCTAAATAGTGGCCTCAACAACAAACACAAGCATATGTCACTGCCCAAAACAATGGCCCGTGAGTGGAGGGGTTTCAGGGGCTATTGTTCTGTGAAGGTTTGCGAGTCTCTCAGAGAAACAGAAGAAGGCCTTTCTGGTCTAAGGAAGCACTAGACGCAGCCTGAACAAGCACTGAGAGTGAGGTCCTGAGAAAAGCTTGGTCTAGATAATACTTAATGGTCTAGATAATACTTAGTCCTGCCATGAGTGCAGGGGACTGGACTAGATGACCTCTACGAAAACCCCAAAGAAAACATTTTGGGCTGTGAGCAGGTTGACGGGCTTGGAGCTATGAGCAAAGAAACTGTCTCTTGCTATTTTATTCCTCCCATGTTGAGGGAAACAGGACTTTTCTTTGCAAATAAACAAGATTGCATCAAAGATTTCTGACTCGGTCCTCAAATTCTCTTCCTAATAAAAACAGCCCACAGGACCCCAAACTTTGGCTAACCACTCAGGTCAGTAAAAGAGTAACAGTACCAAGGCAGGGAATTAGGTACCTATCCTGGTTAGGCACTTTTGTAAATCTCACTAAGGACCTATCTGCATTGTTAGGGGCCTAGATACATTTGAAAATGTGGCCTTAGGAGAAAAAAAACCTCACCACTCTCTGGAGAACCAGCACTCAGCTTGGGGTGGTGGGCAGGACAGTGCTTCCAAGATCAACCCACATGAGACACCACTAAAAGTAGATTTTACAGCTATTCAAAATGTGATCATACATGCTCTTCGACTTGGCTTGTACACCTTAATGGACTTTCATGGGATGTGGGGATGCTTAGATGCCTTGCTGGGCTCTGTCACTCACAGAAGTACATGTGGATCTTCATAATATGAGACTCCCCATCCTTTCTTATCTACTTTGACAAGCTTTAAATGTCTATGTTGGCATCGTTGGGTATCACCTCATTGAAATGAATGGTCAGTTGGCACTTCTTAGAGTTATTGGTTCAGAGTCTGCACAGGCAGGCTCTCAAGGTTCCTCCCCCACTCTGAATGCTAGGGTACAGATGTGGGGACCTGCATGAAAACCTCCTAAGCTTATCTTTACCTGCTTAGGTCAGAAAGTTCCCCAAGGTACAAAATATTCCACCCTTTGTCCTTGGATTGGCCACTACCACCACCAAACAAATACTGGTTACTGGGGAAGAGCTGTTTGGAAATGTCTTTCCCCCCAAATACTTCCCAAAACCTTGCACCCCACTTCCTGGACAAGGTTTGGTACAAAGCCTCACCAATTTGCCTAGGTAACTACAGACCCAGACCCTTGGATCTTAAGAAAAATGAACAATCCTCCCAACACTTGCACCCCCCCTTTCCTGGGAAATGTTGGATAAAAAGCCTCACCAATTTGCATAGGTGACCACAGACCCAAACCCTTAGATCTGAGAACAATGAAAAAGCATTCAGTTTTCTTACAAGAAGACTTTTAATAGAAATAGGAGTAAATAGAAGTAAAGAAATCCCCTCTGTAAAATCAGGATAGTAGATACCTTACAGGGTAATTAGATTCAAAACACAGAGAATCCCTCTAGGCAAAAACTTAAGTTACAAAAAAGATACACAGACAGAAATAGTTATTCTATTCAGCACAATTCTTTTCTCAGCCATTTAAAGAAATCATAATCTAACACGTACCTAGCTAGATTACTTACTAAAAGTTCTAAGACTCCATTCCTGGTCTATCCCCGGCAAAGGCAGCATAAAGACAGATCCACAGACCCTTTATTTCTCTCCCTCCTCCCCCCAGCTTTTGAAAGTATCTTGTCTCCTCATTGGTCATTTTGGTCAGGTGCCAGCGAGGTTACCTTTAGCTTCTTAACCCTTTACAGGTGAGAGGAGTTTTCCTGTGGCCAGGAGGGATTTTAAAGGGGTTTACCCTTCCCTTTATATTTATGACAAAGGCAGATACCATTGTCTCAGTTACACGTGGGGGGGGAGTTGTCCACATGCTGCCACAATCTGGTCTATAGGGAATGATTTGTAGAGCACTCTGAAGCACTGTGCTCTGACTGCCTCACCTAGACCTTGCTGGCACAAACTAAAAGGACTGTGTTCTGGACTACATTAATGTGAATTATATAACTTTTTAGTTTGTGCCAGACATTTAGACAAGACCTTGGTTCACATTTTCAAGGCTATCTAAGCCAACTTAATGGCCAGAGTCTTTTTTTTTCTTTTGAGATGACACTTAGATTTCAGAGAATAAGAAGGCGTCATGAAGAAGGTACCAGTACACTGAGCTGGTGTGAACCAGCTGAATCTGTGCCCAGGTGGGAACAGACCAGTTGATGACTGGCAGATCAGTTCCCACTGGTGACTCCAGTTCCTCAGAGCAGCTCCTGATTCCTCTTTCTCCACAGCATTCGCCCATAAGGAAAACAACCAGACTGGGTCCTCCCTCTTTCTCACTGCTTTGATGGGCATCCTGGGTCACTCCTGTAAGGGTAGCTGAAAAGAAAGGAGGAGAAGCCTGTGTCATGTGATATACAGCTCGCCATGGAGCACAGGCTGGGAACCACCAATGTAAAGAATTCTTGTTGAAAAGATTAAAAACAAAAATGGGCCCACTCTGCAAAATTCAGGCCTAGCTGTGGATTTCAGGCACCCCAAGTGTTGGGAGTCTGTTTCAGCCTATTAAACAGATAGGGGCCATTTATGAAACTTGGGCCTAGAGCAAGCCTCAGATTCCAAATATATCCCAAATTCCTGGGTGTGTGGATTTCAGCGTTTGGGTCAGACCTAGCTCCAGATCAAAGCCACAACTGTGCTAAAAAAAACTGTATTAATTAAAAAAGATCTGACAAGCAGTTTAGCACCACATTTGGCCTCCTTTAATTTTTTTAGAAAATATTTTATAATTGACATTAGGATTTGAAATCTCTCTCTTTAAAAACCTAACCTCTCTCTGAATAATGAGAAATAAAATAAAAATATTCACCTCTCACATGTAATCTACTGCACAGCAAGCAGAAGGAACATGCAATACAGAGCTACTGCTGACAGAGTTAATGGTGCTGGTGCATGAGGGAGGACTAAACCAAACCCATATGCTACCATATTTAAAACATGCTTACCAAATGGGCTAAATTTGTAGGGAAATATTATTGGGTCTGACTTTCAGAACAGGTCCAGGCATATCTGTGAAATGTGCATCTGTTTTGCATGCACTTATGTCCACGTGCCTGCATATCAGAGACACTGGCAAGTACATGGTAAGTGTTCCCATGCCTTCCCAATTTGCTTTACATGTACAAAAATGTTCACCCCATAGAGGCACAATTGCATGTGCACTGTGGCCAGATCTTCTGCATGGAGGGTGGCCTGGTTTTTAAATATCAGACCCTCTGTCGTCAAGCTTCTCAAATGGTTCTATAATGGAGAGTAAAAAAGAAATACCACTATGTGAACAGGATTTGAATATGTCTCTTTAACCATTGTCAAGATTATCACACTGATATCATGTCCCTTTGTAAACCATTTGACTCATTTTCTTTAGCAAGAATTCTAAACTGTACAGGAAATTGCATTTCAACCAGTAGTTTTCTTTTCATTTTTCCTTTTTTTCTTCTCCTTCGGTGTCAACTTCATCTTGCCATTGCAGTAGGATAAGGCAGAATGCAGGGCGCTAGAGCAGGAAAAGTAATATGAAAAGCTCTCCTTCATATTGCTGGGTATTACATCAACAGTGGAAGGGGTGAAGACTGGCAACCCAAAGAACCCAGGAAGGCAGATGTATTGTCTGCCCCCACTGCAGGCACAATCAGCTTCTTCGGTCCATATTCACTCTGGATTGCTGGGCTTATTTCTCTGCTGCTCTCAGGTGTTGCATACTCAGAGCAGTTTAATGGTCACTCATGAGGATCATCTCATTGCTTATTTTGAGTGTTTTGCTTTGAATTCAGAGACAAAGCTGTATTGCCTGGTTAGCGATGTCGATGGTTATGGAAATGTCACTCACCATTGCTCCATGCTTGGTACTACACTGACATCTTGTGGCCCTTAACCTTGCTGAGCTGGTAAACAAGGCCAGAAAATGTTAAGCAAGGTTGCAGTGAAATTAAGATTATGAAAGCAGCATTGATTTTCCTCTAGGTGGAGTTCCTTGTATCTTCCCAAATTCATGCTTTATGTGCCCCTCATTGCTAACAAACTTCTATACTTAATTACAGACATTTAACAATCATCAAGACAAAAGCAGCAATGAATAAATTGTGAGGATAACTCAGCTCTGTAGCTATTAAGTTCCTGGAACAGGAATTAGATATTCCTTAGTGGAAGAAGAAAGCAAATATCAGAAACACCCAGTGCTTTCACATTCCATTAGCAGGCTATGCATTTGATTTTATAAGGCTCAGGGTCAGCAGTGCTGTGAAAGTGTCTCTGAGTTACTTATACTGCTAACTGATAAATGCACCTGAGCTAAGAGAAAACACAGGCCCAGTTTAAGTTTAAATGCTGAGATTTGGGAATTGCAAATTAGAATAGTAGTAAGAACAGTTAATTAAAATCTATTTAATGAACATATCACTAGTGTTGGCAGAACCGGGTAGCCCACAGAGCTGTCTCTTTCACAATGGTGACACATGCACAGTTGAAATAAAAGGCACTCCTATCATCCTACAACGTTTCAGTTGCACATATATCAGTCTCCAAGCACAGCTACTTTATATGCCTGCCAGAACTCCCTATTATGCTTATGCCTATTTGGGCTGCTGTACAGAAATTAAAATCTGTTAGAGAGTCTAGTTATTTGCCAGGTGTCTCGCTGGTGTAAGTTTAACTGTAAGCAAATGTTCCGACAATGCTAAAAGTGAACAGAGTAGCAAAAACATGGGAGCCAAGTATCAGATAGCAAGGTGATGGGCATGGTATATGAACCTAAATAAGCAGACAGATAGATACAAACCAAATTGTAAAACAGCCTTGAGCTATCAGAGTAGTGGGAGGTGGGGGGCGGGCAGGTATATCTAAGTAGCTGCACTTACCGTGTTAAAACAAATTTGCTTTTCATCTTCATAAAATTAGGTAAAATAAAAACCAATAAAGAACTGGTTTGTATAATCAAATATGTGAATTGTCACGGGGAAGGTGCAGCCTCAGGATTGTGAGGTAGGAAGTGCAAGTGTCCATAGGGTCATTGCTGTCAGAAATAAATGGAAGAAGAGTAGAGCAATGCTGCAAAAATCCTACTCTTATCAGTCTAACTTCTGTCCCTATTAAAATAATGGAAGACACAGGAAGAGAAAAATATCACTAAACCTCCAAAGCTTGATCCCCACTGGCAAAAGAGAAAAGAAACAATGATCTCTTGTGCCAGGAGCTGGCCTTGCATCTGTGGGGAGCTTGCCCATGTTGGAGAGTGGGTTTCCACAAGGACACTGGCAGAGGAGGCTTCTTTAGCCTGTGGGAACGTATTCATAGAAACCCCAGCATGGAGGCTGCTTGTGACTGTGCTGACTCAGCACATCCTTCAGTAACTCTGGCTAAACCCTACATCTCTCGATGACCTTTGGGTTACTCTAGCCAACTGCAGGAGCATTGCATTTAGCTGAGTGTGATGATTTGTATGTGCAGATTGACTTCTTGCTTATTGCTTCCTGCTCCCTGTTGTTTCTTTGTTACTGCTGCCTGAATTCAGTGCTCCAGCATGGGTTTGGACATAGTTTTGCATTTATGCATTTATTCAGTGCATGATGCTACATACCTGCCATTTAGACTGTTAGTATGTTTTATACAGACTGTTGCTGACTTAATTGGTTCATGTTGGTTATTACATCTTTTGGTTGTCCACCTACCTGCATGTCTTGTGTTGATTTCCTTGTGTTTTGGGATTATGGTTCTGGGGTGCATCAGAGCATAACATTAAGGCAATGAGTGCTTCTGTTCTGCAACTCAGGCTACCTGCACCTCCTTCGACTGTTGACTGGTGATACTTCACTTGGAATTTTCAGAAATATGTGCAGATCCTGAAGCTCTTCCAAACTGCTAGGTTACCCTTGCTGCAGAACTGCTTAGGCCGCAATGGCATTTATATTTATGTTGGTCTCCCAGAGCCCAAGTCCTCCTTTGGTGCGCCTATGCAGCCCCTCCATGTGTATTTTGGGACTGAAGATTCTGTTTTGCAAAAGAGGAAAATGATTTTTGAAGCTCAACAGCAGCCCAGCAAAACCATATATGAATTTGCATGTTGTTTACAGTAGTTAGCCCAAGACTGTGAATTTGCAGATGTTGATGATGATCATGGTCAGGGATATTTGTGTGACTGGTGGAGCCAATGGCCACCTGGGTGAACAGCTACTGGATGAAGATACTAGAACTCTGTCTTCTGATGCTGCAGTTGCTAAGAGTGAGGCATTTGAGAGGACTCAAGCTGAAAAGGGTTCTATGTCTCAGACTGCTGCTACCTTTGTATCTATACGTAAACCATCAGCTGCTCCACCTGCTTCCATAGGACACTACCTACTGTCGCTCCACAACCTCGACAATGAAATGGACCGGCTCCTCACTGTTTCTGCTGTGGTTGTATGGGTCACTTGGCCAATTTCCCTGCCTGCTTGGCTAGATCTGCTATGTGCTGGGTTTGTGGGAAGGAAGGACACTAAGTTAGCGTGCCATGACACTGGTTCACAATGATGGGAGCCCTGAAGTTCAAACTGTAAATCTGACGCAGCATGAGACCACCTTCACCAGGGACTCTGACGTTTCCTTTAGTACGATCTTCTCATATGGCAAGGTGCTGGAGCTGGTATCCTGTATTATTAAAATTAATGGTACACTGTTGAAGTGCCTAGTGGATATGGGTGCTGAAGTTAACCTTATCCTTGGTGGATTAGTTCATAATATGGACTTTTGCCTGACTACAGTGGTTATAAAAGCTTGGAATTTGTATACTATGCAGACAATGTGTGAAGCTGTATGTTCTGTGATCTACAAGGCATAGCCTTGACTACAAAGTTTTACATTGTTAAAGGCATGGCTGCGATTGCTGTCCTACGATCTGTGCTTACAGCTTTGTGTTATGCTTGAACCTGCGCAGGACACCTCAGGTGTGGCTATGTTGCCTAGAATAGAAGGGATACCCAACCCTTGGACACCATGGTTTATTTAATGATGATGGTGTTGTGTCCACAGGATATGTGTACTCTCTGCAGTTGGATTCAAATGCCAAGCCATTTGAACCACCTGCACATTGTGTTCTTCCTGCACTTGTAGACAAGATCCAAGCAAAACTGCAGAGCATGAAAGATAATAGTATCATTCAGGCAGTGGAAGGGCCTATGTATTGGAGCTTTCCCCTGGTGATTGTACAGAAGAAGAAATCGCAGCATTCAACTGTGCACAGATTTTAGGGCACTTAATAATTATGTGAAATGTGAACAGTTTCAATTGCCAACCTTTGAAGAGGTGACATGCTGGTATGTGGATCCTGGATTTTCTCTGTGTTACTGGCAGATACCTGTGGTTGAAAGTTTACAGTTGTTATTGACTTTCAGAACATCATTTGAGAGGTACTACTATCAACAACTCCTTTTGGAAAAAGAAAAGGAGTACTTGTGGCACCTTAGAGAC
The DNA here is from genome assembly GCF_965152235.1 of Eretmochelys imbricata. Lineage (NCBI taxonomy): Eukaryota > Metazoa > Chordata > Testudines > Cheloniidae > Eretmochelys > Eretmochelys imbricata. Next base: position 74,814,659 of record NC_135578.1, read on the forward strand.
TAACCAACTTATTTGAGCATGAGCTTTCGTGAGCTACACCAAAGCTTATGCTCAAATAAATTGGTTAGTCTCTAAGGTGCCACAAGTACTCCTTTTCTTTTTGCGAATACAGACTAACACGGCTGTTACTCTGAAACTCCTTTTGGTTTAGTTTCTGCTCCTAAGGTTTTTCAGAGAGTGGTCTCTTAGCTACTTGATAATATCCAGGGTGCATGCTGCTTTTTGGATGACATTTTCATCTTTGCTAAGACTCTTCGTGAGCACAGGTGCTAACCTGACTCTAACATGTTGGCATAAAGTTGAATGTTGCCAAGTGCAGTTTTGTAAAAGATGCTGTAGGAGTTTCTAAGGCATTCTCTCTTGGTTGATGGTGTGAAACAAACACCTGAACACCCACAAGCTCTTGCTTCACTACTATTACCCACTGATCATAGCAGTTTATACTTGTTTCTTGCCCTAGCTCAATACATACATAATGCTCTGCTGGTATTGCTGTTCTGGGGTGCAGCAGCGCATGACACTGAGTAGATAAGTAAATATTGCAAGTACCTCTTACCACTGCAACCTAAGCTGATGTCCTACGATTGGGGCCTTGTATATCCCAATTTAGTATCTAGCTGCTAGAGTGTAATAGTACCAGGAGCAATAGGCAGCTTGGTTATAGGGAAATATATATCTTACCAAATTATTGTGACATTGTAATTGAAAAATTAGTGAGAGAGGAAATGCATTTGATTTGAATAAAGCATTTAATACAATGTCTCTGAAAATCCAAAAGAAATCAAAATAATAATTCAAATCTGCTTGATTAAAAACCATTGTGGATTGAAAACTAGCGAGGAGACCATAAGCAGAGGGTAACAATAAACTGCTAGGCATCATGTTGGAAGGAGGAATCAAGAGGACACCTCCTTCACTAGGTCTTTATGGCTGTGGAACAAATTCCTTGGGGAAGTTACCTGATGGGAACAATCCTGTGTTGGCAAGGAGCCAAAGTGAGAGTTTGGTCTAAATTGTGTTTTTCCATATCTCACCTCTATGATTAGTGGCAAGCCATTTGGAAAACAGAATCACAAGCTGTAGATTAGGACATATTCACAGTTGGAAAAGGAACATCCCCCAATGTTGACCCAATGTTGCTTGTTTCCCCTCATTTGCTCCATGATGTCAGCAGGATTTTAGGAGCTAAAATCCAAATTATGTAGTATGCAATTAAGCAAGTAATGAAATTGGCCACCACAATAAGATTGCATAAACAAAGCCAGAATCATTGCCCTGCTTTGCTCCTTGTGCACCGCTCAGAGAAGACTGGCCGTAACCACCCTGCTGAGGATAACCTTGACAGAGAAGAGTCTCCAGTAGGGGTACAGCAGGCATAGCTGTTTCCTACATTTTCCTCCTTGCAGCCCTGGGACAAAGAGGATGTGTTGGGAGAGGAGGAGTGGCTGGAGTATGATGCCCATCACCTGCCCCCTGCTGGGAGAAACTATTACCAGCTGGCACAAGTTAGCAGAGATCCTAGGCTCCTCAAACTGGAGCCAGGGCTGGAACAGAGAATCTGGGTGGTCTGACTAGCTTCCTGAGAGCTCTTTGTCTCCCTGCTGTACCCAGTAGTCCCTGAGTGTGACAGAAAATCTAGCTCACAGTACACACAGGTGGCTCAAATACAAAACTAATAGAAGAGGTTAGGTCAGCTACAGAAGGGAATGGTGTCAAATGTGAAAAAATAGTTTTGCTTGGTCTTGCAGTTTCATTTGATTTATGTCCGTCTATATCTGTACATTCAATTCTTATGAAAGCTGCTAGACTGACAGCCTCAGAGACTGAACTACTCTCCGAACAGGTACCACATGAGCAATGGCAGTGCCCACTTTATTCACACTCCTCTGCCCATGTGCCTTCAGCCTGACCTGGAGATGGGGCCAGCTCTAGAAGAAAGAAGGTAATTCATTCTGCCTTCTCCTCCTGTCCTTGGCCTCCCAGTTGAGACTACTGACTACAGGGCCGGGTTAGAGCCAGTTGCAATGACAGTTTTCTAACGTAACACCTGACTCTGAGAGCAGCTCCTGAAAAGGTGGTGCGAGAAACCACCACCCTTATTTGGCTTAATTTCTTAATGAATACAGAGAGAGAGAGAAAGAGAGAGAGAGCATAAAAACCTCCAACAACAAAAGTCCATCCACTAGGAAACGTATCATCAGCCATAAGAAATATGAGAGAAAAGACAGACATATTATTAGGAGGTAGAAAAGCCCAGCTGATAGTATAATCAGTACTAGAAGAGAAGAAAATTCTCATACTAGGACATTTTATGGCTCTGTGACTGCCTGAAAGTTGGGCTGCATGGAGAACTACAGCATTTGAATTAAAGTCGCACGTGTATTAACATCATTAGGAAGTACCACTTCTTTGTGAACCTAGCCCCAGTGGCTTGTTATGAATACTGGAAAAAACATAATTGCATGGTAACATTTGTTATATATGTTTAATTTGATCTCTGTATTATTTAGTAGGGAGGGAGAATATTTTGCTAAATATGCTGCGCCTATTTAGAAAAAATCCAGTAAGGTAGAAGCAAATTGTGCCAAATTGCTCTTATGATTGGAGCAGAATGTTTCTGAGACACCATCTGCAAGGCTTTCCCCATGAAAATCAAAATGTGCACACATTCCCTTTGCAAAAACACAGTTGTGGGAGCTTGAATGCTGTTCATCCGGCTGCTTTGCAATGGGCTCCCGGAAGCTGCTTCTATGTTTTACCAGTGCAAACAACATGGCCCTTCAACATAATCCATTAATAACAAAACACTCATTGTTCTTATGGAAATTTACAATTGAGATAAAAATAGCTAATATTGCTTTTAACTGTGCTGATATGCAAAGTTCCAAGGCACTTTTTGTAAAGGTAACAAATGATGTACATAATTTATGATTGTGTAATTATAAAATGTATTATTATATTATTATACTTATTTTTATTAATAGCAGTATTCCAAACCCTGAAGTCAGTGAAAGCTTTGGTTAGGTAAAAACAAAGAGACTGTCAGACTTTCTTCTCATTTCAAAATCTCAGATAGATTAATATTTCTGAAATACAGGAAGCTGATTCAGTTGTGGTGGGACATATTACAGAAACTAACATTTCCACCCTTATATTTTTGAATTGTATTTAGGAAAGAAAAGTCATGGAATTAAAAAAAATACTGTTTGTAAGATTACATTTCAGGTTAATGCTGTTTGCCAGTACTGTATCCTGGGAGAGTCTCAACCACTGGTAGAACATGGCAGTAGCTTCCATGTGCCCTGACCTGGGAAGTGCATCGCAAATGACCGGAATCTTACACCCAGAGAAAACAACTAAACAGCATAGTTATGAAATGGGGGGAACTGAACATGAACTTGCCACTATTGCACTAAAGCAAGAGTATTTTCATTGTGTCTCCTTAGTATTTTCTAAATATTGCTTTGGATCAGAGCTTATAGTTGCCACTGAGAAGGTGTGGACTAAGGATTGGCAGGTGAGGGTTAGGGTTAAGGTTAGGGAACAGAAATGTCCCTGAAAAGATCTAGAGGGACAGCCCCCCATTATGAAATAGCTTGACAGCTACTGCTATAGGCAGCGGACAGTTTAGCTTGGGGCAAAAGCGTCAATATTACGTAGCTCCCATATAGCACTTTTTAACACTGTAGATCTCAAAGCACTTTACCAAAGAGGTAAGCATCATTCCTATTTAGGGTAATCATACTATTTTAAAGCTAAAATCAATATTGCCTGAGATGAACCATGTAATGATTTATTCTGGAGTATTTTATCATTAATCAAACATTGTCTTGGAGGTGTGCTAATAATCAGAAATAAAATTGGTTGTGAATGTGCATATGGTAGGAGAGTTGATTATCCTCAGTGCACTTCCTTTGGCTCAAAAGGTCTGAACCAGGGAACCCAGTTACTTCTAATCACATGGAATATGGCATCTCATTGCATACGAGGTACACAAGGTCACCGTAGCACTTTATAGATTTTAGTTTAGTGCTATTCCAGGAAGGTCTATAAAGAAAGTCAAGCTATGACAGTCCACTTCATTTTGCTTTTCTTCTCATTACTTTAGTATCCATTATGAGACATAAAAAGAGATGGTTCAAATTAAATTTACATCCCATCTCAAATTTTCCATTGCAAATTGAAAACGCCGTAATCTCAGGCTTGCAGATTGTATCTGGAAGGCACTCATGCAGCCTGTGCAGGCCTTGTAACTGAATAGGTATAGCTTACCCCCTATTGGTCATTGCCTACCAGACAGCGCCCACACTAGCTATATAAGAACCCAGGAAGTGCCAGTCAGCGTCTGCTCAACGTAGCATCTACGCCTCACCTGAGAGGTGTGGTGCTCTTGGAATAAAGCCTGATGCTACTTCAGCCAAACCTAAGTCTGTTGTGAGTGTTATCTTGCTCCATGGCAGTGTGTCTGTTGTTCTTTTTCTTGCAACCTGTTCTGTGCTAAAGATCTCTATGTAGCCAATCAACATCCTGTTTCCTAGTGTACAATGTACACCCATCCAGGAATCCCATATCTTTCTTTATGTTTACCCTGTTCATTTAGAAAAAAGGTGGTCTTGTGGTTAACACGTATGAGACTCAGGAGACAGCAGTTCTCTTCCTGTCCCTACCACAGACTTCTTTTGTAGTCTAGGGCAAGTCATTTAGAACCAAATCCAGTAATCCATTAAAATTAAGCTCATGCGTAAACGCTTTGCTAACTCAGAGCCTATATCTCACTTTTTTTTCCAGCATTGGATTTCAGTCCCAGCCTTCCAAATGCAGGAAGAATGATTATATGCAGGACACAGCTGATTAATCAAGTTTCAGAGGGGTAGCCGTGTCAGTCTGTATCAGTAAAAACAACGAGGAGTCCTTATGGTAACTTAGAGACTAACAAATTTATTTGGGCATAAGCTTTCATGGGCTATAACCTGGGGAAGTGAACAAACGGATTGACAGAGCCAGAGGGGGACCTAGAAGTCACCTACTACAGGACAGTCCCAACAAAGAAAGTAACAGAACGCCACTAGCCATCACCTACAGCCTGCAACTAAAACCTCTTCAGCGCATCATCAAGGATCTACAACCTGTCCTGACGGATGATCCCTCAATCTGAGACCTTGGGAGCCAGGCCAAGCCAGCTTACAGACAGCCCCCTAACCTGAAGTGAATACTCACCAGCAACTACACACCACACAACAGAAACACTAACCCAGGAACCAACCCCTGCAACAAACCCGGTTGCCCCGTTGCCTGTCCGCATATCTATTCAAGGGACACCATCATAGGATCCAAACACATCAGCCACACCATCAAAGGCTCATTCACCTGCACATCTACCAATGTGATATATGCTATCATGTGCCGGCAATGCCCCTCTGCCATGTACATTGACCAAACCGGACAGTCTCTATGAAAAAGAATAAATGAACACAAATCAGACATCAAGAATTATAACATTCAAAAACCAGTCGGAAAGCACTTCAATCTCCCTGAACACTCAATAACAGACTTAAAAGTTGCCTTTCTTCAACAAAAAAAACTTCAAAAACAGACTCCAACAAGAAACTGCGGAACTTGAATTAATTTGCAAACTTGTCACCATCAAATTGGGCCTGAATAAAGACTGGGAGTGGCTGGGTCACTACAAAAAAAAATTTTCCCTCTGCTGATACTCACATCTTCCTGTCAACTGCTGGGAATGGGCCACATCCACCCTAATTGAATTGGCTTCATTAGCACTGACCCCCCCTCTTGGTAAGGCAACTCCCATCTTTTCATGTGCTGTATATTTATACCTGCTTACTGTATTTTCCACTCCATGCATCTGATGAAGTGGGTTACAGCCCACGAAAGCTTATTCCCAAATAAATTTATTAGTCTCTAAAGGTGCCACAAGGACACCTCGTTATTTTTACTGATTATTCAAGTGTATTTAATATTTCATCAATGCATTCATCCTTTATGTATGTATGTATGTACGTATGGGAAATCAGTGGATTTATACCAGGGTCAATTTGGCTCATTACTTTTAAAGTGACAAAATATTACTGTTTTAGAACCATTATTTGAAGGGACCCTTTTCACCTAACTTGGTATCTGATTTCTCTCCCTATGCCCCGAATTTTGAGGGTGTGAATAAAATAAGAACCGGATCTGAACTCTCCCTGGTATGGAAATTGCAAAACAAAATCTGAAGAGATGTATTTTTGCACCCCTGATTTCACCCATCTCTATTAAAGGAAATATTACCATAAACAGGCAATATATTCTACATGCCTGAGCAGATCCAAGATCAGAAATAAAGTCTAAAAATTGCTATCATACAATAAAACAAACAAAAAAGCCCACTAGCTAAGTTAGCTACTGCTTTGTGATCATCAAGGGCTCATCTCCTCATCCAGTCAACAAGATAATTGAATAATATGGGTGACAGAACACAGCCCTGCCAAGCTCTTAAGCTGACCTTGAACTGTTCATGATACACACAAACCTCTTGCATTAGTCTCATGGGAATGAGCTCTGAGTAACCAGATTGATTTCAGGCCATCTTTCCCAGGGATAACCGACAAAGGTTCAATGGGTTGAGTTAAATATTGCATTAAAATTGACCAAAACAATAGCAGTTTGCAGTCAATATTTCTGTCAAGAATCTGCAATACATTCCTACCTTGGGTACATATGGACCAATTTAAAATGCAGCAGCATATAATTTCCCAGGTTATATTCTATGGTTGGCTACAGCATCTTTACATCCTTCTAAAAGTGTAATGGGATTACATATATGTGCACTTTAAGGGATTACATATATGTGCACTCCCCATTACATTGCCAGAGTGAAACTGAGAATTCAGGCCAATATCAGTTAGTATTGTTATAATTATTTATTGAACATAGTCACATGCATGGCATTTTCTTGAGCTTCTAGGAGATTACAGTCTAGAGACACATTTGTAGCCAGTTGCTACTATATTACTTTGTGGTGATAAAGAATATTTAGCTATGGGTTGTTCAAGTTTAAAATGAAGGCAGGCTGAAATAAATTGTAATATTCTTTTTGCAACTGGAGCAGAAATGCATCTAAGACACCATCTGCAATGGTTATGTCAAAAAAGCAAAGAACTTAAGTTTCCTTTGGAGGAAATATACCATAGTCACGGGATTTTCTATGCTTTTCAACCTGTTCCTTAGCCCCATGTGTTTTATACTATGTGTTAGCTCAGTGCACATGCAAGCTCTGGTATGATCTGCTAATCTCTAGGGTAGGGTGCTTGCAGAGAGCACTAACCATGAAAGGAAAAGCCCAATCATTTGGCTAAGGGCAGTAGTCTAAGAGTTCAGAAGGTAACAGGCACTTCTAAGGTATCCAAACAAAAGCTGGCATTTCTGAGCTGCCTGCTAGTGCTGGCCATCTTGATAAAAACAAACAGGACATGCTTTTTGACACTGGTATAGGATCCCAGGGTAAGAGACTATTTCTCTTCATGCAAAAAATAGATGGAGTAGATATGCATATCTCAAGGATGGCCTAGAGGTAACAGAACTGAAAAATGTTTGAAACAACAATGGTGATGTGGACTAACCATAGAGAAGTACAAGAGGAAAGGAAGAGTACAAGATCAGGGTTGGACTCTTCTGTTGGCTTCTCCATCAATAATCTTGCACCCCCCATTTCAACCTGGATATTACAGGAAAACAAAGATATGATTAACTAGCCCTAAAAGTGTTAGTATGAAAGGTAAGGAAGAAATAGACTCATAGAATGGGACACTAATATTCATCACAACACAGTCAGATGAGACAGGCAAACAAACAGGATTGTGACAGGATGCTAAGCAGAAAACTGCTTAGCCAACCCTCTGTCACTCAGCTCCAGTTAAGGGAGGTGAATTGGAGCTGGGTAGATCACCTGCCCCTGGTTGGGAAAGCTGGAACAGCTGCTGCCTCATCAGGCTGGGGCTGGAAGACAGGGGAGGAGTTGATCAGGCTGTAAGCTGCACTAGAGGAAAGGCAGTGAGGGGAAGCAGAGAGATAGTTTGCCCCCTCTCTCTTGCTGGTGGACTGTAAGAAGGGGACTATGTGTATAGTAGAAAGGTGGTAGGAACACAACCTGTAAATAAAAGCACCAGGTGAGCGCTACACCAAGGTTTCTGTGTGACTTTCTCAGCCCAGTGGGAGCAGGAGCTAGGAGGGCTGTGCAGGGATGGCGTTACAAGGATGTTTGGGAAAGCTCTCCTACCTCTTTTCCTCAAATTGTTTAATAGGGGAATAAGATCCCTAGGAGAGTAATACTTGAATCGGTATTAGGTAGCATGGATGTTAAAGTCTTAGAGTGATAAGTTGCTTCATTGTGAAATACCGTTGCCTTATACTGGATTACATGAATGCCAATTTAGACAAGTTAAAGATATGTGGTTTGAGACAAGTTGAAGATATGTGATGTAGACATAAAAACTATTGTGTGTTAGACTGGCCCATTCAAGGACATACTAGACATGTGAAGAACCTGAGATAGCTGAGACACAATCATAAGATGTGGTAAAAAATCAAACAAAATAGTAATAGTTCACCATTCTATAGTGCTATTCATCCCCAAGGATTGCACAGTGCTGTGCAAACTATGTACATGAAAGCGGTTACACAGCCACTTCTGGGATGGGTGTGTGGCAGGCACACAACTCAAAAGGAGATGACAATTTGGCAAAGGATACCCCTTAAAACCCTATTCTTATGGAAAACTTCATAGGACCTCAGAGCACATAATGCCTCAGGTTTTATGGTATACTTCAAGGACTGAATATATACACAGTTCCTTTGTCAGATGAAGGATAAGTCAAAGCTGTTGGGATTCAAAGCTATATTTCCAGGGTGCATAGGTATTTCAAATCCGATACTAATTCATCCCCTCCAGCTTTTCCGAATGTCTAAGGAGTGGTGCATTTAAGACAAGTCAGAATAAATTATTCCAGTAACTTCAAAGAGGTTTGTTAGAGCACAATTAGGGTACTTTGGCCAGCTTTAGGCACTATCCTACAGAAAAGGTCAGGAGGAGGGCAACAAGAATGTTAGCAGTGATCAGTGTGTTCAGTTACAGCCAGACTAAAAACTAGGAATGTACCTGCTAGATATAAAAAGATTGCTAGTGCATTCTGACTGACGTTTGTTACATGTTATGACAGCTTTGTCAATAAATCATATTTTGATATGGGATACAGTAAATTTAGGAAGGGGCTAAGAAAATCTGATTCTTGTCTCTTTAAATGCAGACAGTAAACTGTATTCTTGTTAATACTTCCAGCTAAGACTATACACATGTAAAAGCATGGCTGTTAGTTTTTGCAGCATGGAATACTTATTTGGAAATAAGATGCAAAGAAATGGGGTAAGGGAGAAAACTGTTGTGTATATACATCTTCAGAAAGGACCCTATATTGTTAAAGTGAAAGAGGAAAGATTAAAAAAAAAAAGCTATGTGTCAATGAATGGAATTGTGAAATATACACAAAGACTGTCAGATTCTCCTTGGAGGATACCTCTGTGGTAACATCTGGAAGCAGATCAAAATCACTAAAGAGGGTCTTAAATTAAGGGAGGCAATTGGGTGAAAGATATCAAGACACTTGATGTCAAGAAAAGCTGAAGAAAAGGAGATGCAGGCATGGACAAATAAAAAACAAAACATGACTCAGAATTTACATCAATGTAAATATTTTTTTCCACTTTATAAGTTGATTTGCCAAGTGGTGCTGCCCTCTTCCCTAGTTAAAGTTATGAGAGAGAATTTTTGTTTAAGTGTAAAACCAAGCTGTAGAATGCCCTGCCCCTTAGCCCTCCTTTCTTTAAACACTGACAATATTTCTCATAGACTAAGGGGGAATGTTTTGTGTCTGTTTCTGGTTAAAATATTGGCAGCTCAACACTGGCTAAGAGCCCTCCTCAGTCTACAACATTTTCAGGTTCATCCTCACTATTTTTTGACTTGTAAAATACTAAACAATGTAATTCACAGATCCAGGGCCAAATTATCCTGAATGCAACTTCACTGACAACAGTGGGATTACTTGGCATTTGACCCCAAGAGCAGTATCAAATCTTGTTTTGTCGTTCCCTATATTTACACCGACTTAACTGGACTGTCCGTTTTCTCTTGAGAAATATATAGTCAGATAGATATTTGAAATGAGGGCTACCACCTCTAAAAACAATCATGCTCACTCCCTGGACCCTTGGAGATTAATGTAAATATAATCAGTTTGGTCTTTGCTGCTGCCGTCACAAGAGTGCCTTAAGTAGTTCCAGCAGCTCTGCCCACACTTCCATAAGCAATTTAAATTTTTTGGTTACTCATATGGAAAGGACCCCAGTGCAATCCGTTCAACATTGCTAATTACTCTGTTGCTTCTGTACGTGAAGATCTTTCCCCAACATATTTGAAGCCGTCTGAGGGCTGAAATGTCTCCCATTCTATGTAACTGAAAGAGACACAGAAGAGACCAAACCCTGGACAAGACTGTTTAAAATTCTGTCTCTGGGTTTTTCAAGCATCAGAGGACCTTAGCCAGGGGATTTTATTAAACCCTCCAAATATCGCTTCACATTTAATATTAGTTAGCACTTTCATAGAACTTCATATCTTTGAAGCACCTTAGAGATAGGAATCAGTTCATAAAATCAAAGAATCTAGAAGAAACTACAGTTAGATCCTCCTTCACCATGCAGAATTGCTTTTTGTTGTACATTTGCAGTGATTGTTAACCTAGTTTAAATGTCTCAATCGATGGCGCTCCCACTATTTCCATTGAGAGGCTACTCCACCACCTATTAGATGTGACAAGAAGTTTTCCTGATTGTTGAAATCTCCGTCCCAGTCCCCCTCTTGAACCCTGTCATATTAATTCCTCTCCCTCCTTGCTGTTTACAACCTTCAAATATTTGCAGAATGTTATCATGTCCCCTTGCAATCACTACCTTGTAAATCCATGCAGATTTAACTTTTAATCTTCCCTCATACAGTAAGTCAATTCTTCCAGCCCCCTAATCATTTATCTAACTTCTCCCTGAACTCGCTCCAACTTGTCAATTCATTTCTCTGACCTCCCTTCCAATTTTTTAAATTAAACTTCAAAAACCTCTGTGAGGCAGAAGTATTTTAGATTTTGTTTTTAATTGACCTGGATCCAATCCAAACTATTGAAAAGTGGACGTCCGCTAAGGGGGAAATTCACCCCCCTGGGCAGAGGGTGAGCACAAGGCCTAGGCAGTTTTATTGAGGGTACATTTAAGTCCTTTAACACGTGTCTTTAAAATAGAATGTTAATGGTGAACTATAGCATTTGAGCTAGTCTTTTGCATGGGGGTGAATTTCAGCCCAATGAGGTTTAAAGAAGAGGATTTCAGTATTGGCCACCTCCAACAACTAATCTGACACAGTCCCCTTCAATCATTAATGTTACTTTAGCCTACATGAAACTACTGTGGGAGTGAAGGAACTATCATTCCCATATTTTTTCTATTTTCTTTATGTCCGTCTCACTATGACTGTAGGTCTAATGTATTCCCAATGTGGCTGCATCCCTGGACGGTCTGTTATTCCAGAGCATGTAAAACCACCCTCTTGCTCAAGTACTTCCTTATTCTGGGTATCTTTTGTCTGTTTTTACCTTTTCTGAACACATAGAGGGGTTTTTCTGGGGATGGGGGGAAGGAGAGGGGAGGTGGAGGTGGGGTAAGGTTTCAATGAAAGATAATGAACTCATCACACACACTGGCAGAATGGAGATGAAGCTGCATTGATTTTCATCTCCATTCACATGCTATGCAGGTTTCCTTCTGCCCCTGTGAAAGATGTGGGTGTTATTGGCTTATATAAGGTTAATTCATCCCAATTAATCAGACTAATAGTGGCGAACTCTGTTATCATGTCTTTTAATTTACTCTGTAATGGTTCTTCTTGTACAAAGTCCATATCAGGTCCCCCACCCTCATTTATTTTAGTGGAGCAGAGGAGAGTTTCCTGTATGATCTGATCCTGGATAGGTCTTGCATTGTCCAAATATTGCCAGAGCCAACAGCTTTTCTGTGAAAAAGGAGAACTTTTATCCTTCATCCCCCATTTTCTCTTCTTCATCTAGACCTTCTTGACATCATCAGTCTGCAGTAACAATGGGAGGTGTCGGGAAATGTGATACTAGGGAAACAGGTAGTGGGGAAGTAACAGTAAAGGAATCACTTTGTGAAAGGTGTCACAGTTCAGGGCAAGTGTTCCTGTATTTTCCCTTGGTGGTTCAGCAAGGGTACCAGCTCTTAGGCTTCCAACTCCCCAGCCACTGTCTTTCTTGGGTGGAGACCCCCTTGTCACTCCCTTCTGACCAGGATATTTCCAGGCTGCCCAGTTCCCTGCCTTCACTGTGTTATTCCAAGGAGAAACAGGCTGCCCAAACACCCCTGCTTGCTTTCTCTTCAGAGGTGGTTAACAGTGGGACTGCCCACAGTTACAGATACCACACTTCTTTTTTAAAAAAAAAATCTATGCCTATTTTATTCTTAAGGCAAAATCGTTGCAGAGAAAACATACTAACCGACAACAGTAGAACTTACACGCATGCTAATAAGCATCCCAGAGATCACCCCAACCCGAACACAGGCTCAGGCAGGAGCTTTCCTTTAACACCCTGCCCAGCCAGGCGTATCCTTGTGGTTTCAAGTTCACCACAGCTTCAGCTCAGAACAAGCATCCTGTTTTATGGAGCCGCAGTAGGCCCATTCCTTCTAACTCTTCCCTAAGGATTGGGGTCCTTGGTGGCTCAGGGGTCCTGTCTGTTTGCTGGACCAGGAAGAAAACCCCAAGCCTGTTTAAAACCAGGCTATTTATCCAAAAAGCCTTTCTTTATCTGTTGATCCCTGGAGAACCCAGTCTGAACTATATATGCATACCTCTCCAAGTGCATGGCTTCAAAGGAATTACATTAGCATCCCCCATCTACTACAGAAGCTATATACAATGCCACAATAAGACATACACAGTTGTGTTTTTAACATAATGGACCCCAATTAAACCTAATTCAATAGGTTATAACTTAATTAATAAAGTTTATCTTAATTCCATTAGGTTGGTCCAGGGTATTACAGCATATTATCAATCTGCCACAGAAAGCGAAACATTTCATGGTTTTACCTCAAAACATCTCACTTTCTCTGTGAAAACTAGAGCTAGTCAAAACAATTCCACTGAAAACATTTTTTGACAGAAAATGGTATTTTTCCCCCTAAAGAAATATGTTCATGTTATTTGAATTTTTTCATGCCAAGCACAGTGTGGCCCTGACCAACCTGGGGTCCATAGCCATAGGTAATAAAAACACTAAACTATAACCCTGTCCTAAAACTTCTACACTGCACTGATATTGCAGGTATCACAGATCAAATCTGGTGAAGAGATAACTATACAACTCTCCTGGTGATCCCCCTCCTGTGCTCTGCTGTTCCTTATACACTCTGTGGAAAGTTGACAATTTATGGGCGTTTTGGGTAGATAAGCAGGAATGTGGGGGAGGAGCTTGTTAATAAGTCCATTAACTGAGACAGCTGACAAAAATCATCTACCCTGAAGTGTCCCCTCAGCACTACTGAAAAAGCAAGTTTAGCAAACATTTGTATATGGGGCACTCCAATATTTCCCTTCAAGATATTCTGGATTCAAGCAGTGGGATGAACATTCAGGGCCACAGTGACTACCCTGGTTAGCAGAAGATTTAGAAAGGAAGGACCCTGGGGCCGCACTCTGCAATGGAAAGAAAGAGCAGAAAAAAAGCAAAGGGAGTTCTCTCTCAGGAATCACTTGTGCCAGCTAGAGGATATTATCTTGACATCAGCACCAAACTGCTGTAGAAAAAAGAAGGCCACCTTAAATGCTGCCACCAAAACAAGAGGCATCAGGTCAGATTCTGATCTTGGTTCTATTGACATAAATCTGAAGTCAATCCAGATTTATACCAGCTCAAATTAAGTCTAGCCCATTGATTCCAGCATTTATTCTTGCCCAAATGCCTCAGAAACCCACCTTTTATTTGTTCCCTGCAGCCACCTAGTAGGATTAAATTGCCTTACCAATTAAACATGAGGTGATTGAACAGCAGCAGATGCTTTCAAGGATGGCACCTGTATCCTCTGTTCTTTGCCAGGCTGGAAAGGTAAGTGAACAGGGACAACCAATGTTTTTTTCCAATTTTCCCATTTTAATTGGTAGGTGCAGGTGAAAGTCACAGAATGCTGCTGAACCTAAATTATAAAACTCTTTCTGTGAAACTGAAGCAACTGGATTTCCACTTTTTCACACACACAAAAGGCCCTCTTCCCTACTGCTTTTACCCAGGGTTCTTTAACCGATATTAATATGGATCAGCTGTAACACACAGTCACCAAATGCACGTAACACAAATGTGAATGCTCAGGAGATCTCCCTAGCTTTGTGACTCTGCTCCTCTTTGAATGTCTAATGGTTCCTATTGGTGGCAGTCTTGAAAGGTTTGGAATGGAGTCCAATTTTTTGCCTGTAGCTACGAACAGATCAAAAGGAAGACAGATTTAGTATTTTTCCTAGTGAGGTACCTACACAGTAGTTAAGGACTTTGCTCCAAAATTTAAAAAAAAAAAGGAATTTCTCCATGCGAGTGTGTGCTTGCATTTTTATGTAGCTAGTTCAATTTGCGCAGGAGGAAAAAAACAACAACATGGAAGAAATGTCAGGCACATTTTCAAGAACTTCAGGAATCTTGGGTAGTTTCACTTTCCCTGACCACTCTTTGCCTGCTAACTTCTTTGTATGCCTCCATAATGTAAACATTAGGGACCCCGTACTGAGCAGTAGCCTGACAAATGGCACTACAAACATGGGGGCATATTCTGATACTCTTACTCATGCTTTCTCCAAACACTTCAAGGAGGCACTATTCCATGTCAGAATCTGGTTCACAATTTCTCTAAGTGTCTAATAACTGCATGGAGCAATGTAGATGTGTTGTTGCGGGTGGTGGTATGGCATACTAAGAAGACAAGTTGAACTATAATACTTGGATCAAAATCCAAATCCAGATCCCGCTTCCTGCCCCCAGCCAAAATTCAGGGGATCCAAGTCTGGGGTCCGATTTGTTTCTAGATTTCAGTCTGGCTCTTTAGAGGGGGCAAGGGCTAATGTGTTTAACCTCTGTAGCACCAAGTTTTTCAAAGATAAAAAATTTAAACACAAACAGTCATTCTGAGGATTCCTAATTAACAGGATTACGCTAAAAGCAGAATGAATGCCTAACTCACATGGCTGTGCAGTCACTTTTTCCTTCTGTACCTTTAGTCACTCATCACTAGCTTTTTCCCAGAATAGGATTTGTTAAATCTTCCTTGAGTGACTTCTGGTATATACACAAAAGCTTCTGTGGATTTTTCACTAGCCTCTTACAACAATAAACGTCCTTCTCCTCCTCACTCCAATTCCCTCATGTTTCTCAATAGGCCATCTCTTAAACCCTGCTGTGACTGATCTGCCCTGCAAATCTACAGCTTTTTTGAGCTGCTTCTTCACAATGTCTTTAAAGATCTTAAAATGAGGGTGGAGTTACATTTTATAGGGGAGATTATATACTGACACATTAGTGATTTCAGGAAGAAAACACTTTCTGTAGAAATTTAAAAAAAAATGCATTCAATCACGCTAGCTAGATGCCACAGTGCTGGCAAACCCCTTTATCAAATCCCATTCACTTTCCTTTCAAGTTTATCTGTCTGCATCCATCTTTTACTTAGGGTTCCTTCAGTGCCCCTAAAAGAGGGAGGGGAAAGTAATTGATGATGTAGATAGACAAAGAGGTTTTTTTATCTCTTCAAACATATAACTGAAATACATCCACAGTATACTCACAAAACCCTTTGGTAATGGAAAATGGAGCTAAAAGGATTTATGCATCCTGCCCCTGTACTGGATAAATCTTAAACTGCTTTAAATATCTTCCCCTGGTAAACAGCCTCTCCCCAGCAGCCAGTGGTGATAAAGGGTGAGGTAAAAGAAAATAAACAATTGAATTAAGTGTTTCAAGGAATTTTGCAGGATGAATTCTTAAATAGCTTTGTGGTTTCATGTTTACAACCGAATCCTGAGTTTGGCTGATTAACCTCTTTGGGTAAACACACTTCCTTTCATGTAAAGTCTGCCTAAGGCAACAATGAAAAGTTCCTTAACCATTTTTGTGCAGTATGGAAAGCTTTGTACCTTCCGTGAAATTCCCCATCCCCATCCCGCAGACTACAGAAAATATACTGCCAAAGAGTTGGGCCCTCTGTACTCTGCAAATGGACCTCATTTCCTTCACCAGGCCTCTTTGCTCATATGGTGCACCTGCGTGGCAGACTGGAAACTCCACAGCACAGTCACATGGAGAATTTTGCACTGAATTAACTATGAAAATGTATGATACAGTCAATGGGGTACATATTGCGATGTTTATTTTGATAACTAATGTAATTTATTACATGCTGCCCCCAGATTTTCAACGTGCTGCACATATTTGTGCTAGGAATGCATAACTGCATGAGCTCAGCTAAAGGACAATGCCAACAAAAGAATATATGGGTATAAACTGGCCATTAATAAATTTAGACAGGAAATGAGAATAAGGTTTCTAACCACCAGAAGGGTGAAGTCTGGAACAGCCTCCCAATAGGAGGCTAACCATCATAGGACCTAATCACATCAGCCACACCATCCAGGGCTCGTTCACCTGCACATCTACCAATGTGATATATGCCATCATGTGCCAGCAATGCCCCTCTGCCATGTACATTGGCCAAACTGGACGGTCTCTATGCAAAATAATAAATGGACACAAATCAGATATCAAGAATTGTAACATTCCAAAACCATTAGGAGAACACTTCAATCTCCCTGGACACGCAATAACAGACTTAAAAGTTGTCATTCTTCAACAAAAAAAACTTCAAAAACAGACTTCAACGAGAAACTGCAGAACTGGAATTAATTTGCAAACTTGTCACCATCAAATTAGGTCTGAATAAAGACTAGGAGTGGCTGAGTCACTACAAAAAATAATTTTCACTCTGTTGATACTCACACCTTCTTGTCAACTGTTGGGAATGGGCCACTTCCACCTTAATTGAATTGGCTTCGTTAGCACTGACACCCCCACTTAGTAAGGCAACTCCCATCTTTTCATGTGCTGTATATTTATACCTGCTTACTGAATTTTTCACTCCATGCATCTGATAAAGTGGGTTATAGCCCACAACAGCTTATGCCCAAATAAATTTGTTAGTCTCTAACAAAGGACTCCTCGTTGTTTTTGCCAATAGGAGTAATGGTGACAAGAAACCTAACTGATTTTAAGATGAAGTTTGATCAGTGTATGAATGGCATTATATGACAGGATTGCCTGCAATAGTAGGGGACTTGACTTGATTACCCAGGAGGTCCCTATCAGTCCTATGTTCCTACTGAAGTTGTCCAGCAGAGAATTGAAGAGTTTGGCATCTGGGACATCTGGCATCTGGACAATTGTGGAGCAATGTTTGGAGCTCTGTTAGTTAATAAGCAGTTGAGGTTTATGGCCATCACAGTTAGAGGATACCTCTGAGAACAGTGGAGGTGAAGGCTCTGATTAACCATTTATTAGCTAGAAGGGGGAAAAAAAAGAAAAGTGGCAACAGCAACCTCTCTTTCCCAGCCCTGAGGAAAAATGGCTCACCCACATAAATACAAGTTAAGAGAGACCCACTCCTGGAAATGGTGCCCCCTAATTTTTTTCTACTCTTTGAACACCCATCCTAAACAGAAGAAGCATATTTATCATAGGAATACAGAGCTGAGTGGTTCTCTTTCTTTGCCAAAGGTCCTTAATTCACCACTAGTCCTTATTGCAGGGATCCATTCTGAGAATCAGTAGTAGTATAGTTGTAGCATCTGCATGCCCCAGCTCCGTTGTGCAAAGCACTGCCCAAACCTATGATGCACAGACAGTCCCTGCATTGCAGGTCTTACAGTGTAAGTATATGATGAGAAGAGTAGGTGGATACAACAAATAGATGGGGTGAGGGGAGAGGAGGGAACACAAGGTAACAATGAAGTGTTAAAAGGCTATTATATCAGACCTAATCCAGAAAAGCATGACTTTCTTATCGGTCAATACCCAAGATTCCTCAGTGCTCCTTAGTTTGTAAAGATTTATATTTAAGCCTGCACAACCTTGTATATCTCTGACTGGCTAATTTTCCTCCTAATGGTGCATTCCATTATAACTGGTTTGCCCCAGCCTTTTAAAATATTTTAGAAATGAAGGGTATGCAGGCAATGCTATTGGTGACAATAGAAATTAATAAACATATATCATGCCATAGGGCTATGGTACAAAAATCATTGTCTTTTTTCGTTCAGGTGCCAGAACAACTCAGCTATACCAAGACACAACAAAACACTTCTGTCCCATAAGGGGATAAAACAATGGCCTCAATTAAATTATACAAGTGTCAATTTTGGCTGCCTGGTTGACAGGCCATCTGATTTTCATTTAAATGCCTTGAAAGTTGTCAAGGTTCCTCCCCCACTCTGAACTCTAGGGTACAGATGTGGGGACCTGCATGAAAAACCTCCTAAGCCTATCTTTACCAGCTTAGGTCAAAACTTCCCCAAGGTACAAAATATTCCACCCGTTGTCCTTGGACTGGCCGCTACCACCACCAAACTAATACTGGATACTGGGGAAGAGCTGTTTGGACGCGTCTTTCCCCCCAAAATACTTCCCAAAACCTTGCACCCCACTTCCTGGACAAGGTTTGGTAAAAAGCCTTACCAATTTGCCTAGGTGACTACAGACCCAGACCCTTGGATCTTAAGAACAATGAACAATCCTCCCAACACTTGCACCCCCCCTTTCCTGGGAAATGTTGGATAAAAAGCCTCACCAATTTGCATAGGTGACCACAGACCCAAACCCTTGGATCTGAGAACAATGAAAAAGCATTCAGTTTTCTTACAAGAAGACTTTTAATAAAAATAGAAGTAAATAGAAATAAAGAAATCCCCCCTGTAAAATCAGGATGGTAGATATCTTACAGGGTAATTAGATTCAAAAACATAGAGAACCCCTCTAGGCAAAACCTTAAGTTATAAAAAAGATACACAGACAGAAATAGTTATTCTATTCAGCACACTTCTTTTCTCAGCCATTTAAAGAAATCATAATCTAACATGTACCTAGCTAGATTACTTACTAAAAGTTCTAAGACTCCATTCCTGGTCTATCCCCGACAAAGACAGACTATAGACAGACACACAGACCCTTTGTTTCTCTCCCTCCTCCCAGCTTTTGAAAGTATCTTGTCTCCTCATTGGTCATTTTGGTCAGGTGCCAGCGAGGTTATCTTTAGCTTCTTAACCCTTTACAGGTGAGAGGAGCTTTCCCCTGGCCAGGAGGGATTTCAAAGGGGTTTACCCTTCCCTTTATATTTATGACACGCCCCCCAAATCTCAGCTAGGGTGAAACACTGGCTGGGATTTCTTCCTGGAGCTCTAGGAAAAACAGAGTTAATAAGACACATGCAGCTCTAAATATACTACCAAGTACATAAAGACTAAAAATATTTTCCACATCTCAAGGACGATTTTAACCAGTTGATTCTGGGAAACTTTCACGGGAGAGTGCATCAGCCACTTTGTTAGAAGCTCCTGAGATGTGTTGGATGTCGAAATCAAAATCTTGGAGAGCTAAACTCTACCGAAGAAGTTTTTTGTTAGTTTCTTTGACGGTGTGAAGCCACTTCAGTGCAGCATGGTCGGTTTGCAGGTGGAAACGCCGTCCCCAAACATATGGGCGTAGCTTTTCCAGAGCGTAGACAATGGTGTAACATTCTTTTTCAGTGACTGACCAGTTGCTTTCCCTCTTAGACAGTTTTTTGCTGAGAAACACTACGGGGTGGAATTCTTGATCAGGTCCTTTCTGCATTAAAACTGCTCCCACACCACGCTCGGACGCATCTGTGGTTACTAGGAACGGTTTGTCAAAGTCTGGGGCCCTTAGTACAGGGTCAGACATGAGTGTCGCTTTAAGCTTGTTAAAGGCCTTCTGACACTTTCCGGTCCACTGAACAGCATTTGGCTGTTTCTTTTTGGTTAGGTCTGTCAGTGGGGCAGCGATTTGGCTGTAGTGCGGTACAAATCGTCTGTAATAACCGGCCAAGCCTAAGAAGGATTGAACCTGTTTCTTTGACTTTGGGACAGGCCACTTTTGGATAGCATCCACTTTGGCCTGTAGGGGGCTGATAGTTCCTTGACCCACCTGGTGTCCAAGGTAAGTCACTCTGTTTAGGCCTATTTGACACTTCTTAGCCTTAACAGTTAGTCCTGCCTCCCTTATGCGCTCAAGGACTTTGTGTAGATGTTCCAGGTGGTCTGCCCAGGAATCCGAAAATATGGCCACATCGTCAAGGTAGGCGACTGCATATTCTCCTAATCCCGCTAGGAGACCATCTACAAGTCTTTGGAAAGTGGTGGGTGCATTTCGAAGCCCGAAAGGGAGTACATTAAATTCATACAGCCCGAGATGTGTGGTGAAGGCTGACCTTTCCTTGGCAGATTCATCTAGCGGTACCTGCCAGTACCCCTTGGTTAAGTCCAAGGTAGGGATGAACTGGGCCCATCCCAGTTTCTCTAATAGTTCATCTGTGCGTGGCATTGGATAGTTGTCTGGGCGAGTTACAGCATTTAGCTTACGGTAGTCCACGCAAAAACGTATTTCCCCATCTGGTTTGGGAACTAGAACCACTGGAGATGCCCATGCACTTTCAGAGGGGCGGATTACACCCATCTGTAACATATCCTGGATCTCCCGTTCTATAGCAGTTTTAGCTTGAGGAGACACCCGGTAAGGGTGGACCCTAATTGGGTGAGCATTACCTGTGTCAATGGAGTGGTATGCCCGCTCAGTCAGGCCTGGGGTGGCTGAGAACGTTGGCGCGTAGCTAGTGCACAGCTCCTGGATCTGCTGTCTCTGCATACGCCCAAGGGTCATGGAGAGGTTCACCTCTTCCACACCACCACCACATTTCCCTTCGTAGTAGACACCTTCGGGCCACTCAGCGTCGCCTCCTCCGTGGGCTGTAAACTGACAAACCTTTAATTCTCTGGAATAAAAGGGCTTTAGAGAATTAATATGGTACACCTTAGGCTTTCGGTTGGGGGTGGGGAATGCTATGAGATAATTAACAGCTCCCAGGTGCTCCTGGACCGTGAATGGCCCTTCCCACGATGCTTCCATTTTATGGGCCTGGAGCGCCTTTAAGACCATGACCTGGTCCCCTACTTTGAAGGAACGCTCTCTGGCATGTTTATCATACCAGGCTTTTTGCTCTTTTTGAGCATCCTGTAAGTTTTCTTTAGCAAGGGCTAAAGAGGTTCGGAGGGTGTTTTGTAGGTTGGTTACAAAGTCCAGAATGTTAGTTCCTGGAGAAGGTGTAAATCCCTCCCATTGCTGCTTCACCAACTGCAATGGCCCCTTAACCTCACGGCCATATACAAGTTCAAATGGGGAAAACCCTAAACTGGGGTGTGGTACAGCTCTGTAGGCAAAGAGCAACTGCTGCAACACTAGGTCCCAATCATTGGAGTGCTCATTTACGAATTTACGTATCATGGCCCCCAAAGTTCCATTAAACTTCTCCACCATGCCATTTGTTTGATGGTGGTAAGGAGTGGCAACCAAGTGATTTACCCCATGAGCTTCCCAAAGGTTTTTCATAGTTCCTGCCAGGAAATTAGTCCCTGCATCTGTGAGGATGTCGGAGGGCCAACCTACCCTGGCAAAAATGTCTGCTAGTGCCTGGCACACACTTTTAGCCCTGGTGTTGCTTAGAGCTACTGCTTCCGGCATTGGGTGGCAAAATCCATGAAAGTCAGTATGTACTGCTTTCCTCTGGGTGTCTTTTTCGGAAAAGGACCCAGAATATCCACAAAAAGAAAAGGAGTACTTGTGGCACCTTAGAGACTAACCAATTTATTTGAGTATGAGCTTTCGTGAGCTACAGCTCACTTCATCAGATACAATACCTATTACCAGCAGGACAGTGGGGTGGGAGGAGGTATTGTTTCATATTCTCTGTGTATATATAAAGTCTGCTGCAGTTTCCACGGTATGTATCTGATGAAGTGAGCTGTAGCTCACGAAAGCTCATGCTCAAATAAATTGGTTAGTCTCTAAGGTGCCACAAGTACTCCTTTTCTTTTTGCGAATACAGACTAACACGGCTGTTACTCTGAAACAAGAATATCCACAGCTACTCACTGAAATGGAACTTCAATGATGGGGAGTGGCTGGAGAGGGGCTTTGACCTGGTCTTGGGGTTTTCCCACTCTTTGGCACACCTCACAAGACTGGACATAGGTAGAAACATCCTTGCCCATTCCCTCCCAGTGGAATGACCCCCCCAAACAGTCTTTGGTCCTGTTCACCCCAGCATGGCCACTAGGGTGATCGTGGGCTAAGCTCAAGAGCTTGGCCCGGTATTTAGTTGGAACTACCAACTGTCTCTGAGGATGCCAGTCTTCCTGGTGTCCACCAGAAAGAGTTTCCTTGTATAAAAGTCCTCTTTCTACAACAAACCTGGATCGATTAGAAGAGCTGAGAGGCGGTGGATTGCTCCGTGCTGCCGTCCAAGCTCTCTGGAGGCTTTCATCTGCTTCCTGTTCGGTCTGGAACTGTTCCCTTGATGCTGGAGACATCAGTCCCTCATTGGATCGTGGACCTAGGCTTGGTCCCTCTGGAAGCGATATAGGGGATGGAGCTGTTTCTGTTGACTGTGAACCGCTCTCCGCTGGTGCACTATGTTGGGATTCAGGCTCCGGATGAGCCTCTTGTGTCGGGTTATCGGCTGCTGCCAGTTCAGGGTCGGTGGGGCCCTCTAGTGTTGAGGTTGCAAGTACTGGATTCAGTGCTGACACTGGGTCTGGTGTTGGTTGTTCGGCTGGTTCTGGTTCTGGGACTGGTTCCGTCTGGGTCTCTGGGACTGGATCCACTACTGCTGTTGCAGACATTGGCCTGGGGTCCGGGTCCATCACCTCTGACCGGGTCCTGATAGAAGTTTCCGGAACAGAGCTAGGCCTCATGGCTTGTTTAGCCTGGCTGCGGGTGACCGTTCCCACCCTCTTGGCCTGCTTCACATGATTGGCCAAGTCTTCCCCCAACAGCATGGGGATGGGATAATCATCATAGACTGCAAAAGTCCACATTCCTGACCAGCCCTTGTACTGGACAGGCAACTTGGCTGTAGGCAAATTGAAAGAGTTGGACTTGAAGGGCTGAATCGTCACTTGGATCTCTGGGTTGATTAAATTGGGGTCCACTAAGGAAGCATGGATAGCTGACACTTGTGCTCCGGTGTCCCTCCACGCGGTGACCTTCTTCCCACCCACACTCACAGTTTCCCTCCGCTCCAAGGGCATCTGGGAGGTATCTGGGCCTGTGGACCTCTGGTGTGATTCCAGTGCAATGAACTGTAATCTATTGGGGTTCTTGGGGCAGTTGGCCTTTACATGCCCCAGCTCATTACATTTAAAACATCGTCCAGCTGACGGGTCACTAGGGCGAGGAGGGTTGCTGGAGAACTGGGTGGTGGGACGATAAGGGGTCTGGAGGGTTCTTTGGGAGGTAGGTGGGGCTTTGGGCAGCCCCCGGTAATAGGGTGTGGTCTGGGGTGGTCCCTTCTGGTCTCTGCTCCAACTGCGACCAGTTTTCTTCTTCTCTGCCACCTCCACCCATCTGGCTCCAATCTCTCCTGCCTCGATTACAGTTTTGGGTTTCCCATCTAGGATGTATCTTTCTATTTCCTCAGGAAAACCCTCTAAGAATTGTTCCATTTGCATTAGGAAGGGCAAATTTACTGGAGATTCAACACTTGCTCCTGATATCCAGGCATCCCAATGTTTCACAATGTGGTAGGCATGTCGGTTAAATGACGTCTGGTTTCCACCTTAGGGCTCTGAACCTCCGACGAGACTGCTCGGGTGTTATCCCCATTCTGACTCTCGCCTTGGATTTAAACAGTTCATACTTGTTCATGTGTTCTTTAGGCATTTCAGCTGCCACCTCAGCTAAGGGTCCACTGAGCTGCGGCCTCAGCTCTACCATGTATTGGTCAGTAGAGATGTTGTACCCAAGGCAGGCCCTTTCGAAGTTTTCTAAGAAGGCCTCAGTTTCATCACCTGCCTTGTAGGTGGGGAACTTTCTGGGATGGGAAGTGGTACCTGGAGAAGGATTGCTAGGGTTTGTTGGTATATTCTGCTGGGCCTTTATCCTCTCCACCTCCTCCACATGCTTCCTCTCTTTTTCCTTCTCCTCCTCCACATGCTTCCTCTCTTTTTCCTTCTCCTCCTCCACATGCTTCCTTGCCTCCATTTCCCTCTTGTGGGCAGCCTCCTGTACCTCCTTCTCCAGCCGCATGAGTTCTATCTGTCTTTCATGTTCCCTTTGTTTTTCCTCAGCCTGAAATTTGGCTAATTCCAGCTGTAGTCGAGCTGCGGATTTGGTCATTCTAACCTCTCTGTTTTTAACTAACTTTACACCTGAGGTTTAGAAATAAACAAACAAAACTTGGCTGTAAAATTTTGCTGTGCTGGAATAGAATACCTATTCTCTGATAGTGATTGTCTCTGCTCTGGGCCCAAATTAAAGCAAAAAACCTCCAACTACTTGGAAACCTGCTTACCCAGCCCAAAGAAAAAGCAAATTGGTAGAACACACACCCCCTATTTACTTTTAGGAAGAAAAGGAAAAAAAAAACTCTGGGTTGGAAGACTGTGAATTTCCCTGCAGGAGTTAAGTACCCTGCCTCCAGGCAAAGAAAACCTGCAATTCACAAAGATAATCCCCTTTTGTCTCTGCTTGGCCACAAAGCAGAGTAAAAACAAGCTGCTTTCAGTTTCAGCTGCTTTCTGGACTTCCTTTCCAAAGGAAAAAAAAATTTCCTTTTTAAAATCTGTATTTCTAGTTCAAAAAATCTCAACTGGATCTCAAAATGATTTCAGGTTAATCCCACCACTATGCCACCATGTCAAGGTTCCTCCCCCACTTTGAACTCTAGGGTACAGATGTGGGGACCTGCATGAAAAACCTCCTAGGCTTATCTTTACCAGTTTAGGTCAAAACTTCCCCAAGGTACAAAATATTCCACCCGTTGTCCTTGGACTGGCCGCTACCACCACCAAACTAATACTGGTTACTGGGGAAGAGCTGTTTGGACGCGTCTTTCCCCCCAAAATACTTCCCAAAACCTTGCACCCCACTTCCTGGACAAGGTTTGGTAAAAAGCC
Source organism: Eretmochelys imbricata (assembly GCF_965152235.1). Taxonomy (NCBI): domain Eukaryota; kingdom Metazoa; phylum Chordata; order Testudines; family Cheloniidae; genus Eretmochelys; species Eretmochelys imbricata. Next base: position 74,840,055 of record NC_135578.1, read on the forward strand.
TCACCAATTTGCCTAGGTGACTACAGACCCAGACCCTTGGATCTTAAGAACAATGAACAATCCTCCCAACACTTGCACCCCCCCTTTCCTGGGAAATGTTGGATAAAAAGCCTCACCAATTTGCATAGGTGACCTCAGACCCAAACCCTTGGATCTGAGAACAATGAAAAAGCATTCAGTTTTCTTACAAGAAGACTTTTAATAAAAATAGAAGTAAATAGAAATAAAGAAATCCCCCCCTGTAAAATCAGGATGGTAGATATCTTACAGGGTAATTAGATTCAAAAACATAGAGAACCCCTCCAGGCAAAACCTTAAGTTACAAAAAAGATACACAGACAGAAATAGTTATTCTATTCAGCACACTTCTTTTCTCAGCCATTTAAAGAAATCATAATCTAACATGTACCTAGCTAGATTACTTACTAAAAGTTCTAAGACTCCATTCCTGGTCTATCCCTGGCCAAGACCAGCATACAGACAGACACAGACCCTTTGTTTCTCTCCCTCCTCCCAGCTTTTGAAAGTATCTTGTCTCCTCATTGGTCATTTTGGTCAGGTGCCAGCGAGGTTACCTTTAGCTTCTTAACCCTTTACAGGTGAGAGGAGCTTTCCCCTGGCCAGGAGGGATTTCAAAGGGGTTTACCCTTCCCTTTATATTTATGACAAAAGTAGATCATCTGGGAGGACGTGGTGTCCTCCACTGGGATCTTTCATTCAACCTGTCCTCTCCAAAGTCAAACCCCCAAAGTCTGTGACAGAGTCAACATTTGTAACTGCATCCAAAATCTGTATATTGGTGTGTATGAGACTGTTGAAAAAAACAAAACCATTGCCTGTACACTTACAAAATCAAACCAATCCCAGAAGTGCATGATGCAATAACACTGAGTCAACAAGCAGCTAAATGGCATAAATCAAGCAGTAAAGTCTATTTTTTTATGGAATGAGTGAACTCAAATTTCACTATCTCTGGCCAGTTAGCATCCTCACCAGGTTGGTTATGATCAGCTAATGCTGCCAATGGATAGTTGTTCATAGCTTATGTGAAGTGACTTGCTGATCTCAGTCCAGCTCCCAGGGGAGAGATGTCCACATGACAAAGACCATCAGCACAGCTGACATTAACTGGGTGTGGGTTGTCAGTCTCAGCAGAGAAGCCAATGATTTGAATGAGCATAGAATATTAGATGCACCCACTCTTCCAAATCTGGACTGAGGCACATTATCAAGGCTGGGGAGGCGGGGAGGAGATACTGCCCTGGCAAAGGCGTGTGCTCTAACCACAGGCCCACAGTCTCCACATCTGTCAGTGTGGCACCTCAGTTTTAACAAGCACTAAATTCACTTTAAAAAACCAGAAGCAAAATAAGAAAGAGGAATTTGCAACTTTTGACTGCAAATCCAATTATTACTTGGCAAATGCCACAGGCTGGAGTAGGGAAGAATCTAAACAGCTAATCCAAAGTCTACTGATGTCGATGGAAAACATCCCAGGGGTGTTAAATAAGGCCCTAACTGAGCTGCGTGCTGAGTAGAGTTGGGCAGTATAAAATTGCATGAAAGGGGGGGAAAGCCTAGCAGCCTGGAAACTTGCAAACTGAAGCAAGTATAATTGCTCTGGTGATGTCAGATTTGGAAAACACTCTGTAGCTTTCAACTAAAAGCCATCATCCATTGGTGACTTGCCTGTCACATAGCAGTAACGTTAACTGTTCATTTCACATTTCCCCAAATGATCTAAAAAGGAGAAAGAAAAAACACTGCAAAATTCGTATCCAGGCATAATATTTAAGGGTCCCAACTCTTAAATAATAAACAGGTATGTAAATAAAGACAGAATTAAAAATTTAAAGCCCATTAATGTTAATGCTCTACTTTAAAAAAATCCTCTTAAAATTAGCATCACCATTGATCATGCCCTTGGTTCAAAATGAAGTTTGCTGTTTCTTAAGTCTCCCTCCATCTGTCACCCAGGTAGTGCAAATAATGTGTTTGCTTACTTCCATACACTGTATATATATACATATACACACACATAGAAAGACAGTTCAAATGAGATGTTTAGGAACTGAGTCACATTAAGTGATTTGCCCAAGGTTACAAGAAGCCGCTGGTTGCGCCAGGTATTGAACCCAGACCTCCTAAGTCCCCATCCAGGGCCCTCACCAGCCTTTCCTTTTATGCTATATAAGGCTCAGCCCCACACTTCCATGCTGCAGAGTATGTTCTACATCTGTTGACCTCTGTGAGGATTGAGGTGTTCCATTACCTTCAAGCCCTGGTCAGTGCCCTGCAGGATCAAGCTTATACAAGCCAAGAGGTCACTTTGATCTGTAAATACTAATTGATCTTGCAGTAACTAATAAATAAATCTTGGTGAAAACACTGAGAGATACAAACAATAATGAAAGCATAGAACTCAAAAACTTGTAAAAAAACATGACACCTCCCCTCGCCCCTTGCTAAATAATTTTATCCAGAACCACAATCACCCCAAGGGGGCTTTGTAGTAGTTTTCACATCCTTGAGCTGCTGTGTTACTGCTTCTCAACCTTTCCTTCCTCTTGCTCTCATTCTCCATATCACACATCATCAAATTCACAGAATGTGAGCCATTTAAGGCATCAAAATTATTGCTGAAGGTGAACAAGAGATGAAAGTCAAGCACCATGCTTGGCTTGCCTTTTGGGATTCCTGACATACTCTGTGCTGCATTTCGTCCTACTGAGGTGTCATGCTTAAAATGGTACACAGCCTAGAGAATGGAAGAAACAAAAGAAAGCAGGAACCTTTTGCTATGGCTCTCATTTTCCGATTAGAAAAGTATTTGTAAAAGACTTTTGAGCATACAGCAGTCACGGCCATATGGGCAACATATAAAGAAGGAATAATGACGAGATGTTAATCCAAAAAACAGTTTGACCCGGGAGCCTATTTCAGAGCTGATTTACATATCTGACATGACTGAGAGGGAAATTACAGTATCCCAGAAATACCATATCTCTGTGTTAAGAAATCATGAGTTCCTTTTACATTTAATTATTATACTCATTGGCTCCCCTGGGGAAGGTGTCTACTTAATGAGTGCTGCTTCTAAACAAAAATAAATGGTATCGTATGAATCTGCAATCATTCTCTTCCAACAGTCTGACATTGCAGCTCTGCTCATTCAGTTACAAGTTGTTTCCTAGGGTAGGCTCTGATTCATCACCTGCCTAATAACTACCCACACATTTAAAGCTAAACAGATGCCTAATGGATTGGCTGAATCAGAGTGCGGGAGTCCCCTTAGGTTTTTTTCCCAGATGGCGAGAAAACCTGGCCACACCTACTTATCTGCAGTGGGTGGCTCATGTGCAAGCCCCAGTTTCTTACTGCTTGCAAGGGGACCCTACCCTTTGTGAGCCTAATTAAGTTTCCTCTGATGGAGGATCAAAAGGACAATTAAATGTCCCAGCACATCTGGGAATAACTTTTTCCAAGGGCCCCTCAAAGAGAGGAAATGCAGACTGGAGATAAGATATAATTTTTTAAACAGTGAGGGTAATTAACCATTGGAACAATATACCAAGGGTCATGGTGGAGTCTCTGTCACTCGCAATTTTTTAACTGGCTGTTTTTCTAAAATATATGCTCTAGAGATTATTTTGGGGAAGTTCTGTGGCCTGTGTTATACAGGATGTTAGACTAGATGATCACAATGGTGCCTTATGGTCTGGGACTCTATGAATCACAGACATTTTCATTCTGTTTTTAATGACGTCCAACCAAAAGTTGGGAAACACCAAGACTGAATCTTGTTCAGTTTTAGAGACAAAGAGTCTATTCTCATTATAAAAGAAATCAGGTTTGAGAATAAATGGGTTTTAAGTTTGTTAATTACTTTTTCCTATATTTTTGCTTATTACAAATGGTTGTTCTTGCCTTTAATATATATATACTTTCAGACAATCATAGGAGTAGTTAAAACAAGATTTCTAAAGAGGCACGCTGGTAATTTTGTATATCATTCTAAATGAGTAGTAGCTAATGGCCTTATATAGACCCTCACAATAAAGGCAATAATTAATCTTTATAATTGTTTACAGTTTCAGGAACTAAATTCACTTAGATGAGCACAGGAATTTCAGGACTCTTCTCACTCTCTGTGAACCAATCCCCATCTGCAGAAACTTTGAAGTTTCTCAACTGCTTGCTTCATACTTGTGAAGGTCACCTCTATTTCTATCATTTCAATGGCCACTTTAGCTAACTAGCTAGTACATTTTGTTTTCTAAAACAAGTGTTCTCTCCTTTGCCCTTCTCCTCGTCTGATTGTGCAGCGATGGTTTGCCGCTCTGTTGCACTGCTGTCAATTCTGAGGCAGGAGAATCAACATCTTCTGAAGCCCCTGCTTATGACTTCACGGCAGGCTAAAGCAGAAGCCAGGTTGTGAGGGATGAGATCTCTCTCCACAGAGGTTCCTAGCAGGCTGGATACATTCAGGGGCACAGCCAGCACATCTATTAGTTACCCCCCAACATGTGATGGTTCAGCAACTCCACAGTAAATAGTAGAGTGCATAGGCTGCAGGGGCAACAGCAGACCAACTACACTGGTGCTGCATGCCTTGGGTCTGTAAAGATTGTGAGGATAGATTTCATTCATCTCTCTACCCCTTTTTCCTCCCCCGACAGAGGTACTCCATGCATAGCCCCTCAGCTTTTGCATGGGTGGTGTGAATTTCACAGAAAAACAGTGGAATAGAAAATGTCTCTCGGATATAAATGATCTCTCTTTTTTTTCCTCCTTCCTAAGTTTGTCCCAGTGTGAAACACCTTCTTTCATTCTGTGACAGTTACATCTGTCAAGCCTGCCTCGTTTTGCATTCCTCAGTGCTGGATGCAAGCTAAGCAGGTGCTACAGATGCTGGTTTGATTAGTGCAATCTGTTGATATCGTTACTTGATATTTCAAAAACAAGAAAGAAAGAAAAGATGGCCCGGTGGCAACACTCCACAAAATAAATTGGTTGAAACATAGTTGTTCTGCTGTGATGGTTTCTGCTTTATGTGCCCATCCAAGTAACAGTGGCACTTTCCCAACAGATGGTCTCGGTCTTTCTGGTGTCATGGGATGGGATAGCAGAGCATTTCACAGCCACGTGTTGGAAAGGTGACTTCATGGTGCAGGAGATGCATTCTATCTACTTGGGCTGTGTGCATTACTGGTAGATGAATGGCTAACCTGCGAGGTTTGGATGGCAATGCCATTTATGAGTTATGCATGTGAAAACAAAGACTAGCAAGGAAGAACTGAGCACAGGGAAAAATAATGACTTTGTGGCTATGGCAATGGGCTGGGATTCAGAAAATATAGTGCTAGCTTTCTCACCCTTTGTGGCTCTTTTCTATTTAGACTGTAAGTTCTTCCAAGCAGGGCCTGACTCTTATGGTGTGTTTTTTCAGTACTTATCACAGTGGGACCCCAATCTTGGTTTGGGCATCTAGACACTATTGTAATGTAAATAATAAATTATAAGAATAGTGGAGAGAAGTTTCTCTAGCAACTTAGGAGGAGTACTGCTTGTAGACCAGCCAAGGCTCCTTCAATATGCTGTATTTGCGAATACAGCAATTGCAAAGACTAAAATAGGAACATTGGGTGACATAGCTGGATAGCAGAGACATCAGCTTGGGTTGCCTGACCACCATTTGATAACATGCTGACTAAGAGGAGGCACCCACAGAAGTCAGCTTAACAGGGAAGAGGATAACATACTAGAGACTCGGGTGGACCTGAACAGTTTGAGACAGTGGGGAGCAAAATAGGCGTGGCCAATCAAATGCCACAATGGAAGAAGAAACAATTTTTAAATGCTACTCAAAACCCTGGAAAGTGCAATTTTCCCAGATTATTGTGTCAGATTTGGAGGAGCTTTGGCTCCAGCATCCCATTCTCCTGGCTAGTGAAGAGACGAAAAGTCTCTAAGTCTGTAACAAAAGCAACTGCTAAAATGCCATCTGTCAGCATGAGGATAGCCATCCAGATTGGAGTTCAAGGGTTTATTTCTTCCTTTTCAGTTCTCTTTCCTGACAATGATACAGCTCTGTTATCACTGCCCCAGCTACTCCAGTCATCTCAAGGAGGCAGTACCAAGTGTTCATAATAGTGGTTATGACTAGACAGAAATATGCAGCTAGACACCAGGAATAACTGTTAAACCATCAGACAGGATTCCCCCCTTTGGGATCTGTTGGTTCAAGGCAATGGAACGGAGGCTCTGAGCCCTACGTTTTTGGAAGGTCATCCCTGGAGTGGGGCTGCAGCAGATGATTGGTTCATTCTGGAGCCCAGAGCCAGCCAGCACAAAATGGATGGGTCTAGCCTGAGAATGTGAGCGGCCATGTTGGTCAGGGCATGAACTGAGCCAGTGGATATTCTAATCAGCCTCCAGAAGTTTTGAGGCTCCCTGCCAGATATTCAAGTTTCCACACCCAGATGGAATCCCCACAGGTGTGTGTGTAGGTACTCCTGCCCAGCTTCCTTCAAGCAAACCTCAAGTCTGGCTCTGCAGCCCCCTCAGGCACAGGGATGTGTAAAATGAGCCCCCATGTCCTATGAATCTAGTCTGCTGTGTTCACCTCTTCACAAACACTATAGGTAATTTAGCCTTCAAGATGCAACTGAACCTTCAAAATACATTTGTTCTCACTGCTTAGCATAACGCTTCATGGATATTCAGTCTAAATGCCACCCATCTTACCCTTTAAATAGGAGATGTGGCGTTGCTGTGAAGCACTGTGCATGGCAGCAGTAGGCAATGGAATTAGAAGTGTGATCTGACAGAAAAACAAAGAATGTGACCTTTTCTCCAGGTAGTTTCTGCTCATGATTTTGGAAAAGGGAATTTCCTCAGACCTGTACAAAGATCTTTGTTATGTGAATATCAGTGGACAATGCTATTTTGCTAGCCTTCTTGAAATCACTTCAAACCTGAATAGTTCACAGCTTGAAGATCCCTAAACCCCTGATCATTTTTGTTTTACTATTTGTTCTTTTATACTTTGTTTGCTAGCATCAGACAGATTAGGCCAGTTTCAGTGCTGATATAAATGGATACAATGCTGTTGACTTCAATGGAATTTCACCCATTTTCATCCAGAACAAATTTATGACAGCTTAGTAAGGCTAGCCTCATGGCGCTATGATGATTTTGTCTCAGTCCTGAACTGTAGCACTCCCTTGCCTGGCTATTCCAGTTCTCTGCCTCCATACAGCTCTGCTAATGCACCTCCACCATACATCTCTGTTCTTTCACTCCTGTGATCCGCACACAGCTAAGTCAGCGCACTGCAGTCCTGACGTACAGCACTTGTATCCTTCTAGTCCTGCAGTCTTAAGTCTCCTCAGCACAAGGGACACTATCAAGTAAAACTGTGTGTTTCTTTCGTGTGAACAAATGTCTAGAGACCAAAATGAGACATATTATTTTTAAAGGTCCCAAATTCCCACAACTCTCACTGATTTCAGTAGGAGTGGTGAGGGCTCAGCACCTCAGAAAAGGAGGTGATAAATTCATTTTCAGCTGTGTCCTACCGATAAATCACTAGGATTCAAACCCAGGTCTCCAGAGTGCCAAGGCTAATACACCAGCCCTCCTGCACCAGTGAGTCTCCAGAAGATATTGGCTTAGCAGGCTTTAATATCCAGGGGTTATTTTGTTTAAAGAGGAGGCTCTGTTTCTGTACCACTGCATCAGAAATGAGCCTTCAAATCATGTTCTCCCTGAGCCATGAGAATGGGAAAGCATTTTCTATTAAATCTGCCTAAAATGACATGCTATTTTCCTCCTGCTGGCCCCTCCCTCCCCCTTCCGCATATAGCGCTTGAGTGGGGTCGACAGTTTTATGCATGCAATATGTATTCATTTAAAATACTTTGACCAAATGATAAAGGAAAATGTTAATTCATAAATAACCTTGGGCTGCAGCAGGCCTGGGATGTATGTATAACTTATATCTGCACTCAGCAAACCGAAAAATGACAGACTGCCCCAGGAGTGCAACAAGCCAAAGCACGAGCCATTCAGCTGAGCAAGATGGAGAGTCCTTGCTGTGTTCCCTTTACAGGCTAAGTTGGCTGTGTGAGTTGAAGCAGTCAATGCCTGAGTCAGCAAATTAAAGGTGAAAGAGAGACTTCAGATGTGCACCTGGTTGCCGCTGTGTATGTGAGCCATTCTACTGCTGGCAGGTTGCGGCTCCAAGTTGAGCCACTGTGGGTTGTAGTTCTGATCTGGACATCCACTTAGCATTTGCTTCCTTGCATGTTTCCAAGCAGAAGGCCTGGGAGATACATTTTGTCCAATGTGTGAGATCCAGGCATTTTAGTAGTTCGATTTTTGCCAGATTACCTTTGTTTGCAAAGGTAAATCCCGGAGCTGTGAAGCTGGATTGCCTCCAAGTTTGCAGCCCGGGGATTTTCATGAAAAGAGCTGACAATGCAAAAAAGCTTCAGGAAAGGTTTTCTTGGGACCTTGGTGACATTTTACTTATGTTTTTATATACTGACAGAAAGCAGCTTTTATCTCTTTGCACCATTTGATTTTTTTATTGTTGAATGATTTTTAGGTGATATCACTGACAGTGGAGAATGATATTAAGAAAATTCTCCTACACAGTTCTACTAATGCACCTCTGTTCTATATACAACATCCCCTGCTCTTCTAGTCCTTAACCTCCAAACAGTTATGCACCTCACTCCTGGCCTGCAGTACCTCCTGCTATTCCATTGTTGACTGTCTTCTTTTCTCAAAAGGCATTGCTAAATTATGCTCCAGTTCTGTGATACAGACAAATGTTTACTAAAGATTAGCTTCAGATCACCTACATCATTTTCATTGTTAGCTAATCCATATTTGAACCCTAATTTGTATTGTTGCAAATCTGATGAGGAAATCCAGTGGGCCTCCTTTCCCTTACTCCACTCCAATTTAAATTAAACCCTAATTGTTCTGAGTCTGACAATCTCAGTAATTAATAGATGACACAAATATGTTCAGAATTACAAAAGCTGTATGGAACACGGTAAAATCATGAACAAACTGAAGAGACCTCAGTTCTGACAATCCCTTTACCTTCCCAAACAAATTTCACCAGAAAAAAAGTTTTGAATGTAATGACACTAGAATAGAGAAAAAAATCCCACAAGTTTTTATTTCCTTGCAGTTGTAGTCTATACAGGTACAATTCCCCACAGGTCACAGATTCCCTTTAGCAACAATGCAAACCATTATTGTTGAAGTTTTGGTACTTTCATCCTGATAACTTTTGAGCACTGTGTTTAAGGGTGCAATCAGTTAGAGCTATTTGCATGCTAATAAGCTGCAAATTTAATGTCCAATAGTCTGAAAAGAATAGGGTATTTAACTCTGTGATTTACTGTACAGTGGACACCATGCCAAGCAAATACAGTGGGGGAAATGTGAACTTAAGGCATTGTATACATTAGCCTCTTCTTCCATTGGTTTGTATCTCTCTCTCTTCTGGGAAAGAAAAAGTAACCCCAGTATGTTTATAGATGAGGTTCACATCTATAACCACAGTATAATGTTTTTGTTTATATATTTCTCAGTGGTGGCAATGATCCATCAATGGACCAAGATTCTTTGAGTCAGTGCAAGATCTATGTTGTCATTTTCCTTGATGCACCTCACTCATCAAGATTACATTCCCCTCCTTGGTAGGTAGATAAATTGAATAACCTAGCTGATGGCAGTGTCATCCCCATTGGTTGTTCGTGGCATCATAAAAGGGCCTCAGGAAATCACAGAAATCTTACAGTGACCAATCTAATGATGCAAAGGGCAGACTGCTAGAGAAATACAGTAAGCAAGCAAAATGCTGTTTGCAGTTCATCTTTGACAGACATAAACATTGCAGAATTAGACCAATAGACTGAAACTTTAATTTCACATTCAAACCTCTCTTAAACCAGTCACCTCTTAATGTGCTCTGATGAGTTATTAACACTTTAGAGAAGACCAATCTTGTTTCAATAGCATTGATTTAGCAATAATGGCTTTTTAAAATATTACCTCCTGCCAAGCTAACACAACAGAGAATTTGCTTAAGCTGCAGAACATGGGCCAGCCGATCTTAACTGCTTTGTTATTGGCACAGAATTCATATCGTTTGGTGAAATTCTGACATCTTCTGCATTTACTAATTCATAAAGACTTGAGACTACACTAAAGTACATGCCTCTCTTTAGTTCACATAGCAGCTAAAAAAATGAAGGCAGGATTCCATCCTTTCATTACTGAATCAATCCAGGGGAAAATAGGTTTGCTGATTGGGTCAAAATAGCAAAATAGCCCCTGAGAATGTAAGGAGCAGTTTAGATGTTATTGGCATCTCCTTAAAGATATCCTCTTCACTGTTTTTTTTGTTTTAAACAGAAGGATGCCTGCCAGCTCAATGCAATGAGAGAGGGTGTAGATAAATACCCATCCCTTTACAACGAAAGCCTCCCAGGAAAACAGGAAGTTGTTGATTTCCCCTTAAAAAGAGAGGAACTCTGAATATTACATGTACTTGTGCCAGAAAGACAGAACGCTAAAGAAGTAGGTCCAATACTGTCCAAAGCAGAAAGGGTCCTTGTTTGGAGTTTATCAGAGTGAAGGAAGTAAAAATCTCAGAGTGAAGGAAGTAAAGATTTAAATATTCAGACCAAATATTCACAATGAATAATGTCATGTGCTATAGAAATGCCATATATGTCTGCAGTTATGTCAGTTACAGTGAAAAGTAGCATTTGTCTAATATGCATCTCTCACCACCATTAGAAAGCACTGCAGAATAGTTTTGCTTTGAGTTGTTCTTATAGAACAGTCCTGAAGAATTTAACAGAAACATTACTTTTGGATTTTAAAATGTCCTATAGAATTTAGTATAGATTATATTCCTGTTACAGGATTCCCTAGGATGATTCAAAACCATGTAGAAAGAATATAATTCTTTATGTAATTTTTATAGTAATCATTCAGCCTTATTACTTTGTAGGTATAAGACTTTGCCATAAGAGCAGAGAAAATGTAACCTTTGAAGATTATCAGTTAGTTATATATGGTTCCAGGAACCTAAATGATTTGGGCTTAATTCTTTACCTCTATTTATAAGTTTGTATACTTTATGCATTACTGAAGTAGAAATTTTTTTTTTTTGGTCAAATCAGATGATGCAAAAAACACCTTATGAACTGAAAAAAAACCCATAAATAGAAGAGTCTTGAAAGAGGATTGCAACCAGTCAAAATCACTAGCTGAATATCTATTTGCATGTGGAGTATGAAGCATCCAGTGTTTTGAAATCAGGAAAATAACAGAATTCAGGGACTGGAATGTTCTTGACAGAGACATAACAAGGCTGTAAAGGAGAATCGCATAAGAAGTTGAAAACCAGAATAGTATGTGTGGTATTATGTTCTGATTTGTCTTTATCAACTTAAGAGTTGATCCTTTCCTCCTAAAACTCTGAGTGGATTTTTTTGAATTGGATGTGTGTCAGTAGAGAAAGTGCTCATGCTATCCAATGAACTGTGCGACTTTAGCAGATTGTTTTTACTTTCAGCTGTTTTCCAGCTTTCAAAGTTCAGGTTTGGGTTGCAGCTTTCTTTGTGAACGTTTGATTTATTATTACATGTGTGGTACCAGAAAATTCTAAACATAGGAGAAAAAAAATTACAGAATAGAAAACGAGGCTTCAGATTGGTGCCTGACTGCTGGTCAATGAGAGAGGAAAAACCTAGAGGACAGAAAGTGCCTGATATAGGGAACCCAAATGACTAGGTAGGTGAGCCTGGGTTGCTGTGAACAAGTGGGATGAAGCACTTGAAGCAGATAGGGCAGGAAAAGTCTCCTGGAACACAGAATACCCTGGAAGCAGGAAGACAGAGCATGTGGCTAGGAGGATAAGGATTATGATGGGGGGCAAGGAAGTTAAGTGGCCCTGACTGAGAGAATGCCAAAAAGAACATTCCTGGTGAATCAGACCTTATAACCTCAGCGAGCAGCATGTTGGAAGCTTGAGGGCAAGGGGTTCCCCCTTTACGTAAAACAAAAAGACTTAGCTGGCAAGCCCATTTTAGAGCATTCAGATGCTCATTAAAAATCCCATTAGATCATTTCAAAACTTCTGCTTCAAAAATGATTAGAGGTGGGTTGTTGGTTTAGGTTTTTGTTTTTTAGAAAAAACTCTGGTGCAGTTTACAATTTGCCATGTTTTAAGACTCCTTCGACCTTCCCATCCCTGCTGTACAGTTAGATAAATAGGGCAGGCTGCATTAAAAATGAGCAGATAGATGGAACTTGCTTCAGTGAAGAATGATACGTGTCCCTTGCTGCTCCATTGAAATGTTTATAATGCTCACTCATGGTTATGAATAATGCTCTTCCTTATCATCTCTCCCCTAAAGGCATTGAGACGTTAAAATTTAGAGGAGAAGCTCTTACTGGACTTTCCCTTTTAAATTCAGTTTTAAACTTGAAAAGGAAAAATGGTGGTTAGTGTTCAGGCAAGTGTGGGGCTGATAACAATGGTCTAAACCAGCTTAGACAAGAGCTGTGCAAACTTTTCTTCAGCACCAACCCACACAGCTCTTCATTTCTGATCTATGGCACTCCAGCCATTCTTGTCTCGCCTTCTCAGCCCTTACACTCCTCTGCTAGGACCTGCTCCAAAACCCACTAAAGTCAATGGAAAAACTCCCATTGACTTCACTACACTTCAGGCATGGTCTCAAGCATTCCTTGCTACTGCAGTCCTGAGCTTTCCTTGAACGTAGACCACTGGGCAGTTGATACCAAACTATCTCATGGTTTTGTGATGTGCACTAATAGGGGCTAAACTGAGACTCTCTCCTTTTCACTCGAGAACTAAACCAGGACTTCAACTAGCTCTCTAGAGCAGCCTTGCCAAGGTCTGAGAAAAGCCATGGATCTGATTCAAGCATAAATTATTTCAATTATTTACTTTGCTTAAAAGAATTTAAAAATGGTGACTAAAAGCTAAAGAAACAGTGACTACATCAAGCAGTGGGAACTCCCCTCCCTTGAAAATTCCCTGACAACAACTGACACTAATTAACATCATGGTCCACTGACTAATTGTAAAAGAGAGGAACCAAGAGCTGAATAGGTATGGAGAGAGAGTGATTCTTTCAGCTCTAGAAATGCCTGCACAGGGTCAGGGAGAAGGCATTTCAGCGAGCTGGCTAGGGGAAGCATGCCTTGCCTCGGCCTTTGGAAATCATTAGGACTGCTCATGTGAGTAAGTGTTCATCAGTGCAATCTAGCCCTTTACTCTCTACTCCTATGAGGCTAGTAACTTTTACCAGCATTAACTTCACCACAAAAGAATTAAAGAAAACCATTAACTAATCTGTCATATATTCATAGAGCTAAGCAGATGGATGCCCAGCTGCCATGCCCATCAACCAAGCCTACTGCCAGTGCTGCTATTTCTGTTATTTTGTACCCTTACCAAGCTTTTATAGGGGCAGCTCTACCAGTCCCTGTTTTCTTGGATGATCTGCAATGCATAGCTCAGAGAAAGAGAGGGAAGAAGTCTCCTCCTCTTTCAAAGGCTCTGGCCAAACATTTTGTTCCCTTTAGCAAAAGTCTGCATTCCATTACCTGGTAATTACTGAGATCCTAATTAAATAGTTCTGTCTTTTTCAGCCTTTGCTCTTAACACTAATGAGAAACTTTGGGAGAGGCGCACACACACACACACAAAAAAAAAACAGTTCTGTATCTTCACACTTAAATTAATCAGGAAAATAAGCAACATTCTCTGCTACATTCATCCTTATAAATGACTCCAGCTCTACTAACTTCTAGTGAGAGAGGGAATTGCCTCTTTGTTCTCTGCAAAGCTCTTCAGTGGGCTGATACTTTGCAGCCTTCAGAGACTGAAAAGCCAGGAGGAATGGCTCAGTAGTTCAGTCTCAGAGGGCTCGTGGTGGTGGTGGAGTGACTTTTCCCCCCTTAACTTTCAGTGTGGAAATACCAAAAATTCAAGCCTGAAGCCTCACTTTATTATTAGGCATATGCAGCTTGGGCTGCTTCTGTATTTCCCTTCTCTAATAAAGCAGTGCAATGCCTTCTGGCTTGCCAGTCTTCATGACTTTTGAGGAATTTACACTGCCTTCTCTCCCTGACAGACTCTCTTTGTCCCAGGCAAAGATCATTGCTCAAGCTGCAGAGCTAAAAGACCCTACTTCTTCTCCTACTTGTTCTCCCGTAACAATCCAATTAGCATTAATTTGCCATGTTCCCCTCTTTATAAGAGGGAAGTAACCACATTCTCTCCATCAAGTCCTAAACATAAAGGGACAAGCACTTTGCTGCATCCTGAGTCTCCCCCAAAATATACATTTCTGCACTTCTCAGCACTGTCACTGGATAAATGAAGTGCTTTGTTCCGCACATGTGAGTAATTTTAGCAGAGACTGGGTCATTAGGCAAGTACTCTTAGCAGGTTCCTTTTCATTGAGTACATGGTTCACTCCTGAGGTAACTAGTCACCTCACAGCAATTAAACTCAAAGTCAGGCAATCAACCTGGGGTATACAGGCTAATGAAAAAAACCACACAACTGCAATGAATTCAAGGGTGTGCAAAAGAATCAACTGTCTGCTAGGAGAAAGAACCAAACAGATTGAAAGTTATTAATTGGCCAGTGCAGCAGGGAGAGTCCTTTCATACTGCTGCTTATTTTTACATATTTGCTTTCCACTCTCACCCTCAGAGACCATGGTTTGGGTCCTCATTTAGATCACATGTACAAGGAAATTTGGTGGATTGTGGCTTGTGGAAACATGTTTGATTCATACGAGGACATAACTGACTGCCTCATTCACAGGCTGAAATAGCAGCAATGCTGCAGGTCAGAAACAATATCTATCTGCAGAATTGTGTCTGGGAAGTTTGCTGCCAACAGTGTAGTCAACTCTAGTAAGATCTCTCATAGTAAGACCCTCCCAGGAATGCTAATGTTTACTCTCAGGTTTTTTAATAAGAAAATAAAATAGGTAATAGTCAGACAGAGCTAAAGTTACCAAGTATTCGTGAACGAAGAAATCAGAAATTTGTAGCACAGGGATATAAAAGAAGCTCCAAATGATATAAAGCCCAACTGTACTCCCACTGAAATCAAAGGATGCTTTACCATTTACTTTTATGGCCCAGTCTATGTCTGGGACACCTAAAACCAAATCTCCTGTACAGCTGCTTATTCCAACGTACTGATATCTAAGGGAGTCTAAGGACTTGTCGACACTTAAAACACTACAGCAGCACAGTTCCACCACCAGCTTAGGTACCCCACTTCCCCAAGAGGCTGTAGCTAGGTTGATGGGAGAATTCTCCTGTCGACCTAGCATCGTATACACAGGGAGTTAGGTAGGTTGAACTGCATAGCTCAAGGGTGTAGATTTTTCAACCCCCTGAACGACATAGTTATACCGACCTAATTTCCTAGTGTAGACCAGGCCTCAGTAGGCGTCAAAAGAGAAGAAAGTAGAAGAACAAAGGACAGAGAGAAGAGAAAGATACATATATAACTACACTGGCAGCAGCCAGAACTTCTGTGCCAGTAGGGAAGTGTCTTCACAGCATTTGAACCCTGTGACACCTCTGAAACATGACATTTATCTGTTTTGATCCTGGATACCTTTCTCAACCTGGCTGGGGGTGGTGTCAGAGCAGTGCTAAGTGCTGCAGACTGGCTCTGTCTGATAGACACTGATAGCTGTCTGTTCATGCAGACATCTTGACTGGGGCTAGAGGGCACAATGTGCATGGAATAAGAATAGCTTTCACGGTCCTGGAAAAAATGTATATTGCTGTTGTTATTATGGGTTGACTGAAATGATTCAAGTCAGGAAATTCATGCTTAAAACAGCAACTTGGCCTTTTGTGCCTGGTTATATAGCAACGGTTTCAGATCAGAGTATGATGAGAAAGATACAGACTGGATGTGTTTAGAATTCAATAGCAAGGTGTTAAAGCAGGTGTAGTGCATCCTTATTTCTGAGTATGGATGTATTGTGAGAACCTTGTGCTGTAGACTCAGGCTAGTTCATTATGAAGAGAGAGCAGAGAATTGTCAGGATGGTAATTTTCTCAAAAATAGTTCTCATTATTTACAGTACTGGTAGCCGAAATCTCTTGCTGTCACATGAGTGCAACAAGGGGGCCAAGTAATCCACCATCTGTGCAGTCTTCCTCATACAACCACTGCAATTGTTGCATACAAATTATCTGTAGGGTAACAGTGGTGACTAGTTAAGTTACCTCAGATTTTACAATGCTCTAGGACTCTGGGCATGGCATAGATACATGCCTTACTGTACCTGAAACCCCATGCTGCTACAGGGTATAATTCATAAAGTTAAAATGGCTGAGAATTTAAAAATCAGATGATAACAGACCATGAATTCCAGTCATGATTGAACCTGGTGATATTCTATACAAAAAGAGCTTTCAGCCATGCTTATAGCTGTTTCTATCACTTCATAATACGCATCAGAGTAACACACAGACAGAGTGATAGTCCTGGAATCTTAGCATATAGATTATCAACAGCCAAGAATGTGACTTGGACCGTCATGCACAGAGGAGTGCTTTCTCAGCAGTGGGCTGGGTAGGAGTGACACATGTAGTGCTGGAGCAGAAATGAAACTGCAAAGCAGCAAGTGCACTGAGTGGAGGAATCTCCCTGTCTGTCCCTGTAATTTCTTATATGGCAACCAACAGCATAGTACATGAGTCGGCAGCCTTCCACCTGCACAGAAGTCTGAATAATGTTCTGATAGCAGGACATATGGGACACTGTGGACTAAAAAAAGCCAAAATACATAAAAAAGGGGTAAAGCAAAGGAAATTCTTCTGAGTCTCCAGCAAAAGCTTAGTGTTGGTAGGTCTGCCTGGAAAAAGGCCCAGAGATGGGAAGTGGTTGTTTTCTTTTCAAGGGCATGCCTCTTGAAGATAGGAGAGAATGAGTGTGATATGTAATGTGGGGACCATGAGGGCTGTATAAACGATGGAAGTAGGCCTACAACAGAAGTAGGAAAGTAACACGGTGTTTTGGCAGATGAAACTGGGTTGAGCTGTTGCCATATTCCAAGTTCTATTTCTCAGTGTGCAAATAAATGTGTTTTATTAGATTTTGTTTTCCAGGGTTTGGCACACAGAGAGCTGTGTGAGCAACAGAACAGAAGAGTTTGCTCTCTGCCTTGGTTTCTGAGTTGCTCCCTGTGAAACAGACTGTGTTAAGCAGTGATTGCTGAAAAAGGAATTGCCCTGCATGTTGTTTATGACCATCTCTGTTTCAGGTCTGATGTACGTTTTTAAATAAAAAAAGTTACACTTAGAATACACCCAGACTCTATGCCACTGATGTATCCTCCACTGGAAAGCTGATCTGCAAGACCCCACACATCTGCCACCACTTCTGATGTCACAATCAGATACTTGTGTCAGAAATAGTGGCAACAATGCAATTGGAGGTAAACCTGACCTTTTAACCTACTCTAGAATTCTTATGATAGGAAGAGCCTCCAATCTGTTCATTTCTTTACCTTTTAAAATAAGTGTAACTTTTTATGGCTGACATATGAAAAATAAAATCAAAAGCTGATGTCTATTTAAGGCCTTACTCAGAAGAAGTGGTTTGTGTTCTTGTGCTCCCCATGTTGGGTTTGCAGTTGCAGTTTGCTAATGCAAACACGGTTTTGAGAAAACTGCAGCTGTGATCCATGACAACAGTGATACATGTCAATAAAATAAGATTAAACCAGACATGTCAATTTAAACTCTAGACCTATGTCTGGACACACAAGAGTATTTGCCAAATAGAAAAAGGATAAAATGAGGGGTGGAAGAAATTTTCTGTTCCAAGATCCTATATGCAGGACATAGAAGCTAAATCCATTAAATTTGTTCACTTTATTATTTTTGCACTTGCCTTCTGAGTACAACATTCAACACCTCCTCCTGCAGTCTCCTGTTGTCCACATGGGAAGTCTGCTTCAATGAAGGGGAAACAAAGCAGCAGTTGGGACCATTTAGGCAGTTTTCGTGCAGATTCAGTTGCCAGGGAGATGCTTTCCACTTTGTATGTCCAAATCAGAACAGCTGTCGCTTTTGGAACCTGACCTGCAGGCAACTAAGACCATGCTGTGGCTTTTGGTGAAAAATATAGGGAGGAAATAAGAAAATCATTATAGATGCTAATACAACTGCAAAATAACCCAACCCCCCACCCAGTTACAGGAATACAAGTATTACAGAAACAAGATACATTTAAAAAGAAATTAGCAAAGGACATTGTTCTTGGTTAGGGAATAAACATTCAGTACTTTTTTATGGTAAAGTCCACAGCTTCCTTCAAGAGAAATTAACTTAATGAGAGAGGTGGTGCTGTAGGTCTGCAAACTGTGACTGCCAGCTGAGACAAATTCACGCACTTTACTCAATCTGTTAGAGGGAGAGCTCCCTTTTGTCAAACTTATTAGACCTTTGATGCGGAAAAGGACCTAGGGGTGGCAGTGGACGAGAAGCTGGATATGAGTCAACAGTGTGCCCTTGTTGCCAAGAAGGCCAATGGCATTTTGGGATGTATAAGTAGGGGCATAGCCAGCAGATCGAGGGACGTGATCATTCCCCTCTATTCGACATTGGTGAGGCCTCATCTGGAGTACTGTGTCCAGTTTTGGGCCCCACACTACAAGAAGGATGTGGATAAATTGGAGAGAGTCCAGCGAAGGGCAACAAAAATGATTAGGGGTCTGGAACACATGACTTATGAGGAGAGGCTGAGGGAACTGGGATTGTTTAGTCTGCAGAAGAGAGGAATGAGGGGGGATTTGATAGCTGCTTTCAACTACCTGAGAGGTGGTTCCAAAGAGGATGGTTCTAGACTATTCTCAGTGGTAGAAGATGACAGGACAAGGAGTAATGGTCTCAAGATGCAGCGGGGGAGGTTTAGGTTGGATATTAGGAAAAACTTTTTCACTAGGAGGGTGGTGAAACACTGGAATGCGTTACCTAGGGAGGTGGTAGAATCTCCTTCCTTAGAAGTTTTTAAGGTCAGGAGTGACAAAGCCCTGGCTGGGATGATTTAATTGGGGATTGGTCCTGCTTTGAGCAGGGGGTTGGACTAGATGACCTCCTGAGGTCCCTTCCAACCCTGATATTCTATGATTCTATGCACAACCTACAAGAGGTGTGCTCTGCGTCTCCACTGTGCTTATAGGCCACCAACACATACAACAAATCTAATCATCAGATAGGGGACTTCACCGTATGTTGTGTGCTCTAGGGTTTGCCCTCCAGTTGGTTACACACTGAAGTACTTACAGTAGCTAGTTGTGGCTCTCAGATATTTAGCTGGGAAATACTGACTTTAATAACAACTGCTACAGTTATAGAGGAGTTAACATGGATGGCAGGTGAGGAAAGGGATTCCTGGTTGTAAATGCTTTGAATCCCATTTGAGTCAAACTAGCAGGACCGCTGTTACCAGACCGTTTATTTCCTTTTGCTCATAAAAACCCGTATCCAAAAACTGTTGAAGTAAATGGGAGACTTCACGGGCAATGTGTGTTGGATCAGGCCCAGAGGGAAGAATGGCTAAAATAAAGAAGACATCTCTTCCCATGGGGAGTGGTTGAGAATGGTGCTGTGTAAACAGACTAATTAAATTAATGCAAATGACAGCAATACATGCTATCAGTGCTCCTCCTTGAACAAAATCATCTAAATTAGACATGTGAAAGACCTACCTAATCCATCTCCTTCCCAATGCAAGATTGTTCCCTCTTCCTCCAAGTCCTTTAGGATTCTGTTCCACAGCCTAATGCATGTCATTGTCAGGACAATTTTACTTAGGCTCAGCCTAAATCGTGAGCCTTCATCAATTATCACCTGGAGTAATGGACCATGATGCCCACTGGGAAGATTTCACCATTGTATTAAATTCTTTTCCTTTGTATTCTGAAGTGATAGCTTTTTTCCTACAAAGGGGAAAATATTGTACATTTGAAATGTAGTGACATATACAACATATCTAATTTAGTAGTCACTCTTGATTTGTGGGACTAATTTGAAGATGAGAATCCCATCCATGTTTACATATAATCCTATAAAATGAGTGATTTTTTTTAGCATCTTCTGGTTTTCCATTCTCCATGCAAAAAAAATTAAGCTCCAAAGAAATGTATTTTCTGCTTTGTTATATTTCACTTTAGGATTGGTGCTATAATCTGGAAACACCTGTGTGGAGTTTAGAATGAAGTATTGTGCAAGGATACAATTAGATAAGACAGTTTGTTTATCACATATTTATTACTTTTGCCTAAAGAAGTTCCTTTGTTACTACATGTAAGGATTCTATTTTTATGACTAGCATCATGTGTAACAAACATCCAGTGGACTTCATTTAACTTTACATGGACAACGTGCCTATGTGGTTGGTACAATTTCATCAGCTAT
Organism: Eretmochelys imbricata; assembly: GCF_965152235.1. Classification (NCBI taxonomy): domain Eukaryota; kingdom Metazoa; phylum Chordata; order Testudines; family Cheloniidae; genus Eretmochelys; species Eretmochelys imbricata. Next base: position 74,860,593 of record NC_135578.1, read on the forward strand.
GCACAAAATCTGTTTTACTGGATTCTGGGTGGCTTGAAGTTTGTGTACTTGCCTTTCTAATTTATGAAGCTGCAATCCTTTGTCAATGACAGGCATTTATAAGGGAGAACAGCAACAAGCTACAAACAAAAGAAGCTGTCTTTCCTCAGCAATTTCAGCTCCATTGTTTTCTGTGTTTGTTACCAGAGACCACTCACTTTTCTGGAACTTTTGGGACAGTGTAACATGTTGCCCCTGTGTAGCTCATTGGTAGTGAGGTTTGAACATGGGAGCTCTCGATTGGAAAGCATGAGTCTCTACTGCCTGAACTAAAAGACCCATCTCTCTCAGCCTATGCAGGAACAGGCTCATTGATTCTGGTTACTAGAGCGAGCTATCCCTTTTGTCAAATCTATTATAAGGGACAGAGCATCACACTTAGTGGGCACGGGATGCAATAGTACAGTGACATTGAGTGGCTGAATGACAAAGTAAATATAATCGCCACCCATTCTGTAAAGGCTTCCCCAATATTCCACTGCTCCCTTCCTTTGCCCAGGATGGCTTTCTATCATCTTGGTCATCACCTTCCCTTAAAAAACACTCCCTGCTGAATCCCGTTCGTCCTCCTAGCTCCCTTCTTGACAGATACACACATAAGCCGCTTTCCACTCCCTCTGCTGGCTTCATCCCGATGGGCCCCCATTCTCTCTCCCATGGAAAAAAGTAGAAGTGTCATTTAGGAAAATCCAAAGACCATTTCAAATTGATAACAAGTCACATGGACATACACATTTTTTATCTGCTAGTTTCCAGGCAACTTACCTTATATTTTTTATTATTGTCTCAAACTAAATCTGAGCCCAACATGATTTCTTTCAAAATTTTTATGAGCCATATTGTGGGGTTTTTTAGCCCATAACTAAACTGTGGGGAACAGGTGGAGTTGCTGTGTGATGAATTTGGGCTGACTCATAACTCATAACTGACTCCTCCTGGAGCGCTGTGTTACAAGATTGCTGTGTATCTGCATATATGTAAAAAGTAGTTAATAGATAAGGTGTCAGCAGATGTCACTCAAGAATATGGTAGCACCATATTCCTGAGTTTTGCAGGACCAGTGAAACTTGTTATGTAGTACAAATGGCTTCAGAAGCTTTTCTGTACATCAGTCCATAACTCTCTCTGAGAATGCAAGCTGAAATATCCTGCACCCTTTAAAGGTACAGCATGTCCTGTCTGGTACAACGGCAATGAGACTGCACTCACACCTCTCTGTTTCCTCACCTGCTTCTCCACCTGACCCACCATCCCTTGGGACTGCATTAACAAGGGAAGATATAAAAAGTAGATACAGAGGGCTTGGAAGAACTAATATGAAGCCAGCAGTGTGACGTGCCAGAGCCCTGGAGTCAGCAGCTGAGAGGAAGAATGTGGATAACAAGAAGTTCTTTAGCCTTTAGTCGTTTGGGTGGAGTCTTCTTATGGTGTTCTGTGCACACATATGTCAGAGTAACAGCCGTGTTAGTCTGTATTCGCAAAAAGAAAAGGAGTACTTGTGGCACCTTAGAGACTAACCAATTTATTTGAGCATAAGCTTTCGTGAGCTACAGCTCACTTCACCGATGAAGTGAGCTATAGCTCACGAAAGCTTATGATTCCTACTACGAGAGAGAGAGTGGAATAGAAGGGACCCAGTAACACATTTTAACACATTTTATAGGAGTAAATAAATCAAAGGGAGAACTGCTGTATTCCTAGAAATAACCTCATATAGAGGCTTTCCTTGGTTAACTGAAGTCAGAATATACTTCTCACCATTGCTGGTGCTCTCCTGTCATGATTTGCAATTCTGACTCATGAATATGAAGATGATTTATAGTACATCCCCCGGCAGACCTTCTTCTGAATATTTCTTCACACTCCAATGTCCACCTCTTCCCCTAGTACTTTCTAACCATTTTGTGGAAAGGCTGCTTTTCTGATCTTAGATAAGTGAGGGCATATGGTTGCAATGCTTATGAATCAGCTGTTGTGAATGTGCAGTCTCATAACAGAATTGCCTGATGCTAAAAGACAGACAAAATGTGTTTCCAGTCAAGAAACCAGTTTGGATCCAAAGCCCAAGAAGGGCTTTTTTTTTCATTTCCCACCTCAGAGGCAGCTCATATTGTTCCATGAATGAATGGAGATGTATTTGCTTTTTGGGGCAGGGACTGCTTACTTACAATGTATGTGTACAGTGCATAGAACAATGGGGCCCCAATCCTGTTTGGACATTCCATAATACTAATAAATTATTAGTAGCAGTAGTGGTAGTAGAATAAAAATGAATCCAAGAGCTATGAAGTTCTAACAAAGTATGTTCTTTTGTTTATATTTGGAAATACAGGCATAGAACATTTAATTAAAATCAGATTTAGTTTAATAAAGGGTAGATTGTGAATCTACAGTAGCTTTGTGCAAGAGACAGTGTAGAGCTTTGCCACCATAGGACTATCCCAGGAGAGCAACCGAGCCTCAGAAAGGCCACATTCTTTCCCCACTTCCCCCTTGCTCCCATAGCAGGAGGGAGGGGTAGAAGTCAGCTACTTGTCCATACCAGCAGTGGATTACTGCACCAACCACACTGATTCAACTGTGCTTTGACTTTCTCATTTTGTTTTCTTTCTACTATCATATCATATCATTGTAGTATTTCAACATTAGCAAAAAAAAAAACATTTTGACAGGGTTTTTTTGTTGTTTCTGAATGGAAATAGTTTAGAATTTCCCTTCTGTGGAAAAATTTTGACTTTCCACCCCGATTTCAGATGAAAACACATTTTGAAAAGTCAAAGTCAGAATTTCTCTTGGGATGGAAATTCTATTTTTCAGACCATGCTACTTATAACTACTTTCATAACACTTTATGCTGTGTTTTTTTCTCCCTTTAAATGAACTCTTCAGAGGTGTTTCCTTCCCCTACAAAAATGAAATCAATGCCTGCGCCTACCACAGTGGAGCTACCCTACAATCAACAAATGCATGTTCATGCAATGGTGACAAATAAAAATAGTTAGAAAATGGATTTTAATTTTAATTTTCCTATGGACTTGTTACATAAATAACAGCAAGAGAGGAGACACTAAAAATGATGGGGAAATATCTTGACAGATTCCTTTAAAAAAAAAAACCTACTGTATATTTACATTTCACAATCTTAATTTTAAAGGGTCAAAAGAATTTCTACAGTAAATATTATGCTTCACTGTCTCTGTTTGCCCTCTCAAACTATATTTTTCATGGATTTAAATGTTAAAATGCACTAAAGAGTCCAGTGTTTCCTTTGTTTCTCTTACAAGGTCACGGCTTCAGTGGACTGGAACAACAAAGTGGATTATTAATACTATGTAATCCTGAAGAGCTTAAAGATCTCTTGACCCATGAAGTTCACTGGTTTGTGAATCTGTAATTAGAATGTGGCTGATGAATACAGACATGAGGGGCTGGGATAGAGGAAGGGACTGTCAAAATAATAACACAAGTAGTGCTTCCTCTGAGCACCACAAATGCCTGTGTTTCTAATGTGATAAAGTTGGAGTCATTGTGATTTACTAAGAAAGAACAGTCCTTGCTTAGATTGCAGTAAGAGAATTTCAAAGCAAAGAAGTTGCTTTAAGTCCAGCCTCACGCTTGGTGCCAAATACTGGAAGAGAGCCAGACTATAACTAAGACTCCCAGTACCCTTGGGCAAGACTTTGATTCATCCACTTTCCAACTTGTGCTACCTAGTAGTGGGCCACTGGGAGCTGTAATATTCCTTACTGTGCAGAGACATAGATAAGAAATATACTCTTTTTCCCTCCCCTACCTCAGTCCCTGTTATGTAGAGGTCTTGGATAAGTGCCCACCCTACATGTACGCAAGTTGTAGGTCTGCAAATGTGTGATATCCAAACCTTGCTGTAAAGGAACACATGGTGTTTAATAGCATTAGGACTGGCTGAACAAGGAGAATGGGACAAGGAACCAGGGTGGGGAAGAGACAGGTTGGAGAGGAAGTGGCAGAAGGGGTCCGGGTTGGCAGAAGCAAGCAGAAGAGTCTGTGCCCACTGAAGGACACTCCCCTTCAGAGCCTGGAGAGGAAACCAAGATTCCAAAGTCTCGCCAATGCTCTGCTGTCAGCAAATATCTGTGAAACTTACTGGCAAAGTGTGTGTCTCATCCACCTCTATTGCTGATCCAGAGAGAGGATGACAACTTATTATTGTTATCAGTTATTCTGTTAACTCAAGTGGCAGAGGTCCATGCAGTGGATCTAAAAAGCAATCTAAAGGATATGAACCCTGCTGATCAGATCTTTGGTTGATGATATGATGTCACATGATGTAATTTCTGGGTTGTTGGGATTTTTTTTTAGTTTGCTCTTTTAAAAACCTAGAAAATTATATACAAAACTATGTTAAAAACATTATTAAGGTTGCAAAGTCAAGCATTCAAAAGTTAGGAAATGCCAGAATTAAGGTGGCTTGTACAACCTTAATTTGCCCCCCCCCCCATGCATTTGTATTATGGCACAGTCTTTAATTAACAGACATATACTAATTTTGACAGGCAACATGTATGTTAATTAAAGACTGTGCCATAATACAAATGCATAAGGGGGGGACAAATTAAGGTTGTACAATCCACCTTAATTCTGGCACTTCCTAGCTTTTGAGTGCTTGACTTTGCAACCTGAATAATGTTCTTGTAATGTAGTTTTTTTGGATGTAATGTTGTACATAGCTCCATATCTTACAGCCTATTTCAAAATAGCTTCCCATAGAAAAGTGCTTGTTAACCTCCCACCCCCCTGCAAAAAAAAAATTTAAAAAGGAAGAGTATATAGATTCCTAGAGGAATTTTAAAACTGAATGCCAGAGCCTCAGCTGGTGTAAATTGGCCTAGGTCCATTGACCTCATTGAGGATTTGGTCCAGAATCTATAAGGTCTGTACTATACATTTTTGTTCTTTAAAGTTATGTTGAAAAGAAATATAGACCCAGATATCAGGGTCACTTTAAAATTATTCTAATCTTATTTGGTGTGCTCTCTGGCTTCTAAATATCTATTTTAAATAATTCACATCTCCTTAACTGACAATTTTTTAATTTAAACATCTTAATTTTGTGTGGCCCACCAAAATAATGTGTACCACTTTCCTAATGCTGACTACGTCCCAGCAGGTAGCTAATACGCTGTACTGAGGAGTGGGCACATCCCAGATGGCATCACTGATGCACAGAGTAGGAAGTAAATGGAAGAAGGCCATGTTGGCTTCTGCTCCATTGGAAACACAGGAGAGAAGGAAAGAAAAAAAAATATGATTGCTGAACAGAAAATAACAAAAATGAAAGGGAAAGAAACATTATTTTCAATTAGCATCAAAGAGTATGTTACAAACAAAGGAGAGTAAATGTATAGTATTAAAGGCTATTGAAAAGGGGCTGGCCATGTCCTTTAACTCTCCAGAGAGGCCTTAAAAAGTTAGTGCAAATAGAAAATAAGATTTATTGTCAATTACAATGGCTGACACCTTCTCACTAGGGGAACGCTATCAACTCCACTGTGGAAGGCATTAACATTTCTTGGAGTAAGGATGCTCCCAGATCCTATCACTATGTAAACTGTTCCTGCAGAGGTCTCTTGCCAATAACAGTATCATTCTTAAACTAGTTTGTTTACTGTCCAAGTGACTATCCATTAAAAGTTTAAATCAAACATAATTAAGGTAAAAGAGCAAGAGTGATATAAGCAGAGCTCTGAACAGACTCTATGGGAAGTTATCTAAAGAGGGATTTTTAACCTGGAAACACATTTTGGAGGTATCAGATGTAAACACAAACCTACTTCGTTTCATGTGAGTGTGATCACATTTCTAGCCACTTGTCAGCTAATATATATTTGTGCTCATCCAGGACAGAGCTCCCTCAGAGCATGTTTATTTTGGCTGGTGCTGTTTAGCAGGATTAGTTTTAAGAAGAATCAGTGCAAGTGATAGCTTGCAGTCCCGCTTTTGGGGATCTGAACCTCAGATCATAGGTTGGCCAGGTCTCCAACCCCAGCAGTAGGACCAGAAAAGGAGTAACTCTGTGTCAGATATTTTCCTTATGGCAGTTTCGGGCTGTTGGGGGCCCGCAGTTAAAAGTCATAATTTTGAAGGCTGACCAGTATTGCCCCCAAGCTCGAGGAAGAATATTAGCATTAATCATAGGCAATGCCAGTGCATCTCGCACTCAGCAGCCATGGGGATATTTGCTGAAATTCTAGCAGGACAGAAATCAGATGGGTTGCCAGCTCTGCTATCTGTCACATCAGGAGGAGCCACAGCCATATCAACGGTGGATGTGTTATGCAGAAGCATGGCTCTATGAATGCTGACTTCTCAAGCTGGCATTAGTTTTACATGGATGTCTGGAGGATGGTGGCGACCTGTTGATGCTGTTTCTCAGTCACAAGCTAGACAGGAAGCTACTCACAGAGAGATATACCTTAATAAACATATTCCTTTTATTACCTAACCTTGGTCTGCCGTGTGTGTTTGTATTCCATCTAAAATCCAGCACATAGGATTGGCTTTGTGTTCCCTTCAGCCTGCGAGCCAGGATAGCTGTATGGCATAATATGAATAGCTTTAGTGGCACTGCTCAGAACCTGGGGACAAGGGAATATGGGTGGGAAATCCAGAACCTTTTCAGAAGATATGCAGCTGCCCCATTGAAACCTATCGTCCTAACTCATGGGCAAGAATGTAGGTGCATTATTAACCAACTATTGTTTTGGCCATTATTCCTTTATCACAGTGTGTGTTTGGGGGACATATTTTAGTGTGAATTGGTAATATCAGTGTTTTTTCCATGGTGTCGGACTGGGATGTCATAAAGCACAATTATAACTTTACTACAAAATCGGGCAGAACTATAAAAGTGTAATTATACAGGTATAACGTCCAAATGGACACTCTTATTCCAGAACAAGAGTGCTTTTTTCTGATTTAACAGAAACTTGCTTTGAAAGTGTATAAGCTAAACCAGAAAAAAAGCAGTCTTATACTGTATACTTCTGCTGATAAATTTCCCTATGTAGACAAGTCCTTAGTATTTCTGGCAGAGTGATCTGCTTTTTAGTATAAAAGATTCTCTTTCTACCTATTTTATCTCAATTTGAGAAGTTACTCACTGGATTATACTGGAAGTACACTCAAGCAAATTACCAGTTTGCAAGTTATTTGAAAGGGAGTAAACCAAGAGCTGTCAACCTAATTGCTATTAATTACAGTAGATCTTGACATTTGTGTTATTTTCTTAATTGGAAGGCTGTTTAGAAAACAATTAAGCATTAAATGGTGGCAAAGTCATTCATTCTTCTTTATTATTCCTTACTTGTTTTCATTTGAAAATGTAAAAAACCTTCACCCCCTTGACCCAGTCCAATCTCCACTATTAATGAGAGAATGGTTTTAGAATGTGGGGCCATTGGGTGTCTTGCTGTCTTGTATAAATTATATCCGCTATAGCAGTACATTTGAATTTATATATGTATATTGCAATGTTTTGGGCTATATACACATACATTCAATGTACTGCTATAGCAAGTACTCTCGCTCTGTATTTAAAATTGTATGTCCTTTAATTTTCACATTTGTATTCAACTGTGGAAGCAGAAACCTAGGGGTAGGTATTCATTACCATGCTAAAAGAAACTGCTCCAAAGGAGTATGTTTACTCCCACCCACAGATGGGAATAGGGCCCCTTTGGAAGGTAATGGTATGGTATGCTGAAGCTAAATTTATGGACTGAAATCTTAAATTTTCATGGGATGGGAAACTATTTCCCACCCAGTGTTAGTCCTAAATTATAGTTCCACTTCTGCTACTGAATGGACGTAATATTTTGTACTCACACAGTATTTTACAAACGTCATGTGATAGAGAAAGGTTCCAGGAAACAAAAATCATAGATTACACATTGCTAGATACTGTAAGCAACACAAAGGAGATATAGTGATGATTAAACACAGACCTTAAAAAATGCCTCTTTAAAACAGACAGGATGTAGAAAGCAAGCAAAGCATTTGTTTCCATTATGCAGAAGAGACAGGGGACACATATCTTCTAGTAATATTTTGAATAATTATTTGAAGCAATTAACAGATTACAAATAAACAGTGTAAATGGAAGCTTTATGGGGAAAGATACATTCTTAGGATTTCATTGGCTGCTTGTCTCTTGACAGAAGACAGCGCTCCAGTTTGTTTAGGTTTCTGTACCGACCGCTGTTCCTTATCACAAACTGAAGCAGTACGCTCAGTTCAGAGGATTTAGGAGAGAGAACATCTCCTCCATGCCCCTCTATCCATTTCAGCCACACATGATGGGGAATTATTGAGTTATTTACTGGTCTGTGGATCAGAACTATTTGACGCTAAACACTTCTTTTCAGCAGATGAGCTGCTTCAGTGCTTGGAGCCCAAGAGCATGGGCAGTACTACAGAGGAGTTGTTAGTGTACATCAACCAATTTCCTTCTTAGCAGCTGCTGTTCTTTAAAAAAAAACACGGGTGGTAGGGAAGGTAATTTATTTCTCATTTAGCATCAAATGCACTGGTGCGTATGTTTGTTGGATGTAGTATTTCATGGTAAGCTGCTCTTCTGATACACTTACATGGATTATAGTATTTTGAATGTTTTTATTGAAAAAAAATGCAGGAAAAAATTCTGTACGCATAGATGCACAGCCAAACTATTTTATTTTCCAGCTCTTGGAAAGGGTACTGGAATACAGATGTGTACCAAGGGCATCCTTAGGCCTGTGCAACTGGCACCTATATGACCACATGGGGCATCCCTCCTTCGCGCGGGGGGGGGCAGCAGCCTGCGTGCACATATGTGACACGTCAACCACAGTGCCATTGATCTAGTCACAGGCTGTTGGATGGGGATTCCTTTTAGTTAAAAAACCCACTCAGTCTGTATCTGTGACCCACTATTTCCTAACATCATACTGTGGTTTTAAGAGTAGATATGGATTTTTGTTCAGCTAGCGATAACCCTCTGTCTAAAGGAAAACTGCTGTTGGAGTTAAGGAGTGTTATTCATATAAATCACCCATGTATTCAGGGAGAATGGATTCCACTGAATCTTTAATTTTCATTGTTCTTTCTTCATCTTTGTCCTCCTCTCCTTAAGCAGTCCAGAGCAAACTGTTTCAAAGCTCCTTTTCCTTGTCTGGAAGAAAAGTCTTTTCAGATACTTTCCCCTTAACCACTGGGCATGGGGTGGAATACTATGCGAGACCACCTCTTTACAGGAGATTAAGTGCCCCTCGTCTGTAGCATTTCATTCAGATCTGCTGGTTCATTTAGATCTCCGGGTTTTGCTGAGGCTGTGATCAGTTGGGTGAACTTAGTCATGGATGGATGAGTTTCTGGGTAACTGGGAAGAGATCAGAATACAACGCAGGGAGAGAACTGGGCGTTTCCATTTCTGGTGGCTTCTTACCTTTGGTGAGCAACATAATGGGGAATTAGGAAATTCTCTGTTTTCAGGAAATGGAACAAGGTTCTGGCTAGGTGTGTCTAGTCAGGGACTCCTGAAGTTGACAAGAATTGAGATAATCTGTTTAGGAAACTTGAATGTCTACAACATTTGTGCTCTGATTACCATTATATTCATGTTAGTGTTTATCTGGGCTTATGCACGTGTCTAACATCACATGGAATTTTCATTGTGTCCAGAAACCAAGACAATAACCAAGACCTCCAAACATCAGTGCAACAATGTGCTGATTCATTAGTCTGTTTTCTGAACCAAATTCAGCTAAAGCTTGGAAAAAGATCCCAGGCTCTGAACAATAAACTGCTGACAGCATATAAAAAGGGAGCTTGTTCTGTACTGTAGATGAAGAAATATAAACAGTTATTCACATTTCAGGCTTAGGGTATTTGCTAAGGTTCTTACAAAAGAAAAACACTCCGAAGGTAAAGGGGAAAATGTAATAAAGCTGGACAGAGGGAAAACAAAGTTAAAACAGGAGGTTCTTGCTTTATTTCCCTATGTAACACAGTAAAGGCACAAAAGGTTGGAATGCCAGTGACATTGTACTGTTTTTGTCTACTCACTTAGAAGAATGAGAGAATGTGCTTTAAAAATATGCTATAAGTAATTATTTTTAATCTAAAAGAAAGAATGTTGATGAACTAAGTAAGGATCAAATTTTGACATAATTTATACCTGCTATTTTTAAGTAGGATGGGTGCTTCAACTATAATAACAAATGACCCAAACCTTCATTGAAAAGGTTCGGGGGGGGGCCGGGGAAGAGAAAACACTTTTTGAGATTTGAAAAAATCCTGCTACTTTTTCTTTCATCCCTTTTAATTATCACTCGTATCTGCACTCCCTGATCCTGCCAGACTACACTGTGCCAAAATTCTAGGAAAGATGCTATCATGCTGTGATCTCTCACCCACTTTTACAGACCTAAGGGGTTTAGATACTTTGCATGCACATCTGGGGTGAAATCCTGGCCCTGTTGAAGTCAATGGGTGTTTTGCCGGGATTTCACCCTGGAACTTTTGGCTAGCCCTATCCTCAGCTGGTGTGATTTAACATTTAGTTTAGACCCTTTTAAGGTTTCTCCATCATTACTTAATATGGCAGCACTACTTACAAGGAAACCAGTGGGATTAATTCTGGATTAAGGTATCATTCAGCATGAATAAGGATGTAAGAATCTGGCCATATATATATAATCTGGGGGAACAGCCCTCTGATTCCAAATATCTACTTTTAAGAAAAATAATCCCCTCACCCCACTGTCTGCCACTTCATTTTATCAGTGTTAACACTCTCTTACTCCATCTCTCATTTTTATCAGAAAACAAACTCTGTGCCCTCAAGGGGCCTAAACCCATTGAATTGAAGACTCCCAATGACTTCAATGGGTTATGGATCTGAGCCTATATGAAATAACAAATCTATTTTAAGAGCTGCTCTCTGAAATAACCATAATACTTTGCATGTCAGAAGGTATTTTAGGCCTATTTACAGATGGGAAAATTAAGACAGAAAGGTTTAGAATGGAAGTTCCTTAGGGTAGGGACTGTCTTTGTGTATACTGTTGCACTGAGCGCATTGTCAGCATTAAGCACATAAATAATTGGCTGAGCAAAACAAGGCGCTATATTCCCCTTGATGGGCATTTTTTCTATTTGTCTGTAATGTGATTCAGTTTGAATGACAAATCTGGTTCATTCCAAAATTTTGGGGAATGTTCTAGGTATCAGTGGACAGAACCTATTGATTTTGGTGAAAATCGGAAAACCAAACTCAGAAATAGAGAACATAGTGCATACCTGGCACATGGTTAGCAGAGCCAGTAGCTTCCACCAATTGTCTATATAGACTGACATATTAGCTGATAGTAGCCATTTACACCTTCCAGCATAACAACACCACCCCACCCCAATTCTCCACTCTGCCCATTCTCCGAATAGAGTGTAACACCCTGAATGTCTTATCTCCCAGACAGAAAAAAGAAATAATAATGGTGGCAACAGGAAGAGGCACAGAGAACCTCTGGAATGGGGGAGAAGGGGGGACCCTCTTATGTGGGGAGGAGTGAATGGAAGGACACACAAAGACCTAGCATGAGGCAGAAGAGGAAACGGGGGAGCACATAATGACCCTGACATGGGAGGAGAGGTGAATGAGGGGCCATGCTATGAGGGGAAAGGGAGAAATGGGGGGCACATATAACCCATGACAGAAGGTGGGAGAATGGGGACCCTGGTATGGGGACAGGGAAAATGGAGGACACACAGAGGCCCTGGCATGTGGTGGGGGGAGAGAGGGGGTACAGAGAACCTCTGGTATGAGGGAGGGCATGGGGGCGTTGCAGGGAGTTCCTGAAATAGGAGGAGATGGGAGGGTGGCACACAGGGAGGTTGGGAGATAGAAGGGATGGAGGAAGGCAAGAAGCCCCTGGAGTGTGCAGTGAATTCGGCCTACAGATGCTATGAAGTGTGCATGTTTTTCTTTCAGGATATTTTCACATCACCATCAATTTTATTCTCATCTAAATCTCCTTGGAGCTTTCCTTTCTCTATCTGATTTCTTTCCAGCTAACCAGGAGGGTCTCTTTCAATGGTCTCCTGATGAGGACTGATTGTTTCTAAGGAGTCTTTTAGCTGGGATAACCTTCGCCCATCCTGTCACATGGGGTAACCTTCACCCATCCTGTCTTCCAGCCCCAGCCTCCACAGCTACATTCTCAGTTTCTGGGGGCAGCCAAATTAAGATTTCACCTCCCAGATGAAATTTCCTTACCTCTGAAAAGTCATTTACACTTAATAAGTTGGCTAATACACAGCGATTGACCGAACACGAGCAATGAAGTGTCTTATCCTCTAGTATGTAGCATGCGGTGATGCTTCCTGGGAGTACCCAGGGCTGGGAGGTACCTCACTACCACCTGCCCTTAGTGTGAAGAAGCCTTGTCTGTGCCTGCCGCAGGTCATTTCCTCAACTCCACCAGCCTCTGGCAACACAAGCACTGCCTCCAGGCCTCCACGGGCCTCCCCCTTCTTTTTTTTTTTTAAAGAGGTTAACTATAGGCCCCAGGACCCGAGTTCTTCAAGCATCCCCCTGGAGTGTCCAGCCTCAGATCCCTTGGACACTCACAGAATTCCCAGATCCACCACTCCCTAAGGAACAGGACACCCCACCTTCCCAGTGACACCTTAGTCACAACACCACTTAACACACAATGCTTAGAAATGTTTATAGTAAAAACAAGAAGTTTATTTAACAAAGAACCGAGATTCAAATGATTGCAAATAGAAATGCTGGACAGAAACAGTTACATATAAAAAAAAATCGTAACATGTTTCTTAAGACTAGGCTCTAAAATGCAAGACAACCCCTTGTCAAATAAAGTTTAGCTTTTAGTCTTTCCAGTGGTTTTCAGCCAGACGTGGCTGTGATCCTTTTTTCATGAAACAAACACATTGTCAGCTCGCTTTCGCAATGAAGGATGCAGAGCGTGCCTCTGTCCCTACAGTTATTACACTTCAAAAATCCATTGTTTTCACTTGCAAACAGGATTCCCTCCTGCTGGTTCATTTCTTTCTGTAAATTCCCTCTCTTAAACATTTCACAATCCCTTCATTAACATTCAGCTCAGACTGTAAATGGGTGTCCACTGTGAGCCATACAATACTCAATTTACACATAACCAGACAGATCGATTAGCATCTTCCTGAAAGAAATTTGTTTATCACCTTCTGGTGACCAGTCTCAGTTTGCAGTTTGCATATACTCAAAAACATAATTTTCAGTATTTGTACATAACTCCTTACATATTACCCATATGTACATTTCACAATGAATATCATGCTGAATGTGTGACTCAGGCTTTCAGCAGAGACCTTACATGACACCCTTTGGCAAACTAGTATGTAGATACTAGAGCCAGAGACTTCCTGGAGCTCTTATGCACCTCTCTCCTATTTGGCACCAAGGGGTCCCTTGGTCATACATGCCCAGAGGTCCACCGTGACTTAGCAGAGATGGAATGAATTACATCATCTCAAGCCTATGCTTGCTGCCCTATGTCATCTGATCTCTGCTCTCATCACCAGTGCTGGTGCTCATTACAAAGGTATCATCTCACTATGACAAAGCTAGATGAAATGAGAAGGAGTACTTGTGGCACCTTAGAGACTAACCAATTTATTTGAGCATAAGCTTTCGTGAGCTACAGCTCACTTCATCGGATGCATACTGTGGAAAGTGTAGAAGATCTTATTATATACACACAAAGCATGAAAAAATACCTCCTCTCACCCCATTCTCCTGCTGGTAATAGCTTATCTAAAGTGATCACTTTCCTTACAATGTGTATGATAATCAAGTTGGGCCATTTCCAGCATAAATCAAGGTTTTCTCAACCCCCCCCCCCCCACACACACACAAACTCACTCTCCTGCTGGTAATAGCTTATCTAAAGTGATCACTCTCCTTACAATGTGTATGATAATCCAGGTGGGCCATTTCCAGCACAAATCCAGGGTTTAACAAGAACGTCGGGGGGGGGAGGGGTAGGAAAAAACAAGGGGAAATAGGCTACCTTGCATAATGACTAAGCCACTCCCAGTCTCTATTCAAGCCTAAGTTAATTGTGTCCAATTTGCAAATGAATTCCAATTCAGCAGTTTCTCGCTGGAGTCTGGATTTGAAGTTTTTTTGTTGTAAAATAGCGACTTTCATGTCTGTAATCGCGTGACCAGAGAGATTGAAGTGTTCTCCGACTGGTTTATGAATGTTATAATTCTTGACATCTGATTTGTGTCCATTTACTCTTTTACACAGAGACTGTCCAGTTTGACCAATGTACATGGCAGAGGGGCATTGCTGGCACATGATGGCATATATCACATTGGTTGATGTACAGGTGAACGAGCCTCTGATAGTGTGGCTGATGTGATTAGGCCCTGTGATGGTGAATAGATATGTGGGCACAGTTGGCAACGGGCTTTGTTGCAAGGATAGGTTCCTGGGTTAGTGGTTCTGTTGTGTGGTATGTGGTTGCTGGTGAGTATTTGCTTCAGGTTGGGGGGCTGTCTGTAGGGAAGGACTGGCCTGTCTCCCAAGATTTGTGAGAGTGTTGGGTCATCCTTCAGGATAGGTTGTAGATCCTTAATAATGCATTGGAGGGGTTTTAGTTGGGGGCTAAGGGTGACGGCTAGTGGCGTTCTGTTATTTTCTTTGTTAGGCCTGTCCCATGATGCTGTCACACAAGCTGCAATAGCATGTTGAGCACTTTTGGCTGGAAACACAAACCAACGTTTAGCAAGTGGAAAAAGACACAACTGAGAGGAAAGAACTGCTATTTGCAAGCTTCTAAAAGGGGGTAACTAACAATGGAGTCCTACTAAACACACTATAAAAATTACTTGATCATGCCTTCTGATCAGTTAATGTCTGGTGTCTCATCTATGACAAAATGTATTTGAATTTGAATTGAGGTGTTGGAATCTCTTCAGTATCTGAAAAACTGTCTTCATGATTTATCAACTGTGAAAAGGATGTGCAATGTGCAATGAATTGTTTGGGGCTCATTTAGAGACTACAGGTGGAACTTTTCATTTTTAGGTCACCAGTTCAAAGCTGGCTTCCATCCTTGTAACCAAAAGCAATTATTAGCTGATACCACTTATCAGTGCTATGTGTAGAATGAATTGGTAGGCCCAATCCAGTGCTGAGTGGATAAACATCCACATCATTAAAAAACGCCATCATAGGAAAAATCCTATTTGGCAGACTGAACAAAGAATAGGTCCAGCAATGGCTTTTAACCAAAATAGTCAGGGATGCAACCCCATGCTCTTGATGTCCCTAGCTTCTGACTGCAAGAAGCTGGGAGTAGATAACATGGGATGTATCATTCAATAATTGCCTTGTTCTGTTCATTCCTTCTGAGGCACCAGGCATTGGCCATTGTTAGAAGACAGGACACTGGGCTAGATGGACCTTTGGTTTGACCCAGTATGGCCGTTCTTATGATTAAATGGGCATGGGGAATGAACTATCCACTGCCCTCTCACCTTGTAGGCAGTCATGGCTGAGGAACAAGTAGCAAGAGGACTTTAGTCTCCATGGCTATCAATTCGATAGCCATATAAATAAGAAGAAAACAAAGAAAGTGGGACCACTAAACACTGAGGATGGAGTGAAGGTCAAGGATAATCTAGGCATGGCCCATTATCTAAACAAATACTTTGCCTCAGTCTTTAATAAGGCCAAAGAGGATCTTAGGGATAAGGGTAGGGTTACAAATGGGAATGAGGATATGGAGTTAGATATTACCATATCTGAGGTAGAAGCAAAACTCGAACAGCTTAATGGGCCTAAATTGGGGGATAAGGAGGTTTTAGTACCGTTATACAAGGCACTGGTGAGAGCTCACCTGGAATACTGTGTGCAGTTCTGGTCTCCTATGTTTAAGAAGGATGAATTAAAACTGGAACAGGTACAGAGAAGGGCTACTAGGATGATCCGAGGAATGGAAAACCTGTCTTATGAAAGGAGACTCAAGGAGCTTGGCTTGTATAACTAAACAAAGGTTGAGGGGAGATATGATTGCTCTCTATAAATATATCAGAGGGATAAATACCGGAGAGGGAGAGGAATTATTTAAGCTCAGTACCAATGTGGACAAAGAACAAATGGATATAAACTGGTCATTGGGAAGTTTAGACTTGAAATTAGACAAAGGTTTCTAACCACCAGAGGAGTGAAGTTTTGGAATAGCCTTCCAAGGGAAGCAGTGGGGGCAAAAGACCTATCTGGCTTTAAGATTAAACTCGATAAGTTTATGGAGGAGATGGTATGATGGGATAACATGATTCTGGTAATTAATTGATCTTTAACTATTCATAGTAAATAGGCCCAATGGCCTGTGATGGGATGTTAGATGGGGTGGGATCTGAGTTACTACAGAAAATTCTTTCCTGGGTATCTGGCTGGTGAATCTTGCCCATATGCTCAGGGTTTAGCTGATCACCATATTTGGGGGTCGGGAAGGAATTTTCCTCCAGGGCAGACTGGAAGAGGCCCTGACGGTTTTTCGCCTTCCTCTGTAGCATGGGCACAGGTCACTTGCTGGAGGATTCTCTGCTCCTTGAAGTCTTTAAACCACGATTTGAGGACTTCAGTAGCTCAGACATAGGTGAGAGGTTTATTGCAGGAGTGGGTGGGTGAGATTCTGTGGCCTGCGTTGTGCAGGAGGTCAGACTAGATGATCATAATGGTCTCTTCTGACTTTAGTATCTATGAATCTATGACACTAACAGTTTGTGACAGTTCATGCGGGTGAGATTTGTTGTGCTACCATCCTGATTCAGAGTGTAGAAAGAGGTTTTATTTATGCACCAGTCAGTAATGTCTTCTGCCGGTAGACTTCTTTGTGGTGACCACTGTTCAGAACAGTGATTTCTATCAATGTACAATATATCATAAGCATTTTTTTTAGAACATAAACAATTTTAGGAGTAGGGAAAAGCCAAAACCTTCCTGCCGTTGTTTGATTTATCTTATACCAATTTACTGCTTCTTCGCCATATACTTCAGTCCTCCTTCAGAAGCAAATGTTCTGGATTCCTTGATATACAATGTTTCAATTGCCAGTACTTGATGACTTATGCCATATCTATTATCTTCTGTGTGAACTAGATATTCCTGAGGTCCTTTTCAGTCCTAGTTTCTTCCATTTTTCTGTTACGTTCCTTCGCATATGAGTCACTTAAAAGTGTGAACAATTAACATCAACTACAGCAATCCCTTTTCATAAATTCAGATTTGCATTTTTTTAAAGCTAAGCCATCTCATAAATGCTGGTGGTAAGAATGGTTCTGAAATGACATGGAAGTTAAAACAAGGTAATTGATGAGTGAAACCATTGCATACTTCCTGCAAGAGAATGATTACAAACTGCCTTCCCAGCCTTGAATAGTTGGAGAAATGGTGAACACATTATTTTTGTTATAATGTGCCAGAGGTGCTTGCCAAGAAAAAAGACTTTTTGTATTGCCATCTCCTCCTCACTCCCTATTTTAATTACAAGAACTTGGCACCTGATCCTGCAGAGAACCATACAAAAGCCACATAGTCTAGTTCTCTGAGACTGAGATAAAGAAGAAAAAGAATTAATTAAAGTCATTTGAAATCTTTTGAATGAGTTTCCTTACATATCCATTGTTCTTGTTTCTGCACAGCTAGTATAATTGCATATGGTCATAAATTACAAACAACTCCTTGCTTTGACCTCCCAACCATA
Source organism: Eretmochelys imbricata (assembly GCF_965152235.1). Classification (NCBI taxonomy): domain Eukaryota; kingdom Metazoa; phylum Chordata; order Testudines; family Cheloniidae; genus Eretmochelys; species Eretmochelys imbricata. Next base: position 74,878,433 of record NC_135578.1, read on the forward strand.
TTCTCTCTCTCTCTCTCTTAGTCTCCATTACACAAAACAGTTAAAAATAAGATTCCTGAATTATGGGTAGGTCAATCAGGAGACAGAGAGAATGGGTAGCTTCATGTATTTTGTATACAGCACTCTCATCACAGATAACACATTTAGCACATACTGGTTTATACAATCCTGAGGATCAGTGCTACCAAGGTCTGAATACTGTTATTTTAGGCACAAAAGAGAATTGTATTGTTTTCACTTCCCTTTTCACTTTGCCAAAAATGTTAAATCACCAACCCACACATACAAAAGAGGGTATCGATGGCTTGAAAATGTTTCCAGTAGCTATGGAAACACTGGTAAAAGTAACTTCATATATATTGGCCCAGATACTCTTCAGGACTGAGATCCACTTGGCATGGGGTTAAGGGACATTAGAGCTAGTTGTGGCCTAGAGGCTAATGTTACTTATGCTATCTGGCTGTGATCCCTTTGGGACTGTACACCTGCGGAGGATTGCCAGAGTGCACCATGGTCCGTTCATAGAACTTCCGCACACCCCAACTATCCCCTGTCCCTGGGCCAGATGGGAGTATTAGTGCAAGGCATAGCTAAACCAGCCCTGTTACAGCAGCCTGACAGCTCTTGTACACTGGAGCAATTCCTTGTGCTGCCCTTTTTTGGCTGGAATGCAAGAGAGAATGTGGGCCATTGTATTTACCATTCTTTTGACACCAGATGGAAAGGCTAGGGAACATTATGGAAGGCCAGGGAATGAGCTCAAGTGTCTTCAGCTTCAGGGGTGGGGAGAGAAGGGGAAGAAGAAACATCCTTTTCCTGCACAGCTGCTGACCAACAGAAACAGTCCTCTGAGTTGAGCCCTGCAGGACCTCCATGATGAAGCCAAGAAAAACTAGCAGTGTTGTACCATCTCCTCCATAAACTATCGAGTTTAATCTTAAAGCCAGATAGGTCTTTTGCCCCCACTGCTTCCCTTGGAAGGCTATTCCAAAACTTCACTCCTCTGATGGTTAGAAACCTTCGTCTAATTTCAAGTCTAAACTTCCCAATGACCAGTTTATATCCATTTGTTCTTTGTCCACATTGGTACTGAGCTTAAATAATTCCTCTCCCTCTCCGGTATTTATCCCTCTGATATATTTATAGAGAGCAAACATATCTCCCCTCAACTTATAATCCCCAAACTCTACCTAGAGTCATCAGAGGGTTTGCAAAACTTTCATTCAAACTTAGGTTGAGTCCCAGGCAAACCTGAGCTGAATTCTGTGTGAACCGCCTCCTTCCTTACAACATCCAAAGAGATGTATGATTTCTACTCAAAACTCAGCAAAGCTCAGCAACGTCATGTGGTTTTAACCCAACAGAATAAAGTTTTGTCCTTCGTCAGTTTTGCCCACTCCTAGTTCTTCCATCAGGTCCCTTTCCCACTCTGCTCTGAGACTGCAGGGAAACAGCGTAGAAAAGCAGATGAGGCAGAGAGGGAAGGAGAGTCACTAACTTGCCTTCTGCCTTAGCACAGAGGATTAAGCTCTAAGGTAACTGCCACAGGCCTTTGAACACCGTATGGGACAGTAAACATCAAGGATGGATTTGTAACACACAGGAGAGACAAAAAGGGACAGGAGACAGCTCTAGGTGAGCCACTCCTTTAAATCTTCTTTGTGCTGTATTCATCATTCCCTGCCTCTGTCCCTATTAACTGGTGGAAAAAAGAATCAAAGAGTAGCAGGCCAGAGTATTGTATGCTCAGATATTATCCCCCATGCTACAGCAGCAGGTACAGAGTGATGCGGAGTAACACGATGGGCTGCATTAAGATGGCTGTGCTGGGTGTAGAGGTGGGTATATGCTATGTATGCCTCTGTGAGCAACCTTTTGTGCCATGGGAGCAACAATTCATTTGCCAGCTTCCCAGATATTCTTTTCATCAGGCCCATTATTGACACGCTGCTAGAGCTCTATGTCTAACGGCACTCACTGTGTTAGTACCCAGTTTGTGTTGAATGGCCTGTCTACTGTAGGAGATTATAGGCTGACTGCAGGCAAGAAGGCAAGAAATCAGGTAGAATCTGCACCACTTTCATATTGCTAGCTTCTGCTGCAATCCTGCTATTTGAACAGCTTTATGCATTAATAAATATAGAGCAGGGAACACCACTAAGGGGATTTTTATCAGGCAATGGTAAAGGATGAGGTGTCCATAATCCAGGCTCCCTGTGGTATTTCCCCTTGTGAGCTTTACCTCATGTGCTTAGCAGAATGTGTAATCCCCGGCAAAAAAAAAAAGTTTTCCCCCTTCTATCTCCTTTGCTAATGATACCAAAGAGCTTCCTAATGGTGTCTGTAAATGAATCACTTTTTATACCTGTCAGGCTTCCATACCCTTTATTAAAAATGATGATGAACTGCAGAGTATGGTTACCTGAGCTGAAAGCAAACTGGCTGCATTGGTATGAGAATCCAAGACAGAAGCTGTCTGAGTATTGGCCAGAGTTGTAAATATTGCAAGCGGTGTGTGGAGGAGCAATCATTTAGATTCTGCAAAGGAGGGGGTAGAAAAACCAGGACTGACTAATGCCAACTATTGATTGAATAAAGAACTATTCACAAGATGTCCCTGATAAAGTCAATCTCCTCGCTCCCTCTTCTTTATTCCACTTGCCTTTCTCCTAAAATAGTGAAGTTTTTTTTATTAATGAAGAATCTGCCTCTGCACTGACTGACTGTTGTTTTCTAAGATCCCAATCTAACCCAAATTGTCTCCCCAGTGGCTGCACCTTGGAAGCTCTCTTATTGAAAAGACTGCTTCCAATGCTGGAGGGGAGGGGGGTCAGATGCCCCTCCACAGCAGCCAAATAACACAGGCTTTGGTATAGGCTCTGACATTTCAGTTCAGTGTTGGCTGGTTGGCTTTGAAAACCTCAACTTTACTTCCTCTTTTATTTAGTTTTTCTCATGCCTGCATGATTTCTCCTTACTTTTTAAAATACTTCATTTTAATATATTGGGTCTATGCCATCAAAATGTAGGTGTGTAATTTCACATGGAAAATGTGTGCATAACTTGCATCTAATTTGTATGCACAGTTACTATAATTTATGTGCACAAATGGGGTAAGGGCATAGGGAAATGTCTCTAACTTGCCATTTGTGTGTGTAAGTTGTGTGTGCAATTGCACTTGGATTTTTTTTTCTGATCCTTAAGAAAGGCCAGGTTTGAGGAACTGCCAGGGAGCTTCTGTCTGAGCTGAGAATAGGGATTCTCCTAATTGCTTCTACTCTCCAGCTCTGAATGGGACCACTTGCTCTGTGCTCCTCTTAACACTGCCTGAGTGAGATTTAAGGAGGCACATTGCTTCCACTCACATGGAGCAGATGGCAGAACTCCATGGTCAGGACTCCCCATGGCAGATTGGGAGAATAACAAATACCCAGATCTGTATGTGTACCGTATTCACTGCTTGTAAAGATGAAGAAAAATAAAGCAGCTGATTTGGAAAGATTATACTTTTTCACTACATTGATACACTTAATGACACTGAATTAGGGAAGAAGGTAAAGGAAAGGTAATGAAATGGGGCACACAGAAACCTGCAGTTGTCTACTATCCTGAAGTTGAAAGCATTGAAATATTTCCCTGTAGAATTATAAGGAAAATTGGTTTCACAGGCTTAAAGAGAGAAACACTGACTAAGCTGTTCTTACTCAATGGCCTTTCAGAGGTGTGTAGGGTATATTTTGATCCCCTTGAGATGCCCAACAAGGTAGTTAGTCTGGCTGCAAACAGCTTTTATTCTACTAAATATACAACCTCTTGAAATCCGTCAGGAAAGTGGGAAGTATTCCCATTCCTCTTCATTCACAATCAGGTGCTTAAAATGATCAGAGGCTGGGTAAATTTTACAAAGGTAAGGCATCCATAGAAGAATTTCTCAGAAGACCAAATCCATACTTGTTTCCCTAACTCTTTGCCAGGAGTTATTTTTTGTTGCCTATGTTATTCCTCTTCCATTTTTTAAATTTTATTAAGTATTCAGACTATGTAGTGATTGATTCTCCCCTCACTGTATACATGACTCACATCAGTGAGCTACCATGGTAGGAAAAGGGGGAAGAGTAGCTCATAAAGCCTCCCATACTAGGACAGACCATTTTGAACTAATCATCTGAAAGTACAGTACCAGTCACAATGGGGCTTTGAGCCTGACGGGGGCTCTGAGCCTGTTACTACCACAATACAAATAGACTGGGATTTTCTAAGGACCTAAGGTCGTTAGGCCCCAGATCTTTAAATATTCTAAAGATGCAGATAGGCACCAATTAGAATACTCGTAAGTGCCTAGGTGTCATAGTGTCATAGAGTTTAAGGCCAGAAGGGACCAATAGATCATCTAGTCTAACTCCTGCATTTCACCAGCCACCACCACCACCCAGCAACTAAACCCAAAGTATTACAGCCTATAGGCGATTAAACTATTATGTGCCAAAGGAATAGACCAGGAGGGGCCAAGGTGCACCAGTGCCTGAGGCCCTTGTGATGACAGGGAAAGATTAAGCGAGAGAGACACAGATAATCCTGGAAAGTGACCCACGCTCCATGCTACAGAGGAAGAAGAAACCTCCTCAAGTCATTGCCAGTCTGACCTGGGGGAAAATTCCTTCCCAACCCCACATATGATGATCAGTTAGACTTTGAGCATGTGAGCAAGAACCAGGCAGCCACAAACCTGAGACAGAGAATGCTGGGTGGCATCTCAGAGCTCCAGTCCTCCCTGTTCAGTGTTGCATCTCCAGCTGTGGCCTTCCCTGATGCTTCAGAGGAAGGAGACGAACAAAACAGAATACATTTGGGGGATGTGGGGAAGGGATCCCTTCCTAACCCCTTCAAGGGTTGACTGAAGCCTTGGAGCATGAGATTTTAGGAACGTAAGACATAAACCAGAAGGGATCACCCAGGGCTGCATCACAAACAACCCTATCAGACAATCCCACTCATCAATTTGTCTAGCTGTCTCTTAAAACAAATTAAGTTGTTGGCCCCCACAACCCGTATTGGGAGGCTGTTCCAGAAACTTAATCCTCTGATGGATAGAAACCTTCCAGTTTCCAGCCTGAATTTGTTTGTGATCAATTGATGCCTATTTGTTCTTCCCCTCCGTGATTTGATCTTCACCCTCCCTGATGTATTTATAGAGCACAAGCATATGCTTTGCTATCAGCCTTTGCTTTGCTAGGCTAAACAAGCTATGTCTTCCAGTCTCCTCTCTCACTCCCAATGGGAATATTCAAGTAGGCACCTATCTGCATCTTTAGCTGCCTACGTAACTACCACTAGCTTTTAAAATCATGCATTTTGGAGTAACTTTTACAGGAGTGGATGGCTCTTTTACCACGTCACCTTTTGAGGACCACTCAGCACTGAAGAGCAGCCATTCTGACCCATTGTTTTCAATCCTGTTTCATCACTACGCATCTTTCTCATTTGCTATCAACAGAATGTATGCATTTGATATTCTGTCATAGATCTCCTCCAGTCTTTGTAACATTCACTTCGAATTAACATTCTGTAACACAAGAGAGTAGCTGATCATATTTTCCTAATTACTCTTTTCTTTTGTGTTTGTGGTTGATAACAAGCAGCCCTATGCTGATTGAAATAACCCTTGTAAATTGTACCACAGCATCTGTAAGAAAGCTATTAGTGGGGAGAGGGAAGAAATAGCACATAGTACAGCTTGGTTCATCTTTAGATTAGAGGATTTCAAAGTGAAAAAAATCAATACCACACAGCAAGCCCTGGATCCTAGGAGAATGTGTTTTACTATTTGAGGACTTGTGTTTACATCAAGACCCTCAGCAGACTTTTGAAAGAATACTTTAGCTTTCTGCCAGACTAGGTTGAGCCCAGAGCCAGATTTTCAACACCTGAGGCAAAATAAGCAGAATGTGATAGGCCAGTACAACTGTGTGAGAATCCCCAAGAACCCTGGAAAAAGTCTATTCTGAATGCTGTTCTGGCAGGAGCAGCCTCTGAAGAAGGCAGAAGGAAGAGAGAGAAAGTTGGAGAAACAGTGTTGTTAAAACTTTGATGATCATTAAGGTCTCTCGCTCTCTTCCCATTCCCCTCCACTTCTACCCAAAATAAATTTCAATGAGTAATGTCAATGAACAACTTAGAAATAATCTTATCTAGCCGAAGTCTTTGAAAATGTTTGATTTATTCTCAAAATGTGTGAATATGTCTGAATATTATCAACCTTTGAGTTACATGTACCTATGTATGAAACAACATATAGATATTGGGCTTCATTGTGACAAGGCCCACAGTAGCCAAGTGGGGGTGTAAGAGGTACAAGCCATTCTACTGCACAGATTAGGAGTCAGGAAGGAGGGGAAGGGAAGATGCCACATGAGCACTACCCCCTCCCATGAATAACTGGGTGAGAAGAGAACAGGTGTGGGAAAAGGCAGGGAGTAGATTGAACAATGGCACCATCTCCTCACTTCAATGCACCAAACAGTCAAGTTGGCTGGGAATAGAAAGGGAGTACGCTATGTTTGGCAATGGGCCAACCCAGCATATCCTGCTCTGTGCAAGATATGAGCTCGGGGGAATGGAGGATCAGAGTCATAAAACCTTTATGGAATTCCCACTGTAAAGTGTCAGGGCCAAACTCTCTGTCAGTGCAAATTAACACAGGTCTATTGATTTCAACAGAGCTGCACCAATTTCTAACAGCAGAGAATTTGGCCCTCCCTCTTGCCTATAATTATCAAGGGCACATATTGGACACACACCAGCATAACTAAACTTACTATAACAATTATGTTAACTTTCTCTTTTAATTACCAAGATTTAATTACTTTCCCAATGCCATGTGGGCTATTGGTTTCATGCTGTAATTATCCTGTCTTGTAAAAGGTGGATGTATGGAAAAGGTTGATGTATGCTCTCTGTGCTGATGGTTTATATGTAGCCTTAAAAATTGTGTCTTTTTAAGTTGGGTTACATACCAAATGGCACAACTTTTGACACATGTAAGAGAAAGATTTGTTACTGGAGTTAGTTGAATAATAGCCACAATTGTTTTTTCAACAAACTTTCTGATATTTTAAAATGAAACAGTCAACAATTTGTATTCCATTAATTGCTTCATTGTGGTGAAGCTCTTGTAGTTACAACTTGTCCATACTCTCATTATCTCACATCTCAGTTATTGCAAAAGCCTTTCCTCTGGCCTTGACAAATGCAATCTTGCCCCATTCATATACATTCAGGATGTTGAAGCAAAGATCATTTCCTAGCTTGTCCCCTTCGCCATGTCACCCCTGTGACATTACCCAGGGTACAATCTGGGCAGTTTAACAGCTGTGTCCCCTTAGTTCTCCAACCTCGGGTGCCTTTTTACAGTGCTTTGCTGTGACAGCAACCACTCCTACTCATACACAGCCTCCAGCATGTAAATTACCCCAAGCTACACTGCAAGAGTGTGACAGACAGACAGCCTGCCACCCCTGAATTACATTGCAGAGCAATAGCAGCAAATTCCCAGTCCCAGACTTTACCCCATAAATGTGGGATGGGAACTTCCACGTGTTCCATTGCCAAGATGTAAATTTCTCACTCACACCCTTCTTCCTGCCAAAGAACGGATGCTTAAGTAAGTGGTAGTCCATCTGATTATGCAGACACCTGACTGAGGTGCTGGCTAGCCTTTTGTCTTTGGGAAATTGGCTTGAAGCTGTTTCCCTAGACTTGGAACATGTCTTACACAGGAGAATTTTAAAACTTTACATACAATGTTGCCACACATATTTTACCTGGACAATAAAGTTCAGCAAATTATGAGTTTTCAAATGATACCTCACAAGGCATACTTGGTACAAAATTTATCATAGTCTTGTAAAAAGGGTGAACATAAGGGTACAGATTATCACCCGCCCATTTTTTGGCATCTCTTCACCGGCTGTCTCTTTTATCTTGTATTAAAAATAAGCTATTTGTTTTCACTTCAAGGCCCTTAATGACTTATCCCCAGATTCTCCACACTACCCATCATCTCTCATTTAGTACTGAAAAGTTGACTCCTGCCTCTAGTCAGCTTATGATGCCAGACTCTATCACTCATTTGTTAAATTTTCAAACAAGCACCTTCATGCTTTCTCTCATGCTGCCCTTCATGCCTGGCAGAAGCACCCTGTAAACATCCACAAAGCTACCTTATTATCCTCCTTCAAATCCCTCCTTAAAACTCTCTTTTGCTCTCAGACTTACAAAAATCACTTGACAATGATTAGGCTGCCGGTGTGCTAAGATCACCGTCTATCATGCTGACCAATATTGTCTAATTGTTTCTTGTGCTCCTCCTTTTCTCTGTATCCACTTGTCTCTTGTCTTATTCTTAGATTGTAAGCTCTTCGGAGCAGGTACTGTCTTTTTGTTCTGGGTTTGTACAGTGCCTAGCACAATGGGGTCCTGGTCCATGATGGAAACTCCTCAGAAGTGCAATACTACAAATAAATAATAATAATAAAATAATTAATAACCAGTCAGTAAATAGGGAGAGTCATGTTCCATTAAACTTCACTGATAACACATAAATCCCCCCACATATTTACCCAATTAAATGGAGCCTTACTAATCTCCTGATATTCAAGGAATGGGTTTTCTGATGTGGTCTTGCTAGTGCAAAATGTACTTTCCCTTACTCCACAAGTGTTCCCATTGAAACTGTACAGTAAACTGCTAATCAGCATAAGTGAGGAAATCAGAGCCTGCCCCAAAGAAAATAGAATTTCCGTATCAGGTATATTTCTAAATTAAGTAGGGTCTTGCTTGGAAAAGGGATATGTAATTTATAGAGATGGGCAAATATGGTCCAGCAAAATTTGGGTGTCTGTCTTCATTTGCCCGCTCCAAAAGACTGAGCATTCATAGGTCTGTGGGAATTTTTATTATTACTGAATCTAGTTATGGACTAAGCATTGTTGATATGACTGGCCAGAAAACAAGAATTCCATTTCGCACAAAAAACTGAGGCATCATTTCACACTTACCTGGGATATGGCAGACCCAAGTCCAAGTCTCTACTTTTTCCTGACTCAGTGCTGTAACCACTAGGCTATAGAGTCAGTTTCTCTCTACCCCAATTAATATTTAATTGTTACCAAGTGGAACAGCTCCAACAGGAGAAGCTGAGAGTGCACACCCACAAAATAGCCAATAGCCTGGTGATTAGGGCATTTCCCTTGGATGTGGAAGACCTAGATTCAAGTCCCATTCTGGACCCGAGAAACCTTGTTGAAACTGAAATGTTTCTGTGAAAAATTTTGTTTCAACAAATCAGCATTTTCCAACAAAACAAATTTAGTCAAAAAATTTCTGCTCATACAGTTACTACAGGTATTGGGTACCATCACAGCGTGGATTTCTTCAAAGCCCATTTTAAAAAATCTGAGTCCCACTAAAAAGAAAAATTGGAAACACTTTGAAAGTGGCAGGAAAACAAATCTCTCTCACTGGAATATAGAGTGAATGATATGTTTAAAAGAGAGGATAGTGCATTCATCCAGGGTTTAAAGGGAATGACTGAAACTAAACTCCTATCAGTTAAAGTTGCTGTTCACTATATAGACACTGAATTTAAGTCATTTCCTGCATCCTCCTTTGCTGGGAGCTGACTAATAACAAATACCTACTGTTGAACAACTTCAATCCTTCTCTTAATTTAAGAAACAGCATGGATGGGGTCTAGGGGTATGTCTACTCCAGAGACTTTCACCTGGAGTTAATTGATTGCTAATTTGCTCAGCCTAGGTAAACCTTTCTAAAGGCTAGTGTGGACACTGCAAACATTTGTTCCAGGCTCCAAAGATAAGTGATTTACTGTAGGCTGATTGCTATCTTCTGATACACTTGTGATAGTTACCGGTGAAGACAGTTAACTTTGTACTATCCCATATGAAGTCAGAGACCCAATGAGGGTTGAACATGTTTGGCTTCAATATAGACTAATCTAGCTAATAACTTGCATTTGTAGCATCAAAGGTAAATCATGGACTAGATCATAGAATCATAGAATATCAGGATTGGAAGGGACCTCAGGAGGTCATCTAGTCCAACCCCCTGCTCAAAGCAAGACCAATCCCCAAATAAATCATCCCAGCCAGGGCTCTGTCAAGCCTGACCTGAAAAACTTCAAAGGAAGGCGATTCCACCACCTCCCTAGGAAACACATTCCAGTGCTTCACCACCCTCCAAGTGAAAAAGTTTTTCCTAATGTCCAACCTAAACCTCCCCCACTGCAACTTGAGACCATTACTCCTTGTTCTGTCATCTGGTACCACTGAGAACAGTCTATTTCCATCCTATCTGGAACCTCCTTTCAGGTAGTTGAAAGCAGCTATAAAATCCCCCCTCATTCTTCTCTTCTGCAGACTAAACAATCCCAGTTCCCTCAGCCTCTCCTCATAAGTCATGTGTTCCAATCCCCTAATCATTTTTGTTGTCCTCCGCTGGACGCTTTCCAATTTTTCCACATCCTTCTTGCAGTGTGGGGCCCAAAACTAGACACAGTACTCCAGATGAGGCCTCACCAATCTCGAATAGAGGGGAACAATCATGTCCCTCCATCTGCTGGCAATACCCCTACTTATACGGCCCAAAATGCCGTTAGCCTTCTTGGCAACAAGGGCACACTGTTGACTCATATCCAGCTTCTCGTCCACTGTAACCCCTAGGTCCTTTTCTGCAGAACTGCTGCCTAGCCATTCGGTCCCAAGTCTGTAGCGGTGCATGGGATTCTTCCATCCCAAGTGCAGGACTCTGCACTTGTCCTTGTTGAACCTCATCACATTTCTTTTGGCCCAATCCTCTAATTTGTCTAGGTTCCTCTGTATCCTATCCCTACCCTCCAGCATATCTACCACTCCTCATAGTTTAGAGTCATCTTCAAACTTGCTGAGGGTGCAATCCACACCATCCTCCAGATCATTAAGGAAGATATTGAAGAAAACCAGCCCCAGGACCAACCCTTGGGGCACTCCGCTTGATACCGGCTGCCAACTAGACATGGAGCCATTGATCACTACCTGTTGAGCCCGACGATCTAGCCAGCTTTCTATTCACCTTATCGTCCATTCATCCAGCCCATACTTCTTTAACTTCCTGGCAAGAATACTGTGGGAGACCGTATCAAAAGCTTTGCTAAAGTCAAGGAATAATACGTCCACTGCTTTTAACATTCCATGATGTTCATGGATCTCTAAAACAGGCTTCAGTACATTCACCAGCATACACCAGTAATTAAAAATAACTTCAGATAGAATAGTTACATGAAGATAGTAACAACCTGTAGCTACAGCATTCACAACTCTCTATCTGAAAACTGTTAGAAATGAATGCCATATAACTGAAAAAACTCTGTTAAATATCACACTTTGGGTTTTATTTGGGCAATATTCCATTTATTCCAGATGAAAGGTTCCATGTTATATCCTTAGGCCATCTTTTATATAGAAGAACTACCAGCCTAGAGCAAGCTTTAAATTACTATGGCAAAGACCTAACCTAAGACCTAGGTTGGCCTGCTTCTACCAGTTAGTTGCCATTAGCATCCACTTTTACTATGGGGCAGCAGTTAGGTTAATACAGTTGACTGCAAGATAAAAATCATTTTACAATGCCCCTTTGGCACTCACACTTCAGAGCTGTTTTAGATCCAATTATAGTTCTCAGTGCTCCAAAATAGCTGATGAATTAGGCTAAAGGCATGAGAAACCCCACAGTATCTGTAGCCTGACAGTGCTGTTGATATTTCTTTGGTGCACTTTTTCCTGCTTCACTAATGAAAATAATACAGATGTTGCAGTGACCTTGATTCTCTCAAAAAAAAATAAAACAGAAAAAACAGGAGCCGTTGTAGTGTCTGGCAGAAGAGCAAGAGCTTGGCATCATTATGTAACTGAATACAAAGGGCCAGATTCTGACCCCTTTTTTACACTGGTGCTCAGTTATCCACACAAGTATTCCCACTGTGGTAATCACTTGCTAATGTAAATAAACTCTAATTCAGCACATCCTGCAATGCAAATTTGTTTGGCTCAGAAACGAAGCTGGGATCCGTCCATTTCATGCTGCTGAACAATATGCATTATGATCCAATCAAAAATATAAGTAAAGAGGTCTAGGTGTTGAACATAACTCCTCTTTCTTTTCATGATCATCCATGAATCTAAGCTCTGTTAATTACAAAAGACTTTAGTTGGTTTTGTGGATCACCTTCCACATTTAAGATACATCATTCAGTACTGTTATGAGTTAGATACTATTTGATGCCTAGAAATGGGCAAATAATGAGAAAAAATATTTGAGAGACTTCTAAATAGAATTTCATTCTAAATATATTTGCTCCCTTTGTAATTATATCAACATCTGAGTTTTGTTTATGTCAACACTGGTTCTCCACTTGTAAGGTAACTCCCTTCGCTTCATGTGTCAGTATATTTATGCTTGCATCTATAATTTTCACTCCATGCATCTGAAGAAGTGGGTTTTTTACCCACGAAAGCTTATGCCCAAATAACTCTGTTAGTCTTTAAGGTGGCACCAGACTCCTTGTAGACTATGAAAGAAGTGTATAAATACGCTGAAAATAGTCTCCCTCCAAAACTGGCAAAGGGCCCCAAACACACACACACACCCCTCTTCAAAAGCACCCACAGGCAAAAACAAAGGTCAGCGCCGATAGATAGATTAGATAAAAGTGACAAATGCCAGGTCAATAAATGTAAAAATAAATCTCATTGCTTATGTGACTTTTGCAAAAAGTCCTTGTAACAAAAGCAATTCCCATATGCCAACCATCCGACTGTTTGATTTCCATTATTCTCTTCCAATATCCTTACTAACTCAGGTGCCACATTCCAGGAGACTACCCTGCCTTAGAATAAGCTCTTAGACTCCCCGCTTTAGCCAGGAAGCAATATATTTTGATAAGATGTGAGCAGATGTGGCATAAGGTTAGATCAGTTGTGTTCAGACAGGGTGTGCTGCACATGTCCCACATGCCCTGTCTGTATCTTGAAGGATGCTTGGAGAAGAAGAATATAAATGAATGAGGTTATAAAACATGACCTGTGAGGAAAGGTTGAAAGAACAGGATACATTTAGTCTACAGAAGAGAAGTCTGAAGTGGGGGAGGGACAGTGAAATAGCCTTCAGGTATGTAAAAGATGGACATAAACAGGACAGTGAAAGGGAGATTTAGATTAGCTATTAGGAAAAATGTTCCAACCATAAGAATAGTTAAGCAGTGGAACAGGTTACCTTGGAAGTTTGTGGCATCCACCATCGTTGAAGATTTTTAAGAATGGTTGAGACAAACACCCCAGTCAGGGATGGTCTAGATATACTTAACCCTGCCTCAGCACTGGGTGGGGAAGGGGCAGAGGAAAACTAGATTACTTCTTGAGGTTCCTTCCAGCCCTAAATTTGTGAGATTCCATTATATGAAAATTAAAACTCTTTTTTTTTGAAAAGTCACAAACAGCAGATACAGATAGCCTTGTGGCTATGGTTTGCTACTAATGAGAAGCCATCCTCAGACTTGTCACAGACAGTAATATTACTAAATCTGCAAAATTGCTCATGGCCCACTCAGACAGCTCAGCCTCTATGCACATTACTTGCCAAATGTGATTGCTCTTGTAACACAAGATTTCCAGAGCTCCATGTAAATTTTGTCCACACTTCTCTACCCACCTCATATTTTGTCCTATTTCTTTGAGAAATTCCATCAGATTTCTAGCCACAATCTTACCTTTTTTGAATCCACCACACCTGCTACCATTAATTAGATGTGCTTCTCTAGCCTTTCTTCTATAAGTGTTTGCCTTATTTCTAAAGTCTCACTTCAAGTCTGTAGTTAATTAAATCCAAACTTAAATGCCAATGTGACATTAGCTTCTCTTTAACCCTTACAGAGCTCCCTTGTGCTTTTGAATACAGTGAAGTAGAAGTCAATGGATTTACACCAAATTATACCAGCTGAGAATCTGGCCAACTATTTCTTGCTAAAAGTTCCCTTATCTCTTGTGCAAGCTGTTTCTGGAATGGAGTTGTTTGGCCCCTGTGATTTCTTCAATAACTAATTTCCTTATCCCGTGATGTGATCCTAAGTTCCCTCAGTATGTCCTTTCCTTTCCTGGAAAATACATTTTTGTCTCTGGTACCAGTCCCCCATTCTCCCTTGTGAATATGAAGTGCATGAAATTCATTGACATATATGATGCAATGTGGCACTAATTACACAGAATGGGCCTGATTCTCTTCTCACTTACAGAGGTCCAATCTAGGAGTAACCCCATTGATGTCAATGAGGGGATTTTGGTGTAAAGTCTGTGTATGACCCATATTATGGTGCCTTAACTTATATTTAATAGTACCTTATTTAGTACCACTAATGTCTTAATTCAGGTAATTCTGGAATAGTAAAATACTATTCATAGGAGTCACAACCCCTGGACCTGAGTGAGTACAATCTGACCCTCTGTATGCTTCACTAGTTGCTAGGGATATAAGGAAAAGCAAAGCAAAAGCAAAATAATAATAATCAGCCTATACAATTACTAGGAAAGAATTGCTAGTGTCTGAAATCAGGCTCTTGATTTTATAAAAACTAAAATTTGTTAAAAGTTCTTTGAACATGGCTTATTATCAGCTATTAACAAGGATGTCCAATTATTTTACTTGTTGCAGGAAAACTGCAATATGCATCATTTATTATTTTAAATGTTGGAACTGAAATAACATAATCAAAAGAGCAGTGAGAGACCTTCATGGTGTCCTGTACTTATACAGTATCCCTGATATCAATGCTGCACATTTCCATCTCAAGAAGAGACCAAAACACAACTGTCTCCCAGCCTGACTCACAGATTGGCTCTCTTGTCTTCAGGAAAGGAGCCCAGTGGGCTCAATCCCACAGCAGGACATGTTCTCATAACCAATTGCTGACAGTGCAATGTGCACTGAAGGACAGCAGCTGTTCACTGGTAGAGGTGAGGTTAAACCTAGGTCCTTTGCAGGCATCCAGGCAGAAGTAATAGATCCCACAGGACTTTTTGAAAAAGAGGAGTTGAACAACCCTGGTGTCCAGCCCAGTACTGCCCATCTCAGTAAAATGCATGTTGTAATGGCCAGCGCTGTATGCAAGCTGGCATTGAGCACATAACTGCTGCGCTAATTGCCTAAACAATCATTGCCCCGATTTAAAGAAGTATTCTGAGATACCTTGAGTAGGAAAAGCACTGTAGAAATCCCTAGGGTAGTCTAAATTGTAATTACATGATACCTGAAAATGATGCTTTGAAAAGAAGCTCAGTTAAACACACACACTTCTAAAACATGTGTTCTGACTAGCTGGTGGACAGGACATCAGTTCCAGTGCACTTCACCCTAGAAGATGTCAGCTTGTATTAGGGAGCATCTTTGGGACTCTTGGCTCTACTCTGAGACCCCAACCCAGGCCTTAAGATCCTCTGTTTCCTTTATTTTGCAATTGCTTCAAAAAAGAACAATTCAATGAACTTCTCACGTAATCAGTAGTGGATTGGTACTGAGACTGAAAGTGGTGAACTCTAGCAACTATCTGGAAATGGGCCAAAAAAGAGGCAACACCAGCATCAAGAATATCTCGCTAATGCACTGAGATACTGGCACAGAAGCTGAGCTAAATCTGCTCTATTGTTTTATTCATCTTCTATTGCAGATACTGGGGACGGATATAAGAAGTTATGATACTGGCTGTGATGGCTTTTTTTTCTTTGTCTTAAGCAATTAAATTGGAGTTGAAACAAGTAGTAAAAGTTCTAATTGAATTATCCAGTGCATACCCTAACAAATCATCTTAAACATTAAGAACACCAATGCAGAACCAGAAATAAAATGTGTGTGTGTGTGTGTTCAGATTCAAAAAGGGAGGCTTAACAAAGGTAACTGGGGTGGTTTTCCATATCTAAATGTGGGAGTCTGCTATTTTTAGCTGTTTGAAATTTGACGAATTTCTGCTAAATAGAATGATCCAAAATGTACCTTTGACAAATTTTTTGTTGTTCTTTGTTTGGTTTTTTTGCAGGGCAGTTATTCTTAGCCTACTTGGCTTTGTCATTCTTGTTCTAGCTTTTAATCCAACATGGTTTTATTGTGTGCAACATTATGTCATTTCACATTGTGTACCTAATGGTATAATGTCATGCAGGATAACATCATGCCAGCTGAAAGGCAATGAAATCATATTATAATGATAACACAGTCTTTCTGGCAGACTGTGGAGTTCAGCTCTGATTTAATCCAAAAGGTTCTCCCTCTGGCTTTGACCTGAAACATTCCTTGTTGACCATCCAGTGGACTCAATGAACAGATTGTAGGACAAAGCCAAGGCATTGCTTTGAAAATCTTTGTAGTCCTTGTCCAGGAAGAATATGATTCATGAAGGATGATCCTGTTGTTCCCAGATCTAGAGGACATATATCAGGAAACAAGTGTCATATGTGGCAATAATCATAAAATATAATTATAGTAGCACTTATATCAGATTTTCAAAGCACTATACAAGCATAAACTAATCAATCCTCACAGCTTCCAACTGGGAAAGTGAGGGAGGAAAGGTTAGCAAAATTTGGGAGAGAATGAAAATTTCTCTCTTTGAATCGTGAAAAATTCACACAAAATCCAGACCTATGAATTTTGAACATGGTGGTATCTTTGCCACTGACTGACCTCAACAAACCATAGCATTTATGGGCTGCTCTTTACTGACCTTAATTCAATATGACTCACACCAACCCAAAGAGATAGGTATTGTCAGCATCATTGTTCCTTTTAAACAGCTGATGAAAACTAAAGCCAAATTAAAATAGGGTCACCCAACAAGTCAGTGGCAGAATCAGATTTAAAACTCAGGTCTCCTGACTCCCTGTCTTGTCTGCTCTACTTGACTGCAGTGCACCTCAGGCAAGTGACTTATAGCCCCATTCTCTCTTAAGAAGAAATAATCTGTATGGGGAGAAAATAGTTCATATATATTTATTCACATTATTTTTAGGATTTTTCCATCAGATGTCACATGGTTTGCTTCACCTCCTGCCAAGGAGGAAGCCAAGAGGTTTCATATACTTAACCTACATATCTCTTGCAAATGCAGAAGCAAGCTTCATGTCACTTAATTTAAACAAGGACAATGGTCTATTAAATAATATGCACAATATGATTTATACGTTACTATTCTCTTTCATTATTGGTTCCTGTGCACCCAAAATTATGCTAGGCATCTTAAAACATAAAGTTCTTTCCCAGAAGGGCATACAATCTACATTCAACATGATGCAACTAGTGAAGGTCTTAAAAACACAAAAAAGAGAGGTGAGGGGAGAGGAGATGATGGACAATCCCAACAATGAATTAATCACATAGAAATTCACTTGGGGATGTGCAAGTCTTGATGGTTTCATTAATTGATCTTCTCCAAATATATTTTCCTCCCCTTCAAGTCTCATAGTCAGAGCTTTTAGAATTTTTTTTAAAGGGAGAGGCAATGTGTCCTAGTGGACAGAGCATTGGCAAGGGACTCAGAACATCTGGATTCTATTAGAACATAAGAACAGCCATACTGGGTCAGACCAATGGTCCATCTAGCTCAATATCCTGTCTCCCAACAGTGGCCAATGCCAGGTGCTACAGAGGGAATGAACAGAACAGGCAATCATCAAATGACCCACCCCCGTCATCTACTTCCAGTTCTGGCAAACAAAGGCTAGGGACACTCAGAGCATGGTGTTACATCCCTGCCCATCCTGGCTAACAACCAATGATTAACCTGTCCTCCAGGAACTTATCTAGCTCTTTTTTAAAATACTTTTATAGTTTTGGCCTTCACAACATCCTCTGGCGAAGAGTTCTTCTGGTTGACTGTGTTCTGTGTGAAGAAATACTTCCTTTTGTTTGTTTTAAACCTGCTGCCTATTAATTTAATTGGGTGACCCCTAGTTCTTGTGTTATGTGAAGGAGTAAATAACATTTCCTTATTCACTTTTTCCACACCAATCAAGATTTTATAGACCTCTATCATATCCTCCCATAGTCATCTTTTTTCCAAGCTGAAAAGTCCCAGTCTTTTTAATAAAAGAAAAGGAGTACTTGTGGCACCTTAGAGACTAACCAATTTATTTGAGCATGAGCTTTCGTGAGCTACAGCTCAGTGAGCTGTAGTTCACTAAAGCTCATGCTTTGAGCATGAGCTTTCGTGAGCTACAGCTCAGTGAGCTGTAGTTCACTAAAGCTCATGCTCAAATAAATTGGTTAGTCTCTAAGGTGCCACAAGTACTCCTTTTCTTTTTGCGAATACAGACTAACACGGCTGTTACTCTGAAACCAGTCTTTTTAATCTCTCCTCATATGGAAGTTGTTCAATACTCTGTACCTTTACCAATTTGAATATATCTTTCTTGAGATGGGGCAATCAGATCTCCACTCAGTATTGAAGATGTGGGTGTACCATGGATTTGTATAGAGGCATGATGATATTTCTGTCTTACTATCTGTCCCTTTCTTAATGGTTCCTAACACTCTGTTAGCTTTTTTGACTGCCACTGCACATTGAGTGGATGTTTTCAGAGAAGTATCTACAATGACTCCAAGATCTCCTTCTTGAGTGGTAACAGCTATTTTAGACCCCATCATTTTGTATGTATAGTTGGGATTATGTTTTCCAATGTCAATTACTTTGCATCTATCAACACTGAATGTCATCTGCCATTTTGTTGCCCAATCACCCAGTTTTGAGAGATCCCTTTGTAACTCTTTGCAGTCTGCTTTGGACTCAACTATTTTGAGTAAGATTGTATTGTCTGCTAATTTTGCCACCTGTTTACGACTTTTTCCAGATCATTTATGGTATGTTGAACGGCACTGGTCCCAGTACTGAGGGACACCACTATTTACCTCTCTCCATTCTGAAAACTGACCATTTTTTCCTACCCTGTTTCCTATCTTTTAACCAGATACTGATTCATTAGTGGACCTCCCTCTTATCCCATGACTGCTTACTTTACTTAAGAGCCTTTGGTGAAGGACCTTGTCAAAGGCTTTCTGAAAGTCTAAGTATGCTATATCCACTGGATCACCCTTGTCCACATTCTTGTTGACCTCCTCAAAGAATCTAATAGATTGGTGAGGCATGATTTCTGTTTACAAAAGCTGTATTGACTCTTTCCCAACTAATCGTGTTCATCTATATGTCTGATATTCTGTTCTTTACTATAGTTCTTTACTATTCCTACCTCTGACACTACTGGGTGACCTTGGGTAAGTCACTTCATCCCTCTGTGCCTCTATTTCATCTATAAAATGTGGATACCAGTGACACAGGAGCCAGCAAACAGAGCTGTAAATAGGGGAGTTTGAGTGGGAGTTCTGTTGGAGGAGAAGACTAACAGGATTTAGGTGGGAAGGCTATGACAGATAAAGAAGCAGCAGTGGCAGTGACCCAAGCAGTGGAAGACGCAATGAAGATGACTGGATATGGAAGCTGCGGCATGCAAATGATCCTGGAGGGGGTACCTGAAAAGAGTTTCATCTGCATGAAGTGCTGCCTGATAGAGCTGATGGAAGAAAAGATCCGAGGATTGGAGATGCAGGTGGAAACTCTGGTTGAGTTTAGAAGGGGGTTCGAGCAGATGATGGAGCAAAGACATGAGGAGGCTGAAGGGAAAAGCTCAGACTTGCAGATGAAAGCAGGACCGAAGAACTCTGAGGAGAGACTGCGGGGTGAGGAAAGTGGACACTGGAAACATGTGACTAAGAGAACCAGGCAGAGGAAAAGACGGGCCAGTGAAGGAGAAATAGAGCTCAGGAACAGGTTTGCGGAGTTGGAAAATGAAGAAGGGGCACAGCAGGTGGTCACTGAAGGTGAGAGGGCAAGGAAGAAGAGAAGAATAGCTAGTCCTACAGGAAGAGGGGAAGAGTCAATGGAGATAACACCACCAAATATGAGCCCCAGGAGGATACAGGATGGGTTGCAGAGGATTGCAAAGGAGAATACGAATCGAGAGGACTTGCAGCCAGAGGGAACAGGGGATAGACTGGAGAATCGCACCATCACCAGGAAAAGGCAGGTCTACATGATTGGGGACTCCTTACTGAGAAGAATAGACAGGCCATAACCTGTAACCATAGCTGATCCAGAAAACAGAAGGGTGTGCTGTCTGCTGGGCGCTAAGATACGGGATGTGAACCTGAGGCTGAAGAGGATCCTAACGGGAGCGGGAAAGAATCCACTGATGCTTGTGGGAACAAATGATATGGCTAGATTCTCACTGGAACGTATCAAGGGAGACTATGTCAGGTGAGGAAGATGCTTAAGGAAATCGAGGCTCAGGTGATCTTCAGTGGGATTCTGCCTGTTCCTAGAGAAAGACAACAAAGGTGTGACAAGATGATGATGATCAACAAATGGCTCAGGTAGTGTTGCTATAAGGAGGGCTTTGGGATGTATGGCCACTGGGAGGCATTCATGGACAGAGGACTGTTCTCTCGGGATGGACTTCACCTGAGTAGGGTGGGAAATAGTCTTCTAGGACGAAGACTGGCACAACTGATTAAGAGAGCTTTAAACTAGGAATTTGGGGGAGATGGTTGGGAGATGTCCAGGTAATCTCCAGGCCAGATTTTAACATTGAGAGGGAAGAAAATGAAGTAAGAAAGGATACAGCCATGCATAGGAGAATGGACATAAGGAGGAAGGGTAGTGTTGTTACCAGTATAATAGGTGATACTGGTGGTAGAATGTCTGTGCCTAACTGGGTAAAGAATGTGAGTGAAGCCAAATAACAAAAATTAAGATGTTTGTACACAATACGAGAAGCCTACGTAACAAAATGGAGGCACTAGAGCTATTGCTACAGGAAGTGAAACCAGATATTATAGGGATAACAGAAACATGGTGGAATAGTAGTCATGACTGCAGTATGGGTATTGAAGGGTATGTGCTGTTTAGGAAAGACAGAAATAAAGGCAAAGGTGGTGGAGTAGCACTGTATATTAATGATGAGGTAGACTGTAAAGAAATAAGAAGTGATGGAACGGATAAGACAGAGTCTGTCTGCGCAAAAATCACATTGGGGAAGAAAGGTACTCGAGTCTCCCCTGGAATAGTGCTTGGGGTGTGCTATAGACCACCGGGATCCAATTTGGATATGGATAGAGACCTCTTTAATGTTTTTAATTAAGTAAATACTAATGGGAATTGTGTGATCATGGGAGATTTTAACTTCCCGGATACAGACTGAAGGACATGTGCTAGTAATATAATAGAGCTTAGATTTTCCTGGATATGATAGGTGATGGATTCCTTCATCAAGTAGTTGCTGAACCAACAAGAGGGGGTGCTATTTTAGATTTGGTTTTGGTGAGTAGTGAGGACCTCATAGAAGAAATGGTTGTAGGGGACAACCTTAGTTAGAGCGATCATGAACTAATTCCGTTCAAACTGAATGGAAAAATAAACAAAAATAGATCTGTGACTAAGGTTTTTGATTTCAAAGGGGCTAACTTTAAAAAATTAAGAAAATTAATTAGGGAAGTGGATTAGACTAAAGAACTTGTGGATCTAAAGGTGGAGGAGGCCTGGAATTACTTCAAGTCAAAGTTGCAGAAACTATCAGAAGACTGCATCCCAAGAAAGGGGAAAAAATTCATAGGCAGGAGTTGTAGACCAAGCTGGATGAGCAAGCATCTCAGAGAGGTGATTAAGAAAAAGCAGAAAGCCTACAAAGGGTGGAAGATGGGAGGGATCAGCAAGGAAAGCTACCTCATTGAGGTCAGAACATGTAGGGATAAAATAAGAAAGGCCAAAAGCCATGTAGCTGGACCTTGCAAAGGGAATTAAAACCAATAGCAACAGGCTCTATAGCCATATAAATAAGAAGAAAACAAAGAAAGAAGAAGTAGGACTGCTGAGGATGGAATAGAGGTTAAGGATAATCTAGGCATGGCTCAATATCTAAACAAATACTTTGCCTCAGTCTTTAACGAGGCTAATGAGGAGCTTAGGGATAATGGTAGGGTGACAAATGGGAATGAGGATATGGAGGTAGATATTATCACATCAGAGATAGAAGCCAAACTCAAACAGTTTAATGCGACTAAATCGGGGGGCCCAGATAATCTTCATCCAAGAATATTAAAGGAACTGGCACACAAAATTGCAAGCCCATTCGCAAGAATTTTTAACGAATCTGTAAACTCAGGGGTTGTACCATATGACTGGAGAATTGCTAACATAGTTCCTATTTTTAAGAAAGGAAAAAAGGTGACCCGGGTAGCTACAGGCCTGTTAGTTTGACATCTGTAGTATGCAAGGTCTTGGAAAAAATTTTGAAGGAGAAAGTAGTTAAGGACATTGAGGTCAATGGTAATTGGGACAAAATACAACACGGTTTTACAAAAGGTAAATTGTGCCAAACCAACCTGATCTCCTTCTTTGAGAAGGTAACAGATTTTTTAGACAAAGGAAACTCAGTGGATCTAAATTACCACGATTTCAGAAAGGCATTTGATACGGCTCCACATGGGGAATTATTAGCTAAATTGGAAAAGATGGGGATGAATATGAAAATTGAAAGGTGGATAAGGAACTGATTAAAGGGGAGACTGCAATAGGTCATACTGAAAGGTGAACTGTCAGGCTGGAGGGAGGTTACTAGTGGAGTTCCTCAAGGATCGGTTTTGGGACCAATCTTCTTTAATCTTTTTATTACTGACCTTGGCACAAAAAGTGGGAATGTGCTAATAAAGTTTGTGGATGACAAAGCTGGGAGGTATTGCCAATTCAGAGAAGGACCAGGATATCATACAGGAAGATCTGGATGACCTTGTAAACTGGAGTAATAGTAATAGGATGAAATTTAATAGTGAGAAGTGCAAGGTCACGCATTTAGGGATTAATAACAAGAATTTTGGTTATAAGCTGGGGACGCATCAGTTGGAAGTAACAGAGGAGGAGAAGGACCTTGGAGTATTGGTTGGTCACAGGATTACTATGAGCCGCTAATGTGATATGGCCGTGAAAAAAGCTAATGCGGTCTTGGGATGCATCAGGCGAGGTATTTCCAGTAGGGAGACTCAAAGAGCTTGGCTTGTTTAGCCTAACCAAAAGAAGGCTGAGGGGAGATATGATTTCTTTCTATACATATATCAGAGGGATAAATACCAGGGAGGGAGAGGAATTATTTAAGGTCGGTACTAATGTGGACACATGAACAAATGGATATAAACTGGCCATCAGGAAGTTCAGACTTGAAATTAGATGAAGGTTTCTAACCATCAGAGGAGTGAAGTTCTGGAACAGCCTTCCAAGGGAAGCAGTGGGGGCAAAAGACCTATCTGGCTTCAAGACTAAGCTTGATAAGTTTATGGAAGGGATGATATGATGGGATAGCCTAAATTTGGCAATTAATTGATCTTTGACTGTTAGCAGTAAATAGGCCCAATGGACTGTGATGGGATGTTAGATGGGGTGGGATCTGAGTTACTACAGAGAATTCTTTCCTGGGTGTCTGGCTGGTGAATCTTGCCCACATGCTCAGGGTTTAGCTGATCACCATATTTGGGGTCAGGAAGGAATTTTTCTCCAGGGCAGATTGGCAGAGGCCCTGGGGTTTCTCGCCTTCCTCTGCAGCGTGGGGCATGGCTCACTTGCTGGAGAATTCTCTGCACATCGAAGTCTTTAAACCACAATTTGAGAACTTCAATAGCTCAGACTTAGGTTAGGGGTTTGCAGGGCCGCCCAGAGGATTCAGGGAGCCTGGGGTCTTCGGCACACTTCACCAAAGACCCGGAGCGGAAGAAGCGGCGGCGGGTCCTCGGCGGCGGGTCCTTCACTCCAGGTGTGTTCGGTGGCACTGAAGGACCCACCGCCGAAGTGCCGCTGAACAGTCTCCTGGGGACCCCTGAAAACTCTCCTGTGGACACCTGAAAACTCTCCTGGGAGCCCCCGTGGGGCCCGGGGCAAATTGCCCCACTTGCCACCCCTTCTGGGCGGCCCTGGGGGTTTGTTACAAGAGTGGGTGGGTGAGATTCTGTGGTGTGCGTTGTGCAGGAGGTCAGACTAGATGATCATAATGGTCCCTTCTGACCATAAAGTCTATGGTTCAATGATTCTATGATAAAGCACTGTGAGAGCTATGAATGAAAAGTGCTGAACAAGGGTTGGTTATTATTAGAATGGGTTTGAATGGGGTGAGGGAGGTGGCTCAACAAACAAGTCTGGAGTCAGTATTCAGGGAACAGCACTGAAGAAGACTTCTTTCTGAGCGAAAGAGATGAAGTTGTATTGAGGCTGACAACATTGGCAGAGCTGTGGGGTGTAGTGGGAAGATGCAAGAGGAGACCAAAGTCAGAAATGTGGGTACAGGTTGGTAACAGAGGCTGTTGAAGACAAGGACATGTAATGTGAACTTGAATCGCAGTGGAACAGGGAGCCCGTGAAATGACATGAAGAAGTGGGAAGCAATGACATGGTCAAAGAGATGGGCCAATTTTTTTTATTTTTTCTGGTGGCAGCGTTTTGTGTGGACTGAAGAGGGATGACACAGATTCTGCTACTTTCACTTGGGCCTTGTCTACTCTGGCATATTGGGGAGGTGTAGCTACATGCCACAGTGAAAAGCAGGCTGCATCCACACTCTGGTGTGTAGCTACATGCAGCAGGAAAAAGCTCTGGCAGTGGGACACTTCACTGCTAATAATAGCAGCATAAATGTGGGAGGCACTGCTTGGGCATTTAAAGAATAGTGTAAGGTCTATACCACAAGATTCTGGCTTGTCTTTATGCACCTAACCATCTGCACTGCTATTTATAGACATGTGAGAGGGCATGTAGAATATGTACTCTATCTGCTACCCTACCATAAGTGTGGACAAAGTGATTTGTACCTTACTCTAGGAGTAGTCAGTCCCATCGATCTCAGTCAGGGTGGTAGAATCTAGCCTAAAGTTGAACAGGTGCAAATAGAACCTTGTGACCTTCTAGCTCCCAGCCCTGTGCTGAGTCCTCCAGACTACCTGGCTTTTGGAGATCACAATCTCGTCTTCTCCCTCCCCCCGCAGGAGAACTTCCAGTTAGCGCAGGGGTGAACTTTCTTTCAAACGTGTCTTTTCAAACACAGAAAAACTCAGGCAGTGAGAACATTGTCAAAACATGCCAACATGTCACAGAACTGCTCCCAATCACAGAGTTTTCACAAACCAAACAAAGACATTTTGTAGATACATTTTTTTATAATTAATATTTTGCCTAGCTCTACTTACAACTTCCTGTGAGGTTGATATCTTTATACCCAATTTATTTTATAGATGGGAAAAATGAACAAAGAGAGTTTTTCATACTTGGGTATGGAAAGGCAAAAAACTCCATCATTAAGAAGTGAAATAAATAGCTTAATTTTCAGAGCACCGTCAGCTCTCATTGACTTCAGCTGGACATTTGGCATTACTCAGAACCTTGCATGATCTGGTCCTGTATGAACAAGTGCTGTGAAACACTTCTCTCAGATAGCTTTCCCAATTATCTTCATCCTGACCCACAGTGTAACTTGCCACTTCAATCCTACTGTCATAGAATCATAGTTAGAAGGGACCTCAGGAGATCATCTAGTCCAACCCCCTGCTCAAAGCAGGACCAATCCCCAATTTTTGCTCCAGATCCCTAAATGGCCCCCTCAAGGATTGAACTCACAACCCTGGGTTTAGCAAGCCAATGTTCAAACCACTGAGCTATCCCTCCCCCTGATATTACTTCCCCACATAGATCCTCTGTATCTGTCCTCAGCAGGGACTGCAAGTCAAGCTGTACCAGACTGAGCAATTGTTCTGCAATGTGTATAAATGAGAACTGGATTACCATCACCAAATTAATTTTTACTTTTAACAAAATGTAGAATTTGAACTCAAGTTTGAAAATAACTGATGCATGAAACCATTTCACGTTTTTGACTTGATGAACTCTCTGTTTTGAAAACCATTGTCTCTTGAACAAAATTATTATAGAATGATTTTTAAATACTTTAATGTTTTGATACCTCATACATTATAAAATAGGCAGCAGCTCAGAAAAAAAACCCCTTTGTTGTCACAATCATTTTGTTTTACTATTGTCCTATCAAAATACTTTAAACGAGTTTAACTACTATTACATTGTAGTGCCTGACACACAGCTCCTACCTCAGCAGTGCTTAAATCTCCTGTTCACGTCAAAATGTTTTTACAGCAGCTGACAAAGCTGACACTGACATGAAGCAAATTAAGAAAGAAGTCAGTGTCAGTCACTAAAAATTCAGTCACTAAAATAACCTAATCCACTATACGTCTCCTGTACCATACCGTGAAAAATCCACTTAGCCTCTCCAGTACTGCTCTACGCAACTCAGCGGACCTTGATTGTACCTAGACTGTGAAACCCAATGGATTTCTCCCTTACTAAAATGTAGACCTCAGTATGTCTCACATGTAGCAGAGTATGAAAGCCACAGGGCCTCTCTTTTATCCCATGCAGCATAATTCAGAGGACTTCTGTGTAACCCATTGTCTTAAAACTGTACTGCCATGTGTAACACAAATTAATTCTCATATTTTAGTATATTGTAAACCAGTATCTGAATCCAATGGTCCGCTATTATAGATCATGATCTTTTTGTTGTATCTTGGAACCTATTGCCTAATACTGAACTTCTGTGGACTCCATTTTAAATTCTGTCACTCTAGAGGGAAGGGGAATCCATTACATCTGTAGCGTGTGTGAATCATGTTGATTTGAGTTCCCTTTTGAGGGTCTAAACATAGTTCTAGGGGCAGAAGCGACTGTTAGAAATCTCAGCATCCTCAGATGCAGACTCATGTCAATAGCACCATAAAAACTTCCCAGTATGATCTCATAAAATATTTCCAGGTTGTTCGCACTGTTTTCTTGGCAGGATGGTAATGATAGGCTTATTCCTCAACTTTCACTGTTAGGCAAAAAGATTCTTTTCCCCAAGAATCAGGCAAGCACAGACAATACTGAAGAGGGTTTATTCACGGTACTGGGAAGACTGACAAGCAGCTTCAAAGATATGGTGCCATAGTGGCCAGTTATATACATTCTCTTATCAATTCATTTGCATTTATCCATACATACAGAGACAGACATTGTTACAAGTCAAGAGAGAACCCTGAACAAAGATAAAAATAAGAACAGTACGTACATATTGAGGTCATCCTAATTACTGCAAACCTCTATGGCTACCTTGCGGGGGAAGGAGGTGGGGTGTAGGGGTGGGTAGGGATGAGTGCTTACAGATATCTGGTGGGCTGTGAAGGGAGAGTTTGTCCTGATCTAAGAACTGAGTTACTGGGAGGGCATTGACCATATAAGCTTGTCAATTGTTTACAGTTGTCAGTGTCCTTGCTACTGAATGCTTATTGAAACATTCCTGCTTGTTGTGCGGTTTTTGTCTTAGCTGTTAGCTAAATTTTAACTCTTTCCCAACACCACAAAGAATGGATTATTATCATGCTATTTGTCTTTTCCTCCTGCTGGAATCCTCTGCAGCTTCTACAGAATTAAAGTTAAAGACAAGTTGTAATACAGGATAACACAGATCAGTGTTTATAGAAAGATACATGTCAGAACATCCTGTTGCCTTTTAAAGACTGTTCCCTAGGTATAAAGTTTGTTTATTGTGGAAGACTTCTTAATTACTGAATGAATAAACGTTACTGACCTGGATGTTATCTTTTCTTTACACAGCATCGTTTACTATTAACATTCTTAACTACATGCTTACAGAGGCAGTGACAGGGAGAGTATATTCTGTCGATTTATAACCCACACAGTTCGTGATCCATTAGCCAGTTATTACAAATAAGTGATCCATGCTTCCCAGGGGTGGTCTTAAGGGCCTTAGCCTTCAGGCTCGTGCCTGGCATTGAATCTCGGTAATTAAGATGTGTGATATAAAACCTGAGAGTCTCTGGATTAAGTTTAGAAGTGTGAGCAACAAGAGTGATGTCGTGGTGGGAGTCTGCTATAGACCACCAGACCAGGGGGATGAGGTGGACAAGGCTTTCTTCCGGCAACTAACAGAAGTTACTAGATCACAGGCCCTGGTTCTCATGGAGGACTTCAATCACCCCGATATCTGCTGGGAGAGCAATACAGCAATGCATAGACAATCCAGGAAGTTTTTGGAAAGCATAGGGGACAATTTCCTGGTGTAAGTGCTGGAGGAACCAACTAGGGGCAGAGCTCTTCTTGACCTGCTGCTCACAAACTGGGAAGAATTAGTAGGGGAAGCAAAAGTGGATGGGAACCTGGGAGGCAGTGACCATGAGATGGTCAAGTTCAGGATCCTGACATAAGGAAGAAAGGAGAGCAGCAGAATATGGACCCTGGACTTCAAAAAAGCAGACTTTGACTCCCTCAGTGAACTGATAGGCAGGATCCTTTGGGAGAATAACATGGGGGGGAAAGTGGTCCAGGAGAGCTGGCTGTATTTTAGAGAATCCTTATTGAGGTTACAGGAACAAGCCATCCCAATGTGTAGAAAGAATTGTAAATATGGCAGACAACCAGCTTGGCTTAACAGTGAAATCCTTGCTGATCTTAAACACAAAAAAGAAGCTTACAAGAAGTAGAAGATTGAACAAATGACCAGGTAGGAGTATAAAAATATTGCTCAGGCATGTAGGAGTGAAATCAGGAAAGCCAAATCACACTTGGAGTTGCAGCTAGAAAAGGATAGTAAGAGTAACAAGAAGGATTTCTTATGGTATATTAGCAACAAGAAGAAGGTCAAGGAAAGTGTGGGCCCCTTGCTGAATCGGGGAGGCAACCTAGTGACAGCAGATGTGGAAAAAGCTAATGTACTCAATGCTATTTTTGCCGCTGTCTTCACGAACAAGGTCAGCTCCCAGACTACTGCACTGGGCAGCACAGCATGGGGAGGAGGTGACCAGCTCTCTGTGGAGAAAGAAGTGGTTCAGGAATATTTAGAAAAGCTGGACGAGCACAAGTCCATGGGGCCAGATGCACTGCAGCTGAGGGTGCTAAAGGAGTTGGCGGATGTGATGTGATGTGATGTGGCGGATTGCAGAGCCATTGGCCATTATCTTTGAAAACTCATGGTGATCTGGGGAGGTCCCGGATGACTAGAAAAAGGCTAATGTAGTGCCCATCTTTAAAAAAAGGAAGAAGGAGGATCCAGGGAACTACAGGCCAGTCAGCCTCACCTCAGTCCCTGGAAAAATCATGGAGCAGGTCCTCAAGGAATCAATTTTGAAGCTCTTAGAGGAGAGGAAAGTGATCAGGAACAGTCAGCATGGATTCACCAAAGGCAAGTCATGCCTGACTAACCTAATTGCTTTCTATGACAAGATAACTGGCTCTGTGTATGAGGGGAAAGCAGTGGATGTGTTATTCCCTTGACTTTAGCAAAGCTTTTGACACGGTCTCCCACAGTATTCTTGCCAGCAAGTTAAAGTAGTATGGGCTGGATGAATGGACTATAAGGTGAGTAGAAAGCTGGCTAGATCGTCGGGCTCAACAGGTAGTGATCAATGGCTGCATGTCTAATTAGCAGCCTGTATCAATCGGAGTGCCCCAAGGATCGTCCTGGGCCGGTTTTGTTCAATATCTTCCTTAATGATCTGGATGATGGTGTGGATTGCACCCTCAACAAGTTTGCAGATGACTCTAAACTGTGAGGAGTGGTAGATATGCTGGAGGGTAGGGATAGGATACAGAGGGACCTAGACAAATTAGAGGATTGGGCCAAAAGAAATTTGATGAGGTTCAGCAAGGAAAAGTGCAGAGTCCTGCATTTAGGATGGAAGAATCCCATGCACTGCTACAGACTAGGGACCGAGTGGCTCAGCAGCAGTTCTGCAGAAAAGGACCTACGGGCTACAGGGATGAGAAGCTGGATATGAGTCAACAGTGTGTCCTTGTTGCCAAGAAGGCTAACGGCATTTTGGGCTGTATAAGTCAAGGCATTGCCAGCAGATGGAGGGACATGATCGTTCCCCTCTATTCAACATTGGTGAGGCCTCATCTACAGTACTGTGTCCAGTTTTGGGCTCCACACTACAAGAAGGATGTGGAAAAACTGGAAAACGTCCAGCAGAGGGCAACAAAAATGATTAGGGGGCTGGAGCACATGACTTATGAGAAGAGGCTGAGGGGACTGAGATTATTTAGTTTGCGGAAGAGAAGAATGAGGGGGGATTTGATAGCTGCTTTCAACTACCTGAAAGGCGGTTCCAAAGAGGATGGATCTAGACTGTTCTCAGTGGTAGCAGATGATAGAACAAGGAGTAATGGTCTCAAGTTGCCATGGGGGAGGTTTAGGTTGGACATTAGGAAAATCTTTTTCACTCAGAGAGTGGTGAAGCACTGGAATGGGTTACCTAGGGAGGTGGTAGAATCTCCTTCCTTAGAGGTCTCCTTCCTCAAGGTCAGGCTTGACAGAGCCCTGGCTGGGATGATTTAATTGGGGATTGGTCCTGCTTTGAGCAGGGGATTGGACTAGATGACCTCCTGAGGTCCCTTCCAACCCTGATATTCTATCATTCTATGATTCTATGATATAACCGTGCATGTTGTGTGCTATTTTGCATTTATGTACTATATTTGTGCAATAAAGAAACACAATCTATTGACATTATACATGGAATGCCCAACATGCGCGTATGTATATTTATAGCTGTTTGTGCTCCTAAACTGTGATACTCTATTAGATCTTAAACAACTAAGTTCTTTCCCTAGTTAAAATCCACTTATTGTTCTACTCTCCACCATATGTTTAATCCCATTCTATCAGTACAGTGCAGCAGTGAAGCTTGAATCATTAGAGAAATCTCAGCAAAAATGACAGCTGCAAAGCTAAACCATAGCAGTTCCTCCTTTGCCCTCCCGCTCCGATGACAGAACAGACAGACATCTGCATACTGAAGGCTTTACTTTGATTCTTCTCCTGGCTAAACCATGCCAGCTGTGAAAGTCTTACTGCTCCGATGCAGTCCTGCTCCCCTCTGCTGCTGGCAGCCCCTGTTCACTGCTACCAGTGCAGCACCTATGGGTCTGAAGACAGGAGTGGAGGCAGATATGGAAGTCCAGAGGATGAGAGGGGTCAGGATGGAGCTTAGTTAAAAATCTCATGTGGACAGTGACACAGCTCAACATGTAGGGCCTGATTCACCACTTCCTTGCACTTTGGGTGTTATTTACACCTCTGCAAAGTGGGTATAAAGCACCATCTAACAGGCATTCAACAATCATTAACACCATTAGTGGCAGATTTTTACATTTACAGAGATAAGTGTTTACAGAAAGCACCAGGCAATGGAGACCCAGGGCTAAACAATTTTTATTTCCTCCTTATTTGGGATAACAAGGTTCTTGGGCAGATCCTCAGCTGGGGAGAGTTACAGCCCCTGTCACAAACGACACTTGCTGAAGAGCTGACCCTTGGGTTTCTGCGGTGCAGCTGGTGAGTATTTATAGATCTGTGAAAATTTGCACCTTAGAGAAATTGCCACTAAAGCAAGCAACCTGCCAAATTTCAAGTCCCTGCTGCAAAGGACGGAGGTGCTAGAGAGTCTCAATGAAATGGTTGTCAGGATTTTTTTTAACATGGACAAAATAACCTTTTTTCAAAACCTTGATCTAGGAAACAGGGGAACTGCTTTTGGCTGAAACTTTTAAAAAGGAAATCAAAGTGAGGCATGGAAAACTTCAGCCCAAACAGTTTAATTTTGGAAAAATTATAAGCAACTGAAAACAGGGTCTTATAATGGAAAATATGAGGCAACCTTGTGTATAGGTGGAACTATCATCTTCACCTATAAAACAATGCTATGGGCTCACCCATTAGTGATTGAAGACCTAAGATCATTGCTTTATTCTCCCTCAGTAGAAATGGCAAAAGGTTTTGGAAGTGAAGGTCCTGCAACTCATTTCTCATGACTAAAAATATTTCACTCACAGACTAGTCCCTCCTTGTAGTAATGATACAGAATCATCAGTCAGACACAGTTATCCTACCAACATAACAATAGCACAAAATGAAACAAGAACCATTTAGGAGCTTCTGTTATGACAGTGCAATTTATTTGGATTATAAAATCCCTAATGTAACAATGGGGTAAGACAACCATTTCAGTCTAACTTGTGTAGTAGTAAGGTCCATATATTTCCTAGATTTGTTTCTCTGGTTCTGATTATATTTTATCGATAGTGATGCAATTCCCATTTGCTGGTGTATTATTACAAGAAATAGCAAAATTTTATGAATAACTTCAATAAAGAACAGCAATCACAGGAAAACGTATGACTCACAATGTGAAAAAAATCAGAGCTTATTGGCAGGGGAAAACAGAGGTTTGATGCAGAGTAGGTTAATTCACTAGTTCTTCCACTCTCTGTTTAAGATGGGCTTAAAAGACAAACAAAATATGTTTGCTTGTCTCAGTCTTCTACCGAATGAACATCTGGTAATGTTACAAAACCACAACACTATCCAGTCCAGACACCCAGGCCTTCAATTGAGGAGGGCCACAAGGGCATGGTGAGTGGATGCCAAAGATTGCAACAGAAGGGAATGTTATAGGACAGGGGTGAGGTGTGTGGGCAGAATTATGTAGCAAAAACTTGTACAATGCCTACCTGCAAGTTTCCTAAAGCCAAATAGTACAAAACTCTCTTTTTGTGTACCATGAAATTCAATAACATTCATCCAATTCTTTTTCTAAAAGGAAAGAAGAGATTTCTAGCCGAATAGAATGATCCTTATGTGAGTGAAATGTCTATGGCCTGAGTCAAACTATTTCCACTTCAAGATATGATGAGTAGGGAATCATTCAGTTATTCTTGGTCAGCTCAAATTTATTACTTTTGAATAGTAGAATTAGATTCATATTCCTGGATTTTACAGCCAGACAGAACTATTGTAATTGTAGCTTGAGCTCCTGTCTAATACACAGTCTGTAGAATTTCACCCAGTAATTCCTTCATCAAGCCTAATAATGTGTGTTTAGACTAGATCATCTCTCTTACAAAGATATCCAGTCTTGGTTTAAATGTTCCAAGTGATGGAGAATCCCCCGCATGTCTTGGTGGGTAATGACTCTCACTGTTAAAAATTTGCGCCTTATTTCCAGTTTGAAATTGTTTAGCTTCAACTTCCAGCCACTGGATATTGTCATGCCTTTGTCTACTAATTTAAAGAGCCTTATGCTATCCATTATCTTCTTGCCAATCAGTTTACCTCTTAAAAGTCTTTGTAATAATCTAAATAGACTGAGCTCCTTCTATTTCTCATTATAAGGCATGTTTTCCAGTTGTCATATCATTCCGGGTGCTCTTCTCTTACCCTCTTCATTTCCCCCCCCCCCCCCCCGTAAAAATCAGTGCATTTTGAAAGTGGGAAAGACTCACTGATATAAAGCAAGATGGGAGAGGGTATTGTTGGTAGTGAGTGAATGAAACAGAAAAAGAAAGAAAGACACAAGCTGGGGACCCTCATCTGCAATATTTTTATAATGCCTCATTACTTTTTTACTTTATATCATACACACACTTTTGAAGTGTTGACTGGGAACCTTATTGTGAAGAGCTGAGGGTTTACCTTTTAAATAGAACAAAGTGGAGAATCTGCTTTCTAAATTGTGTGAGGACACCATGAAATCATTTCCTCAATTGCTGTAAGGTATATGGGAGATGCATGACCTGTTCTGGTATTTAAAACAATCCCTGTAATGGAAAAGTTTTATGAGACACCATATGTGAGTTCATTAGTTATGTATAAAAATCTTATTTTTCTATTTGAAGTGGTAAAAAACATTTTTTCCCAAGGAAAACAGATTGCAAACTCAGTCTCAATTAATTCCGTCCTGTCAGACATTTGCCCATTTTTGGTGCTTCATTCCAGGTCATGCTGATGCAAAAATCAGACATGCCAACTGTCGTGCATGAGAACAGTCAGAAAGATTATGATTCCAGTACTGGAAAAACTACTGCTTTGTCAGAATTGGGAACCAGTGTGTTGAAAATGAAGCCCCAACTGATGTGCCCACAAGGAGAGGGCCATTGGCAGCGTGCTGCATTTGATCCCATTGGCTTTTGGTTTTTAAGACTGTTTTGGCCAGCTCTCAATTTTTTTTCTTTTTAAAACTCCCTGTTTAGCAGCTCCCCATATCTCACAACATGATTTTTCAAAGCTGTTTGATTCTGTAAAGCACATAGGTAAAAATCACAGCACAATAAGTAATTTTCTTTTCCATGGTCACTTTGGAGCGGAGGGGCGGGGGAAGGCTAAGTCTAAGCAAAAACTGAACATTCAAAGACATTGGGGAGATGTTAGTCCTGTTTGTTCCACTCTGCTCCTGATGAGACACAATTTGTTATGCAGAGGATAAACTTGCAATGATCTGGGTACTATTAATTATTTGTCAGGCACTGACAGCGTGCATGGTACTTGTATGTGATGCAAACACATGGTCCCTGCCCTAAGGGACTCACCATTTAGTGCGGCTAGATTATAAAGCAATGATCCTGGCGTCTCGTCTAGAATTCAAAGTTAAAATGCACCCTGCTTGCTTTCAAAGTGATAAGAGAGAGAAAAAAATAATTGAATTTAGAAATATATTTTCAATATACAAATATTTAGATGTAATCATATTTAACTGGTAAAACTCTCGAGAATTACTAGCAAGAAACCTTCAAAAGATTTAGAGGTTCAGTTTGGAGAAGCATCCAGAAAGTACTTATCCAAAGAGTTTTGGCTGGAAATCTCCCCAAAAGTGCTCTCTCTTAAGCTTTCTGTTACTTTTTGGTTTGGGTCAGATCAGAAATACTGCAAGAATAGTCTTCCTTGCTTTATTTCCACTTCTGATCCCATCCCAAACCAGGAAAAGCAGAGAGCACATGAAACAAAAGACAAAAGTTAACCAAGTAGTATTGAACCTCATACATTATTTGGGTTTGGTTTGAGCCTTTGTTTAACATTCAGAATGGTTCTTAATTTATCCCAATTAGTTTGTGCCCATTCCTATTAAAAACCCTCTGATGCAACTTTGCAATGGGCTTGCTCATGCTCCCATTGCAGACCTGAGCAAAATGACCATTTACTGCAATGGCAGCAAGAACAGGACCTTGCACTGAGCCCAGTTGGCATAAGCCTATTAAAGTCAAAGGAGTTGTATTTGTAGCCCCCAAATTTGATATTCCTGCGTGCACCCCAGAACTTCACCTTGTGTGTTCTGCCATTCCAGCTTAAACCCAAATATCAGATAGCTAGAAATCTTTTTAGGACCCTGAGAAGGCAAGGCTTTGCAACTGCATGTTTACAGAATGAGAGGTTGGGACAGGGAGTTCAGATTCCATGAAAATAGAAGAGAAAGTTACTCACTTTGTGCAGTAACATCAGTTCTTCGAGATGTGTGTCCCTGTTGGGGGCTCCAGTCTAGGTGTTGGGATTCTCCTGAGTTCATAATCGGAGATTTATGGTAGCAGTGCCCAGTTGGATTGCACATGTGTGGTCCCCGTCTTGCACCACTTCAGGTGGTTAATTAGCAATGTGCAATCAATCCCCTTCTCTACTGCAGAGCCTAGCAATAACTCTGAAGTAGAGGGGAGGAGGGAAGGTAGTGGAGCACCCACAGGGACAAACATCTTGAGGAACCTATGTTACTGCACAAAGTGAGTAACTTTCTCTTCTTCTTCGAGTGATGTTCCTGTGGGTGCTCAATTCTACGTGAGTTCAGAACAGTACCCTCCGGAAGGAGGAAGGGACTTTGGAGTTGAAGTCATAGCAGATGAGAGCAGAGTGAGTCCAAACAGGACATTGGAGGTTGCCTGTTGTTCTAAAGCATAATGTTAAGTAAATGTATGGGCTGACACCCAGGTTGCGGTCTTACAGATTTCAGCAATGAGGACATTGTTAAGGAACAATGTAGAGGTTGAAAAGGCCCTGGTGGAATGCAGTGCGAATCCCTGGAGGGGGTTGTTGACCATGTTGGGAGTAACATAGTTTTATGTAATCTGAAATCCATTTGGAGAGCTTCTGTGTAGATATGACATTCACTTTCGATCATTCAGTGATTGAGCTGAACAGTTTCCAAGACTTATGGAATGCTTTCATTGTATCTATGTTGAAAGTGACTACCCGGCATACATCCAGGATATGTAGTCTGGATTGTTGTCTATGCTGGTGGGGATTAGGATAGAATGTTGGAAGGTAGATAGGCTAGTTGAGGTGAAATGATGAGGAGATCTTGGGCAAAAACTTAGGATGTGGTCTCAAAGAAACTTTATCTTTGAAAAAGATTGTGTATGCGGGATCTGCCATGAGAGTGCCCAATTCTCCCACCTGTCTGGCAGATGTAATCGCCATGAGGAAAGCTACTTTCATAGAAAGATGTAACAAAGAGCATGTCACCATGGGTTCAAATGGAGGGCCAGTTAGGACTCAGAGGACTAGGCTGAGGCCATGATGGGGTAGGTTTTCTCACTTTAATGTAGAAATTGCTGAGTCCTCTGAGGAATCTTTTGGTGAGTGGGTGGGCAAATATGGATAATTTGTCAACTTTGCTGTGGAATGCTGTGATGGCAGAGAGATGCATTCTAATTGAGCTCATGGAAAGACCTGACTTTTTAAGTTGTAATAAGTAGTCCAATTTTAAGGGTAAAGAGGCTGACACTGCCAGAATTCATTTTTGTTGGCACCATGCCTCAAATCGTTTCCATTTGTGGAGGTAGGTGGTGCGGGTGGTTGTTCTGCGACTGGGTAATAAAATGTTTTGTACTTCATTGGAACACATTATTTCAGGTCTCTTGAGCCATGGAGTTGCCACACTTCGAGATGGAGTCTTTGGGGATCAGGATGAAGAACGTGACCTGTGTCCCAAGATAGGAGACGAGGCAGAAGCGGAAGTGTCTGTGGAGGACATACCGATAGTTGGAAAAGGTAAGGCTACCAAGTTTGGCAAGGCCATGTGGAAGCTATTAGAATTCCCCTGGAGTTGTTCTGCCTGATCTTGTGGATCACCCAGGCCAAAAGAGGGGTGGGGAAAATATGTAAAGGGGAGGAGTGTTCAATTTCATGAGGAAAGCATTGCCCATAGAGTAGCGACCAAGCCCTGCTCTGGAGCAGAACTGTGGACATTTGGTGTTTTGTGCGGTTGCAGACAGGTTTCTGAGATGATCCTGCTACTGATGGCACAGGTGATGGATGTGTGCTCTCCCTGGGAAAGCTGGGAGGTTTGTGGTGGTAAAGTGGGATGTGCCATCCATGGTGTCAATGTGGCCACTATGGTGGAGATAGTATGGGTGTCATCCATGGGTACCCATACCATTGGGGTTCTTTGTATGCAGTATGATGCAGTATGATGGCCTCTGTGTGATGAGGCACGTGCCACTGTATCATGTATGGGAGAAGAGTGGTGGGAATAACTTTTCCCATCATCAACCTCATCCTCATTGCTCGAAAGAAGGGGGGTTGAATGAGGTGGAATGGAAGATTGACTTGGTACCGAGCGAGTTTGGGTAAAGTCAATGCCGAGAATAGGCGATTCAGGCATTGAGGAGACTGCCCAATCCTTTTTCAGTAAGAATTAGCATGGTACCAACAGTGATGGTGCCACTGCGGTCATAGCAGTCTGTGCCACAGGTTGCTTATGGCTGCGACATATCAGCTGTAAATGGCAGCATGGCTTGCACTTGCATTGAGCTGCTGTGTGCCGTGCGTCTGGTCGGCCCCAGTGGTGCCGAGGCATGGGGTTTCACGTTCCCCTTACTGCCTGTGTCAGAGCTGGCTTGTTTAGCGTCCTTAGCTCTCACGGTACCCACGGTACCGGAGGGTGCCGCTACCTCAGTTAGAGAGGCGGATGGTGCAGTTGGTACCGACTGAGTGTGCTGGTGCAGGGAACACCTTTTTCTTGGACTTTTCCTGGGCTGGTGAAGCTGCAGGATGCTTTCTAGCTACCTTCATGGCAAGGTGGTCTGCTGTCTGAGCCTTAGAAGCAGAGCCTGTGTCAGAGGCTGTCATAGGGGACTTCTCTCTAGGGGGAGTCCTGGCTTCTGACTCAGATGCTGGCTGGAGAGACTTCTCCATGAGCAGCAGTTTAAGCTGCAAGTGTCTGACTTTCCTGGTCTGGGCTGTCAGTTTGTGACAATGAGGGCACTTTTGAGGCACATGTGCTTCGCCTAAGCAGTAAACATTGAGTGTGCCCGTCCAACACTGGGATCGATAGCCTACAGGTGAAGCAGAATTTAAAGGCCAGAGAACCAGGATTTCATGCTTCCCTGAATGGAGAACCAGAAATAATGGTTCAACAAAAACCCTATCTCTAGTCAGGAAATAAATAGGGTTTTGTTTTGCTTTTTTAAATAAATAAATGGGCACAAGGAAACAAAAAGGAGTTAACTATCTATAACAAAACTCAAACTAACTGGGGTATACTAAACTAACTAAGCTCTGAGGTGCTGCTGAATGCTCCAACTCATAGTCCAGGGAGGTAGAGAAGGAACTGAGGTGGGGTTGATCACACAGTGCTAATTAACTGCCTGAAGTGGCGCGAGACAGGGATCGCGCATGTGCAATCCAACTGGGCACTGCTACCATAAATCTCCGATTATGAGCACAGGGTGCCCAAACACCTAGAGTGGAACACGCACAGGGACATCACTCGAAGAAGAAGGAATGTTTGGAAAGACTTGGTTTTAGGTGCCTCTGACATGTAAGCTTTATTGTTGTTATGATTAGAAATGCTTTGCTGATAAGGAAAATAATGAATTGTTATTGGCTGCTGCTAGGGAAATTGTTAGTCTATCAGGGGTTTGTAACACGGTTGGCACCTGCCTCTTGCTATCAGCCCATTTCTCTGGCCAACAGTGCCTGCAATCTTTTAGTACTTTCCAGCAGGGTGGCACCCACCTGTTGCAAGCACCCCCCTCTGGCTAATGGATCTCTCAGCGGGTCTTCAGCGACCCAGTCTTCCAGCTGAGCCGCCTACGCTGTCCTCCCTTCCAGGGTACACTGTCCAACCAGACCTATCTCAGAACATTCAATAATGTCCTGTAGCCCTCCCTGGACTCCAACATCTCTGTAGCCCTCTAGGGCTCCGGTCCTCAGTCTGACCAACAGGGCCTATCTTAGTACCCTAACTGGCCAGCTTTCATTTGAAGGTTTCTGCTCTGGGGTAGAACAGCACCCCTAAGACTTCCTTCTTGGAGGCTCTTTGCCTGCTCTTTAGTCCTCTGACCTCAGCTCTCCAGCTGAGTTAGTCTAAGTCAGCCCCCTTGAGGGGGTAACAGTTCCATGGACAGTCCCTTCCCTGGGCCAGTCTACACTCCCTTGTTGGGGGGCAAGTAAGACCAGCACCCACCCACTAGTATGGGTCCCAGCCCAGGGACCCTCTAAGTAGCAGCCACGTGCCACATCCTTTTAACTAACTATATTCCCTGGGACACTTCCTTGTAGCCTGTCTTAAGTGAGTCCTGGCAGCCAGCCAGAAGCTATTCCTTCGCTTCTCCAGTCCCCTCCAGCAACTACCTGTCTTAACCCTTGCAGCCAGTCTGGAGCACCTTTTGCTCCCCCAGTCCCTGCTAGCAGACTAATCCATCCAGGCCCTTTCAGCTCAGCAGTCAGTCAGCTGGCCAAGAGCACCTCTTGCTTCCCCGATCCCTGCAAGTAGACTGCGCTAACTCTGGCCCTGAAGCTCCTTTTATATGAGCCTGCTGGGCCCTCATTGCCTGCTCCGTGTAGCCTCTTTGATTGGCTATTTCCCCTGCAGCCACCCTAGCCCGCTTGGAGGATCTTTCCACTGCTCCTTTCCTGGATGGGTGTGGCAGGACCCGCAGGCCTCCAGCAGGGGGCCTTTGGGCCTAGTCCACATCATCTCAGGACTATTATGAGTTATGTGCTTTGTTTGGAGAAATTGTATCAAAAGATTAATTAGAAAATGTGCTTTGGAGCAGTCTGAGGAAGCTTTCTTTGGGCAAGGATTTGACACCAAAGTTCCTCACCAGCTAGACAGAAGAAGGGGGCCCCTTGAAACCTGGCTGTTGATTTCTTGAAACAATCTCTTAACTTTAAGTAAATATAAATGTTTGAACCTACTGCGACAACATGTGTCTGTATGTGTGTTTAAGATCTAATAAGAAGTAGTTTTAAATAAAAGCACTCTTGCTTGTATCAATTGTATATCAGATGGAGGAACTGTGTCCCCATTGATTTATTCCTGAGACCACCTGGAGAAAAACCCTGGGTAACATACCTACCACCTACAGTAGGATTGAAGTTGGCTCTACACCTCCTCTAGCTTTATCCTTCCATTTCCCTTCCCTGAAGTATACCATACAATGTAGTTATCTGTCCCATGAGAAAATGCCTCTCCCCCCAGATGCACCTGGACCTCAAAAGACATGTGGTTAAGTAAGTGCCCATCAAGGACTCTGATTTTTCACTGTAGAGGTAGTTCAGTATATGTGAATGTAAAAATGTCTTTTTTCATCAGGCTTGCACCAAGGTGGAAGTTGCTGTGTTATTTTTTTCACAGACAACTTAAGAAAATAAATAGGGGCAAGAGCACAGAAAAATCAAATAAATTAATAAGTTAAGACATGGTAATTCGGTACACTCTAAAGGGGCTAGACTGCCCCCTTCCCAAGCTGTCTTGGCTGATTGGAGAGGGCAGCTGGACCAGAGCCTTTTTCGTGCAGCAGCTTACAGCCAGGACCAAACCTGCTGCCTCGCTGGTATTGAAAGTTGGTGAGGGATCAGCAAGACCCCCACAGAGTTGCCATGAATGGAGTGGAGGGACTGGGCAGAAGCCACTTCTAACAAATAGGCATCCTAGGCTGTCACCTATGCAGCCACCTCTTCAGACGAGGCCTGAATGTGTCCCTCTTCCTGACACTGTGCTGAAGAAATGTTCCCCCAAAACAATGCAAACCTGCTTTTCCTAAAATGGGAGTGCAATTCTTCAAAATGTAGCTAAGATGACATATAATCCCGTTTCTGCTCATATCATGGTTTCCATCCTGCTTATTGCAGGTGTGCTGTTCATAAAAATTGTAAGTTTCCTTTTTTAAGATGCTGTATCATTGCTGATATGGAATCCAAAGGTTTACCACATCAGATGAAGTTCCTTGAAATAATCTCCTAGGCTACATAAATTGCTTTACATGGATTCTGTTTTAAATCTCATTTGATTGTGAATGTTTTAGAGAAAAAATAAGTGCTTTCTGGCTTAATCATAAACCACAACAAGTTAAGTGCACATAATAAGATTTGTCCTCTTATCCAACATGAATAGCTGGAAAGAATTGCTCAGTTATGCACTGGCAGGTTGAAAAAGTGGCAATGAAATGGAAAGAAAAAAATCACAGAAAATCATTCATGCTGTCAATGCTCACCAGGTACAATGAAAGTAACAGCCATCCGAGGGCTTTTTTTGGGAACAACCATCCTGTTTAAGGTGTCAAGTCTCCATTCAGTGCATATTTGTAGCTCTTTTTAACATTAATGAGCTTTATATTCATGAAGTCAAAATATACTGCTCAGAGTTCAGCACATGCAGAGATTTTCAGAATCTCTTCAATACCCTTTCAGCTGGAGATTTCTCCATAGCAGCCTCTGAATCAGATTCAATAATATTTTATATTAAAGACAATCATTCTTTTGTTGTCTGCATTATTACTGAATGGTGATTCAAGTTAACAACATGGGCCCAGATCCTCAAAGGTATTTAGGTGCCCCAATCACATGAGAAAAATTAATTTCCAGCTGAATTAAGCTTATTTCTACTCCTGTTCATGCAACGTGATGAGCACCCATGTCAATGGTAGATAAAGGTGCTCAGCATTTGACAGAAGGTGCATAGCGGTGCTCTTTTTGGGAGAGGGTCATTAATCACTCCCTCGCTTTTTCCCACCAGTCTTTCCCAGATGACTGGGTCTAGTTCTGACCCTCTTATTCACAAGCAGAGGGGATTCTTTCTGTGTGGATATCCCGTTCCCCTATGCTGAAAGGATGGAGATTCAGTTATCTCCATTACACTGTCACTCAGCCTTCCTCTGTACCCCTTGCAGGGACCCAAAGCAAGCGTGGAGGCGCAGGGTTTGTGTTCAGTGCTCTGGAGAGGACATTGCTACCCACTTGTGAGCAATGCAGCCATTTCGTATTCATGCCAATAAACTCTTTATGCTGTGCCACATTCTCTCTCTCCCATATACACCATACTTCACTTATGAATTACCACACACAGACTGGCATATATTTGGCTCAATCCATCACTTCTGCCTGGGCTTCCTGCCTGTATACCTCATGTCTCCTATGCCTCCACACTAAAACATTCAATTGCCTTCTGAAGAGTATTGGACCAAATAATAGAAACATGAAAACAGGAATTTTAGTCCTGCCTTCATTGCAATTCTCCACACAGCCTTAATTATAGAATCACTCCTGACATCTCCATTACGCATATAGATTCATATTATTATTTTTGTATTTTGAGTGTCTGATCCTCTTCATTCCATTTCTCCCTCATTAAAATGATTACTTTTTTATTCTGAAGTGAAAGTGAAGATTATCCTGTAGAAATATTCCTAGAGTATCTCCTATTAAGGAGTTTCAAAACGTTCAATGTGGTGGCCCTGGGAATGAAGCATATATCTTTTCCATTGTTGCTAATGGAAGCTATGTGCCTATTGCCCTCAAATGCTGTTCTGAATATTTTCCTGAAAAATGCTAATGAGATCTTACAAGTATATGGCTGTGAGAGCTATTCAAATTTATGCAATAAATTTAGCTCTTTTTCTGTTCATAAATTATCCCTAAAAAAGTGTGATGTTTACACACTTGTGTGTGCACATCGACGCCATGGACTGCTCATGAGCAATTCACAACTAGTGTGTCAAATAATTGCTATTCATTTTGAGCATTTGTTATTTGTAACTCACTATTCATGCTGTGAGATTGACCATTTGTGTCACGTGCTATTGTTTTTGCTCCCTAATTGGATGGTTATACTTCCCCAAATGGAAGGAGAGCTTAAATAAACCCCATTCACTTTCAAGATAGGCACACCCAGTCTGAGCACCTATTTTCACGGTTATTCATGAGAATTTCTCTTGCTGTGAACATTTCCCAAACCTAACAATAGCTCATATGACTGTTTGTGTGTAATGAGTGAAGGGCCACAAACAGAGTTGAAGTGAATTTGCTGGTTTTCTTCCAATTAATGGTTGCCAAAACCACCTAGTTCTATCTGCTACCCAGATTGCCCTCTCGCACCTCACTTAGGAAATCAGCAGAGTAAAATTAAAGTCTTCCTTCTGCTTTAAACAAGACCAAAACTAATGCATTTTTTCAGAAGAGTTTTAGAGGAAAGGCGGAACTGTTTGCTTGGCCAATCTGTTTTAGCAGAAGGCACCCTTCTCAAGAATTAGAAATCCTTGAAAATAAAAAATCTCTTGTGCAAACTGTATGCCCCCTTCACTCTAGAATGGAGGCTGAGATGCTCCCAAAGCAGAGATTAAAATAATTTGGAGTGTGAGACAGAGCAGCTCCCCTACCTCTGCTAAAAGCAGATGGGAACTGCCCATCTTCTCAGGGGCTTCGGTAAGTAGT
The DNA here is from genome assembly GCF_965152235.1 of Eretmochelys imbricata. Classification (NCBI taxonomy): domain Eukaryota; kingdom Metazoa; phylum Chordata; order Testudines; family Cheloniidae; genus Eretmochelys; species Eretmochelys imbricata. The sequence goes on from NC_135578.1 coordinate 74,922,154, forward strand.
GTTCCCCTACCTCCTTGACCGGTCCAGTAAGAGATCATTGTCCTGTTTCAATCTAATTAAACTATTGCTCCCAAAGAGATGACACAGCCTTGATTTCAGAGTTTCTGTTGATTCTAACAACTAGTGCCTAGGCTCTAGAATGGAAATAACCACTTCCTGGGATTCCTTATTCAATGCTGAGGCTTGCTGTGGAACGTAACCTGATATCCACTGCAGGAGAAGCCTGGACTGAGGAATACTGGGATACTGAAAACATCTTGAGTTGTTTGGCTGTGTTTTTGGCTGAATAGCTTGGGGCGAAAACAGGCCAATTAACCTGACAGGGAGGGAGGCCTGTGGAGTTCTGGACTCAAGAAGACGCAAAGTGAGGGTTTGGGAGGACCTTTCAGCACAGTGAAGAAGGCATATTGATGTGGTCTGTTATCCAATTAATCTGCCCTTGTTCTGCTGCATAGGCACATTGGGGAAAGAAAGCCTTTCCCTCCTGCACAGCAACAGAGCAGGATTCTAACCTAACTTTCAAGGCAGTAGAGGTGTGGCTGGCCAGACTGAAGATACAGCTAATACCTTGTTGACTATCACTCAAGCTGTCAAGTACAACAAGATTTGTACTAGCCAAAGGCACAGACTACTCCATTTCTAAGAAGCAGCAGCGCACACCTCACATTCAGAATGACAGACTCCACTCCTCCTTTCCCTTCACGCACACACCAGAACCTGCTAGGCCTACTCTAGGAGAATAGTTTCTGTCACTATAACAGGGCTGGCTCCCTGGCCCTCTATTACCTCCCATGTACCTCCCTCCATGTAGCTGCAGTAGTAAGGGCAGGATGTCACCCGGTGTGCGCCTTCTGTGTAATATATTCATTAGCTGGGTTCATTTATCTCTGGTTTTTGGTCGCAGGTGACAGGCCAATCATTATTCATTACGAGTTGGAGTGGTTTCCTGGAAAGCTGTCTTGCTGGGTTATAAGTGTAGGAGTCGGCTAGGCTGGGAATAATACATTCTAGAGAGACAGCTTTAAAGGTATTTTTTCAGCTTTATTTAGCACAACTCTTAAGTTATGGGGTTTCAATGCATTTCAAATTCACATTGTTCCCTCTTGCATTGCATCTGAGGTTCCCACATGCAGAGCCTGACAGGATCATGTACACACTCTTCTAGGGCAGAGCCAGCTCTCTCTTACACATCCACTGCTTGACTACACAGTCAGAGGAGGCATTCCAGTTATTTGAATCCTAGAAGAGGGTCTCTCACATTGATAGGCTGCTGAATGTTTACATCCAAATGTTAACTAACCTGGGCATCTTCTGGGTCAAAAGGCAGCAGCAGTTCTACCAAAAGAAATAAAAATGTCCATGCATAGCTTTTACGTGAACTAAGACCAGTTCCTAGTGGTCAGATTACATTAAAAAATATCACCACCATAGTTAGCACCTTGTTGGTGGCATCAACAGAGAGGCCAACGCTTGAAAGCACATGGAAAGCATGCTTCTCTCTTACCCTACATTGGTCTAAATCAAGAATGGGGAAGAATGGACGAGAGTTTACACAGCCCTGACATAGGCTCTGTGACAAAACAATAGACTTTCACTCCCTAAAGCAGGCATCTTTCACCACTACTAAATTTATATTTAAATTTGTTCAGGTTCATTTTACAAATCTAAAGTTTTACTGTATTAGTAACACAGGTATGGTGATTTGTTTCTTTAAAATATATGGGTCAGATCTTCAACTGGTGTAACTCAACATAGCTCCATAGAAGTGACTGGAGATGTATTGAGGTACACCAGCTGAGGATCTGATCCATGATTTTTAACCTGATGATATCTCCTTTGTTATGTACAAACATAGAGACACTCAAACAGGGATACACATTCCCAATACACGATAGGCCAGATCAAAAAGTTTGAAATCAGTGGAAAGACTCCAGTTGATTTTAGTGAGCTTCGGAGCAGGCCTAAGTGCCAGGAAAAGCAAAACAACTATCATTCAAAAGAACAAATAAACACCATAAATGGATTATAAAAGAACATTTTTATATGACTAAGGGACCCTTTCAAAACATGATTCAGCTGGGTAGAAACTAGAATTGTCAGTCTACTATCAATGGTCAAAAGAAAAAAATCTTCCTTTTTAGGGGCAAATATTTATTTAATAAGTTTTTTTTTAAAAAGTCCTTGTTCTTGGCAATAGAGCCCCATGTTTGTAAAATATTGGTCTGCATAAAGCTGAATCACCACAACTGAATGAGAAGTGCATATTGATGCCTTTACCCAGTTCCTCAATTTCTCATTATGTATGTGAAAAAAGTGGCTGTAGACCAGAGCGTTTTTTTCAAGCGACTAGTATACACTTATACAGGGAAAGGATGCAGTTGTTTTGGCATTAAGAATAGATTCCCTGTTCAGGAAACCCAGTGGTGCATATGATGTACTGCTAAGAGTTCCTGGTAAGACATCACGCTTTGCATCAAGGAAAAGGTGGTGTTCTAATGACTGTGACTAAATCCTGATTACCAAATGATCGCTCATCCCTGAAACGCTCTGTGCTATAATGAGTGATCAGAACATCAATTCAGTAATTACTGTACATTCATTTACACTAAAAGCACTTTCAATAGACCAAAGAGTACTGAAGTAGAAATAGAGATACCTGATATAATGATTTACCTACCGTACATTTACATTGGCCACATAAATCCCATTATGCCTTCCTGTTTTTCAAAAGTAACCCAAGAAATAGAATATCTACAGTACCTTGAATCATTGAAAACTTCCCACTTACTTTAAGGGTTTTTTTTTCTTCCTTCTTTTAAGTAAGACACATTGTGCTTGTGATAGGAAGAAATTACATAAAATCTTTTTTTCCCTTCTCTCTCTTTCAAGTATTTTTAGATCAAGCCATCAAAGTGCAGAGGAGAAAGACACAGATTCCAAACACTATACTTTAACCAAGATCTAATGCGAAAGAGTAGCCAAGCGCCAGTAAGTATGACTTCCTCCAAGCAGCAGCTGAGGGCTCCTGACTGAGTTAAACTAGGCCAATGTGAGGGAGCTTCATGTCATTTTATTATCTTTCCTTAGACTTTAATTTGTGAACAGGACTTCAGCTAAAAAGGGAAATGCAGAGACACTACTGGAACTTGGACATTTATTTAAGTTGATAACATTCAAAAGCACCAATGACAGACGAAATGGCGGGGCGGGGAAAAGAGGATTCTTGTAGCACAAAGAAATGTTCAGGCAATCCAGGTCACTAGACTGACTGAACTTTCCTAATGTTACAGATGTGCTTAGCTCTTTGTGAGCATGGTCACAATTTTACAGATTCCTTCAAAGTACTGCAAAAAGATTATGTTTCAGTCTGAATTTAAAAAAAATGTATTTTATTTAGACAGTTCTAAACTGGGCTCAAGATAACCAAACAGAGGGTGCCTCAGTCATTCTTTGTATTCTCAAGTCACATGAATGCTATTCTCTTGTTTTCACATTAGATGTGGTTAAAGCTTATTTATGCATTCCAGTCCACATTTTCCCAACAATAATTAAGTCCCTTATTACTGCCTGCCTGGTTCCATAATAGTTTAGTTAGAAGCACTCTTGTTTGGACCAGTGAGATATTTCTTTGTGTTCCACGCTAGGAATTGGTCTCAATATCTATGCCACTACTAAAGTTAAGGATTATGTGTAGAATTGTAGTTGGAACTGGAGAAAGAGAGTCAGTTCTAAGGAGGGACTCTGGTTGATGTGACACCATAATGCAAGATGGGACACAAGCTGCTTGCTTTCCAACATGAGCGCTTCAACATGTAATGCTGGCTATCCAGCATACTTAACAAAGATCAGTTCCCTTCTACTCAGTCTGCTTTCTGCATCTCTTTTACTAATAAAAACACACGGGGGAGGGGGTGCTGCGTGTTCAGTATTGCTGCTCCTTCAGTTGATGTGCTAAACCACAGTTCCTGCTGCTCATCTCTAGTGCAGGTAAAGGCTCTGTCACCTATAGAAAATGTTAGGGAATAAACCCAGTGTCTTGGCTAATGTTTCCTTTCTAAGTAAATCAAATTCTAAATTACAAAGCTGTTTGTGAGCTACTGTTGAGTATGCAAGCATGGCTATATTGGCCTGCACTGGCAGTGAATTATCTGTATCTAAGTCATTACTTTTTAAAGTGCTATGTCAGTGGTTCTCAAAGCTGGTCCACCGCTCCTTCAGGGAAAGCCCTTGGCGAACCAGACCGGTTTGTTTACCTGCCACGTCCGCATGTTCAGCTGATGGCAGCTCCCACTGGCCGCAGTTCGCCGCTCCAGGCCAATATAGGGGCTGCGGGAATGGTGGCCAGCATGTCCCTTGGCCCGCGCCGCTTCCCGCAGCCCCCATTGGCCTGGAGCGGTGAACCGCGGCCAGTGGGAGCCGCGATTGGCCGAACCTGCGGACGCGGCAGGTAAACAAACCGGTCTGGTTCGCCAGGGGCTTTCCCTGAAGGAGCAGCGGACCAGCTTTGAGAACCACTGACATAGCACTTTAAAAAGTAATGACTTAGATACAGATAATTCACTGCCAGTGCAGGCCAATATTGGCCTGGAGCTGTGAACTGCGGCCAGTGGGAGCTGCCATCAGCCAAACCTGCGGATGCGGCAGGTAAACAAACCAGTCCGGAGCGCCAGGGGCTTTCCCTGAACAAGCGGTGGATCAGCTTTGAGAACCACTGTGCTATGTGATACTGTTGTGACAGGTTGGATCACAGAAACCCCCTTGGGGCTGCCACCTGATGTGCCAAGACTACTTCTGCTCCTGGAACTTCAGTGCCCTGCTTGGTTTGAGCCAGACCCACTAGCCTGCTGCAAACCCAGACCCCCAGGTCTGAACCACATCCCACCAACTGCAAGCTTAACTAACAGCAGCTTACAGAAGTGTTCCTGTCTTTATTACTCAGATGCCCAATTCCCAATGGGGTCCAAACCCCAAATAAATCTGTTTTACCCTGTATAAAGCTTATACAGGGTAAACTCATAAATTATTCACCCTCTATAACACTGATAGAGAGATATGCACAGCTGTTTGCTGCCCCACCCCCCATGTATCAGTACATACTCTGGGTTAATTAATAAGTAAAAAGTGATTTTATTTAATATCAAAAGTAGGATTTAAGTGGTTCCAAGTATAACAGATAGAACAAAGTGAATTACCAAGCAAAATAAAATAAAACACACAAGTCTAAGTCTAGTACAGTAATAAAACTGAATACAGATAAAATCCTCACCCAGTAAGCTTTCTTTTACAGACTAGTCTCCTTCTAGTCTGTGTCCAGCAATCACTCACACCCCCTGTAGTTACTGTCCTTTGTTCCAGTTTCTTTCAGGTATCCTTGGGGGTGGAGAGGCTCTCCCTTTAGCCAGCTGTAGACAAAATGGAGGGGTCTCCACAAGGTTTAAATTGACTTTCTCTTGTGGGTGGAGACCCCCTCCTCTCTCTATGCAAAGTCCAGCTACAAAATGGAGTTTTGGAGTCACCTGGGCAAGTCACATGTCCATGCAGGACTGAGTTCCTTACCAGCCAAGCCACATTCCTGGGAAAGCCCAGATGTGGATTGGCATCTCCAAATTCATTGTTGGCTTAAAGGCTTCTTGATTGGGCACTTACTGAGAATAGTCTTGTCTCAGGAAGCTGACCAACTGCTTCACTAAAACCCACTCCGAATACAACAAGTATGCAGCCAATATTCATAACTTCGAATACAAAAATGATTCATGCATACAAATAGGATTAATAGATTCTGTAGATCATAACCTTTAAAGAGATATGTTACATGGCATATGTAGCTTAAAACACATTCTAGTTATGTCATATATACATTCATAAGTATATTTCCATAAAGCCTTATGGGGAGGCACTGTCACAGCTGTGACAGGCTGATCACAGTGGTAGTGTAGGCCAGGGAATGTGCAACATGGTTTGGAGTCTAAGCACTTCTGAGATGTGGTTTACAATATGCTGTGACTCTGCAAAATGTCTGGCCCAAAGAGAGGCATATAGTTTTCTGCAGTTGCAAACTAAGGCAAGTATCTAAGGGGAAGCTTTCTGCAGCCAGGTCCAAAGTCTCAGGTATAAAGCAAGGCCAGTTTTGACAGCCATCATGAATGCTGAAAAACACAAGAGGAAACACCAGCTTCCTCCATTGTGCTCACCACTTCTCAGTATAGCTTTGAATTCCAATTTTCCCCTTCTGAACACCCATCCCTTACTATTTTTACATTCCTCAGAGAGTTGGGGCCTGTTGCCTTATTACCATTCCTGCAGGGGACATCTCCCAATCTACCCATTCTATTTACAGTGTAGAAGGATAGATAGTTGTTTGAGGAGGGGCTTTATGACCATTTTTATATGTGATGGATCTCTTAACTTACAAATGCATTAGATATAAAAGGTGCTATACAAAGCCTTACATTACGTTCCAGTCTTTCTGTGTTAGTTACTGAACTGGGTTGTTAATTCCAATTCCTATTTTGAAAACAAATTCCCATAATTTCCCTCTTCCCCTTCTTCTTCATGCTCATCTATCACATAGCCCATGTAAATGTCAATGCTAGTGAATTAGTAATCAAGGGCCTTGAGGTACAATTCCAAACCCAAATATAGTTGTTACAAATGCTGTAATTAATAGCACTGATTCCCACACCCGTGAGGTTTTCTGTATCCATTTTCAGTGTCCTTTCATGACTATCTGTTTTGCTTCTTTTTATGTTTGGTTTGCTGTGCATTTTATATCTCACCACTGGGGGTATGTCTTCACTACCCGCCGGATCGGCGGGCAGCAACTGATCCAGCAGGGATCGATTTATCGCATCTAGTCTAGACGCGATAAATTGACCCCCGAGCACTCTCCTGTCCATTCCTGTACTCCAGTGGCATAGGCAGAGTCAATGGAGGAATGGCAGCAGTCGACTCACAGCGGTGGAGACATCACGGTAAGTCAATCTAAGTACATCGACTTCAGCTATGTTATTCATGTAGCTAAAGTAGCATAACTTAGATCAATCCCCCCACAGTGTAAACCAGGGCTGAGATACTGCTTTCTCTATGTTTAACTCAATGAGAGCATATGCTTGTCAGTTAGAATAAAGGTATCATTTTCCTTATCTCCCCATGTGGATTTCTCCATGGCTGCTTCACAGATCCCTCCTCTCTGAAGGAAGTGTTTACAAAATATAGTCCCAGCCTGTAAATTTGTCTACAGGTGCATATGTATATATACTATGCGCAGACACCATATATGCTGTATATAGAAATGTAGATGGAAAGTCTATTGTATGTAAATGTATTTGTGCCTATATATCTTTTTGCAGATAAAGAGGCCTAATCTATTCTCACTGTATATATGCAAATCCTAATAATATTAATGCTGCTAATATTATTAATAATTAATATTAAATAGATGACGGAAGTGCATCTTTTGCAAGAGGAAACACTATAATTTCCTATATTCTTTGTTAACTTGGCTTCATTTTCATCTGTAGTTTCAGCTTTTCTTCTTGACACTTGAAAATATTGCATCTCTTCATGGAGATTAAAAGTTGACATGAGAAGAGCAAGGAAAAATCTTGATCTTTAGAGCTCAGCTGTGAGATGGCTATCCATTAAATACCAAACCCTCGAGAATGCTGGAAGTTTCCAGTGGGAAAACCCACATTTGTGAGTTCATGATTCCATTTCTGTGAATATTCTTTAATATGTGCTTAAAGCTTGCCAATTATGCCAACACTTCCCTTAGTTAACTTATTCGTGAAGAACTAACACAAAACGGGTATGAACATTGCCCAAACAAATTCTATGATTATGTGTGAAAACATGTGGAACATTGTGGAAAATACTTTCAGGTATTCACTCAGTTCTGAAGTGAGTATTATTATAGCATTATTGTACAGGTATATGGATTGGAAAAATGGGGCATAAAAGGAGTTAAATTACTTGTCAACATCAGACAACAAGTTTGTGGCAGAACCCATATCTTCTAACTCCAAATTCTCGTCAGAATAAATTCATTTTTTCTTTCATGAGACAATACCCTTTGCGTTTTGTATAATAAAGCAAAATAATTGTAAGGTATTCAAGTACACTTCTATAGGACATAAAAATCCTAATTATGATAGGATTAAATTGTTACTTTACTGATCTGGTGAGGCAGACAGTTCACTGAATTAATCAGGCCCATCTGAGTGATCCTTATCTCATCAGATAAAGACTCATTGTTACTCTTTGATGCAGACAATCTTTATCTCTCAGATAAAGCAATGCCTTATGTTAAGACCTCAGCACCATTAAAAAATAAAAGGGGTTAATACCATTTTGCTTTTGTGTGATAAAATGTTTTTATTGTTTTCAGAGGAACACTACTATTCATCATCGTTAGGGGAGAAGGAGCAGAGGAAGGGCAAAGGAAGAGAGAAGCCATAGCGAAATGCAAGAAGGAGGAAGGAGAACAAGAATACGAATTCATGTGGTACAAAGTAGTAAAGAAGATTTTAATACTAATACATAATGCCATTCATATAGTCATTTTCCACCCCGGCAAAATGCCTAATTTGTTTTGATCTCTATTTCTCTAGTTCTGTACTTGTTAAAAGGTTATTTGGGGGTTTTTAAGTGGGTTTTCTCCAGTGGTTCAAAAAAAATCTATGTTCCAGAAAAAGGCAGGACATTATGGAGAAGGGCATTCATTTGCTCTCCATGGAAAGAAGTAGTCAATAGTGCTACTCATCCCAGCATTCCTGAACCTGGTAAAATACATTAATTTTAAATGTATTATTACAGTGGGGCCTAATACAAGACCCATTGAAGACAATGGAAAAACTCCAATTAACTTGAAAGGGCTTTGGATCACAATCCATTATTTGTAAGAAGACATCACAGCCTGGAAGGACAAGTGATGACTGTGCCTCATCTGACTTGCACTGACTCACTTTCTATGGTTGGGCATGTCACATCACGTCTCTGCCTCGGTATCTTTATCTGTAAAATGGGAGAAATATAATGCTTGCCCTCCTGCCTCACAGGAGTGTTGCGAGGAACAATTAGCTGGCATAAATTGTCCAGGGAGCTTTGAGAATTTATGCTAGTTGAGGATCTGAGACAATGTCTTTATAGTGTTTTGAATATGTAGAGTGTTACTCAAATACTAAGAAAAAAACCTCCCTGCCCAACCCACCCTAGTAAGGAGACTAACTGCGGCGTACCAGCATCACAGCTCTTTTATCAGTGACAGAACACCACATTAATGTGTGTAGTTTTGCAGTCTATTATATATAAATAAGCAGAATCAGCAGGTTCTCACCCAGTTACATTGAGGAGATCTGTGCTAGTATATTTCTAGACATGTTCCTCCCCTTCCTCCTCTCCCTCCCTTTTTGCAACTCTGTCCTCAAATAAACGAGTGTAAAAATTCACTTCTGATGTCTGAATGGGAGTAAACATCCCTGGACACATTAGAGACAATTAGTCTAGCATCTGTGCTTCAAGTGCTGAGTTAACTAGCTATTAAAAAGAAAAGGAGTACTTGTGGCACCTTAGAGACTAACCAATTTATTTGAGCATAAGCTTTCGTGAGCTACAGCTCACTTCATCGGATGCATACTGTGGAAAGTGTAGAAGATCTTTTTATATACACACAAAGCATGAAAAAATACCTCCTCCCACCCCACTCTCCTGCTGGTAATAGCTTATCTAAAGTGATCACTCTCCTTACAATGTGTATGATAATCAAGTTGGGTCATTTCCAGCACAAATCCAGGTTTTCTCACACACACCCCCCCACACACAAACCCACTCTCCTGCTGGTAATAGCTTATCTAAAGTGACCACTCTCCTTACAATGTGTATGATAATCAAGGTGGGCCATTTCCAGCACAAATCCAGGGTTTAACAAGAATGTCTGAGGAGGAGGGAGGGTAGGAAAAAACAAGGGGAAATAGGTTACCTTGCATAATGACCTAGCCACTCCCAGTCTCTATTCAAGCCTAAGTTAATTGTATCCAATTTGCAAATGAATTCCCATTCAACAGTTTCTCGTTGGAGTCTGGATTTGAAGTTTTTTTGTTGTAATATAGCAACTTTCATGTCTGTAATCGCGTGACCAGAGAGATTGAAGTGTTCTCCAACTGGTTTATGAATGTTATAATTCTTGACATCTGATTTGTGTCCATTTATTCTTTTATGTAGAGACTGTCCAGTCTGACCAATGTACATGGCAGAGAGGCATTGCTGGCACATGATGGCATATATCACATTGGTGGATGTGCAGGTGAACAAGCCTCTGATAGTGTGGCTGATGTTATTAGGCCCTGTGCTGGTGTCCCCTGAATAGATATGTGGGCACAGTTGGCAACGGGCTTTGTTGCAAACCTAGCTATTAAACTGCCAATTGCAGGATTTTTTTAAAAAAACCCAGCTAATTAATTAATTATAATCCAGCTATGTAACTGAACAATAATTACATATTTTCTGAACAAATGCTAACACCAAAAATTAAGGAAAAAAATCAATGCTGTAGCAATGGGTCACTCGAAGCAAATTTAGATGTGATATGCTGATATGCCATTTAATGTGTCTGTAACGGATATATTTTAAAAGTCCATACTGGTTTTCAGACTGGCCCTGGTCAAGGTGGCTCCAACTTCAAGATGCACATTTGGAAGAAGTCTGAGGATTTCAGGACCCTGACATATAAGGTACATTTAGAGCATCAAGTCACTGAGGATTTTAGGTCATGTAAACATTGATATTTCCTGGGACTCATGGGAAAAGACCACCAAATCTATAGAAGAACTTTTAGAAACAGCAAAAATGTATCAAGCCTAATCTGAAAGCTGTCTGTGACTTCTCTGACTGTGGGGACTGCTTGTTTATTCAAATATACCCATCTTTACTGTTACCTTGTTCCCCACTCACCTGTCATCTGTCTGTCTACCTGTTGTGTCTTGTCATAATTCTAACTGGTGAGGGACTGTCTTTATGTTATTGTTTGGACAGTGGTTGGCACAATGTGGCCTTGATCCCAGATTGTGGCCTCTAACTGTAGCTGTAATATAAACTAATAATACTGATTATTAGGTAGGAGCATGTCACAGGAATAGGAGAAAGTCCTCACACATGTGAACACCAAGGAAAATGGCTCCTTCATTTATACATTACTTCTCTCATGATCACAGTGCATTTCAGAGGGGAAAGCTGGCAGCAGCAGAGAAACTTGCCCTGAATCCATTGTCTGAGAAAATGTGCTGAAGTGTGTGGCAGGGGGAGGGTTGGAGAGAGAGAACAATAAAAAAAAAAGAGGCAGGAAAATCACATAAGGGAAATCAAACAGTCAGGAAGAAAACAAGAAGAAAAAGCCCTTTTTAGTTTTTGCATCAGAGTTTGTTTTCTCCCCGAACATTTGCTGACATTTCTACTGAGTTTTTGAAATAATCTATCTCCCTCTACTAATTGTCTTAAATTTTAGATGTATCACACATGCATCAGTTCAGCCAATCTGCTCCAACAGTTCAATTTATTGTACTGGCATTTTTCTCCCTCCTTTGACTTTTACATTTTCTGCAACTCATGGCTGAAGAGAAATTCTGAAAGGGACTGGAGGTTTCAAGGGACTGGTAATGGAATTTGGTGCCTTTCACTTCAAGGACACAGGCTCACATTCCATCCATATCAGTAGTGACAGGCAGGGCCAGTGCAAGGATATTTTGCGCCCTAGGCAAAACTTCCACCTTGCGTCGCTCCCCCCCCAGCCCGGGGAGCCCTGCGGCAGCTCCCCGCCCACCCGCCCCAGCTGACCTCCGTTCTGCCTTATCCCCTGAGCATGCTGGCGCTGCTCCACTTCTCCTGCCTCCCAGGCTTGCGGCGCCAATCAGCTGTTTGGCGTGGCAAGACTGGGAGGGGAGGCAAATTAGAGCACGGGTGGCGTGCTCAGGGGAGAAGGCAGAGCAAAGCTGAGTCGGGGTGGGGAGTGGTTCCCCTGCGCCCCCCCTCCCCGTTACTTGCTGCAGGCGGCCCTGCCCGTCCCCCCCGCCCCAGCTCACCTCCACTCCACTGCTTCCCCTGAGCGCGCTTTTTGGCGCTCCCAACCACTTGGCGCCCTAGGCGGCCGCCTAGTTCGCCTCGTGGTTGCACCGGCCCTGGTGACAGGAGACTGCTACCTTCAAGCAGCTGCACCATATCCTGTGGGTATTCATTTGGGGATCCAGTCCATTTCCTAGCAAGCAGGTGTTCACATTGCAAACACCACCATCTGGACTTGTACTCTAGTTAACAGTCCTAGTTTATGTATTAAAGATTGAATTAACTACCCAGGAGTAGTCCTTTCAAGTCAGTGTTAAGGCACACGATGCAGCATAATAGAGGCAAGCTTGTTCTGCCACTCATTCCATAGCTAACAAAGAGTAAACTTGTAAGGTTATTAGTCTAGCACTAAATTAAGTTTAGAAGAGTTTGAGTTTATAGCATCCCCCTAATGCCAGTTAGACTCCTGTCTATTCAGTATATTTTGAATGCATATACACAGAAGTGGGCAAGAGGAGTCTAGGCTTCTTTGTCCACCCTCCTTCATCTTCTCTGATATTTTCTGTTTTGCACTGAAGAAGCTGATGATGCTGGAATCAAAAACATCCCTTTCTGTTCCTGGGAGGGAAGTGCTTTTAAACCTGTCACCTCAGCATGTTTTTGCAACCATTATTATTCTGTGGGGCTTTCTGGCTCTGAGTGACTTACTGGCTATTATTTGCAAATAACCGGGGTTCCAATAATACATTGCCTCCGCAGATCCCTCCTGTAAGAGTCACATGCTTCCTTTTGTAAGCCGTGGAACCACTGCTAGCAGCTAAAAACAGTTAGGGTAGGGAGAAGGCACATAACCTGACCTTGAGACGTTCCATAACTAACAGTTTAAAAGCCTTCCCCACCACTACCACAACCATCCCTCACTTCCTCTCAACATCTTCTCCGCACCCTGTGTCCCACCCAATGCTCTGTTATGGTGGAGACCACTGCAAAAGGCTGTAAAGGCCTGAAACTAGGACACTGCACAACACAGACACATATGACAAAAATTCACAACCTTGGGAGAAAGATAAAGACCTGGGATCCCAGAGAACACCATCAATCTGAATTCAGATTGATGGTGCTCAGTCCAGATTAGAGAATATGGATCACATTGCTACTGTTTTATCTATTGTATAACCAAAACACTTAGCAGAAATGGAGAACTTGATAAGCTAAAGATTGTCCTGTGTATGTGCAATAAGTAATAGTCTACACACTTGCATGAACACATTGCTTCTACTCCCCCACATACTACACACAAGCCTCATGGCTATTGTAATCTTCAAATATAAGTTTCCTGCACTACATAATACAAATTAATTTCCTTGGTCGATAAAGGAAAACTCAGAGGCACTGATGCTCTTGTTTGCTGGAATCTTGCCATTGGTGCTGTAGAAAAGTTGCACAATACATTATTTATGAACACCACCATTTCTTTGTGTATTTATGTATTCATTTCTGTACAGCCTGTACCCAGTGCAGTAGCACAAAGGAGCAGGTGATTAATACTAGTTTATATTGAAGCCCTGTTTACAGGGTATAAGCCAAGTTTGTGGCTACATAACTAAAAAGGAAAAGTACTTTTAAAATGTGGTTTGTAGTTTTCCTTTTTCCTCTCTGGTGTGTGTGGCTTTTGTTTGTTTGCATGCTTGCTTTTGTTGTTGTTTCTAAACACCCTTGTAAGAGCTTACAAAATAAAAGTTCTCTTCCTACAGCTTTTCTTCTTTTCCTTCTTACAAATATTAGTCCTCCACTCACTCCATTCCCAAAAATGTTTTAAATGAAGCAGAAGCCAACATGGCTCCCTTCTGTTTGCTTCTTTATATACTTTTCCCCCACACTATACTCACAATTAGTATGTGAAACGCATTGCCACCAGAGATCATTGAGGCCAAGAGTTTAGCAGAATTCACAAAGGGATTAAATGTTTATATATGTGTAACATGAATATTGAGAGTTATAATAGTTCATACTAATAGGAAAAAAAAGGATTTCTGAAGGGATATAAACTATCATGATGAAGGCTTAAGTCAACCTCTAACTACTGGAAGTTAGAAGGAAACTTTTCCTGGGGATAGATTATCCCATGGCTGACTAATGCAGGATTGCTTGCATCTTCCCCAGAAGCATACAGTACCTAGCATCTCTTGATGACAGGATACTGGACTATATAAACCACTTGTCTGATCCAGTATAGCAATTCCTATGATGTTTCTTCTTTAACTGTATATCAGCAACAAGAAGGATATTACTTTAGCATGAGAAATATGCGGCTCGCACACTCTGTCCCGTCACCGCAGGCAAAGGTCCAAACCATCTGGGAATGTCATTTGAGAGATAACTGCTGCAGCAGACTCAGTGAAGAACCCACATGTTGCATTACAATTGGACCACCCAAATAAGCACTTAAAAAAACAACAAGATAGCGCTGCAAATGAATGTATGCGGTGAATTGGCAGAGTTTGATGGGTCTCACAACTGGAATAGCAAAGGTGCCCCAGGTCAGACCTGAAGTGTCTCTGACCGGACCATAGTCTCTAGGAGTGGGCGAGTAAATCATTCTCCATACAAATGGCCTTTCCCCTAGAATTGCTAATAAGAACACCAGCTGTGGTGTGGACAGCTGTCTACTAGGAACAGGACTGACAGCATCAATACATTTTATGTAAGCCATTGAACAGTGACTAGAGTGCTGTGAATTTGGCCACCACAGCCCTGGAACAGAGGTCTTTTTCTTTCATGAGCATCACAAGTCGATATCTAGATTATTCAGCCAGCGTCATCGAGGGTAGCAAGGCATTGCAGTCCACCCTGCAACCAACTAATGGTGTGTACCTCCATCACACGTCTGGCTACCTGTATCACTGCCCCGCAGTCATACCATGAAGACTGGGCTAAGCCAAATTTCTGCATTATGCCAGCCACTCTGACCATTTCAATCAGCAGCCTAGACTAGGACATGCATCCCAGGTGGCAAACAGCTGGGTGTAAATTAGGGCTTCTGAAATTCATTGGCTTGTCCGTTGCTCTATCCCAGAGTGGCTGCCGGTCTGCAAGGACCCTAATATGCTATTATTCACCTGAGATTGGTATCAATCCAAGTGAGGTGGACCCTGAATTGTGAGCTAAGTGACTCATTTGAACGGATTCATGTTCTTAAAATGAATCTGCGCCTGCACTGCTGAGTTTCACCTGATTACACATCAAAATGAATGAAAGGTATAGATAACCAATGTTTTTGAGATGAAACTGGAAACAGATTTTGGTCTGCTCAAAAATGTTGTGGATTTTAGGAAATCTTGATACACTTGGTCTGAATTTGTGATGTGACCCACAACTGGGTCAATTTCCTGTGGTTTTGGGTTTCATTGAAAATAGTTTGTACATCTGTAGTTATCATCCTGTGCCTAAATCCTCAGTTAATTGCCATGGAAATGACCAGACTTCACGGGGAGAATGAAGCTGCAAAGCTTTAACCAGCAGTCAAAACTGAGGTTACAGAAAAGTGATTCCTAGTGTGGATTCTGATGGCTCAGAGAAAGAGCTGGACCAGGCCATAAAGCTTATGGAAATAGGAAAGACTCCAGGCCTGGATTATATCGATATGGAGTTCCTACTTCACCTAGGAAGTTCCTACTTCAAAACTGGCTGCTTTGGTATCTCAGCTGATATTTCCAGGATAACTGCTTCCCAAACATATGGTGCAGGGTAAAGGTAGTAGCCATTCCAAAACCAGGAAAAACGTTGGAAGATCGCAGGAGTTATCGACCCACCTTTCTCCTCTCTGTCACATACAGTATGGAGATACTGATTCTGATGCCCATCAATAAAGTTATCAAATCACAATTGCCCTTTGTTCAGGCTGGCTTCAGACAAGGATGCTGCAGACTATTCCTTGTAAGCCCATGGTGTGGTTCATCCTGAAAAGGATAACAATGTGGAGCTTTACACTTCCCACAAGAAGATCTGCTGCTCCAGAAGAAAACATCTATACCTGCAGTTCCTTGACTTGCCAAGACTGACTTTGTGACATCTTTGTGCAGCGGCTGTTCATAGATTCACGTCCCGTGCTGCCAGTCTGTGCTGTAAGAAGTGAAATGGTCATATTTAACACTGCTCTAATCAGTGCATGGACAAATATTCAAGGAAGGCTAGGTGGTGAGGGAGAAAGATCTTTTTGAACAACATCCTGTCTCTGCAATAAGAAAAAAAGGGAATGGGGGAAACACTAGCAAAGTACATTTCCTTTTTGTATAACATTATCTTTTTAAGTGTACCCCAGTGTGAAAGTCTCCCATTAATATACTATCCAAGAAAAGCAGATGCCAAAAAATTGCACAGACTATTTTGGAACATCTAAAAGCTGAGAGTTCTGAGCATGAATGGGTATGTAGGGTATCCAGACATGTTTTTATTATAACAGTAGAAAGCACACAACTAAAACCACAACAGTTTCTATTTTGTATGAGATAACATTGGAACATATCAATGGATGCAAAATAAAAACAGAGTTAAGAAAGAGGGCAGTTACCATATTGTTAATGATCAGAAAAGCAATTTAAAAACAAACTTTCCTGCAACAGTCACCAACATATTTAAATGATCCAGTATGGAAAATCTCGCTGGGTGCTATCTCTTCATACAATAGCTATCCTGCACCAATCCTCCAATAAAATCTTCTTCACAAACCAAGCCAAATCCTGTAAACATCCCTAATTCCTTCATAACATGCAGATCATGTAGCCTGATTCCATTGCATTTACTTTGTTTCACATGATTCACATAACAAGAAGCTATTTTTAAATACTCAAAAGGAAAGAATGCATTTATGATATCGCAATCTGATTCTCTTTAGCCACAAGCTTATCCAACCTTTTACATTTGTCTAATTAAAATCTGGATACAGCTGATCTCTAATATAAAGAGAAAATAATCTGCTAGTAGTTCGGGTGAAATTCATCCTAGTACAATATACTAGCACAAGCCTATATCCACTTAAGCCCGATTTTCTTGGCTTATGAAATTAAGTGGAGCACAGTCCTTGTTCTGGCTTTCTGCACAGGACTGGATTTCACCTTTAAAACAATGCAGCAATTGTAAGTAATATCATCCTGGTTTTATTAAAAAGAAAACCCAAAGTCTGAAAGACATACTCAATCACCCTTTAAAATGTGAGTAAGTATCAAAGGAAGAGAGGTACCTTTATCCATAATGGTACCAGGTGCAAACAATCATCACAAAACCTAAATGGGTCAGACAAGAAAGGAATTCCAGGAGGAAGAGTTTTATAATGCATGTTTGCAGATGGCATCGTTCTGACTCCAGGTTTCAAAAGGCCTACTTTAGAGGTGAAACCACATTCCAGAGACCCATGTTGTCCACTTGTGATGTGCACACACAAGAGGCATTCTTGTTTCCTCTATGACACCTCCCTCCTCCAGACTCCACAGAGGCCACTCAACACATCCATGGTCTGCGCTGTAGGAATGAATGGAGGCTGAGTGGGCCAGAAGGACAAGTGGGTGGACTGTGGCTAGAATACACCTTGTTTCCCTTCTCACCCCACCAGCTAGAAGCATAAAAGATAGTACAACCTGGGGCTATATGATACCTTCTGTGGAGTTCACTCCTGGAAATCCTGGGGGAAGCCATTGCCAGGGAGCTATAAACTAGTGCTGTGGAATGATTCATCCTTGCTTCTGCTGAATCACTGGAAACCCACCAGATTTGAGATTATACTCAGCAGATTCTTTTTTGGTGGTGGGGGAGGGATGGAGTGGAATTTCTCTCCCCTCTGAAGAGATGATGTGGGGTGAGGTGTCCTTGCGGAGATTTCCTTCCCCAGAACCTCTTCTGCCAAATCTTACCACAGAAGAAAGGATGCACTTGTCCTTGTTTTGAAGAAATGAGTAGGTTTCATTTTCTCCTGGAGCAATTATAATTATGAAATTGCCACTTCCCCCACATTAGCCACAAAAACTGTATTTTTTCCATGCAATCTCTAAACAGCAAAAATTTGATTTTGTTCAAGAGAAATTTGCTGTTCCAGATAGTCAAGCTCTCATATGAAAAGTTAGATAAATAAATCATTTTCCAGTAGAAAACCTGCCTATGGAAATTACAAAATTTTGTGACAATAGTGTTGCACTTCAACAGAAACGCCATGCTCAGCACCTGCTTGGATAATGTATCAGAAACGAAAATTTGTATTTATTAGATTCTTTGTACATGCCTTAACTCATGCAATTTAAATGAACTCAAGATTCTAACTATATACCTACTCTGTAAAGGGCTGGAATTTCAGTAGTATTGAGCACTGGCCTAACTTTGTTCCCATTGAATACGGACAGTGACTAGCACTTTTGAAAATCCAATTTATAGGAGTTTCAATTTGCCTTTTCCTTACGTAATTCATTCAACTTTAAAGGCACAAGATACAGCAGCTAACATCTAAGATAGAAACTCCTGGGTGAATCATTCCAGAGACACCTTAGCCTTGGGTAACAAAGATCCAAAATCTATTTAAAGCCATTGTCTGAATTTTTATTTTTTTAAGTAAATTCAAGCTTTTTAGGACAATTAAGTTTCCATATAAATTTTCATATTTAAAGTGATAACTATTGTCCCTATATTTGTATTCTGAATTATCAATAAATTGACAATGGCTCAGTTTATCCTCAACCAAATTCTAAAAGGAGGCCAGAAGCTTTATCAAACAAATTAGCCTTTTCAAGTGCAATCACAGAGCCATATGCTCCCATGGCTTTCTTGCCAAAAAGTTTATCAGTTAATTATAAAATCTGCCTTCAAATGCTACAGACAAGGCTAAATTCTCCTGCTTGCTATATGCTGTTATCCCAATTTACAACACAAAAAAGACTCCACAGAAGTTCCACAGAAGATCTTCATGATGCGAAAAAGAGAGTAAGTTATAAAGAAAAAATGGAAGGAGTCAAGACCAAACTCCATATGGTAATGTGGGAAAAGAAGTCTTTCCATGGATCTTTACCCATCCAGCATTAGTAATGGGAGGGACTTGAAAAAGAGAGCTCTTCATTTGTGGGCCACTTACTGTGGTTACTTCCATGTATGAAATACTGCCATGCACTCCATATTCCCCAACACAGCATTCACACAGCTTGAAAAATATTTATTTCTAGCCACACCTAGTGCCACTCACCACAACATTTCTCTTGTGAATATGATACATTTGCCCTTTAGCAACTCAGTTTTGTATTAAGTTTTACAGGTTCTTTGACCCTTACCTCAGTTACCATGATGACCACTGTACAAAAACCTACAAAAAACATTTTTAATATAAAGGGCTTGATCAATCTCTCTCTCTATATATGTATATAAAACTGTGTGTGTGTGTCTATATATATAAAGTCCTTCAATTACTAGTAATTTTTGGTCACCCTGAAAGAGAATTGCATGAAGAATCCAAAATTCCAGTATCCAAAATGCTCTGAGGCTGTTCAAAGAAGTTAACTGTAAGGTCCCATTTTACATTAAAGTCCTGCTGTTGGTTTTCTCAGCATAAATGTCTTTCAGACATATGAACAACGGAAAGGAATAACTCCAGTGATTGCTGGTCCAGAACTGTATATCCAGTATTGTGTGACAGTTTTAAAAGAAAAGGAGGACTTGTGGCACCTTAGAGACTAACCAATTTATTTGAGCATGAGCTTTCGTGAGCTACAGCTCACTTCATCGGATGAAGTTGCATTGCATCATTGCATCCGATGAAGTGAGCTGTAGCTCACGAAAGCTCATGCTCAAATAAATTGGTTAGTCTCTAAGGTGCCACAAGTACTCCTTTTCTTTTTGCGAAGACAGACTAACACGGCTGTTACTCTGAAACCAGTTTTAAAAGAGATTGTAAAGAGAATACCAACCACTCATTGTTAGTATGTTATTATTTACTGATTGCCAGCACTATGCTTGTCCTGTACACAGTACAGAGAATGACAAAGTTAATTTGCCATCAAAGTCAATGACAGTCTTTCCACTGACTTCAGTGGGAGTCGGATCTGGGTCCAATGGTCCTTGCCCCATGAAGTTTATAATCTGCACCAAGTCAGTGCACTTCAGAGACATGAAAAGATACAAATTCACAAAGGTGCAGATTTCTTTTAATATTGTATTTTTAATATTCTTCCAATTTTGTAAAGTGCACCGGCATTCCAAAAGCATGCATGATACATAAGTATCACAATGGAATTAGCACATGACCAACGGAGATTAGAAGAAACTACACCATTTTAAAAAAAATGTATAAGGAATCTCATGAGCTGTATGTGTGTAAATGGGAATGAGGCTAAAGGTATAAACAAATTTAACTCCATTGACACTGGGTGAATACCTGATCTTTCGTCTCCTTTTAGATTATGATGATTTGTGGGTCATTTTATTTACTGTTGTTGGAGAAATGGGGCATTGTGATTCCCATTTTTAGCCATATCTAGAATGAAATTGACATCAGTTGGGCTAGGATTTCACCTCCCTATACCTTGGGACTAGGTTGACTTTTCTTCATAAACTATATATAGCAGCATTGTCACAGCTAACCTCCACAAATACCAACTAGAGACCAAATCAGTTAGGTAGTTTTTTCCTACCACCACCTTTATTGTATAACTGTTTAAGGCTAGACAGGTAGTAGCATCTTTAAATACATATCTGAATTTAACATTGCTGAACTGAGTGGGATAATGCTTACCTCTAAGCAAGACAGCCTCACAATTATATTACGTTTTTTAAAAACTCATAACTATGGATAAATCCATTTGCAACTGGGCTAGAAATCGAGACGGGAAAAAACCCTTTCAGAACACATGTAAAAAATATCAGAAACAATAACAGTCTGGGCATCAGTTGTTTTGTTTTGTTTTTTCTTTTAAAACAGAATTCTTCTACGGCTGAAGCTCATGTTACTCTCAGAAAGGAGTCTCTCTTTTGAGCAGGAGTCAAGCTCCAGTTGATTCTTCCCTGCACTCCACTTTACTATTCCAGTACCACAAAACAAAACTGTCCTTTTAAAGCATTTATCCAGGGATTGTCATAGTTATGCCTTTGGATTTTGGAATGCTGTGCTCTGCCTCTGAAAAGTATAGGATTTTTCAAAGTTCTGTTTTGTTAGGTACGCTGATATCTTTATTTAAAAATGAAAACTGCTTCTGAGTGAACTGGCTAATTGTAAAAGAAGTCTTGAAAAAAAGCTTTAACTGATGATAACTTTGGGGGAAAAAAAGGGACCAAACTTCACTGTGGCTCTAAACAATATTATAAAAGAGTATTACTTCCTAATGTCAAGATGAATTCTGAAGTATGAGGATGTACCACTACCATCAGCTAAATAAACTGAACTACCTTATTAAAGTGTAGCATTTTAATTGAATTAACAAAAACAGGAGCAAAGCCAAACAGATGCAAAGCTTGAAACAGATGTGTGTATTCTAAAGTATCAAAGGCTTTTTAAAAATTAATCCATTCTCTCCCAAAATTATTATTATCCCAGAAGGTCACAAACCAACTGAATATGATTAGCAGCCCTAGCTCTAATGAAATCAGATCGCGTCTGTCTAATTAATTCTAATAGGCTCCAGCTAAACCTGTTTATCAAAGGTATGAACAAAAAGCATCTCTTATCTTAGTTTTAATGTGAGGATAAAACACTAATTATGCAAAAACCTGGCCTCTCATCCAGGTTTAGGAAACTAGTCTCAATTATTTTCTTTGTTGAGGATAAAGTGCATGAATGAAGACAATCTGTAAAATTTAGAGCTGCTATAAATTGTTCAAAATGAAATGCAAGCCTTGGTTAAAGTTCTAACTTTGGCCACAATCAGCTGTGGTTTGTTTAAGAGTAAAGGAATTGCCATGCCAGATTAGACCAATTTTTCCCCTAGTTCAGTATCTTATCTCCAGCTGTTAGCACCAGATACTTCAAAAGAAGAAGAGGCCAGAAACCCTATTATCGACAATTGTGAAATAACCTGCATATTGGTGAAGTGTCTTCGTAATTCCATGTAGTTGGTGGATGGTTTATGCCCAGAAATATGAGTATCCTATGATCCAATAACGTGAGTACATCAACCTTTTGTATCCTATCTACTGTAAGTATGGATGTGCTTATCATTCACATATCCTAGAATTGTATTCATTTCTGTGACATATCCATATGCTTTTCCAAGCTTTTGACATGATTTGTATATCTATAAATGTTACCCAGCTGCTGTGAATGGACTGAATTCTAGCTTAGTTCTTTGGGCTTGTGTAAGTCACATGGAGAAACTCACACTGAAGTTTTGTAAAGACCTGAGTGGCTGAGTCTAACCATGTAATCCATCCAGCACATGATTTCATGGAGAGGAGCTTCATTTTCGTTCAGCAATCTGATCTAGTTGGACAAATAAGGGGGTGCCCTCTGTGTGTATCTGATTATAGAGGTAGTAGATTAGTACATCGTTACCTTCTGCATTTCCCCTGGTTAGTGGGACTGTGGTGAGTGGGGGAATACAGATAAGAATCACATAATGGACCATGGAGACAGAGCTGGTAGAAAAATATGTATTAACATTTGCACTTCCCCTGGTTAATACAGTCATTATTAGAGGTGTGCATAATATATTCAATGAAAGTCAGAACTGTTCAGAATTTGAGTTTTGTCACTTTTTATTATGGACTGAAAAATAGGTCCATTCCACGGAAAATGTAATCATTTTATGAATTTTTGCTCAAACCCAGCTCTCTCCCTCATGGACACATTCCAAGAAAAAAGTGACTGAGATATGTTGGATACTGATCCCTGCCATGTGGTAGGGTAGTAATCTCTTGTAACCCTGATAACAAGGCCCAGAAAATAAATTCCAGTCTCTTACCCGCATTTCTGCATTAACGCCTTTTCAAAGCAAAATAACCAACGCATAGGATTTTGGAGGAAAAGCAAAATGGTGGGGTCATGAAGACTCCCAAAATGAAATGGTAATTTTTTTCACATCAAATATCCCAGAAAACATTCCCCACATTTTACATTGCTCAGAT
This sequence comes from Eretmochelys imbricata, assembly GCF_965152235.1. Lineage (NCBI taxonomy): Eukaryota > Metazoa > Chordata > Testudines > Cheloniidae > Eretmochelys > Eretmochelys imbricata. Next base: position 74,945,290 of record NC_135578.1, read on the forward strand.
ATGTCCACTCACATATGATGCTAGTACTTATATCTTATTTTAGAAATGACATTTCCCAGAGACCAGAGTTCACTTTTTGTACCAAAGATGAAGCCAATCAGGACTCTGTATTCCTGGCACAGATCTATACCCTCCTTCTGTAATTCCACCAGTTACTGAGAACTGGTTTGGTATTATTTTATAATGTAGTTACTATAGCCTAACTTTAGACAAGAAATGTTGTTTTCCTAAGAAAAGAGTTCTGTTGTTGCCTAAGAGTTGAGGCACAGTTGAAGCAAACTGATGTGAACTCACATGAATGGCTATGGATCAACTGCCCCCTCAACAATAAAATTCTAGGGGATAACAGAACCATGAGAAATAAGCAGAATATGTTTATAACAAATAGATCTTTTCAGACAAACTTGACTGCTTTCCTCTTTTTATTAATAGAATGACAAAATTAGTGGATAAAGGACTCCACAGATTTACTATATGTGGAATTTGGCTAAACATTTGAAACAGCGTCACATGAAATTTTACTCTCAAAATTAATTCACATCAGGCTGGATATGAGTACTGTCATACAGAGTAAAAGCTGAGGACTAAAACAAAGGATAATGCTAAATGACAATGTTTGAAGAAGACTGTGGGGTCTTTGTTGGCCCAATATTATTAAATAATTTCATTAATGATCTAAAAGAAGGAGAAAACAGCATGTTAATGAAGTTCTCAGATTAGAGGGATTAGACACATGAGCAGAAAATATCAGTGAGATGCAATTTGGAAAACTACAGGCTAATATATCTGCAGCAACATAATCCAAACAATCTGTCCATAGATTTTCAGTGGGAAGGAAAAACCTGGAAACTGGCAATTCTTGGAGAGATATAAGGTTGATAGTGGACAGCAGATTACATTCAAATTTGCATTTTGTTAAGTCAACAAAAAAGGCAACTGCCGTTTCAGGTTGGCTACAGATAGAAATCATATAGTGGACCATGAAGACAGAGCTGGTAGAAAAATATAAACATTTTCACAAAAAGTGGGGTTTAATTAAAAATAGAATTTTTGAAGACATTTTGAACATTTTTCTATAGTGATAGATTTTAAGGCCAGGAGGGATCATTTTGGTCATCTAGTCTGACCTCCTATATAACACAGGCATTAGACACTCAGGAATCCCTGCATCGATCCCATTGTTACCCTAAGTACCTTCAATGCCAACTCTCCAAGGGTTCACTGTTTTGTAACAGCAACTCCTAACAGGCCTGACAAACTCACTCCACCTTGCACACTGTTTTCATGAGATTTATCCATAAATGATGTCTTTGAAGTTTCTAGTAAAAGCTTGTGTCATACGGATCCTCATAATCATTGCAAGATGTATGGATGGATGATATTTGAAAAGTTGGGTATATATACTGAAAATATGTTTTGAAGTCTGTCACCAACCAAGAGAAAAATAGGTTTCTTCCAGACAGGAGGAAGATGTATCTCTGTCAAAATGTAAATTGAACATTGTAAGCCAACACAATGGAAGCTCTATTTACATACTGAGTCAACAGGAAAGGAACACTTTGGAGAATGAATCATAGGGGGTTGCCCTGTCTCTGAGGGCAGACAAGGAAGTTTGGGGAATATATAAGAAAGGCAAAAAGACACCCCTTTATCCTGCAATTGAGGGAATAATCATGCAGTGTGATTACATCAGAGAAAACAGGATCCCATCCTGTCCTGGTTGGAAGCACATTTGAGTGAAATAGAATTCCTTAGTCAGAACATTAGCCTGTTAAGTTTAATATTCAAAAGGCATGTTATTACTTTATTTTATATGTAACCTTTTTGTTTCCATTATTCTTACTATCGCTTAAATCTTAATCTTTGATAATAAACTGATTGTTTTCACTATACTGTAAGTATAACTCACTGTGGTGTTATGCAAGAATTGATCCTGCATTGAATCATCCAAGCTGATGTGTATACTGTTCCATGTGGAAACAACAGGGAGTCCCTGTGGCATATTATTTATTTGGGCATAAGCTTTCATGGGCTAGATCCCACTTCATCAGATGCATGGAGTGGAAAATACAGTAGCAGGTATATCTACACAGCACATGAAAAGATGGGAGTTGCCTTACCAAATGAGGGGTCAGTCTAACGAGACAATTCAATTAACAGTAGAATACCAAGGGAGGAAAAAATCACTTTTGTAGTGGTAATGAGGGTGGCCCATTTCAAACAATTGATAAGAAGGTGTGAGTAACAGTAGGTGGAAATTAGTATGGTAAAATTAGGTTTTGTAATGACCCATCCACTCCCAGTTTTTATTCAGGCCTAATTTGATGGTGTCCAGTTTACAAATTAATTCCAGTTCTGCAGTTTCACATTGGAGTCTGGTTTTGAAGTTTTTTTTGTTGAATTATTGCCACTTTTAAGTCTGTTATTGAGTGACCAGGGAGATTGAAGTGCTCTCCTACTGGTTTTTGAATGCTGTAATTCCTGATGTCAGATTTGTGTCCATTTATTCTTTTGCGTAGAGACTGTCCGGTTTGGCCAATGTACATGGCAGAGGGGCATTGCTGGCACATAATGGCATATATCACATTGGTAGATGTGCAGGTGAATGAGCCCCTGATGATGTGGCTGATGTGGTTAGGTCCTATGATGGTGTCCCTTGAATAGATATGCTCACAGAGTTGGCACCAGGGTTTATTGCAGGGTTTGGTTCCTGAGTTAGTGTTTTTGTTTTGTGGTGAGTAGTTGCTGGTGAGTATTTGCTTCAGGTTGTGGGGCTGTCTGTAAGCGAGGACTGGCCTGTCTCCCAAGGTCTATGAGAGTAAGGGATTGTCCTTCAGGATAGGTTGTAGATCCATGTGCGACAGCGTACCTGGTATAACTGTGAGTATTCAGTGGATAAGGGGCTGAACACTACAGAAGAATGCTTCAATGGGGCTTGGGCACTTGGGTATATCTATTGTTAGGGGTCTGCTTAAATCACAGAGAAATCACACATTTTTCATGAAATTTGCTAACACACCCACAAAATCTGCTATTTATGCCATGATCAAACCATGAAAAATGTATGATTTCTCCACAGCATTTCTCAAACTGGGGGCCCTGACCCAAAAAGGGGTTGCAAGCCTATTGTGTGGGGCGGGGGCTTGTGGTATTGCCACCCTTACTTCTGTGCCATTGCTGGAGGAGGTGCTGTCTGAAATTGGGCACCCGGCCAGCAGCCACTGCTCTTCACTCTGCCTTCAGAGCTGGATGACCAGAGACCAGATTTCATGGGGGAACCAGATTTCAAAGTCCATGACATGATTTTCACAACCACAAATTTGGTAGATGCTAACCTATTGTTGATCTGCAAGGCAAAGTAAATGATCTGGCGGATGGTGTGGATTGTACCTTCAGCAAGTTTGCAGATGACACTAAACTGGGAGAAGAGGTAGATATGCTGGAGGGTAGGCACTTAGGACGGAAGAATCCCGTGCACTGCTACAGATGAGGGACCGAATGGCTTGGCAGCAGTTCTGCAGAAAAGGACTGAAGGGTTACAGTGGACAAGAAGCTGGATATGAGTCAACAGTGTGCCCTTGTTGCCAAGAAGGCCAATGGCATTTTGGGATGTATATGTAGGGGCATTGCCAGCAGATCGAGGGACGTGATCGTTCCCCTCTATTCGACATTGGTGAGGCCTCATCTGGAGTACTGTGTCCTGTTTTGGGTCCCGCACAACAAGAAGGATGTGGAAAAATTGGAAAACGTCCAGCAGAGGGCAACAAAAATGATTAGGGGACTGGAACACATGACTTATGAGGAGAGGCTGAGGGAACTGGGATTGTTTAGTCTGCAGAAGAGAAGAATGAGGGGGGATTTGATAGCTGCTTTCAACTACCTGAAAGGGGGTTCCAAAGAGGATGGATCTAGACTGTTCTGAGTGGTAGCTGATAACAGAACAAGAAGTAATGATCTCAAGTTGCAGTGGGGGAGGTTTAGGTTGGACATTAGGAAAAACTTTTTCACTAGGTGGGTGGTGAAACACTGGAATGCATTACCTAGGGAGGTGGAGGAATCTCCTTCCTTAGAAGTTTTTAAGGTCAGGCTTGACAAAGCCCTGGCTGGGATGATTTAGTTGGGGATTGGTCCTGCTTTGAACAGGGGGTTGGACTAGATGACCTCCTGAGGTCCCTTCCAACCCTGATATTCTATGATTCTATAAAAGTAATGTCTGGCATAGCTCTGAGGAGATTGTTTGGGCATGTAACAGACTGGGGGTGTGAGGGAGCTGGCACCCAGTTATGCACAAGCAATTTGCCCTCTCACTAGAGGCAGGGAGGGTAAGAAGATGACTCACGATCCTGGGCACCCCAAGAACTGTTACAATAATAACTTCTGTTTCAGCAGTAGGACCAGCTATAGTCTATGTCTTCTTCTGGTAGATCATATATTTATTATTGCATTCCTTTCCAGGTATCTTATTACTAGAATAATACTGAAAATCAGAAGGGGTAAGAGGAGAGCAACAAAAGTGATCAGGTGCCTGGAGAGATTGGTTTAGAAAAGAAGACTAAAGGATGGCGATGGAATGACTTAAAAAGAGAGAGACATAGCAGCTTATAAATATATGAAGGGAGTAAGTGCTAAAGAGGGAGGTGAATTATTTAGGTGAATTATTTGGTATAAAGAACTAATGGGATGAAATTAAGAAAAGGAAAAATTAAATTTGAGTTTCAAGAAAAAAAAGCATTAAACAGTAAGGCCTTTTAGGCTATAAAGATCCTCCCAAGTGAAGCTGTGGACACCTCACTGCTTGGAGCATTTAAAACAAGATGACAAAAAATTAGCGAATGTATAACAAGGGACAGTTGTACATGGGCAGGGAAATGCACTGCATATTTTCACAGATTTTCCCGTCACTGAATTCTAACAAAGAATGAGAAATCAGTTTGGTCATCTGATAGCAACTCCTTAATACAAGGAAAGTATCTTTGTCAACATTACCCTGTCCAATGAGATATCCTAGGTCTTTATCCCTTTAAAACACATACTAGACTGGATAACTCTGTAGAGCAGGCAAGAAAACATATCAGATAGAATTTGGTACTGATTATTAATTTTTAAAAATGTAATGTAAAGGACAATCTTTTCTATAAAACTTCAGCTGCTCAATACCAGCATAAGGATGTTCTGGGATAAAACAAAAGTGTTCTGAAATATATATAACATACAACACTTGAGTAAAAAGGAATGGTTTCTGAATTTTTTTCCAGCACACTTTGATGAAGTCTAATTATAGCTTCCATTCACTGCCTGCTCTTTTCTCCACCTATTATAACATGACCCACAAAACAGTCAGTGGCATGGACTTGATGGTGACCAGAAACAATAATCCCTTCAACAGAGTTAGTGTAGAGGTTTCAAATAAATGATAAATCAATGTGATGATGAGCTTAGAAATGAATTAATTTATCTCCCTCATCCAAGGTGTGCTGTCGACATGAAGGTGGTTAAAACAGGAAAGTTATATAAAGGAAACTTAGAACTAAACCTGCCACTCAACATGTCTGCTAGGTTTTGTGATTCAGATCAAAGAATACTACGCTCAGCTTTTCAAAGAAAAGAAGAAAAAAAACCTATGTCAAGCTGACTTGTATCTCTGTGCATAAGCAAGGTTGTAGTTATACCTGGTTAATTGGCACAGGTGCCACTCATTAAACAGAGCACAAACTGGTCCAATTTAGTTGCATCCAGTAGATTCTTTGATTCAGCTTATCTATACTTTCAGGTCAGCAGACAAGGCTAAATTATGCAGCAGATGAATTTGTGAACTATGCTGGAATGTTGTAATATCTTTACCACATTAAATACCATTCATTATAATTCAATCCTTTGGGATTTTAGAAATTCCTGTTTTTAAAATAGACAATAAAAATCCTTTATACAAACACATAAAATTTAAATAATTTAAATATTTAAATACTTAAATACTTAAATTTAATATAAATTAAATACTCCACTCTAATTACAATAGATTAGCATCAAATTTCCAACAAGCTTTAATTATGCCTTTCATAATCTGTCTGATGTTAAAAAGTAATGATGAAAACAGAGCAATGATCAGCTACAGGAAACACTGTAGTAGAATCAGTAGAATAGAACTCTATTTTTAATTGTATTTAAGTAGCTAAAGCTGCAGATGGGCACCTAGTGAGATTTTCTAAAGCATTTAAGCATGGGAGTTAGGTGCCTATGTGCTTCTGAAGATCCCAGAAGGTGCCTGTCTTCATCTTTAGCTGCCTGAATATCTTTAAAAAGTTGACCCATTGGGCATTATTACAGTAAACCAACAGCAATCAACTAAAAGCCAATCTTAAATAGCAACACAATTGAATTAATTTGTAATCTAACATTGGTGTGTTTCTAGGGTTTAAAATATGGCATATAGTAGTTAAATTCTGCACATTATGCATAATCTTATGCACTAGGGAATGTTATATTTGGAAGGGAAGGGGAGAATCCAACCATGTACGGAGAGCTAAATTAATATCTCCTTCAACATTTACATTTTCAGAACCATCAAACCTCCTTTTCAATTCTTGTGTTATCATTCAGATATGCAAATAATTTATTTGATTAATACTATTAAGAGCTTAATCCAGCAAAGCACTAAAGCGCATGCTTAATTTTAAGCACATGAGTAACCCCACTAATTTCAACAGGACAGCTTATGTACTTAAAACTTAACACATGCATAGCATTTTATACAAATTTTTAACAAAGGCACCAGTTGAACTCAATGAGACTACTCATGTGTTTGAAGTTAAGCATGCATGCAAGTCTTTGATGAATTGAGGCCAAAGTTAACAAAACTTAATGTCATTGATCACAAAGATATTCCCTTGATATCATGTAACATATTTAATCACACCTGAAAAATTGCTGAATGATTAACTCTAAATATATGGCTAATAATTTATCCTCCCATTGGCTTCTGTAGGACTTTAAATCACTGCCACAGGAATGAATTTAGTATAAAATAATTCAAATGATAAATACATTATGCTTTATTTACAATAACAAAAATGAATGCAGTCTGGCATTTAATGGTGTCTCTAAGTCCCTTAACATTTCATGAAATGGATGAAAGCACAAGTGAAAATTCTAGTATTTAAACAACCCCACTCTGCCATTTTACTGAAGGAAAACTTGTGAAATGGTTTCAGTCCCTCCTTAATGCTCAGACACATTATAAAGATGCAAAAAGTGCATGGACCCATTTGATTTTATAAAACTCTTTGCAGGTCACCTTTAAATTTCAATGTTTCTTGTAACTCTTATTCCAAAGACTGAACTTGCAAATCTATATTTCCCTTTCATAGATTCACAACTTTCTTTTTCTATCTCTTGCAACTTATTTTAATAGTCTTTTAGTTCTATAATCTGGAACTCTATGTACCAGATTCCGCTCTCAGATATACATACACAATTCCCATCAAAGTAAATTCTTCTTCACTGAATCTGTATTCACTCAACTCCTATTCACTGTTATTCAGCTGAAGTCAATTGTTATTCTGATTGGTTACTCTGGGCTCAATTACTCTGGAAAGCATAATGAGACATTTCATAGGCAGAAGATCCCTGGACATGTTCAAAGCCATCAAAGAGCAGTCTGTGAATGAGCTGACATACAAACAGTAACAGGTATTAGACCATAGCTCTGTTTTAATCAATATTCTGCCCTAAAGAAGATAATTTATATGCAGTGCTTTTTCTTAGGGGCAATGTGACATTTGTATATTCATTGTTCTGATTTCATCCAACAAGAAAATCTCAAAAGAGAAACTGCCTTCTAATTCAAGAACCTGGAGTATATAGACAGGCTATAACTGGATGGTCAGTATGAGCATCATTTTGACTTGACTTACACCAGGAAAACTCTTCAGCAATTGCTTCTTATTTACATTGATGTAAGAACAGAATCAAGCCCAAGCGGTCTGGAGGCAAAAACTAAACAACAGAACAACCATAACTCTGAAGTTTCCAGCGTAATGTAGCTTTTTTGACTGCAGTGAATGATTTGAGTAGGAGGTTTGATTTTGAAGTTGAACTGAAGTGAAATTGAAAACCTGAATTGAAAACCTGAACAGAAAATTTTAGAAGGCTATAATAAAATACTGGTTCATTTGGCTTACTCAAAAGGACCAAACAGGCCAGTACATACTTGTAATTCCTTTAGATTTAACAGAAAACATTGCCTCATTGTGAAAGTCCTTCTGAAGTATTACATATATGGAGAAAGATCCCAAGACATTACTGATAGCATCTGAGAATACAGAAAAGTCTAAAGTTTCCTGGAAATTTAGGCAGCTCAGGAGGTACTCAGCCTTTTGATCTTCTAGGAGTCACCTCAAAACAGTACCTTTTACTAGCCTTTTTATCTACGCACGTGTTGTGATTAGAACAGTAAAGTACTGAATTTTCTTTGTTTTAATCACAATTACATTTAAGATTTTCTAAAAATTCTTTTCCACTGCACAACAGAACAAAAACATTCACACTTTGAGCATGCTGCTGTGTATTGAGTCTCATTGAGATAAAAACCTCACAGCTCAGAGTTCTTTGTTCATTGACTTCACTTGTCAATTTGATACTATGCATGCTTGGCAAAACAACTGGAGAAAAACTGTTCTTTAGAGCAGACCCAGCCCATCACTCTCTGACACAGATTCATACACTTTAAGGCCAGAAGGGACCCTCATGATCATAGTCTGATCATCTGGACATTGCAGGCCACAGAATGTCACCCACCATAACCTTTGGCTGAGTTACTGAAGTCCTCAAAACTTGATATAAAGACTTCCAGTTAGAAGAAAATCCACCATTTACTCTAGGTCAAACCAGCAAATGACCTGTGCCCATGCTGTAGAGGAAGGTGAAAATTCGCCAGGGTCTCTGCCAATCTGACCTGGGGGGAAATTCTTCCTGACCTCAAATAAGGTGATCAGTTAGACCTTGAGCATTTGGGTAAGATCCACCAGCCAGAGCCTGGGAAAGAATTCTTTGTAGTAAATCAGAGCCCTCCCCATCTAGTGTCCTATGCCCAGCCACTGGAAATATTTGCTAATGGCAGTCATGGATGGGCCATTGTAGGCAACCTCATTATTCCAACCCCTCCATAGAATCATAGAAGATCAGGGTTGAAAGGGACCTCAGGAGGTCATCTAGTCCAAACCCCCTGCTCAAAGCAGGACCAATCCCCAATTTTATTTTTTTTGCCCCAGATCCCAAAGTGTCCCTCTCAAGGACTGAGCTCACAGCCCTGGGTTTAGCAGGCCAATGCTCAAACCACTGAGCTATCCCTCCCCCCTAATAAATGTATCAAGCTCTGTCTTGAAACAAATTGGGTTTTTCTTCACTTTACTTTAGAAACCTTTATCTAATTTCAAGCCTAAACTTCTTGGTGGCCAATTCATATCCATTTGTTCTAGTGCTCTTTACTTAAATAACTCTTTTCCCTCCTTGATGTTTATGCCTCTGATGTATTTATAGACAGCAAACATATCTCCCCTCATCATTCATTTTGTTAGCTCCTCAAGTCTCCTCTCATAGGGTAGGTTCTCCATTCCTCTGATCATCTTAGTAGACTTTTTCTGCACCGGTTCCAATTTGAATTCATCTTTCTTAAACATGAGAGACCAGAACTGCACACAGTATTCCAGATGAGGTCTCACCAATGCCTTGTACAATAATAACAGCACTTCCTTATCTCTGCTACAATACCTCGCCTGATCCATCCTAGGACTGCATTAGCCTTTTTCACAGCCGCATCACATTTGTAGCTCATAGTTATTGTATGATTGACCGATACACGCAGGTATTTCTCCTCCTCTATCATTTTTAACTGATACATCCCCACCTTATAGCAAAAATTCTTGTTGTTAGTCCCTACGTGCATGACCTTGCACTTTGTACTATTAAATTTTGTTCCATTTCTCTTACTTCTGTTTTCAAGGTTATCCAAATCTTCTTCCATGATATTACTGTCCTCCTACGGACTGGTAATACCTTCCAACTTTATGTCATCCACAAATTTTATTAGCACACTACCACTTCTTGTGCCAAGTTCATTAACAAAATTATTAAATAAAAGTCATCACAAGACCAACCCTTGAGAAACTCCATTAGTAACCTCATTCCAGCCTTACAGTTCACCTTTCAGCACGACCCATTAGAGTGCTCCCTTTAACCAGTTCCTTACCCATCTTTTGATTCTCATATTAATCCCATTTTCTCCAGTTTAACTAATAATTCCCATGTGGACATCATTTGTGGGGCAGCAACACAGATTTTGTTAAACTAACTTCCCCTCTTTCTCCTTCAGATTAGGCTACAGGCAGAGGTGACGCATGGACAGGGGCAAGTGGGGTCATGTGACCCCCAGATTTATGCCAGGGTGGGAGTCAGGCTGAGTGCAGCTGAGGGGGACATTCCTGGGGATCAGAGCAAACAAGAAGCAATACCAGCATAGTGCTAGCCAGTGGTTTCTACTCTCACACACAGAGTGGCTCAATTGTAATAATGAACTTAATCTTTCCCTGATCCACACACAAAAACGCCCTGCATCCTGATTTGGCCCTTCCAACAGAGAAGGTGGTACAGCCTCTTTTGAACATCCTCCCCTTCTCCCCTTTCCAAGAACTTGCAGAGAGCCATCCGAGGGCTCCAGGGCCAGTGTGCTTCCTAAGTATTATGGGGTGTCCGTACAAAAGGTAATGTATTCCCATCCTTGGATGTCATTTGTTACATGCCTGACTGACATTTATTATACTGCATGAGAATTAATACAAGTAATATCTTTTAAGAATTAAAAATAAAGCTGCTAATGGGAAAGGGGGCACTGGTGACACAGTGGATATATGTGCACTCATCTTAGCTCTAGAAATCAGAGTTCAAACACTTTGATAAAGGCCAGTGGCTATAACATTGATATCCTGTTGACATGAATGATGCCTTTAAATGAATGGAGGGTTAGGTTTTCTTATAAATGAGATGTGTCTATAGATCCTGACAGAGCCTCCCAAATGGTTCTTCTCTAAGGTGAGATTTTTGGGACTATTGATTTATTGTAGCCTTTTTGTCTTGGGCTGTGACCCCATTGGATCTCACAAGTGAAAGGGAGCTGGGTCTGGTCACTGACTGAATGGGGACCTTCTAAGACAATCTTATGTGCTACAGGAAAGGATGCTGGTGATTCAGTAGGTGGACTCCCCTTTGAGTCAGTACTGAGCCAAAGATGATAGGAGATAGAGATGCTGCCTTTTGGATGAGATATGAAAATCAACGAGTTGTGATCATAAAGGCTCGTATGGCATTTTTATTAAGCACAATGGAGTTAACCCTGTCTGTTATTCCCTTTGGGGCACCTGCCATTGGCCACAGTCAGAGGACAGGATACTGGGTTTGATGGACCTTTGGTCTGACCCAGTATGGCTGTTCTTATGTTCTTATGACACAAATAGAACCAGGTTTGGTGGTCATGTATCCCACTACCTCCTGGCTATTAGTCCACATTACAAAACAACCAAGGAATCTGGCCAAATTCAGCTTAGTGAATTACCATACTATAAATCCTCACATAATAATCACATTCACCTCTTCCGCCACTCCCATGCTCAAGCCAGTATTGGTGGGTGAAGTCATCCATATACAGAACACTTCATATATAGGACCATATACTCAGCTTGTGTAAACTGGCATGGCTCACTTAACTCAGTGGAGCTACACTGATTTACACCAGCTGAAGATCTGTCTGATAGTCTGATAGTAAAGTGATTAAAGCACTTAAGATTCCTTTAGGATAAAGGTACTTTGTTCAGAAAATATAAAATATAATATTACAGACACACACTGGAAAACAGCAAAATAAACACTGAGCACAGGATGTGCATCACTCATTGGGCTCTAATCACTCTTCAAGTCGGCTTGTTTTAATATTTATGGAGATAGGCTCTTGGCCACACTGGACATTTCTGACCACCAGTGTTAATGAACTAAACAGCAGCAAAAAGTCAGTAAGGTTCTACTTACTCTTTTGTGACTCCATCTGCCCTGATAGTAAATAAAAAATTTAAACTATGTCTGGTCAGGGGGAAGTGCCCTGCATCATTTATCATTTGATTGCAAGCCATTAGTGTAATATAAATTGATCCAAGCCCACTAATCTTTTTTTAATAAGCCTCATTATTTTTTGTAAAGAAACACTTTTTTTAGTGTTGTTCTTTTCAGTGCCTCTGCATCCCGTCTTCAGAGAATGCATGGAAAGAAGTCTTTATCCCAGGGAAACAGATGGGAAAAAAACAACCAAGTGAATCACTAGTGATTATGCCAGTGTCATGGGCAGCTTGCTGCCAAGGTTGGATGGCATGATTTCTGCTTCCCTGGATCTCAGCTATGTGGTGAAGGCAATGATGCTTGTGTTCAGATGAAAGTGCGGAAATGTGATAAGATGAGATTGGGGGGGGGGCGATTGTAGAGGGAGAGCTAATCACTAACTCTTGCCCAGCATTGCTTAAAACACCACATTTAATAGAAATTATAGAGATTAAGGTCAGAAAGGACCACCAGATCATCCAGTCCGACCTCCTGTATATCATTGGCCACCAACACACTGGCACCTGTGCACTAAACCCAACAACCACAAGGAGACCAAAGTACTGCGGCCCACAGGAGACTAAACTATGTATGTGCCACAGGCAGAGAACAGGAAGAACCAAGGCATATCACAGTGCCAAAGAAAGTAACTGCCAATCTGATCTGGGAGAAAATTCCCTCCTAACTCCACATATGGTGATCAGTTAGACACTGAGCTTATGAGCAAGAACCAGCCTGCCAAGCATCACTTGTACTTGAGGACTGGAAAATAATACTAGAGTGAAGTAGCTACATGCAAAAGCTTCCTCATGCATCAATCAAGAATTATTAGGAACAGGAGCATGCAAAATACAGACACATTTCCTGCTTTGCAGGGGAAGTTCACCCCCTCCTGTGTGCCAGCAGGGCCAGCAGGAATCCTTGTACCTTTCTGCCTGGTTTGACTGTTGTCTGGGAGAGTGGAGACAAGTCAACAATGGTGTGGGATGTACTTCTGTTTTTCTAAGCTAGACTCCTCTCTTTGTGCTCATTGAGTTTCCTTTCACCAAGGAAAACCTCTGTTGCTTTATTTCTTTCCACCTCCCTCCCTTGAACTAATTTATAGCTTTGCAGTAGCAATATTGTAGTTAACATTGAAATGGCACATCCATTCTAACCTTTATTTTATTCCTTTCATTTGGGTTCATTACTTCAGTTACCATAAAAATGTCCTTTCTAGCAATCCTTCACCTCTTCTTCCTGTCAAAAAATATTTGTCATTCCCCAAGGACATTATAACACTAGACAGCTGATCCTGGGCTCTCTCTTTCAGAGCCTGTGGATTTGTCTTCGATGATAGTTACTGGAAGTAAAAATCCACAGGCTAGTGCAATAAAGTCTGTTTAGAAGAGAATCAGAGTTTCCAAAGATTTTTAAAGAATGTATATCTGCCCTTTATATTTAGATAGAGGGAGAAAGAACCAGGCTTGACCTTCCTGTCCCTGACTGTACTGTACTTCTCTGCTTCTATTTTTCAATTTCTTAGACCCCCTTCCCAAGGGACCTGACTGCAAACTTATGAAGAGATATTACATTAAAAGTCACATAGTCTTGTGTTTTACTTCTTGTGTAAGCTGCTCCCAGACCAATTGGATGGCATTGGTCAATAAATAATTAGGGTACAAGGGAAAGCAAAATAAGAACTATAAAGGTCCATGAGTTCCCTGTATCTTCATTCTCCTATTTGGTTAGATAAAGAGAGAGAAAAGGCCACGTGGTGAAGTTCACTGAGCTTTGATTCCTCAAAGCATACATCCCTTCCACAGATAGTGTTACCAACAGAGTACATTGAAATTATTCACACAAAAAAGGTTATCTGAAAATGACCTTTTCCCAAAACGTGTCATGAAAACAGGTCACCTTTATCAAACTTATCCATTTTTAATGAAATTTTCCATGATATTATTCAATTTTGCCAGTCATTCTTGAAGTATTTTTAAATCATCAAAAATGTATTGCCTATAACCTACATTTTCTTACTGATCTAAATTTTCAGTAAGTAAAACATTCCACAATTCAAAAAATTATGTTGGTAAAAATATGGGTTAAAAACTCCTTTAAAAATAGCATGGAAAAATTTCACCCCCCAAAAATGGCAAAAGGGTCCTTTTCAAACCCTACAAAATAAGAACTTTGAAATTTCAGGTTTTTTTCCATGAAATTGTTTTTGACCAGCTCTAGATATACAATGTTGGGTTTTTAAAATATATATATATCAGCTATCCCAAACTACCACTCTGGCCATTATTAGTGGGCTGATTCATTTTAAGTGTCATGGCAGAAATAAGATTTGAAAAAAGAAAGCAAGGAAGATTATTGGCTAGCCCTGACGGTGTGTGCCACTTGCTCCATCTATGGCACCATGAATCAAAACATTAACTACTAGGAAAATTAACCCTTTCAGAATTCTGCATATCTGCTTCTGGAAGAATTTTGGTGCTGGGAAAATGCCAAAGGGCAGCCTCTTTTCAAAAACAGACTGCCTGTGGCCAGGGAGAAGGCCTGTTATAAGCATATTACTATATAATCATCTTTTATGGAGATTCTGAAACTTCCTCCGATGTACATGGTTATTGGCCATTGTCAGTGACAGGGTATGTGATTAGACAGACCACTGGTAATTTGAAGCAGTTGAAAAAAAAAAAAAAAGGAAATATGACTAGAGCTTTATGGCAGGGATTAGATTGAACCTGCTCTTTCAGGGGACAGAGAAAAAAACACAAGTTATATTGATTACTTCTGCCCACTCCTTCTCTTTCATTTATCTTCATTTATAACAATTTAGAATGTCATTGTTATTATGTGTGTAATTGGATTCTTCTGAGGAAAAGAGGTCAGATAGGAGGATTTTTAAATTTGCTGACTGCTACATTGGTTCAGTGAGTACTGTGCATAATGACCATAGTATATAAAAATCAATAAATAATTACAACATAATGGAATTGCTTCGTAATGGCTTAAATTATGGATGCTGTTTTGTAATCTAAACTGATGTCTTTGGGGCAGTTTTTTTCTGTTGTTCCACCTGGGCTTTTGAAGGGCAAAAGGTGAAATGAATAAGATGTCTTGGTCTGGGAAGTGTCTGCTAAAACAAACTACTGAGGGAGTTAGCAACCACAGAGCTCCTGATCCTTTGCTCACTCCATTATAGGGGAGGTCACCAGTGGCTTCGCCAAATTAAAAGGACTTACAGTATTTTCAGTGTGAATGGGCACGGAGAAGCAATGGTTATCAAGTTACTACCAAGTCCGTTGTCTTTTGACCATAAGGATGGAAATGGGGCACTAAACTTTGCATTCCTCTCTGAACTGCCGAAACATCCTTTCTATTGGGATTTAGTTAAAAATGGAGTTCTCACAGTGGAGAGTTCTCATAAGTTAAGTTGAGGGAAATGACATAAGAGCATGTTTTGGTTTATGGTGGTAAGGGGTGACATTTTTTACATCTAAATCTGAAGAAGTAATATCTAATTCCAAAATAAATTAATAGGATGTTGAAACCTTTTAGCCAAATATAGGGAGAGATTCTGTGCTGCATCTCCTGAGAGACACAGAGAGGAGGTGCTGCCCAGGGGAAGGCGTCTGCATAACTTACCGGGGATGCCTAGGGACTGGTCTGCAGCCCAAATCCCTCACAGTGTGAATCTGCTTGAGCATGCTCTCTGCCACTCCCAATTCCATCTCTAGAATGCCCTCTGTGCTGGGGATACAAGCGGAGGATCTCCTGCACTGGGACAATTCTCCCTGTACCCATAGCAGCCCCTTTACATTCCTGGAGTAGCTTACAGGGGCTGTAGAAGGAACCCCCAGAATTAGCCCCATAAATTCCATGATAGAGTGAGCAGGCCACGATGCTTTAAACAGACCAAATTTGCATCCCACAGTAAAACTTAGCGAGAACTTTCTCCCTATTTGTTGGGCACCTGATATTTTCATGATTTTAAACGTCTTGGTCTCACTGTCCCATCTGCTTTCAACAGAAGCATATAATGGCATGATACCAAAGCAAAGGTGGTAGAGGAGAAAATAACCAGATTTTTGTTTCTTTCTTAAATGCAGGGCTGGCTGCCAGGTGTTGGTGCTATTTGCATTGAGTAATGCAGCTCAGTAAATAGTTTTATTTAGTTATCAAATGCAAATGACCTGAAAGCAACATTTATAGCTGAAACTCAATGCTGCCATATGGGAACTCTAGGTTCTAGAACAGCCTCAAGGTCCTTATTCCCTGAGCGGAGACCTTAAGAGTGTGGGCTCACTGTCCAGTGAAGATCTGAAGATCTAGTTAAAGGTTTTAATTTATAACTGCTGCAGGGGATGGGGGAATGAATATAATCAAAAAGGGGAAGGGAAGGGGAGAGTTTTCAGAATTATGGGATGAGTGAAAAGCCTAGTGTCGTCTGATGCCTGGAACCCCTCTTTAGAGATTTTGTCTTCAAGATTAATAAGAGAAAAAGAAACGTACATTAAATTGCCTAGGGAGGTTGTAGAATCTCCATCATTGGAGATCTTTAAGAGCAGGTTAGACAAACACCTGTCAGGGATGGTCTAGATAATACTTAGTCCTGCCATGAGTGCAGGGGACTGGACTAGATGACCCCTCAAGGTCCCTTCCGGTTCTATGATTATGGGCCAAATTCACTTAAGCCCCCAGGCAGTCCCATGCACATTATACTTCAGCATCAGATGTGGCATTGCAACAACCTACCTACTGGGGATTTGGGGGATTTTCATTACCCCTGGGGAAGTACATTGGCCCTAGTGCTTATCGTCCTCTGCCACTACCAATAACCCATCTGTCCAAGAGATTCTGATTGGGACTTGGGCAACTTCATTGAGCTTTACATCGAACATTTTCATTGGTCTTTACAGCTCAAAAAATAAAATCTCTGGGTTTTATGGGACCAATCTAGGAAAAAACTTGTGTTTGGCTTGGGTAGTAAACAATCATGTTGACAATGAAATGCTAGTGTCATTCTGGGTTTACGTCTGCCCTTCATATGCAGGTTTGGCCTGCCACCCTCTGGCTCACATGCCAGGGCTTTCCAAGCTCTTCCTTACAGTATGTGGACAGAGAGCAATCTAGGACACTGGTGGGCCTCCAGTTCTGAAGTCAGAGGGAGGAAATGATCATGCTACTACTGTTTTGTTCCTGCAGGCTGCATAGGGATATCTGGGTGACCCAAATAGAGAACTGCTGCAAGAACTCACAAAACAGCATTTATTGGAAAGATGCACTTATTTCAGTTTCACCGGACAACCTTTTTGATCCATCTATCAAAGCTCTCGCAGTTCTCATTTGAAGACCTGGGCAAAACAATAATGAATATTGAGGAAAGGACATTCTTCTGTATCCAGAGCATTTCAATAAATAAAAAATAAGTTTGAAATAAATCAGTTTAGCCCCACTGCTGTTTGCCAACGCCTGCTTCTAATGGTAATTATGTCCCTATTGCCCTTCTTTTAAAAAAACAAACACATTCAAGCAATTGAATGTTTTTGTCAGCTCATTCAATATGTCCCTTTCTGCTGATTATTTAGTCTCATTGCTTCATGACATTGGCATTCCTGATTTTGCCCAACCCCCTGAAGTATATATGTAGGCAACAAGATAAGCAATAATTCTCCTTGCTTTTAGTATTGTGCATACCCACTGGCTTGCAATGCTCCTAGCTCCCCAGTGAAAGAAGCAGTGTAACAATATTATAATGTATGCCAACTCATTATTCAAATATTGCAGATAATTTCCCCATCATTTTCATGTTCCTATGGCAGCATGCCGCAATCTTTCTCCTCCTACATAAGACTCTGTAAAACAAGAAAAGATTACTGTAATCCTTTTCTTCCCATGTCACACAAGTGCTGTAATCATCTTGCTATGTCAGATGCAAATTTCTATCCATAAATGTCAAGTCTGACTTCATAAAAGTTGCAGTAAACTGCACTGTATTTGGGTAGATTTTTTATCAGAGCAAATACACTGATAGGCGATTGATGTTCAGGTCATAATTCAATCTCTGGGTTTCTTCTGGCATTTATAAACAATTCAGGAGTGCTCTCCCTTTTCATTAAGCCTTTGATTGAATTATGTCCTGGTGTACAATTGTCTGATATGCACATGTCTGAATACAATGAATTTAAGGGCATGCATGTATTAGAATACTGTCAGTGCTCCTCTTGAGCATACAATGGGTAAATATCTAAGCTAAGGGGAGGAGTGGCAACTTCCCCAGTGCCATGCTGATTTCTGGGAGCGTGACCCATTTGTGGAAAATCCTCTGCTTGGGATGATAGAGACCAAGCTCATATCTTAGAGAGACCCCAGGGACAGACAAAGAGCACCACTACAGAGAAATTTTGATTATGTCCTCAGAAAAGACTTGATTCTCTCTCATGCAAAGGCTGCATCACTGTAGCACTGTAAAGAGGCCTTACAGTGTGTGTACATGCAATTTAATTTAAGGCTCCTTTACAGTGCCAGAGTGCAGCAACAGGGCTTTAGCATAAATGAAAATCAAGTTCTCTGAAGCTCATGGTGAGAAGAAAGCCGTCACAGTGACAGCTGCCTCAAGGGGAAACTGCCAAATGACAAAGTGGGTAATAAGCCCCTCTTTGATACACCTAGAACATGAAAAGGCACTAGCATTTTGAATTGTGCAATTAAACCTATTTAGTCTCAGAAATAATAGTTAGCAGAAGAGGGGTCATGGCTTGATTTTCAAAGGCACAAATGGCAGTTAGGTGCCTAACTGCCACAGAAAATCAATTGGTACAAAGCATCCCATCACTGGAGACATCTCCTCTAGGTTCAGATTGTGGGGAAATTGCACTGCAGCTGCCTGTATTCTCTCTATGGGTCATTAGAGAAGTTTAATTCCTGGACCTTTCTCTAGGCTTAAATTTGATTGCACCAAAATTGTTCTCTAAGGCATATTGCAATAGAAATCAAACCCTATATTATATGTTTCTTCTCTATGAAACGGAATAAGAATAATCTCAGTGTGATCTTTTGGAAACCCAGGTGACCTTTGCATTACCATATTAAACTGTCTGAGAGGCAGGCAGCCTGGGGAAGAGAAATTCTCATTTTTATGCTATCAGGTGAATGAAATGGCACCTTGAGGATGGCTTCCAAAGCAAGGTGTAAAAAACTGAAAGTGTGCTGGAGCAGCAGCGAAGGTCTTTGGGCCTAATAAAATCATAAGGAACCTCAACATCCTGTTAATTTCTATAGTTTCAATCCTGCCCTTATATTCCCTGATGTCCATGGGTACTGACAATGCAGCAGACTTAGCTGTATAGTGGACAGTATATAGGATACCCAGGATAAATACTTGTTAAAAAAAGGGGGGGGAATCAATTTGAGAGTAGCTGACAAAATAAGGAAGCACTGTTTGTGAAGCATGGATCATTCCAGACTAAACTGATCACATTTCCATGATAAAACAACAACATATCTAGGGTGGAGAACGGGACTGGGATAGATATATGATCTCTGGATTCCAGCAAAGCCTTTGATATAATACCTCACAGAAAGCTTATTGACTGACAGTGTGGAGATGTACTGTCTGGCTAATAATGCTATCCAGTGGGATAACTGGCATATTGAATTCAGTTGCTGTTACCAGTGAGAGTGGGACCTGGGAGGTTTCTGAAACAGGACCAGTGCGGAGAAGAGTAACTAAATCTACAGACAATACAAACCTAATAATGTATACAATTGATGTTAATTCATGGCAAATTACAGAGGAATCTACGTTGGCATCCTGGCCCCACTGAAGTCAATGAATGTTTTGCTGTTGTCTTTGATGGAGCCAGGATTTCACTTCTGGAATTTGGTTGGAAGAAAGTGAAAGGTATCCCTTTTTTTGGTATCAAAACACAACCACAGCCAATGTACATTCCCACAGCAAAAGTACATCTTAGCCATTGCAGCTGCAAATCCTCCCTAAGGGCCAGACTGACTTCAGTAAGACAACTCTGTAAGAAACTTCTCATCAGTGTGAGCAAATAGGTCACAATCTAGCCCACCGTTAGCAGTCATGGTATGCAAGTCACTGAAATCAGTATAGCTCCGTCATCTTTTCTATAATGAAAACTGAGGGCCATTTACATTGGACAGTCCAAATTCTCCTAATTCCTTTAAATTGACCTCAGTGTTGGCAAACAGAGCTTTTTCTGCGGTTGGCCCAAGACTGTAGAATGAACTCCCACAGGAACTAAGGATCATTACAAACCTCACCACATTCCACTGTGACTTTGCCTTTTCTAACATAATCATACGGGGTAGAGGGGGAGTGTGTATGTATGTAAATTCACTCCACTACACATACTTCTGCCCCTGGGAACAGGGTAAGAGAACAAACACATGACAGATATAAAATATTTTGCTAAATGTACCATTGGAAGGGGCTCAGCTACTACAGTGATGAGTGTGGCATAAAAAGCTACGTATAACAGAAAAATAACTTGATCTTCACTGACCTGGAGTCTTGTCTGGTTTCTATTTTCCTTTGTTTTCATGAAGCTCCTATCATTTTCATTATTTTCAGGCTTTCATAACATTCTAAAAAAATTCCCTTTGTGAAATAGATTCATAGACTTTAAGGCCAGAAGACTATCATCATGATCATCTAGTCTGACTTCCTTCATGTTGAAGGCTATAGAACTTCGCCCACCCACTCCTGTAATAGACCCCTAACCTTTGGCTGAGTTACTGAAGTTCTCAAATCATGATTTAAAAACTTCAAGTTACAGAGAATTGACCATTTACACTAGTTTAAACCATACCCCATGTTGCACTGGAAAGCAAAACAAAAACAAATAAAACCAGGGTCTCTGCCGACCTGTTGTGGGGGGAAATTCCTTCCCAACTCCAAATATGGTAATCAGTTGGACCCTGAGCATTTTGGCAAGACCCAACAGCTGGACACCTGGGAAAGAATTCTCTGTAGTAACTCATAGCCCTCTGCATATAGTGTAGCATCACTGGCCATTGAGGATATTTGCTGCTAGCAGTCATAGATCAGTTACATGACATTGTAGGCAGTCTCATCACATCATCCCATTCATAAACTTATGAAGCTCAGGCCTAGAATACACTAAAGCTTTAAGTGGTTGTAAATTACGCTAGTCAAGTTATGTAAGTTACATAATTTAAGTCAACATAACTTATATTGACTTAAAGTGGTGTCTACACCACACTATGTCAATGGGAGATGCTCTTCCGTCAACATAGCTTCCGCTTCTCATTGAGGTGGATTAATTAAGTCAATGGGAGAGTGCTCTCCTGTTGACTTATTTTGTCTTCACCAGACCTGCTAAATCGATACTGCAATTTAGCCTGTAGTGTAGATAAGGCCTCAGTCTTGAAGACTGTTCCAGAACTTCACTCCTCTGATAGTTAGAAACCTTCATCTAATTTCAAGCCTAAACTTGTTGATGGCCAGTTTATATCCATTTGTTCTAGTGACAACATTAGCACTTAACTTAAATGAGTCGTCTCCCTTCTTGGAATTTATCTCTCTGTTGTAATTATAGAGATCAATCATATCTCCCTTCAGCCTTCCGTTGGTTAAGCTAAACAAGCCAAGCTCTTTGAGTCTCCTCTTCTAAGGTAGGTGTTCCATTCCTCTGATCATCCAGTAACCCTTCTCTGCACCTGTTCAAGTTTGAATTCATCTTTCTTAAACATGGGAAACCAGAATTGCACACAGTATTCCAGATGAGGTCTCACCTTGTACAATGCTACTAACACTTCCATATTTCTACTGGAAATACAATGCCTGATGCATCCTAGGACTGCATTAGCCTTTTTTATAGCTGCATCACATTAGTGCCTCATAGTTATAGCTGCATCACATTAGTGGCTCATAGATTGACCAATATTCCCAGCTATTTTCTCCTCTTCTGTCATTTTCAACTGATATGTCACCAGCTTATATCAAAATTTTTTGCTGTTAGCCCCTATGTGCATGACCTTGCACTTTT
This sequence comes from Eretmochelys imbricata, assembly GCF_965152235.1. Taxonomy (NCBI): domain Eukaryota; kingdom Metazoa; phylum Chordata; order Testudines; family Cheloniidae; genus Eretmochelys; species Eretmochelys imbricata. Next base: position 74,967,450 of record NC_135578.1, read on the forward strand.
CACTTCTAAATTTCATCCAATTTCTATTACTCCAGTTTTCAAGATTGACCAGATCTTCTTGTGTGATATTCCAGTCCTCCTCTGTATTGGCAATAACTCCCAACTTTGTGTCATCTGCAAATTTTATTAACACACTCCCACTTTTTGAGCCAAGGTCATTAATAAAAATGTTAAATAAAATTGGTCCCAAGACCAATCCCTGAGCTCTTTTAGTAACCTCCCTTTACCCTGACAGTTCACCTTTCAGTATGACCCATTGTAGTCTCCCCTTAACCAGTTCTTTATCCACCTTTCAATTCTCATATTAATACCCACCTTCTCCAATTTAACTAATAATTTCCCATGTGGAACAGTATCAAATGCCTCACTGAAATCCAAGTAGATTAGAGCTACTGTATTTCCTTTGTCTAAAAAACAGTTACCTTTTCAAAGAAAGAGATCAGGTTGGTATGACACAATCTATCTTTGTAAAACCATTTTGTATTTTATCCCAATTACTGTCTACCTTTATGTCCTTAACTGCTTTCTCTTTCAAAATGTGTTCCAAGACAATTGAGGTCAAACTAACAATTGTAGTTTCCCATACCACGTTTTTCCCTTTCTTAAAAATAGGTACTACATTAAAAATTCTCCAGTCATAGGGTATGGCCCCCGAGTTTATAGATTCATTAATAATCCTTGTTATTGGCAGAGGCAGATTACTATTTTGTGGGGCCGTGGGTCAGAGCAAGTGGGGGCCCCTCCCCACCCCTTCTGCCTGCAGTCCCCCCACTTCCCACCACCACACTCCTGCTGGGGAAATGGGGTTAGGTGGGGGGGACTTCCTCCATTCCATCCCCCTGGTGCTCCTGCCAGGGAGCAGGGTCAGAGTGCCGGGGCTTCCCCACACCTGTCCAGCACTCCTGCTGGACAGCAGGGGCAAGGTGCATGGTCTTCCCCCGCAGAAGCGCTGGGTGGGTGGAGTGAGGCAAGCCCCTGCACCCCAACCCCAATCCCTGACAGGAGCGCCAGTGGGCTGGGTGGGACACAGGGGCACGCATTTTTCTGGGGGCCCCCATTTGGCTGTGGTCCCTGGGCATGGGCCCCATTGGCCCAGTGGCTAATCCACCCTGGGTTTGCAATTTCATGTGCCAATTTCTTTAATATTCTTGGATGGAGATTATCTGGGTCCCCCAATTTAGTCCCACTAAGCTGTTTGAGTTTTACTTCCCTCTCAGATGTGGCAATTTCTACTTCCATATCCTCATTTTCATTAGCCACCCTGCCACTACCCCAAGCTCCTCATTACCCTTATTAAAAAATGAGGCAAAGTATTTGTTTAGGTGTTGGGCCATGCCTAGATTATCTTTAATCTCCATCCCATCCTCAGTGCTGAGTGGTCCTACGTTTTCTTTCCTTGTTTTCTTTTTATTCATAGGGCTATAGAACCTTCTACTATTGGTTTTAATTCCCTTTGCAAGGTCCAGCTGGCTTTTGACAGTTCTCACTTTATCCCTACACTTTCCAACCTCCAAGTGGTAGCTTTCCTTCCTTATCCATCCCATCTTCCTCATAGGCTTTCTGCTTTCTTTTAATAACCTGTTTGAGATACTTACTTATCCAAGTAGGTCTGCCACCCTTCCCTATTAATTCTTTTCCCCTGGCTTGGGATGCAGACTTCAGATACTTTAAGTCAAAGTTGCAGAAACTAATTCCAAGCGTCTTCCATTTCAGATACTTGAGTTCTTCAGTCCAGTTCACTTCCCCAAGTAATTTCCTTATGTTTTTAAGTTTGCTCTTTTGAAATCAAGAATCCTAGTTGCAGACCTATTTTTGTTTATCCTTACAGTTAGTTTAAACTGAATTAGCTCATGATCACTCAAACCAAGGTTGTCCTCTACAACCAGTTCTTCTATGATCTCCTCACTAATCACCAATACAAATCTAAAGCGGCATCATTTCCTGTTACTTTGATAACTATTTGTTGAAGAAATCTGTCAGCTATCACATCCAGCAAAATCTGGGCCTTATTATTAGTAGTAGCACTTGTCCTCCAATCTATATCTGGGAAATTAAAGTCTCCCATAATCACATAATTCCCTGTAGTATTTATTTCATTAAAAACTTTAAAGAGGTCTCTATCCATATCCAAATTGGATCCTGGGGGTCTGTAGCATACCCAAGCACTATCCCCGGGGAGCATTTGGTAGCTTTCTTCCCCAAACTGATTTTGACCCAAACAGACTCTGTTTTGTCCATTCCATCACTTCTAATTTCTTTACGGTCTACCTCATCATTAATATACAATGCTACTCGACCACCTTTACCTTTATTTCTGTCTTTCCTGAACAGCGCATACCCTTCAATATCTGTTCTCCAGCCATGACCACTATTCCATGCTGTTTCTGTTATCCCTATAATATCTGGTTTCACTTGACACACCAGTAGTTCTAGTTCTTCCATTTTGTTACCCAGGCTCTTTCCATTGGTGTACAAACATCTTAGTTATTGCTTGGCTTCGCAAAGATTCCTTTCCCGCTTAGGTACAGTCATCATATTGCCAGTATCGCTACCTGACTGTTAGCATCATTGGTATCGGTGCTATCTTTCCTCTTAATGTTCATTCTTACTGCTGTTCCTTTCTCCATTGTTGTATTCTCTCTTTCTTGATTTTCCTCCCAGTTAATTAGTATCAGGCATGGGGATTACATGAGCATCTCCCAGCCATCTCCCCCTGATTCCTAGTTTAAAGCTCTTTCAGTCAGTTGTGCCACTCTCAATCCCAGAAGTCCATTTCCCTCCATACTCAGGTGGAGTCCATCCCATGAGAACAGTCCTCTGTCTGTGAATGCCTCCCAGTGGTCACACATCCCAAAGTCCTCCTCATAGCACCATTGCCTGAGCCACCTGTTGATCATCATAATCTTGTCTCTCCTTTGTTCTCCTCCTCAAGGGACAGGTATAATCACCCTGAAGATCACCTGAGTCTCCATTTCTTTAAGCATCTTCAGCAGCCTAGCATAGTCTCCCTTGATGCTTCTAGATTCTTTCTAGAACACATCATTTGCTCCCATGCGAAGGACAATCAGTGGATTCTTTCCCATTAGGATCCTCTTCAGCCTCAGGTCCACATCCATTATCTTCCAGCAGACAGCACACCCTTCTATTCTCTGAATCAGCTCTCGTGACAAACCTGTCCTTTCTTCTGAGTAGGGAGTCACTAATACATAGACCTGCCTCTTCCTGTTGTTGGTATGATTCTCCAGCTTTCCTCCTGTTCTTTCTGGCTGCAAGTCCTCTTGTCTTTTGTTCTCACTTTCAATCTTCTGTGAGTCATCCTCTGTTCTCCTGGGGCTCTGAACTCTGGCTATCTCCATTGACTCTTCCCCTTTTCTTGTAGGACTAGCTGATCTTCTCTACTCTCTTGCCCTCCCACCTTCTGTTACTGCCCGATGCACCCCTTCTTCATTTTCCAACTCAGAAAACCTGTTCCTGAGCTCTATTTCTCCTTCAATAGCTGGTCTTTTCCTCTGCCTGATTCCCGTAGTCACATGCTTCCACTGGCCACTTTCCTCACCCAGCAGTCTACCTTCAAAGTTCTCCTGTCCAGCTTGCATCTGTGAGTCTTGAGTTTTCCCTTCATCCTCCTCTCGCCTTCTCTCCATCATCTGCTTGAATCCCCCTCAAAACTCAACCATAATGTTTCATGCTTCTTCTCAGGTCAAGGATAAATGTATTTAAGAAGTTTGTTATGACTCTGTTTAATTGATTTTGACATAATTGGGGGAAAGAGTGTTGCTCATAATTCAAACATTATTCCATAGGCTTGGCCTGATTCTCCATTCCCCACACCTTGTGTAGTCATTTACACCAGTGTAAATCAAATTGGAAGCACTTCACACAAGGTTTACACCAGTGAAAATGGCTAAATGAGGTGAAGAAAAATGAAGAAATGGGCCACTCTGCTATTCTTTGGGGAAAATGGAATCAACTTTTATTCAACAAGAAGGGACGTCTTTGAGATGTTTAGCAAAATGAAATAATTCTGCTACATATGGACCAAATTATCCGCTGGCCTAACTCCACTGACTTCAATGGAATTGTGACAGCAGAAATTTTGGCCCCAAATGTGCAACTTTGTCTACTAATTTCTTAAGAACATACGGAGGTGTTATGCTACAGGATGTATATATCTGAGCACTATATATTTCAAATGCTGTATCAGCCAGTTAAACAGTCTAGTTGGGAGAGCTGGTCAAAATATGCCAACTGTCTTTTTTTCTGAAAATTTCTTTAAAATGTTTTTATTTCCCATGGGTTTTGTTTGTTTGCTTTTTTATCAAAAAATCAAAAATGAAACTCCAAAATAATGTACGTTTTTGAAAACCAAATAGTTTTCAAAAACTGGAAAAAAATCAGTTTTGTTGTTGGAAAATTTTGACCAAGCTGAAAAATTGTGTTTTGGTTGAAAAGCTATTTTTTGTTAGTTGAAAAAATGTTGACCAGCTCTTATTGGGAGTACTTTGCCTGGCTTGTCTGTATTAACCTTGACAATTTCTGATATCTCCTTCCACCCCATTAATCTTCCTATTACATTCAAATATGTGTTATCATTTAAGTTGTGTGTTCTTGTAACAGAGCAGTTACCTGCTGAGCTCCCCCTTGTGTCCAGAATGGCTCTGCAGCACCCTGCCTCTGTTTCCCTTTAATAGGGCCCCTTACTAATGCCACATAGTCTGTCTCATCCAATCCCAGCCCTTCTTTTTTGTATTTATTTATTTTTATGATTTTATTAACACAAAGTTCTGAAAACAAACACCAAAATACCCTCTTCCACCCAGCCTTCAGTTTGGCCCAGCCCCTCACTCCTGAGGAACTGTTCCTTCCTGCTCTCTTAGCCCCTGGAGAAGATGCAGGGCCAGACTTGCCTTCTTTCCAAAAGGAAAAGAAAACTTCCCACTGAGTTTCTTTCCCAGGCCTAACTCTCTTCCTCAGGGATAACTGGAAGAGACCCTCTCTCCTGTAAGTTTCACTCTGCGGTTCTGCTGCTGCGGCCAGTGCTCCTCACAGACTTTAAGGCCAGGAGGGCTGTATATGTGTAGTCTCAGTAGATAAGTTCCATTAATAAAGCGAAGTGTGCAGTATGCAGTACTGTTCTGTGAGTACAGAATCTTGCTCTTTCCTTGAAGAAAGGAAAAATGCTTGATATTTTTGATTTAGACCCGGTCTACACGTAAAAGTTGGGTTGACCTAGCTATGTCGCTCCGGGCTGTGAAAAATTCATACTCCTGAGATATGCAGTTGATCCAATCAAAGCCTCAGTACAGACACTGCTAGGTCAATGTAAGATTTTTTCTGTTGACCTAGCTATTGCTTTTCTTGGGGGGAAGATTAACTACAGTGATGGAAAAAACCCTTGCCCTGCTGTAGCAAGTGCCTATTCTATGGCGCTACAGTGACACAGCTATGACAATGCAGCTACACTGTCGTGTAGGCAAAATCTTAGTCACACAACTGCTATCTCATGAGTGTATATCATGCATATTAAGGGCACTCAAAGGATTAGCACAGACTAAAAATGAGCATAGATCACACTGCAAGCTGCATTCATAAACAAGTTAATGTGAAAGGTGTGAGCCGCAGAAGGCAAACAAATTGAAACAACAGATGAACTGAGATCTCAGCAGCATCCAGTCTCATTCATCATGGCTTGTTAACATAATGAAGAATGGACTCCCTCTCCTGGTGGATCAAGGTGTCACAGGGGAGGAAAATGACAAAGTGTAAAGCTCTTAAAAACCCCATGTTTTCATCCAAATCAAAAAGGAAAATGGCATTAGGAAAACTGCAATTTTATGTCTGTCTCCTCTCATAAGAGACTGGTATTTGAAATGGCACTTGCTTCTGTTGCCATACCTTGAGTTTCTATAGGAGTAGTTATAGAGTTGTATCCTCACTGATACTAGTATGTCCAAAATTCCATCTATAAAACCATTTGTAATCTTCACTGGGGGAATTTCTACCCTTGTCAGCCTTCCAATTACCTCCAATATAGGATGCATCACTGATGTGGTAATGCAACGTTCTCCCTTCCCAATCATTTTAGATGAAGACCTGAACACAATTTGGGATTCTGCTTCCTGATAAAGACACAGACCTGGTTACACTAACATTGCCTTTGAGACAGAAACAAATTCTTTGCTCTCAGAGTAATATCAAAGAACATACGCTGAATAACTGAAACAAACATTCATTCAGGGAAGTTCTTGCCAAGCCTTTCTTCTGTCTGAAAGAGAAAGAAAACATATTCCCTAGAAATACCCTAGACTAAATGCTAAGGGGAAGATTCTACCATCCATACTCATGGTAAGGAGTCCTTTTTTCAGGAGTAATCTCATTGAACTCAATGGAACACTCATGGATTCAAGTGCCACTCAACATGAATCTGGCCCTGAACATTTAGGTTGGGTGTCTGAAGCTAGGCAGCTTAATCCATTTAGTTACTTAAATAAAAGTGGCTTGATATTTAGAGATGCAAAATGGCCAGAGCTTAGGTAGGTCTTTGGCCAGATGAATGCTGCCGATGCAAACAGCCAGCATGAAAAAATGTGAGCCACTGTCCTTTTGATCAGCCAATAGCATATCAACAGCATTGAGTATTTCAGTTTTCCATTTCAAAAAAAGTAATTTTTTTTTCCAACCGCTCTATCTGACTCTTATTTCCATGCACAGACAGCGTAGTAGGAGAAAGAATCCAACCCTTAAACTGCTGATTGTTTCTTTTTATTTATCTCTGGCTGTCCTGGTTTGGACAAGCTTGCAAACAGAAACAACAAAATAAGAGCTGGTCAATAAATTTCCAATAGAAATGTTTCCCATCAAAAAATGTAGTTGAATTAAAATCAAAAGTTTAAGTTTCCGGTGAGAAAAAATTAAAATATTTTATTTTGACAAATTGAAATGTTTCCATTCATTTTGTTTAGACTTTTATATTATATTAAAATATTAATTGTAATAGTTGGCAGAGTAAAGTGAGGTCTTACGCTCAGCTCAATGATATTTGTCTGTCTGTAATGCAATAACTTTTGAACGTTACATCTGATTATTTCCAAAATTTCAGGGAAAGTTCTAAGAATCAAAGGGAAGAAACCTATTAATTTTGGCGAAATTTGGAAAACCAGGAGGGGGAAATGCAGAATTTCCAGCATCTGGTTAGCAGATCCAGCAGTTCAACCACCTCTATAATTGTCCATAGATCAAAAAACAGGTTGAGAGCAGCCATTAGCGCACTTCAGAACAACAACACCCCCCTTTCTCAGCTCTGCTTATCCTCTGAATACAGTTTAAAATGTTGAAACCCTGAAATACTTATCTACCAGACCAAAAAAATGGTAGAGGGAAGGGGGAATGGGAGACGGCATTAGAGGTATGGGGGAATTGAGGTACACTCAGAGTCCTTGGAATGGCGAGGGGGAAATGGGAGACTGGGATTGACAGAAAGGGGAAATAGGGAGTATACAAAACCTCTTGCATGGGGGAACAAGGAGCACACAGAACCCATGACAATGGGAGAGAGAATGGAGGATTCTGGTATGGGAGAGAAGGGAGCAGTGGAAGGCATGTGAGGAGGAAAGGGGAAGGGGAGAAAAGGGGAAAACTAGAATGCCTGGCATGGGCGGGGGGTGCATTTCAGGGATTCCCTGAAGTAGAGGAGCATGGGAAGATGGCACACAGGGAATTTTGGGGGATAAATGAAGGATATGCAAGGAGCACCTGGTGTGTGCAATGCACTTAGCCTACAGAAGAGATAAAGTGTTCAATCCTCTATTATGTGTCTCTATATATATTATAGTTAAGAATTGAGTATCTAAACAAAATGTTTTGAAACTATCAAAAATGGAACATTTCAAAGGTCCCTAATAGAATTTTTTCTGAATTTTTGTTTCACAGGAAAATTTGAAGTTTCAGCTTTTCATTCCAATTCAAATTCTTTTTTAAATGTCAAAATTTCCTGTAGAATGGAAGTTCTTGTTCCCAACCAAGTGTAGTAAAAATATAGCCATTTGCTGTAGCATTTCCAATTCAACCAGAACCAGGAATTACCAGCAATCTTGTCTGCAAGCCTCTGACTGCACAAGCTTTGAGTGTGCATCCATTTGAGATTCTGCCTTCATTAGCTGTGCTAAACTTCTCTTCTCTGGAAGCTGCATTTTGCACTTTTACAGGCTATCCGGAGGATTAGCTAGTTCATGCCTGTATAGCGCTTTGAACAGTTAAAGCATGATATGAATGATAAGTCTTCTTCTTTTTCCACCTTTGCCTTGTTCCATTAGCCAGGCTCAATGGTACACAGAGCATGCATGATTGGCACAAATTTTACAAACCAGCTAGCCAGGCCTGACATTCTTGGTCTGCCATAGGAGGTTTTCTCCTTCTAGGTGGACTGCCTACTATGCCTGACAATCCCTACCTGCCCAATAAAGGCACAGAGAGGGGAAGTGACTTGTCCAAGGTCACCCAGCAAGTCAGTGGCGGAGCCAGGAATAGAATCTAAGTCTCCAGAATCTCAGTCCTGTACCCTCTCCTTTATACCATGTTGCCTCCCTTATATAAATGCTAAGTATCATTATTAATCAATATCAGGCCAGATCATCATTAGCTTCAATGGAGCTGTATCAATTTACACATGCTGAGCATCTGGACCACTATTGTGATTCTCAGCTGAACTTAGATTGATAAAGTTTTAGTTTAGTGATGACTTTTTTAGGTGTTAGTTTACCAGGAAATCACATTTGTTCCCACCCACATGGCTATTACCTTGTTTTGCTAGATTGTTTTAGGCAAGTGCACACTTTATCATTGTGACAGTAATCTAGCTATGAGAGAGTTAGTTGCAAACAAAAACTGAAACCCACTTGCTGTGTTGTGTGGGTTACAGCATGTAGTAATGTATCTTCTCTTTGCTGAAAACACAGTGATTAGATAGCACTCATTCAAGGTATTTGAATTAGAGATGCATGTACCACATCAAAAATAATCAAAGGCAGTTTAGGAAATGAAGTTGACGGAGAGAGGAGCACTTGCCAAAGAAACATTTAATTTGCATCTAATAGAGCTATTTTAAGTTAATTTTGACATTACATTATGATAACAACACTTGTTGACATTTAAAGTGTGTAAGAGACAAGACTTGCTCTGTAATGAATTCAACTTTTTTTTAAAGCAATAAATATATAAATAAATTCCATAGGTGGAAAAAAACCACCTTTGCCTTTTGTTGTACATAAGCTACATCTGAAATCTAAGCTAATTTGCCACAGGGCACATCCTTCAGGAGCAGGAGAAACTCACAGGATGCAGAATTTGGAAAGATAGTTCTGCAAAGCTACTTATATATTGAAATAGAAGAGTTTAGATGAGGACAATAACCACAGGCCAGCTAATTCATCCCCTGCCTGCTGACTGGGTAGCTGCTCTACATCTTAGTAGTTATCTCCAGAAATATTGATATATGCCAATATTTTTATATACCATATACCTACGGGCCAGAAAATCACAACCACTTATAGAAAGCTGGGGTGCAGAAAGACACCACACCAGCAGCAGTCTTTGGAGACCTTCCTCCTTCAGAGAACAGAGGCTGGGAGTCTGACTCCAGGAGCACTGTGCAACAGACACAGGAGAAACTACTGCTAAATGTAACAGAAAGTTGTTTTTGCTTTCACAAGCGCTGGCCATGGGCTGTCAGCCAATGCCGAAAGAAGGTTGGGTCACAGTCCCACTCTACCCTCTCTGGGCTGTCTAGTGTCATTGACAGGACCAACAGTCTCCCTCTTTGCATTTGGGTAGTGCAAGTTGCAGGATTCTAGCCAAGTACTACACAGGAGCATGGGCTGCACTCTCTTGTCCCCTTGCAATTTTGCAAAGCAGCTGGAACCTAATACGTGTGCAAGGGTAACACACAGAGAGAAATGCTTTTGAGGCAAACACCTCCCCTCTGCTGAGTGCATCCCTGCTTCACCCAACAAAATCTTAGAAGTGGAAACCTGAGTGATGCACCCAGTATTGTGAATGAAGCTGGAAATAGAGCAAGCATTTTTTTTAAATGCATGAACAGTACGTCTGCCTAGCTGTTCCAGGGAGGATGAGTGGTTTTGAAATTAAGCCAACAAAGTCCCTGCTACTACAGAGTATGTGGAAAAAGATCACCCCCTTTAGGTCACAAGAGAAAAATGATTTTGTAGTCTCCTCTAAGTCCTTCTTTTGTGGACAACAGTAAGTGACCTCATTATTTGACCTGGTTAGAAATATCTGTTCATGTGAGAGGAGCTGCAAGTCAGGACTGATTTGCATTGGCAGAGTTGTACACAAGGCCCAGCCAAGAATAGGAAGAAGGGTTGGATGTGGAGTACTGTCAAGTCTGAGGTGCTTTGGCAAAGCTTGGCAGGGGTGGGGGGCGCGTGAACATTGCCTGGCTGCACTATGCCTGAATCAAGCCAATACGTGATATCAGTTCATCATTTTCATAAGAATTAGTACAATGACACATTTTTTTAAAAAAAATACACCATGAAGTTTCATATTTGGCTATCCAGTGTTCCACACTGGAAATTGGCAGGATGTATAAGAATATGTATGTGTGTTCCCAGTGGCAACCAGGTGTCCCCCCCCCACCATGTTTACAGATAACTTGACAGGCTGCCAAAAATATTAGCAAATTTCTAATTATTTATAATTTCCTTCCAGGGGATATTTAGCCATTTAATTGGCATAACAAAAGTAAGCGAACCATCATTTGCCATGCTTATAAAATGTCAGTTAGTACTTTGTGGTAACCGATATCCAATTAACACACTAATGCATGGTTTTTTTATACCAATTAAATGTCTAAACAGTTCTTTCAGTTTTATTACACTAATAAAATGGTAATTGCGTGTTCATTGTTTCTGTAATTTTTAAGATAATGCCATGTGGATTATATCTAGCTCTCTTACACTTGTGGAAGCTCAATATACCCTGATATTAAATATGTATGACTAACTGCCTTAATACAGCTAAACAAATCGCTTATATAATCATCACTTTAAAATGACAAACAAGATGTGTTTGTTTAAAATTATTACATGTGCACTTCAGAGGAAAAGAGTGAAATGTATAAGACAAATCTGATTTGTGGAGAAGTTTGATTAGCATTTTTTTCCCCGCAGATATTTCTTCATCTTTATTATAAAATAGAACTGCCATCTGCTTTTATATAGTACCTTTCACAGCGCATTGCACCGGTGCTCAAAGACTCTAGGTTCAATTCCCATCGCTTTACAGGCTTTCTAGGTAACCTAGGGAAACTTCCCATTGGAGTAGGACATCTAAATACCTGTGAGGAGCTGAGTTTTAGTCACTCTGACCCAGATCCACAAAGATACTTAGGCTCCTAACCTCCATTGAAATCAATTAAAGGTATGGGCCTAAATACCTTTGTGAAGCTGGGTCTCTGTGCCTCTGTTTTCCATCTGTAACATGAGGAGAATAGTCCTTCCTTCTCCCACCCTTTGACTATCTTATCTATTTAGACTGTAATATCATCAGGGCAGGAACTGCCTGATGCTCCATATTATTATCACTCTGTGTACATACAGCATCTAGCAAAATGGGTTTTTATTTGCATAACACACGTACAAAGTAAAAACAGCAGCATATGCAATGTGTAACACAGCAACCAATCACAATTGTTTTCTCATTAGCTTCAGGGGAGGGAAGTGTTCAAGCTTGCCTGGGCCCAGAGCTGGGAGCTTCCTCTACTCTCGTGGTCTTCCACCCTTCCGAGTTACCTGGTGGCCCAGAGCGAGGGGGCTTCATCGACTCTCAAGGTCTGCCACCCCCTCGAGTTACCTGGCGCCACGCCCAGTGTCACCAACAATTCCCTCCTCTGAAAGCACCCAACAAGAGGGGCAGGCTGTGGGGTGGACAATCCGGGGGAGGGGCACGTGCACCCAGGTGTGAAAGGACCCCTCTAAGGTGGTGGTGTCCGCAGCAGCAATGGCTGGGGTCTCTTACTCTCTCCCCCAATCAAAGGGTCAGACAAAGGGACCCAGATGGGGACACCGAGCAGAGAACATCGGACAGCGCCCACCGCTCCTCCAAAGCATCAAGGGAGTCGGTGGATGCCGCCCAGAGGAACTCCGCCCGGATACGTGAACGGACCAAGGATCGGAAAACGGCCCCACAGTCACAGGAAACTCCATTGGCCAACCTCCTCTCTCTGGTTTTATAGATGGCTGTTTTAGCCAGGGCCAAGAGGAGGTTTACTAGGAGATCCCGTGACTTTGTGAGGCCACGGATAGGGAGTGCATAAATAAAAAGGTGAGGGGAAAAATGCAACAAAAAACGTATTAGCAGATTTGTGAGGAGCTGGAACAGGGGCTGCAGCCTGGCTCACTCCAAATATACATGCGCCAGGGTTTCCCTCACACCACAAAAGGGACAAGTATCTGGGACGGGGGTGAACCATGCCAAGTACATGCCCGTGCTCCGTGAAGGAGCCGCCAACTGATGTCCCCGATGGGCCTCGGAACCAAGATGGAATATAGGCTGGCCCACTGGGGCTGCTCACCCTCCAAAGGTGGCAAAACGTCTCGCCACTTTGTGTCGGGGCAGGACACTAGGGTGAGGGCGTGAAGGGTGTGGAGCATGAGCGTGTATAGATGTTTCCTTGGTGCGGTTTGGAAGCATACCGGCTGCAGTTCATGCAGCCGGCTCGCAGTGAAGGGGTGAGGGAGTCAATTGGGTCTGCGGGGCAGGGGTCCAATTAAAAGGTCCGGCAGGCCTGGGGTAGAGGGTGGGTGGGGTGTGCCCTCGAGCAGGACCCGGTCAAGTTAAGCTCGCGCAGTGGGCGGCAAAGTGGCCTCCCGAAGTACGCGGTGGGGGTACGAGGTCTGGAGAGCCCCATGCACCGGGCGAGCATCAGGGGATCCAGCCAGTCTCCCTGATCGTAGTCCAGGAGGTCTCCAACTCTCGTGACTTCTGCTAGGATCAAGCTCTGGCGCACCGAGCAGGACTGCGCCACCTGCACACTGAGCTGGGGGTTGTGTAGCAGGGGCTCCGCAAGGAGATCTACCCCCTCGGTGGCCGCCACAGACCAGGTCCTTAAAAACAGTTTCCAAGTCCGGAGGAGGTCCTGGTAGAAGACCGGCAGCCCGGAGACGTCTCACAGAAGACCTCCCAGATGGAGATAAAAGAGCTGCTGGTCATATCGGAGCCCTCGGATGCGGGGCAGGATGGCGTGTGCCAGTGTGCTCCATGCCAAATTGCCTGCACCATAAAGGAGCCTCTATAGGGCCTGGAGGCAGAAGACATGGACCTGAGTGTGTAGACACTTCAGGCCCTGTCCTCCTTCCTTCAGGGGTAGATGAAGAACCCCTACAGGGGCCCAGTGCGTTCCTGAACAAAAGAACCCCAGAATCAATGTCCGGAGGTTGGTCAGGAAACCCGGGGCCGGGACCAGGGTGTTGAGCTGGTACCAGAGCATGGACAGGACTAGTTGATTAAGCACCCGCGCTCTCCCTCGGAGGGAGAGACATCAGAGTAGTCCCGTCCATTTCCGGAGCCGCTTTATCACCCCGCCCTCTAAATTTTCCCAGTTCTCCGGTGGAAAGGGATGCGTGGCAGAAAGGTAAACGCTGAGGTAGAGCAGCAGACCCGCGGTCCACTGGATGGTCTGAAGCGCGGGTGGGAGGGAGCTCGCCTGCCACCAGTCTCCTACCGCCAAGCCAGAGCTCTTGACCCAGTTAACCCGAGCGGAGGAGGCCGCCGAATAGATGGCCAAGTCGCCGGGGTCCTGGATCACGAGGAGCACGTCATCAGCGTACGCCAACAGGACCGGCCGCAGCTCCGGCTCCTGCAGCACCAACCCTGTCAACCTCCTGCGGAGGAGACAGAGGAAGGGCTCGATCACCAGAGTGTACAGCTGGCCCGAGAGGGGGCACTCCTGCCATACTCCTCACCCAAAGCTGACCGGTTCGGTCAGGGTCCAGTTGAGCTTAACCAGACACTCTGCGGAAGCGTACAGCACCCGGAGAAAACCCACAAACTGGGGTCCGAAGCCAAACGCCTGCAGAGTGCTCAGGAGGTACCCGTGGTCCACCCTATCGAATGTCTTCTCCTGATCTAGGGACAGGAGGGCGAACGACAGACCGTCTCTACGCCCGAGTTCCAAAAGGTCCTGAACCAGAAATAGGTTAGATTAGGTTAACCAGATACTGCGGTCTGGGATGGTATAGGTCTGGTCTGGGTGGATCACGTCCGCCAGCACAAACCCTAGCCGCAGCGAGATTGCTTTCACTATGATTTTGTAGTCCGTGCTGAGGAGCGAGACGGGACGCCAATTTCATAAATCGCGGAGGTCCCCCTTCTTCGGCAATAAGGCGAGCACAGCTCACCTGCACGAAAGAGGGAGGACCCCGCTCTGAAGAGACTCGGCCCAGATGGTGACTAGGTCTGGGCCGAGGACGTTGCAAAACACGCGGTAGAACTCCACGGTCAGCCCGTCCATGCCTGGAGACTTATTAGTGGGCATACGACGGAGGGCTTCTGAGAACTCGGCCAGAGTGAGAGGCAACTCTAGCTGGTCTCGGTCACTCGCGCTGACCGTAGGGAGCTTCTCCCAAAGCACTCTGCAAGCACTAGGGTCGGTCAGATCCGGGGAGAAAAGATTTGCGTAGAAGGCTCGGGCCCTCCCGCACATCTCCGCCGGTTCCGTGAGGGGTGTGCTGTCTTCTACCAGGAGGCAGGTGACGTGTTTCTTGGTCCCCCTCGTTTTCTCCAGGGCATAGAAGAAGCGGGAGCCGCGATCTATCTCCTGAAGGAGGCGGATGCGGGATCGAACAAAGGTGCCCCGGGCCCGATGGTCCTCGAGGGCCCGGAGCTCCTCCCGCTTCTCCCGGAGCTCCTCCCACTTCTCCTGGCATGCTCCGCAGAGGAGCGGGTCTTTGGGGCTGGCGGCCAAATGCCTCTCCAGCTCTAAGACCTCCCGTTCCAACTGCTCTATCGCTGCATTTCTCCGTCGGCTGGTGCTCCGGGTGTAGTTGCAGCAGAAAAGCCGGGTGCGCACCTTCCCCAGGTCCCACCATCGCTGCGCCAAGGGAAAGGCACGCCTCTGCCCTCGCCAGGGCAGCCAGAATTCCCGGAAGGACGTCATGAAGCCCTCATCCTCCAACAGGCTGTTGTTAAAATGCCAATAGGCCGGCCCTGGCCTCTCCGCACAGAGAGAGGCTGTCACGGTGGCTAGGTGATGGTCAGAAAATGGGGCCAGCCGAATGCTGGAGGAGTGGGCTCGTGAGAGATGGAAGCGTGATAAATAAATGCAGTCCAACCGGGAGTGGCTCGTCCGATGGGCTTCCACCCGGACAAAGGTGAACGTGGAAGTGTCATCCAGGTGGTGGTCACGCCAGATGTCCACTAGGGAGTGATGTTTGACTATCTCCTGGAGGGTGTCCACGGCGGCCGGGCTCTGCTCGAGCCCCGAGCACTCTCGCTCCTTGAGGGTAGTATTAAAATCCCCTCCCAGGACCAGGCACTCATGAGAATCTAAGGTGCCCAGGAAGGTGGACGCCTGCTGATAGAATTGCAGCCGCTCCGGGCCTGATGTCGGGGCATAGACGTTAACAAGGTTAACGATGAGCCCCTCTATACAAACCCAGAGATTCAGCAGGCGACCCAGCACAGCCTCGGCAACCCCTAGCACCTCGGGCCGTAGGTCAGGGAAGAACAGGGTCGCCACTCCAGCCTGCTGAATCATGGAATGGCTAAAGTAGACCCTGTCCGCCCACTCCAGCTGCCAACTGTCTTCGGCGGTCGGATCCGTATGGGTCTCCTGCAGGAAAATCACAGAGTACCCTCCCTCCCGAAGGAAGGAGAGCACCTGGGACCTGCAGAGAACCATCCTACAACCCCGGGTGTTCAACCTTGTGATGGTGAGGGGTGTCATGGGGGAGGCCGGGGGGGATCCTCACTGGCAGGGATGCTCGCATCCCCCAGTGGGCCACGCAACAGTCCTTGACCCATCCCGTAGGTGAGTAATTGGTCACGGAAGACGTGGACCCACCAGTAGGCGCGGCATCCTTCTTCCCCATCCCTTTACCTTCCCCCATGAGGGCCCTTGTGGCCCGGAGGATTTGAAAAAAAAACCCCATCGCTGGAGAGCAAGCTGTACATTGTTGCGGGAGCCACGGACATCTTCTAAAAACTTCCGCAGCTCTCCTTGCAGCTCATGGGTGTGGGGGGGGTGCGTTACAGTTTCCCGGTTGTTCCCCGGCGGGGCCCTTGGTGCAGCCCCGTGGCCCACTAAAACGGGCAAGCAAGGTGCGAACCCCCGACGGGGTGCCTGATGTGCTGGAGCTTCTAGGACCGCCTCAAGCCCTGGGACGGGGGGAGGTGAAGGGAAAATAGCAGCCCCTAATGGGTTGGGGCAGGAGAATGCAAAGGCCGTTCCTTGGGGGTCATCAGTTGGAAAAGGGAAGGAGACAGCCCCGGGGGCGGCGATAACATCACAGGAGGTAGACTGGATAGGGGTAGGGGCAGGGGCAGGGGCAGAGGCAGAGGCGAGGTTCTGGGTTTCGAGAGGCAAGCAGCTGGATGGTGGCGCCTCCTGATCACACTCAAGGGTTCAGGGGGTGGGGAGGGAGCTCTCAGTGATACTGGGCGCGGGCTCTATGGTGGATTTAGCGGTCACAGCATCAGGAGGTGGATTATCTTCTGTTGGGCCCCCGCCCGGGAAGGAAATTGATTGCTCCGCACTGACGGGGGTCTCGTGTCCCGGCCGCATGGTGCCAGCTGTCACCTGAGCAGGCTCGGTGGTCGTCAGCGGGGTGCCATCAGCGGCTGGGTCGATGGATGAGTCCAGGGGCTCCTTGGAGGTGGAAGCAGAAGCAGTAGTTAGGGGGAGGGAGCATGGGGAAAAGAGGGGTGGAGTGAGGTTGCCCAAATCGAGGTTTGCTGGCAAAAGGTCGTCCTCCCCGGGGCAACCGCGGTCAGATCTAGGGCCTTGATCTCCTCAAACATGGAGGAGAGGACACTTTCCGTCGCCCCGGGGTTCTCCCTGCTGGCACCCTCCACGACGGTTGCCTCGGGGTTCACGGGGGCTTCGGGTAGTGTCAGGACAGAAGGGGCTTCCTCGAGGGTCTTGGAAGGGAGGGTCTCCTGTGGAGGGAAGACACTATCTTCCAGTGCTACCACGTCTTTCCCGGCTGACACCGGTGGATGGGACGCACTCATGAGCAAAGCGGAAGGTTCGGCATCGGTGCCTCCCTTCCTGGTCTTCCGGGGGGCCTCTGCCTCGGGTAGATAAAGCAGAGCTCGAGCCTTCCGCTTGCCTCGCTTCCCCTGGACTAGGGCCCAGCCCTCCATGGCATCATCTGGGGGCTGGTTAGCAGGGGTCGTGTCAGGGGGTAAAGGTGATGGCTCAGGGACTTAGGGGGGGATGGTGGGGCGGCATAAGGGAGGGAGGATTCTCCCTGGGACAGGCTCTCTCCCATGCCTGGTGCTATCTCTGCCATACCCTCCTCCATAGGCCCCGCCAGATTGTCAGCAGCAAGGGCGTGGCTCTCCCGCTCATCTGGGTGTTGTGGGGGAGGTGCCCCTTGGGCCTGAGCGGGAGAAGTGGTGGTCCGAAGAGGAGGGGGGGCGGGTTCAGGTATCGGGCAGCCAGGGGCGTCGGCAATGATGGGGCCAATGTCCTGCCGGGTCTCAGGGATCCCAGGTGCCCCTCTTTGCTGGGCTAAGGGGCAGTCCCTCTGGACATGTCCTGATGCCCGGCAGAGGTAGCACCGGGCTTCCCCCATGGAGAAATACACCCGGTAACAGGCCTCCTGGTGGGGAACTAGGAAGGACCCCTCGAGTGCCTCTCCGTCATGTGCCACCGACGGCAGTAGAAGCTGCACTTGCCGGCGGAAGGAAAAGATGTGACGGAGGGTGGGGTCCTTGCAGCCCAACGGGAGAGGGCTGATGACAGAAACAGGTTTCCCCAGGGTGGAAAGGGCGGGTAACAGGGCAGCATTGGGGAGAAAAGGAGGGACAGAGGTCAGGACCAGGCGGACGCTCAGGTCCTCTAGCAGCTCTAGGGGGACAAACACCTCCCCCCCCCACCAGGCCCCTCTCCACCGCCTCCTGGGCGGCAGCCTCCGATGCTAAGAAGACGACGACCTTCCCATACATTTTGGAGGCCACCACAATGGCCAAGGACCCCACCACCCTCACCAACGCCCACACGTAGGTCTCCACGTGGGGTGAGGTGGGCACCAGAAGGCATCGGACACTGTGCTTCCTTGTCATGGTGGGGAAGGGGCCCCGGCCGCTGTTGATGGTGGTGGAGGTGGTGGGCGGGAGAGATGATGAGGCAGCAGGTGGGGGGGCTGCCACCACCCGGGCATACATGCTGGGGGGTGAGGGAGGGACACCCACAGAGCTGGTGGAGGGGGAAATGGGGAGGGATGCTGTGGTCGGTGGCGGGGCCACAGCAATGCGGGTGGCCCCTGCCATGGAGGGCCTGGTGGTTTTAGCGGGGCCCTTCCCTTTCTTCTTACCCTGGCCTTTCCCGCCGGCTGGGGGGGCTCCGCTAGAGTCTGGGGAGGTGGTGGACATGGCAGCGGCGGAGGTCACCCCAGTGCCCTCCATTGCCGATGCCCCAGAGGGGGCAGTGGCAGGTGGTTAACAGGAGTTGGGGTCAGGTAAAAAGGGACAGGCTGTGGGATGGGCAGTTCGGGGTGGGGGGCCACATGAACCACCGTACGCTTGTCCAGAGAGTCCTGTTTGGTTGGCTGGTGCTTCTGGCCCACACACGGTGGAATCAGGGCGAGCAGCTAAGTCCAGAGGCAGATGTTAAACAGCCAGCAATGACGATGGAGGGGGCAGTGATGAGGATAGTAGTGTGGGGGTTAGGAGGACACAGATGAATTAGGGGGCAGCTCCGTGCCACACCCCCTGTATCCCTACAAACCCAGTCACGACATAGTCAAGGCCTCCCCCCACACAGGTGCACAGTTCGAAAGTTACTCAGTCTTGGGCCCCCTCCACGGCAATTTGTAGATTCCCCGGGCGGTGTTCCTCCGGTAGACGGCTTTTTCTCTGTCTGTTCTGGGTCGCAGCTGCAACATTCCAGGGATGCCGGAGTGGATGATAAGAAATTCTCTCAGCCGGAGACGGGTCTGCAGACGAACAGCAAGCGGCTGGGTCTGGGGGCTGGGTCCCTCCACTGCCCCCCTCTGGGGAGCGGGCCGGCAGGCCCCCCCTCTCTCGGGGGGGGGGGTTCATCTGGAGCAGCAGTAGCGTCCAAGGGCAGGCAGGGGGAGGCTAACAGCCGGCCGGCAGCTGGCCAGCACTCTAGCAACAGCAGAGAAAGAAAAAAAAACAACAAAAAGAAAAGAAATGGGGGAGAGCGTCTGGCCCAGTCAGGGGGGAAGCCGAAAGCAGGGGCAAAAAGCAAGGAAGCCAAGGCCAGAGGGCAGCAGCAGGAGAGCAGGCGAAGTAGGTCCCTTGTCCCTGGGTAAGGGAACAGGGAACATTTCAGAACAATCAGGAACTTTCTGGAAAAAATTAAGGCAGACAGGCTGATTATAACACCTGCAGCAATCAAGAAGCTGCTAGAATCAATGAAGACAGGCAGGCAAATCAGGGCACCTGGGTTAAAAAGGAGCTCACTTCAGTTTGTGGTGTGCGTGTAAGAAGCTGAGAGTGAGAAGGCACACTACTGGAAGACTGAGAAGTACAAGTATTATCAGATATCAGGAGGAAGGTCCTGTGGTGAGAATAAAGAAGGTGTTGGGAGGAGGT
This sequence comes from Eretmochelys imbricata, assembly GCF_965152235.1. NCBI lineage: Eukaryota > Metazoa > Chordata > Testudines > Cheloniidae > Eretmochelys > Eretmochelys imbricata. The sequence continues at coordinate 74,987,250 of NC_135578.1, forward strand.
CATGGGGAAGTAGCCCAGGGAGTTTTATCTGTCACGCAGCTGTTACAGGAGCCACTGTAGACAGCTGCAATCCACAGGGCCCTGGGCTGAAACCCAGAGTAGAGGGCAGGCCCAGGTTCCCCCCATCCCCCCAACTCCCTACTTGATACCGGATGAGTTGACCTGGACTGTGGGTTCCACCAGAGGGGAAGGTCTCTGGCCTGTTCCCCATTCCACTAGGTGGGTCAGCGGAGACTGCGGGTATTGTTCTTCTTCCTTTTCCTCATGCTGGCCAGTGATGAGGCTAACAGAGTGAACGGCAGATTTGAGCCATGAAAGTGGTCAAACTGAAGGGGGCTGTGAACCTCTGAGACGAGCAAACCCACCAATAAGTGCAGGACCCACCGAGGCAGAGGAGGAACTTTGTCACACATCCTAGACTCCTGTTTGCTTTATCTGTTACCTGACTGTCTTCAGCAGGGTATTGGAATAATAGCATGCCTAATTATGGCTCACAGGAGAGATATTTCCACAGACTATGAGAGTACAACAGGAAGGAAACCAAGTATTGATCACATTTTTGTGGCAAGTACAGTTACCCAATGTAAGAATATGACATTGGTTATCTTGCTCATTTTCTAGATGAACCATTCCTAAATTTAATCCAAAATGTTGCCTAGACTCGGGGGGGCTTACAAACACAGGAAAATATCCAACCTACTGCACATCCCACCACTCATTGGAAAAGAGTCAATTCAGATGACTGCTTGTGGGTTCTTTGGGAAGATGTATTGATGCTTTGCATTTAAGGACTCAAACTTAAGGCCAGAAGGGGCCATCATGATCATCTCACCTCCGGCATATTGCAGACAACAGAACCTTACTCCTGTAATAGACCCAGAACCTCATGATTTAAAGACTTCAAATTACAGAGACTCCACCATTTACACTAGTTTAAACCTGTGAGTGACCCATGCTACATGCTGCAGAGGAAAGCAAAAAACCACAGGGGTTGCAGCCAATCTGACCCCGGGGAAACTTTCTTCCTGATCATAAATATGGCAGTCAACTGGACCGTGAGCATTTCAGCAAGATCCAACAGCCATACACAGGAAAGAATTCTCTGTTGTAACTCACAGCCCTCTCCATATAGTGTCCCATCCGGCGACTTTGGGGATATATACTACTAGCAGTCGCAGAGTGCTCTATACCATTGTAGGCAGTCTCATCATACCATACACTCCATAAATTTTTCAAGCTCAGTCTTGAAATAAGTTAGGTTTTTTGACCCCACTGCTCCCTTTGGAAGGCTGTTCCAGAACTTCACTCCTCTGATACTTAGAAACCTTCATCTAACTTCAAGCCTAAACTTCTTAATGGCCACTTTATATCCATTTGTTCTAGTGACAACACTGCTTAGCTTAAATAACTCCTCTCCCTCCCTGGTATTTATTGCCGTATCTCCCTTCAGCCTTTCTTTGGTTAGGCTAAACAAGCCAAGCTCTTTGAGTCTCTTCTCCTACACTAGGTTTTCCATTCCTCTTATCATCCTAGTATCCCTTCTCTGCACCTGTTCAAGTTTGAATTTGTCTTTCTTAAACATGAGAGACCAGAATTGCACATAGTATTCCAGATGAGATCTCACCAGTGCCTTGTACAATGCTATGAAAAATTCTGTATTTCTACTGGAAATACCTTGCCTGATGCATCCTAGAATCACATTAGCCATTTTCATGTTTGCATCCCATTGGCAGCTCATTGCCATCCTGTGATCAACTAATACAATATACCCTGATCTTTTTCCACCTCTGTCACTTCCAACTGGTAAGTCCCCCATTTATAGCAAAAAATCTTGTTGTTAGTCCCCAAGTTCATTACCTTGTACTTTTCACTTCTAAATTTCATCCCATTTCTATTACTCCAATTTTCAAGGTCATCCAGTTCTTCTTGTATAGTAGTCCTGTCCTCCTCCATATTGGCGATACACACCAACTTTGTGTCATCTGCAATTTTTTGCCCTTTCTTAAAAATAGGTACTGTATTAGCAATCCTCCAGTCATAGGATATGATGCCTGAGTTTATGGATTAATTAAAAATCTTTGCTATCGGGTTGGTAATTTCATGTGCCGGTTCCTTTACTATTTTTGGATGGAGATTATCCGGGGGCACCCCCACTTTGGTCCCATTAAGATGCTTGTGTTTTAATTCCCTCTTGGATGTGGTAATTTCTACTTCCATATTCTCATTTCCATTAGCCATCCTGCCACTACCCGTAAGCTCATCATTACCCTTATTAAAAATTGAGCTAAAGTATTTGTTTAGGTGTTGGACATCTCCTGGAACAATGAGAGGTACTGATCAGGAAGCAAACCGAACAGCAGGATCTCTCTTATTTCGTAACCTGAGCTGTACATAGAGGGAGAACGATGAAAGGAGGCATCAGAGGAAAAGGAAACATAGATTCAGTGCAGGTCAAGGGGTTACATTACAAACTCACTATTGCACTAAAGGAAAAAGAGAGGTTAACTGTATATTCACAAAATGTATTTTCACTGCTTTATGTATCAATAAAATAATTCCATATCAGAGGCTTGCACCACAGAAGTATTGTGAAGTATGAATGAAGCTGTCCTCTAAAAGAAACCCCTTCTCTCATGGAAACTCTATTTGTTCATCTCCTTTTCCATTCTTGGTCTCTAATAGCATTGGAGTAGCTGCAGGATAAATTGCTATTTTAGCAGAGTGCTGTCATTAGGGTCCTTGACTTAGTCCAATAGGCTATTAGTAGGTGATTGATGGGCCTCTTACTTGAAAGACAGAGAAAAGGAGAGAAACAAATCATTCATCATCTCTTCAAGTGGCCACTGATAACCTCAGAAATACAGCTATAAAAACACTGTAGCCATTGAGTCAACAGCTACTACTTCTGCCCAACTGGGTAGTCCAATGGAGGTTTTTATAGTGAAAGGTATTGCAAGAGAGCTGAGGGAGCAAGGTACCTGAGTGCAGGAAACTTGAAGCCTGGTGTAGGTAGGCTTGCTAAATGAGCTAACCAGAGACACATGGTGCGGGAAGGAAGCCGCAAGTAGCTGGTTCCTTATTAGAGAACTGAAACAGTCATTTGGAGGAACTGGTTCTGGGAAGTCAGCTCTGAGCAGGACAGCTGCAAGCAGAACTCCAGATGGGTCACTCCTTAAGAAATCATAAAAAAGGAACAGGACTAAATGAAGGAACATTTTTGCTCACCCAGGCTCTGAGGTAAGAGCCATGCCTTAGGACTGATATTTGGAGCTCTGAGTCCTATTTTTAGTTATTGTCTGAATAAACCCATATTCATATAAGGGTGATTGGAGAATGGGCAATCACTTATCTTCCTCGAGGACTGCCAAATGATCTCAAAGCACTGTGCAGTGATCATTACACTCTCAAATTACAATAACACCTGACCCAGCCACTTCTGGTACACAATTGTTTTTAAAAAGGGAAACAGTAAATTATCCCATAGAAACTACACAGCAAATTTAGATGAATGAAAATGTAGTTGTCTGTATTGGAATCTAGCCTTGATATAAGAGTTAACATCAAGCTTATAAACGGGTATAAAATCTTTAATGGCCATGAACAGTCAGGAGGACAACAGCCAGAATTTCAGAATAAATTCATTTTGACAATATTCACACTCTACAAACATGTGTGATTAGTGAACATATGTAATCCCTTTCCTCAAATGTGTCATCAAGTTTTTCGAGCACAAAAGCTGGCAGAAAGCATATTTTAAATTCACACATTGAAACTCTTACATTTTTAATCTGCTTTCCACCAGTATTCAAACTAGAAACCTAATTATTTGAGTTACATTCATCCAGAGAACAGAAACAAAACCTTGTGACATATAAGATAATCATGGGGAATAGACAAGGCTCAGAGTTCAAAGAGAAAACTAATGAAATAAAATTCATGAATGAATGAATTCATGAAATCCTAGTCTATGAATAGACTATCTTTGGGGGCATGATTTGTCAATTTAATTATTCACAATGAATTGTTCAATAGGGTGTAATCACGAATCTGGTTATGCCTTACTGAGAAATGGCATGTGCGGCAGCACAGGACCTTCTAAAACTAATGGCTCAATACTGACTCAGAAGAAAATACTGTGGGTCTGAATCAAAGCCCATTGAAATCAGGGGGAGTCCTGACTTCAGTGGGCTTTGGATCAGGCCTATACTGAGTCTGAAGGGAACAGAGTTTCTCCTACCTTCTAGCACTTCTCAGTTAGCGGTGGTGGATTATATGTACACAGACACACACACAGATACACACATGTAAGCAGAGTCTGAATGAGCTTTCCTCTGACATCTAGTGGTGAGCTGTGGAAACGGACTTCAGGAGCTGATCTCACTTGCATGGACACACCCACCCTGATAACTGATTGCCTAAATGATAGAACTGATTGCCTAAATGATAACTTGTGGCTGGTGTTGGATGTCCTTGTTATTGGGGCAGGATTAATAGAGGGTTGTTATCCTTGTTGTGTGAATTGAGGGCAGCAGAATGGTACCTAGCATACCCCCATGGAGGGACTCACCCTCAACTGAACTAGGCAGGGTACATGGGTTCCAAAGACCAATGAGTTGAGAGAGGGAGGAGACAGATATTTGCACTGGGTGGTTTGGGCCCTGTTTAAGGGTCCCAAACACCATTTTACCCCTCCTCTCTCCATGGTATAATAAAATAACTAATTTAGATTCAATTGAGAGTCTTGTTACATGCTGCAAAGCTGAAATCACTGATACCTAGATGTAAGTATTAGACCTACTTTGGGACAGTGTCTCTATTGCAAGAGACTGCTCAGTGTGCACCAGCAGTGAGGTTCCCCCACTAATAGCTGAAATCACTGAGCGCTGTGTTAAGTAGTGGGCAAGTGGCCAGCAGGGAGGCTGGTGGAGAGGCATGTGGATGGCCAGCAGGGTGGCTGCCAGAGAGGGCCAGAGCAGAGCCCCACAGAGAGGTGCAGCAATCGGCCGGTGGAGTGGTGAGCAAGTGCCTGAGCAGTAGAGCATGTAAGGGGCCTCCTTGCCCACACCCCTCCACCCAGGGTGGGAGGTGAACTCTGTGGACAAACCTCTGAACTCGGGGGCTGCACTGGGCAAGGACAGCAACTGTAAGTGGGGTGCAGAGAAAGGATGGGCATGTTAAAGGATTTTGGGTTGCTGGCCTTAAGAACCAGAGGGGAAAAGGACACTGCCCAACTTACTTGGGGGTGGTGGTGGTCTTGTGCTCATGGTTCATACTTACGAACCCTAGTTGCAGTGTTTTCCCAAATTAATGCTGACTTACTTCCCTCCTTTTATTAAAACTTTTTGCTACATTCAGACTGTGCTTGCGAGAGGGGAAGTATTGCCTCTTAGAGGTGCCCAGGGGATGGTGTGTAATTGTCCCAGGTCAGTGGGTGGGGGCTTGTGATAGTTTTTTGTATTATTGGTAAAAAGGAACCCCTAGATACTGAACCTGACCCTTGCTGCTGCTGGCTCCACCTGGCAGAAGGGTTACACACAGAAAATGGCAATTAAATAATTAGCAAAAATATATAAACCAAAACTTTATTTTCCAACTAAAGTCAGTTTTCAATCTTTGGTATTAGTATAAAAAGAAAAGTTTTTGAATACCAAACTAGTTTTGGGTTTGGTTTTTCCATTTTAAAAAATTGTGGGAAATTTTGATTTTTTTTCCTGAATTTTCCAACAAAATAATAATTGGCATTTTTTTCAACTTGAGTTGTGTGAATAAATGATTTTTGGTTTGCTGGCCAAAACAGAGAAAACTTGAGGGAAAAATCATTTTGAGCTGAACAAAACATTTTGTATGATTTTTAAACTTTTTTAAAAAATGAATTTGAATAGCATTTTTAAAAGTCATTTTGAATTGAACAATTAACATGTTTTGTTTCAAAAAAGCCAAAACAGATTTTTTTTTTCTGGTGAAACAATTTGGTGAATTTGATAAAAGCCCACAGAATGTTTCACTCAGCACAAATCTGCATTTCTCAAAGGAAAAAAGTTGTGTCCAAGACTTTTCACTCAGGTCTAGTTTCAATCTTTCATGTCTGCAGCTCCAGTTCCAGAGGGTGTAAGAGATCTGGACAGTCAGAGCTCCACTTCATCTTTAAGCAGCCTGAGGCTGGTGGGCTGGTAGGAAAGAGGAGAAAGAAGCTATAGTGTAGTCAGAGTAATCCAGAATGAGGAAGAAAGTAAGCCTCTCCTTCCTGAACTACTTCTTCCCTGGGTCCTAGAGGCAGCCCACTGTGTTGCAGACTTGTTATTTTTTGCCTTGTTTTTGGACATTTCAGCAACACTCCTCTCACCACCCTTCGGCTGTAGAACGTTGCAGTTAAAGCAATCTTGATGCAGCATTTAGGTTTTACTATTACATCCTAGACAGGAAGCAGGCAAGCAAACAAGACTTAAACCATCACTGCAAAACATGTATTTAATGACACTGTAACCTTAATTCCCTTTGTCTATGACCGCAACCCCTTCTGTGTTGTTTGTATGCGAAACATTTATGTGACTGAGTTACACAATATTCATGGAAAGCAATATTTGAAGTCACATGCAAGAGTATATGGAAAAAAATATTTTTAAATCCACATCTGAGGTTTTGCACTAGAAGTACTTACATAAGAAACAATATCACATAGCTATCTGCCCAATCACAATTTACCAATACAATTAGAATAGAGAATTTTGAGAATTTTTTGCATCACTTCATAGAGTTGCAATTTTGGGAGTTGGTCAAGGGAAGGAGGGAAAGCCCTGAATAATTCTGAACAAATACATTTGAGGAGATTGCAAACTTCTGGAAAATATTCAGCAGACAGATGATGAGGCTAAATTGTTGGATAAATTATTCATTGTGAAATATTCACTCCGTTCTATTACTGAATCTTGAAAGAGGTTGACTAAGACATAACCCCTCTCTAAGCTCCACCATAGGCTTCTCCACAGTATAACTATGAACACTTCATGTACAGTATAAGGTTGTAGTCATTTAGGATGTTATTACATACTGTCCCATAGCTGGTTTATATAATCTAACTGGAATCACCCAGGTTTGTCAACTTCCTATTTTCTGGCTAACTTAATTTACCCAAGTAAGTCAGTGGGAAGTCTAGGTTTTGTTGGCAATGAAGTGCATACAGGGATAAAACTCTTATGATTTTTTGTTTTGTACACTACACCATTAAATTTAAAGACATCTGCCACCTAAAGGGGATCTGCCAATTTGTGAGGTAGAATTAATGCAGTATGTTACACAGGAGAGACACACTGTGATGTCACATGAAGACTAATTTTATTCTTTTGTGTTTTGCTTCCCCCTCTTTAATCTAAAATAAATTATTCCAGCTGAAAGTATAAGGTTTCTCCATGTGTATGGAAAAATGTAACGGCTGGATTACAGCAATCATACTAGATTCTGAAAATTTCCTAAGGGAGAAGATTAGGAGAGCCACAGAAAATCTGCCCATTCCACCTAAAGTTTATAGTATTTTTTTGTGTCTATAACATGAAAACAAAAGAAATAATAGTTCTCTCGGGATGGGTCACAGAGAAAAAAGGTGTAATAGGAATCTACTGGGAAGAACTACTCATATTTTAGCTCATATTTTAGCTGCTATATATAAGCAGAGGTCATTGTGCTTGGAATTGGAATTCCATTAAACTGAACTTTTCATATATTCTAAGCAAAAACATAACATTTTGCTTAGAATATATGAAAAGTTCAATTTAATGGAATTCCAATTCCAAGCACAGTGACCTCTGCTTATATACAGCAGCTAAAATATGAGCTCTCACAGTGAACGCTTCCCTTATTGTGATCAACTGTGACTCTCAGTGCTTGATCTTGAGGGACTACCTTATGCAGTGAGTAAGTGTCATAAATATAAAGGGAAGAGTAAACACCTTTAAAATCTCTCCTGGCCAGAGGAAAAACCCTTTCACCTGTAAAGGGTTAAGAAGCCAGGATAACCTCGCTGGCACCTGACCAAAATGACCAATGAGGAGACAAGATACTTTCAAAGCTGGAGGAGGAGAGAAACAAAGGCTCTCTTTGTCTGTGTGATGCTTTTGCCAGGGACAGAACAGGAATGGAGTCTTAGAACTTAGTAAGTAATCTAGCTAGATATGTGTTAGATTCTGTTTTGTTTAAATGGCTGAGAAAATAAACTGTGCTAAATGGAATGTAGATTCCTGTTTTTGTGTCTTTTTGTAACTTAAGGTTTTGCCTAGAGGGATTCTCTATATTTTGAATCTGATTACCCTGTAAGGTATTTACCATCCTGATTTTACAGAGGTGATTCTTTTTACTTTTTCTTCTATTAAAATTCTTCTTTTAAGAACCTGATTGCTTTTTTTCATTGTTCTTAAGATCCAAGGGTTTCGGTCTGTGTTCACCTATGCAAATTGGTGAGGATTTTTATCAAGCCTTCCCCAGGAAAGGGGGTGCAGGGTTGGGGAGGATTTTGGGGGGGAAAGATGTTTCCAAGCGGGCTCTTTCCCGGTTATATATCTGTTAGACGCTTGGTGGTGGCAGCGATAAAGTAAAAGGGCAAAAGGCAAAATAGTTTGTACCTTGGGGAAGCTTTAATCTAAGCTGGTAAAAATAAGCTTAGGGGGTTTTCATGCAGGTCCCCCATCTTTACCCTAGAGTTCAGAGTGGGGAAGGAACCTTGACAGTGAGTAATTAACTTTTCATAGCCATTCAAGCCACAGCCCCTAAACTGAGACATCCGGTTGTGATGGTTACATAGCCACGAGGAACTAGACTAAGATTAATCATTCGGATCACTGAACATGCATCAAATTATACGACTTTCACTCACTACTGAAATTAATCATATTTCAACCAATAATTTATGGTGAAAGACTCATGTATTTTATTATCAATCCCATGAGTTACCCAGTCCAAGGCATAACTTTTCTCAAATTAGAAAACTAAAGCATTTTGCTTGAGGTGAAAAACAAAACACTTTAAAATCTGTCTACCTGCATTTCCTTAGTAACATGCTAATTAATTACTGGCATTCCCACTCAAACTGCTGTGTGAGTTGTTTGAAGCAATAAAAAAGCATTTTAACTGAATTTAATATGCATTGTAATGAAATAAGAGATCAGCATTTGACAGTGAGTGTGGGGTTTTTTTTAATAACCCAGATTTGCAGGTTTTGGAGAATCCTGACTGCTGATTGCTTTGCAGGGCTAATGACAAATGGATAGATCATGAAAACACCACTTCTAAATATTGTAAAAGTAAGTAATAATCAGAGATTAAAGTCCTACAAGCTATTGTCTGTGATCAAGGAGACTGCGCTACCATAATTCACTTTCATTTTATTATAATGTACTAGAGTGCATTGCATCTCACATGTACCTGTAGATGATGTAAAAGTATTGTAGTTTTTAAAACACACATGCAAACTGCACACATTTCATCCAAGACCAAATCCCCCTCTCTCCCCCAATAACTTGATCCTAATATTAAGCTCCCCCGGACACACCATTTTCCTCTATTTTTTATTTGCTCAGTGAATTATGTGCATGAGAAGAGAACTGGATTGATGCTCCTTCAAAATGATGTCCTCCTTTTTTTAAACACTGAACAGATACAGTATGAGCTATGGCTATTCCTCATCTGCTCTGCCATCCCTCATCCCTGACCTAAGGGATGAGGGTTGAGAGTGCAGTTCCTTTCCCATGTCCAGCCATTGCTTTGCTTTTTAGTAGAAACGGCCCAATGTAGCGTCAATGAGTGAAAATATGGTGCTGGTTTTCTGGAGGTGGCATCTATCCAAGAAGGAATTAACTGAGACCTACTAACTAGTTCATTTCATATAGGCTATTGAACAGCTGTCAAATGGTAAAAAGATTTTAGTCAATACTGACCTGGCCAGAATTTGAACCAGTGCTCTGTTTTTCCCTATTTTCACTCTTGCCCAAGTCCCTTGTCCATGAAAACACTTAAGCACAGGTTTAATTTTAAGCTTGTGATGAGTCACAAGAAAGTCAATGGGACTCCTCACATGCTTAAATTTAAGTACTTGCTCAACTTCTTTGATGCATCAGACCTGACTCTTCAATTGTAAGCATTTTGCTGCTCTTTCACAACTGCATTGCATTTCCCTGGGGCGGGGGGGCTTAATCCACTCAACCCCATCCTTCCATGACATACAGAGCATCTTTTTGGTTTAGATTTTTTTCATATTATTGTGAAAAATCAAATTTTCCTCCCTCACACTCACACACAGACACTCTCTAGCAGTGGAAAGCCCATGTGGTGATATAAATAAAATATGAGCCAGGACACATGTTAAATGCCAAGAATCTCAACTATTCTCTACATTCCTAAAACTCTGGATTGAACAAATTTGTCCCCAACATGGCACAGTCCTTTACAGTGAAAAAGCAGACATGATAGATGAGGTAATATCTTTTATTGGACCAACTGCTGTTGGTGAGAGAGACAGGCTTTTGAGCTTATACAGAGCTCTTCTTAAGGAAGACCTGAGACCCAAAGAAAAGCTCTGTGTAAGCTCAAAAGCTTGTCTCTCTCACTAACAGAAATTGGTCCAATAAAAGATATTATCTCACCCACTTTGTCTCTCTAATATCCTGGTACCAACATGGCTACAACACTATATATAACAATACTGTAGCAGACTTTGTTGCACATTGCTTCTTGAGCGTAGTTAGCCATGGTTTCTAAATGGCCTTTTTTGTTTACAAGAGACTGTTGGAGGAAGTGATCTGTTTCACCTTTCTTTATTTTCCTTTATTCCCTCTTGTTAAGGAAGAGCTGGATGCAGTTGCATCAAACACTGCTATGATTGCTGACCAGAAAGGGTGTTGAAAGATGGCATAAACAGGTCATAGCTCCTGTCAGCCCTGGGAGTGAGCATCTGAATCAAGTTTTTTTAATTTATGTATTATTAAAACTCTCTATTCAGCAGTGGTTGGTAAGAGTTTTATACCTAACCATCAATCATCTTAACTATTTTATTCTGCTTGTAAACATCTGATTTATAGCAGTGAAAACAGTTTTCTTTATTTCTGTGTGCCTGAGTAATATAGCAGCCATAAAGAGCGTATACATGTGTCAGCATATTGTAGTACAATGGCATTTCTACTACTATAGCAAATGTTATTAATTATTACTTTTTCAGCAGTGCAACATGACAAGCTCGTACATTTCTTGTTATGTCCACATCTATATTTTATTTTATTTTTTAGTATTAGAGCATCCCTCAGGTGATCATTTTAAGACACATGGTTGAAGGTTAAGGTGAAATTCCATAGTTACCTGGAAATGTATTGTCCAAGTATCTTATCATTAGGCTATTATGACACAAAACCTTTACATAAAATTTTTTAAAGTAGATAGTTCCATACTGTATATGCTGGGATTTACAGGTGTCATAGGTACAATGTCAATAACGAGACCCAATCAGAAACCTCCAATTGCATCTAAGATTCCAAAGCTAATTTTCTAATTCTGATTAATTTCTCCCATTTCTTTTCTGAGCTTTCTCTTTCTGCTCTTTTGAATCTTGGTGTATGTTTTTTGCTCTTGGTGGTATAAATCAGTCGACTACTTGTGTGAACTGTCCACCTCAAATGGAAAGAAGTATCTGCAATATTAAATTTCCTTTTGGACATCAGATCCTCTCTCTCATCCCTTACACTGACATATTCTAAAAGAACAAAATGTCAAGGTTCATATCTCCAATACCAACTTATTCACAAATGAAATTAGTGTTAGCCAAACGTTCGGTTTACTGAAATGACCCGGCAGACCACAGTTTGAAAACAACACATTGCTAATGAAATTATTCTTGCCTTTGTAAAACTGATACAGATAATATCTAGTAACTTCATTTCTAATAAAAAGAAAAGGAGTACTTGTGGCACCTTAGATACTAACAAATTTTTTTGAGCATGAGCTTTCGTCAGCTACAGCTCACTCCACTGAATGCATCCGATGAAGTGAGCTGTAGCTCACGAAAGCTTATGCTCAAATAAATTGGTTAGTCTCGAAGGTGCCACAAGTACTCCTTTTCTTTTTGCGAATACAGACTAACAGCTGCTACTCTGAAACCTTTCATTTCTAATGTTTTCCACTCTCAGATCCACACTTTTTTCATGCTGCCCACTTCCTATTTGTCAAGCACATTCTAATCTTCCTTAGTCAAAATACCCTTCTGCCTACATTGATCTCTTCATCGTATCTCTGAACTTCCTCTTGCCTGAGCTGTTGTTCCATCTATTATATTGATCAGTTAGGTTGTGTGTTGAACTACACATCTGTGAGTAATTCCAGTGATTTCAATGAGACTACTCGTGTGCAAAATTAATTACATGTGTAAGTGTTTGCCAGATTGGGGCCTTGGAAGTTTTACGGAGCAGGGCTCTTACCTTTTTTGCACATCCATAAAGCATCATATACATTTGTACAGCAATATGCTTAATAACTTATTTCTCATGTTTTCAGCCAGCACGACCAAAAATCAGATGATTTTGAAATTAAGGCATTGGACTGGGGTCCAGGAGATCTGCATTCAACTCCCAGCTCTTCCATAGACTTTGCGTGACCTTGGGGAGGTCACTTAAGCTATATCTACACTTACAGAGGCGTGTAGAGTACAGGCAGTACACGTGTAGCTACACACCACAGTGAAAAGCTCTGGCACGGGGAGGCAGCAGGGAAAAGGAAAGATGTGGGAAGTGCACTGCTTGGGCATGTAGAGAGCCATGTAGGGTGTATTGCCTGGGGGTTCAGGCATGTAGGACACCACATGCCTAAGCCATGTCTCACATAGGCCCCGACTCCGTGGGTGCTCCAGTCCTGGAGCACCCGCAGGAAAAAAAATGGTGGATGCTGAGCACCCACCGGCAGTCCCCCTACCAGAATCTCCCCCCTGCCCCCCCCGGGGGCCCTGCCAACCAGCACCTCCCCCTGCCTCCCAGCACCTACCATGGATCAGCTGTTTTGCGGTGTCAGGAGGTACTGGGGGAGAGGAGCGAGAGCACAGCGTGCTTGGGGGAGGAGGCGGAACTGGGTGAGGGGGTGGAGTGGAGGCGGGGCCTGGGTGGAGCTGGGGAGAGCACCCTCCCAGCAGATTAGAAACTCGGCGTTTATGTCTCATCTGCACTGATATCTATACCCACGCTAGCTAGGCGTGCAGCTTTTACTCCACATGCCATCTTAAGAGTAGGTGTCGTTTTAGATTCTCTGTGCCTTAGTTCCTCATCTGTTTTACCTATTTTGGATTGTATGTTCTTTGACACAGGGACTGTTTCTTACTCTGTAGATACAGTGCCTAGCGTAATGCCTAAGCTCCGTGCCCAAAGAAAAACACTAAAACTGACATTGTTCTGGTATTTTTCATAATTTTTATAATCATCTTGGAAGCTTCAAATTGTAGTTTTCCCCTTAAGTTGTTTTACTCCACTCTCCTCGCATATGCTATTTTGTCATTGTAGATTTGCTTCTGAGCACTGAACAGCTGGCATTGTATTTAACCAACTTCTGTGAAAGAGCCAAGCTTTTGAGCTTACATAGAGTCTTCTTCAAACCTGAAGGAGAGCTCGGTGTAAGCTCAAAAGCTTGGCTCTCTCACCAACAGAAGATATTACCTCACCCACCTTGTCTCTCTCATACCCTAGAACCAGCACAACAACAACAATATTGCAAATGAGATTTTATTTACTCTTTTAGAAAAGAACTTCGTAGAGCCCATGGTGAGGCTAGAAATTCCCCCCTCTACCTTATACATCCAAGGGTTGGGGTTGTCTTGATATGTGTTTTCAAATCTCACTTTGTTTGGGAGATTCTGTGTTGGGTCTCCGTTTTGCCTTGGGCTACTCACCCGCATAGCAGAATATGGTGTGGGAGGTGAAGATGGAATAAGGAGGATCTTGAATCACATAGGGGTAAGGAGCTGCACATGCACACCCCACTTACTTGTCGAATGGGGCAGATGGGAAGGAAAGTGCAGTCTTGGCTCTGCCTCCACTGACCAATGTAAGTGAGCCTGTATGGAGGGGGTGATGATAATGAGGGAATTGTGGCCTCCTGAGTTACAAGAGATGTGCTAGGATGGAGAAGCCATACACCATTCTTCACACTGGGTTGGGTCCTTAGGACACAATCCAGACCAATGTGTTATGTGAAAAGTAATGGGGAAGGATGGCATAAATAGCATACAGCTTGTCTATTAAACTCTCCACTACCAAAGCATAATTTCACCTTGGATTTCCAGAGCCTGCAATCCTGATCATCTTCCTTCCCTACCTCCCACATGCAGTTTGATGAAAGGTATTTGGCTGTGTCATTTGCTGGAGACAGGCTAGGATGAGCATGTGCCTCTGTTATTTCTCCAAAGGCAGCAGATAAGCATTTGATCCTTAACAAGAACATCATTGCTTGAACCTCATGTAAAAATCTTGGATTTGGAGGGAGAAGAGCAGCAGCAAACGGATCATGTGACTAATCTTGATTTCTTAAACAGCATGAAGGTGTTCTTGATGTGCATGGAATTGCCTTCACCTTCCTATGAATGATAATCATCAAGCATCAAGACTATGATATGACGGTGACAGTGGACTCAGCAGAGCTGAATATAAGATAAGAATTTAAGATCCTATAAGGCTCGAATGAGAGAGGGGTAGACTTTGGATGTGTCAAGCTTCAAGAGCTGGACTATTAGTCCTGATGCCTGAGCTGAATTCAAACTCAGATACTTAGGCCTTGTCTACACTATAGGGGAAATCCGATTTAAGCTATGCAATTTGAGTTACGTGAATAGCATAACTCAAATCAACATAGCTTAGATCTACTTACCGTGGGGTGCACACTATGCAATGTCGATGGAAGACGGTCTCCCGTCAACTCCCCCTACTCTTCTTGATCCGGTGGAGTACAGGAGTCGATGAGAGAGTGATCTGTGGTCGATTTAGTGGGTCTTCATTAGACCCACTAAATAGACCGCTGATGCATCGATCGCCACTTGTCAATCCCCTGGTAAGTGTAGACAAGCCCACCTAAATTCCTCCTGCTTTTTCAGTTGAGTAAGTCCCTCCTCAGTTGTAGTCATGCAAAATGCTTATTGTGCTGCCAGGTCAGAGCTGGATGAATTTCAGTGGTGGTTGAAGTGATTCCACTAGGTCATACAATCCATATTCACTTTCAAATTGTTTTGGATAAAAAGTGCTCTATACACTTTATGCACTCTATATACACTCACCCTACAACTCACCATTACAAGAAAGTATCAGAAGAACTACCCCAACCCCAACCTGCCTCTCAGTAAAGTTTATACTCATTTTAGTAGTTAATCATGATGAACTTCCCCAGCAGTATATTTGAGCCAATCTACACATAAGCACAGTAAAGGTAAATTAAAATTTAGTAGTAGGATGGCTGCATCAAATTAGTTACTACAATCAAAGTCAAGGATATAATCAAAGCCCTTGTAGAAAGCACAGGAGTTGAAAAAAGAATTCCTAAATGAATATTTTGGTACTCTTTACAAATGTGTGTTAACATTAGTATTTGATAAAACAACAAGAGAATTGGCAAAATACATTCAGAATTTGAAAGGCAATTGAGGACGGATGGCCCTATGGGGATAGCACTAGACTAGGACTCAGGCGATTAAGGCTCAGTTCCTAGCTCTGCCTCAGTCTTCTTGTGTTACCTCGCACAAGTCACATCATATCTCTGAGCCTAAGTTCCCCATCTGCACTGTGGGGAAAACAATATCTCTCTACCTCATAGGTATATTGTGAAGATACAGCTATTAATGACTGTGAGTCACTCAGATACCACAATAATAAAGGCCATACAAGTAAATAGATAGACCATAACATCAATATTATTCTCAAACTGTAAAACCAGGAACCATGTTTTCCCGTGTTATAGTACAGCATCTACCACAACTGGGCCCTATTCTTGATTGGGGTCTGTGTGCTACTATAACATATATTAAATAACAATCCTCCGTATTCAGATTCTGCTCTATACAATGTTGCCCATTGTGAGAAAACTAGAAAAAAAATCCTTTGAAGATAGACTGGTTCAGCGACAAAGAATGAACACCGCAATCTATCTACTCTTACTAGGCGGTATGTCAAGGGATGGGAAATCTAACGCTGAATATAGTGAGGCCTTTTACATAAAGAGCTGTGTTATTAATAAAAATGATGTATGTGTAGTGCCAATAATCCGTGTGTGCTATGTAGACTACAGAAATAAAGATAGTCCTTGCCCTGAAGATCTTATCTATTGCCTTTCATTTTTTGCTTTGCCCCCTTTGAATCACTGATCTATATACAATTTTTTTAAATTGACTTCATCAGGTGTTTTGTTGGATTATGGAGGATCCTATGCTATTCTAATGTCCACAGCTTCTTTGAAACACTCTCTCAGCTTCTGTATTTACTTTGTCCAGACATTGCCTGACACAGTTTAACCACAGAACATTCATGTTTTGCCACTGAAGTTCATCTTAGTTTGGTCATACATAGCATGGTTTCTTTTTATTCAGAAATGCTATATTAAAAAAATATCATAGTTAGCTCTTTCCTTCTGTTTGAGCTGCATGACTAAGACCTAGGAATATGAGAATTTTATTCTCATTACATTATGTCTTTTTGTCTGTCAATTTTCAGTCTCCCGTCTTTCTCACCCATACCAGGCACACAGTAATTAGCAAGAAGGAACCTCCGGATTTATTTTGTCAGATTTTTCTCCGCACTTATTTTATAATAAATAAATAAATTAAATAAAATCCCCAGAAAGTGATTCTATTGTTGATAAACCTCAGCAGCTCAGGAAGTGTTGCTGATCAACCCCATCTCTCTCCTCTAAGCCTGCAGAGAACACCGGACTGCAATAGTCTTTGCTCACGCTTGTTTCTCTGAAGCCTCCCTTTTTTCCTTCCACTTTTAAACACAAACTCTCCTCTTCTAAAAGAACAATATCTAAAGTTTTAGTTTGGATTGTGCTGCTCCTAGTCTCCATGCAACAGTGCGATTCCTAGGGTCAAGTCAATCAGTTTAATAAGAGAAACTTTCTCCTCAAGGAAAAATACCTGTCTTTCACCTTATCAGGTTTTTTTTCCATTTAATATTGTTACGGGTCAAGTACCAAATTATCCTGTTTGCCTTTCCAAAATGTGTGGTAATGAACTTGTAGTAGAAGAAGATATTATTTGTGGTAGGCTGGAAAGCTGCAGCTTAAAAAAAAATGTAGCATTCTTTGTTTTTCTTTGAGACCATTTTGGGACCATGAAGTATTGGCCTCTTGTTTTCCCCAGCTAGGCAGTCCAAATGGAGTGTTAAAAAACTCCACATTTATGCAAGGGTCCCAGATAGAAGCACGATTTGGAAATATATAGCTGAATCTAGTTGACTTGGGCCCCAGGTTAGGAAAGCACTTAAGCATGCTTTGTGATTCTGGACCTCAGTAACATTCTGAAGGCAGCACTCAACAGTCCCAGGAGTTACTGGTGTAACTTTAAACACCCCCCTGAAGGCATAAATGGTGAGGAATAGCTAGGGAAAAGCTGGCTGGCTAGCTCAGCAGGAAAGCCTTCACTCTATTTATTTTTTGCTCAGGATCACCTGGCTTAAAAGTGGAATTGAGAACACAGTTTGATTCTAATTTCTGTTTCTTAGAGGAGTCTCTCATGACTTTTAGAACATTTGTGATTTCGTTCTGCTTTCTCTGCTCTTTCTATTCTGTGCTAGCACAATGTAACGAGTGAATGCCTAACCAACTAGAGCACCAAAATCAGCATTCTCCATGGGTACCCAGTGCTAACACTCCAGCATGAAACCGGATGATTTAAGCTGAATATGATGAACTCAAACTAACACTAAACCTTTCACTGAGAAAAATGGATACAAGCTGTCATGCATCACAAGTCTATTTAAATGCAGATTCGGGTGTTTGCTGCTCTTGACTATCCATAAGCTTTAAAAAGGACTCTCTGGGAAGCAAATGCTTTTTCCAAGTATCACCCACTCTCATTTTTTATTCTGCTTAAAAAGAATCACTCTAAACTGGAGATAAAATATAGTATCTTAATTTTTAGAAGGTGTAGAGGAAAAATAAACAAACTCCTTCCAATTGAATTCCCCTGGAAACTAGCGTTCTCACAAAGCAGTTCTTCGGAAAAGGAAGCAGACGGATACAAGAGATGCTATTCATCATTTTTGAAGGGCTTGTCTACACTACAATATTAAGTCAACTTTATCTAATTTGACCTCGAGCCTCCGAATTAAGTCGATTGTGCATGGCCACACCATGCTCATTGTCTCGATGGAGTGTGTCCTCACTAGCAGCACCTGTATTGATGCACAAAGCAGTGCATTGTGGGTAGCTATCCCGAAGTGCAACTTGCCATAGTATGTTTTGGGAAGTTTATGCAATGTCTCATGGGACCAAAACATTGTCACTAGGGAGAATAGGAACATTGCGTCGGCATCCCATGATGCACTGTGCTCCCTCCCTCATATCAACGGCAAACAACCCAGTGGTTTTCAAGCCTTAAAACTGCCGCACATACACCATAACCCCAGAAGCATGGAGCCTGCTCAGTTGTGCACTCTTGCTGTGAGCATCTCAAACACCTTGCACCTTGTCCTGCAGTATTTCCAGAGCTGAAGTAGGGTCCGCCATGCAGAACATAGTGATGTCCTTCAAGCAGCCCTGCTGCAAGCCATTGAAAAAAACAATTCACAGTTGCTGCTGGCAGTCACAGAGCAGCTTCACTGTTGAGCGCTGTTTCTGGTCCCGTGAAACAAGCACTGACTGGTGGGACCGTATCATTTTGCAGGTATGGGATGACAAGCACTGGCTGCAGAACTTTCGAATGTGGAAGGCCACATTCCAGGAACTTTGTGCAGAGCTTTCCCCTGCCCTGCAGCTCAGCAGCACAAAAACGAGAGCTGCTCTGACAGTGGAGAAGTAAGTGGCGATCGCTATTTGGAAGCTTGTAATGCCAGACAGTCACTGGTCAGTGGGGAATCAATTTGGAGTAGGTAAATCAACCGTGGGAGCTGCTGTGCTCCAAGTGTGAAGAGCCATTAATTGACTTCTGCTATGAGGGGTATTTAGTCTGGGAAATGTGCAGGACGTAGTGGATGGTTTTGCAGCAATGGGGTTCCCTAATTTCCCTAATCGTGGTGGGGCAATAGATGGCACGCATATCCCCATCTTGGTACCAGATCACCTGGCCAAACAGTACATAAACCGAAAGGGATACTTTTCAATGGTGTTGCAAGAGCTGGTGGATCACAGGGGGCATTTCACCGATATCAACGTAGGATGGTTGGGACAGGTTCATGACGTGCATATCTTTAGGAACTTGGGTCTGTTCAAAAACCTGCAATCTGCGACTTTCTTTCCAGGCCACAAAATGAACATTGACGATGTTGAAATGCCTATAGTTGTCGTGGGGGACACAGCCTACCCCTTGCTCCCATGACTCATGAAGCCATACACGGGCCGTCTGGACAGCAGTAAGGAATGGTTCAATTATAGGCTCAACAAGTGCAGAATGGTGGTTGAATAAGTCTTTGGTCATTTAAAGGGGCGCTGGAGAAGTTTACTAACAAGGTTGAACCTTAGTGAAGAGAACATCCCCATGGTTATAGCTGCCTGCTGTGTGCTCCATAATATCTGTGGAAAGAAAGGGGGAAAATTTTCCACAGGGGTGGGCAATTGGGGCAGATCGCATGGCCTCCATTTTTGAGCAGCCAGACATGAGGGCAATAAGTAGAGCACAGCAAGGGGCGCTGCATATCCAAGAGGCTTTGAAAAGCCATTTCAATAATGAGTCACAGTAACGTGAGCTGCTTGTCTGCACTGTGCTTTCCCAAAGCTTCACCTGGCTTGTACAACTGTCGCTGTAATGCCAACCCCCTGCCCAAGGCCACTGCTTCTACTCAATAAAAACATTTATTTCTCAAATCCATTTACTTTATTTAACAAACATACGTAATGAGGGAGAACAGAAAAAAAGTTAGCCTTGGGGAAAAGGAGTTGTAAAGTTGGAACGGGAGAAACATTTTCAACTGTGTAACATAACACCCTATTCTAGACCAAAGATCTGTGAATGGACACCTTCTGTTCCTTGTACCCTCCCCCTGAGTTAAGTGAAAGGGATAGTGGACTTTTCGCCCACGACTCATGGAACGCCTGGGGGAGGTTGATTCTGTGCCAGGTGATGCTGGCTGTCTGTCTACCAGTGTCTGCAGCGGGACTCTACCTTCGGGCTTCTGTTCCTGCAGTTCAACCAGACACCTTAACATGTCTGATTGGTCCCTCATAATCCAAAGCAACATCTCATCCTGTGCCGCACACTAATGCTCGTGGGAAGCTTTTCTGCTCTCCATGTCCATGTCTAACTTCTCAGACAGTGAAATCCTCCAGGCTTTTAGCTCTGTGTCAGTCCTCCAAGAGGCGTCATTATCTTGGTGAACTTCTCCTCCTTCTAATCAGCAAAAGTCTGCTTTCAGGTGTTGATGACATGCCAAAAGACACATTTCCAGCTGTCAGTCATAGGAAAAAATAAAGGGACCATTGTACATGCATAAAATATTTCCATAGCAAAGCCATTTTCATACCAACCCCCCCCCAAAAAAAACTTATTACACTAGGTGCGAGTCATAACATAATCGGAATCTATAACCATTCACCGTACCATTCTGCTGTTCCAGCCATGGTGAGTAGTGCCCTCCCCCCCATGAGTCATGGGTGACCATACTTTTAATGAAGTTTATGGCAGGCTCATGTCAGGAGAAGAGGTAGCTAGTCAAACAATCACCCCTCGCTGTAGAACCACGGGATGCTGTTTACAAATGGGGTGCGGGGGGGGGGGAACGTTTTCATTCCCAAATTGCGAAATCTTACATGTGGGGCCCCAGTCCCCTATCAGCCACTTAAACTACTTGCTGACCCATGCTGAGTACAGTAAAGGCACATTAGCGGCCACATGGTTTGGCGATCCAGAATGTGGGGGGAGTAGGAAGGTGTCTACATGCTCCTTTTTTTTCTTGTAAGAGCATTTTTAATGAGAACTTCCCCATTTCCCCTAGGCAACCCTATGTGATATCAGTATCCTGAGGGTAAGGAGAGGCAGAAAGGAAGGAGATGCTGCAAGTGTCTGGGTATAGACCCGCTCCTTATGCTGCTCTGCTGTGTACTGCAATGATGCCAGCAGAATTAATTCAAGAGTTGTGTGGGAAATTGTCCTACCATGGTGGAAGAAATAAGACTGCTCTGCCCAGAAACCTTTTGCAAAGGATTGCAGAGTACCTCCGTGAAAGTTTCCTAGCGGTATCCACGGAGGATTTCTGGGCTATCCCAGTCCACATAAACAGTCTTTTCCAGAGGCCACCCTCTGCATAGCTGGAGCGGCCTCTTGTAAGCAGAGAACCACAGCACTTCACTTTTTCTTCACAGTAAACATGCAATACCACCAAATGTGTGTGTCCACTAAAGTTTAACTACACTTTGATTGTAACTGTATACTCACCAGAGGTGCCTTCCCATGATGTCCTGCAACCCACAGGGCTCCTGGGTTAAAAATATTTCCTGGCTCTTGGGGAGAGTGGATCCACCACTCACCTGTCTCCCATTTTCATCATCATCATCCATCATATCATCCTCCCTGTTGTCCCTAGACTCACACACCTGTGAGGTGTTCACATTGCTTGTGGGGGTTCTGGTAGTGTCACCCCCAAGAATTGCATGCAGCTCGTTGCAGAACCAGCATGCATGGGGTTCAGAACCAGAATGACTGTTCGCCTCCCTTGCTTTCTGGTACATTTGACGAAGTTCTTTTATTTTCACACGGCACTGCTGTGTCCCCCTCGTGTAGCCCTTCTCCCTCATTCTATGAGCGATCTTTGCATAGATGTTAGTGTTTCTTGTGCTGGATTGGAGCTCTGCCTACACAGACTCTTCTCCCCACACAGTGATGAGATCCACCACCTCCTCTGCAGACCAGGCTGGAGCACATTTGTGGCATGTAGTCTCCATGATCAGCTGTGCTCAAACTGGCATGCTCCCAATGCTGATCAAACAGGAAATGGGAAATCAAAAATTCCCAGGGCTTTAGCAGGGGAGGGGCTGTTTCCTGTGTACCTGGCTGCAGTGCAGCAGAGTTGAGAATGATCTCCAGAACGGTCACAGATGAGCATTATGGGACATCACCTGGAGGCCAATAAAGTCAAATTACACAATGCTGTGTCTGCACTACCTCACAGTTGACCCATGAAAATTGAATTAAGAGCTGTGCTTCTTGCAGAGGTTGATTACAGAAGATGATATTAGAGACAACTTAGGTCAGCTTAAAGGACCCGATAGAGTAGACACATACATTAACAGGTCGACTTAAGGCAGCTTCCTTCAACCTAACTCTGTAGCGTAGACCAGGCCTAAGAAAAAGTGATCTTGTTATGTTTTTAAATAGGGTGTTTCTGAAAACGTAATTGTAAACTCCATTCTATAAATGCTGGGTCTCACCTAGAACTTTTGCAGTGTGTGTGTGTGTGTGTGTGTGACAAAGAGAAAGAGAAAGGACATAATTCTCTCTCTCACACACACACACTTTCTCTCTCTCTCAGAAAATTTCAACTTCAGTCTCATTTCTAGGGTTGATTATGTGAAAATCTTCCAAGATATGGTGAAATTAATCCGTGTGCAGCCTAAATCCCACTTAAACCCCTAGTTAAAGAAAGTCAGACAGACTTACATGGTGCATTGTGCTTTGTTTACACAAAAGTGAATTTCACCCTTAAGCTGCATCTAAACCAGTCTTTCTTTCCTTAAAATTTCCCATTGTTGTTACCTCCAAATGCAGCTTTAATGGTGGCAACAATGGTTAGATTACTTCTACAGACTTGCATTTTAGCCATCCGGCAATTCAGGTCTGAGTGAAAGGGTGATTAAAACACCTCGGGTTTTCATTGGCTTTGCTGCAGTGGCATTCTCACCATTATGTTCATTGGGTGAGCTGCACTGGTGACAGCACAACAGTGGAAAACTTTAAGAAAGAGTTCAGTGTAAAGAAGGCCTAGGAGAACTAAATGCCACCAAAACTCAATCTTATTGCTAGCATGTCCCTCAATCCCTTTAAAATGATCATATTGTCCCATGACACTAAACGAACCAAGGATGTTGACATACAAACTAAAAGATTTTCTTTATACCCACATGCAAAAACCCCAAAACAAAACATGAACTATAATTAAAAGGTTGTGGAAACTTAGGAACAACGTTAAAAGAAAAAACTCATGAAAATCAAGGTCTTTCACATGTCAGTCTGAGTTTTCAAAATGGACCCATTTTTCAAAATATTGAAAAATGTTGCAGCATTTATTGGGGTTGGTTGGGCTGGAAAATAATACAATATTGCAATGAATGACAGTGGACTTCTCCTTCCCCAGAGATGGTTCTTGGTTTTTTTGTTTTTTTGTTTTTTTTGAAGGGGCAGGAGATTTTTTAAAGCAATTTAAAATTTGGAATTCCAAATTTCATTTTGAAAAAAGTTCTCTCTCTCTCTCTCTCTCTCTCTCTCTCAAAAAAAGATTTTTTAAACTGTTTTTGTGATGCACTCCTGACTAAGGACTTCCAGTGAAATCACAATCTAGCCCTTGTCTGTGGACTAGAGATGTGGGTTTGAAAGTCTGCAGAAGAGGACTTGACGTTGCAGTCTCAGATATTGTGTCACTGTAGTTCTCAACAACCACACAATAAAAGGATATTTTTCTCCTTCTTACCTGATCTGTCAAAACACTGTATTGAAAAAGTAAAAGCAACAAAGGGAATTAGCAAACAAAGAACGTTGTTAATGAAAAGTTAAAGCTGAGAATTTATGCCAAAAAAAATCAAGACATCCTCACTTAAGGTACTTGCTTCAGCCTTCACATTCCCCATGCAGGTATGCATTGCAATCCTGTCCTTCCTATGTTTGTTTGTTTGTTTTGTAACATTAGTATAAATATTTTTGATGTTTTATTCTGGGCCATTTACCAACCCAGAAATTTTGTTCTCATGAAGTGTTTCATATGCACATCTAACAATTTCATATAATCTAGCCATGCAAAAAAACAGTTTAAAAATTCTTTTTTTGAGAGAGAGAGAGAGAGAGGGCGCGCACATGCTTTTTTCAGACAGAAATTTGGAATTCCAAATGAATAGATAATATGAAAGTGTAAGATGTTCATATGAAACACTTCATGAGAACAAAATTTCTGGGTTGGTAAATGACCCAGAATATTAATTCCCTTTGTTGCTTTTACTTTTTCAATACAGTGTTTTGACAGATCAGGTAAGGAGGAGGAAAATACCCTTTTATCGTGTGGTTGTTGAGAACTACAGTGACATAATATCTGAGACTGCAACGTCAAGTCCTCCTCTGCAGACTTTCAAACCCACATCTCTAGTCCACAGACAAGGGCTAGATTGTGATTTCACTGGAAATCCTTAGTCAGGAGTGCATCACACCCGGAGCAAACTACGTAGCTAAAGCACTAGTAACTCCTTACAATAAGGACTATAATCACTTCTGAGTTGAAACTAAACAATGAGAAATTTTGGTACAAAGGGAGCTATTTAATAAAGGTAGTTAGAGTAGGTAAAAATAGAACTTATTTAGAATAAGTCTTTCATCCTTAACTACACAGAGTCATAAATCCATAATTTTGCAATAGTCCTCATTTGTGCAAATGCCATTAAGTTTACCAGGTAATCTGTGACTTACTGTAATTTATTTAATTCATTTAGTGTACACTTTTGTTCACTTATATCCACCTTCTGACAATGACATTGCCTTAACTATCTTTTTTTTTTCCCTTGACCCTTGTGGAGGATGGTGACAATCAAGTGACAGAAAAATGTCTTTGTATTGTCATTTCCTTTGATGCAGTTACTTTCAGAAACTTACTGCCCCCGTTACCCTTTCTGGCCTCAATGCAGGAAACCATCCCCTACTCAAAAAGAGTGCTTAAGTAATTTTCTGAATTGGGACCTCTGTTAGGCTGGTGACCAATTTAAGCTCCATTTCCACAAGAAGAAGCCACTCTCTGCTATTGGAGATATTCCTATTGCCAGAAGTATGTGCTGGGGCCAGGCCTCTCTCTTCAGGATCCCTTTTATCCTCCCAAATGGACTCCCCTAAGTATCTGTCCATAGCATCTTAAAAGTTTAATTTTGTAGAAATAACATAGATAATATTAGAGAGATGGGGGGAGGATGGTTAGGCTTTCCCAGACCTGACAAGTAGCTCTGTGTCACTTGAAAGCTGGTCTCTCACCAACAGAAGTTGTCTCTCTAATATCCCTGAACCAACACAGCTACAACACTGCACAGATAATAATAAGCTTACCGTACAGGCAATTCAATTGTATAATTACATTTATTTTGTAAGTGAGAGAATGGTCTGCATAAAATAATTCAATCGAGGCGCTGCCTTTAGCAAACTGATGGTCACACTCCCGAGTGTATGGTAGGCAAGGCCGTCCCTAGCTATTCTGGGGCCATACATAGCCCCCCTGCAAGGGGTGGTGGGGGAGCTGGATCCAGGCCTCTGCAGGCTGGCTTGGGGGGCGGGGGGAACCGCCCCCCAGCACTCACCGGCAGCACGGCTGTGGGTGGGTCGCTGCACTTCCCGCTGCCGGTGAGTGCAGGCCCAGACCTGCTTCAGTCCTCAGAGGAGTGCAGGCCAGGCTGGGGCGGAGCACAGCGGGGGATTGCGGAAGTGGTGGAGTAGGGGCGGGGCTGGGGCAGAGCAGGAGTGGGAAGAGGCGGGGCTGGGGTGGAGCAGGGGCAGAGGCTTTGGGGAGCGGGTGGAGTGGGGGCGGAGCAGGGGCTGCAGCAGGGGCTGCAGCAGTACGCTGGGCATCAGGAAATTTGGTGCCCCAAATTTGCATATGGGTAGGGATGGCCCTGATGGTAGGAATAGATTTGATTTCTTCTTTAACACTGTACTCCTTTGCTTTCTTGTTTGTACCTGAACCTGACTAGCATCAAAAGAAGGCTGTATTACTCCTTGAAATGAAAATGTTTAGTACATGGGTGCTGACATTGCATACAATGAAGAGAATTTCGTTATTTGATTTAGACTTTTTATATTAAAACATTATGCCAATGGAAATAATGCAAGAATAAACAAAGAATTACAAGACTGTTATACCTGGGCAACCAAACAAATGCAGAGGCCCAAGGAATAGATGTAACCGTCTCTCCCTGTCCTCTAGACCTTGCTTCAGATACACCCCAGACAGTTCTAGCACTAGGCATAAGCAGACTCAGGGCTTGTCTACATTACCCGCTGGATCGACAGGCAGCAATTGATCCAGCAGGGGTCGATTTATCACGTCTAGTCTTGATGTGATAAATTAACTGCTGAGCACTCTTCCGTTGACTGCAGTACTCCACCAGGGCGAGAGGCACAGGCGGAGTCGACGGGAGAGTGTCAGTCATCGACTTACCACAGTGAGTAGATCTAAGTACATCAACTTCAGCTACATTATTCAAGTAGCTGAAGTTGTGTAATTTAGATTGATCCCCTCGCCCATTAGCATAGACCAGGCCTAAGCAACTGCTTATGGCCCCACGCAGTTCAACGGGCCCCTCTATTAGCTGTTTATTATTATTTTCAATTACAAGTTTATTAGTATGTGTTGTTTGGGGGGTCGGGGGGGGGAGCGGGGCTCAAAATATTCCTGCTTAGGGCCCCGAACGGGCTAGCACCACCGACCCCAGAAGTCAGCCGCTATCTATTTCCAGTCCAGCTTTTCTCTTAGTTTTGCACATGCTCTCCAAAATTTTTCAACTAGCTCTTAAGTCTTAAAGAAACTGACAACTGTTTTAGCTCCTAGTATCTAAATTACTGCTCAGAAGTCCCCAAGAACAAACTGCAACCAACTCAAGACCCAACTGATCACCAGTACATCAGATCTCAGAAATAGCTAGTCTCACTGTTATATACCCTTCCAAATACACAGAGGCAGCCAGTGCCAGTTACTGCAGATGGATGTGCTATTCTCTTCTTCATGCTGGGGTTTAGTCAAAAGAATTTGATTTCTATTAGAGCAAACATCAGTTTGCTCGTATCTTGCTTCCATTCTATTTCATTAGCCATAATACATTTCAGAACCTTCACATACAAAACCAAATCTAGTTCGATGGAAGTAATTACTCTGCTAGTATCGAGGATTAAAACTGCCAGTGTTTTCATCCAGAGCAGCTCATAGTAGGCATATATAGGCTAGATTGTCAGCTGGTGTAAATCAGCAGAACTCCCTTCATTTTAGTGAAGCTATGCTAATTTACACAAATTAAGGATGTATGAATGAATGTAGCTGAACAAACAATTCCATAGTAAATTGTGGGTGAACTTCAAAAAATCTGGAGATTTGATGAAGCTCATCCCCACCACCAAAGTTGAGATGCTTATCCAAATTCCCAGGAGTTGTTCTAGTATTAAATCACCTGTGCAATCCAGAGAAACGAATTTTAAGTGAAATCATTTTAACAGCCCTTTCAGTTATATGCACCATTCACACCCAGGGTTTTCATCTTCAAGATGAAGAATCCAACCAGGCTCCAGCACCCTGAATTCCAATAGAGAACTCCAAAACAGCATTAGCCAGGCTTCAGTGAAGGGGAGTGGACATCCATTACTCGGAGCCCACAGCAGAAGAAAGTGGGGCTCATCATGACTGTGCGTATTGTAATTTAAGTTCTACTGTAGTTGTAAAGGACCTCGGGAATGGAGCTTGTTCGTAACTCTGAAATGTTCATAACTCTGAACAAAAAGTTGTTGTTCTTTCAAAAGTTTAGAACTGAACGTTAATACAGCTTTAAACTTTATTATGCAGAAGAAAAATGCTGCTTTTAACCATCTTAATTTAAATGAGACAAGCACAGAAACAGTTTCCTTAGCTTGTCAAATCTTTCTTTTAAGTTTTCCCTTTATTTTTTAGTAGTTTACATTTAACACCCTACTGTGCTGTATTTGCTTTTTTTTTTTTTTTTTGTGGTCTCTGCTGCCG
Organism: Eretmochelys imbricata; assembly: GCF_965152235.1. Classification (NCBI taxonomy): domain Eukaryota; kingdom Metazoa; phylum Chordata; order Testudines; family Cheloniidae; genus Eretmochelys; species Eretmochelys imbricata. The sequence goes on from NC_135578.1 coordinate 75,015,356, forward strand.
CCTGATTGCATAATTCCGGTTCCAAATGAGGTGTGTGGTTGACTGGTCAGTTTGTAACTCTGGTGTTCATAATTCTGAGGTTCTACTGTAAGGACAGTTGAAATCCTACACTGAAAATGTTGACCCCTTTGAATTATCCAGGATTTCTAGATTACAGGGACCTGTGAGGCTCTAGGCAGTCATGCCTGGTGGTTGGAGCCAGCCATAGAGTCAGGACTGGGCAAAGGGCAGCTTTGAAACTGGGCTCCTGGGACAGAACTGAGCTCAGGAGTCCATAGACAAGCCAAATCAGGGTCGAAGGTTGCAGGCCAAAGGTCAAAGCCACACTGGAATCAGTCAAGGGGTTTGGGGATCAGAGCTGGAGCAGGTCTGTAACACAGCTGGATCAAGGTCAGAGAAGGGCATGGACCAGGATAAAGTGAGCCAGAAGCCTAGAGAGTCTGTAACACTACAAGGCAGCAGGAGGGTTCCTGGCTGACTAATACTGTTTCACAGACAACTCACTTGCAACTCAAACAGGGTCAGTGAAATACCTGTGCCCAGGTGTCATCTGACCCAGGCCTGGGATAGGCTGCTGCAGTATGTCAGAGTGCTGACTCAATGCAGGCTCTGCATACAGGAGATCAGTACAGCTAGGTTGCTGCAGCATGTGTGAGTGATGAATCACTGCATGCAATGTTGGAGGGGTAAGTCCTGACAGCTGAGTAGAGTAGCTCTGGTCTGGTTTAAGGGATCGCTCAGTGGGAGAGGAAAGAAGCAGGGACTAATTTCTCATCCATCAACTCTTTCCCCTGTTCACGAGTTTAAATGAGGGAAAACAATCCATAGTCAAGCTCTGTTTTGCCAGGAATACGGGAAAAGGGTTAATTGCAATGCAGATATATTTTGCCACTGCCTGCTAGTCTAGCTGAATTTTGTGTTTTGGTAGCATGTGACTATAAGAGCAATTCAGTCCTGGGATTTGAGGGATGGCCCTGAAACTCCTCTCTGACAAAACACACGGGACTCTAAGGAGATGCCGAGATGATAATGGAGGACAAACGCTGTTCAAGAAGATCCTCAAATTAGTGGTTCTTACTTAGAGCCCTAGCTGAAGACCTTTAAGGGGGCAACTCCTCAATCTTTCCCTGCCCCATGAGCCAGTCTCCCCACCTCCACTACACAGAGCTAGCAGAGGAGGAAAAACTAATTTGAGGTGTTCCAGGTTCTTTGAGAGTTCTACATTGACTCATCATAATGGTTAGCCTTAAACATGAGCGAGCAAGCAAGCAGTTGCTAGGAACCTCTTTTGAAAGCCTTGCTTCCCCTGCAAGCTCTGTGATGTTTAGCAAATTGCTTAACTTTGCCCATATGTTAAAGATAACCTCCCCAGTGGTGCTTTCTGATAGTTACAGCGTACTCCAGGACACTTAGAAATATAACATATGAGCCTTTAACTGACTAAATTCCAGCAACAGTAATAACATTTAACACTTTTATACATTTTTCTATCTTCAAAGCTTTTTACATACATAAACTAATCAAAAAAAGAGTCCCTGCACCATTCTGTGCCCTGCATGGCTGCCTCATAGCTCTCTTTGTTAGGCATTTCTTTTCCATGATCAAATTTGCTTAAGAAATAGAAGGAGATAATTTACACACAGGAGGACAGAATCCTACTGCAGTGCCCTAGATGATTAGCTCCCTGGGGCAACGGGATGCAAGCTATGGTGGGAAAGCTAGTTCTAATAAATTTAAATTCCTACACTGAAGGAATGTAACAGGGTCTCCTCAAACCCAGCATCAGATACTGTCTCTGCCTTAATTTCTCCATTTTTATATGAGCCAGCAGACCAACTCCCTAGCCAGCTGTGCCAACAAAACTTCCACTAGTATCAGTGTTTCCCTCCCTTTTTCCTAGTGTTGCTTTATGGTTCACACACAGTTCAACACAAATTAAAACTGGCCCCACCAGCTAAGGTCTCCACCTTAGAGATTTTGGCAGGTATCCCTCCCTGACCCACAGTCTTCCCCCCCGCAAGCTGTTAGTTGGTCTTTATCATCTCCTGAAAGGCAGCTAGTTAGTTTCAGGTGAGGCAACAGGGAGCTCCCTTAAAGGGTGACCCAACCCAGTAACATTGACCAATTAAACAGCACAGACATGAAGAGGCTAAGGGGAGGGTGAAGGACATTGTCAAGTAGCTGCTCCCATTGTATTAAAGCTAGTTAATTTGCAATCTCTCCTCTCAGTGTTATCCTAATATTTCTTTTCCATGTAACTAATCATTATAGTTGCCACAGTGATGCATGTTGGTAGGGATCATCTGAGAGAATCCTTTTAAGGATCCTTCTTAAGAAAATATCCACCCAACAAAATATATTGAGAACCACAGTGCTAGGTAATGGCTGCACAGCTGCTCAGGAATAGGCTAAGAAAACTGTATGGTCCAAGTTGTTAAGCACCAGAAGAAATCTTAGACTATAGCAAATTCCTGTGTTCTTGTTGCTTTCTTTAAACAAACAAACAAACAAACATTTTACAAGTTTACTCAATTAATATAGTGAGTCATGTGTTTACTTGTCTCAGAATGTGTCTCTTTATTCTGCATGGTGCTAATTCCTTAATATGATGTTAATCTAGGTCGGCTATTGTTCAATCACTGTCCCCTGTGTAGGTGGTTAAAAGCCACCTGCCTAAAGCCCATTACAACACCTGGCTGGGTAAACTGGCAGAGAAAAGATTTGGAAATGGGTCCTAAACTTTTGTGGAGGAGACACAAAGGAGATCAAAGTCTGTAATTATAGTCTCTGGTGACAGCAGAAGACAAGACAGTGCTGAAAAGAAACTTCTTATGACAAAAGCTGCACGAGAACTCTCTGTAAAGGAAAGATTTGAGGGGGTAATTTTCTGCATGTTTCCACTCACTGTAATGGGAGTCATGCAGATAGTGAACCCTATGCAGTATATTAAATGCATAACTCCCACTGCTAACACAAGTTACTTGGCTGTGAAAGCGAAAATAGGCAGGATGAATCAAATGTGCAACTTGTGTTATTACTCACAGAAGAAGTAACCTGGGTACCACTGCAAAACTGTACTCATTGCAGATGCTAGTTATTCCTTAAAGTAATAAATCAGGAGTTGCCAGATGTGGCCCAATGAGTTCTGACGAATGGCTCAGAGTTTCCATTTTGATCTGAACAGCCTGATTTATTTTCATTAGGGATCCTATGCTCCCATACACATGTATATAAGTACACGTGCCTTTCTGGAAGCTATGCTTTAGTCAGACACGTTATTGGACTCACTACAGGGGTAACTGGGTGAAATTTTATGGCCTCTGTTATGCAGGAGGTCAGACTAGATGATTGTAATGGTCCCATCTAGGCTTAAAAATTTATGAACGTGTGTGCAGAAGCGTATATGTGTCCATGGGTCCCTGCTCAGGGTGTGTAGAACAGAGCAGTGCAACATGCCCACCCTTCTCAACAATCCCAGGGAACCCATTCATAGGGTGGGAAAAGGGAAGGGCACAATCCCGGCAGATCTATGCCAGGTTTTCACCCTTCCTAATACATAGAGGAAGCCAGTGCCAGTTACTGCAGATGGCTGTGCTATTCTCTTCTTCATGCTGGGGAATCGTAATGAGGAGGCTCCTTCATGGACATGGGAGCCAGGGGGCCCTGGCACAGAGGGGAGACAGCCTCTGGCAGATCCCATGGGATCCATGCAGACTTGGGGGTATGTCAAAATCTCCAGAGTCTTCCACAGCATAGCAAACCCCAACAGAAGAATTATGAAGAAAATCTCCCAGCTCAAACTCTCCCAGTTTTGACACTCCATTTGTGAGAGAACTGGGCCATAGATGCGGTTCTCTGGTCCCTGGCAAATTGCCAAATAAAGGTCTGAATAGCAAAGTGTGAGTATGCTTTATTGGACCACAAAGGCTTTCCAATGCTCCCACCATGAAAAATAGGTACTGTACTTATTTTAGGAGAAGAGCACATTCAACTTCTGCCAATTTTCTGAGTCATATTCACCAAGGTCTCCATCAAAAAAGCTTCTCGTACAATCCTAGATTTAAATAGAGTATGAGATCACCACCATGTTTGCTGACTGTTGCTTCTCCAGCTATAGAAGATTTCTATTGAGACTTTTCTCTGTTCAGCACGGGACCATTCCAGCAGCCTCTTCTTTTCTTTTTCTTTTTAAATGTGTATTCTAACAGACAGTGGTTTTGACATCTAACAAACTCTCTTCTTTCTCCTGAACTTTTAATAGACTGTTGGCTTCTCCCTTCCCCCAGCTTAGATAATAATTAGACTGTATTAATTTCAATGGATCCTAATTGTTCAGAGAACATTTCATGAGAATATTGTGATTTAAATCTCTTCCAAGGAAAATATTGGGTCACCTATAAGATTGCATCCACACTCATTATCCACAAAGACCAGGGAACACAGGTACTGGGGAGTGCCTGATACTGAACAAAACTATTGAGCAGCTGCCAGATTAATATTCCGTTTTTAATTGTTATTTTAACCATTCATTACATGAAGACTAATCGACATAAAAAAGAAACATTTAAAATCAAGACATTTCTTCTTAAGATCTTTATGGACCTCATCCTAAAGTCCACTGAGGTCAATGGGTTTTGCTGTTGACATTGATGGGAGCTGGACTGGGCCCTATATCAATGTTACATCTGCATACTGAAGAAAATCAAGTTAAAACAATTGAGGGAAACTAGTTCAGTTTTTGCTATTCACAGCTAGAACTATTTGAAGCCCACAATCACAAGGGTAACTTAGTACACATAAACAATGGGCAAAACTAGTGACACGTTATCTCATTGTATGACCCACACCTGGCATACTGTCTATGCTACATATAGTCCCAGATAAATTAACAGACAATGTGACGGGGCAAGACCAGCTGGCTATAGAAAAGTAGTGGGAGATAGATATATTAGCTCCAGGCTAAACAAATCCCTGGTACCAGGATAAGTGAAATGGCAGCTGCTCCAGGTCAATTAAGACACCTGGGGCCAATTGAGAACTTTCCAAAAGGCAGGGAGAATGCTAGGTTGATTGGGACACCTGAAGCCAATCAGGGGCTGGCTGAAACTAGTTAAAAGCCTCCCAGTTAGTCAGGTGGGCATGCATGTCAGGAGTTGTGGGAGGAAGTTGTGCTGTTGGAGAGACTGAGTAGTACACACCATATCAGGCACAAGGAAGGAGGCCCTGAGGTAAGGGTGAAGTGGTGAGGAAGTGAGGGCTGATGTGGGGGAAGTAGCTCAGGGAATTGTACATGTCATGTTTCTAAAAGGTCAGCTACCATAACTGATACTATTAGGGTCCCTGGGCTGGAGCCTGGAGTAGAGGGTGGGCCTGGGCTCCCCGCACCTTTGCCCCATGATTAATCACCGAGACTAGGAGACAACAGAGACTGTGGAAGGAAGGATAACTTCTTCTCACCTCCCTTGCTGGCTTATGATGAAAATAGCTCAGTAGAATGTGACCCTTGTCTCTAGAGAGAGAAGGGTTACGTGGAGGGTCACAGTGAGCATCTGAGGCTAGCGAAATCTGCCAGGAAACGTGGGACCCATGGAGGCAAGGACAGAGCTTTATCACAACAAGTACTTACTATTTGGATATACAACAAAGTGCCCAATCTAAATCCCATTGAAGTCAATGGAAAGACTCCCCTTAACTACATTAGCCCCATCCATTATTCCATACATTGTTTATAAAATTAGAGCTAGGACTGGATTTCCATCCGCAGTATTTGATTCAAGTTTTGTCTGCTTTTTTGTTTCATTTTGCACTGGTATTCTGTAAAAGGGCTGGGTTTGCCACTTTCTCGGTCTCAAACTGCATCCACAACAAATGTTGGCTTCCTGTGAGACCATCATGTGGTCCTTGATACAGCAGAACCACCACAGAGCCATAGCACAGGGGAGGCAGGGGGACTTTGGAATGTCTCTTCATGGTACTTCAGTGGTAGCAGTGCAAGGGAGGAGAAGGGAGGAACTGAGGCAGTAGCATTGAGATGGCAAGGCAGCAGCCCACATATCTGTCCCCATGAAGATCTGTAGGTATAAATCCATCATTGGGCACCCAGGTCCCAGCCACTCCTGCAGCTGATGGGCTTTAGTGTGGCCACAGAGTTTCTTCAGAACCACACTACACCAAGGGCCAAAGCCCAATGAAGTCAATAGAAATACTATTGATTTCAATAGCATTGGTTCAGGCCCTTTGCCATTAGATTTTGGAGCATATAGAGCCAAAGCACCCGTTAAGATTGTGTGCTTGCATGCACATAACTAAATCCAGGTACCTGTTAAGGTTCCATATATAAGGTTTCTACTAAATAGGCATCTATTTTTAATTCATTTTCTTTTGTCTGTTACAGACATAATATTATTGTCAAACTAGGAGATACAGAACTGTAGTTAGACTGCAAAATAATATTTGGAAAAAAATTGGTAATGTTAATTCTCCCTTTCCCGCTGGGGAGATGTAATGTCTGTAGTTTTATTTGTGCACTGTATTTGACACACACACAAAAAGTTTATATTCTTAAGATGAACACCTAAGAAATGTATGAGGCTTAGCAACCCTGAAATATACAGTACAGGAAAGCAGCTCTAAAAGTTAACATTTTTTATGAGGAATAAAATACCAAAGCTGATAAAGTCTTAGTCCAGACACTTTTAAGAAGTGGCAATGTAATTATGTGAGTATTAAATTTAAACTAGATAAATGTCTGGAAGACCCAGAGGAAATGAGAAGTGCATTTTTACTTTCTTTAAAAAGAGCTTTATTGATACATCCATTCCTAATCTGGAAAATCTAGATCAATATTTTCACAATTTAAGATACCTAAACTGAATGAGATGCAAATAGGCAAATTTAAAGAAAAACAGACATCAAAGTAATAATAGAAGGCATTAAAATCACTTTCCAGTGGAAAAAGAGTTGATGCTGGTGGCTTCTCATCAAAATTTCTCAGGCCTTTCAAGCTTAGGCTTCTTCTCTCTTAATGCAAGTCTACACTTACAGCCACATAAGGAGTACAGACTCTGCATGCCCAACTAGCACAGGTATAAATAGCAGTGTAGATGGTGAGACACAGCTTAGGTGACTAGAGTGTCCTACATGCCTGAACCCTAGGGTATATACCCTACATGGCTCTCTACATGCCCAAACGGTTTCTCCCACACCATTATTTTTATCAGTGTGGTGTCTTTTTGCCACCCCATCCCAGGAGCCTTTCCCTTCTGCCTCACCCCTACCTCCTCACCAAGACAGACCAATGACCCTGATTTTACCATGAAAACTAGGGTTGCCAACCCTCCAGGATTGTCCTGGAGTCTCCAGGAAATGCCCATCTGCATTCCTAGAGTTTGATACATTCAGTCATCGAGAAGGTCTGGTGACCCTAAAGGAATCTTGACCAAAGACTCATGAATTTAGCTCATGACCTTCCTGGATTGTGAAAGAGTCATGAGCAACCAAAGCCACTCATGGCGGAAAGAGCCAACATATCATTCAGATAAGAAATCTTTCCTTTCCTCCTTGAAACACTCAATAGTCTGATAGGTTTCAGAGTAGAAGCCGTGTTAGTCTGTATTTGCAAAAAGAAAAGGAGTACTTGTGGCACCTTAGAGACTAACCAATTTATTTGAGCATAAGCTTTTGTGAGCTACAGCTCACTTCATCGGATGCATACTGTGGAAACTGCAGAAGACATTATATACACAGAGACCATGAAATAATACCTCCTCCCACCCCACTCTCTTGCTGGTAATAGCTTATCTAAAGTGATCATCAAGTTGGGCCATTTCCAGCACAAATCCAGGTTTTCTGGAAATGGCCCAACTTGATTATCATACACATTGTAAGGAGTGTGATCACTTTAGATAAGCTATTACCAGCAGGAGAGTGGGGTGGGAGGAGGTATTGTTTCATGATCTCTGTGTATATAATGTCTTCTGCAGTTTCCACAGTATGCATCCGATGAAGTGAGCTGTAGCTCACAAAAGCTTATGCTCAGATAAATTGGTTAGTCTCTAAGGTGCCACAAGTACTCCTTTTCAATAATCTGATGAACACTGAAGAAACACACCCTAGACAGACACTTTGGTTTTAGCCAGCTAAATGTCAGTGTCGGACTTCCTATTCCTAACCAAGCTCACAGAGGCTAGACAAAGGCCACTGACAAGCTAACCTAACAAACTAATATTCTAGATCCAGCACAATCTGGGTTCAAGCAAGGACATGTAACTGAACCCACCTTAGTGCAATTGATAGACAATCTCCTGGTTTCAATGGATAGAGGTCAGACATCTATTCTCATACTCGTGGATCTCTCCGAAGCATTCAGTGCTGTCACCTATTACGATGAATACTGCTGTCCCAGTAAGAGGGATGGCAGGACTCCAGGGTAATATGCTAAAAGTGTTTGAGTCTTTCCTGAAGGGATGCACCCAATGATTAGTAATAGGAAACTGCACCTCCACCACTAAACCCCTCACTTGTGGAGTCCCACAAGGCTCAATCTTCTCTCTGGTCCTTTTCCACATCTATATGCAGCCACTAAGTAAAATGGTCAGATGACATGACTAAAGTGCCAGCAATATGCTTATGACACACAGCTCTACCTACCATTCACCACATATAACCACATCACTACCACCAATATGGTGTAGTGTTTGGATGAGTTCAGCTCATAGATGAAGACCAGCTGGCTGAAGCTGAACCTGAGCAAGAGAGAGGAAAACATTTTGAAGAGTTTGCAGCCACAATGAAGTGATTGTTGGTTGAAGGTGCATACACACAATTGGTCAATTCAGTCTCTAATCTCACAATGTTTGGGTTCCTCATTGACACTAAACTTTAACATAGCGAAATCCATGAGTAATGCTTTCTATAATCTATGGTGGAGTAGGAGATTCCATTGCATCCTGGTGGACAATGAGCTAGCTTCAGCTATTCACGCCTTGTTCACCTCTCAGCTGGACTATAACAATGTGATATGTGTGGACATGAAGCCTTCAGCTATTAGGAAATTCTGGTACAGAATGCTGCAGTGCAGCTCCTCAACACAGGATGCCATGAGCACATCAGACCTGTTCTTTGCTCTCTATAATGGCTTCCCATAGAAAATGAATCAAGTTCAAGATCTCAGTCCCTATCTTCAAGGCACTCCATAGCCTGGGCCCAAGCTATTTAAAAGACCATGTAAAGCTCCAGGTGGAAGACTGTGACATCTATGCAGGACACAGGATTTTATTGGGGGCCTCTCCAAGACTATGTAATGAACTCCCTCAGGAACAAAGGACTTTCACAAACCTCACCACTTTCTGCTTCAGCTGCAAAGCATAGTTATTTGACATTGCCTTCTCTAACATGAACACATAGCAAAGGAATACTTTTAAAAAAAATCCTTAACAAAACACTCCACCTCACATGCTTCTCCCCCATAGGGAGAGGATGAGAAATGTTAGTCATTATGTTCCATATTCCTTATGAAAATATGCTTATGATATGAATGACATAACTGAGATGTACTTTATGCAAGATGCTCATGTATGATATCATTGGAAAGGTCATGATTTACAGAATGTGATTATCCAATTTGTATGCCTGTATCATTTCTATACCTGAAGTTAGGAATATTAGCTATGTATCTGTATTTCAAATCTGTTACTTTGGGTGTAACCCCAACCAACGCTTCAGGTACAACAATGGAAAAGCCAGACAGGGCTAATGTGCCATTAGCAGAGACAATGGACTGTGAAAGAGCTTAGTCTTCGTGTGGACCCTGGAGACAGCTTATGAGCAATGGCTGCCACAGCCATGCAGAAAGGTGGGTCTGAGTCACCTGGTACTAGATACCCCTCCTCCCCCTTTTGGAATGCCAGTGGTTTTCCACTAGAAGACAAAGTGTTTCTGTCTTACACAAGAGCTATATAAGACAGGGCAGTGACCTCATCATGGTTCTCCTCTGCCTACCCATCCGAAGAGACACTGAAAAACACCTGGAAGCAAGAACTGAATGTTGGGGAGGGGGAGGATTGAGCCCAAGCTGGAAGGGTAGCTTGTGAGTAATAATACCTGAGGTTTCAAGAGGGATACCAGTACAACTGCCTTTCAACACTTTCTGTAATCTGCCTTCAACAATATCTAGGGTGAGAAATACTATTTGTAACCAATTTCTTTAGTGAAACTAGCTTAGTTTGCGTGTTTGGTTTCATTTGCTTAGTAATCTGCTTTGTTCTGTTTGCTACCCCTTTTACCACTTAAAATCTGCCTTTTTTGGTTAATAAAATTTGTTTTGTTTATAATATAACCCAGTTTCTGTAATTTCTACTTGGGAGGGCAAGAAGTTGTGCATACCTTCTTCCACATTGAGGGAGGAGGTGAATTTCATAAAAACTCTGGGTTTGTCCCCTTACAAGGAATCAGCACCAGAGTGTTGGAGCAAGTCCCTTAAGTTGAGTCTTCCCAGAGCTGTTCTGCAGCTAAGTGTGGCCCTGCATGTGTGCTTGACTGGAAGAGGCTTGTCAGCCTAACCCAGCAAGGCCAGTTAAAGGTGGCCCATGCTAGCAGAACAGGTAGACTCAGTGGTATCTCAGCACATCAGGTGGCTTCCTGTAGGGGCAAGGTTGCGGAAGATTGGCAAGGAGCTAAGCGGTGGACTGAGTATGTGACTGGAGGTAAGTGGAGGATGCAGGCAGTTTCAATGAACTTTGTCCGACAGACCCTGCCAAAAGATATTGTAGCCTAGCTCAGCATATTTTTGCCTGTAAACAAGTCAGTTTATGTAATAAGCATAAATCATACATATAAGAATGCAACCAGCTGTTGACCCCATGTAACCCCAAGATAAGCACGGAAAATATAGCGCCACAGAGGACTCCCCCCGGCGGAGTCCTGCCTGGTCAGCTGTCCCGAACGGCCAGATTCCCCTGCAGCCCCTCTGCGCGTCCTAGGGGCTCCCCGCGCAGATTGGAGCATAAGTTCTTCCTTCCTTCAATAAAGCGTAGTTTACTATTCTTAGGCCTGAGTGTCCTCCTTTTGCTGATATCTCCCCCCGCACCCTCAGCCCTTGCGGGCACACTTCCTAAGGGGCATAACCCGTCACACATACCACTTAATGCATTACTGGAAGGCACTCAGATACCATGGTGATTAGTGCAGTACAAGAACCTGTATGGAACAGAACGCTCTTGGTTCTTTTACTTGACGTCAAGAAAGTATTTGGCAGTGGATGTCTCAGAGGAATATGGAAAACAGAGAGGGTCTGGGAACTCAGAGAGTTAAACAAAGCCCAGAGCTGACCCTGTGTAGAAGAGCAGAGCGGACTTACCGCACGTGCATCTCCTTGAGGCTGGGCATGGTTTAACAGGCTCTTTCCCCATCTAGCACTTCCTGCTAAGATCCACACCAGCCCTTTGGTGGTCTCTCTTCCTGTAATTTGGCCCCACTACCAGACCACCTTTTGGGGTAACAAAGTCCAAATATCCCTATCAAAAGATCTTCACTCCTAACTCTGGGCCCTATGGTGTTCACACCCTTCTCTCAGGGCTCTCTGTAATCTTTGCCCCTCCCAGGAGCATCACACCACCTGTGCCCATGTCCTGAGTTAGTTCCCATACTTAGCACAGGAACAGAGTAACATGATTAGGCCCCCTCTATTTCCTGTCAGCTAGAATATCAAGTGAAGCATTTATCTATTAAGAGGTAAGACTTATAGCCCCAGTAGAGTAAGGCTCACTTGTTGCTCCCATGATAGTAGGGTGACCAGATGTCCTGACTTTATAGGGACAGTCCCAATATTTGGGGCTTTGTCTTATATAATCGCCTATTACCCCCCAGCTGCTGTCCTGATTTTTCACACTTGCTGTCTGGTCACCCTACATGAGAGCAAGAAGCCAAACAGAAAAAAAAGTCCTGAAAGGAGTAGTGTTTTATTAAGATATGAATATGCTGATGATGTGAGAAACACAGTTTCCTAGAGAAATGTTAGAGACCTAATAGACGAAAGAATGGATTTATAGACTGCATACAAAAATGTGCCATCAAAAACTGATATTAAATGGCACCAGAAATTAAATGGATGGTAACTGCACTAGAATTGCCCAGAGCTGCATATATTCATAGGAAATGGTCCTATGATCTAACTGTATTTTTGTATGATTTTACAGGAAACTTTGAATGGGGTCACCGAACCCTCCTCTGATCAGAAATATTCCTGTGATATAGCCCACCAAAAACATCACACATTTAAGAGGGCATTTCCTGTAATTTAATATTTTTTGGAGTCCTTGAAATTGCAAGTATTTCTTCCCTTGGAATTCACAGAGAGCACAGCTTACTAGCCAAGAACATCATTTTCTTAGATCCATCTGAGGACAGAGTCCTTACACATATAAAACTCCTGCTGCCTTGAGTAGCCCTTTCATAATGTACGGGAGGATGATTAATTCAGCACAGCTGACCCAGCCCTGCTTCCCTGACAATCCTAGGACTGATCACATGCAGCTATGGTCTTTCCTTTACATAAATAAATCATGTTAACCCTTCCAACTTCTGGATAGAATCTTTCCACCTACCCCACCACAAAGTTTCTAAACTGCACATATAATAATGGGAAGAATAAATAGTAGTCCCAAGGTCAGACAAGTCTGACAAAAATGATGCCAATGATAAAAATTCTAAAATTTTACATGTGAGTCATGGACCTTTTCAGCAAATATTGTTAGCAAATCCATCAAAGGAGAGTCAAGTAGGGTGACCAGACATCCCGATAAAATCAGGACTGTCCCAATTTTTAGTTCTTTGTCCCGATGCACGGTCGGGATGCTATTTGTCCTGATATTGTGGCTTTGGCCGCTCTGGCTGGTTTTTTTGCTTCGGCAACTCCGTTTTTCCGTTTCATCTGATCACCCTAGAGTCAAGAGAGAGGGAAAGCTACAGCTTGGGAGTTGTTCTGACATGATAATAAACAAACTAGGATTCCCATTAATTATTTATCTACATTACAGTAGCACCAAGGAGCCCTAATCATGGACCAAGACCCCATTGTGCTAGGTACTTACATATTCATTCTCATGCAAATCCATTCATGTTTGACAACAATTGTCATTAAAAGATATGGCACTTTACAGCCTTGATAAATGTAACTTAAATGTAACAGGCAAGCAAGATGATGACGCATCGCTCTCTGAGATGTCACTGCAAGTGCATTACCAAACCGAGAGCTGTCCTGTGGCATTTAAGAGGCAATGAGAAAAATGAGTCTGTGCAAGGTATCCCTGTGATATCACTAGTGAAATAACAGTACTGGTACATGATTTGGTGCCCAGATGTGAACATTAATATAACAGCAGCTGCTGCCAAATTCTGGGTCCATCAGTGTTCTCCATGGAGATGTCATGACATAGATGCTGACTCCATGGGTGCTCCAGCCCTGGAGCCCCCACACAAAAAAAATTAATGGGTGCTTTGCACCCACCAGCAGCCAGCAAACCCACCCTGCCCCCACTGCCTCCCATCCACCAGCAGCCCCGCCTATAAGCGTCTCCCCCGCCCCTCCCAGTGCCTCGCGCCGGCCGTGATTCACGGTTTCACGGCGTATAGAAGACCTGCGGGGGACGAGCAGGGATGGGATGCACATGGAGGAGGGGATGGAACTGGGTGGGAAGAGGTGGGGCGGGGGTGATGGCTTGGGGGAAGGGACGAGGGTTGGGGGGCGGAGTGGGTTGAGCACCCCCCCAGACCTGGAGGAAGCTGATGCCTGTACATCATGACATCAAATTTTCAGATCTCTAAAACCACAGTTTTACCAACTGTGTTGTACGGCAGTGAAATGTGGGCACTGAGGAAGGCTGAAGAGCATGAGATAGATGTTTCTAATGCTCATCACCTTCATCAGCTGTTCATAGAATCATAGAATATCAGGGTTGGAAGGGACCCCAGAAGGTCATCTAGTCCAACCCCCTGCTCGAAGCAGGACCAATTCCCAGTTAAATCATCCCAGCCAGGGCTTTGTCAAGCCTGACCTTAAAAACCTCTAAGGAAGGAGATTCTACTACCTCCCTAGGTAACGCATTCCAGTGTTTCACCACCCTCCTAGTGAAAAAGTTTTTCCTAATATCCAATCTAAACCTCCCCCACTGCAACTTGAGACCATTACTCCTCGTTCTGTCATCTGCTACCATTGAGAACAGTCTAGAGCCATCCTCTTTGGAACCCCCTTTCAGGTAGTTGAAAGCAGCTATCAAATACCCCCTCATTCTTCTCTTCTGCAGACTAAACAATCCCAGCTCCCTCAGCCTCTCCTCATAAGTCATGTGTTCTAGACCCCTAATCATTTTTGTTGCCCTTCGCTGGACTCTCTCCAATTTATCCACATCCTTCTTGTAGTGTGGGGCCCAAAACTGGACACAGTACTCCAGATGAGGCCTCACCAATGTCGAATAGAGGGGAACGATCACGTCCCTCGATCTGCTCGCTATGCCCCTACTTATACATTCCAAAATGCCATTGGCCTTCTTGGCAACAAGGGCACACTGCTGACTCATATCCAGCTTCTCATCCACTGTCACCCCTAGGTCCTTTTCCGCAGAACTGCTGCCTAGCCATTCGACCCCTAGTCTGTAGCAGTGCATTGGATTCTTCCGTCCTAAGTGCAGGACCCTGCACTTATCCTTATTGAACCTCATCAGATTTCTTTTGGCCCAATCCTCCAATTTGTCTAGGTCCTTCTGTATCCTATCCCTCCCCTCCAGGATATCTACCACTCCTCCCAGTTTAGTATCATCCGCAAATTTGCTGAGAGTGCAATCTACACCATCCTGCAGATCATTTATGAAGATATTGAACAAAACCGGCCCCAGGACCGACCCCTGGGGCACTCCACTTGACACCGGCTGCCAACTAGACATGGAGCCATTGATCACTACCCGTTGAGCCCGACAATCTAGCCAGCTTTCTACCCACCTTATAGTGCATTCATCCAGCCCATACTTCCTTAACTTGCTGACAAGAATACTGTGGGAGACCGTGTCAAAAGCTTTGCTAAAGTCAAGAAACAATACATCCACTGCTTTCCCTTCATCCACAGAACCAGTAATCTCATCATAAAAGGCGTTCCATATCATGTTCCATATCATGTGGCAGGACAAAATCAGAAATGACGATATTTGAAGCTGACCCAGTAACTGCCTCCATCGGCACTGGCGGCTTTCTTGGTATGTATATATGATTAGGCTGGAAGACCAACATATTCAGAAGCGTGTTCTACAGGGAATTCCACTGCATGGCCAGTAGCGCATGGTCACCAAAGTTTCCATGGCATGATAAAATCACCAACAATGGACATAAAATGAATATCCAGACCACCTTCAGGATCTAGCTAGAGACCAATCCAGGTGGCACTCAATCTGCAAAGAGGCTTTGGGATTTGCCATGATGATGACAGTTTCACACCTTTCAGACTTCTCCAGGTAACACTGTGTCACACTGTCAGGAGGGGCTCACAACTGTGAGTTCTTATCTCAGGGTAGACTGTCAGAAAACAAGGGCAGACACCCCAAACTAGTGGTATATTCTATTATTAGATTTTCACCAAGCCAGGAACAAATGTGACTCCTGGATCACTGTACCAGACAAACTGAACTTTGTGCTAAAAGGTTACTTAAACCTAAAATCACACCATCTCAGGTTTCTCCCAGTTCCAAGAGATCAGTCACTTACCCCAAATCAATTGGTACTCCAGATTTTACACTAAAGACAATGCTGGCAGCCAATTCTATAGTAAATTAACTACAGGTTTATTAGCTAACAAAAAAGAATGAGTTACACTGAGAGATTGAAGCAGGTAAAATATAATAACAGGTAAAGCACAATTAGTAATACCAAATGGTGCCAATGATATAATAGACTGCCAGTTTCCCAAAAGTATTTTCCAGGGCTACCCGGAATAATTCTGGGGATCTCCGTCTTCTCGTTGAGTTATTCTGCCTTGTTAGAATCAAAGAAGTCCAGAGATAAAGGCTTTCTCTTTGAATCAGTACATATAACTTCATTTCACAGACAACAATCTGAGAAGTGTCTGTACACACACCATGGCCAATTGCTTTGAATTTAGCACTCTTCTTCATCTGCATCCAATGAGTTATTTAGTTACAGAGAAATACATAATGTAAATGCTTCCCATTATATTATAATTGGAATTGATAAATAAAAACAATAAAAGTAACATTCCATTAGTTTTCATGAAGTTCTAACACCTGAATACACTCTTACATTAACACACACTTTGATCTAGGGCTATTAATTACCAGGCATGTATAATGTAATGTAATTGTAAACAACAGAATATAGATAGGCAAAAAACCCCACACTTCTCATCTCCTTTGATCTCTATTAACACACAAGAGAATTGGACTGAATATATACTAATACATGTAATTCCTTTTACATTCACACACAAGTGAATTGGCCTATGGCTCTAGCCTGAGCTAATCTGTCAACACCACACACTGCTTAATTCTCTCTGTCATACTGCTGAAAATCAGAAGTAAATTCACTGAAGTTGATGGCATTATGCAGCTATAAAACTGTTGAGAGGAGAATGTGGCTCCAAGAGTCTCTATTGAGTGTATGCAAGAGGAGGGGAAAGAATGTTGTGCACTTTGGACTAGAGCTAAGATTTTAAACATTTCAGACTCAGCAAGAGGAGGAAAACTTGGTTTTCTGGATTATTGATTCATGATGTTTTTCTTGTGCCTATGGTCAGACACACCAGGCAGCAGGTTTACCTGTTTTTGTCACAGTGGCTGGATTTGTTTGTGTTCACTACCTTCAAACTGGTCTGTACCTAGAAGCTCAGCTGTGTGAATGAATGGGGAGCCAGGAGCATACTAATAAAGAATATTGTTATGTAGTATTTTACTGGATAGTGTATTTGTTTTCTTCTTCCAGATAGAATCAGAACTGCTCAATGGTGTGTGAATGTGATAGATTCTCTACTGCTAACAGCTGACAGAGATTTTTTTTCTTTAACTCAAGTAGAGGCCTTCAGATACTGTAGCTCATGAAAGCTTATGCTCAAATAAATTTGTTAGTCCCTAAGGTGCCGCAAGTACTCCTGTTCTTTTTGTGATGTTAAGTGAGTAATAGAAACCTAGAAAGATTGGCTGACAGATCCTCCTACTCCAAAAATCAGACTTCTATGCACAGTGCTACCTGAAAGTTCCAATTTGCAATGCATAGTAACAATGATAAAGTCAAGGTGGCCAGAAACTACCATCAGCCCCATTGAAAACATTAAAAATAGAGTGGGTCAAAAAAAAAAACTTGACGGAACGTTTCTCCATTTCCATTGGAAAATGCAGTTTCACTGAAATCAAAACATTTCACAGGACTATGTTGATTTCAATGCAATTTTCAATGCAAAAAAAGTCCAAATGATTTGTTTCAACTTTCTTCTTTCATTTTGATGTTAAAATGTTCTGTTTAAATTTTCTTATTTCAATTTTTACATTATATTAATTTTAATATTATGTTTCAACATTATCCAAAAAATGGTTTGATGCTATCTAAACAAAATGTTTCAATGTTTCTAAATATTTTTCCAGAATTTCCTTCCCACAAGAAATTTTGAAATATCATCTTTTGTTCCAATTTGGAATGAAAACAAATTTCTAAATATGTCTGAATTTTCCACAGAAAGAAAATTCAATTTTCCAATCAGTTAAAAGACAATTGTGCTGACCCAATATAGATTCTCTAAATTTTACTGCCATTATTTATAGGGAAACTATTTATTACTGCTCAAAGCTGTGTGAAACTTGGCAGTTTTAGTTGCCAGGGATACAGAACTCTGTCTTTCAGTTCAGCTAAGTCCATATCCCTTCAGTTTCTCTTTGAGTTTCAGGTTCAAACAAATCCCAACACTGAAAGTAAAAATGCAACCCAAATGTCCAGGTTTTGCTAAGTTTTGCCAGTCCAAATCATATATCCACCCAAACTTGGTCCTGGCTTTCTCAGAATATGATCGAGTTTAATGAAAAAATTTACCTCTTGGCAAAACCACGTACAATAATGGAATTTTTTAGGAAAAAAATCAAACTGGTTCTAAAAATGGTTTCACGAGGTTCAACAGCCAGAACTGTTTTCCTAACTGGTTTAGTTAAACCTGCTTTCAGAATTGTCTACAATCTTGCCTGCACAGCAGCTCCAAATACATTAGATTCAGTTTTGAAGCATATTTCTCCAGCCAGTCTTGGGTTCATTATGAATGTTTCCATGGCTCTTCTACCTCCCTGCCACCTCCCCCCCCCCCACATCCTGGGGCTTTTATTTTCATCTGATCCTTTTTTGACTCATTTCCATTATATGGGTATAATATCTTGCTTCTGGCATCACAGCTAGTTGCTGTGAAGATATCTGAGGTAACCCAAAAAGACATTTCAGTGGGAAACAAGCAGGTGGACATTATTATAACAAGAATCCTTCTTTCCATACACCTGTGCCCCCTAATAAACAATGTAGGTTGGGGCCATCTGACAGTGGGGAGGCAAACCTAACAGCTAAAATGCGTGCGCAGAGCCTGTTTACAGCTTCACTTGAAGATCACAAAGTAGCTGATTCAAACATGATCCAAGCAATGCCTACCCTGTGGACCTCCATTGCTAGTAAAAAAGCAAAGAAAAGCAGTCGCAAGTAATGCACAAGGACAATTGTTTCAAATTTTCCATGAGGTGTCAGCAGCAATTTAAAAACATTAGATGTTTTCTTCACTTTCTTTTCTGTTTTTATCCTTAATTTTTCTTCATGCTTCATAACATCCTACTACTGTTTGAATTAGAGGACAGCTCATTCATACATCATTCCCTCATGGGTGTATAATTTTAGCTGCAGGTAAAGTGCAGAAAACTTAGCGCTTCAAATCAGCAGTAACAGGAGAGTTTGCAAAATTTCAGAAGATTTCTCTAGTAAGAAAACAATCCTAATTTGTTTCCACTTGAGCCTTTTTCCCCTTTTCTGAAATTAAAGCATATTGGAAAAATTAGTGATGCTCTGAAAACTAATAGTAACTGTTTTTGACTCATCATTAAGGCTCTTACACCCACCATTCAGGCAGCAATATTGTATACTTCAAAAGACACAGTAGACATGGTGCTATTAGAAACTAATCACCAAGTTCATTGTTGGTTGTTACCTATAGAATTTCTTTTCCTAATTACAATTGCAAATGCAGAAAGCTAGATGATCAGTTTCTTATATTCAGCAACGTAAAAGCAAATCCAAACTAATGGTTGAGATAACATAAGTCCTGTTTGGGGGCCTGAGGCAGATTCTGATCATAAATTTATTAAAAGCAAATATATTTATAGGGGGGAATTTCATTGTCCTAGGGAAGCTCGAATCCAGTAGCAGTTCTGCTTTTAATTGCAATTTTTCTAGCCTGTCTGACTGTGATATGTTAATGTGACTCGTGGCACGTTGTTAAAGTCACCAAAGGAGATCCTCTGGCACCCTCCATCTTGAGTAGTCATTTGCACCAGTGCAAAGTGGGTGCAAAGCACTCCTCTTTCGGAATGGTAGCATTTTACACCCAATTTGCACTGGTGAGGCAATAGAGAATTTGTCCCATGTATGGAATAAAATTCTTATGTTTTAAATCATAACACTTAAGCGCCACTTACTTCCATCAAACCTCCTGTGCATCCGATGAAGTGAGCTGTAGCTCACGTACTCCTTTTCTTTATGCTCAGATAAATTTGTCAGTCTCTAAGGTGCCACAAGTACTCCTTTTCTTTTTGCGAATACAGACTAACACGGCTGCTACTCTGAAACCTGACATTTTCTACACACTCTCAAACGGGGGTGGGGCCGGAGCTGATATCTCATGGGAAAGCTGTGAAAAGATCTTATTTAGGCCACTCAGACTGAATTATCATTTGCTTTATGCATCTCTCTGCGCTTAACCGCAGACATTTGCATGAGAGAAGGAACTTTGTATCATCTCCTCTTGCTTATTCCCCACCTGAATCCTGTTTATGACAGCTTAATCATTTCCACAGCAACCAGGAGCATGACATCAAGTGGAGGATAAGCAGCAAGAGAAGATGCTCTCTCTGGAAACAACAATCCTGTTTTCAGGCACATAAATATGATTAAAAACAACAAAGGGAGAATAGTTTATTTTTATTTTTTTGCAGAGTTTGTAGCCATGTTGGACCCAGGATATCAGAGAGACAAGTCAGATAATATTGTTTATTTGATCAACATTTGTTGGTGCAAGAGATAATCTTTCAAGCTTCATGGAGTTCTTCTCAGGGCCTAGGGAAGGTAACAAGCTAAATTCAGGATGGGACAGATCGTTAAGCAGAAGGGGTTCACATACGCACTTCATTTAAGTGGTGGTCTACAGCATGTGTAAACCCCTTCTGCTTAACAATCTGTCCTACCTTGTCTTTAGTTTGAACACAGGTTACTTTCCCCAGATCTGAGGAAAACTCTCTGAAGCTCGAAAGCTTGTCTCTTCCATTAACAGAAGTTAGTCCAATAAAAGTTATGACTTCACCTACCTTGTCTCTTTTTTATTTTTCTTCCATTCTGCGTCTGCTGCTTTTTAACAGTTTGAAAGGATGTTAGGAGTACAAACCAGAATTTGAGATTGACAAAACAGACAGTGGAAAAGGGTGGGACTGATTTATGTGAAATCCCCAATATAATACACAGTCCCTATTTTAATGCAAGACTCTGAGTTCTGTTGCTGTCTGAGCACACGGTTCAACTGTTGATGACCCTAGACTAAAGCAGAGCTGAAGAGTCTAACGCCTTGTCTTCACTTGGTAAAACCCTAGTGCAGACTGTGCACATAGTTTTAACACATTAGTTACCACGTGTTAGGCAATATGTGGTGTCACACACATACACACACAAGAAAAATCCACTATCTCCAAGTGCACTAGAAATAACTGGGTGCTTGCATTTATACCACAAGCATCACAACTTGGTTCCTCTCCGAACAATGTTGCTGCCAACAGATACCAATCTGTTTCTGTATTGGCAACATCTTTCCGGGCAAAGCATTGGAGTAGAGGTGGTACTTCTGGAATATGAGTCAGCACTGGACAATCAGTGTATATGCTTCTGCAGGAATATCACAAGAGGCCAAAACCATTGCATCACCAACTATTCTGTCAAAAAGGGAAAGAAAATAACTGTATGATTGCATGATTCCAAATGCCTTTGATCTGTGAAAATGCCTGGATTTTTTCTAACTCTCTCAGATGAGTCTCTGCTGATCACTTACTTCATAGCATGAGTGCTGCAGGTGATGAAATCACTCTGAAAACTAATACCTGGGACAGGAATAAACTAAATAAAACTGCCAGCAGAATAGATTATTGACCACTTTGCCTCTGTGTTTGAAAATAAATGCTGCAGAGGGATGGAAAATACTCCCACTTCTTCTCCAACTAAATAAATCTGATGCAGCCAGCAGTTTTTAAACTTTAGAATCTGTGGCCCTCAAGTGTATATTCATGGTAATGCGAGTTTAAAATACATATCTGTGCAGCTTCTGCAGGAGATAGAACCTGGAGATGAAAAGCTTGAATGTATTAGAGGCTGTGCTGCATAGGGGCAGCTGCTGTTTTAGAGAATGTAGTCATAGTAAAAGAAAGTCTTTGAAAGGGGCAAACTCCTGTAACAACCAAGCCAGAGCAATAATCAGGCTAAAATAAATCCTTTAAATAAATTTCTTGAGGGTGAGTAGCAGGCTATTTTAAAGCAGTGGTTCTCAAAGCCGGTCCGCCACTTGTTCAGGGAAAGCCCCTGGCGTGCTGGACCGGTTTGTTTACCTGCTGCGTCCGCAGGTTCGGCCGCTCATGGCTCCACTGTCCGTGGTTCGCCGCTCCAGGCCAATGGAGGCTGCGGGAAAGGCGGCCAGCACGTCCCTGGGCCCGCGCCACTTCCCGCAGCCCCCATTGGCCTGGAGCGGCGAACCGCAGACAGTGGGAGCTGCGATCTGCCGAACCTGCAGAAGTGGCAGGTAAACAAACCGGTCCGGCCCGTCAGGGGCTTTCCCTGAACAAGTGGCAGACTGGCTTTGAGAACTACTGTTTTAAAGGACCATCTTATTGTTAAGGTCAATAGTAAGACAGCTCAAGTAGTAGAGTTGCTGGCACAATACCTTCAGACCAGAATAGCCGTGGATTTCAATCCCATGGTAAAACAAGGCCTGGCATCCTGTGCTAATGCTTGCACTGAAGGAGAGGTGCTGCTCCTCTTTCAGATCAAATATTAAATCAAACTCTCCAGCTATTGGCTCCTAGCCAAATGGGAGTTAAAGGTACACAGTATCTGTTAAACAAAGCAAGGTAGTACAGCTGAATCAAAGGCCATGTTGCTATGCTACAAAGCCAGGCCACAATGAATTTGCTCTCTTCCTCTAGTGTACTTTCCCACCTTTTCAAAACCTCAACTAGCCTCACCCTACCACATAGACCTGGTGTTGCCAACTCTCCTGATCTTATTGGGAGTCTCACGATAATTGCTGGTGTTCTTAAATCCTCAGCTCTTGGAGTCAAGTCATTCTGTGAGAATCTCAGGCTTCATTAAGAAAAGTGTAAGTTTCTAGTCCTCATGGCCAGGGAGAAAAGCTTGAAAATGTCACTAGAGTGCAGCTTAGAGTGGAAACCAGAAATTGCAAATAAAAAGAACCCCATAGTATTTTTTTTAATTTTATTATTTTTAAGCAAATCTCATGATTATTTGGGGCCTGACTAATGATTTTAGCCGGCTTGAGGGTGGCAATATTTTCCCCCCACTGAGCTCTTCAAAGGATTGGTAAATGGCTTGCCATTTTGCCTAGCATTGTGACCAGCCACACGCACATTCAGGCCATTTATCAAACAGGTTGGGGTGCATTCATCCCAAATATCCTGGGCCTATCTTTCTGTGAAGTACAGAAAGTCCCGGCATCTTGGTCAACCATGTTACTCTTGATAAAAGAAGTTCTTACGTCCGAGGCTGGGTGAGAATGCATAATGGCTAGACAATTTACCTCCACAGTAACTATGCTGCCAATATCTAAAGCTTTACAGTATAAAGAGAGAAACCTGGAAATACCTGGAGTATGAAAAGAGCTCTGTAAAGCAAGATTTTAGTATATTGTTGAAACAGACAAACAGGTCTTACAGGTATCATTTTTCTACAATACAACATGTATTGTATTCTGTGCTGATTCTGCACCCATGCTCAAAGGGGAAACTGTTCACTCCTGGCAAAGAGAGTTTTTCTGAGTGTCTAACAAATAGGACTTTAAGCTCCGTTATGAGGGTTTTAGCAACAACAACAAAATATCCAAGTTGCTTTACCAACAAGCCTCAAAAGTATTGGTTCCTTTGTTTGTACACATGCTTCAGGCAAACAATTTGAACTTCTTATGCAAAACCAATTATTCTGTAACTAAAGAAAGGGTGTGATGTCCAGCACAATTTCCCAATTACTGTCATGACATCACTCCTCGTGTATTCTTCATGTCCCCCTTAAATTTCCAAGAATCAAGTTAATTAGCCATATTGAACCAAAACCCCTGACCTGTGTAAACAGCTGTGACAAATATAAAGCATTCTCACTCCTTAATCAATGTTGCTTCTATGCCACACACAAAGGGTCTAGCTCATTAAGGTAGAGACTGTGCTTCCCAGAATAGGAGCCTATTTTTGAATGCAGTAGTAAAGAGGTTGATGTGACTTTTGCTGAAAAGAGTGCTTTGCCAAAAGGCTTTTTATCGTCTGTATTCATGTCCTTAAACAGGAGTAAAATTT
The DNA here is from genome assembly GCF_965152235.1 of Eretmochelys imbricata. NCBI lineage: Eukaryota > Metazoa > Chordata > Testudines > Cheloniidae > Eretmochelys > Eretmochelys imbricata. Next base: position 75,039,199 of record NC_135578.1, read on the forward strand.
GACATTTTTCACAGATTTATTGGAAGTCCTATAAAATGCATTGCCCAGACATGCCAAATATGTGTCATCATGTCAAATATATCTCAAAAATTATGAAATTGGCCAATTTTTGAGACATTTAAGGTCAAATTTTAAGCACGTCTCCATCATTTCCCCTGCAAAAGTTGCAATCATTTTCCTTTTGCGTGTGCAAAATCGTCATTTGCACACAGAAAACTTCAGAATCAACCTGCAGATTTTGTAGGTGCAGTCAATAGGCCTGCTTAAAACTTGACCCTCCAAGTGTATGATATGCTGGGCTCAACTGACACTAATTGGCACACTTGTTGCCAGTTTCAGCAGAGGCCAAAACCTTCACAGGCATGGAGAAAGAACTACTTTCTTTACTGTGCTGCGTTAGGGGACTCAGGGGCCATGGTGGGAAGCAGTGGGAGGGAAGCATGCATTGTCCCTGCCCATGCTGCCACATGCTTGTTGGGCAGTAGAGTTCAGTTCTAACGCTGTCTGTCTGGTGTTGTTTCTCACATCTTTGAGAAGGAGGAAAAAAAAAACAATCCCATGAAAGGGACACAGAGAGTCCAACATACTCCACCACAAGATCAATATGTAGGGTGACCAGATGTCCCAATTTTATAGGGACAGTCCCGATTTTTGCATCTTTTTCTTATATAGGCTCCTATTACCCTCCACCCCCGTCCCGATTTTTCACATTTGCTGTCTGGTCACCCTGTCAGTACGGGATCCAGAATTGGAATCAGGAACTTTTCAGTGGCATAAATGGGGAGGCATGATCTTGTGATTAATGTACAGAACTGCAAGTTAGGAGATACCAGTTTTAGTCTCATCTCTGTAACAGTTGGGCAATTCACTGAACCACTCTATGTTTCTATTTCCACGGTATTAAAAAAGGATATAGAAAAATTTACCTACCTCACAGGGGTGCTGTGAGGCTTAATTAATTACAGTTTGTAAAACACTTTAAAATACTCAGATGAAAAGCACTGTAAAAGTGCAAAGTATTATTATAACTATACAATACACATGTTATTAAAAAGAAAGAGGCAGAGCAAAAGGGGACAGGTCTACAGATATCATTAAAAAACAACTGCACTATAAAGAAATGTCATACAACCATAGTGTATCATATAGTCACCTTTTATCCATTATCAATATGAGACTCGAGGACCCATAGCACATTTCCACTAGCCCTGTTATGGAGAAGTAAGTCAAGTGTATAAGCATTGTCTGAACGAACTGCTAATGAACAACAAACAAAAGCCAGCATCTACCAAGGCACAATGTATTTATATAAAATAAATGGATCCATGTAATAAACAACTGGGTGCACCAGAAAAATATTTTATAAGTATTTATTGCATATACTGGGCCAGATCTTCAGTTGATGCAAATCAGCAATTGACTTCACTGGAGCTATGCCAGTTTATAGCCGCTGAGGATCCGGCTTGCTAGCCCTTTGAAAAAAAACATTTTCATTCTGTTTCTGGAGGCCATTTTCTCCAGGTAAGGTATGGCGGGAGTGGATCCATACATCCCCACCCACTGCAGGACCACAAATAGAGAAAACATGTTTTCATTCTTAAATGGAAAACACCACCAAATGAAAGATGTATGACTTTAATTATCCTTTGAGTTATTGTGAGTAGACCTTTCTCTAAGGTCCCAAGAAAGTCTAGAAGAAAATGTCTCCTATCTGCTCACCCTGCTTCTCTTTTGCCATTTGATTTCTACACTTTCACTAGGGGACAAATTTCAAAGTAAGCGTATTGGAAGTGAAGATGTTATTAAAACCAGATACTCTCAAACTTCCTTCCTTCAGAGTGGAATATTTGAGTGCCAGATCAAGATTTTATCAGTTGAGTTAGTGTGGAGCGAGTGTGACATCTTGTGGCCAAATCCTGTCTCTGTGTTAATGTGCGAATGAGGGACATACTACAAGCTCCCTTTACTTGTATATCCAAACACTGAGTCAGCTTGATTGATCCTGAGGGCCAAGGGGGTATGGAAAAGGTTGGTCTACCTAGAGCGGAAGAAGTGAACTAGGAGATCATACAAACACAAGTCTTACTCTCAGCTATATAGAGGGAAAGTATTATTACTATATTGTTACAATGAGAAGAACAAGATTCAAAGTGTAGAGGCCTAAAGATACCACTGGAAACAACTTTAAAGAAGACTGGCCTCTGAATATTCACTCTCTATGTTCACAGGAGTAGAAGAAGAGTATTAGTTGGATGGCACAAAAGGTACCAATTGGTTTAAATAGGGTAACATGACTTACATATGGATTAAGCAGATGATGTGAAAGAGCAGGCTCCATGAGTTGTAGATACCATAGTAACAAAGAAACCTCTTTTTTCTACATGTTGGAATTCCCTTCTATGGAATGGCAGGGCAGGATGGCTGGGTCACAGTAAAAAGGGTAATTGTGCTCTTTTCCCCTCTTCTCCCATAGAAAGGCCATCACATAATGCTACTCAATTAGCCTTTCTAGAATTGCTGCATCATTCATGGTGCTTCATTGAACGCTTTCAGAGAGTGCTACTTCTGGGAATGATGTAAAGCAACATGAAACTATGGCAGCTGTCAATGCAGCTTGATTGTCACAAGCAACAAAATGCCCTTCTTATCCTGAAGACCCTTACAATGCCCCAGCGTTCAGATAATAGGCACAGATTTTTCAAAACCAATGGGCTCATTCTCAAAGCCTCGACCTAGGAGAACTGTATTACACAGAATACTAGTACCTTGGATTCCAAAGTCTCTATACCTGCTGCACTTCTGCCTTCCAATTCATAGAGTCCAAGGCCAGAAGGAACCATTGTGATCATCAACAGTCAATTACTTGTCACCATTAAAAATGTATACCTTATTTCCGGTTTGAATTTTCCTGCCTCATCTCCCAGCCATTGGATCATGTTATACCTGTCTCTGCTGATAGGGTGAACAGACAGCAAATGTGAAAAATCGGGACAGGAGATGAGGGGGTAATAGAAGTCTATATAAAAAAAAGACCCAAAAATCGCGACTGTCCCTATAAAATTGGGACATCTGGTCACCCTATCTGCTGAAGAGAAGAATTCATTATTGAATATTTGTTCCCCGTGTAGATATTTATACAGTAATAAAGTCACCCCTCAATTTTCTCTTTGTTCAGCTAAATAGACTCAGGGAGTTCAGTCTAACACTATAAGGCATGTTTTCTAATCCTTTTATCATTCTCATGGCTCTTCTCTGAACTGTCTCCAATTTATCAACATCCTTTTTGAATTGTGGGCACCAGAACTGGACATAGTATTCCAGCAGCGGTCGAACCAGTGACAAACACAGAGGTAAAAAAACCTCTCTGCTCCCACTCCAACTTCCCTGTTTATACATCTAATGATTGCATTAGATCTTTGGGCCACAGCATCACACTGAGAGCTCATGTTCAGCTGATTATTCACCATGGCAATATCTCTATACCTACTGCACTGTTACCTTCCAATGAAACAGAAAGGCTATTCTAGAATGCAAAAAAAATCAAAAAGAAAATCACAGGCTCTTTTCTCTATTGATCCCACATTGATGAGGAACTATGAGGAGACACCAGTGCTGCAGGAAAATGACAGCTGGGTTTCAAATCTGGTCTTGTATGTAATATGAATTTGTATAAAGCACAGACTGTAACAGTAGCTGCTTTCGTTCCTTATCACTGTACTTGTCTTTATCATTGATTTCAAAGTCCATGAGGAGAAGTACAGTGGGACTCAATTATAGTGGAGTGAACATTCACTATAAAGTGAAGTGAATCTTCACTATAAGTCGAGTTCATTTTAAGCATATTCTATTGTATTTTATTTAAAATATATGATTAAAATGGACTATATTTTCATCAGCAATAGCAAGTATTTCCTCCAGACGTACCCATTAACAGATGTCACTTGTCCCCACACTTGTAGTAGATACAGTGAATAATGCAGAGTCAGGAATGGGCTCAAGGACGTGAACCATTTGAAATTTCTTTTTAATCCTTTTTTTAAAAAACTCCTCCTATTGACTGAGTGATTCAAGTATTAATATTCCCAGGGAAGTTTGCAGCTAAGCCGAAATACATGTCTGAATCTTACCGGTTTGCAAACTGATACTGACTGCCCTTTTTAAATGCCAAGGGCCAAGTTTTGCTCCTGGAAATGCATCTGCAATTCCCATTGATTTCAATGGGAGTGGTGTATACACATCCACAGGAATCATTTGGCTCTTTATCACTGTGACCAAGAAAGCAAAACAAACCTAGATTTCTAGAACCCAGACTTTGGAGCCCAGAGTGAAGACACTGATAATATTATAAGATTGCTTTTGACATGACAGAGAAATATGCAGTGAATAAATAACAATAATCCACGAGAGAGTGAGAGCATAGCCATTTTAAATGCATGAATTTCCTGAACCCCAAGAAATGTCTGCCACATTCTACCATTTGCACAGCTAGAGCTGTGCTTATATTCACTTTACATAAAACTAAGTGCAGCACATGGAGTCCTGACATCTGTGCAGAGATTCCTCAGTCTACTTACTACAAATTTCTGTCCATTGGAATCAGCTTGCAGTTATTTTAGAGCCAAGATAAGCAACAGTCAAGAGAGCACAAAGGTTGGTAAAGAGGGTTTTTTATGTGATCACGGGATTCTTTTCCTTAATATGATGCCAGGGCCATCCATAAAAATGAGCATTGTTTTACACTGGGGCCTCCTCTAGATTCTCTGAGAAAAGAAAGTTTTGAATTCTGTGTGGGAAAATGCAAAGTTCAAGGTTTAGCTGCAGCTAATGGTGAACTCTAAATCCTGGGTGGCGATGTTTTCCATGTGCTGTGGCAGTGCACTGCGATGTGAAGTGAGCTGTAGCTCACGAAAGCTTATGCTCAAATAAATTGGTTAGTCTCTAAGGTGCCACAAGTACTCCTTTTCTTTTTGCGAATACAGACTAACACGGCTGTTACTCTGACATGTATACATGGCCATTTCATGATGTTAGCGTAGGAGAGAGCGCTCTCCAAGGACGGAAGACAGGTCAGGCCTGCCACATGGGGGGGCAGCCTGACTTTTCTTTGCCTTTGCCTAGCGCTGTAAGGATGAGCTCCTGATTTGATTACATCTTCCCAGCTTGCTGCGTCTCTACGTGGCTGGTCCTCTCCTGCCCCCTGCACACTTCTCTGGTTTGGCACTGCAGCAGGATGTTGCAAAATAAACACAATCCCATTGCAGCACGGCATCACCACATCGCTGATGCTGAGACGTGTGAGTCTATTGGACTTGACCCCTCGAAATTCAGTTTTAGTTTGACAAATTTAAGCAGGACAAATTTGAGTGCTGTGGTAAGATTTTCCCAAACTGTAAGTCCTGCATTGAAACCTGAGCAACTTTCAACAAGATTGAATAATCAGTCCCTTTCATTTATTTTCTTGCAATAAGATACATCCTCTTTTTGATGGCGCTTTGTAGTACACCAGTGACATTTGTGTTAGGTTAATCTCATCTGCATTGGCTGCAGAATTGGAAAATTGGAATAAAACTGTTTCAAGCTTTGTTCTGTCCAATAGCATGTGCAAACTGTATTCCCTGATAACTAGATGCAAACCCCAATTTTTTGACAGCCCCCCCCTTTAACTGAAGTGGAGGAGCCTGGAGTCTGACTGAGGTTATTCAGTCTGCTAGATTTAGTGCATATCGGCAGAGGGTTTCCCCCTCATTTTTTATTCAGTACTGAAAGTGCTTCTAAAAACGATCAGCTAGTTCCTCAGATGGTATAAAATGATATAGCTCCAGTGAAATCAATAAACTAATTTACATCAGCTGAGGATGTGGCCTGATGTGTCTCATTAAAATTTCTTATGTTATGGACAACTCTATTTTGGAACCAATCTGTGATACCCAACCCTACCTTCCCCTACACGCCCCTCCCGCCACACACACACACACACACACAACTGCAGGACTTACTGATATTGTCGATATTCCAAATGAGCAAGCACCTCCTCTTTCAGTAGCATTTCTGGAAGCATCAGTTAATCTAGATATACAGTTGCAGCTTCAGAAAACTAGCATTACCCTAGGCTCTCATGTCATTCAATGAATAGGCAGTATTTCTAGAAATCTGAACATTCAAGACTATGGTGCCTATTGACTACGAGGTAGGCTGAGTGGCAAAAACTTCACATTAGCCAAGAGAGGTATAAAAGATGAAATCCTGCATTCCTTCCCCCCACCCATGCATACACCTTGAATAATAGAGCCTATAACAACTACCAACTCTACTTGATTCATTCAATGTATCTGGAGGAACATGCCTTCATTTTCATTTCCAGATAAGTATCAAATATAGGGATCTTTAATATTTACTTGAAAACTAAAATTCATATAATGTTCTGATGACAGCAGGGGAATTTCTGATCGAGTACACATGGACATGAGGAATGAAGCCACTTCATTTCCTCCTACACTGATAAAATAAATTGAGGAATAAAACTGAGAACAGAAGAATAAGTCTAAGAGATTCATAGTCTATGGAATCTCCTGACTCCTTGCTGACTGACCTTTACTGCAAATCAAGGACCACCACTTTGTGAATATCACCTATTACAGAGATGTTTGGCTTCGGAAAATATGAAACATGAAGTTAAAAGAGACCAGAGAATATTTGTCCTGATGTGTAGGAGGTAAATGATGTTCCTGAAGACTCATCAGGTACTGAGTTTATTAAAATAACACCTTTCACTTTTCTGCTGTAATACAGAATGGATGCTACATCACCCAGTATTGGCAATTTTCCATGTGAGATCATAACCCACACTACAAAAAACACCTTATCATATGCTTCCCAAAACAAATGTCTATATTTGTGTACACATACTATATTTAAACTTTAACAATTACATTTCTTAAAACAGTGCAAGTGAAGATGGGGGCAGGAATGTTCTGTTGCAAAGAAAAATGAGTAACTTATTAATTTCATTTCTCATAATAGTCTTTTCCACCAGTCCTCCTGTCAAGGTTCCTTTCCCACTCTGAACTCTAGGGTACAGATGTGGGGACCTGCATGAAAATCTCCTCAGCTTACTTTTACCAGCTTAGGTTAAAACTTCCCTAAGGTACAAACTATTTTACCTTTTGCCCTTGGACTTTATCGCTGCCACCACCAAACGTCTAACCGGTAAATAACTGGGAAGGAGTCCGTTTGGAAAAGTCTTCCCCCCTCAAATCCTCCCAACCCTTACACCCCCTTTCCTGGGGAAGGCTTGATAAAAATCCTCACCAATTTGCATAGGTGAACACAGACCCAAACCCTTGGATCCTAAGAACAATGAAAAAGCAATCAGATTCTTAAAAGAAGAATTTTAATAGAAGAAAAAGTAAAAAGAATCACCTCTGTAAAATCAGGATGGTAGATACCTTACAGGGTAATTAAATTCAAAACATAGAGAATCCCTCTAGGCAAAACCTTAAGTTACAAAAAGACACAAAAACAGAAATCTACATTCCATTCAGCACAGCTTATTTTCTCAGCCATTTAAAGGAATCAGAACCTAACGCATATCTAGCTAGATTACTTACTAAGTTCTAAGACTCCATTCCTGTTCTGTCCCCAGCAAAAGCATCACACAGACAGATACAGACCCTTTGTTTTTCTCCCTCCTCCTAGCTTTTGAAAGTATCTTGTCTCCTCATTGGTCATTGTGGTCATGTGCCAGCAAGGTTATCCTAGCTTCTTAACCCTTTACAGGTGAAAGGGTTTTTCCTCTGGCCAGGAGGGATTTTAAAGGTGTTTACTCTTCCCTTTATATTTATGACACCTCCCTATCAGACTTCCTTGTCTCCTGACTGTGTGGGAGGTAGGAGTATGTCAACATTTTCAAAAGTGACTAGAGCTAGCTGAGTTTTTTTGGGTGCCCACAACAAAACACTTTAAAGGGGGCTGGTTTTCTGGGGATGGGTGCTCAGAATTTTATTAAAATCAGGTCCCTTTAGAGTGTCTCAAGTTTGTCAATAAAAAAAATAGAGGTGCCCATGGTTTCCAGTCAGTTCTAAAAATTTTGGCCCCAGACTTTCTATGAGTGACTCAGAGCCCAGATGATAATTTCCAGAGTTGCAACTGCTTCTATCACTGCTGTGATACCATTCATAGTGACTGAGGAAAATAACACAAACTAATGACAAGCTATTTCTCTGGCAGCAAGTATACAAGCAGCCTCATTTCTCCCCAACTTCTTTTTGAACCTGACTCATCTTCTGCTGAAGTAATTGGGAGGCTTTCCTTTGTCTTCAGTGGAAGTTGGATATGGCCCAAAAGCTCAAAATTAATGCATCCAGTTTATGGAACTGCCTTTTCATTGGGGATGAATGTACTTCTTGGATTATCAGTTTCTGTGAACTTCATTTACTTCTTTTTGGGTGGGTGGGGGGAGTTCACTACTATCTTTAGTTCATGTACATTTTTTCCTCCTGTAATTTAAACCCAAGTTTTTTCCCTCAAGGGTGATTTAATTAAAAAATACTTTCTAGCTAAAAGGAATCCTGCAATATGTTCTAGGAACAGAGATACCCTGTAACACTAAGCTGGCACAAGTGGGTGGCTTGTGTGCAGTATCTCCATTGTACTATTTCTTTCACTAAAATGTTTCTTTCTCCTCCTCTTTGTTCCTTTTCCCCCATAGGCTGCATTTGTTTTTTGCTCTGCCCATGCTCAGTTCAAATTTTCACATTCTTTCTCCATCTAATATTATTTCTCTCTTCCCTTCTATGCTCTATTATTTCCCCATAGACCTTCCTAAGCAAAATGAGAGTGCAATCAAATGAGACTCAAACTTTCAAACCCATGATGTTCATATGGGCTCAGAATTAGGCAAAAACCACTTTGACCATCCCTATTTGCAACAGGATCACTCCTGCATATTTCTGTCAAAGGTGTAAGCACAGATATACCATGAGAAGACAAAATGACTCGCCACCTTTTTTTCTACTTTCCTACCTCCACATGCATGACATCAGAGTGGAATCAGAAGAGCACACTGCAGTGCTATTGTCATTACGTAGACTGGTCCTGGACTGCGGCCCACATTAGTGTGGCACTGGGGGAGAATATTGGGAATGCAATGGCCTTCCTGAGGAATAAGGACAGTTCACTAATACTTCCTGAATAAGCTTGTCGTTATTCTCCTTTTACTACCATGAAAGTCTGAACTGCAAACATTTACACACTGTTTGTGCTGCAGCCTGTGATGCCTGATCAAGCCTGTCTCAGAATCCCCCGGCTGTTTTGATTACTAGCTGATCAGAGAAAGACAAAGGGCAGAATGGGTGAGCTGTCTGCCAGCAGATAACAGGAATACAAATTTCATTTTTTCTCCCTTTAAAACAAAAATCATTTTTCCCTTTTCATTCAGGGAGACAGTCATTTGATTCCATGTGTGGCATGCCAATAGTTTGTATAAATTAATATTTATAGATGCTGGAGCTACTGTTTACAGTATGAACATTTTCCTGTTGAAGGGTATAGGGTTAAAGAGGCTTGACATTCTCACATATGTATTCACTGACGGCATGGACTGAACTATTATAACTCATTCCAGTTTATCGCACAGAGTTAGCATCACAGCAGTGGGACTTTTTAAAAAAAACATTTCAACTATTTTTTGTGTTGGTGAAAGGTGTTTGATTGACAGCTCTGGAAAAAGGTGTTTGACTGACAGTCCACAGAACTACCCCACCAATCTGCCTCTATCCTGGCCTGGAGGGACTCCTCTCCAGAGGTCAGATGCTACCACATGCACCATGCTTATTGAAATCTTGGGACTCTCTGCTGAAATGGCTAACAAAGCCAATTTGTGTGCTGGTTTTACAGCCTATGCAGGCTGATGAAGTCCATGGGGTTGCCTGTGGGGCAAGTAAAGGCAAAATGTGCCCCATAGCTGCTAATTACTTAGTGCCAATTATGGTTTCTTTGTTGGTGGTGATTGTTCAGGGGGGTTTTTAAGATGAGAAAAATTTCCTTTTAGCTGGTCAGGATTCCCCAAACTTGGTATCTCCATAAAGTGGCCTTTGGCCATCATATGACCCTGTGCACCAGCAAGTGCTACTTAGTCAGCTGAAGAAATGTTAACTGCTATGGCATTAGCTTCAATCCCACTGGCTGTATTACGGCCCTTCCCACTAGTTCCAGCAGGCTATATGCCCTTCATCAGCACTAAGCATGAGCTATGACTGACCTACGCATACCCATGTCTCATTCTGCAGTGCATGAGCATCACGTGATTCCCATACTAATCTAGGGTTATCCACGATAAATCCTTGTTTTAAGTGCTTCTAAGAGACAGGCCAGAAAAGGAATGTGGTGTTTCACCCCTAGTGGAGATTTCGATCCATTCAATACTTTCAGATAGATTTGAGGCTAAAATGAGATGAGTTGTCTTTCTCTCTCTCTTCCTAGATGTTTCTTGGCCTTAAACAAATACTGATCACTTCTCTAACAGAAGAAAATCATCCATATAAATAAAACATATTTCAGTTTTTAAAATGAGTTTCATGCTAGACTAGTGCCCCAGGAGACTGAATTCCTCTTTTTATTCACAGAACAGGTACAGGAAAGGCAGCAGCAGTAATGCAAACTTCCTCTCAGCATATTATCAGTGTGCCCCAGCCATGACCTGGAAATTCCACTTTAAGGAGGATTCAACTTCCATGCTCATTTAACTATTAGTAAGTCTCTGGTAAGACTAACAATAAAGAATTCATCTGAGACAATGACTTCTGTGTGCTAGACATCTGTCTGCCAGGAGCTGGACTGGACTGAGAACTCATTGCACCAAAAAGACAAGAGACAGTCTTTTGGTCATTAGCATTAGGAGTGAAAGGTTCTATATCCCATTATCAGTCCCAAGGAACCACCCAATCAAAAATTTCATCAGTAACAGAAACCATGGGATGGACTATGTACAGAGATATATGGGAAGTCTGATTCACACAAGGAATATCAGCATGCTAATATATGTGACAGGGCTTTCTCTTGTAACAGGACGTACACAGACACAGTGCTGACATTTTCAATATATCTTTTAGGAAGGACAGAACAGTAGATCTGTATTGCATGTGGGAAAAATGGATAAAAAAATAACATTGTATTGCCTTATTCAAACTGGAAAGAAAGAGAAAACGTGTCTTCCTACCATACTCAGCACATCAAAGAACTAACGATTGATTAGCCAGGATAATGGAGTTGGCTTCTAATGTCCCCAATTCATCACTCACTTTAGGTCTATACCAGACCTGTCACTAGCAGAGATGGAAGTGATTGATCTCTGACATTCTTGGCACTACAAAAGGTAGCATATGCAGATGAGGATGTTACTGAAGAAAGGCTACCTGAAATCATGCAGCTACTGAGAAACAATCAACCACTTGGAACGAGTTGGCTGCTTGAGAAAATTATGAGGAATTTGGGAGTGGGGTGTTTGCATGTGTGGGTGCATGAATGGAGGGGAAGGAGATACACTAGTCAAAATATATCCCCAATGGTCTCTTCTGATTGAGGTCAGCTGATGTTTTTCATCATTGTTTGGAAAAGGTTTCAAGAACATAAAACGCGTCTTTCAGTGTCTTTGCGGCTGACTTGTGTAGAACTGACCCTAAAAATAAGCAGATTAATTTTGTTGGTATTGTTTGAAAAAACAGACTATTTTCTGGTTCAGAGAGCTTCCTCCAAGCCCCTGCTCCCTAATCACACACACAGAGTAGAGGGGCAAGGGTTGTTTTTCTATATCTTTATTTGACCCCTCAGAGGACATCTTTTTCCCACCTTGATCCTCCCTTGCCTGTGTTTATGACCTTTAGCCTTCCAACAAGAACACTACTGGACTTCCTACAAAACCCAGAGAATATTCCGTCACCAGAAGAGTGGAAACTTCATAAATATTTATTGTGTGTGAATATATTCATGAAAACTTTTTAACTGAAAAAAGAAAGGAAGCAATATAAAGTAAGACAGAACAATATGTTTCCTGTTACCATTTAAAAGAATAAAGCAGACAGTTCCAAATTAAACCCCTCCAAGAAGAGGTTTTTTAAATATACAGTAAGAATAATAACAGGGGGATACAATTATTTCAAACATTTTTTCCTTGTTTTGTTTTTCTTTTTGGTGGCTGTGAATAATTCCCTGGCCTGAAATTATTCTGCAGGTTATTAATATCTGTGGCCTTTTACATAAACAACCACAGCACTTTCTAGACATTTCTTGAAATGCTACCTAAAGTGAATTTAACACGATTGTGGCTTCCCTCCCATCCCATCCCATCCCACCCCTATCCCTTTTTGCAGTTTACAGAAGTACCTTTTTGTCATTATCCACTCAAGAAATGATATTCAGGGAGTGATATTTAATGTAAATAGCTGTGTAATATGGTGGTGGAGAAACAGCTACCTACTCTGATGTGGGCCCCTTACTGAATGAGGGAAGCAACCTAGTGACAGAGGATGTGGAAAAAGCTAATGTACTCAATGCTTTTTTTGCCTCTGTCTTCACGAACAAGGTCAGCTCCCAGACTGCTGCACTGGTCAGCACAGCATGGGGAGGAGGTGGCCAGGCCTCTGTGAAGAAAGAAGTGGTTTGGGACTATTTAGAAAAGCTGGATGAGCACAAGTCCATGGGGCCGGATGCACTGCATCCGAGAGTGCTAAAGGAGTTGGTAGATGTTATTGCAAAGCCATTGGCCATTATCTTTGAAAACTCATGGCCATCAGGGGAGGTCCCAGACAACTGGAAAAAGGCTAATGTAGTGCCCATCTTTAAAAAAGGAAAGAACGAAGGTCCTGGGAACTACAGGCCAGTCAGCCTCACCTCAGTCCCTGGAAAAATCGTGGAGCAGGTCCTCAAGGAATCAATTCTGAAGCACTTAGAGGAGAGGAAAGTGATCAAGAACAGTCATCATGGATTCACCAAGGGCAAGGCATGCCTGACTAATCTAATTGCCTTCTATGATGAGATAACTGGCTCTGTGGATGAGGGGAAAGCAGTGGACGTGTTGTTCCTTGACTTTAGCAAAGCTTTTGACACGGTCTCCCACAGTATTCTTGCCAGTAAGATGGGCACTACATTAGCCTTTTTCCAGTCATCTGGGATGAATGGACGATAAGGTGGATAGAAAGCTGGCTAAATTGTCGGGCTCAAGGGGTAGTGATCAATGGTTCCATGTCTAGTTGGCAGCCGGTATCAAGTGGAGTGCCCCAAGGATCGGTCCTCGGTCTGGTTTTGTTCAATATCTTCATTAGTGATCTGGAGAATGGTGTGGATTGCACCCTCAGCAAGTTTGCAGATGACACTAAACTGGGAGGAGAGGTAGATACGCTGGAGGGTAGGGAGAGGATACAAAGGGCCCTAGACAAATTAGAGGATTGGGCCAAAAGAAATCTGATGAGGTTCAACAAGGACAAGTGCAGAGTCCTGCACTTAGGACGGAAGAATCCCATGCACCGCTACAGACTAGGGACCAAATGGCTAGGCAGCAGTTCTGCAGAAAAGGACCGAGGGGTTACAGTGGACGAGAAGCTGGATATGAGTCAACAGTATGCCCTTGTTGCCAAGAAGGCCAATGGCATTTTGGGTTGTATAAGTAGGGGGCATTGCCAGCAGATCGAGGGACGTGATTGTTCCCCTCTATTTGAGATTGGTGAGGACTCATCCGGAGTACTGTGTCCAGTTTTGGGCCCCACACTACAAGAAGGATGTGGAAAAATTGGAAAACGTCCAGCGGAGGGTAACAAAAATGATTAGGGGACTGGAACACATGACTTATGAGGAGAACTGGGATTGTTTAGTCTGCGGAAGAGAAGAATGAGGAGGGATTTGATAGCTGCTTTCAACTACCTGAAAAGAGGTTCCAGTCAGGATGGATCTAGACTGTTCTCAGTGGTAGCGGATGACAGAACGAGGAGTAATGGTCTCAAGTTGCAGTGGGGGAGGTTTAGGTTGGATATTAGGAAAAACTTTTTCACTAGGAGGGTGGTGAAACACTGGAATGCATTACCTAGGGAGGTGGTGGAATCTCCTTCCTTAGAAGTTTTTAAGGTCAGGTTTGACAAAGCCCTGGCTGGGATGATTTAGTTGGGGATTGGTTCTGCTTTGAGCAGGGGTTGGACTAGATGACCTCCTGAGGTCCCTTCCAACCCTGATATTCTATCATTCTATGATCTTCTCTTGCATATTCAGGGAACAAAAGGGGCTGATAATCTAACTGGATTATTTCATTATACAAGGGGTGAAGATCTAATTAAATCCGAGTCATCAGTGGGCTCTTCCTCTGGAGTTTGCTGCTGCTGCTCCTTTTATTTTTTAAGTGTGGCCAAAAAAAAACAAATTGTGATCAAACAGATGTCAAGCGTATTCTCCAGCTCTGTGATCAAATGCACACACATATCAAGAGCATTTTCCAATTATTTTCGGGTTCATTTAATCAAAGCAGTTAATAGGATGGATTATAGTTACTAGGTTACACAGCTTTGCTGTAACACTCTCCATGATGGAAACAAACATCCTCCTGAAGCAAAGCAGATGGACAAAGTGGGCAGCAGATACATCAGTTGCATAGGATAAAGGGCTTCAAAAAGTGGAAGCTTATTAGAACTACTGCATCCTGTAAGCCCCACCCAGGGGATAATTTTCAGTGAATGTGTCACCAGACTCAGGAGTCAGGGGAGTATTCAACTGAATTTGAGGAGGGTTAGTTTTGTTTTTTAACGGATTAAATGAACTATCATGACTAGGCACGAATTACCTAGCTGAGCAACTGACTATGATTTATCCTTTTCAGAAGACCACTACAAGTCAATGATGGGTTGTCAGTAGAGTTGGTTGAGAATTAAAAATTTATATATTTTTTTTCCTCAGAAATGTCAATTCATCAAAAAAATAAATTGTTCATGGGAAAGGGTCAGTTCTGACAAATTTCTCATTGAAAATATTTTGGAAAAAGGTTTCAAAATTGTCAAGGTGTCCCATTTCAATAATTTCAAAAAGAAAATATTTGTTTTCTTAGTTTGAAACAAGTTTTCATTTTGAAACTTAAGATCAATATAGTTTTTAAAAGGTCAAAATCAAAATGAAACATTTCAAAAAATGTTGAAATGAAACATTTCAAATGACCCAAACCAAGTTTTCTTTCAGATTGTCAGTTCACAAATATTTTCAAGATGTCAACTGTACGTTCCAATTCAGGATGGGAAAAAAAGATTTCCAGGATGGGAAAACCATTTACCACCCAGGTCTAGTTGTCAAACTACGTTCCTAGATGTTACTAATTCTGGTTAAATTGGAAGCAGCGGATAGGACAGAACAAGGTGGTAAGCACTGCTGGAATACAAAGCTAGTCACTTGGGGATTGGCCTGAAAAATGTAGCAAAGCTTGTGGGGGCTCCTCATCGCTGATAATTTTTAAATCAAGACTGGTTGTTTTTCTAAAAGATCTGCTCTGGGAATTATTTTGCAGAAGTTCTCTGGCCTGTGTTATAGAGGCAGTCAGACTAGATGATCACAGTAATCTCTTCTGAACTTGGAATCTATGAACCAATGAAAAAGAACCATTGAATAACCACAACTGGCTCTAGTAATTATCAAACATTTTTGATTTTCCTGGGGTTTGTGAGAGAATACTCAGAGGGCTGGGTGGCCTCATGGTTAGTGCATTCTGACACCTTGCCTCTCTGTCAGGGTTGTAGAGGTGATTGTTCCTGACCTTAAACCAGGAATCGTTGGCTCTCCACCTGGCTGTTAGGAAGCCCCAGCCCAGGGCCCTGTGGGAAGCAACACTGGCAGGGTCCTCCCTGCAACATGTCCTAGTCTGCTGACTTGGGGTACTTTCTATCTATATGTCCCTTCAGTTTGGGGCATGGACCCTATAATCCAAACAGTAAATCACTTAACCAAAAGATTCCCACAGAATATAGCCCTGCAAGTTCTCAAAGGGGGTGGTAGTTGGAAATGGCACTGTCTGGGGCCCTTACTTGTTCTGTAGTTCTCTCTCAGGCTCATGCTTGAGAAGGATTCCTTCCTCCTGCAGCCTGCCCACCACCCTTTCCCTGGGATTCTGAGGTCATTTTAACCCACTCCTCCAGTCAGAGCATGCGTGGCAGGCCCAATATTGCCTTTTAACCCCTTTGGGCCCAGTGTGGAGTTTGTACACCCTTATCTGCATCCATCTCACTCACCTCCCTTACTTGCCACCCGTCCTCAGGCTATTTTTATTTCTAAAGATCCTCATGGCATGGCTCAGAGGTCTTTGTTACACTCCTTTTGTCCAGGCCAAGTATCCATTAAATCATACAGGCTACTGGGTAGGACTCTTGAAAATCTTCCTTCAAAACTGCTTGTCATTTTAAAACTGGGTTTTCAACTAAACAAAAAAGTTTCCATGGAAAGTATCTCCTTTCCACAGAAAATGTTGAGTTTTCATTAAAATGTCAACTTTAGTGGAAAAATATCTTCAGCTCTAAAATGAAACTTTTCATTTTGGAGCTGAAGATTTTCAGATTTTGTTTGTTTGAAGTCAACATTTCCCATGGAAAATTTAGACAAAAGTTACTTTTTGTTTTGTTTTGAGTGAATTTTTTGTGGAAAGAAAACCCATTTTCTGACTAGCTCTACTTTTGGGTGTTCTCTGTCAGACATGGTCTATAATGAATTGCTTGTCTGATGGGAAATTCCCAGAAACATGGGTTATTTGACCAACTGGGCCACAAAGAGACCTGCTGGGCCTTGTGATGAATACCTTTTTGGTGGTAGGTCAGTCTTGGCCGGAATGTCATGAAACAAGGGGGAACATTTTTGGTTAGACGAGGACGGTTGAGTTTTTAGGGAATGGTCTAGTCACTCTGAAACACATATTGGGACTATGACTTCTGGTGAGTTTGCACAGTGCCTGGTACAATGATGTCCTGTTCCTGAATTTGTCTTTTTGGTGTTTCCATAGTACAAATAATAAATATTATTCAGAACTCTCTGTTCTCCTCTAACTCTAGCTCTGCTTCTTTCTATTTCCTGCTACTCCATGCCATCTCTACATTTCACCTCCAGATCGCTGTTTTGAATCCAGAGCAGATGAGTAGCTGTTACCATCAGATGGCTGTTTGGTCATTTCACATCATACAAGCCATCAGAAACAGCAATTTTTCTGTTAATTTTTCTGTCTCAGCAGACAGGAGAAGGTCTGAACAACTCTGGAGATTATAGGAGTTGGTCCTTCCTTGGAGTTAGGGCTGGGGATCTCTGGAGGATAGGTGTGGAGATGCTCACACAGCTGAAATCAGAGTGATATTTATTCTGGGGAAAAATGGATCTGCCTGATACATTTATGAGAATTAATATACTTTAATTGCTTTTTAAAAATTAAGGTTTGTTTTGCTCTATTCAATATGTTCTTGTCTTTTGCCTAACAGACCCATCTGGCGTAGCATCCTACACCACCTGTGCATTTCTTTATATATTGAAGAGTAGTGTGCTAAATATTCTTCGCTTTAAAAAGAAAGCACTGGAGCATTAAGGGTGCTGGGGGGGGATTGTTTTTGCTTTTTAAAAATATGTAATTGTATTTACATTTTTCTTCCTGTCTGTTCTGGGCTTTCATAAAAGAGACAGGACATGCTAGACACAAAATGTATAGCTATGCTCAGAAAGCATAGCTATACATAGGTATCATTTAGAGAGGAGCAAACGCAGCCATAAGGAGGCATTTTCACTTTGTCCAGGCTCTAAACAACCAGAACAGGAAACTGCCTGGGGCAGCTAAATGATTGGACAGTGTTGTATGAGTGACTGGGAATGGGACAAACAGGCATTTCCCACTTTGCCTAGTTATTTCATTTACAGTTTTTTCTATGATGCTCATCACTGTAGGGTCTGAGCACCTCAAAACACCCTGGAGAAGTAGCAGTGTTATCTCCATTTTACAGATGGGATATTGAGGCATGGAGCAATTAAAGTGACTTTTAGAAGATCAAACTGGAATATTACGACAGAAATAGGAACCTAGATCTCCTGAGATTCAAGCCAGTGTCTTAACCATAAGACAGCAAAACCACTTAGTGACAGTGCTGTTTATAGATTGTTCTTACTTCTCTCCTCCACTGCTAAATGCTCTCATTTGAAATGTCTGTCAAGGCTACTAGGACAATTCTATTTTAGATCTTAGACCTAGCTCCTGAAAGAAAGAACAAGGGAAAAGCTAATATGTGCGCTTAATGTCACCTCTAAAATATATTAGAGCGGTACACATGAGCTTTACCACATCATTTAAGCTTCTTGAGGCAAGGATTGTATCCAGCCTGGCTGCTTGTACAGTGCCTCCCTCAGCTGGGCTCTAACTTGGGCCTCTGGAGGCTCTCATGATATACATATTAAATAATAATCCCTATCACTCTATCACAGCAAGGCCAACAGTAGAAAATGTATCTGTGAACACATTTGCTAAATTTGACATATGATTTGATCTGGCCACATTCATATTGTTTTTGTTCACTTTTCTATGCACATTCAGGAGTCCATTTCCCCCCAAGAATATTTGTGAAGGGTTATGTATTTGTGTGGATACAGATTTTAATGCAAAATAATAATAAAAAAGTATGCATACCAGCAACACTTATTCAACTACAGCCACCCTATTACTTGGTGGAAATGGAACAAAGAAAATGTAAAGTCTGCTAGGCAACCAATGAATCTGGCTTATATCTTTCTCTCCCTCTCAATCAGGAAAGATTCCAGCTATTTTAAAATCTGGGGCCCATTAAAATACCCAAATACAATGCTTGTGTTTGTACAAAAGAATATAGTGAGATGCAGTATCTCAGGACTTCTTCAGGTTCCATTTCTATGTATTAATATATGACCAATCAGGGAACAGGACATGTGATGCATATGACCAGAGAGACCAAATTCTACAAGTAAACTCAAGTCATGCTAACTAAAAAGAATTTACAAAACAATCCGTATGTCCAAACTAACCATCTATTTAACAACTGTGCAGAGCCAGTTGAGACAATGCTGCCAGACCTGCCACTGGGGCCTTCAGGGGCAGGATGAAATGTTCATGTGATCTTTACTGCTTGTGCTCCAGTGCCTATAGTGATGAGTAAAAGCTGCTTTGAGCTGATAGGGCTCAGTAATGATAACTCAAGTCAGCTAATAGAATCAGAATGTCTCCTGTGGCTGGGGAGCAGCACAGATTCCTTCCTTCTTCTGCTTAAAAAGAAGCCTCCATCTACTCTTCTCCTCTCCCCGCGCGCCCCCCCCAAACCACATCACTTGTGCAATCATTCCCAACAGCCTCTGCCTCCTGTAACCAGCTGAAATGGCAGGGCAGTTTGAGGTAAGTGACAGGAAAAAGGCCACATAACACTGAGTTATTGGCTTTGTACTGTGGTGTGGAAGGTTTATCAAATAGTTCAGGGGAGTGGGATTGAGTTGTTTGGGTGAGGGAGGGAAGTCTGCTTCAGCTGGCTCTGTAATTATGAACAGGATTAATTAGGGCAGCAGCAAATTGCATGCCATGGATCTCAAATGTAGGAGGTAAGGATGAAGTTAGCCAGTAGGCATTGAAAGTGGCTTGCTGAACTGAGATTTTCCTGTGCTTCTGCAGGATTTAGTCAAAACAACCTAATCATTCCATTTGTTATAATTAATCATTATAGTTCTAAAGTATCCTCATTTTGTCATTTTGTATTGTAGGTTATTCTGAACCCTTTCCCATTTAGTGGTCCATTATGAATAAAACACAGCTGGATTTTTGGCTGCTATGTGAGCTTTGCATTATCTAATCTTTCGTCAGTTCAAGTTTTGTAACACAAAATATATGTTAAAACCTAATTAGAAAGACAAACGAATCATGAAAAAAGTGTAATGGTATAAAACAAATGTGAAAAATCAAACAATTTCCAATTTACAGTTACATTGTATAATCTAACAGAGCTCATCTTGCCAGATACCACCATTAGCATTTAAATTTCAGAAGAAAACCATATGCAGTTAAGCGACATCGATTATTACCTTCTGCTTGAAGGAAAATTAAAACCAAGAAAGGTGTGACAGTTCTGGTCGAGATATGTGTGAGATCATCTTAACTAGGACTAAGGGACTAGGAAAGTCATCTCTGCATAGCAGGAAATATTGCTTCTTTGTAACAATACCATGCATATAAAATCTAAGACCAAATATCCCAAAGATCCAAAATAAAGACTCTTGAACAGTCCTTCAGAGTTAACCAAATGACATCTATAGAATTCTCTACAGCTCTGAAGGGTTCTCCCAGATTCATAAGGGCAAGCTAGACAAGCCAGTTTCAGTACTGGTTTCTGGAAGACCATGGAAGCCTTCTGTGATCAGAGTACAAGGGACAAGTTATTTCATAAGGGAAGGGAGAAGGAAAGGACAGGCAGAAAGCAAGAGGAAGGGAAGACAGTCCAGAAGGGGAAAATAGAAATAATGATAACAAAAAATAGGTAACAAATAACAAAAAATGGAAAAGAAAATATTGAGGACTTTCAGTCTATAGAGGAAATGAAAGGGATTGTGATTTTCATTTTATTGAACATAATTATGTCAGTATTTTGCTTAATATAATTCACAAAAGGAAGCAGCTATCTGCATCATTGAAAAAGTGGTGTTTCACATTTTTGACATTTTCCCTATATTTTGAGACATTGCTTGGTTGTACTAGTAAAAGGTCTGGGTCTATCCTCATGTTATTCAAGTTATTTATGTTCTAAATAATACACAATGAAGACAAATGAATACTTTCTTAAAAGTCTTTGAAAATAAAGCAACAAACAAAAACAGTTACTGAACAAGTGGGATTCTTATGCTGTTTATGAGGGGAGAAATGGCATAAAGGTTGAAAATTCAGCAAGGTACTTAATCAGAAATCAGTGGGAAATGTTTTTTCTCATCCTGCAAAATATTTCTGAGATATTTTTCCCCCCCATCTCAAATCAGGATGAAAAGTTGAAATCTCAAAGAAAAAAAAAATTGCCAACCGAGAGTTAAAAAAAAAATCATTATGGTTCAACCAAAACATTTTTAGAACATCTCAAAACAATCATTTCAAATAATTTCAACTTAAACTTTTTTTACTATGAATTATCTTAACTTTCAAAATAAAATTCAATTTGAATTTTTCATTTTGAAAATGTCAGAATGGGACGTTTCAACAATTTCAAAAGGTTATTTTTATTTTTGGAAAATTCATTGAAACTGGCTCTTTCCCCATGAGAAATTTTGGATTTGCTGAATCATTTTCTGTCAAAAATGGTTTGACTGAAAAATTCCTATTCAACCCTATACTTAAACAAGTGCCTGTATAGAAGCATCTGAGCAGTCTCATTGATCTAGTGGGACTACGCTCATGCTTAAATTCAAACACATGGTTAAACACCTTGATGAAGCAAAGCTTTATGGAGTAAAGAAAATAGTGACTTTAACAAGTCAACTTGTAGAAAGAGTACAATATGCGAATGTCAGGGTTGATGCAAGAGAATATAGAAAATAATATAGAGATAATATTGAGTCAAATTGCTATCAGATCAGTTCTTTCATGCCTTACCTACGCCAAATAGTATATATTAATACACAAGTAATTCCCATTGAATTCAATGGAGGCTACTATTGCAGGTAGATATTACTCAGCATAAGGATGGATGCTAGAATGTCGCCAAAAATTATAAGAAGTGAAAATGTATAATAAATGCTATCTTGGGTCTGAAAATATTGTGACAAACTGAAGCACTGTCATGCTTAGTTCAGCTCAAGGGAATGCCTGTGCCACAGTGTGCTGATTATTGTGAATAATTCAGACAGAGGACTTCTAAAGGGACGTACCCAAAGATTGGGCTGCTGAAGGTAGGATGGCCAACAAAGCAACATAATCTATTTATTTTGGCTAGTCAAGTCACAAAAGCTCCCCTCCCCAAGATGTCACATCTCTCATTCAAACCTCATGCAGGATGAGGTGGATTTCATTATGCTGACCTTGCAAAAAGAACAAGCGAAAGACATGGAGACTAATCACTTTCCGATAAAAAGAAAGAAGCTATAAATAAAGGAAACGGAGTTATTTATGCACAGAACACTGTACAAATATCCTGCAGGACAGTAAGTAAACTCATGGGAATACATTAAACCTTAATTCACCAAACAGGCCAGAGGCAATGTCCGCAGCAGCTGACTGAGCTGGAGCATGTGGACAATGAATGCATGATTCATGGGTGGATGCTGAAGACTTGGCTGCAGGATGCTGTAGGCATCACAGATGATATTTTCATGCTGTAATGTTTTTTCCTGCCCTTTAAGACTTTTCTTCGTTATGGAAGTGGGATTGCAGATGATATATATCAAGGCCTGTTATTGCCTTGAAAACATATTGCTATGTTATCTTCATGTCTTCTAGGTCAAATGTCTTTAGAAAAGATTTAATTGATTCTGTTATCATCACCTCCATTTTCTAAAGTGATCCAGTGGACAGTAAAGATTACATAGATATGTTCTTAAGAAACTGAAGTGGGTTGTTCTTTCGTCTCTGGTGACTTGGATTCAAATCCTAAAGTAACATTTATCTACATCATACAGTCTGTACACAACTTGGCATGATGGCCAGTCTAATTCACACAAAAATGATCCATTGACAGAATGAGACAGAGATGTATTTGGAAATCTGTGTGGAGGCTCAAGATTTGAACAGCAAGATGTATCAGGAGATTGAGATGTACTGGCAAAGGTGTGGGGGGTGGGGGGAAATGCAGGGGAATCAATAGAAAAGCAGAGGATGTTGCACATCAGGAACTGTGTATTAGAATTAGCAGAACAGTGTAGGCCAAACTGTGACTATCAGCACTTGTGTATGTAGTATTGCGTTTCAAGGAGTAACTGTCTACAAAGCCTTTAAATAACAGGCAAAAATATTAAGAATATTTTGATTGCATCTGGAACTATTCTTAGCTCCCTATTAAGATCCCATAAGTTTAAGATGGCCTTATCACAACACAAGCGCTGAACACTTTGCTCATCCATCATGCCAATGGGTATTTGGAGTCTATATCCCATTTGTCCTGGTCATTCTACTCCATTTCTTCCTCAGTATGACTGATGAAGCTAACCAATATGATGAAGTATGTATGACAGAAAAGGATCACGCCCTTAGAGAGAGGTTATTATCTGTCTGTTTCTCCTTTGCTTTCTTTAATTTCTCAACAATGATGCTGAGCCGGAGTGCAGCTCAGTGTATTTTCTTTTTCCTCTGTTTCTGTTTCTCTCTTCTCTGCCCTCTTCACCTACTCTTTCCTTCAAATAGTTTTTCTCTCCATTGTGGAATCCTGAGAGAGAACTAAAATTGTTTGAACCAGAATAATTGGCAAGTAAAGTGATTGAACTGAAGGATCAAGCTTTTGCAACATTGCCTCTGTTTGTGGAGATGCAGCCTTGCCTACCAATTGTATAAGCACACATTTTTGAGCACAAATCAAGTACAAATATAATTTTGCTTCTCCAAAATCTGTCATTTATGCACAGGTTAAATGCTCAAAAATTGCACATGCCAAGTTGAGCATGCACATGTGGAAGCCTCCTTGAAATTTAATTTTAAAGTGTAAGTGGATTCTCACATTTGACTTCCACAGAAGGACTGCATTTGTACAATTCATTTTATTCAAGACAGCAAGCATACAGAGTTACTGTGCAGGATGTTTATTTCTTATCATATGCCTCCATGTATGCTTGCATGTGGCTGAATTTGAGTGTGGGTTTCCATGTGTATGTATATACATAAATGTATCCATGTATTGGTCTGTGGATTTATGAATTTAGATGCTTGTCTTTGGGTAAAGTTTGGGATTGTATATACGCAAAAGGATTTAAGAATGTGTAATGTGGCCATGCATGTGGGGATGTGTGTATGTTTACAAGATTCTTCAATTAAATTCCACTCCCACAGATCCTAAATATTTTGTACATAAAACTCTTGTCACTATGCATCTCTTTAGTGCATGTTGGGAACAGCTCAGAGCTCAAAGAGTTAGAGAGCTTCCACCACCACAGCCATGCTTTGCAGCTCTGTTGTTTCTGCCAAGTGGCATGCTGTTCCACCACTCTGCATGGGGAGCACCTGGCTACAGGTGGTCCCCACGCACCTCCCATAGGCCAGATAGGCCTCTGAACTACTTAACATAGTAAGCCAGACAGATGTTCTTCATGTCTGTCCCCCTCTCCCCATCCCCAGGCTTGTGTAGCTTCTTCTGCTCATCTGGACACATCTTTAAAATGATGTTTCCAAAAGTCCTGCCCCTTATGTCCTCAGAACCTGATTTGTAAATTTGCCTTTGAATGTTTGTATCATGTTCAATATAACTGTGCATGTCTGTAAGTCTGACAGTTACACTTGCATTTTTGCATTGTGCAAGGAGAGAAATAAACTGTATAGCATAGAAGTACAGAAAAAAAACCCAGCAGACCAGATCCTCAGTTGGTGTAAATCAGGGCAGCTCCATTGACTTCAGTGAAAACTTCTAGATTTTGCTTTCATTTGCTTGATTTTGTTTAAGTTTTCTAATAGGAAATATGTAAGTTTACCACCTAAATTTGGATATTTCAACCTGTGCTGTTATTATCAAATAAATACTGGAACAAACAAGGAAGTTACTCACCTTGTGTAGTAACAATGGTTCTTCGAGATGTGTGTCCCTAGGGGTGCTCCACTGTAAGTGTACGTGCGCCCCTGCACCTCTAATCGGAGATTTTTGGTAGCAGAGTCCACTGAGCCTGCGCATGTGCTCTCCCTCCCCCATGGTTTGCCTCGAGGCTATCTAGCACTGTGTGGGCAACCCCCACCCCTCCTTCTCTACTGCAGAGCCCTATAGAGAACTCAGAAGCAGAGGGGAAGAGGGCAGGTTGTGGAGCACCCGTAGGGACACACATCTCAAAGAACCATCGTTACTGCACAAGGTGAGTAACTTCCTCTTCTTCGAGTAGTGTCCCCATGGGTGCTCCACTGTAGGTGACTCCCGAGCAGTACCTACCACTGGAGGCTGGGACTTTGGAGTAGAGTCTCTTACTACAGAGAGTACTGTGGCGTTGAAAATGGCATGGGGGACCAAATATTCAGTGATCACATAATGTTCTGCGAAAGTGTGGGCTGAGGCCCAAGTCGTTGGTCTACAGATTGCTGAGATAGGGGTATCTTTAAGAAATGTGACCAGGTAGAAATTGACCTTGTGGAGTGCGCATGGACTCTGGATGGAAGCAGGTTGTGCCCTTGATAAGAGCGATTAATACAACCAGAGACACATTTGGATAATCTTTGAGCTGATATCAGAGAGCTTTTGGATCTTTCTATGGATGAAAGGAAGAGTTTAGGGGATTTCCTAAAGTCCCTAGTCCTGTCCAAGTAGAATGGTAGCATCCTTTTAACATCTAGCACATGCAGAATCGTCTCCCTATCGTCACAATGTGGTTTTTGGGGGAAAAAACAGGGAGATGGATCTGTTGATTCATATGGAAAGTGCAGAGAAAGTAGGGAGAAACTTGGGATATGGCTTTAGCGTTACTTTGTCTTTAAAAAAGGCCTTGAATGGTGGGTGTGCCACCAGGGCCACTATTTCTCCTATGTGCCTACCTGAGGTGATGGCAATTAGAAATTCTGTCTTCATGAACAGGTGTAAGAGAGAGCAAGTTGCCATGGACTCAAAGGGAGGTCTCGTCAAAGCCCTGAGAACTAGGTTAAGGTCCCAGGCTGAAAGGGGTGGTATCACATGTGGGAAGAGATTCCCAATGCCCTTAAGGAATCTACATGTCTGTGGGTGAGCAAACACTGTCTACCTGGCAGTGGAAAGAAGTTTTCACCATGAGATGTATCTTAAGAGAGCTGAGTGAGAGTTTTGACTTCTTGAGGTCTAAAATGTAGTGCAAAATCAGAGGGAGGGAAGATGAGGTTGGGTCTATGTGTTTAGAATGACAACAAACTTGGAATCATTTCCATTTTGTAGGTAAACGTTGAGTGGTCAACTTTTGGCTGTGTAGCAACACGTCTTTCAGCTCGTCAGAGCACTCTGCCTCTAACCCTTGGAACTAAGAAGGAGCCAAGCCTGGAGGCAAAGGACCCGCAGGTTGGGGTGAAGAATCAACCCATTATATTGAGAGAGCAGGTGAGGAATGGGCCAAAGAGGAACAGGAGGGCATATTGCCATCTGTGTCAGGTAAGGGAGGCAGACTTGCTATGGCCAGGAGAGGCAATCAGTATAACTCACGCTTTGTCTCGTTGAATTTTCAACAGGAGCTTGGACAGAAGAGGAAACTGGGAAAAGGCATACAAGAGGGGCCCGTCCCATGGGAGGATGAGGGTATCTCCCAGTGAATGTTTCCCCAGGCCATTCCTGGAGCAGTAATGAGGACATTTCTTGCTCCGGTAAGTAGCGAAGAGATCCATAGTCAGGGTTCCCCAAAAGGAAAATCTATGTTGAAGCACCTCTGAGTTCAGTACACACTCATGGTTGTGACAAAAATTCTGACTGAGACTGTCGGCTGTCACATTCTGTATACCTGGTAGATAGAATGCTGAGATGAGCAAATTGTGATGGATGCACCAATTCCAAAGTTTGAGTGCTTCCTTGCAGAAGGAGGGAGATCTGGCATCCCCTTGGCAATTTATGTAAACCATACAGGTCATATTAAGTCCATCATGACTTTTGTGTGGGTGTTCTTGATGAAAGTCAGAAAGTGTGCACAGGCGTTCCTAGCAGCCCTTAGCTCCAGAAGAGTGATATAGGAGGTCACTTCTGCTGGAGTCCATTTGCCCTGAACCTTGTGGTTGTGTAGGTGAGCTCCCCAGCCTATTAGGGAGGCATCCATCCCAGGATGGTGATTCTGCGTAGCGAGAGGAATGCTCTCACTTGTACTGCATCAAGGTTGGTGCTGATAAACTCCAGTTGCTGTACCGGGGTTAGTGCGCTGCTACAATGAGGAGAACCTGGGAGAATACAGTCTGGGAGAATGCAGTCTGTACAGATAATGGTCCTGCCCCAAAGGTAAACCATAGAAAGTCTCCTGTATGATGGTTGTACTGAAATATGGAAGTCAACATCTTGTAGGCTGAGGGCTGGAAATCAATCTCCTTGTTCTAGGGCTGGAATAATGGCTGCTAGTGTGACCATCTTGAACATCTGCACCTTCCCGTATTTGTTTAATGACCTTAGATCTAGAATGGGCCTCCAACCTCCCTTTGCCTTGGGGATCAGGAAATGAGAGTAAAACCCCTTGCTCCTGAGTTGCACTGGGACTGGTTCAATGGCCCGTAAATATAACAAACAATAAATGAAGTCGGTTCTCATGAGAAGGATCCCTGAAGGGGTACGGGAAGTAGGGTTGGAATGGAGGAGGGACATTAATTGAATGGCGTAACTCTTCAAAATTATCTCCAGAACACATCTGTCAGAGGTGATATTCTCCCAACTGCTGTGAAGTAGGGCAAGATAACTTCTGAAGGGGGCGGGACAGGTGTGTAGGTGGCAGCTGATATTGCAAGGTATAATTGTTCAGGCCCTTGACCAACCTGTCAAAATTGCTTAGAAGAGGTGGTTTGAGAGGTTACAGACTGGGGTGTGGACTGCTTCCATTTTTGAGCCCTGGTCCTGAGCACTGAGATGGTGGGTATTGAGGACATTGTGACCTCTGTTGCGGCTGAGAGATATACCTTCTCATGGTTGGGAAGGTGCAGAGCACTCCCTAGATGGGAGTTTTGCTGCACCTGGTACCAAAGGGTTTCTCTGTGCTGCTCTTTTAGAGACAGTACGGTAATTGTCTGTCTCCTTAGGGGGCGGTACCCTTGCCTCAGAGCCCGACTGCTGGAGCTGCTGCCTTCTCCAGGCAGGGCCCGCGGTGCCACAGAGCCGCGCTCACAGCGGAGGCCCCCTTCTGGGTACCCTGCTTCAGAGCTGCTGCTGCTGTCAGTACCGAGGTGGCCGCACTGGGGAGCCCCTCTGGCTGGCCAACTACTTGGAGCCCTTTATATGAGCCTCCAAAGGGGGAGTCTGCTGGTTTTCTCCCCATGACTCTACTCCAGGGGTGGGCAAACTTTATGGCCCAAGGCCCACATCTGGGTATGGAATTGTATGGCGGGCCATGAATGCTCACGAAATTGAGGTTGGAGTGCAGCAGGGGGTGCGGGCTCCAGGTTGGGGCCAGAAATGAGGAGTTCAGGGTGCGGGAGGGGACTTCGGGCTGGGCCGGGGGGGTCTAGTGCAGGGAGGTGGGTGAGGTCTCTGGCTGGGGGTGCAGGTTCTGGGGTGGGGCTGGGGATGAGGGGCTGGGGTACAGGAGGTTTCAGAGTAACAGCCGTGTTAGTCTGTATTCGCAAAAAGAAAAGGAGTACTTGTGGCACCTTAGAGACTAACCAATGCTCCGGGCTGGGACAGAGGATTTCGGAGGGCGGGAGAGGGATCAGGGCTGGGGCAGGGGGTTGGGGCATTGGGGGGAGGCTCAGGGGTTCAGGCTCTGGGCGCCACTTACCTCGAGTGGCTCCCGGAAGCAGCAGCATGGCACGCCTATGCAGAGGCACAGCTCAGCTGCACTCTGCCCTATCCGCAGGCGCCACCCCTGCAGCTCCCATTGGCCGTGGTTTCCAGCCAATGGGAGCTGCAGGGGTGACCCTTGGGGCGGGGGCAACATGTGGAGGGGGGACACGCCACTGCTTCCAGGAGCCGTGCGGAGCAGCCCCCAATCCTACTCCCTGGCTGGAGCACTGGAATGGGGCAAGCCCCAGATCCTGCTCCCCAGTGGGAGTGCGAGGGCTGGATTAAAATGGCTGGCGGGCCGGATGCAGCCTGTGAGCCATAGTTTGCCCACCCCCGCTCTACTCCCTTTGAAATTAAAGGCTCCGGGGATGATCTGGGGTCAGCACTGGAGTCCCCTGGAGACTGAAGTGCCTTCTCCATAAGGAGGAGTTTTAACTTCAGCTCTCAGTTCTTGCGAGACTGCCATTTTAGCTGTGACAGGTGAAGCACTTCTGTGAGGCTCTCCCAGGCACAGTGAGAGTGTCTGGCCGTTACAGGAATTGAGTCCTTGCAAGAGAGGCACCTCTCAGAGCAGGGAGAGCCAGGCATGCCCCGGGTGGAGGGCTATCATCCTCCAGCAGTGAGGAATGCAGAAAAAATATCTTCTTTACTCCTCTTCATATTTTCCTTTTTTTTTAAACTGAAAAAACCTAGAGTCTACTAAATGCCTGGAGGAGGTGAGGGGAATGCCCCCAGACAGAGCAGGAAACTAAAGTTCTTTTTCTTTCTTTCTCATCTTCTTCTTCTTCTTCTTCTTCTTTTTTTAATCCCAAAGGGGGGGGGGACCTACTACTTATGCTAATGACACTGATAAGGAAGGGACAACTGCTTGCTCTGTTTGAGGCCAAAGGCATTTGAGAAGGAAGTGAGTGGGGTTCACCCGCGCAGTACTAGAGGGATGGAGAGCACATGTGAGGGCTCAATGGACACTACCAAAAATCTCCGATTAGAGGGGCAGGAGCACACATATATGTACAGTGGAGCACCCATAGGGACACTACTAGAAGAAGAATACTGGGAAATCCAGTGTAAAATAATTAATAACTATACTGGAGATTGCTAGAGGGAAGCCCGTTTGCACAGCCTGCCTTTGGATTGAGTCTCAGTGTTTCCTGAATTGTTTTTTAATTCAGCATTCACATTTTAAAATGGTTTGGTTAGTTTATTTTAGTTGACTCTTAGATCTGTGTAATAGAGATGAGCCAACCTGCATGAAGATAGTTAAAGAAATTCCCAGAAATAATAATATACATCATTACTAAACCAAAACGATAAATGATAAGATCAATAATTTGTATTTTTCATTCAAGAGCTCAAAGTTTTTCCCAGATATGGATATTTCTGTTCAGAAAATGCTAAGTGACTTGTTCAAGATCACCCAGAGAAAGAGTGGCAGAGCTGGGATTAGAACACAGGTCTGAATCCCAGTCCCATGCCCAATTCACAGGAACTCAAAGGTAAGATCAGAATTTCAGTTGTACTTTGTTGTGCATCCAAAATTTCTACAGTCTGAAACCAGAGAAAGAAAAAGGGATAGAATGGGAGAGGGGTGGACCATGACAGGAGAGAGAATGAAAAGGAGAGGATCAGTGTCGCCTTCTGACATTGTGGTGGCAGCCATCCATCTCAAAAGATGATGGTGTAAGCACCAGAGCAATTCAGCTACAGTATGGAATGCTGCAGCATCATGAGTGGCTAAAATGTCCAATTCCAGTGACTGTTCTTGCCAAAGATAATGCAGACATAAGATGCAGGGTCACAGGATTAAGCCAGCACACTATTAGCACTTGAGGACTGGTGCACTTTCCTCTTCACTCTTTGCTTTCTTGTCTCTCAGCCACTGCTCTTCAGTGTGGCCTGTTTCTGGCTCCATCTTCCCAGCTTGCAGTGTCATTGCTGAAAATTTTAAAGTCTCTCTTGCAAATGTCCTTGAATCTTCAGTCCAGTGATCCTGAAGCTGCTGCAAGTTCTCCATATGGGAGATCCTTTGGAATGCATCCATCATCCATCCAAAACAGATGACCAAGCCAATGCAGACATGTTTGAGAATAGGGATTATATTTGGCAATTTTGTTCTCTCAAGTATTTTGGTAGCAGGAACTTTAGTTTCTCACCTTCTATTTAGAATATGGTGAAGACAGAAGGTGTGAAACATGTTTAGCATTCACTCAGATCTGCTGTAGGTAGTCCAAGTCTCACCACCATACAGCAGCATGCTCAAATGCACCTCTGGTAGACCCATATTTTGGTATTCAATGTCAGTTTCCTGTTATCCAACACATACTTGGTCAGTTGGCCAAAGGTGGTAGCTGCCTTTCCAATGTGAGAATTAAGCTCGTCATCTAGAGATAAATTATCCCATACAGTTGATCCTGGATAGCAGAACTTGTGAACAACTTTCAGCATGGCTTTAGCTAGTGAAACCACTGGTGCAGTCAACCGAGCTTGTCCCATAATTATTGACTTTTTTGGACTGACAATTAGTCCAAATTCAGCCCAAGCTAGTGCAAAGCTGCTAAAGCTCCTCTTCACTCTGTGCAACAAGCACTGTGTCATCAGTGAAAAGAAGTTCTCTTATTAGCTTAGTTTTATTTTTCTTCCTGCTCTTAGGCATGCAATGTTGAAGAGTTTTTCACCTGATCTTATATGGAGCTGTACAACCCCTGGTGCTAGATGAGAGAGTACGATGAAGAACCAGAGAAAAGAATGCACTGAAGAGTGTTGCGAACAAAACACATCCCTGTGTGGCACCACTGCAGGTTTCAAAGCTGTCAAATTGATCACCATCATGCTGGACTGTAGCCATCATCATGCCTTCATGGAAGGATGGAATCAGTCTGAAGACTATTGGTGTTGTGCGGGGGGCAGGGGGCAGCCAAATCTCTCTAGCAATTGAAAAATCCCTTTCTGTGGGCAAGTTGAAAGCCTTTGTAAGATCTATGAAGGCCACATAGAAAGGTCTTCCTTGTTCTTGATTTTTTTCTTGCAGTTGCCTTAGTGCCAAGACAATATTGTTAGTAGATCTGCCAGCACAGACTCTCTAGATATACATGTTGAGCAAGAACATGCAGTCTTTCGAGATTGACCCATGCCTTGTAAGCAACACTAAGGAGAGAAATTCCTCTGAAGCTTTTGTAGTCACTCTGATTTCCTTTGTTTTTATACAGCATTATGATGTTGGCATCCTTCATGTCTGTACCCCTCTTTCTCTCGAGGAGGCAAGCAAAACATTGTGTAGAGGTTTAAGCACAATCTATCCTCCTTGTTTCTGTACTTCAGGTGGACGCCTTTCCTGGTCCTAGGAAGGTGATTGCCTTTTCGTACTTATTTATAGATGTTTCTATACCAAGCTCTTTGGTGGTCTGGGACCAAGCAGTGAAAAAAAATCACATTTAGCACTGCTTCAGCAACAGTGTTTACACATTAATAGATTTTGTGATAGTGTTGCACCCAGCATTGCATCTGTTTGCTCATCAGTGATATCGTCTCCATTAAGAGATTTGAGTGGGGCAGTCAGTCTTTTTGGATGATTGACCATTGCTTTCTTGAATTTGTCATATAGAGACAAATTAGTCTCTTATATCTCCATTCTCAAAGAGGTTTGTAACTTCTCACACAGATCAAGCCAATGTGATTGAGCATGTTGCCCTATTCTTTGCTGCAGTGGTCTCTTGGCCACCCTGGGGTTAGCACATGTCTCAGAAGAGGGGTTTATGTTCTGGTGGAAATATACTGTGCATTTAGTTTAAAAGCTGGAAGCATTTCTTCAGAATAAGCTATAAACCAGTCTTTATCTTGTACAATCTTTTTAACAAAAGCCAAGGTTGCAGCTAGGTGGATTTTTATTCTGAATATGTCCCATGCTGCATCAGCATTTGGGGGGATATGTGATTGATGACATAGCTTCCTTGAGATTTATAGTAAGTCAGAGACACCTTCTTTGATCTTTTGTATTATTGATAATGTGTGGGGCAACAGCTTTGTTTGAACTGGGAGGCAATGAAATTTCTTTGATTAAAGCCTTATTTTTCAGCATACAGTTAGCTCATGGTCTGTATCACAGTCTGCACTACTAAAACTGAGTATGAAGGACACCCTGGAGGTGTTTCCTGCAGGTGACAATTAAATCCAGTTAGTTCTAGTCTCCAGATCTGGGGTGTCTCCACAAGACCTTCCAATGGGTGACCACCTTGGAAATAGGTGTTGATAATACACAGTCCTCACAGTAGACAGTAATACACAGTAGGTATTGGAATGCTTGCTTTCTTGTTCTGTCTCCGGCAAAAGGCCACATGGAACAGACGAAGCCTTCCCCTCCCCCCGCCCCACAGATTTGAAAGTATCTTGTCCCCTTATTGGTCCTTTTGATCAGGGGCCAGCCAGGTTACTTGAGCTTCTTAACCCTTTACAGGTAAGAGGTTTTTGTGCCTCTGGCCAGGAGGGATTTTATAGTACTGGATACAGACAGGTGGTTACCCTTCCCTTTATTTTTATGACAGCTAGTCTGGTTCCAGAGAGAGCGGCTATGTTAATATCAAGCTTCTCCAGCTCTCAGTCAATGATGGCACCTTCTTAGAGTCATTGATATTATGTAGATCATTTGACAGAGCAGCATACATTTGTTCTCACAGTCTAACAAGCACGTTTGAAGACGGTGGACCATTGTACCCAAACCTTCATCACATATGACTAGGCAGAAAACATAAAGAAGCAGAGGCTTGCTTCAGAACCAGAGTCCCGTCTCCCCCTCCCCAGAAGTACTGACTGGGTGCAAAGGCTTGGAAGACCAAGTCATTTGGAAGCCAGCAAAGCTGCAGAAGATGCTTGAAGAGCTGAATTGCAGTGCAACTGCCTGACACTTTCTCTGGAGTGGATTTAGTTCAGGGTTTTCTCCCCTAGCCTTTGCTCAACCAAGAATTAGCTGCAAGGCAACAATGCCAAATGGAATTACTCCTTTGTGTAAATTGGTTTTCATTTCAATGGGTATATGGCATACCCTACACCACTCAGTGATGGGATTCCCGGCTTAGTCTCTGAGCCCCTAACCCAGGGCAGTTTGTACTGTGTTACGTGGTCTCAGCAGCAAACCATACATGCCTGACCTGACTAAACATCATGTATATCCTCTTGTCAACTGAAAGGCAACAAAGCAAAATCTGAACTTCTTGGCAACAGTTCTCTAGGTTCACCAGTAGGCATTAGAGCAGCAAAGGACATTTTCTAACTTCTGTTTCTTTCTTACACTCTAGTCTACACCTTATTACATGCTGCTCCTCCTTCTGCTTGCGATTGCCTCCCAATTCATATCAGTCCAGGAAAAAAAAAGGAAACACTATTAGGGAGAACAAAAGAAACAAAAACAACTACTACTTATGCTAATGACACAGATAAGGACGGGAGAATTAGAACGAGACATGCTATGTACTAGCAATGATATTGACTAATGTCCTGTTTGAACCTTTTGAGGAGTGGACAATCTCAAAGCATTTGTTTATAAAATTACCAAGATACCACCTCCAGCACAAGTTACTGGTATTTCACATTCCCAGTCTATGAGAGGGTCCATAAAGAGACTGTGAAAAATATGCAAATTGCACTTCCTTTATTCTGGTATCTCTAGTCAAACAGCTGCTTGGACCATCAGAAGACAAGGATTCTAAATGATCTTCCCATGTCTGTTTGAGCATTGTGAATTATTTAGTAACATTATTTTAAAAGGAGCTTGTACATAGATGTGTCCTGATGTGTCTTTCCTTTTTGTGAAATTTAATAATTGTAGCAGGGGAGCTTATTTTATATTTGATAAATCATTACCCAAGGAACTTTGTATCCATTGTGTTTCAGATACCTATAACGAGAGTGTTAATCCTTTGAATGCCCCCTGCACACACACACACCATCCCAGTTCTGAAAAGCTTAATGAATTCACATTTATCAGATAAATCTGCAAGACTTAATATTCCATTTTGGATCCAATTTTCCCAGTAGAGAGTTTGACCTTTAATCTGCCTTGCTAAATTACTCCAAATGTACACTCTTCCATGCTGCTTTGAGTTGACCTTTGTTTTTCAGAAGACTTCATTCCATGTTTTCTTTCTGTGAGTTATGACAGAATCAGTGGCATTTTCTGGGTTTCAGAAGAAAATCCTTAGGCACTTTAATTCCCTTTGTAATTTCTGGCAGAGATAGAAATGGTCTGCTTATCAATTTTGTATATTTGGATGACCAGTTCTCCAGTATGCTTGAGAAGAGATTGTGCTGTTCCTGTTGGATATCTGCATTTCCTCCCAGCTCACCCCTTTCTCGGAGTCCTCCACAAGTCAAAATAAGATTGTGTTTCTTCCAGGGATCAGTACGCTTGTGCGTGATTGCAATGGAAACAACTTTATATAGTGGGGGTTAATTGCTTAGGTGCTGCTTTTCAGCGGACTAAGACTTCATATGCCAAAGAGAATTGTTTTAGCTCTTTGATCTGCATGGCTAGTTCCAAAGCCATATCCACGCTCCTGTCCTATTCATGCAAGCAGGACTCTTGATGATTGCAGAAGACAAAAGGATGTACTTGCACGATAGTTTCTAGGGGCCAGATTAATCAATGGAGCTATGCTGATTACACCAGCCAAGGAGCTGGCCCAATATCCTTAGCATTACTAGACCCTTGTTCCTGAGGGAGAGGTGAGCATCTGTGTTTCTGAATCACTATTTTCCAAAGCATAAAACCATACAGCATATAGCTATATACTGGGAAAGGCACAGCTTTTTTTTTTTCCATGCAGAGCTTATTTTATTTAATGATACATATCCATGACCATAGTGCTTGACGCACAGCAAGACCTTTGCCCTTCCCCATTGGCAGTATATAGCTCCATCAGACACGGACTCCAAGAGCTGATTATCAAGCACGCAAGGTGCAGCCAGGCAATGGGATATTTATGCACAGACAGCATGCCGTGGGCCACGTTTAATTTCTCTGCTGTAGATAAACAGTCTTCCCTTGTGAACCTGTCTCCTCTGCGAAGTGCTGCTGAGCACTGTCCAAGCACAGTATGTAAATTATAGAGCTCTGCAGGGGAAACTGAGCACAGCCTGTCAGAACATCATTCAAACCACTCAGGTCACCTTTTGCTAGCACATCAGAATCACAGCAATTTGAGAGATCAGTAGAGCCCAGATGAATGGCAGTTATGAGATTTATAGAAATGTTTTATAATTCTGCAGTGATCAATATTTTTTTTTGAGGAGGGGGAGACCAGTTGTGGGGAGGGAGGATTCTCGGTGGTGAGAATAAACGACATGACAAAGAACTATCTTCTCCTAATTACCAGAGCAATGAGGAGACTAGGGAAGGGAGAATTCTTTCACATGTTTTTCCCATCATTTTCATTGTTTTACTCCGCTGTTGAGCTTTTTCCTTTTTCTTTTACTTAAACTTCAGTCACGGAAGTTGTCCTTTCAGTGGAATGTGAATCAATCTGAAGTACTACCTGGACAAGCCCCTTGCTGTGTCTCCAGAGAAACAAAGGCCAGGTAGACAGCATCCCAGTATTCCAATAACAAAGCAATTCTTTATTTCAATTTTCTTCCTGCAGCAAAAACCAAAAGTTTTCACCAGAAAAACAATCAGCAGCAGAAAACAGATGACAAATCTCCTTCACTTGTGTTTGACGGTATTAACTAGGCTTGGGGTTCCCAATTATGGCAATTGTGATTTCATGTTTCCCCCAGAAACAGACAGAAATTTTGCAACTTCTTGTTGATAATTTTGTTTTGAAGCATTTCATGAAGAATCCAGTCAACTACCATTCAGGCCCTGATCCTGCAATTTGATCCATGTGAGTGGACCCTTATGCTGAAGCCAAGTCCCACTTAATCAATGGGGCTCTAAATGGATACAAAGCCACAGATTGTATGACTGTAGCCATATTTTGTAGGTCATATTGTAAGACTGTAGCCATATTTTGTATAGTCTTTTTCAAACACGCTGTATAGCAAAATGTTTTACAGAATTACATGCTTGCAGAGATAAATGATTGAGAAATGATAAAAGTTAAGAGGTACAGGTCACTGTGGGGCAAAACACCCTCAATATTTTGGACTTGAATGATACTCAGATGATACCAGAGACCTATTATTCAAATGGTCTTCAGAAATATTTGGATTTAGTTGGGCTAAAATAGGAGTGAAGGTGGGTGGGAGATGGGGGCAGTGGCAGCATCATAGAGCAAACAGAAAGGAGAAAATAGACTTTTTTACTTTTAATTTAGTTAGAAGTATGCTGACATAATGGGCATATGGCATACCCTACACCACTCAGTGATGGGATTCCTGGCTTAGTCTCTGAGCCTATTAGGGAGAACAAAAAATGGCTGAGTCACACAGGGTGTATGGCAGACACTAGTAGTACTTTACACACATCACTCAATCATGGCTGATTAATTTGTCAGTGTATTTTTCCTAAGACAGAGACTGCAGTTTATGAATGACTACACAAGATTCAAGACTGTGGAGAATCAGGCAGACTCTTCAGAAAATTGGAAATGGCTGAGTTTGGTGGAAATGGAGACTTCCATTATGATAAAAATGAAGGAATCTTTGTTTCTTATATATATATATCACCTTGAGCTTGAGGCATTTTTCTCCTTGCTCTGGTCAGAATTAATATATGGAGCTGTCACGGGGTTGCTGGAGCCCCCATAAGGTGAATCCAGGCCAAGGCAACCCACGATGAGATAATTTAAGGGCAGTGGGTCTGATAAAAGTCCATCAGGATTCAGCTGTTGGGAGGTGCTCACAGAGAAAGAAGCTCTCCTAAGAGAACAGTGCTCCCAGAAACTCCAAGCCCGAGTAAGCTGGGCTATGCAACCCCTGAGCCCAATAGGAGAGAGTTTATTTCACATTTATTTGTGTTTATTAATGTAAAAGCCTAGCAGGGGGATTTTGTCTTATGCCTTTTTGGACTGTGGGGAGTTCTTAAGAGGTTTTGAAAGAATGGGAACTGAGGCAGGGAACATCTGCTGTGCCACACTAAGTTAGGAGGGGCACTATAAGGCACACACATGCTGTGACATGAGTGTGAGCAGTAGCATAAGAAAGTTTTAGGTCTTCACATGTTAAGGGTATATTATAACTGCTGAATGGTGAATAATACCAACTGATTTACAAATTTTTTTTTACGGAGGATAAACTATTATGGGCCAAATTTTCAAAGGTTCCTGAACCTAGCCTCCATTAGTACACATTCAACCTTTTAGACAGAAGCATTTGCACACATACAGTGAAATCCTTGCACCACTGAAGTCAATGACAAAACTCCCACCAACTTCAATGGGACAGATTTCACCCACACTCATTAATACTAGGATCTGTACATAGCACATACAAAGAGCATGTGCAACTCTTGATCAAGATGGAGACTAGGTTAAGGTTCCTTTGAAAATTTGGCACTGCATAGTAGATGCATAGCTACTATGTAGCAGTTAATCCTCCAAAAATGGATTGATGACTTCATTGGTATGTTATTTAACTTATAACTACTCTCATATTAACACTAAATTAGATTGCTGATCTAAAGAGTCATATATTATGCTGCCGTAAAGATTTACATTTACAAGTTGCTGTCCTAATGTCTTTTTAATGAAAGTAAGGACTTTGAGAATCTGCAGATAAAGTGCAGTACTGTGGCTTTCTATTAGCCAGCTTAAAATAGCTAGAAATGAATCCATCCCAGAACTAACCTTTACCTACATGTCAGCTTGTAACAACCTCTGTTTATACCAGTTTGTGCTAGTCTATGCTTCTAACAGTTAGTTTTAGCCAGTATTCATACCATATTATTATCTGTACCAGTCTATGCCTTTACTGGACTGCATTTGTACCAAGAGCATGTTCTATCTTTACAAGCATGTCTTTGCCAACACTCATATCATTCAGCAATCAGTGGAGAAATGCAGTTTACCATGTAATATGTGAGATGGATTAGCATATAGACCAAATGTGGTGACCCTGGACCTTTCTCATTTCTGAGGATTGCTCCTAGTGGCTAAAAAACATTAATATCAAAATGATCCAAACTTTCCCCAAGTTTGGAGGTGCAGAACCAGGTTTTGGTCTGGGTCCCAGTCACCAGTTCTTATCATGTAATAAGTCACATGAAACCAAAGAGATTTAATAATCTATGATTTAGTTAGTTTCTTACTCCCACTGACATGGAATAGGGGCCTGATCTTGCAAGTGCTCCACATGCAGAACTCCCATTGAAGCCAGTGGGATTTGTCTATGCAGAATGCTTGCATGATCAAATTCTAGCTGGATATTGTAGATAGATACAATACTGTGCCAATTTTGGATATGCAACATGCATTTTATTTGTACTTTATGTGTCCTCTCTTTGTTTAGGAAATGGAAGCGTCCTTCTCTTGTCCTCTACGTGGGCTAAAAAGTTCCATGCTTGAATATCACAGTTCATTTGTGTGTGGGAGGGCTGAGGTGGTGGTGGTGGGCAGAGTAGGGAAACAACTTTCCTTTCACATATCCTGCAAGGTTATTCAAATAAGATCAGCGGAACAGCAAGGAGCATCTTGCAAATATGTATGCCATTAAAAAACAGGTTTCATTATGCAAACTGCTTCTGACTCAGTGCCATTTCCCTTTGATAACTTCACTGCCATTTGAAAAATTCTATACATTGGCCTGTAAAAATTATGGGAAATATAATCTATTTTATCCAATAAATACGGAAAACAAAAGCCTTTCGGAAAAGAACCACTGCTTTCCAAGCCAGGAACATAATTGAAGGATCTTTATCATTCTGTCCTGTAGTGTTTGCAGCTGTGAGGAGCATAACCTAGACAATAAGGATGTGATAATGTTACAGAAACCTGCTGATAGAAGAGCAGCTCCTGTAACAGTTAATTTATTCCATGTAGCTCAATCATTATTCCTTCTCTCCTCTGCTGGAAGATTTAACAACCATAATATCACTGTCTGTCAATTAGAACCAACTTGACATCTGGGCATGCTGAACATTTCATGTGACCAAAAGTGACCTGGTCTGTTTATAAATTTCATTTTGGGGCCTGGATTCAAAAGAGACTAAGACAAAAGAAGCTAGCAGCAGTGCCTTTCTCCGATCTGCCCAGTGTCACCTTTCTCTTATAAGCTGCATACATTTCCCTGTTGTATAACAGCTGCAGTGCCACACAAAGCTGATGTATGGCAAACAAGTTTTGTGTTGCTCCATGTGTGATATTTCTCACCATTGATAGACGCTCCTCATTCCAACATCCCCCTATCCCCACAAAGAGTGGTGCTAGAACAATTTTTATAGTGGGGATGCTGAGAGCCATTGAAGCAAATTGTAAACCCTGTATATGATGGAAACCATTTC
Source organism: Eretmochelys imbricata (assembly GCF_965152235.1). Lineage (NCBI taxonomy): Eukaryota > Metazoa > Chordata > Testudines > Cheloniidae > Eretmochelys > Eretmochelys imbricata. Next base: position 75,079,204 of record NC_135578.1, read on the forward strand.
AAGCCAGCGGGTACAGCAGCACCCCCAGTATCCCCAGTCCCAGCAGCTATGCAAAGCAATAGAAGCAGGTGTCCATGGTGAGAGTACGTGTTGGGAGCTCAGTGACCATCTTTCACGAACAAGATATGTCTCCCATCAAGCTGTACAGAACATAGCAGCTAGGCTCTCCCTCCCCACACCCCAGCAAAACAATTTCACTTTAAAATACCCCCCGATTGGGTTTGGTGGTTTGTTTATTTTTGATCCCTATAACATTCAATTCTCTATAACAATGGCTGCCTTACTGTCTCAGCTTAGTAGCACAGCAAGCCTCCAGCCCAGGGTGCGGCATTTCTTAGGGTTACAGACTTGCACCCTGCTCCCCTCACAGCGTCTCTTCCCACTGTCTCCGATCTTGTGGGCAAACAGGGTATTGAAACAGAGAAGATTCCTGCTCTCTGAAGTGATGTGAGAACACTCTAAGGCATAGTTCCTTTCAGTGCTTTGTTAAGCTGGGGAGGGTGGTACACCTCTTTCAGAGGCACTCCACCATCCTGAATACCAGGATTACTAAATTCAGCTGCTTCTGCACATGAAGGGGAAAAGGGAACAATTGCAAGAAATGTTGACATGTTTTTAAAAGACATGTTTTAGTTCCTACTCCCCTTTACAGCAGCCCCATTGAAGGAAAGAAACTGGAATCTACTTCCTGAGCAGAATACCCTCCCCTCCATCATATGCACACACTGGCCCAGATCCTCCCTGCCTGCAGTAATACCTGTATGTCAGAGCTCTGGGAAAGCTAATATTAGGGAGGATTCCCTCACAGAGATTGCCTCACAGCCTTCGATAGAGAGGGGTGGAACTTCCCCTGGAGGGGAAAAGATCACAGGGGCTATTCCCAGTGCAGTGGCTCTGCATTAGTTCCAGGCTCTAGTTCATCCCCCACCCTCTGGCTCTATGACATCATGGTTTCATTGGAACCACATTACAAGGGATTCCCCCTAGCCGCAGCTGTCCCAAGCAGGGATTCTGTGTTAAAAATACAGCCCCAGATGCTCTAGTAGGTTAGAGGGGACACACTGTGGATTCAATCCCTCCCCCTGAGCCCTGTTCCTAGCACACCGAGCCTCCATCCCCTACCCCAGCTTGGACCATGGACCCACACAGAATCCTATGCCTGATCTGGAATGGGGACGTGATAGTGCCCAACCCCCTGAGCAAGCTCTACATGGATTAGGGGGAAAGTGGCAGAAGAGGGATTGTCAACAATATCACTTCCTGCAGCATCTGGTTATTTCTTGGACATGACTCAACAAGATATTGAGCTAGGCTAAGTTTGCTTAGTTTCTGAGAGCTGAAGGTGATATAATTGCAGGTGAGGTGGTAGAAAGATAAAGCATTCATGATCTGATTGATCAGAGAAGTGTCTATGTCTTGGGTAAACAGATTAATTGTTTAAAAGCATAAATACACATACAAAAAGCCAGGTCTTCAGGTTCTATAAATCAACATAGCTCCATTAACTTCAATGGAAGTACACAGCTTTACATCAAGATTGGCCCCAAACTTTTATTGAATTTATTCTCACCCTTCTAAATTGAGCCCCTCTAAATTGATATTCTGATCATACAAGGTATCAGCTGAACTGCACAAGTCAGGACTCAGTTAAATGTTCCAAAACTATAACAAAAATAAACATTTTTAATTTGTTTAGCAGAGACTATAAATCAGGAATATAGTGCAAGAGCAGACCTATTTACAGGGGAAGTTTGTACAATGCTTTCATGCATCACAGTGAGCTCTAGCTTGTTCTACCATTCATGACCATGAAGTTACCATGCAAATCATCTGTGTCCAGCACACATATATTGAAATACCTCTGTTTTGTCTATAGAAAACACGATGTCACAAAGAAAAGTTGGGTGGTTCAGAAATAGATATGCCAGTTCAGTGGCAAATTCTATTGCACCAGCTGTTCACCAGGTACCCTGCCATGTATCCTTCTGGCCAGATTCCTCAGTGGGCATTTTGACACTATGATCCTCCTATGATCAATACCAATTTTAACGTGGTTTTCCTCTGGCTGTCAGTAAGGGCAGCATGGCTTATGTTTCAGCATCAGCGGTTGGCAGAGGGAGGAATCAGCTGTAAGCAGTGAAAGAGCACCTGCTGTTGTTAGTGTTGCCACAGGCAACAGCAGCTGAGCAAGCAAAAAAAGAGAAACAACAGACAAACATAAAAAGATCGAACTGAAGTTTGAAAATAAACTAAACATGGGGGATGGGGAGGAGAGAGAGTTTGTTTTAGGAATGCATATTTACTGTATGATGGGTATAGAGGATCTAACAAATGACAAGTTGCTCAAAGGTACCAAGGACAATTGCAATGCTTCAGCTCTGTTTCCAGGTATTAGATGTTTGTAGTGGACTTTCCCACATTGGCAAGACTATAGCAACAAAAAGCTGTGTGTCATCTTAAAGACATCATTCAAGAAAACGTGGTTAGGAAATCTTCAAGGTCAGGGAGGTGGCAGACCTAGGCCCTGATGCAGAAAACACCTATGCACTTGCTTACAGTTTAGCACTTGAGTAGTCTCACTGACTTCTATAGGTTTATTCACATGCTTAAAGTTGAGCACATATTTGAGTCTGTAGGATCAGGGCTTTAATCAGTTCACACCTGGTAGCAGAAGGAAGGAGTAAGGGGTAGTGTAATATGAATCTGTAAAAATCGAGATTGATAGTAACAAATATTCATTTGCACAAAAGCAAAACAGTTTTAGCTCATCTCACATTTTCCAGGAGACTAAAAGACAGCTTCCACAGGAGGAGAAAAAAAGGCTGATTGTGCTCTGAAAGTGGTAACATTTCACTGTTAAAAATGGAGATAGTCCACCCAAGGCAAATTCATGAGTATTCAAAAAAAAAAAAAGTTTCCCCAGCACTGGAATTTTTTTGCCAAGAAAAACCAAGTAGCAGAAAGAGCCAAGTTCTACCCTAGATCAATTCCATGAGCACTTGTCAACGTATCAGGTTTACATACATGAGTACTTACAAAGAGAAAATGCGACAGTGTTGAATACAACTTTCTTCAGACGTTATTGCTGTTGGCTTTCCTTCTGCTGCTCTAGCTCCTGTTCTCTGCTCAACTGAGGCACTGGAGGGGTCTCGTGTGAGCTCCTTGTTAACAGAGCTGCCTCAAGATCTATGAAAGAGGGTCTCTGCTTTTATTTAAACACAAGTTTCTATCCCTTTTCTTTGCAAAGTTAGCCTGGAAAAAATAAACTCTCAAACTGGTTGCTAGGAACAAGCAGCTGGGTTCCATTTTTGCAGCAAGAGAATGGAAGCATTGAAAAGCCAGTATACACGCACACACACACACACAATAAGAGTTACCCACTGTGACGGGTTGGGTCACAGAAACCCCCTTCGGACTGCCACCTGATGTGCTGCGACTACCTCTAAGCCCGTTTACATGTTAGTTTGAACATTCCTAGGAAAGCTCAGATTTGGACTGGCGCCTCCTAAGGTCCATTGTTAGCTAAGTACTCCCAATTACTTGAATAACCCCTTCACACTATGTTGACCAAATCTGCCGTATGTGCATCTACAGCAAATACTTTAAATACAAGCATAGAGCCAATGCTCATAACTTCAGATATAAAAATGATACATGCATATGAATAGGATGAATACATTTAGTAGAATATAACCGTTGCAAAGATATGTTACATGGCATATCTAGCATAAAACATATTCCAGTTATGTCATATTCACACTCATAAGCATATTTCTATAAAGCATTATGGGGTGCAATGTCACACCTACCCCGTCCCAAAAACCTTAGTTCAGCCATGTGCATTGGGATGTGGTAATAGAGGGAGTGAGTTAGCTACCTTGGGAAGACAGGGAATAAAAAATGGTGTGACAGGTCTGCCCAAAAGTACTAAGGCCAACTCCACCTGTCAAAGTATTCAGACCCTTTTGTGATTGGGAAGAGCCAGTTGCTGCTTAGTCAGATTAGATTGTGCCTCAGATAGTTTTCACAGATACCCTATGAAATCACAACGCCAGACCACTGCAGCCTTTTTCAGCTGTTATGGGTATAAAGTGTGACACAGGCCTCCTAAGTAGCCAGGGATTTCAAGTTGATCTCGAGAGCCTTGAACTGCACCTAAAGGTAAACAGGAAGTCTGTGCAGAGACTTGACCATAGATGCCCAATTCAAGAGTTTGTCAGTTCCATTCATCAGTACCAGCTGAAGTTTCCAGGTGGCTTTGAAGTCTAGCCATAAAAACATATTATGTTAGTTTAGTCTGGAAGTTTCAGAAGCACAGATGACCATCAACATGTCACCCAATAAAATTAATAGGCAGCAGGTTTAAAACATACAGAAGGTCGTATTTCTTCACACAACACACAGTCAACCTATGGAACTCCTTGCCAGAGGATGTTGTGAAGGCCAAGACTAAAACAGGGTTCAAAAAAGAACTAGATAAGTTCATGGAAGATAGGTCCATCAATGGCTATTAGCCAGGATGGGCAAGGATGGTGTCCCTAAACTCTGTTTGCCAGAAGCTGGGAATGAGCGACAGGAAATGGATCACTTGATGATTACCTGTTCTTCTCATTCCCTCTTGGGCACATGGCATTGGCCACTGTTGGAAGACAGGATACTGGGCTAGATGGACCTTTGGTCTGACCCAGTATGGGCGTTCTTATGTTCTTATCTCTGCAATAGACATGAACAGTCACAGCCAATTAGCCCCTTTTATCATTAGGCTATGGGCCACTACTTCTTTAACAAATATTTTTGGATCCATCTCGCTCCTATGGATATAGAAGCAAAGACAGACTCAACAATAATGTAGAAACCATTATATTGTGTGTGTTGGGTGGGGTCATTATGACACCTCCTCTAATTCCATCTGTTTGACCACACTACACTGAGACAAAACTTTAAGAGAAGCATATTGGAGAACTCATATTTTCATAGTTATATATGTTATGTGATTCTTAATTTGTATATTTTGATTACCTTGTTTATATTGCCATGTATACTAATTTAAACTCCTGGTTTACACATCATCTGCTGATTAGTAAATTAGATACTTGCAATCATTGGTAAATTAGTATAAATCACTGGCATACATACACAATGTAAACTTCACTTTCAGTGCAGCATAATCTACCCCAGAAGATTTGAAGAAATACGTGAAAGCAATCATTCATTCATAAATACCAGATATTTGTTCACAATAAACTGCATTCATTTCTCATTCTTATCCTAAGAAAACAATTTCTCTGACATCACAACAATCCTGTAAAAATTATGGATAGATAACATAATAAACCCATTAGCAATCAGAACTCTTACAGACAGGTAGACAGACGTTGGCCTAATTTACCACTACATTACTCCAGTTTTATGTCTTTGCAAGTCCACTGAAATGGAGTGGTGAATCAAGGCGAGATACTTTCATTAGTTACTTGGATACAAATACAAAAAATAAGTGTAACACTTGTTCATTTTTATATTATGCTTTTTTGATAAATATTTTACACAGGTAGATATTGTTACATCTGAAGAAGTGGGGTTTTTAACCCATGAAAGCTTATGCCCAAATAAATCTGTTAGTCTTTAAGGTGCCACCAGACTCCTCATTGTTTTTTTAGGTAGATACTAAATTCTTAGTAACCTTTTCAGCTTGATTGCTGTAGCTTGATAGTGCTCTCAAGCCTAGACTAGGGATATCAAACTTCCAGGATTGGCCTGGTGTCTCCCTCCCTCTTGCTGAAAGCAATCCAGAAAATTTTAATAGGACATTTTAAGAAAATGAAATTACGTCATGCTGAGGGGAAAAAAATCTCAAGGAATAGCTTCAGTCAGAGTTGGCAACTCTAGCCTAGAAACTGTTGCATGGGAATTCATATCTTGTATCCCCCAGGCGGCAACTTCCTAGGCTGTGTTTACTAGTCCCTGCCAGTGTTTTCTCCCAACTCCCTCTTTGGGTCTTCTGTGGCCCTCGGCCCTCCAGCCAAGCCATGTAACCCTTGTAGGGTACAACTTGACGTACAAACAAAAGTGTCTTTGGCCCTCCTGGGCTTCTCTCAGTTTTCCTCAATCTTTTCAGAGTGACAACTCCCCAGGTTTTTCCTTCAAGAAGTCCAAATACCACATATACTGGTGGGTGTGTGTGTCACACACACACAAACACAAATTCAGCTCCCTGTGGATGCCTCTCAACCTGACTTCTTTGGGCTTTTCGCAGAGGAGAACTCTCCTTGTTCCTCCTTCCAGAATGTTTCTCTTTGTGCTAAGTTCCCAGCTCTATTTAAATAGTTCCTGCCCTGCTTCAATACTGCAGGTGGCATCAGTCTCTCTAATTAAGCCCTATTACATCCAGCTGTGATCACTAATTGACCCTTATGTTGCCAGCTAATCAGTGAGACTGAGGGACAGCAGCTAAGTCGTGGGCAAGGGCTAACCCCAGCTTGCCTCAAAGGGCCAGCCTGCCCATTTCACTTTGATAGAGGGATTTTCTGTGAGAAACATTCCCAATTCATTATAGGAGTTGAAGGTGCTTAGATTTTCACAGAGTGTGCTCAGCGCCTTTCACTGTCGAGAGTAAGTTGAAAATAATTCTCACAGAAAGACCAGTCACTAAAATTGAGTGACACCACACACCAGAACAGTGAAATACAACATGAAAGTATATCAGAACAGAAAAAACTCTCATTGGTGCCCATGCGTGTGTATGTTGGTATGTAAACAAAACAAATCCAAAAAAACAACGTAACTTTTTCCATATAGATCTCGTGAACCACAGTATTATTAATTTATAACATCCCAATACTAAGAGAGAGACCTGAAAAAAACCAAACATCTCTTCACCTCTCCACACACACACACACATAATCCCCACAGATGTCAATGGGAGTTGTTTTAGAGTAGCAGCTATGTTAGTCTGTACCTGCAAAAAGAAAAGGAGTAATTGTGGCACCTTAGAGACTAACAGATTTATTTGAGCATAAGCTACAGTTCACTTCATCAGATGCATGCAGTGGAAAATACAGTGGGGAGATTTATATACACAGAGAACATGAAACAATGGGTGTTACCATACACACTGTAAGGAGAGTGATCAGGTAAGGTGAGCTATTACCAGCAGGAGAGCGGGCGGGGGGGACCTTCTGTAGTGATAATCAAAGTGGGCCATTTCCAGCACTTGACAAGAACATCTGAGGAACAGTGCCGGGGGCGGGGTGGGAGGGAATAAACATGGGGAAATAGTTTTACTTTATGTAATGACCCATCCACTCCCAGTCTTTATTCAAGCCTAAGTTAATTGTATCCAGTTTGCAAATTCATTCCAATTCAGCAGTCTCTCATTGGAGTCTGTTTTTGAAGTTTTTTTGTTGAAGAATTGCCACTTTTAGGTCTGTAATCGAGTGACCAAAGAGATTGAAGTGTTCTCCGACTGCTTTTTGAATGTTATAATTCTTGATGTCTGATTTGTGTCCATTTATTCTTTTTACGTAGAGACTGTGTACATGGCAGAGAGGCATATATCATGACACATGGCACATGATGGCATATATCACATTGGTAGATGTGCAGGTGAACGAGCCTCTGATAGCGTGACTGATGTGATTAGGCCCTGAATAGATAAGTGGACACAGTTGGCAATGGGCTTTGTTGCAAGGATAGGTTCCTGGGTTAGTGGTTCTGTTGTGTGGTTGCTGGTGAGTATGTGCTTCAGGTTGGGGGGCTGTCTGCAAGCAAGGACTGGCCCGTCTCCCAAGATCTGTGAGAGTGATGAGTCATCCTTCAGGATAGGTTGTAGATCCTTGATGTTGCATTGGAGAGGTTTTAGTTGGGGGCTGAAGGTGATGGCTAGTGGCGTTCTGTTATTTTCTTTGTTGGGCCTGTCCTGTAGTAGGTAACTTCTGGGTACTCTTCTGGCTCTGTCAATCTGTTTTTTCACTTCAGCAGGTGGGTACTGTAGTTCTAAGAACACTTGATAGAGATCTTGTAGGTGTTTGTCTCTGTCTGAGGGGTTGGAGCAAATGCAGTTGTATCATAGAGCTTGGCTGTAGACAACGGATCGTGTGGTGTGGTCTGGATGAAAGCTGGAGGCATGTAGGTAGGCATAGCAGTCAGTAGCTTTCCGGTATAGGGTGGAGTTTATGTGACCATCGCTTATTAGCATCGTAGTATCCAGGAAGTGGATCTCTTGCATGGACAGGTCCAGGCTGAGGTTGATGGTGGGATGGAAATTGTTGAAATCATGGTGGAATTCCTCAAGGGCTTCTCAATGGGAGTTGTGTCCATTGAAGAAGGGAAGAGACTTCTTAGGGCTTGTTTACACTGTGCCGCAGTGCAGACTATTGGGGTGTGAATTGCAAAGTTCATGCCCCATTCACACTGCTGGCATGAGCTACAAGGTTCTATAGTTCACGTTAATATAGTCCTCTTTCAAACAGGACTATGTTAACATAAACTAGGTCTCTTTTAGGACTAGGTACACAAACTAGGACACCAGCAGTGTCCACATGGGGCAACTAGATTGCAACACTTTCATTAATTTTGCAATTCACCTCCCCAACCCCCAAATCCACAGTGCCGTGCAGTATATACATAGCCTTATTTTCTAATAATATTTCCTTAATCCCTTCAGTGCTTTTTACAATGGCAGCATTGTACCTTCTTTAAGGCCTTAATTGGGTGAAGGGGGGTCCTAAGTTTGACCTGACAATCCAGAGTATCTAATTTGCTTGTTAGTAGAATATTTCCCCATGACAAGCATGGGCAAATCAAGTATAAGAAAAGTTATTTCACTTTTTAATTCCTCACATGAATTACTCAAATGTGGAAGTATTTCCTCTATAGAGTCCACTGAGCTTTCGGTTCCAAACTACATGACGCAGGACTCAAATTTAGCCTCAAGCTTTTTCTCCTCAATGGTTATTAGAATAGTTTTTAAAGAAACTTCTCCTGAAATTAACTCTGCTTCATGTAGAAAAAGAAATCTCAGACATGTAATATTACAAAGACTTGCTAACCTGGAAGATGCCTTTGTTTCCTGATAAAAGTGGCCATTTTCCCTTCCCTTCAGAAACTTTCAGAAACTAAAAGGAGACTAGGTCATGTTCAATTGTGTATGTTATTTTCACAGATTGTCTTCCTAGCAGGAGGTATCTTCTTGTTTTTAAAATAAATTCTTAACAGCTTCAGTTGTGGCTATCTACAGACCAGATTTCATGCAAAATCAACAGGTGCTATTTGAAAGAAAGAAAGAAAAGAAAGAAAGAAAGAAAGAAGCTGTGAAGAGAAACAAATGAATAATCAACTGTAAGATGTGAAGATCAAAAGGTGCTGGTAAGTTCACAAGGCAAACTGAAGAAAACATTATGAGTGGAATATGTGATGCTCACAAGATGTTGTTATTTGTAAATAAATTATACTTTAAAAAGAGTCAACCTACTGTTCAGATACTACAATTAGGGTTTTTTTTTAAAGTTATGAGGACTATGAAAGAAAAATATAGTAGAGAAGAAAAAAATGTTCTTCGACTCCGGAAAGGGGACACAGATATTACTCTTCCATACACAAAAAAGAATGTTATTATATTTTTGAAAATGTAATTCAATGTAGTGCACGTGAACATGAGACATTCAAGCCAAACATACTGTGGCTAGCACTGTGTGCAAATGGAGGCCTCCATCCTGCAAGTTATAGCATGCAGCTTAACTCGTGTTCTCAGAGCAATGAGGCTTTGCTTACACAAAACAACAACCTTCATGACTGGGGCCTTACATACACAACTCTGCAATGCACCTCATTTCAAAACTGTAAAGATGAATCTCAATTCCCTATAAGAGAACTGGCAATGCATTTCACTCATATCTGGGAAATTCTGTTCACCTTCACTCATGGATCTCTCTTGAGCAGAGACTTGAATTTAGTTTTATATTTTATACATGCATATAAAATATACCTTACAGCTTCCCTGTTAAATTCAGGGTGTTTTTTCAGATCTGAATATTGCACAGATTGGCAACCACCACAATTAGAAATGTCAAAAACTAGAAACAAAGTCAAGATGAAATTTTATTTCATGCTGTCTTGCCAGATAATGTCCCTTAAATCACTGGATGAGATTATTGCCTTGTATCTCACAGTAGCCTGTCCATTATTCACTTTTATCCTCTAATAATGAACACAACACAACACAAGCTCTGGCTCCCTGTACGTAAATGTTTGGCTGAGACAGCTCAAAACTTCTCCCTTCCCCAGATCTTTAAATTCAGTGAACCTCAAAGGGAACAAGCAAGAAGATAACAAAATTATTCTGCACATGAGCTGTCATTGCCACCCAGTTTGAACGTGGTGATCAAACATGTTAAGACAAGTGCAGACTTCACCCAACTGGGGGAAATCAAGAGATAAAAGCTTTTCTGGTCAGAAAAGGCAAAGCTGTAACACAAGTAAAATTGTTTGGGGTTGGAAGGTTTTTAGTGTTTTTTTTTTAAGTTTGATTTGATTTTTTTTTAACTAGCTAACAGCACTACCTACATTGCCAGTCTGAATATTTATAGGAAAACCCCTTCTTTCAAGTCTTTTATGATATGTCAGTTCAAGAATTTTCAGACCTGAAACCTGATTTGCAGGCAATTTGGCATATCAGGAACCCATCTAAACTCAGGCCTTTAGAATCACTCAGAAAGAAGAGGGATAGTGATGACTTTGTTTTCTATTTATCACTTAAATAAAGGATTAAAAAGAAACAGAGATATAACCAATATGAAACACAACATACAATGTAATGATAGAAAGAAAACTCTATTAACAGGCAAACAAACAGAATGGCAGTTCAATCCACGGGGAGCCACACCAAAGGTAGTAGCCAGGATAGTGAGGGAGGAGGATGAGGTCACTGGCTTTCTTAACATTAGTTTATTTTGACATGTGGGAAATGCAGCTTCTCTATTTGTCAAATAAAAAAAATGTCAAGATTGGCTTTACTTTTAGGGTCAAATTTGATGGGCATGGGACAAGATATGTTGAACATTTGTTGGGATATATATATATACATATATATACACACACACATTGTGATTCATATATCTATGTAATATGTTATAGGTCATTGAGACCTGGTATGAATGATGCGTGCTTGACATGAATACGTGCGCTGCAAGTTAGCAACCAAAGCAAGAACTTAAGTTCAAGGACTATTAGAACTATTTGTGCAAAAACAATCTTATGTTCTGAGAAAAATATGGAAAATTAGCAGAAAAGGAAACAACACCAGATGGACTAATATAAAATTATATAAGAACTAGAGGAAATGGCATGCCTTGGATCATGGTGGCCCGCCCAGGATTGCCTCTTTGGAATTGTGTGGGTAGGAGTCCTAATAAACAAAGGCAAAGAACTGATGATGTGGCAGAATGGACTATAAATGGTTGCCTATGATTTCTGCAGATCGGAGTTGTTAATTGATCCAGAGTCCCATGTGAATATAGATGTGGTTTTCACCAGCTCCCCGCATCTTATGATCAGAAGAATCTCGACTGGCCATTGGGACCATTCTGACCTTTAGACTCTGGTATAGTATGTTTGGGGTGTGAATGTGGTGAGAGTAAGGTTTGTTTTGTAACCAATAAAGAGCATTTAGAGAATTATATACCAACCTTGTGTCCAGTATCTGCCTGCTCCCCATCCCATAGAGAGATAAATAAAGTATCTTTATTGCGGGTCTAACACATTATCATTGAAAATAAAAAATAACTGATTTTAATTCCTGGAGTTGACAATGCTGCATTTATGTATCAATCCCATTCTTAAAATCATTTTTGTATTCTTCCATACCCCTGTTTTGTGAGTTGTATGTGACAGCATTAAACATGGCCTCAAAAAAGTGGTTTCCTGTTGGGCTATCTACTGTGACAGGGTCAGGCCAGATGGCTATAGGAGAGTAATAGAAGGCAGATATATTAGCCCCAGGCTAAGTAGGTCCCTTTTCCCTGAGTAAGGTAACAGGGAAGGTTCCAGAACAATCAGGAACCTTCTGGAGACAATTAAGACAGGCTGATTAGAACACCTGCAGCCAATCAAGAAGCTGCTAGAACCAATTAAGGCAGGCTAATCAGGGCATCTGGGTTTTAAAAAGGAGATCTCTTCAGTTTGTGGTGTGCGTGTGAGGAGCTGGGAGCAAGAGGCACTAGGAGCTGAGAGTGAGAAAGCATACTGTTGGAGGACTGAGGTGTACAAGCATTATCAGACACCAGGAGAAAGGTCTGATGGTAAGGATAAAGAACGTGTTGAGAGGAGGAAATGGGGAAGTAGCCCAGGGAGTTGTAGCTATCGCACAGCTGTTCCAGGAGGCACTCTAGACAGCTGCATTCCACAGGGCTCTGGGCTGGAACTCAGAGTAGAAGGCGGGCCCGTGTTCCCCCCAAATCCTCCCCACTCCTGGTCAGACACAGGAGGAGTTGACCTGGACTATGGGTTCAGAAAAATGGCCAAGCTGAGGGCTGCCGTGAAGCTCCAAGGCGAGCAAATCCGTCAATAAGCGCAAGACCCACCGAGGTAGAGCATGAACTTTGTCACACTACTTTTTTGGAAATGAATAATAAACAGTTAATAGAACACAGTTAACGACTCACACAAACAGTGCCTAACTCCTTAAGGCCTTCATAATGTAAAGGCTTGAATTTGCATGGTGCTAAGCACTGTATGAGAATCTGATTATTAATTATCTATATTACGGTAGTGCCTAAAAGACTCAATTAAGGTTGGCATATGATTGTGCTAGGTGCACACACACACATTAAAGGCCAGTCCCTGTCCTGAAGAATTTACAGTCTCAACCTATAAGATAGGCAAAGAATAGAAGTGTTATTATCCCCACTTTACAGACAGGGAGCTGAGGCATGGTGGCTGTGATTCAGGAAAGCTGTAAGCTCATGCTTAAGCACTTTCCTGAATCTAGGCCAGAAAGACTAAATGACTTGCCCAAGATCACAAAAGAAGTCTGTGGCGGATATAGGAACTAAACTAATGTCACTTCAGTTGCTTAGCCACAAGAGCATCCTTTCTTTCTTATATATACACCATATAAACCACCAAGACCATCACCTCTAATCTAAAACCCCAATAGAAGGGGAAAAAATGAACTAACATTTTTTCTCCTAAACAAATAGATACTTTGAATTCAAAGTATCTAATACCATCAACTTGAAAGTGGTGGAAGGATCTGGAGACGAAATCAGTAGCATCATGTTTGGAAGGGGAACTATAGTCTTCTAGATCAGACATGCAAATTAGTCTGCCTGGGGCTGAACTTATGTTCTACCTGGAGCTGTTTTGCCTGGAAAAATCAATGTGTTTTAGAAAGCGCTTTGTAAATCTTGCATAAAACCAACTGCAGTCTACCAAGTTCTCACCCGATTGATTCTCCCTGAAAGATTTCATCAACTTACAAGGAGCTAGGTTGTAGCTTCGTTTCCCCTATGGATTCAGCTACGTGTAAAGCAAGAACATTAGTCTAAACAAGAAAACATGGAGTCAAGTTAAAGTATCTCTACTGTACAGGTTGTTTTATTAGGAGTAGCCATTGCAAACTACAAGTGTCAATTAGGTACATGTTCCACTGGGAAATGACAATTGCTCATTATTTCTACCTTCGACATGCTCTGTTATTGACAAATCTAGGCTTAGGAGGGGAAGCACACCCTGTTAGTTACGTGCCCTCCTGGCTGCAGCCCAGATATTTTACAGGTAACATTTTCCCCTACTTGTCTGTAACCCTTCAAATGAGTCAAAGAGTCAGAAAGACTATAGTTACTTGTCTGTCTGCATCTTCATGTAGCACAAACCCTGGGACCTCAGTTTTAAAAGTGATTAGTGATTTTGAGTGCCTCAATTTTTCATGTCCAACAAAAGCCATTGCAAAAAGGCCTGATCTAAGAACGGTGGGCACTCAGTACTTCTGAGAATCTTGATCATTGTTTTTAAATTGAACGGCCTCTTGAAAGGGGACACATTGCAAATTCAAAGAGGTTCAGTGAATGCTTCAAACCCAACAGTAATATCAGTAGCGGGCAAAATTTTTATTTTCAGGATTTTCATTCTTTTCTAGAAATTTCACCATACCTGAATATGGCTAAATTGGTATGGGGAGTACTCAGTCTTACCAGCTAGTGATGACAGGATTGAAGGAGGATTTCCATCCCTAACAATGTTGGTTTGGGATATGAGGCTTCCTGTTTCCAGTCCTTCAAAAGCCAGATTGTTAAAAGGTTTTAAGCCCAGTGAATAGGCCTTACAAGAATAGCAAATCAGTCCACACAGAGTCCTTGTTTATGAATAGGGTTGCCAATTGTGGTTGGACGTATTCCTGGAGTTTTCATCCCATGACATCATCTTTATTAAAGATTTACCTTTAATTCCTGGAGACTCCAGGACAATCCTGGAGGGCTTGCAACCCTATTTATGAAAAATGGACAAGGGATTGACTCTGATGAGAGTGGACAGATGTAACTGAGGCCAGAATTTGGTCTTCTAATTATAACTATATCTGCTGTTGCCATCTGCATTAATCTCATTAATTTGTTTCCACCACTCCCTCGTGAATTACTTCTAGCAGAGACTTTTTTGGTGTGTTAGTTCTCATAGGCTAAGTTCACAAGGGACCATCATGATCAGCTGCAGTTTTGCATTTGAAATTAGAAACAGCAATATGGAAATAAAAGAGGTTCTAGTAACAAATGGTGTCATTCCAATGTATTTAATTAAGACACAAAGCATTACCGTACTCGGTGGCAGAATAATTGGAATCCATTGCCACCTACACTACAGTGAATCTCTCTGGCTCTTCTGCATTGGAATAGACAGGGAATATGTCAGGCTCCCAGAATAATGAAAAAACTTTTGGAGCTAATACACTCTGGCCCTACAGAGCAAATTTTGAAAAAGAAAAGGGCAGCTATTTACTGTTAAGAATTGGTTAAATGAGCCGAGCCATTTATAGTGAGAAATATATCAGGGAGGGCACTAAGGTACTGAAAACTTATTTTGAAAAGTATCAAACATATGTTATACCTAAAGCAAACGCAGGGTTCCCTCCCTCACTCCCTGTATACAAATTCCATGAAAAAAATTCAAAGAATCTCAGAAACATTTAACTGAATTAAAGCTGTTAAAGATTTTGGCTATGGAGAAAGTGATGAAGTGGTGAGAGACTATGTATAGTCACTGATACAAGTTCAGAGTTAGACAAAAAGTTCTGAGCATAGGAGCTACTGTTCCCCTAACAAAGGCCATAGATACAACTAGATCTAATGACCTGAAAAAAGCACAGTAGATAACAATGGCTAGCAGAAAATAATCAAATGCGTATGTATTCAATGGAGGGGAAAGTAGATAGGCATAGAGGGACACAGGCTGATGAAAAAGGAAAAAAAGTAGAAAAAGGAAAAAAAGTAGAAAATTTGCATATTGAGAAATAAATAAAATGTGAAGATTCAATACAGAGCAGGACTGATAAGCTGTGTCATCTGGTATAGAGGGCTCTAAACTGGGATTTGGGACACCTGTACTCCCTTCCTGGATCTGCCCTGACCTCCTGTGAGACCTTGGGGAAATCACTTCACCTCTCAGTTTCCCTTCACACTCTTTGTCTTGTCTGTTTAGTTTGTAAGCTCATAGGGCAGGGTCTGTCTCTTACTGGGTGTTTGTACAGCACCTAGCACAATGAAGATCTGCCTTCAGTTTGGTGCTTGTGCTAATATAAATAATAATAATAATACATATTAATGTAGGAATTTTCCTTGCAAAATGTTGCCACAGGATAAAATACATAAAATGAATTATTACAAGACCATATATATTCAATACAACAAACAAACTTAATGTTGTTCATTAGGTTGCAACAGAAAAGGCTTCTGACACAAGAAATATTTCATTTATGCAGCCAGCATTCTCTATAGATTTTGCTTAGTTAAAACCCTACAATGATTGTGACTTGCCTGTTTGAGAGACCAGCTTTCTCCCTCTGCCATATTGCTGCAGTTGTGGTCAGCAGAGGAACTGGAGTATAAAAGGTGGAGAACGGATGATGAGACCTGTGACATTGCATCCCATAAGGCTTTATGGAAATATGCTTATGAATGTATATATGACATAACTGGAATATGTTTATGCTACATATGCAATGTAACATATCTCTATAAAGGTTATGATCTACTGAATCTATTCCTCCTATTTGTACGCATGTATCATTTCTGTGTTCGAAGTTATGAATATCGACTGTGTGCTTGCTTGATTTCTACGTAGCCTTAGTAAAACATTTGGTCAGCTTCTTGAGAAAGGAATGTGCAAGTTAAGTGCCCAATCAAGAAACACTTAACAAACAATGGATCTTGGAAGGCTTCAATCCACATAAGAAGTCTACTTGAGGACGTTAAAGGTAGCATGTGAACCATGGCTGCTACCTTTAAGTTCTGAGTCATGCATCGACATGTGACTTGCCCATGTGACTCCAAAACTCCATCTTGGAGCTGGGATTCTACACAGGGGGAGGGAGGGGTGTCCACCCACAAGAGAAAGTCTATTTAAACCCTGGGGAGACCCCTCCATTTTGTCTTCAGCTGCTCAAGAGATAGCCTCTCCACCCCCAAGAATACCTGAGAGAAACTGGAACAAAGGACAGTAACTACAGGGGGTGTGAGTGATTGCTGGACCTAGACTAGAAGGAGACTAGTCTGTAAAAGGAAGCTTACTGGAACACCTCTGAGGGTGAAGTTTTATCTGTATGCAGTTTTCTTACTGTATTAGGCATAGGCTTGCATGTTCTATTTTATTTTGCTTGGTAATTCACTTTGTTCTTCTGTTACTACTTGGAACCACTTAAATCCTACTTTCTGTATTTAATAAAATCACTTTTTACTTATTAATTAACCCAGAGTGTGTGTGAATACCTGGGGCGGGGGGAGCAGCTGTGCATGTCTCTCTATCAGTGTTATAGAGGGCCAACAATTTACGAGTTTACCCTGCACAAGCCTTATACAGGATAAAACAGATTTATTTGGGGTTTGGACCCCACTGGGAGTTGGGTATCTGAGTGGTGGAGACAGGAACACTTCTTAAGCTGCTTTCAATTAAGCTTGCAGTTTGTGGGACTTGGTTCAGACCTGGGTCTGTGTTTGTGGCCGGCAAGCATGTCTGGCACAGCCAGGCAGGGCTCTGGAGTCCCAAGCTGGCAGGAAAAGCCAGGGCAGAAGTAATCTTGGCACATCAGTTGGCAGCCCCAAAGGGGTTTCTGTGATTCAACCCGTCACAAGATGTCCATGAGGGACACTCAGATTTGGAATGTATTCCCCGCATTTGATCCAAAATAGCCCATAACAGTTAATCATCAGGCCCATCACTTACCCAGGCTTTTGGGGCATAGTATGTGCTGCTATCTGTTGGTGGTGCTTGATTTTGATTTTAGCCCTGGTCAATTATTTCTTGGTTTGGGGATGAGGTGAGCTGCTAGCTTTCACTCATATCATTATACCTGTAATTATGTCAAAGATGCCTGGAGTTCAGAATGTGCCTTTTATACTATGCGTAGCTTTAACCATGCAAGGCGCCACATTGATTTCAGTGGGACTACACTCGTCCTGAAAATTATGCATTTGGTTTAGCACTGTGATGGACTAGAGCTCAAGAAAGTTACAGTTGCTCTCTGTGATTGCCTCAAAAGACATCAATTGTGTGTTAGTTTCAATCTTATGTTTGGAGTCTCAGTGAGCAGATGGAAATAAACATACTTCCCATTAACAAATTTTGTCCTATTAGTGTACTTAGACAAGATGCAAAGCAGTACAACAATTCAAAGGTACTCACCATATGCTATGTACAATCTGCAAATGTTGACAGGATTCGGCACTACTAGTTCAAATATATGTCACTTAAAAAAAATCAATAAAGTTGGAATCATTACAAAGTCCAGGCTAAGCAGGAGCTATTACTTTGGTTTTCACAAAACAATTGCCAACAGTTTAGTAATTTTTACTTAACAGAAGGAACAAAACAAGTATTTAGCTAATTTCATATACATTTTGTGCTCAAATTAAAATCAACCTTGTTTCTTTCAGAATGCCACGCCTCCTTCTCTGCCTTGCTATTAAGTCAGTAGTTATTTTCTACTTAGGCAAGCATACAAGGAAGGAGCATATGGCCTATTTTGCTATGATGAAAACCATGCAATTATGGCAAAGAATTCCCAGGAGAAATCTGAAGAAGCGACAGCACAAAGCTTTCCCTTGAGTGCTAATCACACCTCCCCCCTCCTCTCACTCCATTGCTCATGTGCTGAATTTGTTATTTCATCAAAACTCCAGTTAAAACAAAAGGACTTTGTCAGCTCTTGAAGACTTTATGTGGGATAAGGAAGGAAAACAACACACATACATATTCAGTTTTACACATACTGTCTGCACTGCTGTGAGGCAGACAGACATTTAAGGAGTTATTCAAGGCAAGCAACACACTGTGTGGTTCTGATTATTCCTGAGCTGCAAACATTGCACGCAGCTAAAACATTATCTTTCCTTTAAAAGTCCTCTAGGGGGTTGCAAAGCCTGTAGAAACCATGGCAATCTCAATTACAATGCATTGTCTCTGCCTTGCAGGCCTGCAGGACTCATTAGCAAGTTTTCAGCTTACCTTCTTGTGTATGTACAGTAGGTATAAGTAACTTTATATTGTTAGTAACGGTCTCGTAGAAGTTTGAAGCTAATGCAGCTTTTCCTATGGATTCTGCTCACTTGGCAAACATTGATTTTTCTTTGGTGTGGTTCTGTTGTGCTGCAGAAGCCAACTGATCTCCTTTTCACTGAATTCCTTGTTTGTGCCCCAGATTCATTGGTGGGCTTGTGGTCGAACTTTGCAAATAGAGTTACCAGGAGTGACTACAGGAGGCAAACCCGGGAGAACTAAAATGGTTTGAGGGACAAATCCAACGAGTAATAATGGGAAATGGCACCTTCACCACTAGACCTCTCACCTGTGGAGTTCCACAAGGATTAATTCTCTTTCTGTTTCTTTTCAACATCTGCTTGCAACCACTAGGTGAACTGGTTAGATGACATGGCTCTACCTATTCTTCACCACATATAATCACTCCATTGCCATCAAAATGTCCCAGTGCTTGGATGAGATCAGCTCATGGATGAAGAACAACTGGCTGAAGCTGAAACTGAGCAAAACAGAGGTGATGCTAGTGGGAAGAGGAAAGTATTCTGAGGCGTACAGCCACGGCACAGAGTCCTTTGACTGAAGTTCACATCCCATTGGTCAACTCAGTCCACAGTCTAGGAGAACTCTTGGATTCTTTGATGATGCTGAGTTCTCACATAGAAATAGCCATGAGTAATGCTTTCTACCATCTCTGGTTGCCTTAAAGACTCCACTCCAGGCAGTGGATGAAGACCTGGGCTCAATTATTCATGCCTTTGTCACCTTTTGTCTGGATTACAACAGTGCAGTGTACCTGGGCATGAAATCTTAAGCACTTTAGAAAAGTACAAATTAGGATGAAACACTGCAGTGCATCTCCTCAGCAACCATGAACACATCAAACCTGTGCTCCACTCTCTACATTAGTTTTCCATAGACTTTTGAATCAAGTTCTACGTCTCAGTCCTCATCATCTGCACTCAGGATAAGTAAAAGATAATGTAAAGCTCTGGGACAAAGACTATTGTTGACAACTTTACTCCTGTGGCACAAGGGATCTCTCAACAATAAGCGTAAAATTAATCTCTGCTAGAGACAGAACTTCCTTGAATAAACTCTTCCAAGAACTAGGAACTTCACAAACCTCACCACTTTCCATTCCAAGTGCAAGACACACTTCTTTGGCCTTGCATTCTCTAATATAAATACATAGCATGAAGTATACTTATTTGAAAAGAAAAAAAAAATACACCCTAGCCAAAAATGACACTCCATACCACACACTTCTCCCTCTGGGGAGAATGAGGGAACAAAAAACAGGTGACTGATGTGCAGTCACATTGCTTAATGCACTATTGGAAGTGCTCGGATACTATGGTGATGAGTATGGTATAAAAATATATATAGAACAGAACATAAAACAGAATACAGCTGAGAAAGTGTTTGTTATCTCACCACACAGAAATGACAACTTTAAAAAAAAGTATACATTTCTTGATGGAAAAGGGATTATATTTTTCTTTCAAATATATATTTAAGGCCAGATTATTTGATCTGTTCCTACAGTCCCTGGCATTGTGGAGGAAATGGTAGGTTGGCAGGAGTAGAGACAAAACATGACCAAAGCATGCTACATATGACCCTTTGTGGGTCATGAACAGCTAATATAGTTTGGAGCAGTCCCCGGGAGGATCTAATCTATCCCATGGCCAGCACAGAACCAACCCCAAAATCAGGGACCCACAAAAGCCCTCTATTATCCACTCTTTAGATGTGAAAGCTGAGTACAACTAGGGTTGCCAACCCTCCAGGATTGGCCTGGCGTCTCCAAGAATTAAAGATTAATCTTTAATTAAAGATTATGTCATGTGATGAAGTCTCCAGGAAGACATCCAATCAAAATTAGCAACCCTAAGTACAACTGAGAATCTTTTCTTAGAATCCAAATGACTTTTTCTCCAGTTTTAAAGCAGAGTAGTGCAAATTAAGACTGTACTTGACACCATCTTTTTGGAGGAAAATATACAAAGTTATGCTAACTAGAAAGGAGATAAAGACTGAAGTATGAAATCCCTCAAATTCTACTGCATTGCTTCTCTTGTGCCACTGTCACACACTGGTATTTTCTTCTGTGGTTTTCACCTACAGCAACAAAACAGACTTATTTCAGAATCACTGTAGTACCAGAGGACTTGATTCTGCCAGCAGCATAAATCAGAAGTGACTCCATTTAAGTCAATACTACACTGAAATAAAACTGCTGCAAAGTGAGAACAAAATCAGGACCCAGGAGCAGCAAAAAGAAAGTGAACAATAAGTCTTGGCTTTTTAAAATAGTTATTTTCTTCTATCAATGACTCCTTAAAATGACTTGAATGGAGAGCAGCACCCTACCAGAGCGAATAGTGTTCTGCCACCATTTATGAACTGCTTATAGGAACCAGTTATTTGAACTGAGTAGCTCAAGAAAATTCTCATGATATACTAAATGCCAAAATACAGACTGTGCATAAGAAAATCTATTCCCTGTGCTTCCACCTCTCACAAAAGATAAGAAAACTTTTGTATAAATCTAGTTACCTCTCAAAAGATTCCAGGTCCAATGCTATAGACACTCTCAATGAAAAATCCCTTCAAAGTCTGTGGAGCAACTGCAGAATTTGACTCAAAAGGTTCTAAAAACAACAGCCAAAAACCAATACTGGTGTTTTATTCCAACAGAGCTTCAGATCTGAAGGATGGGAGTTTCAAAAGTGCTCAGCTTTGACCCAGCTCTGATAAAACTCTTGTTGACTGCAATAGGAACAGAGCTGGTCCAATACTAAATTCTTTTGAACATTCCATCTTAAATGCATAGTTTGGGTAGATAACCACACAAACCACACCTCAGTATAACTGCAATCCATTTTCTCACCCTGTTTGGAAAGAAACAAGTGAAAACCCAATTAAAGCTGTGATATGTTCAAAAGTTTCTCTCAATATGAAAGACCTTTAATAATATGACTTAGGCAGCTAACAGAAAGAGTGCAGGTATGATTTATGATCAATGAAACACTAAAGTAATGCAGCCTGTGATACACTAGCTTTTCTATTAAGAGTCAAATCCTGCTCAGTTTACTCACTTGAGCATCCAGTAGGATTCCTTGTGTAAAACTAGCAGGATTTGGTTCTATCTGTGCACCCCCAAGTATTTGATTTTTCACCTGTAGCTGTTGCTAGAGATAATTTCATTTCATGCTTCAGAGTTTCACCCAACCCACCATGACACTGAGATACTTTAAGTGTGGATCTGAATAGATGTTTCATTACTTATTGTCCTTTTTAATTCCAGGAACACATTTTTCAGAAACACATTACCGCTTCAACCGTGTCTCTAGCTGCTCCTAATTCTTCCACCTCTGATTTGGCAGGCTTCATGGAGGAAGACCTTTTGTAACATCAAAGAATTGCGGAATTTACATCACTAATGGCATGTGTTTGGGAATGAAAATAAGACTGAGAGAGTGAGTGAGTGGGTGGGTGTGAGTGTAAAGGGGTGAAACACATACTGAGTACATTCAGAATGTTTCAAATGAAGATATACATAAAAGATTACCAGATTTTTGGCTATTATATCCAAGGGAAGGCAAAAAGGTCTCTTTTAAAAATTTTCCTGAAATCATTATAAAAGCTGCCTTTAAAGAACAGAAGAAAATAAAACAAATTACAGACTAGAGAACTATAGTCATAGTTGTTTTCTGTATTATGTAAAATATACAGGAGCTGAAATGAAATTTTGTCTCTATCTCAGCAGAGACCCTGAACATTCAGTTAGTGCACCAGCACATCTTGTCTATGTGTAAAACATGAAATGTATCTGAAACTAATAATTTAAATTTAAAGTGGCATTCATGAACGGTTCAGCAAGCTTCTTATCCAACTTGGCTAACTTTAAATACAGAGTCCCACTGAAGTCAAGTCAAGCAGGTGCTAACATAGATTGGATGACCCAGGGCCCTATTGCTGGTGGAGCCATTTTGTTCAACGTGAAATGGTTTATACAGACACTTTTGTAGTGTAAATTTCCCCCAGACCAAGGCCATATTCAAACACGCTGCATATGGATGTCCCCCTCTCCATGCAGAAAGGGAGTCAACAGCTTCTATGGGAATTATCCATTGCCCTGGAATCCATGGAGTGCCCTCTCCATGTCTGACAAACCACAAAGAGGGAGCTGGCAGGGAGTGGATGAGCCAGGCCCACAGTCAGGTCCAACAGGACACTTATCATCCCCCACCAGTCCTGCAGTGTTTGCCCATTAGTGCATTTGTGCTACAGCCTGCAGCAGTGCTTCCTACTCCTTTCCCTCCACATTGGCGAACCCAGGTCAGCCTTCAGGCTGGGCACATGCAGCCAGATTTGTGAAAGAATTTAGTCGAGCTGGTTGACAATTTTCCGACGGAACAGTTTTCTCTGGGAAAATACTGATTCCACAAACTAGAAACATTTCATCAGAATGTATCAACATTGTCAAAATTTCTAACAGGAAATGATCAAAACATTTTGTTTCAATAAAGTCAAAATGTTTCTTTTGATGGTCTCATTTTAATTTTTATGTTATATTTAGTAGTCTAAACTTTTCAACTCCCATGGGAATTACCTATGTTCTATTTAAAATCCCACTGGGTGCCTATCTGCATCATTAGGCACCTAAATACCTTGAGAAATCTGGCCCTTGGACTCTGTTTGGATTGTCTGTGTCATCAGGAATCCTTGGGGCTGGACCTTTACTTTCTTTCATCCCCAGGAATCTCTGGAAGGAGCCCCTCATTGCATTTTCTGAGAATATGACACCCTGAATTATTAGAATTTATGTATATTTTTTGCATAGCAATGTACACTTTAAGATGTATTTTTAGTCATCTTGTTGATTTGCTTTGGAATAACTATATAGCAAAACCCACGCAACTGCACTGATTTTAGTTTGTATTTTAAATAATCTAAATGTTGGTCTTCTCCTCCACTCTTTTTAATATTTAAGAAAAAATGCTCTTGGTTATTTCAAAATTGAAATGTAGAACAACGCCATCACTTATATTTGTATATAATAAATTCAAAATGAAAGAATTGTTGGTGAAATGTCAGTACAATAGAAATGAAAACTACTTAGAATTTGCACAGGATAGGTATGTACAGACATTGGATTTTTTTTGTTATTTTATTATTTTACTTTGAATTGTGTGAAACTAATCATATTGTGATATTTGGGCTAATTCCCACCCCCACCCCCACCCCAAAAAACCTAACAAAGAAATCAATGTACATTTATAACTGAAAGTGTCAACATTTTACAAATGAAGAGTTATGAATTTTATATAAGAAATGAAAAGAAACATTAGAGAAGACTATTACTTGTAAGTCTGTTCTCTGAATAAGAACATGATTGGTATATACAAACTGATTTTACATACAGACTTCATACACTATGAATGTTTTTGACATTTCTCATTTTGAAAAATTAGTTCAGGAAATTGTGAAGAGTGAGTTAGAAGGAGAAAAAACAGTTATTTGTAAAATAATTGCTACCTATTGACAAAGCCCACTGAAGACACCACAGACAAAGGCACTACTTAATCTGACAGGTCTCATCAGATTATGGATTCACCCCCCTTCCTCCCAAAAGCCCATTTACTTAGGCTTAGTTCGGTCCACTGGATGGAAGCTGGAAGATACCCCTCCACTGGTACTGCTTCAGCCTATAATGCCTGCAGCCCTCTTGCACTACTTGTGTAGGGGAAGGTGTAGCTTAGGGCCACTGCAATCACAGAGAACATTAACCTCTCTGTGGCCCACACCTAACCCTACCCGCCACACTGGTGTGCTTGTGGCCAGCTTAGAGACACCATCCATGGTCCAGACGAGGTGTGGAAACCATCAGGTGCCTACTTTGCTTTCATGCAGCCCCACACAGGTCTTAAGTAGGGCCCTACCAAATTTATGGCCATGAAAAACAGACCACAGACCATGAAATCTAATCTATTCTGGGAAATCTGGTTATTGTAGCAGAAGACCAGATTCCACAGAGCTGGGTGGCCAGAGAGCAATGACTGTTGGCCAGAAGCCCAGCTCTGAAGGGCAGAAGTGAAGATGGCATGGTATGGAGAGGGTCATCACTTTTTAAGGGGTGGGCGCAGGGCCAGCCTTACAGGTGGGCGACTGCTCAGGGCCCCATATTCAGGAGGGTGCCTTGGTCACCCCACACACAGTCAGTCCAAGGCCCCTTTAACCCCCAAGCACTGGGCCTGGGGCCAGGGAGCAGCAGGGCTGGGAGCGCCCCAGCCAGGAGCTCCTACCATGCACCAGGCTCCAGCTGCTAGTCCCGGATAGGCTGGGGAGGGACAGGACTTCCTCTTCTCCTGCACAGGCCGTTCCCGGGACTAAAGTCAGACCCACCTCTGGGAACCTCCCTTGGCTGCAGGAAGCTCTGTGGCTGCTGGCTGGGAGCCCACCTCTGCATCAGTGCCACCACCAGCAGCAGAGCAGAAGTGAGGGTGGCATGGTATGGAATTGCCACTCCTACTTCAGCACTGCTGCCTTCAGAGTTGGGCAGCCAGAGGTCAGCTGCTGGCCAGGTGTACCCAGCTCTGAAGGCAACAGTGTAGAAGTAAGGGTAGCAATACTGCGACACCCCCTCTACAACAGCCTTGTAACCCCCCCACACACACACACACCCACACACACACAGCCCCATTTTGGTCAGGATCCCCATGGTTACAACACCATGAAATTTCAGATTTAAATATCTGAAAATGTGAAATTTACTATTTTTAAAATCCTATGACCATGAAATTGACCAAAACAGTCCGAGAATTTGGTAAAGCCCTTGTCTTAAGTGGTGCAAAGGGGCTTACCCCAGCCCTCCACATGTAGGATGAATTTCACAATAAGATAAGACGAGGCTTTCTTCCGGCAACTCGCAGAAGTTACTAGATCGCAGGCCCTGGTTCTCACTGGAGACTTCAATCACCCTGATATCTGCTGGGAGAGCAATACAGCAATGCACAGGCAATCCAGGAAGTTTTTGGAAAATGTAGGGGACAATTTCCTGGTGCAAGTGCTGGAGGAACCAACTAGGGGCAGAGCTCTTTTTGACCTGCTGCTCACAAACCGGGAAGAATTAGTAGGGGAAGCAAAAGTGGATGGGAACCTGGGAGGCAGTGACCATGAAATGGTCGAGTTCAGGATCCTAACACAAGGAAGAAAGGAGAGCAGCAGAATACAGACCCTGGACTTCAGAAAAGCAGACTTTGACTCCCTCAGGGAACTGATGGGCAAGATCCCCTGGGAGAATAACATGAGGGGGAAAGCAGTCCAGGAGAGCTGGCTGTATTTTATAGAATCCTTATTGAGGTTACAGGGCCAAACCATCCCGATGTGTAGAAAGAATAGTAAATATGGCAGGCGACCAGCTTGGCTTAACAGTGAAATCCTTGCTGCTCTTAAATACAAAAAAAGAAGCTTTCAAGAAGTGGAAGATTGGACAAATGACCAGGGACGAGTATAAAAATATTGCTCGGGCATGCTGGAGTGAAATCAGGAAGGCCAAATCACACCTGGAGTTGCAGCTAGCAAGAGATGTTAAGAGTAACAAGAAGGGTTTCTTCATGTATGTTAGCAACAAGAAGAAAGTCAAGGAAAGTGTGGGCCCCTTACTGAATGAGGGAGGCAACCTCGTGACAAAGGATGTGGAAAAAGCTAATGTATTCAATACTTTTTTTGCCTCTGTCTTCACGAACAAGGTCAGCTCCCAGACTGCTGCACTGGGCAGCACAGCATGGGGAGGAGGTGACCAGCCCTCTGTGAAGAAAGAAGTGGTTCGGGACTATTTAGAAAAGCTGGACGAGCACAAGTCCATGGGGCCAGATGCGCTGCATCCGAGAATGCTAAAGGAGTTGGCGGATGTGATTGCAGAGCCATTGGCCATTATCTTTGAAAACTCAGGGCGATCGGGGGAGGTCCCAGATGACTGGAAAAAGGCTAATGTAGTGCCCATCTTTAAAAAAGGGAAGAAGGAGGATCCTGGGAACTACAGGCCAGTCAGCCTCACCTCAGTCCCTGGAAAAGTCATGGAGCAGGTCCTCAAGGAATCAATTTTGAAGCACTTAGAGGAGAGGAAAGTGATCAGGAACAGTCAGCATGGATTCACCAAGGGCAAGTCATGCCTGACTAATCTAATTGTCTTCTACGATGAGATAACTGGCTCTGTGGATGAGGGGAAAGCAGTGGACGTGTTATTCCTTGACTTTAGCAAAGCTTTTGACACGGTCTCCCACAGTATTCTTGTCAGCAAGTTAAAGAAGTATGGGCTGGATGAATGGACTATAAGGTGGATTGAAAGCTGGCTAGATTGTCGGGCTCAACGGGTAGCGATCAATGGCTCCATGTCTAGATGGCAGCCGGTATCAAGTGGAGTGCCACAAGGGTCGGTCCTGGGGCCGGTTTTGTTCAATATCTTCATAAATGATCTGGAAGATGTTGTGGATTGCACCCTCAGCAAGTTTGCAGATGACACTAAACTGGGAGGAGTGGTAGATACGCTGGAGGGTAGGGATAGGATACAGAGGGACCTAGACAAATTGGAGGATTGGGCCAAAAGAAACCTGATGAGGTTCAACAAGGACAAGTGCAGAGTCCTGCACTTAGGACAGAAGAATCCAATGCACCGCTACAGACTAGGGACCGAATGGCTAGGCAGCAGTTCTGCAGAAAAGGACCTAGGGGTTACAGTGGACGAGAAGTTGGATATGAGTCAACAGTGTGCCCTTGTTGCCAAGAAGGCCAATGGCATTTTGGGTTGTATAAGTAGGGGCACTGCCAACAGATCGAGGGACATGATCGTTCCCCTCTATTCGACATTGGTGAGACCTCATCTGGAGTACTGTGTCCAGTTTTGGGCCCCACACTACAAGAAGGATTTGGAAAAATTGGAAAGAGTCCAGCGGAGGGCAACAAAAATTATTAGGGGACTGGAACACATGACTTATGAGGAGAGGTTGAGGGAACTGGGGATGTTTAGTCTTCAGAAGAGAAGAATGAGGGAGGATTTGATAGCTGCTTTCAACTACCTGAAAGGGGGTTCCAAAGAGGATGGCTCTAGACTGTTCTCAGTGGTAGCAGATGACAGGACAAGGAGTAATGGTCTCAAGTTGCAGTGGGGGAGATTTAGGTTGGATATTAGGAAAAACTTTTTCACTAGGAGGGTGGTGAAACACTGGAATGCGTTACCTAGGGAGGTGGTGGAATCTCCTTCCCTAGAAGTTTTTAAGGTCAGGCTTGACAAAGCCCTGGCTGGGATGATTTAGTCGGGGAGCGGTCCTGCTTTGAGCAGGGGTTGGACTAGATGACCTCCTGAGGTCCCTTCCAACCCTGATATTCTATGATTCTATGATATGAGTAAAAAGTGTGCAATCGACTGTAACACATTAACTCAGACATTACTCCCCAGAAAGGAATAGGATATAATACTTTGAAGCAGTTCACGCAAAGCCCAGAAGCCACCTAAAGCCAGCATGGGCTTGGTTTCTTCCCAAACTCTTAAGAGTCAGCCTAAATTCACGCACAAATAAAGGGTAGCACCAAAAAGGCCAGGAACTGGGAGAACAGAGGGCAAAAACCATGACATCTGAATTTGGGGATCTAAACAGTAAACTCCTTAAATGAAAGTAACATCTGAATCTAACCAATGAGCTATTCATCCTTCGGAGTTTTGAGGGTTCTCCTAATGTCAGTCACTTGGGAATGGTGCCATAGGGAGCTGACCTTGCTATAAGCTGTTGGGAAGATTTCCATGGAAGTGAAAGCTATTTTTACTTCCTGAAGCTGCTCCATGTTAACAGATAGTGAGACCCTTTGCTGCAGCAATTCCTCTGCAGCTAGCAACAGTTGCTGAAGCCCAAACCCAAAGGAGAATTCATTGTTTTGCTTGTTATTTTCGACATTGTCTGACAAAGGAATTCCCAGATAAGCACTGCACTTTGTATTTCCCTTCACAATAATACGAAGTGAATATCCATGATTACAGAGTCTTGTTTTTCAAATTCTTTCCAGCTGTCCAATCACAGCTCTGTTGGCAGAAGAAGGGATAGTTTTGCTCCCATTTACCTACAGGAACATAGGAAGGCTTTGTTCTCATTTACGGATAAATGTATCCACAAGAAGATAGACATAACTCTGTACTGGAATCAACCATTTTGTCGCATCTCTCCCCATGGTTAAAAAAATAAAACCCTTACTTCATGAATCTCTCTCTTTTAAAAAAAAAAACAACAACCTTGACTAGATAATTATATATTACACATATCTGTTGTTTATTTCACTGGGTGCATTCTAAATTATGTACGTGTGCACACTAGAAGCAGAAATTCAACTGGCACAGAACCCAAACCAGCTTACATTTTTCTTATAGGAGGTAATTCTGTTCAGAATTTGAAGATCATCTCTGAATTTTGGTGCTTCTTTGAAGTTTTTCATTAATATCCAAACCCTCTGAGCCACCACAACCTCCTCTTTCATCTGCCCTGAACAAATACTTCCTCCCCACTCGTCTATTCTATTCTATACTATTCTAACCTGAATAGAGGTATTTCTAAGCTACTAATCACTGTAGTTTCATGCTACCTATGAGAACCTCTTGCAACAGAAGCAATGCATTTTTCATGAGCTAACCCATTCCACACCTTCTTTTCTGGCAGGTCTTCTTGGCTGGGTTGCTTAGACAGTTCATTCTCTTTTACTCTTGTAATTAAGCTTGCTGTTGTCTGACCTAATCCTCCCATGCCTGTTAGGAGTGATTAGCTACTTGTTATCTCCTGCACTAACAGATTCGATTGGTGTCAGGTAGCCAAGCCTTCAATCCATCACTATTGTGTCCCTAATAGTTAAAAACTTTCACTGACCATGAGAATGGAAATGATGACATCACAGCAGAATTGGAATATAGCCCTTGTGCTGTCAGAAGTGAAAGAATTACAGGGCATGCAGGGTAGAACGGTTTGTCCTCTGTGCTATATGAAAAGGTGTCAGCCAAAAGTCAGATTGAAAAACAGCTAAAATATAGGTGCCCTTGTTTTCCTGGTGTTAGCAATACCAGGAACTAGTTATTTCAGCCAAATAAATGACCTCTAGAACTATCATGCAATTAATTAGAACAGGAAAGGAGCCTGCCAGAACACAATTAAATTTAAAATAAAAATATTGTGATTTTAGTCAGGGGTTCTCAACCTTTTTCTTTCTGAGGCCCCCCTCCGACATGCTATAAAAACTCTACAGCCCACCTGTGTCACAACAACTGTTTTTCTGCATATAAAAGCCAGAGCCGGCATTAGGAAGTAGCAAATAGGGCAATTGCCTGAGGCCCCATGCCACAGGCTCCCCCGCGAAGCTACATTGCATAGGCTTTAGCTTCAGCCCCAAGTGGTGGGTTTCTACCTTGAGTCCCAGTGAGTCTAATGCTGAAACCTGTTCACAGACCCTCAGGGGGCCCCAGACCCCTGGTTGAAAACCACTGATTTTAGTTATGGAGTAGAACAGGAGCTATATGATACTTGTAAGGAAGGAAGAACTACTGGAGAAGTAAATGGATGGGTCTTTGGTAATGGTACAAAGTTAAGCATTCCAAGGAACAGGCTGACAGAACTAACTGAGCAGACTGGAAGTTTAGGGCTCCATACAGCAAAGCCCTTAAGCCCATAGCTATCTTCAGATACATGCTTAAGTCCCAAGGTGGTCAATCAGGGCCTTAGAACAAAATTACTGTCTGATGAACATCAGAGTGTAGGATGCACCTTGAAAACACATTATCCTAACTCCATGCCTGGCATATATCTTTTCCAAAGAGTGCTCTCTGAAAGTGGTCCCATAGTTGCTTTTTTGACCAGGGTGGGGGATGGAAAAGAAAGAGGTGATTAAAAATCTGAGATAAAGGAAGTGCATGAGAGAGACAGCAGGGAGAGACGGGGTATACGTTGAATAAAAGAAGATGACAGTCTTGTAGGTCAGGATGTGCTAGAATACCAGTGAGTCATGGATGTAACAATACTTCTCATTTCAGACTTCAGGGAAACTAACCCAATTAAAAGAAGTTGGGGGAGGGGGCAGAATAGGATTTAGACATTGTTTCAGTCACTGGATAAGCGATTTTGCTTATTTCTATTCCTTCCTTTGCATCAAACATAGCATTCACATACATGCTGCATTCCTTCTAAATAATAGCAGAACAACAGTTGCATGGTACTGAGCAGAGCTGGGTGAGTAGTGCAACAGTGCTACAAATATTCATTTGAATTTTTAAGCAAATTCATATCAGTCATGTTTACACCCATTTTGTGTTTTCTCTCAGTAATTATAGTAAACATGTTTGTTAACAGAAACATTCACAGACACAGCAAATTTGAAGCCAATATGGAGAATATTCACAGAAAGCAAATTTTGAGTTTGTATTCACATCAGAAAAACTAACTATAAGAGCTCTGTTCATCCAGCCAGAGAATACAAACTACCAGATTTGTGGATTCAATCAAAATAGCGTGAATCTCAAACACTTGCATTCAATTGCTCATGAACTGAATAAACTGGCAGTTCGTAAAAGACGTAATACTAAAGGCTCAATATCAAGCTATTCCGAAAGAGAGGGAAAATAAGAAGAGCCACAGGAGGCCAATGTGGCTGCATAAGGAACTTCTTAGCTATCTAACAGACCAAAATGGATCCATACAGGAACTGGAACGAGGGGCATGTTACCCAGGAAGTATACATGGGAATAGCGTGAAAGGTAGAGACAAAATCAGGAAAGCCCAGGCAAAGAATGAGTTACAGCTGCCTAGAAATATGTCAGACAAAAAAAGAAAGATCAAGGTGGGTCTGCTGCTCAATGGAGAAGGTGAGCTGGTAATGGAAGATGATAGGAAGGCAGAGCTGCTCAATGCCTACTTCTCACAAAAAATAATATGTGACCGGATGATTAGTGAAGTTACCATAGATAATGAAGGGTTGGGGATGCAGATTGGGATTGGTAAAGAACGTATCAGAGATCTTCTGACCAGTTTGAATGAATTGAAGAAAGCGGGGCTGGATGCTGTTCACCCCAGGGTACTGAAGGAATTAGCTGAAGAAATCTCAGAGCCACCAGCAATAATATTTACAAACATGGATGTCGGGAGATGTCCTGGAAGACTGGAGAAGGGCTAACGTGTCAATCTTTAAATGCGGGGGAAAAGGAGGAGTCGGGAAACTATCGACCAATCAACCTGACTTCAATACCTGGGACACTACTAGAACAACGTATAAAACATTCAATTTGCAAACATCTGGAGGATGAAGGGGTAATCACTAACAGCCAACATGGATTTACCAAGAAAAAATCATGCCAAAACAGCTTGATTTTCTTCTTTGACAGGGTAACTGATTTGGTGGATAGAGGGAATGTGGTGGACATAATATACCTGGACTTCAGCAAAGCTTTTGACATAGTCCCATATGGCATTCTGATAAGTAAGCTGGAGAAATGAAGGCTCAATAGAACTACCATTAAGTGGATACATAATTGGTTAAGCATCTGCAAACAAAGCATAGTTAATAAAGGAATGATGTTGTTTCGAGGAAGGTTTCAAGTGGGGTTCCACAGGGACTTGTTCTAGGTCCAGTGTTTTTTAACATCTTTATTAAAGACCTAGCTGTAGGCATAGAGAGCATACTGATCAAGTTTGCAGATGATGCAAACCTAGAAGTGGTTGCCAATACTTTAGAGCTAAAATTCAGAGCAATCTTGATAAATTGGAGAACTGGGCTATAGACAACAAAATGAAATTCAACAAAGACAAATGTAAGGTGCTACACTTAGGGAAGAAAAACCAAATGTGCAAATACAGAATGGGGGAAACTAGCTTGGCATCAGCACTCCCGAGAAGGATCTGGGAGTTGTGGTGGATCACTGTCTCAACATGAGTCAGCAATGCAGTGCTGTTGCAAAAAAAAAAAGCAAATGAATTTTAGGTTATATTAACAGACACATAGCATGCAAGTCATGGGAAGTGACAGTAACGCTCTACTCGGTGCTGGTTAGGCCTCAGCTGGAGTACTGTGTCCAATTTTGGTCACCAAAATATAAAAAGGATGTAGAGAAACTGAAAAGGCAAACAACAAAGGGGAGCAACAAAGATAATCAAAGGGATGGAATGCAAGCCATATGAGCAAAGGCTGAAGGAACCTGGTATGTTTAGTTGGAAAAGAGAGATTAAGGGGGGGATATGATAGCGGTCTTCAGATACTTGAAAGGCTGCCATAAAAAAGATGGAGAAAAATTGTTCTCTTTTATCACAGAGGGCAAGACAAGGCAATGGGTTCAAACTACAGCCTAGCAGATTTAGATTAAATCTCAGGAAAAACTTCCTAACTGTAAGAACAGTAGGACAATGAAACACACTGCCCAGGGAGGTTGTGGAAGCTTCTTCACTGGAGGTTTTCAAAAGGAGGCTGGATAGCCATCTGTTTTGGATGGTTTAGATAAAACAAATCTGTCATCTTGGCAGGGAGTTAGACTAGATGACCCTTGCAGTCCCTCTTAACCCTACGATTCTATGACCAAGCTACACGCCAATAATTATTTTCAGAAATAATTAGGTAAATAATTATGAAATGATTCAAGAAAATCATGGAAAGAGACAGCATTTGTCATATAGACAACTTGTTACAGATTATTTGTCTAACTCTAGTGCTGAGCATGCTGTATTTGGGGAGTGGGGACTAAAAACAGGGATTTGCATTTAAATAGAGAAATAATGTGTGCAGCTGCTAGAAAGCGCTTCACAAGACCCCTCAATGGGGAGAGCCAAACAGAAGCACTTTGCACCTAGCCTCTTTGTTGTTGGAAAGTGTCCAGTGTCTTTGTACACAAATGTATCTTCATTTAATTAACGTGAAACTTCACCAATTGTTTGCATGCCTGACACACTTTAAAACCCAGTAGAAGAGAAATACATTCATACCTGTCAACCTCTCCCCAGTTCTCACAAAAAGGAAGAAAACAAATATGCCCAGCATTACTGAACTCTGTTGATGTCTCCTTAATGCTTTCTCTGCAGCTGTACTTTCCACCGGGGTAACTGTCTGCCCTGCTGTTTCCAAAAGCAGACATAATTCCTTCAGTTAAACTAACACCATTGTCAGAAGAGCTGAATGCAATTTGGGAGTTGTAAGGGGCACGTAGAACTTGGCTAGCCAGACTCTGTTCAAGGCTGTTTGGTCACTGCCTTTGAAACAGGCCCCTGGCACCAAGGTTTTCCCCACCAGGAATATCACATTCCAGTTTTCATGTCCAGGAAGAGATACCAAGAACTTCCTAAGAGCATCTAAACCCCCAAACCGTTGTGAGGACTGTCAGCTAAGGAAGACCCCCATACTCTAGCTAATATTGGTCTCTTTCTACAGGAAGGGATCAGTGCCTAATGCATATTAAGCCCAGAGCCCTCAGGGTACATCCTTCTTATAGGGCAGGGGTGGGCAAACTTTTTGGCCCAAGGGCCACACCACGGAATAGAAATTGTATGGCGGGCCATGAACGCTCACAAAATTGGGGTTGGGGTGCGGGAGGGGGGGCAGGCTCTGGGGTGGGGCTGGGGATGAGGAGTTTGGGGTGTAGGGGGATGCTCTGAGCTGGGACTGAGGGGTTCAAAGGGTAGAAGGGGGATCAGGGCTGGGGCAGGAGTGTGGGAAGAGGTGCAGTTTCCGGCTGGGGGTGCAGGCTCTAGGGTGGGGCTGGGGATGAGAGGTTTGGGGTGCAAGAGGGTGCTCCAGGCTGGGATCGAGGGGTTTGGAGAGCAGGAGGGGAATCAGGGCTGGGGCAGGGGGTTGGGGCTTGGGGAGAGGCTCATGGGGGTGCAGGCTCCGAGCAGTGCTTACCTCTGTGCGCTTACCATGGTGCGGCTCGTAGGCCAGCTTAAAGTGCCACATTTTGCCCACCCCTGTTATAGGGCCTTGCCTGGAAGCTGAAATGAATCCATGAGGGACTTGATCCAGTATGCAGCCTCTGAGCATGCCTACTGTATTGGGCCCCATTCGTGACTTCCAGCTGCCAAACACCTATCTTCCCCACGATTGTGAATGGGGCTTAGGTGGGAGATAGACACAGAGTGAGGATGCAGTGCAGTGTAAAGGCAGAAATGTAGGTGCTGAGTGAGTTTAGGTGCTACAGGGTTAGGCAGCAACCGCACAATAGTTTTGTGGATGCAAGCGGTGCCTAAAAACAGGACTCAGACATTTAAGTACCTTTGTGGATCCCACCTTACAGGACTATCACCAAAAGTTGGGCTGCATTTATGAACAACAGACATGATGTGGTGTTGCAATTATTCCTGAAAATAAACTCCCTTTTCAGTTGCTCTTAAAAATAAAGATCAAAGCAGCTATATAATGGATTCTTTTTTTAAAAGTGTCACAAACAGGCACCTAGCTCGGAGGATGGTTTTGTCCTCATTTGGAGGTATGCTGCATGCTTGTTTCTCCAGTACAAAGGCCAGAATTACAGTTCAAAGTAGACTACCTTATCTTAGAGAATAAATGGTATCTGTCTTGGTTTTAATTATCTGTGCATCTGACATTTTAGTGGTTGATGTTCAAAGAAATCTGTGTATATCTCCCCAAGATATCTCATATCTCAGAAGATAGTTGTGGTATCTGTATAAATACTACAGAGCCATTAGCTGTCTTGATCAAAGATTTGAGCTGTGTAAGGTCCTCAAATGTTTCGAGCCTGTATGAAAAGCTGCTGCACAGAAATGCTTCATATCCTGGCTATGTGGCTTTTCTTTCATTCCCCAGCTATTCAGTGGGGACTGGATGTAATTTCACCTCCATGCTAAAAAGGATGCATGTAACGTGGTGCATCAACACCACCACTTAGGTAAAAAGCCATTTTGCAAAGCATCATGGCTCATAGGTGGGATAAACAGACTTCTGCTCCTTTCTAACCGTCCCATCCATTATATCAGCTTGTGGTCCTCCACCAAGAAAACACACAATTGTATATCTTCCACGTTGGATTACCTTGGTTCTACTTATATTCTGGCTATAGTCTGATGCAATATTATATCTTCATGGGGGTTCTTTCATTCTTTTTTCCCTGTATTTATTTCCCACAATCCCTATTTTTGTAAAAAAAAAAACAACTTTTTTGTACTAATTTATAGCAGGCCAGGTTCTCAATTGGTGTAAATCAGTGTAGCTCCACTGCAATAAGAAGAACAATGGTGATATCAACAACATAGCAAGTGTCTGGGCTCTGCCAATCCCAACAAGAAAAAGTCCCCTCAGTAAACATAGTAATAAATTGACGTGCTGACTAAGGATCCTGAATCCTTAGAGATCCTTGATCCTTTCAGAATTTGTAAGGCACTCGAATCCCTAATGATGCCAATATTGACAGACAGACAGATAATACCAATAGCAGCACAGCTAGAGGTGGTAATGCACAGTATGTGCGGACACTAAAAGACAAAAGCTTTCACTTAGTCAACTCATTGCTTTAAACAGAGCCTCCAAAATCGCATAGGTTAACAGACATGCACTACCATCCAGCTCAGTATCATCTATACCTGGTTTTGCAGCTCCTTTAAATCATATATTTCCTTCCCCTCTTAGCACATCTGGAAACCCACCATTTATTTTAGGCCCAGTGATATTCAATGGGCCAGCAACCCTCCAGGGTGGTGCTCAGTGAATATTTTAGGTCCTTGTACACTTGAGACATCCAATTGACACATCAGCAGTACTCAAAAAAGAAAGGAAAAGAGAGGAATTAGATTTGTACATGTTTGTATTGGTTATCATCATCGCTGAAACAGATTAAGTATATTTGAATATTGAAGAACAAGAATCCCTTAGGCCAAGTTTGCACAATATAGCTCTGTTTCTAGGAGACAGAGTGTCACACATAGGTCCAGACTAAGTAATTTCTTCTGGAGCTTTAAGGGATGAGTGGAGGGGAGGAGGGAAAAAAACTTTCAGAATTATCTAATGGAGAGAAAGAGAGAAATGCTGCTTCTTCCTATATTTTGACATTTTCTTGTCATGAAATATCATCAGCAGATGCTTTATTAGTTGGTAGCCTCCCAGCAACAATCTCTGGGGGATTTTTGGCGGTGGGGAGGGGAGGATACAGGCTATTTGCTCCAGAAAATATCTTGGGACAGAGGAGAATATGTTGTGGGAGATTTAAATTATCTCCATATCTTTACTCTTAATCTGAGAGGCAATGGAGGGTCTGGTACTTATTTATAGCTGGGGCTGGTGTTAGCTGCTGTAAGCAGGGTAATTGAAATAGTATTTCAGCATGTCTCTGCCACTGATTTGTATAATGGGTTGCTGTTAGCCATGGCATAATCACAACACTAAGTGGAAAATAAAAAAATAACAAATGCATTAAACATATGTTTTTATGTTGTATTTTATGATCATGTCTTCTTTTTTATTGCATTTCCAAATTCTGTTGCTGCCTCTCTCAGATCAGTTTTCTCACCCGGCAGCAGTTTGCTATTTTGCTACTCAGAGAAAGCTGATCTGCTTTCTCTCACTTTCTGGATTAATAGAGCTTTCAGCCTGTCATAAATACAAAGGGAAGGGTAAACCCCTTTAAAATCCCTCCTGGCCAGAGGAAAACTCCTCTCACCTGTAAAGGGTTAAGAAGCTAAAGGTAACCTCGCTGGCATCTGACCAAAATGACCAATGAGGAGACAAGATACTTTCAAAAGCTGGGAGGAGGGAGAGAAACAAAGGGTCTCTGTCTGTCTATATGCTGTTTTTGCCGGGGATAGACCAGGAATGGAGTTTTAGAACTTTTAGTAAGTAATCTAGCTAGGTATGTGTTAGATTATGATTTCTTTAAATGGCTGAGAAAAGAATTGTGCTGACTAGAATAACTATTTCTGTCTGTGTATCTTTTTTGTAACTTAAGATTTGGCCTAGAGGGATTCTCTATGTTTTGAATCTAATTACCCTGTAAGGTATCTACCATCCTGATTTTACAGAGGGGATTTCTTTATTTCTATTTACTCCTATTTCTATTAAAAGTCTTCTTGTAAGAAAACTGAATGCTTTTTCATTGTTCTCAGATCCAAGGGTTTGGGTCTGTGGTCACCTATGCAAATTGGTGAGGCTTTTTATCCAACATTTCCCAGGAAAGGGGGGGGTGCAAGTGTTGGGAGGATTGTTCATTGTTCTTAAGATCCAAAGGTCTGGGTCTGTAGTCACCTAGGCAAATTGGTGAGGCTTTGTACCAAACTTTGTCCAGGAAGTGGGGTGCAAGGTTTTGGGAAGTATTTTGGGGGGAAAGACGTTTCCAAACAGCTCTTCCCCAGTAACCAGTATTTGTTTGGTGGTGGTAGCGGCCAATCCAAGGACAAAAGGTGGAATATTTTGTACCTTGGGGAAGTTTTTGACCTAAGCTGGTAAAAATAAGCTTAGGAGGTTTTCATGCAGGTCCCCACATCTGTGCCGTAGCGTTCAGAGTGGGGGAGGA
Organism: Eretmochelys imbricata; assembly: GCF_965152235.1. NCBI lineage: Eukaryota > Metazoa > Chordata > Testudines > Cheloniidae > Eretmochelys > Eretmochelys imbricata. Next base: position 75,117,467 of record NC_135578.1, read on the forward strand.
ACCTTGACATGGTGGCAGAGTGGTGGGATTAACCTGAAATCATTTTGAGATCCAGTTGAGATTTTTTGAACTAGAAATACAGATTTTAAAAAGGAAACTTTTTTTTCCTTTGGAAAGGAAGTCCAGAAAGCAGCTGAAACTGAAAGCAGCTTGTTTTTTCTCTGCTTTGTGGCCAAGCAGAGACAAAAGGGGATTATCTTTGTGAAATGCAGGTTTTCTTTGCCTGGAGGCAGGGTACTTAACTCTTGCAGGGAAATTCACAGTCTTCCAACCCAGAGTTTTTTTTTTCCCTAAAAGTAAACAGAGGGGGGTGTTCTACCCATTTGCCTGGAGACAAAAGTGGCAGAGGTTTTTTTTTTTAGGATTTTGATTTCTTTACAAGGAGCACAAGTTTGAAACAGAATTTTTTTTTCCTTTAGGCTGCTGGTAAGCAGGTTTCCAAGTAGTTGGAGGTTTTTTGCTTTGATTTGGGTCCAGAGCAGAGAAAAGGGAATTGTCTTTTTCTGTAGGCTGACAATCACTATCTGAGAATAGGTATTCTATTCCAGCACAGCAATATTTTACAGCCAAGTTTTGTTTGTTTATTTCTAAACCTCGGGTGTAAAGTTAGTTAAAAACAGAGAGGTTAGAATGACAAAATCCACGGCTCAACAGAAGCTGGAATTAGCCAGATTTCAGGCTAAGGAAAAACAAAGGGAACATGAAAGACAGATAGAACTCATGCGGCTGAAGAAGGAAGAGAGGGAAAAAGAGAGGAAGCATGCACTGGAGATGGAGAAGGTAAAGGCTCAGCAGAATATACCAACAAACCCTAGCAATCCTTCTCCAGGTACTACTCCCCATCCCAGAAAGTTCCCCACCTACAAGGCAGGCGATGATACTGAGGCCTTCCTAGAAAACTTCGAAGGGGCCTGCCTTGGGTACAACATCTCTACTGACCAATACATGGATGGAGCTGAGGAAGCAGCTCAGTGAACCCTTAGCTGAGGTGGCAGCTGAAATGCCTAAAGAACACATGAACAAGTCTGAACTGTTTAAATCCAAGGCGAGAGTCAGAATGGGGATAACACCCGAGCAGTCTCGTCGGAGGTTCAGAGCCCTAAGGTGGAAACCAGACGTGTCATTTACCTGACATGCCTACCACATTGTGAAACATTGGGATGCCTGGATATCAGGAGCAAGTGTTGAATCTCCAGTAAATTTGCCCTTCCTAATGCAAATGGAACAATTCTTAGAGGGTGTTCCTGAGGAAATAGAAAGATACATCCTAGATGGGAAGCCCAAAATTGTAATCGAGGCAGGAGAGATTAGAGCCAGATGGGTGGAGGTGGCCGAGAAGAAGAAAACTGGTCGCAGTGGGAGTGGAGACCAGAAGGGACAACCCCAGACCACACGCTATCACCGGGAGCCGCCCAAAGCCCCACCTACCTCCCAAAGAACCCTCCAGACCCCTTATCGTCCCACCACCCTGTTCTCCAGCAACCCACCTCGCCCCAGTGACCCGTCAGCTGGACAATGTTTTAAATGTAACGAGCTGGGGCATGTAAAGGCCAACTGCCCCAAGAACCCCAACAGATTACAGTTCATTGCACCGGGATCACACCAGAGGTCCACAGGCCCAGATACCTCCCAGATACCCTTGGAGCGGAGGGAAACTGTGAGTGTGGGCGGGAAGAAGGTCACCGCGTGGAGGGACACCGGAGCACAAGTGTCAGCTATCCATGCTTCCTTAGTGGACCCCAATTTAATCAACCCAGAGATCCAAGTGACAATTCAACCCTTCAAGTCCAACTCATTCAATTTGCCTACAGCCAAGTTGCCTGTCCAGTACCAGGGCTGGTCAGGAACGTGGACTTTTGCAGTCTATGATGATTATCCCATCCCCATGCTGCTGGGGGAAGACTTGGCCAATCATGTGAAGCAGGCCAAGAGGGAGGGAATGGTCACCCGTAGCCAGGCTAAACAAGCCGTGAGGCGTAGCTCTGTTCCAGAAACTTCTATCAGGACCTGGTCAGAGGTGATGGACCCGGACCCCAGGCCAATGTCTGCAACAGCAGTAATGGATCCAGTCCCAGAGACCCAGAAGGAACCAATCCCAGAACCGGAACCAGCCGAATAACCGACACCAGACCCATTGCCAGCACTGAATCCAGTACTTACAACCTCAGCACCAGAGGGCCCCACTGAACCTGAACCAGCAGCAGCCGATAACCGTACACAAGAGGCTCAGCCGGAGCCTGAATCCCACCGCTGCCACCATGTCAAGGTTCCTCCCCCACTCTGAACACTAGGGTACAGATGTGGGGACCTGCATGAAAACCTCCTAAGCTTATCTTTACCAGCTTAGGTCAAAAACTTCCCCAAGGTACAAAATATTCCACCCTTTGTCCTTGGATTGGCCGCTACCACCACCAAACAAATACTGGTTACTGGGGAAGAGCTGTTTGGAAACGTCTTTCCCCCCAAAATACTTCCCAAAACCTTGCACCTCACTTCCTGGACAAGGTTTGGTACAAAGCCTCACCAATTTGCCTAGGTGACTACAGACCCAGACCTTTGGATCTTAAGAACAATGAACAATCCTCCCAACACTTGCACCCCCCCCTTTCCTGGGAAATGTTGGATAAAAAGCCTCACCAATTTGCATAGGTGACCACAGACCCAAACCCTTGGATCTGAGAACAATGAAAAAGCATTCAGTTTTCTTACAAGAAGACTTTTAATAGAAATAGGAGTAAATAGAAATAAAGAAATCCCCTCTGTAAAATCAGGATGGTAGATACCTTACAGGGTAATTAGATTCAAAACATAGAGAATCCCTCTAGGCCAAACCTAAAGTTACAAAAAAGATACACAGACAGAAATAGTTATTCTAGTCAGCACAATTCTTTTCTCAGCCATTTAAAGAAATCATAATCTAACACATACCTAGCTAGATTACTTACTAAAAGTTCTAAAACTCCATTCCTGGTCTATCCCCGGCAAAAACAGCACATAGACAGACAGAGACCCTTTGTTTCTCTCCCTCCTCCCAGCTTTTGAAAGTATCTTGTCTCCTCATTGGTCATTTTGGTCAGATGCCAGCGAGGTTACCTTTAGCTTCTTAACCCTTTACAGGTGAGAAGAGTTTTCCTCTGGCCAGGAGGGATTTTAAAGGGGTTTACCCTTCCCTTTATATTTATGACACAGCCTAGTAGCTTCTACATTCTTAAGATTTAGGGCTGTGACCCCTTTTTAAGGTTGCCACTATCCGAAAGGATCACATCATGCAAATCTTTCATAACAAATATTTGTATTTCCCAAAAGTGGTTTTCATGTTCCTTTCCTATCTGTTTGTGCACATAAATGACTGAGGTGCTTGCAGAATATGGGGCTGATTCTTATCTATACTGAGGCCCCTTACACTGCTTTGGCAGTGCAAAAGGTCCTTAAAGCGGGGGCAAATTACACTGTAAATTTGTGTGCAGGATCTTTAGCATCACAGAGAATCAGGGCCTATGTATTTTTCAGTCATTATTTATTTGTGCAAGATGGTATTTACATATTCTTTTGCCAGCTCACAGTGGCTTTGGTGGAGAGACCTAGGGTAGTTCCAAAAGGAGAGATGGGACAAACTACAGAGTCTTGTGCCTATGGCAAGTACTACATCAAAGGGTTGGAGTCTGGAGTTGTGAGTTGATTAGTAGTGTTATTATAGTATTCACAATCCCCAGTTAAATCTCGGAGTCCCATTGTGCAGACACATAACAAAGAAAACTGACTCTACCTCAGAGAGATTACAATCCACATGATAAGACAGGATACAACAGACAAAAACAGACAAAATGGGTGGGGCTGGGCTGGGACAATGAGGTAATAAAGTGAGCAGAGTTTAGCAGAGAAATAGAATTAGAATAGAATAGAAATAGAATTAATATAAGACAAGACATGCACAAGAGTATCTGAAATTTGGTTAGAGAATTTTAGCTCAAGACTTCAGGATATAATCAACCCATTTGTCTAGTTTTAAAAAACAGGTTGAACACCACAGTATATCTACCCTGCAAAAGCTGTGCACAAACTAGCCTACCCAAGCTACTTGTCCCCAATGAGCATGGTTAAGAATAGCAGTGAACACAGAGCATCATGGGTAGTACAAGATATTGCCTTCCCTGACTTTAGAGTCCAATTTCTTTCTCTCCAAGGCTAACAGCAGCCATGGCCCAATTGTTGTAAATAAAAACAGATTTCATTGGCAAATTGCCAAAGACAGCCAGAAGAGTTTGAAATTAAAGTTGGGTAGGCAAAATCCATGAAGGGCCAGAGTTGGCAAGGTGCAAAACACCCTCAACTCCCAATCCTGCTAATGCTGATTTCAATGGGAATTGAGGGTGTTCAGCACCTTGCCAACTCTGGTCCTTCACAGGTCAGCACATAAGGGCAACTTTAGGCAGGTGCCAGTTGTCATGGGGTGTATGTGTGTGCTTCCAATGCAAGGCTTGAGGAATGTATATCCCAGCCTCAAAGTTATGTACCCCAGCTCCTTAGCACATCCAGGAAGGTCTCATGGTCCCAAGTTAGGCACAACCTCTTTCTCAAAGCAGGGGTTTTCAAGTAGTTGGGCGTCAGATTAGCATTTGGTCACTGGATCACCTCAGACTATAACCTGGAAAGTAGAAACTTGACTTTAATCCATTTTAGCTCTCACTTTTTTGTAGCCCTGTGATGGAGTGCAGGGAGTTAACAGATAAGCCTGTACTCTGATCACTCTGACACCAATTCGTTCCCCGGGGAGAAAGCTAATTGGAGTTCATTGTCTAATCAGGTGGAAGGCGGTTGGTTGAGCTAAGGAGTCAGTTAGCCCATTGGCTCAAGACTGATAAGAAAGGCACAGGAAGGAAGTACAAGAGAGAGGAGCAGGGCTAGCTGAGATCTCCAGGAAAGGAGGACTCTTCTCCTCTTGGGCCCTGGGAGAAGGACTGAGAATATAAGCAACAGTGTAAATAGCACTGCTGCATGGAACTCTAACAGTGTTGGTGGAAGGAACTTAAGTAAACAGCACAGTGTTGATATCCAACTAGTGGAGTCTGAGCAGGTTGGTGTAGTGCAAGAAGGCAGGAGTGGACTACCCCCCCCACACTGGATATTAAGCAATATTCTCTTTAAGTACCTCTATTTACATATGTGGTCATTACGGTCCTAATGATTCTCACAGAACACATTTGAAGAAAGGAACAAATATTCACAAATAACTTGTTAGGACTCATTTCAACCAGTTATTTTTGTAATGTCACCTGCTGCAAGATATTGAGAGAGGTTTTGTAAGAAACCTAACTGAACCAACAAGTATTAGATTTACATATATTTACACTGTGTGTAATGCCTACTGCACTACTAGATGTAGTGCATCACAGACACATGCTGATCATTCACTAAACAAATTATCCATCTTCCCGTCGCCTCACCCCTTACCTCACACACACACACACACACACATCTAGAAATCTTACATAAGGCAAAAATGACTCTGCTTTTTCTGCCAAGAAGTGAAACTAGGTACCTTGGAGGAAAAGAAACAACCCTGATGGAATGAATCACTCCCTGACACAATTCATCAAAAGGGACAAGCATGCATCAAAACAGAGAGGACAATGACAATTTTATAAACTTATTAGCAGTGATTTACTGTTTTTCTCTCACATGATTTGGCAGTTGCAGTTTAACGCCAGTCCATATCCCACCCTCTCAAAATAAAAAGAACAGAAAAGAGAAAAGGATTTTGGTTGCTATGGGGAAAATATCATGGTTGCACTATCCCAGTAAGACAAGGTCACTTGCATGCTTGGAAAGATTACATAAAAGGGAAGAAATCGTAGTAGGAGAACCCTCTGATTTATGAGTGGCTAAAGATCCACTGAGAGAACCTAATCCTGGATAACTGCTGTGCAGAAACTGAAAGGCATCCATTTAACCTTTGGACTGCCACTGCAGCGCAAGTTACAAAAGCTTCCATGTGAAGCCTTTAAATCATAGCAGTTAGAGTTGGAAAATACCTGGTATATTATCATGAAGTCCATCCCTCTGAAAGTGTGAGAGCAAGAGTCCCTAGATAGATGATATGTCAGTTATGTCTATCAAATCTTTACAAATATCTAAAATAAACATATTGACCAATATTAAACTTAGATCATGCTTGATCCTCACCCAAAGGCTAATATTTCACCTAAGCAGCCAGTATCAATAGTTTTTTTTTGTCACTTAGAATCTCATGTCTGATGGCACGGGTTCAGATTATTAGGGTGAGTGACCTCTTATTAACAATGAAGAGAACTTCTGGGAAAGGAAGGATATACTTTCACATATAGATAAGAATAGATGAAGGCTGCCTAAGGCATGTGTTATCTAATGGCAAATATACTGTATACCGCCTCAGGGAGATTTTAATGATATTTTTTTAAAAGAAAAATAATAGCAAGTGCCTATGGCAGCTAAGTGCTGGTAGAATTAAAAACCCAGGAAGCTAGAAAAAACATTATCCAAGAACTATAGTCTCAAAGCCACTGACACTGCTACCATTGCAGAAGGGAAGCATTCAAAATCATGTCCTCAGCCCACACTGTACCTTCCCATGGATAAACCATGGGCAGGGCTCTGAAGGAGGGAGTCTCTGTGAAGGTCCCTGGCAGAGGTCTTCCCACTCAGGCCCAGGTTCAGCAAGTCCATCCCTGTTCAACAAATCATTTCAGTACATGCTTAACGTTAGGCACGCTCTTAAATCCCAGGATTTAAACATATGCTGAAATGTTTTGTTGAACTGGAGCCAACTGAACTGAGTGCTTCCCCAAACTGGTCTAGTCCCAGATGATTATGGAAGGGTATGGCCAACTACACAGACGACATCTGCTCTGGTACCCATTAGCTCCTTGGCCATGGTTTATCCCTGGAATCCCTATGAAGCCATCTGGAAAAGATCATAGAGCTAAGAGCTAAGATTCACTCAATTCTCAGCTCATGTTTGCTCACAAAGTTCAACTAAATTTTATGTGGGGAACAAAACACAATTATTGTTTTTTAGTTTGCCTTACATTCAAGCCAAAGGGGAACCAATGAAAGATCAACACCCCATTGCACACGGCACTGTTCCAACAGATAGTGAGAGGCAGCCCTGACCCAAACAGCTCATACCCATGGTTATGGTAAGTCACAACAGATGAATAAAATATACAAGTAGGGGAACGGAAGACAAGGTAATAGTGAAACAAGCAAGTTATTGTATAATCTGCAGAGGTCTCATCTGAGAAATAAGACCAATGAAACTCCAGTTTCATTGTGAAAGTTTTAGACAACTCTGGTGTACAAAACATATATAACACAACTGCATCTCCAGTGAGGTTTGGAGGTTTATTTATTGTTAGACACAATAAGGCCACAAATCATCAAAATGCAAATAGCTTAAGTGCTTTGCTGAATAAGGGCAGTCTTCAAAATATGCTGAAAGTTCAACACGTTCTTAAATTCTTTGCTGAATCAGGATTTAAGGTCTGCATTGGCGTTACTATGTTTTTGTTTTGGTTCGAGGAATGATACTAGGGGAGAATGGCTTAGCTGAAGTCAGATTGGTATTTACAATTACAATAACCAAGTTTACAAAGCTGTTAATTTGGGGGCCAGAGAAAACCCAAAAAAGATGAGAAACTTGGCCAAGTTTGTATCTGCTCTTCAATCACTGCAGAGAAAACAGAAAGAGACAGAGAGAAACCATTGTTTTGCTTGGCAACACAAGCATGGTGTCCTCAGCTTCACTCAGATAGGATTATCTCAGATTCAGAAATTAATGCACCCAGGAAACAGCTGCTTATCATGACTCCTCAAATAGGATGAGCCCAAGCGCATAATTTGGGATGAACAGTTAAAAACTTGCAAAACTAAGACAATGTTTGTTCCTCATCATGGGAGGTGAGTAATGATAAATTTCACTGTACCATTTTCCTGCTGCCTCCTCTCTCATGTCACTTGCCCTGAGGTAAACTATATCATTTGAAAATAATGCCAGTTGGAATTCTATTACCATAATAAAGGCCTTTGAGTTGCTTTATGATTTTATACAGTTGAGACTTTTAGTAAGTAAAATAAATCAAAACTGATAACTCTAATTTGCACTGCAGGATTTTTTTAATCGGATTATTTTGGGTTTTTTTTGTTTGTTTGTTTAAAAGGGGCGGTGATTGGAATTACCTTGTTTTAAGTGGGAATTACTTGCTACAGTGTGCAAATGGCTCTGTGTTGTTCTTGTGCTTTCTTCCTCTGGCAGATTAAACCTGCAAACACCAAATCTTTTTTTATTACAGAAATTAGGTAAAGAGGTGGGATTTCATTCAGGCTCCTTTTTTATGCATCCCACAAGGATGTCTAAGCACATCAATTGAAAATGTTCTTGAAATGTTTTGATAATAGAAAGGAAATGGATTTCATACTCTGGGTATCCCAGAATGAATTACACTGTCAGACACTAGTAGTGACATAACTGTATTATGTGAGATAGGATGTTTTTTTGTGCTTAAGGCACTGGACCAGGAAATCTGGGTTCAATTCCCAGTTCTACCACATGTCTGGCCTTTACCAAGTGACTTAATCTCTCTGTGTCTCAGTAACCTGTCTGTATCATGCTGTTAACATGTGCCAGCAATGCCCCTCTGTCATGTACATTGGCCAAACCGGACAGTTTCTATGTAAAAGAATAAATGGACACAAATCAGACGTCAAGAATTATAACTTTCAAAAACCAGTCGGAGAACACTTCAACCTCTCTGGTCACTCGATTACAGACCTAAAAGTGGCAATTCTCAAAAAAAAAAAAAAAACCTTCAAAAACAGACTCCAACGAGAGACCTCTGAATTGGAATTAATTTTCAAACTGGACACCATTACATTAGGCTTGAATAAAGATGGTTTTTTTCTCTCCTGCTGGTAATAGCTTACCTTACCTGATCATTCTCATTACAGGTTTCAGAGGAGCAGCTGTGTTAGTCTGTATCCGCATCTGATGAAGTGGGCTGTAGCTAACGAAAGCTTATGCTCAAATAAATTTGTTAGTCTCTAAGGTGCCACAAGTACGCCAGTTCTTTTTACTCTCATTACAGTGTGTATGGTAACACCCATTGTTTCATGTTCTCTGTGTCAATAAAATCTCCCCACTGTATTTTCCATTGCATGCATCCGATGAAGTGAGCTGTAGCTCATGAAAGTTTATGCTCAAATAAATTTGTTAGTCTCTAAAGTGCCACAAGTACTCCTTTTCTTTTTGCGGATACAGACTAACATGGCTGCTACTCTGAACACTGTAATACAAGTAATATATACTAATACACAGAAACTAATGGGTTGTTCTTCTAGTCTTTGTGTAAAGTGCTGTGGGTTATTAATTTTCATAGGAAGCAAGAAAATGGGACCTTGGTTAAATATATCATCACAAAGTCAGATTGTTGTACTAAAAAAAAACCCTCTTATAATATCCTGATTTGCATACAGACATTAGTTCAAGGGCATGTACAATCTGAATAGAAAGGGTCATTGTTGGCTCCAGAGCATATTTAAAAGGATCCTTGGTCCTGGAAGGAATGCAGAGAATGCTGACAGATTATTTAACCTCAATGTCTGAGTGAGTACCAGTTCTACAGCCTGGTGTTCATACAATTCAGCTCATTCCAAAAATGGCTGCAAGAACCAGATTTACAGGAGTGTGTAGCTGTTTAGTATATCTGTGCAAAACTGAATCTCAAAGCCTCTTGAATTGAGCTTTGCCTTTGAGTTCCAATGTCGTCAACCATAGAATCATAGAAGATTAGGGTTGGAAGAGACCTCAGGAAGTCATGTAGTCCACCCCCCTGCTCAAAGCAGGACCAACCCCAACTAAATCATCCCAGCCAGGCCTTTGTCAAACTGGGCCTTAAACACCTCTAAGGATTGAGATTCCACCACCTCCCTAGGTAACCCATTCCAGTGCTTCACCACCCTTCTAGTGAAATAGTGTTTCCTAATATCCAACCTAGACCTCTCCCACTGCAACTTGAGACCATTACTCCTTGTTCTGTCATCTACCACCACTGAGAACAGCCAAGCTCCATCCTCTTTGGAACCCCCCTTCCGGTGGTTCAAGGCTGCTATCGAATCCCCCCTCACTCTTCTCTTCTGCAGACTAAACAATCTCAGTTCCCTCAGCCTCTCCTCATAAATCATGTGCCCCAGCCCCCTGATCATTTTCGTTGCCCTCTGCTGGACTCTCTCCAATTTGTCCACATCCTTTCTGTAGTCGGGGGGCCCAAAACTGGACACAATAGTCCAGATGTGGCCTCACCAGTGCCGACTAGAGGGAAATCACTTCCCTCGATCTGATGGTAATGATCCTACTAATGCAGCCCAATATGCCATTAGCCTTCTTGGCAACAAGGGCACACTGCTGACTCAGATACAGCTTCTCGTCCACTGTAATCCCTAGGTCCTTTTCTGCAGAACTGCCGCTTAGCCAGTCGGTCCCCAGCCTGTAGCGGTGCATGGGATTCTTCCTTCCTAAGTGCAGGTCTCTGCACTTATCCTTGTTGAACCTCATTAGATTTCTTTTGGCCCAATCTTCCAATTTGTCACTCAGATAAGGTCACTCAGATAAGCATGGTGACATTTTAGTGAGCACATGCCATGGTTTTTCACATAGTTGGCCCTATGGACAACTTCATTCACTAAGCTGAACGAGCAACAGGACACCACAAAAGGTTTTAAAAAATGGGGTGGTCTTCCTGAAGATTGCTGGGGATAATTGAGGCCGTAGGTTTCTTTCTGGTAAGTCTAAATTTTTTGGATTCAGACCTGTAATTCAACATGCAGGGATTGGTTTTGTTCCCTGATATGCTGACACAGCCCAGAAGCCTGTTCTAAATGGAAACACTGCCATTGAATTCAATGGACTTTGGATCAAACCTTTACTATTTAATCTTTTACAGGGTAGATGGACCTATGTTTGGTATTTAGACAATGGACTGCCTGAGCTCCCTGCCGCTTCAACAGCTGCACTGTCCCTTCCACCCAAGCTAACAGAATTGAGAATTGGACAGGCTGGAGTGGAGCTCCCCTCTGGAAAAAAAAATGGCTACTGCATTCCTTATTCCAGTGTACAACAGTGTCAGGATGTGGCACTTTGTATAAGTCTGCCAAACATTTACAGGCGCCATCATACCCCCGAAACAACAACAGGACAGAGAAGAGCTGGGAAAAACAACCTGGATTTTTTGGATTGATTGTTTAAATGTAACCCTTCTGCCAGGCCGAGCTGATAGAAGAAAGGGCTGGGTTCAGTACATAGGGGTTCCCTCTCAACAACGCAATGCAAAACTGGCTTGAGCCCCCACCCAGTGACCTGGGAAAATCTTACACATACCTGGGCGCCTCCAAGAGGCAATACTTCCCCTCTCACAAGTGCAGAGTCTCAGTGTAGCAGAAAATCTTTAATAACATGAGGTAAATGACATCTGCATTAAATTGGGAAAACACCACAACTAGGGTTCATAAACCAAACCATGAGCAAAAACCCACCCCAGCAAATTGGGCTGTGTCCTTTTCCTTTGGTTCTTGAGTCCAGAAACCCAAAAATCACCTAAAGTCCCAAAAGTCCAACAACCCAAAAGTCTCTGTCCCTGGTCCGTGCAGCCCCAGAGTTCAAAAGTTTATCTGCAGAGTTTTACCTCCCAGCCTGGGTGGAAATGGGGGGGGGGGGTGTTAAGGGGCACCTTACGTGGTCTGGTAACAACACTTTATTCTTCCTGCCCCAATAACAGAGAAACTGGGGATCCCACAGCAGCCAAAGTGACCCTTTGGGCTGCTGTGGACTCATGCTAGGCGGGGTGGGTGTACCTATGCAAACAAGATCAGCTCCTGAAGTTCTTTTCCGCAACTTGCCACAATTCACCACCAGATGTCAGGGTAGAGCTCATCCTGACTCTGCTTACATAAATATTGAAAAGGATAATGTTATCCAGGAAGCACTCGGAGGGAAGCAGTAGAACACACTTATCGCCCTCCATCTTCCATCCCTATCTCCTAAAACAATGGCATCACTATTCAGTAATTATTTACAGAGTACTGTGACTGCACATAGTATTTTGTGGTCAGTAAAATGTGCCAAACTAGCAAAGGCCCTTCAGTGACGCTCTTTCCACATGTGCATATTCTGATCCCCACTACTGACCACATGCAGGCACACTACGAGGGGCCTAGTCACTCATAGGAGGGTCCCAGTCACTGCCCACCACTTTTGACACTGACAGAGTCACAGGCTGTTGTGTAAAATTCTTTCCTTTTGTGTCCAATACCCATGTTGCAGAGCTATACAGAATAAAATTCTGCTAAAAATAATTGAATGACAAAGGCTTCTATTCTGGTGAGTCTGATGGGAAGACAAGAAAGTGTGGGAGTAGTTCACGATACTATTGCACTGCTTAGGAAGCATTACGTATTTTCAGGTTGAGTGAACCAATTACTTATCCATTCATGAGAGTCAGCTCATAGACTAGCATTGGTACCCCTGTCAGTGTTGAGGGAGGTGCAGAGCTCACAAGGGGTCACGTAGTTCCCTTGCAAAATCAGTACTCACTCAGCTCCTGCTTAAAATGGCTAAAATAATTATGCAAATGGCTTGTAGAAGGAATTAAATCAATACTCTTCTGTGATATGGGTAGGTGTTTCCAGACACACATAGCTAACTTGCTCCTGAATTGCAGGATTAATGAAGATATGGATAAGAGTCAAAGAAGAATGAGAAGCAGAGGCCTCGATTTTGCAAGCTGCTGAGCTGAATTCAGTGTAAACATGTGAGAACTGTTGATAAGGAAAATAGCCCTTACAAGTTTAACAGCTTATTGACCCCTCCCACTCCTCCACTCTTCATCTTCTCCACCCCTGCAATGGCTTGGTATGAATTACTCTGAAATTAATCATCACCTCTCTGTGGTTCAGCTTTGCCTCTCTAATGGCTTGGAGGGAAGAGCTTCTTTTCTGTTTAATTGTATAATCCAGTTCCTGGATTCTTAGTCTCAAAATATAAACAAACCACGGAAACACTCACTCTTTCATATTACAGACACACTTATATCTAGTAATATATGGTATTGTAGATCTATACAAAGAAAAGATAGTCTTTGTGGTAAAAGCACTAGACAGACTCCAGAAAATCTGGATTTAATTCCTGGTTCTGTCACAGACTTCCTGCATGACCTTATATAAATCACTCCATTTCTCTGTGCCTCAGTTCCCCATCTGTAAAGTGGGAACAATTATAGTTCTTTTCTCTCACCTTTTGTCTGTCTTGTCTATTTAGGCTGCAAGCACTTCAGGTCAGGGGCTCTCTCTCTCACTACATGCTATACAGTGCCTATTACAATGGGGCTCCTGATCACATCTGGGGCCTGTAGAGGCTCACATAATAAAATCAACAAGCTATAGACAGAAACTTTTAATGAAAACTATTATTAAACCTTACATACTACAATATCAGAAACAGATATAAGACTAAAATCAAACTCAGACACACAGTAAAATTGGTACATCTCAAATACAGAATTTAAATAAACTAGGCCTTATTAGCTACACTCCCTACCTCCCCCTGAGGAAAAAAAAAAAAAAGCTTTGCAGCCCAATAGGAAAATGTAATTCCAATCTGAAATTCTTACTTCAGTTTAAAACAAAAGTTCTCAGAAGTAGCAAGTGAAAAACAATTCTGGGTAGATAATGAGTTTCAAGGTGAACACCCTACCCCTGGCACTTTTCAATTAAGAGTGCAGAACTCAGGTGTCTGGAGAATAAGATCACTGACAGTATTGCTCTGATATATTTTTATAGGATGTGTAAGAATTGCCCTGAGGGCTCTAGTTTCTTCAATCCACCACCCTCCCCTCCCTTCATCAGAAGGCTCCTGATGATTGCTCACTTCCCCCACAATACTTCGACCTCTCTCATCCCTTCCAACTTTTTCCTCTTTAAAGAAGAAGAAAAATTTACTTTATGGTTGCTATCTTCCCCACTCCAGCATAGTTTGGCCAGCAAGGGGGTGTCACATGCGAATGTGCTGTTTGAAGGTCTCTTGGAAGAGCTCCAATTGGCAACAAGTACTGGAGTAGGAGAATAACATAAAGCACTTTGCTGATGATAGTGGTGAGAAGGTCCAGGCTTGCATACCAATTAGTTTTATTTTAAGTCATAGGTACGCTGAGTCATAGGGCAGGTAGAAAATCATTACATGAACGTAAAAACATACACACTTTATTTCAGAGGGTGAAGACTGAAGTCACTGAAGAGCCACATATGCTGGGAATTTCATATGGTCATTGCCAACACCAAAGCCGATCAAGAAGATGTTTAAGCCTTCAACTGAATGTAGAGTGAAAAAGAAGGCAGCCTTAACAGCTCTTCCTCTTTCTACAAGGCTGATCCTTCTGAGTTAAAACAATGCCCCTAGGAGGTTATGCTCATGTATTGACAGGGAAAAGTTCCACAGGATTTCCCAATACTTCATAACTCCAGAATCACACATGCACCCTGCTTCTCCCTACTCTACCCACCTTCCCCGACAAATAAATAAAACCAAATCACAAGCTCTTCAAATTAGTTTCAGGATCTGGTCACATGAACAGGTGAGTTCTAGGTTGTGGATAATGCTGTGACCGTTGCCAGCTGTGCTATAATTATTAATATTACTAATAATTATTATTATTAACAGCTACAAGCATGCATGAAGAAGCACATGATCACTGAGCAAAGAGTGAGCAAAGCCCCAGAAGACACATCTATTTCTTGGCTGGGCCAGATTGATTGTTTTAAGGGTTATTTTGTACTTAATGCATAACTCCTGCAAAACTTCCATCATTTAAACACAGGGAGAATGAAGAATAGGGCTAAGTAAAATTTTCATCAAAACCTTTTTTAGTAAAATACTACAGATTTGGCAACATCAAAACATCTCATGATTTTGTGTTGGTTTCACCAAATTGTGCTGAAGGAAAAAATTCTTTGCATTTTGAAATACCCTTCAAAGTTATTTTTAAAAAGTTTTAAAATGCTTGAAATTGAAACAAAACATTTGTTTAACTCCTTTATTATTTTATTTTTTGGTTTGCTGAAAATTTCAAAAACTTTTCATTTCAGCTCAATTATTTTTTTCATTTTTTCTGCACTGCCACCAAATGGAAAAGTCAGTTATTTGCCCAACTTTAATGCTGAATCCAAGTTTTCAGTTTTAAGGATACTAAGCAGTTAGACTGGTATTCAGAATACAAGCCAGATCTGCCCGGGACAAAATGAGGGTTACATACCCCACTGTACCTGTATGACAGGACATGAGCTTCTGTTCCTATTTCATATATTATATTCTATAACTGAGAGAAACAAGCTGTGTTTCAGGGAGGAAACTCCACTGAGAGAAAATGGAGCCAGAGCTATCTTCCCCATCCTCCAATGAGGAGGCCATTATCATACAACAGTGCAGCCACTGATATCCAGACTTGACTGCTCAGAGGGCACTCACCAGACTTGTGTGAAATGGTGTTGAGGGGGACGGTGAGAGCCATTTCCCAGCACATAATAATGAATCCTCAGACAAAAGCTTGATAAAAGCTGGTTCAGGGGTGGAAAGGGGGCACACACATGGACACACTCTCTCTAGACAGCATGGGATGCCGAGAGCTGGGGTCCCAGAGGGGATTTGCTTTTGAGAGAATGTAAGCTGTTTACTGTAATCGATGCTCAGAGTGCCTTATCTAGGTTACCTTTGACTAAGCATAAATGTCGATCTATTGCAAGGTAGGAACACGTAGTTTGTTTTAAACACTTTTCTCTTTCCTTTTTAATAACTCTTGTTTTATTGAAAGACCTGTAAGTTTCACCCAGACTTGTCTCAGAGAGGGACCTAAAGGGTAAAGCATTCTGAAACCAAGACATCCCTTTCTCCTCAGTCAAAAGGAGATGGACAATAGCACCGAGCCCCGTGAAGCAAGTTGCAAAAGGTGAAAGCAAGTAATGCATAAGGGGAGACACTGAAAGATCAAAGAGATGGAAAAGTAGAGGTGGCCTGTTTGTACAGTGGTGACAACCCACTTCTCTAGTTGGCTGCACAAGAGTTGGCACAGTACAATAGTGAGAAACATTCATATCCTCCTTCTTGGGTTTAATGTGCTATTCTAAGGCTTAAAGTAGAAAAGAACTTCTTGGTTTTGGTTTATTGTTTAGTTCCTCTGAATTCACTCCCTGTTCTCAATCATATTCTGATCTTATTACTCAAAATGCCTTGAAGGAAGAAGGGAGATCTTTCCAGTGCCTCCCTACACTACCATTGGTGTGGGTGTCTTACCATCCCTGGCATTCTACCTCAACAGCCCTTGCTCTATTTTCTCCCTCCCTCTTGTATTTTAGAGGTTGAAGCTATAACTGCTTAAATAAACCAAAGCTGTTAACAAGATTACAATCAAAGTTAAGATTGCTGTGCAACAGTTGCCCACATGCCCCTTGGGATGAATGTATTATAGATATAGGTCAATAAGGAGACATTTTAACATTGCATTTCATCTGCCCACATCTGTGCACACATGTGGTGTTAATAATTAAGTAGATCAGAAGACAGCTCTGTCTCCTGTAGCAGTACTGTAATGTCTGTAGCACCCTACCTGCCTAAAGTGCATCACTGCTCTAAAAAGTCTATGCAGAAATGGCTCCCCTGATTCAGTACAGCTTGTTCCCATGTATATTCAAGTCACTTTAGTGACAAAAATAATCCTTTCATACATTTAAAAATAATCCTGTTAATGCTTTTAGTTGTTTGCAGAGCCAGCACAGCTAAGGATGGGTGAACAGGAATCTATCCTGGCTCATGCATTATCAGCAGAACTGTTAACTAACTTCCATCTGTAGGGCCAAATTCTGGTCTCAATTACACTTGCATAACAAGGTTGCCCAAGTGTAGCTGAGACCAGAATTTGGCCTGTAGAATGTTAACTACCCACAGTAGGTCAGCATGAATTTATTTTCTTCTCATAACCCAGGTTCATTTTGCAGGGTTGGCAGCTATAAAAATCATCTTTTTACTTGATTCTAGTCATCATATTTAGCGTTCAAGTCTCTGAAGGCCAAATTTTCAAAAGCGTGTTCTCACTAAGGTCCATGATCACTTTTGTGCATGTCAGTTTGTACCCTGGCAGTGCCCTATTGCGGGTGCATAAGGCAAGGATTTGCACACTAAATCTGAGGGTATACTGAAGTGTGCCCCTGCTTTAACACATGAACTTTAGGAAACTGGCAACAAATATGGACTCCATAATCCCATTCTTTCAGTGATATTTCAGAGTACATTACATTTCATGCCTCCAGAAGTAGTGTCATGATAGGGTAACATCCAGAAGCTGTCACATAAACATCATGACTTATGGCAGAAAAGGAATACTTGCATTAACAGCACTGAGAGGTTGGGACCAATGCTCCACTGCCTGCCAGATTTGATACAATAATTCAAAGAGGAAATTTTCTATGTTCCATTTACAGTTTCTTTGATCTATCCACTCACCATTTGAGTTTTATCCCCATTCTTCCTCTGAGCTTTCCCCAATTTCTTTAGCCAGCTTCTGGGAATTCTCTTATTATAGTTTTGCTTGGCTTGTGAAAGCTATAGTTGCAAAATACTTTCCATTACAACTCTCCCTTTCCCCTTGATCATAACTTTAGAAAAACAACCTATTCCGATGAAAGGTTTTTATATTTTGTATCTTCCCAAAGGTGAGTATTTTATTATATTTGAAGAAAATCCATTAAGCCATTTTTGATACATGTGTAAAAATAATACTTTTCCTCCCATAAAAAAAATTGCTAAATCTGGTTAAGACAAGGACTCTCCAACCCTCATTCAATCCCATAGTAATTTAATTAATCAGCAGCAAGGAAAAGAAAGAGAGAGAGAGAGAGATCACCAGGGGTGGGGGCTAGAAAGAAGGCTGACAAGTAACTTTCAGGGTCCCCCGTAGAAATGTGTCTGTGAGCAAAGAACAATGTCAGCCCATTCAGCCTGACCTCCGTTTTGAGACTATAGCGCAGAAATAGCTGTGTTTCCCAGGGAGTTTCAGACAATTGAGCTTCCCCTTCTAAAATTGTCTTGGCTCCCAATACCCCTTTCCAAATTTCCCACAAGCCACTTCTTCAGGATGGTCACTGTGGTAAAGGTACCCAGAGAGCAGCGCACCTGTAGTGGTTGCTAGAGAGCTGAATGTGGATGTGGAGCAGAATGACAGCTGAAAAAGGATGAAGTGATGTATTGCATTAAAAAAAGCTGAAGTTGATGTATTGCATTATTGCTGTTTGCTCAGTGTAATCCTACTGATTTCAATAAGTGACAATACTGCTTTTTAATGGAGTTGCACCTTTGCAGAAGCACTGATCTCTTTCACCTCCTTATAACTAATAGAGCTACAGAGAATTTTAACAATGCAAGTTTTACTTGTAAATTAACTAGCAACTAAAGTTTTGCAGATCCACTAGTAACACGAAAAGGAGTACTTGTGGCACCTTAGAGACTAACCAATTTATTTGAGCATAAGCTTTCATGACTACAGCTCACTTCATCGGATGCATACTGTGAAAACTGCAGAAGACATTATATACACAGAGACCATGAAACATACCTCCTCCAACCCCACTCTCCTGCTGGTAATAACTTATCTAAAGTGATCACTCTCCTTACAATGTGTATGATAATCAAGTTGGGCCATTTCCAGCACAAATCCAGGTTTTCTCACCCCCCCCCCCACACACAAACTCACTCTCCTGCTGGTAATAGCTCATCCAAACTGACCACTCTCCTTACAATGTGTACGATAATCAAGGTGGGCCATTTCCAGCATAAATCCAAGTTTAACCAGAACGTCTGGCGGGGGGGCGGGGGGTGTAGGAAAAAACAAGGGGAAATAGGCTACCTTACATAATGACTTAGCCACTCCCAGTCTCTATTTAAGCCTAAATTAATAGTATCCAATTTGCAAATGAATTCCAATTCAGCAGTTTCTCGCTGGAGTCTGGATTTGAAGTCTTTTTGTTTTAAGATAGCGACCTTCATGTCTGTAATTGCGTGACCAGAGAGATTGAAGTGTTCTCCGACTGGTTTATGAATGTTATAATTCTTGACATCTGATTTGTGTCCATTTATTCTTTTACGTAGAGACTGTCCAGTTTGACCAATGTAAATGGCAGAGGGGCATTGCTGGCACATGATGGCATATATCACATTGGTGGATGTGCAGGTGAACGAGCCTCTGATAGTGTGGCTGATGTTATTAGGCCCTGTGATGGTGTCCCCTGAATAGATATGTGGGCACAGTTGGCAACGGGCTTTGTTGCAAGGATAGGTTCCTGGGATAGTGGTTCTGTTGTGTGGTATGTGGTTGTTAGTGAGTATTTGCTTCAGGTTGGGGGGCTGTCTGTAGGCAAGAGACAGGCCAGTCCTTGCCTACAGACAGCCCCCCAACCTGAAGCGAATACTCACCAACAACCACACACCACACAACAGAACCACTAACCCAGGAACCTATCCTTGCAACAAAGCCCGTTGCCAACTGTGCCCACATATCTATTCAGGGGACACCATCACAGGGCCTAATAACATCAGCCACACTATCAGAGGCTCGTTCACCTGCACATCCACCAATGTGATATATGCCATCATGTGCCAGCAATGCCCCTCTGCCATGTACATTGGTCAAACTGGACAGTCTCTACGTAAAAGAATAAATGGACACAAATCAGATGTCAAGAATTATAACATTCATAAACCAGTCGGAGAACACTTCAATCTCTCTGGTCACGCAATTACAGACATGAAGGTCGCTATCTTAAAACGAAAAGACTTCAAATCCAGACTCCAGCGAGAAACTGCTGAATTGGATTTCATTTGCAAATTGGATACTATTAATTTAGGCTTAAATAGAGACTGGGAGTGGCTAAGTCATTATGCAAGGTAGCCTATTTCCCCTTGTTTTTTCCTACACCCTCCGTCCCCCGCCAGACGTTCTGGTTAAGCTTGGATTTATGCTGGAAATGGCCCACCTTGATTATCATACACATTGTAAGGAGAGTGGTCAGTTTGGATGAGCTATTACCAGCAGGAGAGTGAGTTTGTGTCGGGGTGGGGGGGTGAGAAAACCTGGATTTGTGCTGGAAATGGCCCACCTTGATTATCATGCACATTGTAGGGACAGTGGTCACTTTGGATGAACTATTACCAGCAGGAGAGTGAGTTTGTGTGTGTATGGGGGTGGGGGGGTGAGAAAACCTGGATTTGTGCTGGAAATGGCCCACCTTGATTTTCATACACATTGGAAGGAGAGTGATCACTTTAGATAAGCTATTACCAGCAGGAGAGTGGGGTTGGAGGAGGTATTGTTTCATGGTCTCTGTGTATATAATGTCTTCTGCAGTTTCCACAGTATGCATCCGATGAAGTGAGCTGTAGCTCACGAAAGCTTATGCTCAAATAAGTTGGTTAGTCTCTAAGGTGCCACAAGTACTCCTTTTCTTTTTGCGAATACAGACTAACACGGCTGTTACTCTGAAACTAGTAACATGCTGATGTTTACTTAGCAGGGTCCATTTCTAATGCAATGGCAGTGACTCTTAAATTAGTCTTCTATTTTCCTTAGATGCCTTTCATAACCCAGTTTATTAGCACTTGCCCATCTTGAGTCAGGATGGCAAACATTATATCATGTTTGTCCTTTTTTGAAACAAACATGCGATTCATAAACAAAAACCTATCTAGCTGCAAAAAATGGAGAGAGACAAATGATAATAGTGTGGATCAGCAGCAGCTCAGAATGAAAACTCAAGATTCTATGACTTGGAATCAACAACCATTCTGTGACTATTTGAGCTTCATAGTTGTCATCTATCCTCTACAACATTTTCTCATGGACTTCATGGTTTTCAGCAAAGGTCAGAACTCATGTCCTTCCCTAAAACATAGCTCTAAGCATTTAAGCTAAACAAGATTCTCCATCAGTTATAGCAGTATTAGGGCTTTACATCTTCGGCATGCTACAGCTACCATAGTGTGGTACACAACACACACACTAGAGCAAATATGGTATTCCAGAAGCAGAGGGAAGGATTTCACATACTTATCAGCTTATCAGACCTGGAGTAAAAAAGAAATTAAAAACTACACCAACGTGGGATAAAAGACCTGAAAATATAAGAACATTAGATTGTGATTACTATCCCATATTTGCTCAGTTAACCCACAGATTGTCATTAAAGTTATGCAGAACTTTTGTAATGAAACCCAAATCAGGCAAAACTCAGCTGCTAGGCTGCACAGCCCCAATTGCAAGGGCCACTCTACTGACTCTGGCCGATAGGCCGTACAGCCCTGGTTGAGAGGGCAGGCAGACTGACTTTGGCTGTTAGGCCACATCACTCCGAGACCCAAAGGGGTTGTGCAGACTTGCCCATGGGCTTATAATGACCGGGGCCCCATCCCAAAAGTGGACAGGGCATGCATGACCCGCGACAGCCATCATTTTCTCTTGAATATGTACTTCCTATCAAATTAAACCTTTTTGCAAATACATTAAAAAGCTGGTCAGGTAGTTTCTGCTCAGCTATGTATATCTAAATCACCTATGGTGCTTGGAACTTACCTCCCAAGTATAATTGGAATGGGTCAGGGGTATGGCATTGCAGACTCTGGAATTTACTTTTCTTCGTCCAAAAGAACCTGGATTTGTTGACTTTCAGGCTCATCTTTCGCGAAGGCTTTTCTAAGAGCAATGGGATGAGGGATTTGGAGGTTGATTGAAGGTAAACTCTTTGAGGACAGAGTTTATCTCTTACCATGTAAATGTACAGTGACTAGCACAATGGGGCCCTGATCTTGGTTAGGAACTCCGATCCAAATTGGATATAACGAAGAGAAGGCAATTAAATTTAATTGTTGTATGGCAGATTAGACAGTGACTGCAATTTACTTGAAAGATACCGTTTGAAATGTTACATTTCTGTATAAGTGCCTAGAGCTAAAATCTAAAGATTAAAAAAACCTAAACAAATAAACTTCTCTTTTCCATTGGAAATTGGAGGAGATAACTTGGGATTACAGTATTTAGCATCAGTCTAGTAGGAGCCAGCTAACACTACAGCAACACTTTCATTACAGGTAATGAAGAAATAAATGTATTATATATTGTAAGCTCTTGGACCCATCTTTTTCCTGTATGCGTCCAGCACAGTGGGGTTAAGATCCATGACTGGGGACACTGGGCAGGACCACAATAGAAATCATAAAAAAAATAAAAATAGAGAGGTATAGTAGTCCATTGAAATGGATTGGAACTATGAGCAAATTTCCACTATGACCTTCCCACTGTTTGCACCTGGTTCTGGTGAACTGGTGCTAGCAACCCTGGGAGCTCCAGTGAAGATGAGCCACCAGCTGCCAATATCGTGATCAGCACTGTGTTGACTAGACTTCAACCAAGCTAGGTTATGTGACACAGAGTTGAAAATGGTATCTGCACACAATGGGATGTCTAACCTGGAGCTTCCCACACTGCTAACTGTGGTTCAGCTGAAGAGGTACGAGCAACATAGATTTTTTTCCTAAATATTTCCATGCTGTAGAAAATGCTTATAATTACAGTTGGTCAGAAAACAGAATTTCTGTCCCATTGGAAATGCCGACTTTTCAAAATTTACCTTTGTGCAGAATTAATACAAAAAATCAAAATCTTAACATTTTCACAAAATGGAAATTCTGAAAAACGTGAAGTTGGAAATATTGAAATGACCATATTAAAATGTTTTGTTTTGATAATTGAGGCACTATATGACTATATTAACATTAATATTTCACAATATAATGCAATAAAAGTCAAAATAAAACAAGAAATGACTAAACAAATGACTTCATTTCTATTTTAAATTGTTCTGAAGATTTTCCATTTAAAAAAAAAAACTTTGCGGAAGCTGATATGTTCCCATGAAACATTTTGAGTTTGACAAAACAGCATTTTCAATGGGAAAACTGATTCATCTACTTTTTTTCAATCATCTCTACTTATAACAAAGTTAATTATAAATGGGTTATATCATGTTGCTGTTGTTAGAAAACCTTTGCAAACTGTTGGACAAAACTCGCTGCCAAAGCTTCCCTTGACGTCTATGGGAGGGAGTTCTGTTTTAGAGTGCAGGATTTTTAAGCCTTATAGGTTCACTCTCTTTGTGGGGAGGTGGTTGCTATTTGTTAGTCATTTGCTGAGAGAGACAAAGTGACCTTTGGTAAATTTCTTGCAGTAAAATGACTTGCCTTTGCTTTGTAGATTTCTAAAGCAAATATTTTCAGTCATGACGTAATCCAATATCAAGTGGGACATTTCAGGATATATTCAGTTGCAGAGGTTGTACTCAATCATTTTTTTAGGGGGGAGGGGTGGTAGAGGGGGGCTAACAGCCACCCACTTAGATAGCATTGAGTACAACCCAGATCCGATGAGTACAATCAAAACTTTGTTGGAAAACCAAAAAATTGTATAGTCTCTTTTACAGTTAATTCTGCATGGCTGGTTAGGATCTTCTGTTTCCTCAAACTGATAAATAATAGGGCAATCTGTGATTTCAGTTTTCGAAAAAGTATTTTATCCAAATCATACTGGTGAAGGCATAAAATGGTGACAAACTTGTACAGGCCCTGTACTGTGCAGAAGAATTTGTGAATCCTCCATAAGAAAGGAGAGTTCATCCTGAATATACAATGCCCTGTTTGACAGGAAATCCATGACTCCACTCAGAAAGCGGGTATTAAATGAGCAAAGACAGTGCACTCCTATAAAACTGCAGTTCAGCAGTTGACTAAAGTAACTGATTAATCTGGCATAAGTGGACTGACGTTATCTCCTGGGAAGCCTCCATGCCTGTAATGGAACAATAGAGAGATCTCCAGGAACACTTCCTGTGACTACTTAATGAGTGAACCAAAGTAATAGGGTAGTCCCGTCCACCTGGGATCTGCCTGCTCTCAATGTTGATGTCCAAATGAGCACAGTGTGAGCAAAGAACCATCAGGCAGCTCCTGAATGTTATTCTTCAAGGAACCGGGAGCCAGTGGGAGTCAGTAAGGACTGCAGTGATGGGACTTTGGCTGCATATATGCAATACAATTCAGACAAGAACAAAACTTTTGTGACCTTAAGTTAAGACTGCTATTAATGCAGTCATTATAAATCAGTAAAACCATCAGTTAAACCCTTATTAAAACCCATGTTGGCTTCAGTTCATATACGATACCACCCAGACATCATAATAGGCTGACAGACTCTGCAGCTGCACAACAAACTCCCTTGCACTTCCAGCATATGCCCACCCACAATGCACTCACCCAATTAAATTATGCTCAAATTAAAAGCCTTAATCCTGACCTCTTTAAGACAGAGATAGCTTATTACCAGACTTACTTCATTCCAAACATTTATGAGGTGTTATGACCATCTGAAGAAATCTGAGCTCAGAGCTGGTGGAAAGATGGTCTTGTGGCTGAGGCTCTGGACTGGATCTTAGGAGATCTGGAATTGGTTCTTGGCTTTGTCACTGGCACTGACTTCCTGTGTGACCTTGGGCAAGTCAGTCCGTGCTAGACAGTGCAAACCTTAGTAGTATCGGTGAGCACTTACCCAAATACTTCTGTTGAAGTCAGTACACCTGGAGGTGCCCATCCACATACGGATCAGACAATGTAGCCCTTCATCCTTCTGTGCCTCAGTGCCTCGTCTGTTAAAAGGGGACAATAACTAGAGTGAGTCAGGAGTTTCTCAATGAAACATTCTTTGTCAGAAAATGCTGATTTGTTGAGATCAAAACTTTTATGGGGTCAGATTTGGTAAAAAAGAAATTGAAATGAGTTTCAACAAATGACCAAATGGGACTTTTCAAAATGTTCTAAGCAAAATATTCCTTTGTTCTATTCAATTGTTATGAAATTTAAGTTAATTTATAGAAAAAATATTTTTAAAAGATCAAACTTCAAAATTATCGAAACAAAGTGTTAACTGACCCAATCATAATAATTAAATATTTTTTTTATTTTTGGTTTGCAAAAATTTTTGAGATTGACTATGTCCTGATTTGGGATAGGAAGTTTTTTCAAAACCTTAAAAAGTCTCATGGGACAGGAAAACTGTTTCCTGCCCAGCTGATAGTTATATTTCCTTTCTCCCTCCCTTTTTTTTTTTTCTATTCTGTTTGTAAGCTGTTCAGGACAAGGATTGTTTCTTACCATACGTATGTATAGCATCTAGCACAATGGGACCCCCGTCTCAGTTGGGGTCCCTAAATGACATTGCAATATAAATAAAAGTTGTCCGAGTATGAGCAAGAAGTAGCAGGAATTGTGATGGGAGTCATTGGGCTTTAGGAATTCAGATTAAGGGTGCATAAGGACAGCACTGGAAAATATAGCCCAAATGTGCAGGAAAAACGTGCCTCATGCTTGGCTGATCCTAGCCAATACCATTAGCCTTTTGCTTTTATTCATGAGCCTGAACAATCCACATACTAGGTTGCAGACACTTTGAAGGGGGAAGAGGAAACCAAAGTTTTTGTGTTTAAGAAACAAAATAGTTGTTTAAATCTAACAAAAAATAATAAAAACATTTCAAATGTGTTTTCAAACAGTAAGTGTGTGTGAATGAGAGAGAGAGAGAGGTGTCTTCAAAAGGACTTTTGGAGTCCTCGGGGACCAGTGTCTCATAACAGTGCTTCCTGACCTCTAACATCCTGCCTGGCACACTGCAATAGAATCCCCTGGGGCTTTTGTGCCAGTCAAGCCAAAGATTTCCAAGCTGCTTCTCCATGCATTTAATCATTAGATCCCCAGTTCCCAGGGGAAAGTCTGATGGATGCTAAGGTTGGATCTCTGACCTGAACTGTGATTCAACTGCACTGATGGCATCTCTGACTAAAACTTTCAGCAAAGCAAGTCTCCCTTGCTACAATAATACCGTAAACTTCGACTTCCTTCTCCTCACTCAGTGCTCAATAATAGCAATGTATTAGAGTTTAAGTAGGAGAGAGGGGAAAGATAACAACTTAGCCTAACAGGGCACATAGGGGGCCAGATCCTGTCTCCCCTGTTCTGCCTGCCTGTACTATTCTGGTTGTTCAGAGCACACGGAGAGCTGATTTAACAGACCAGTTAGAGGATCCCCTTGCATAAAGGAATCCCAAGGTGGTGTTGAGCTCATGTAACCCAGCCCAAACCACCACCTTCCCACACGGGGTGTGCTGTGAGGGGCCAGGTATAAGGTTGCATGATCAGAGCACTTCTGTGCTCCAGCAATCCTCAGTTTAACAGAATGGCCCATTGGATGTTGTAACTTGGACCAGGGGCCAAATCAGATCCCAGCCAGCGCCAGCATCAAGGGAACTTCAACGATTAAACGTATAAAACTACCTACATCCTCCCACCCATCCCCAATCTGCCTCAACTGTGCCACATGAAGCTCAGCGGCTGCTAAGGATTCATCTTATTACAGCTCCTCCTTAAGAGCATTATTCACAGATAACAAGCACCTTTCCCCTGTGAAAACTTAGTACAAACTTTGGATGCACTTGAAATTAATCATAGTCCAAGTTCCACCTGTGTTCACAAACTGGTAAAGCTCCCAGTGAAATTTTGCTTTTGCAAACTTTTTTCATTACAGCTGGAGACAAGCTTTTTTTGCTCTGGGTGGGTCTCCCATGAACATGATCAGCCTTCCATGCACAGGTGCATAGGAACATCAGTCTGTGTTGGCTGGGAAAAGGTCAAGAAGAATAAATCATATAGCAAGT
The DNA here is from genome assembly GCF_965152235.1 of Eretmochelys imbricata. Classification (NCBI taxonomy): domain Eukaryota; kingdom Metazoa; phylum Chordata; order Testudines; family Cheloniidae; genus Eretmochelys; species Eretmochelys imbricata. Next base: position 75,144,338 of record NC_135578.1, read on the forward strand.
TTTTTGCATCCCTAATTGGCCAGGTCTATGTGACTACAAGGGGCAGCAGAAGCTATGAGAGAGAGAGAGAGAGAGAGAGAGAAAGGATCTAAGCGGGGGGGAGAAACCAAATAGAAATATAAGCAAGAAAAACACTTCACCATAACCTCTGTTTTGGTCTAATTTTAGCTGGCAGAAGTTTAGTCTATCATGCTGCTATTCTTAATTCCATCTCCCAGTGGAACAAATCACCTGGAAGATCATTTAGCCTTGTTATACCATAAATGTTAGTGTTATAGTTTATCATGGAAAAGTCTCCTGACTCCATAACTTGACTCAGACAATGACATGAGGTCCTGCACCATCCGCACTCCCTGAGCCCAGAGTCTCTCTCTACCTAGCCATTGCTGTGGCTGCACAACAGGTGTCCACATTGTCAAGACAATGAAAAGATGACACCAACACCGCTTGCACCCCTATACTGCCCTTCCAACACCTCGAGAATGTGTGTGTAAATGTACACACGGGTGTACTTCCTCACAATCATGCTCTATATGTTTCCTGGGATCGTGGGTTTATAGCATTGTCTGCAGGTGAGATAATACACATCTTACAGCAAAAGGGGCCCAGACTGGACTCCATTGTTAACCAGCAAGAAGAAAATAATTGTATCTCCAGGCAATCCCCTGCCACACTCCTCCTGCCCCCTCCTCTCCCCCATGTCCTCTCTTCCACCTTTACCTTTAAGTGTCTGTGTGTTTCAATATTTTGTTTTAATTTCCTCTCTCCTTGCTCAAAAAATGTTCTCTCTCTGACTCCAACTTAGAAATCACAATGTTACTTTCCAATATGGCCACTGCTCCTGTAATAAATGAAGGGGGGGAGGGTAGCCCCCTTTTATGGACACCCAGCCAGCCAGCAGCTCTTAAATCCCTCTTAGTAGCTGTTCTCTAATTGCTCTACCTGTAAAGGTTAAAAAGTCTCACTGCTATGCATAGGTAAAAGGAAGTGAGTGAGCACCTGGCCAAAAGAGCCAATGGGAAGGCTAGAACTTCTTAAAATTGAAACAAGACTCCCCTTTTGTCTATCTGTTGTTGCTCTCCTGGAGAGAAGGCACAGAGCAGTTATCCTGTGAGAAGCTTGGGTCAGGTATGAAAAAGTCATCAGTATCATACCTACAGGTTTTAGAGTAACAGCCGTGTTAGTCTGTATTCGCAAAAAGAAAAGGAGTACTTGTGGCACCTTAGAGACTAACCAACTTATTTGAGCATAAGCTTTCGTGAGCTACAGCTCACTTCATCAGATGCATACTATGGAAAGTGTAGAAGATCTTTTTATATACACATAAAGCATGAAAAAATACCTCCTCCTACCCCACTCTCCTGCTGCTAATAGCTTATCTAAAGTGATCACTCTCCTTACAATGTGTATGATAATCAAGTTGGGCCATTTCCAGCACAAATCCAGGTTCTCTCACCCCCCCCCCCACACACACACAAACCCACTCTCCTGCTGGTAATAGCTTATCTAAAGTGACCACTCTCCTTATTTGCTTTCTTAAGTAATAAAATTTACCCTTTTTAAGAACAGGATTGGATTTTTGTGTCTTACGAGGTTTTTGCACGTTGTTTAATTAGCTGGTGGCAACAGCTGATTTCTTTTTTCCACCCCCCTCAGCTCTTCCCTGGGAGGGATGGTGGGTGAAAGGGCTTGAGGATACCCCACAGGAAGGAATTGCCAAGTGCACCTTCCTGGGTTATCAAAGGGGTTCTGCACTTGGCTGGTGGCAGCATCTACCCATCCAAGGTCAGAGAGAAGCTGTAACCTGGGGAGTTTAATACAAGCCTGGAGTGACCAGTATTAATTTTTAGGCTCCTCGCAGGCCCCCACCTTCTGCACTCCAAGTGCCAGAGTGGGGAATCAGCCCTGACAGCTCCCAATGCAGGTTCCAGAGAACAAAAGAACCCGTGCAAACTGAACAAAGCTGTGCAACCTGAGCCTTGCCTACAGTTTCATACTGGGTTCCAACAAGAGGCAATCTTTCCACCGCAATTTCAGGGCATGCAAACCTACTACATTATAAGGGTATTACAGCAGCATGGTAAAGCACTCAAAAGTCAGAAAATGGCAAAAGTAAGGTTGCATGTGCAATGTTATTTCTGTATCTTGTAATTAAATATATAGGCACACACAAGTATTTTTTCAGCTGACACAACTGGCTTTTTGTATGAAATTTCCTAGGTTTCTCTTTTAAACAAAAAGTAGGTGGAAAGGCTTTAAAATCACCCAGGAGAATCACTCTCTAAGCCTTTGAAGCTGTGCAAAAAGTTGCCAATAGCAGGTATAAATTCCATAATGTGGGACTATTTGGCTAGACCCTACCAGAACATCCTGTCTCTCACACCCTCGGAGGTCTGCAGGAGCGAGTTCCTCTGGTGCACACCTCATAGCTTGGGACGGCACTTCATTAAGCTGCGTTAGAGAAGGGCTCTCCTTAAAACCAGAGCCGAGCCAGAAGTAGCCACGTTGTGTGGGAAGCTGCAGAGCTATTCAACAAAGGCTGCTACAGGACACTGGATGGAGTAGTCTATGTGGACTATCTACAGGGAAGTCAGAGCATCAGTGGATCCCATGGCCCTGACTTCCCATTGGTTCACCCATGCCCTATACCCATTCTGTCTGCCTGTAGACATCTTATTTCCTTCTCCTCCCCATCCCCCTAAGTTTGAGTTATGCAGATGCATAAAGTTAACAGAAATAAAATGTTAGATCTTGTGAATCTGTCTCTTTAGAGAGAAAAAAAGCAAAAGTGAAAAAGTGCAGATAAGGTTGTCATCTTACCACGGGCCCTTCTCAAAGCTATTGATTTTCTGTCATAGTGTTCTGCTAAAATCACAGCATTTCCTCCAGGGTGACTGAGATGCATCTGGATGTATGTACCCATCTTCACACTCCCCCTGCTTTCTCCCTGTTATCACATCATCCTCATATGCCAATTCTCAGCATCTCTCTGGCTACCAGAGTCTGAGACACAGGTTTCTTTTATAAAAAGAAAGAAAGTAGGGCAACAGTTTCCAAAGCAGCTTAAATGAAAACTGTCATAAATCGATTTTTGGTCATAATATCTTTTTCCTTCCATCACAGTTTTCTCTCTCTCTCTCGAGGGAATGATAAAACAGTGTTAGAGGAGGAACACGCTAAAACTCTACTTAATATTTATTGCTCTTTGCAAAAAATGCACCAGTTATCTAGGATTGTTCTACACTTTAAAAAAAAATCAAGCCAGCATCCAGGACATCCAGCCTCTGTTGTGTATGACCACACAGTCACTCAGGGCTGATTGCCTGTTTCAGTCACCAGCTGTTTTCCAAGTTTCATACTCTTGACATACTTTATATCCATGGAGACAATGCATAAACAGATCCCATTGTCAAGAGAGACACCTTGCTGAGTCAAAAGGGTTCTCTCTATTTTTAGAGGAAGATACTTTCCATCACAGGTGTGCAAATGACACAATGATTATAGCAATTGATTACCCGCAAATTTCATGGTATTTATAATTAGCAGTGCTCTATAAGCTGGATCATTCTCAGTGTAATTACCATAGAGTAGTAGTTTATAGCTGTATGAGTAAAGCTTTACTTCACTGAGCATAAACTGGACTAAAATATTAACAAAAGGTAACCTACTCCATACTGCAAGACCACTGAGTCACAGAGGAAGGATTGCGTATGAGTTGTTTGAATAATACTCACTACAAAAAATAAACAAAAACCAGTGATGTTTTCCATGGAAATTCTGGCCAAACTAACCATAGCTGAAACTTGGGACATTTTCTTGTGTTTTCAAAAACATTGTAGGGAAATGTCTGATTTGTATAAATATATGGCCTATTTATTTTTTACCTTGAAAATCCTAATTCTTAACATCCAACTGGCTTTCAAGTAAATAAAAAACTGATAAAAAAGAAAAATTAGGTTTGCAGGGAACGAAACTGACCTAACAGCGACCGAGATGTCTCGCTTACAGGATTACCAAACTCATCAACATCCTGCTCCTCCACTTAATAGACAACACAGTATTCACGGGCAAGTGTGCTCTTGAAGACCTAAAGAAACAGAGTCCTTGCACTTTCTGAGGTGCACACACATCCTTTCTGTCTTGCCTGACAACTCTAGATGGTGTTAACATTTTACTTGAGAAGAATGATCCATTTCATTAGTCCAGTCCACTCAATTGCTTCTTTCCTACCACTTTTGTATGATGATTCATATAATGGTGTCTGGTAAATCACTAGACGCTAATCGATTTGCAATATTGATCAGTAGCTTTCATACTTGCTACGATTGGCATGGGAAACAGTCACTGTGAAAATACAAAAATAAGATAAGATAAGCTAGCCACTTTTATATAGAACCACATACCTTCTAGAAGTTTCTAGATTCTTTCATATCAATCACCCTTAACCATTTACAACTTCACCCTCCCCTGCCCAACATCCAAGGACAGTTGATTCCACACAAGTCATGCCCCAACTCCACCCATTCTCTGCTGCTTCAATGTTCTAGACAGTTCTATAACTTTCTTCTTGTTTCATACTATGCCTCATAGGCATAACAGAAACCTTGATTAACTATTTAGAATAGTTGAAGGTTTCACAGATCAAGATTAGAACCCAATACTTCTAGCATCCAAAAATCTTTCAAATATATGGTATATGCAGGTAAATAGTTCATAATTCTACAGACATTTTTTAAAAAATTAAAAGTCTAAAAAAAGTCACTGGGTAATTTTTTTTCGTGAAAAAATGTACACTCAAGATTGTCCTTACTCTGTGTAAAATCCCTGCAAACACCTGCAACAATAAACCACCACACAGTCCAGGTGGAAAGTAGGAGAGGTTCCCCTCAAAACTATAAGACGTCTGCACATCAGGACCTATGCAGATCTCACTTTCCTGTCACTTTCCTGAGTTACCAGACAAGAAAATAATTTTTCCACCCTGGGTCAGCTATTTCAGGAATGCTGACCGTGAAGGATTCCCCCAGATCCTTGTATGTCCTTTACTTTCCAACATTACCAAATATCAGATGGGATGTAGGTCTTAATTCTCACCCTATTCTTAAAGTTCTTTAAAAATAATACCAAATGAATGCCATGAGACAATAAATAAACACAAATATTCTTCACAAAACAGCCTCCCTGCTGTTTTATGTAATCTAATAATAGAATCAAATAGCCAAATCTTCTTTTGTTTTCTTTTTTTTTTAAAAAAAAAAATGAGGCTGTGGCTTGCAGGCATTAACTTCTAGACCTTACAAATCAATATAATCACTGAATATATTCTATCAGAAAATTTCAGTTCCATTTCGTGGTGCTTTGAAGGTCATTCCTCAATACATCACATGAAAAAAAGGAGTTCAAAATATATAAAAAAATAGGATTTGAGGCGAGAGAAATTGTTAACATGCAGTTTCCCTTTCACCTTGGAGATCAGTGAGATTTTCCCATGGGGCCAGGAGTGACTGTTAGATCAGGTAAAGGTCCATTTGATCGATACCTACTTGTGAGCCTTTGCCCACAGATTTTTAAAGGATATCAGTCTACATCTGAGCTTGGAAAGGCATGGAACTGACATCTCATACTCTCTCTTGCATTATCTCTCCCAGTATTGTTTCACTCTGCTGGATCTAAGCTTTCGTAGGCTAAAATCCACTTCATCAGATGCATGGAGTGGGAAAAAAACAGTAAGCAGGTATATATACACTGTACATGAAAAGATGGGAGTTGCCTTACCAAGTAGGGGGTCAGTGCTAATGAGACAATTCGATTAAATTGGAAGTGGGCTAATCTGAACAGTAGAATACCAAGAGAGGAAAAATCACTTTTGTAGTGGTAATGAGGATAATGTAAACAGGGTGGCCCATTTCAAACAACTGACAAGAAGGTGTGAGTAACAGTAGGGGAAAAATTAGTATGGGGAAATTAGTTTTTGTAAAAAGAAAAGGAGTACTTGTGCACCTTAGAGACTTAGTGACCCATCTACTCCCAGTCTTTATTCAGGCCTAAATTGATGGTGTCCAGCTTCCAAATTAATTCCAGTTCTGCAGTTTCTCGTTTGAATCTGTTTTTCAAGTTTTTTTGTTGAAGAATTGCCACTTTAGGACCTAACAACATCAGCCACACCATCAGGGGCTCATTCACCTGCACATCTACCAATGTGATATATGCCATCATGTGCCAGCAACGCCCCTCTGCCAAGTACATTGGCCAAATCGGACAATCTCTATGCAAAAGAATAAATGGACACAAATCAGACATCAAGAATTATAACATTCAAAAACAATTCGGAAAACACTTCAGTCTCCCTGGACACTCAACAACAGACTTAAAAGTGGCAATTCTTCACACCTGCTTGTCACTCACACCTACTTGTCAATTGTTTGAAATGGGCCACCCTGTTTACATTGTCCTCATTACCACTACAAAAGTGATTTTTCCTCCCTTGGTATTCTACTGTTGAGAATACCCCACTTCCACTTTAATTGAATTGTCTCGTTAGCACTGACCTCCCACTTGGTAAGGCAACTCCCATCTTTTCATGTACTGTGTGTATATACTGCCTAGTGTTTTTTTCCACTCCATTAATCTGATGAAGTGGGCTTTAGTCCACGAAAGCTTATGCACAAATAAATTTGTTAGTCTTTAAGGTGCCACAAGTACTCCTCGTTGTTTTTGCTGATATAGACTAACACAGCTACCACGCTGAAATCTGCTGGATCTGTTTGTTTTATTTCAGAAGTGAATGAGCAAAGGGCTGATTTAATCAGCTATGTATACACCACAGTTCTGGACTGAACACCAGTCTTATTCCATTCCTGAGCAGAGATGCGTTGGTCAAATTCCTCCCCAGTGAAACTCTACTCACTTCAAAAGAAGAGTTAGGCCAGGCATGAATTTGTCCAATATGCATTGGCTGTGTAATGTGGTTTTGACCAAATGCACCCCTGAATTCACACCCTACACGCCATTGTAATAATCTTTGTACAAAATATGCCTGTGAGGTATCATTTGAAAACTAATAACTCACTGGTCCATAATATCATGGAGAAATTCATGTAACAACATTATATGTAAAGTTATGAACACAAGCTGAAGTTATAACTGAAATTTGTTTATCAGACAAGTCTGGAGAAGGGGTAAACCTGTTCTTCGAAGACAAAGGACAAGCTGACGCCTCTAGCCAAGTCTCATCAAAGTTGATTTGCTATCTACAGTTAAGTTCTTTGGCAGCAAAGGGGGGCAGAAACAGATTGATTTGCATTTTATCAAACAACAACACACCCACATATTCTCTCTCTCTCTCGCTTGCTCTTTCATCTGAAAAGACAAAGGAACCAGCTCCTTAGACTTTGGGGCACATCCTGACTTGATAATTTGGTCAGCGATGCTACTGGGAACCTGTGGTATGAAGTTTACCTTGAACCAAGTCTAGTTTGTTAAGTTTAGTTTGTTAAGGCATTTCATCTTTATTTCTTGTTACCATTTCTAACTTTAATGCCTTATACGTCTATTCACTTAAAATCTCTCTCTTTATAGTTAAATAAACTTGTTTTATTCTTTAATCAAAACTAATCCAGTGTTGTGTTTAAACAAAAATGTGTGGGTAACTCCATTTAAGGTAGTAAACTGTTGTACATTGACCTTTACAGAGGCAATAGACCTCCAATACCTGAACTATTCCAGAGAGAGCTGGACAGTTCAGAACACACATTTCTGGGAGGAAATCCAGGACTGGAAGTGTGTTGGGGTAACCCTGTAAGCAATAACCCCGGCTGGTGGAAACCAGTATGTGACTGGAGTGTGCTGGCATGCTGCAGCTATACTCAGACACTCAGAGTATGATTTGCATGCTGTCTGGCTGTTTGTGAGGGCCCAGGTTGCGAGTTACAGCAGCAAAGCATTATAAGGCATCCAAGGTTGCAAATCAGGTGGCAACACAACCCCTTACTGGTCTGGATTGCACCCCAGAATGTCATAGTGGTAAAGCCAGAAGAGCTTGTACATTGCTCAAGGAAACCAGCTGGGAGAAAAACAGTTTAGTAGCTGAATGAGCACAGAAAGAAAGAAACTCAAGAAACTTACAAGACTAGGTTGCCAGAGCAATTTTTGAAAAAATTTCTTCACGTTTGGTCACTTCATCTTGCAACCTTAATAATTCATTAACATAAGCTTTTGCATGTGTTCTATAACATACGGGGATAACTTCACGCTAAATGCATAACGCCAGTAGCCAGCAGACTGTTTGTTACATGTTTGTACGCTGCCTACTTCAGTGGCATTCTGGCCTCTCAGCACTACCACAGTATTAACACTCACAAATAGTAGGGTATCAAAGTGATGCTGTAGACATTTGCGGAAGAAATGTAGCAATTAGTAAGTCAGAAGGAGTGGGACTATAAAGTAAGGCCAGGAGGATCCAATATTTCTGTGTGACACCAACAAAGCAAAGAAAGGAAATCCACAGAAATACAGACTAGCACTGCCTTCCATCTATCCCACTTTCTGCTGCTTTGAGCTAAATAGAACAAGCGTAAGTGTTTGGATGGAAGACTATAATAGAAAACCCAGGCACTAGGGGAAGTATCACAGAGGAGTATCACTCCTCCCTTTGGGTTAGTATATAACCAAGCTTCTATATGGTGCTAGGGGAGCTATGTTGTTGGAGGTGCCTTCTTTCAAATGATCTATAAAACCATGGTCTTGGCCACCTGTACTTAAATAGCCACTGGCACCTTTTCATAGCTGTGCACCTGAATTCCACATCAGCAATCACATTCTCGGATTTTCCCTGTAGTTTTAATTGGATATACTGTTTTCAAATTCCTGTCCTAAACTATATTTTAGCATTGCTGGTGTGCTGTTAAAAAGGTGTCAAATTCTACCCCAGAGGTGGCTGCATTTTAATGGTGGGTGAAGTGATTCCTGTGTGTAGGGCCAAATTTTGCTCTGTGTTGCTATAGGACAAAAGGGGGGAAAGGACATAGAAACATCTCTCTCTTTCTCGCTCTCTCTCTCTCTCTCACACACACACACACACACGGAAAAGAGCAACACGTTGTGGAGCTGGGAAATGTGTTATCTCTCCAAGGGGACATGCCCAGTGAGTTAGGCAGGGATCCCGAGATCACTCATGTGTGATCCCATCAATGATAAGCACTAGCAAAGTGAGCTCTGCAGCAAGTCCCTCCCCTCCCCATCTCATCCCTGCCATGGCTGGGAGGATTCCTGTAGCAGAGAACGCTATAGGCAGAGTTGCAACAGCCAGTGTGGGTTTTAGCACATGGTTTGTAAATTGTTTTGCAAGGATTATTAGGCACTTCGAGATCCTTCAGGGAAAAGTAGGCGCTAGTGAGTCATCATTAATACCAGTTCTTAATATAACTATATAGGTTATTATATACTATGTATAAAAAATAAGGTTAATAAAATTTAGAGACTTTCAGTATGAAGATGGGAGCTATTTGATGGTTCCCAATATAAAATGTTTTTCTGATGAGGTCAGGGCCCTAAGAAAAACATTCTACAAGGACACACACAAAGATGTACTGTGAAATTTTAGAAACATGCCCTGACTTTTTAAGCAAGAATAATAATATTGATTGCCATTTATATAGCTCTGAATGTAGAAAAATCCCAGGGCACTTTGCAAAGCAAGTCTATGGAATATGTCCACTGATAATTAAACATATCATTGAAGATACTGTACAGTTGCATTATGCACTTACCCTTCATTCTTATTTATGTGCGGTCACTGACAGAGCTGCTAGTACTGATCGAGTCCACCCAACCAGGGCTAATAAATGTATCAAGCAATATTGCTGCATCCAGCAAACAAATAACTCCAACAGCCAGTGTAAGTTCCTGAGGCTAGCTGGCACTTTCTTTGACTGCCGCAGGAGTCAGTTCACTCTGCCCACGCCCTGGTCCAGTCTCATTGGCTGCTATGTTTGTGCTTCCATCCTTTCTCCAGTTCCATTGGCAGCCAAAGAGTGCTCTTGATGGACCGATATTAGTCAGCTGGGTCTGTAGAATGCCCCTAATATACTCAGCCACCCATGGCTGATCTGATCATTAAGAACAAAAACATGCCAGGGGGCAGTAGGCAGACAGATGTGCAGCTGGTGCACGCTAGTGTTGTTCTATTGATTTCAGTGGCACTATGACAATTTACACCAGCTGAGCTTCCAAGCCAAGCAGTTGAAAAAAGCTGCATGAAATTGACAGGAAAATGTGGTATCTGTCCACACTGAGAAATAGCTTTGTAAAACAAAGCCTCCTCTAGTCTTCCTAATGACATGGCAAAACTGTAAATAAAGATAACACTGAAGCATCAATTCCAATCTTGTCAAGCTCCCCAACAACCCTGAAAGCAGGAAATTGTGGATCTTTAAAATGCAAAGACTCATAGACTACTCTCTAAAAAAGAGCAATTGCCGTATCCCTGGTGGCTAGATTAATCCCTGCATACCTCACCTGATTGCCTTTACTTAATCTGAACCTTTATTGAGTTCTTAATATTAATGTGAGAACGTTTTTCACATGGAAACAAGATTTGGACAGTGGTTGATGACTTCACTCTTGTGGCACAATGGGAGTGTCATCACTAAGAACAAAGTTCACCTATGCAGGGGACAGAACTTTTACCAGGAGTGATCGGAGACTCCCCCAGGAACTAAGTACCATCACAAACCTCACTGCTTTCTGCTCCAAGTGCAAGGCACATTTCTTTGACCTTGCCTTTTCTAACAGAAACACAGAGCAATAGGTATATGTTTAAAAGAAAGAAAGAAAAAAGAGACACACTAAGCCAAAACAAAACACTCCATTGCACACACTTCTCCCTCTGGAAAGAGGATGACAGAACAAACAACACATTTATGTCACATGGCTTAATGCAAGGTACTGGAAGGCGCTCAAATACTACAGTGATGAGCATGCTATAAATACCTATAGAGAAAAGAACTGAACTGTATATATAATGTAGCATACACAATGGCTAATGGAATTCTGCAGATCATATTATCTCTCATTAATTAAGCAGGGAAAAAGTACTATAATCCATAAACTGCTGTTGCTGTAGTGTTCTCAAAGAGAGTCAGAGCATAGGATAGGAGAAAAGAGGAAATCTTAATACTGTACTTGAAAAACTATCTATACTCCTCATGAGAATCCAGAATTGATGTATAGGTGACTGCTAAAAACAATACAAAATTTATCATCAGCAGCAATTTTCAGACTAAATCCCCTATCATGTATACAGTCAACTAACAAAGAACTTGAACAGGCATTTATCATCCAGTCCATACAGGACACAGCTCAAATACATTTGTTAGTCTCTAAGGTGCCACAAGTACTCCTTAGCTTTTGGTGAGTTTCTGCTTCCATGAGGCATCATGACACTAGGTGGTCTTCCTCTTCTAGGTGGTGGCCCGAAAGCATAGCAATGAGCAGGTGTGAGCTCCAGGTTTCACAGAGCCCTGTGGGAATTAACAACTGCCTGGAACATATTTAACTCCCTCCTCACCTATCACCAGGCAGTTCTCACAAGTCTGTACCTGTGCCATCTTCTGCCTGCCCGCAATTCCATCCTAGTAACCTTTCAACTCTCAACTGTTCGAGGCTCTGCCACCTCCAGGTCTCACATATGTGGACTGGGATGCGAGGAGTGGAGCCAAAGTTCAACTTTCCACAATGGCAGTGGTGCAGTTAGGGAATTCGGGTGCGATTTATAAGAGTGCTTAAGTGACTTAGGAACATAAGTCTCTTTGACAGTCAATGGGTGCTTTTGAAAATCCCATTCTTCATTCACAGCCATTGGGACTACAGATAGGTAATCGGGCATAGTGTTTTGGCTGGTGGACTGGGTGTGGCCTGCCAAAGCAGGGTTCTATGCAACTGCATAGTTGCCTAGGCCTGAGTTTTATATTTCCCTAAATTCACTGTATCTGAGCAATAAGCGGTTTCAGAAAATAGGCTACCAACAGTAAAGACAGTGCCTATCACTGGCTTTTTCTACATATTGCAAAATATCAAAAAATCTTGCAACCCTTACCGCATTTTCTGGTTCAAGTCCAGAAATTTGTACAGAAGTCTGAAGGAGGCCTAGAATCCCAGCATTCCATCCCACTGTGGCTTCTGACACACTTGCAGCTGGACTGATTATTCCCATCCTGGCCCACTGGATCTTAGGGGGGAAATATGTGTAATTCTTTCACAATAGGATATGTATTCAGAGGCATTTTCCAAATCAGAGAAGCTTCTCTCAGCCTCGGCTGAGCTTTTCAGTAAATTTACTCTGTGCAGAACAGCAAATAAAAAGAAAACAAAGCTGAAAGGAGCTGACCTCCAAAATCAGAGACCATTTCACAGCTTGCACAAACTCCTCTCCCCTTGTCTCGGCAAAGAGAGTTTAGATTTTATTTTTAAATCTGGGTCCTGTCTGTACTTTGAAAAGGGCCTGTTGTCCACCATGAAAACCAATGGCCACTCATCTACTGGGGTAGAAAATTATTTGACTTCTGGTCTAGAAAGGGCGAAATTGTTTCCAACACTAGTTAAAGAAAGAACGCTTTCTGTAAGAGAGACTGACAATTGGCTGGCCTGCATTACAAGAGCACCCATAGTTCAGATGTACAGTTTTGGACTACAGTGGTAGAAGGGAATGATGCAGCCAACTGAGCAGTATTTAGTATCTATTTTCTAACATTAAAAGCTGCAGGCAAGCTCCCTTTCACATTCTTTTCTCTGGGGCAAATAAATAACCAAAATCTCTGAAGCATGTCTACTCCAGATAACCTTGAGACAAAGCCAGAAGTTCCAAAGATAGCCAATTACTGTCGAAAGACGGTAGGCGAGATCCCCAGTTGGTGCAAACTGATGTACTGTAGCCCCCCTTTACGCCAACCAAGTATTGGGACCTGTATATTTTTGCTCTGAAATCTTATTTGATTCACATCAATCATCTTTTGGAAACTTGAATTTTGCATGGTAGTTTACAAGGCCAGCCATAGTAATTACTAAGGTCTTAGCTATCTGTTGTTTAGAGTCATAGATTTTCAGGCCAGAAGCTACCATCATTATCACCTAGTCAGACCTCCTGCCATCGCAGGCCACAGATCCTCCCCCACCCACTCCTGCAATAGGCCCATAACCATTGAAACATGGCTGAGTTACTGAAGTCCTCAAATCATGATAAAGACTTCAAGTTACAGAGAATCCACCATTTAGTAGGTTACTCTTTCAGTTATTCAGTGCCATTTTCTGTTACACTGTAAAGACTATTTCTGCAACTTAATGGACTAACAAAGATTCGATGATACTGTCTGGAATGGTAGAATCCCCAAACTGCAGCGAGATTACATTTCTTACTCTTCTTACCTGGATGACAATCTGAGGCTACATAGTATTTACTGTCTAGTTCAGAGGTGAGCAAACTACTGCCCACAGGCCACATTCAGCCTGCGGGACCATCCTGCCCGGCCCCTGAGCTCCCAGCCAGGGAGGCTAGCCCCTGGCCCCTCCCCCGCTGTCCCTCCTCCCTCGCAGCCATGCGAGCAGCAGAGCTTGCACCCACCCACCTCCCAGGCTGTCCAACAAGCCTGTCCTGCCACTCTGAACGGCCTGGTAAGGGGGCGGGGGGAGGGGGTTGGATAAGGGGGTCCTGGGGAGTAGTCAGGGGGTGGTTGTATGGGGCGGAGGTTCAGGGGGCAGTCAGGGGACAAGAAGTGGGGTGTTGGATGGGTCGGGGGGGGCTGTCAGGGGGCGGGGGTGTGGATAGGGGTCAGGGCAGTCAGGGGACAGGGAGCAGTGGGGGGTTGGATGGGTTGGGGGTTCTGAGGGGCGCAGTCAGGGGATGGGAAGTGGAAGGGGGTGGATGGGGGCAGGGCCCAGGCTGTTTGCGGAGGCTCAGCCTTCCCTACCCCGCCCTCCATACAGTTTCGCAACCCCGACGTGGCCCTCGGGTCACAAAGTTTGCCCACCCCTGGTCTAGTTAAACACCACTTTTCTTTTCCATATAAATACAGATCCTTATAAAGCTGGGTATGTTATATATTAGCTACGATTTCTGTGCACCTGCTCTTTCAATGTGCCTATTACTGTTACTTAGACTGTAGAAACAACCATCCCATTCCCAGCAACCCTGTGAAACAACATTGGTTTAAACAGTTACAATTTGGGAGTAAACCTGCCATGCAGAGCCCAACACACATTATGGAATTCAAACTCAATGCTATAGTGAATTCCCAGCCTTGGTACTTATGTGGCTACAGCACGTAAAATATACTTTATAACAACATTTAATTTGATATAGTATCCTTCATGAAGGGCATTACAAATTGCTTCAGACAGAGTGAATCACTCATAGCTAAAGTAACAAGGGAAGGTTTTGAAAGAAAAATCATTTGAAAGGGAAAGTAATGCAGATTTTAGGACTGGAAGTTTTAATGGTAATGCACACTAGAGAGTAATAGCATTTAGAAAAAGAATTACATTAATGATACTATCTTTCCAATAGGGACAGTCATAGAGAAAGAGATTTCTGTTAAGTTTTTGCTTCTACACTCTGAGGGTGAAATTCACCCCTATACAAAGGTCCAGAACAAAACTTATATACTAGTTAAGACCCACATTAGCCCTATTTTGAGAATTTAAGTGGTGGGTGAATTAGAGCTCGTTAAATATTGTAAAAACATACCTTTCTGTGAGCATTTTGTCAAATGAGGAGATGGATTTTTATTTGACCTGTTAGTAGCCACTATAACATTCACCATCTGTGACCATTCATATATATCAAGTTTCATTTATGTCAAAGTCCACGTAAAGAGAGTTTCAGATCTAGAGATTCATAAAATCAAGAAATAAAATTTGTTTTGTAATCAGACAAAATTCATTAGGGGAGGAAGTGGAATAAGTTTATAAAGGTTAGTTATGTCCAACTGAAGAACAGAAATAATGTCATGTGAATTAGGGGCCAGATTTTCAACAGAGTTTAGGACCAGATTTTCACTCACACACACCCACCCACCCACCCACCAGTGGAGTCAGATTTTCAAAAGACCTGAGCTCCCATTTAGGCACCTCAGCAAATTTTCAAAAATCCTCAGCACCCACTGTGCCAAACATCTTTGAAGATCTGGCCCATTATTTTGATGCCTAAGTGCGAGCTGAGCTCTTTTGAAATCTAGCACCATTTGTAGTTGCTGAAATCTTTGAAAATCCAGGCCTAGCTGACCAGTAAATGTTAAATATCAAATAATCTACTGAACATCTACAATGAAACATTCACAAACAATCCAGAGCTTCTTAAATTATACAGAAAGCAAATTCAAATACCAAACATATTTTAAAAGGTTGATTTTTTTCTCGACAAATCTGTAAATAGAAAAGAGTCTAAAATCATTTAAAAAATTGTTTGTTACAGGTACCGGCTCTACATGTGTGGTACCTGATTGTTTGCATAAACCTGTTAAATCAGAAGACCTAAGTCTCCTGAATTTTTCTAAATACTAATAATTTAGGGTAAGATTTGAAAAGTGAAATTGACTGGATGGACAAAGGAGGGACAGATTTTTTCCGAACAGATAAGGAAGTACAAGTGAAAAAGCAACTCCTAACTACAGAGCCAGCGAAGTGGCCACCTTGAATAAACAGATAGTAGTATATTTTGGAATGTAGTTTGAGAAGCAGGATGAAGTAGTTCATCAAAACCAGGAGGACAATTCTGAACTGATTTCTGAAGGAATCTGCTTAAGGTGACAGGAGTTACATTCAAACATACAACAGATCTTTCCAAGTTTCCCTTTTTTGCATTTTAGACATTTTTAGTCACTTTTACTACTCACTGAGAAGAGAAAGAGTTCAGAACACCTTCAAAAATTCAAACTATGTTTTCAGTGTTTAGCGCACAAAGACAGGTTGGGATGGCACTAATATACTCCTCAGCAGTATCTGGAGCTGTCCAACATACAGCATGAAAGCTATCCGAGCAGTGGATGTTTCACAGTTCAGAGCAACTGACTCTGCGTTCCCCCTTGTGGTCCAGCAAGGATATCCCCTCTTAGGCTTCTGACTCCCATGTCTCCCTCCCTGACCAGGGTTTCTACAGGCTGCATAGTTCCCTGCCTACACTGTGAATTCCCCCATCAAGACAATTGTCTCTAACAAGAAAAGGAGTACTTGTGGCACCTTAGAGACTAACCAATTTATTTGAGCATGAGCTTTCGTGAGCTACAGCTCACTTCATCAGATGCATATCGTGGAAACTGCAGCAGACTTTATATATACACAGAGAATATGAAACAATACCTCCTCCCACCCCACTCTCCTGCTGGTAATAGCTTATCTAAAGGAATCATCAGGTTAGGCCATTTCCAGCACAAATCCAGGTTTTCTCACCCTCCACCCCCCCACACAAATTCACTCTCCTGCTGGTGATAGCCCATCCAAAGTGACAACTCTTTACACAATGTGCATGATAATGAAGTTAGGCCATTTCCTGCACAAATCCAGGTTCTCTCACCCCCTCACCCCCCTCCAAAAACCCACCCCCATACACACACAAACTCACTCTCCTGCTGGTAATAGCTCATCCAAACTGACCACTCTCCAAGTTTAAATCCAAGTTAAACCAGAACATCTGGGGGGGGGGGGTAGGAAAAAACAAGAGGAAATAGGCTACCTTGCATAATGACTTAGCCACTCCCAGTCTCTATTTAAGCCTAAATTAATAGTATTCAATTTGCAAATGAATTCCAATTCAGCAGTTTCTCGCTGGAGTCTGGATTTGAAGTTTTTTTGTTTTAAGATAGCGACCTTCATGTCTGTGATTGCGTGACCAGAGAGATTGAAGTGTTCTCCGACTGGTTTATGAATGTTATAATTCTTGACATCTGATTTGTGTCCATTTATTCTTTTACATAGAGACTGTCCAGTTTGACCAATGTACATGGCAGAGGGGCATTGCTGGCACATGATGGCATAAATCACATTGGTGGATGTGCAGGTGAACGAGCCTCTGATAAGCTATTACCAGCAGGAGAGTGGGGTGGGAGGAGGTATTGTTTCATATTCTCTGTGTATATATAAAGTCTGCTGCAGTTTCCACGATATGCATCTGATGAAGTGAGCTGTAGCTCACGAAAGCTCATGCTCAAATAAATTGGTTAGTCTCTAAGGTGCCACAAGTACTCCTTTTCTTTTTGCGAATACAGACTAACACGGCTGTTACTCTGAAACCTGTCTCTAACAAGTCTCCTTTGCTTTCACTTCTGAAACAGTACACTGCATAATTGCCCACAGTTACATTACCACACAGCTCTTTTTAAATAAACGCATTTATTCTACGCTAAAAACATTACAAGCATATTAAAACAATAAAAGAACCTTTACAAATGCTAATAAGCTTGCCAGAGCTCACTGTTCCCCTCCCACCCCCCATCTATAAGAGCTCTGGTCAATGTCAGTCCTTCCAATCCTTCCCTAAGAATTCTGTCCCCCCGCCCCCTTGGACAGAAGGTCCTGTCCATTTGCCGGATCAGAAAGAAGCCCTAGAGTCAGTTTAAACCCAAGCTCTTTAACCAAAAGCCCTTTCTTTGTCTGTCAGTCTCTGGAGCATTCACTCTGAAGTAGTACAAGTAAGTCTCACCATGTGGTAGTACCCCTCAGGAGGTGTTAAAACCTGAGTAAATTTGCTTAATCACGCCCCACTGTTCTCAATTCTTGGAGGGCCTGTGGTTACCCTCCCCTGTGGATTTATATGTAATCCCTGGTCCATAATAATACATAAACTTAATACAGTACAATCTCCCCAAGATATTGCAAGAAATTGCCATATCTGTCACAGTATGCATGCTCTGTTTTGAAAGAGGCTTCCAGAACCCAGAGAAAGAGATGTAACAGGACTGTTTATCTCAACTGATTCATGTAAAAAGAAGATACATGAACAACACAATCAGCACCCAACAAATGATGCTGTTAATTTGTTAATGTCATCCACCAACCTGACTCTCTGTGATAGATGCAAGAGAGTTAGTCAACTGCTAATACATTCCAAAATGTTTCAGCTGTAGAATCTAAATGACAACGGAAGAATAGGTTGTTTCCTCCCTCCCTCCTCCCACTAATACAGAATAAGTCTAGTAGTACTTGAAAGATGTTTTCTGCAAGTTTAAGTTGCAAAGCAGCTCCTTCCCTTGCAGCAGAAGCAATGCTAACATAATCCGGATATTTGTTTCATCAGAGCAAACACCACCACTCCCATTAGGCTCTTCTGCATTCAGCCAACTGTAGTTTCCATCTTCACCTAGAGTTATTCTAGGTCTTCCAGCTACTGTTATGCTATACTGAAGCAGCTCCACCAGTGACCGCAACAGTGAGAGAAAGGGCATAGGCGTTAGTACCATGCCGTCATATAAAATGACATGGCGGCATAGATACAAGTGACTGCTCTTCACTAGCGTTCACACCATTGCTGCCGCTTCAGTAGTAGTTTTACAGTGAGAGAACTGAAAAAAGATGCCAGGTTAGTCAAGCCCAGAAGGAGCAATTTTCATTACAGAAATTTCAGTATGGAGGAGGTAATTTGTCATAGCTTGGCTGCCACCATCCTTACTGGGATAGATTGGAACTCAGAAGACTTCAGCTGCAATTTGTTTTTGCTTGCACTGAAGAATACCAGATAGAGTAAATAAAACTGACCCTTCCTCTGTCCAAAGTGATCTGCCATCTACTGTGAGTTCATAGCAGTGCCATTGTACAAGCATATTCCTGGTTGTTCTACTTTACTTTCCATTCAGCACCAAATTGCGCTTCTATTAAGCAGGAATAATAACAGTTAAAAGTGTGTGTGTGTGTGTGTGTGTGTGTGTGTGTGTGTGTGTGAGATTTAGTGTTAAAAATGCTGCTTTCCTCCAAGATATGAATAGTCAGGTCTTCCTCCAAATGTGCACTATATTAAGATAGAAGCATAACCCTGATAGAACAGCAGTTAATGGTAGAGTTGCACCAAGGGCAAGAATACATAGAAAGCAATAAATAAGTATTCAGAAGTATATTTCATTATTTTAAACATTTGCATAATCTATATTTATACGACAACCAGAACCGTTGGCATCTGTGCACGTCCTAGTGTACGTGCCCCATTTTATTTGTAACTTAGGACATCTCCAGAAAATTCCTGAGCAAGTGAGAAAGGGTAGGAAGAAAAGATGGAGAGGGCACTGGACTGGGATTCAGGAGAGCTGGGTTCAGTTCCCAGCTCAGCCACAGACTTCCTGTGTGGCCTTGAGCAAGTCACTTTCTCCCATCCCTTGGTCTTCCATCTACACAATGGCATTGTACTTCCCTACCTCAGAGAGGTGCTGTGAGGATAACATTCATTAGCAGTTGTTTAGAGACCAGATACTACCATGAGGAGGACCATATAAATATAAACAATTCATGTACTGGATCCCACTATCCCACTTTAAATATTGAGTTCCAGAACTCCCCCATTTCCCCCCACAAAATGGACTCCTGGGGAATAGCTGGATGGAAGGAAGATTATCAGACCATTAAATGGATTGTGCTTTCGCAATGCTATGCACTGACAGCATGTACATGCCAGCATCTGCCAAAAGTTTCAGATCCATAAACTGAGGCTGACATTAAAAAAAAATCTCAAGAGTATTTCACAGAATTCACAGTAGTTAGAGGAAGCTTGAATGGTTTCCCTGGTCATACAGACACCTGCAAAAGACCTGATTTCACAGCTAATCTGTGAATAACCTGATCACCATTTGCTCTGCGAGCAGTACATCACATTGGAAAGCTTTTCCCAGCTGAAAATAACCCTATGTCTTTGCAGTTTTTCAATGGGCTAAATTTGACTTTCCAAAGTTTTGCATTTTTAAAACGTAACCCAATACAATAGAGAGAAATACTGTCACAGGCTACAGAATCCTTCACACACATTTGACTGTAGTTGCAGGGAACTAGAAAGTACTTAACCAAGAGCTAGGGAGGGAGAGAGAGAGAGAGATTTAAAAATGTTTAACTGAACCACAGTGCAAAATTCAGAATAAAAAAAGCTAAACAATATGTTAAAATTTTCACAATACAGCCTCTATCTGTGTCCAATGCACCCTTCATGCAAACTCCGAAATGGTGACATCAGCTAGTATAATTGTAGGAGACTTTGTTAATCATACATCTTACCCCAATCTTCTTCACTTCCACAGAACATGCCAAATTACATAAGCGTATGTGGTTCAAAGAGGCGGTCCAGTGGTGGCCATCCCAGCCACGATCCACGCTTTGAAATTGAGGAGCACATCGCAGAGGAGCTGTCAGTTTTAACATGCACAAAACCCTAAAAAGTTAGTCAAATACGGTGGGTAATTCCCCAAGTTTATATAACAGAGTCTGATGGGAGGAGGCTAGCGTGCTTAGAATAAAATATTGCTCCCTTTAAGAGATTTCTATAAATCATTGTTAGCTTTGTTGTGAAACAAGGGAAACAGTGGAGAACATGCTCTATTTGCAATCAAAGTAAAAAGGAGTCTAAATAATTGATCTTGTACCCCATAGTAGGCATCTGGATAGTATTTCTGAAAGATGCTGAATGAAGCCAAAAATCAAAACATGTGTATTTATGTTTTGCAATCAACAGCAGCCAAAAACATAAAATTCTAAAAGCCATAACAGGCTTGAAGTGTGAGATGTAAAGGCAAGGAGGGGCATTAACAAGGAGGAAGGTCCAGGTGTGAATGTGTGCAAGGAGGGGGTCAGCAGGGGCTACAGTAGATTCAGGGAGACTGTTACCCTCTGAAGAGCAAGTAAGGGGCAGAAATGAAAAGGCTTTCATTAATCCGTTTTGCAGAAAGGGAAGTTAAGGTGAGCACTCTGCCACTGTGGACAGCTAGAAAACTCAAGGAATAATTTACCCTGGTTGGCCTTTCAGATACTGGGGCAAAGAAAACAGGAGGGAATCAGGAAGTATAACTGAACTTTTAACTTATATATAAGTGATATGACCAAAATGACATGCTGCAAGTTAATTTATGCCGACAACCTTGCATTAATGACACAAGTTGTAACACTCAAGGAAGTGGAAGACACCGTTAATGCTAAAAAGATGGAAAATTACTTTAGGTACTGGCAGCTCTGACCCAATCTATCAAAAACAGTGTCCTCAGCTTTCCATCTCAGCAATTCTGAAGCTAAGAGAATGCTGAACATAAACTTCTGTGGCAAGGCAATCACCCACACTCCGAACCCCTGCTACCTAGGGGTCACTCTCGATCACAGCCTTACCTATCAATATCACTTGAAACAGGTACACCATAAAACGAAGAGTTTCATCAATATCATCCAAAAGCTAGCAGGTTCTAACAGGGATTGTGATGATCAAATGCTATGAACAGCAAAGCTGAATTTAGTTTATTCCACAGCCGAGTAGCGCACACCAGTTTGGAGAAGAAGCTTGTACATGGTCCTTGTCAATACCCAGATAAATGCGGCTATGAGACTTGTAACAGGCACCCTGAA
The DNA here is from genome assembly GCF_965152235.1 of Eretmochelys imbricata. NCBI lineage: Eukaryota > Metazoa > Chordata > Testudines > Cheloniidae > Eretmochelys > Eretmochelys imbricata. The sequence continues at coordinate 75,165,905 of NC_135578.1, forward strand.
GCTGACCCCACTGTCTCGGCTTTCAGTCCTCACAAACGTCCTTCCTTCAACCATCCAGTAAGAGATGGCTACCTTGCGTAAGTACAAGAAAGTTCTCACTAACCAAAAGCTCCTGCTCTGTTGTTCTCCAACCTTGCATTCACCAGAAATCCTGCTGGCCATTCTGGTTGGCTGGAGAAGCTCTGCTGTCATCCAGCTTCAACCCAGAAGGCACCTGTAAGATACAATGGACAGGGTCTGATGTAAACAACAAGCTCCTTATAGATGATCCCACCATAGAACTGCCTGGGTTTTTTTGCTCTGCTGAAGACACTGGACAACCATCAACCATATTACAATGTTACATGGAAGATGAATGTGCCTGATGCACAAGTGAAGAATCAAGAATTCACCCCAGTGCAAATGTGCAGACCTCCAAACCATCAAACATATTGTGAACAAACACCCCATAATTTCATTTCCAGGAAGCATAGCAAAAATGCATGCTACATCTCCTGAAGCCCCCAAATGGATTTCAAACCTATTAACTTATAAATGTTGCTATTTCCCTATGAAAGAAGAACAAGAAGTCTTTTGCATATTGGTAACCCTTGTCCCTATTCCATGCACCAAATTAATCTGATTTTCAAAGAATGAAAAATTAAAATGACTGTCATCAGCAGAGTTCTACCATGGATTAATTTGGTCTCAGAGGTTTGTGAATCTTATCTCCTCCCATTAGTAACCAATTACAAGTATTTAATTACCCTTTATTTCAATGGTTTTCTATTTTTCAGTCATGAGGAAATCCACGAAAGGTAAAGGTTTAGTTTGATTTAAGGACCAAAAGTTCTGAGGTTTAATCAAAGTTAGCCAGTCTTCGAGGGTGTGCAAAACTGTGATTGGTAATTTCACAAAAACAAGTTCTTATGAGAGAGTCAGTACTTCCTGCTGGGAAGTACAGCAATTTTCTGTCAAAACTCTTTCTCAGAAGAAAATTAGGTTTTCAACTGAACAAAACTTTTCATGAAGAGTGTCTGTTTTCCTTGAACTTTTTTTATTTTGGGCAAAAAAACCCAAAATCCTTTTTACTGAAAATCAGTTTTCAGTTTTTGGCCAAATGTTCTTGATTGCCAAATATCAAACACTTCCAGTTTTCAGGGTTTTGATGAAAACACAAAGCTTTCTGTGGAAAAAAAAATTCTCTACAGTTCTACTTATGCTGGACCAGAAATATTGCAGGAAAAGACTCTTTTCTTGACATTTTTGAACTTCCACTTACAGACTTGTCCAAAATCAAGATTCACATAGATGAGGAAATTGGATAACAAGAAAACTAACCAGGACTTTAATCAAGACTTGGTGGGGAATGAATGTTCTTATTTTAATGGAATCAGCTCACTCATCATGGTCAGAATTATCTCCTTTAACACATGGGGAGAGGATGGAGGATTACTGTTTTCTTTATGATAGGTAGATGTGTGCCTGCTACTTGTTGGGGTGCGGGAGGGAGGAATTAGCCTTGTAATATTTGGATTTAGGATAATATAGACTAGAATATAATAGTTATGGGAAAATTTGAGATGAAAACTTTTGGTGGGTAATTCTCTGGAGATATAGGGCTGTTTACTGAGCATCTGCAGTTACAGCTGAAGTCATTGCGAGTTACAGGTATCCAATACTTTATCATCTGACCAACGGTGTCCTTTTGAAACACCAAGGAGAAGAGGTGGTTTCCCCTAGATTTACACCAGGTTATTTCCCCACACTCTCACTATATTAAATAATAAAATAGTTATAATACACACAAATTATTTATAATTCTAGTAATTTAAAAAATCTAACATGTTGGTTAGCAGGATACAGAACAACCATAATACAGTTCTGTAAGGGATGAATTATTGCAATTATGAAATCTAGCAATTATATAGAACTGTGTGTATGTATCATATGCATTATTGCATGCTTGTTTGTACTAAGTGGCAATATTAACCAGAGCTCTCTTGCATGGAAGACATTTTGCATTAGTTATCCACAGACCAGTGTAATGTAAAGAAGAGTGACAGTGAAGAAAAGACAAACAGATTCAGAGAACCCCTGGTAGTTCTTGAATTAGGGTTAGAAGAATGGTGATGTTATGTTACTGAGATTTTTCTAATAGGAATAAGGGATGTAAGCTCTCCACTCCCTGAATTTCAGTGGAAGTTTGGCACCTAACCCATTTAGGTGTTTAGGTGCCTTTGGAAAGCCCAGTCTTCATTTTTGTTTTTAAATATTTAGAGCTTCGTTAATTCCTGGGCAACCCTGTAATGGGGTAAATAAATCAACATAGGTCTTTAGTTGCACCTATTCACTGATGACTTTCTGAACAACAGGTTTGTGCCTCATATTATCCTTTAACAATAAGAATAAAAGCAAAAATAAAATTAGTACTCTCAGCAAGAATGAGATAAAAACTGGGAGACAGAGACACAATTTTGGAAGAGGCCCAGCATCTGCAGTAAGGTAACACTCTCGCTAGTTCACGTTTACTTGCACAAATTAAGCCTATGGCAAATGTAGACAGGTAAAGGGCAGAACTTCTGGATTCAAGTCCACCAGTGATACATTAGGTGACAAACTACGGGGCTAGAAATGAATAAATTATATCATCATCATCATCAGTGACTGTATGCATGTAGGTGACAGGCTACTAAATTAATACTTACTTTTTTCTAGGGGGAAGTTGATTACACATTATCTGGACAAACTTTTTAAATTACAGGTTTCTTTTTAATTAAATTAAATTACAGGGTTTTTTTCTTTTTAAATTACAGTTATCACCACTTACTGATGCTAATTAAGGAGCTAATTAATTTTTCACAGTACAAAGTCCTTCCTGATACAGGGAGGCAGGTGGTATTGTGAGTAGTGGGTTAGTTGCTGTGATTAATGGTTTGGCTGAGGTTGGATAAACACTCAAGAAATTCATGTTTATCTGGAGATTATCTAAACATTTTTGGTCAAGATATCAGGCTTGGAATGGCACAGGAAGTAGCTGTCTCACACCATGTTCAGAACCTCCTGGACTTAGGTTAGAAAACCCAAGAATAGTTTGGTTTTCTATGGGTTTGGAAGTGGAAAACATACAACAAAAACGAAGTGTTCAGAGGCCTGAAAATACATATTTTCTAAAGGCTCTTCTCATTTTTTTAATCCTCAAAAGGGATTCAAGTTTAGTCCAAGTACTAGACAAAGGTTTACGTTGGTATTGATTCATAGGGACATAATAATTGCCATACCAGATCAGACCTGTACTCCATCTGATCCAGGATCTTGTTTCACGCAGAGACTAGTACCTAAAACTTCAGTAGAAGTTGCAAGGACCCCTATAGTGGGCAATTATGAGATAACCTTCTCACAAGGGAAGCTTCTAATCCCTGTCAGTTAAGAGATTGGTTTTTGACGAGAAGCAAGAGGGGTTATAGCCCCTCAATATAATAATAATCCTGTCTAATGTAACTGTATATGTTCTCATTATCCATAGAAATGTCTAATCCTTCTCTATTTTAATTCTACTACGTGTTCTTAAGCCTCAGTGAGTTCCACTAGTTAATTATCTGTTGCGTATAAAAGTTTCAATTTACTCATCTCAAATTAATACTCTGGAATTTAAATACTGCTTTAGGTCACAGGTCAACTGCATTTAGCAAATTTGAGGTATTTCAATTTTTGTTGCATCCAAAAGGTATGTTCTTATTCTGCTCCGTTTAAGACACCTTGCAAAGGCCTGATTTTCAGAAAGTGCTGAGCACCCATCCTCCAAAAACCAGACACCCAAATATTAAGATATCCAAAATCACTAGTCACTTTTAAAAACTGAGTCAGAGATGCCTTTGTCTAATAGTTGAATAGCATATACGATGTAGCCCAGGCCTGAAATGCATCAGCAAAGCTCTTGGGGGAAATCTACCTGCACTGCATCTCTTAAGTACCAAACTGACTTTTTTTAATAAATGAAATTCCTGTTGCCATATTCAAAAAGAAAAAAAAATACCTTTAATTATATAGTTGGTGCCACAGATGACAAACATTAGGTAATAAAAATATGTCTGCACATTTCTAACTAGCAGAATATTTCTGGAAATTAGTTTCAGCAGTAGTCAGGAACTGTATTATATAAAAGGGCTAAAGCAACTCCTTGCTCCTTTGTTGTTATGCAAGATTTTAAAGAAAATGCATGTATGTTCTGTTATTTCACACTTCCAGTCTCCTTGCCACACTAGGATGCAATGTTGCCATTGAAATGTTGGCAGAGGCACAATTTTAAGATGGAATAATTCACAAGTAATGCCACACATTGGAATTGCAGATGAAAGACCTTGAAATGCTTAAGGGCTGGAAATATTTATGCAGTTTGTATATGAGGACTTCCAGCCATTGCCTGATTTATTCTTCTTTGCCAACCAGGAAAGTCCTTTGAAATGAAATGTGGACTCTAAAAGAATGGCTACCATTCCATCTAGCAATATAATGTTTTGGAGTGAGAGTAGACTGCTATTTTTATTCTCTCTCTCCCCTAGAAATAAATAAATAAATACAGATTGTTTTGCTTACGTAGTCTCTGGCTTCATTAGAACTTTAGTCCTTGGAATTTTGAGTCAAGTTTGCTGATGAAAGGCTACCACCACTTTTACTGAACTATGAAATGCTGCCTGTGACAGATATGGCAATTTCCTGCAATACCCTTGAAAAAATCTTATAGTATTAAGTGTATGTGTTATTGTGGGCCAGGATTGCATATAACCTCTCCAAGGGGGAGAGGAGATATGAGGTCTGGAAGTCTAAAGGATGATACTAAAAATATGCCAAACAAGAATGGACTTTGGGGACAATAGATATGAAGGGGATTTCCTGGGGAATACCTAGGGAGAGATTAATAAAAATTTTCCAAGTCTGATTATGCAAAAACCCAGCCTTTTGAAACTACACCTTGAGGAGTGTGTCATAGTCTGCAGATTACTTGTTCCCATAGACTGGAGATCACCTGCCCAAGCTGTGTAAAGAAATGGCTTAACTGCCCAGCCAGGGTTCTGGTTCTGAATCTGAGACAGCTATGAACTTGTTGTGGGTTTTGAAGGACTGACACCTACCAGAGCCATAGAGTTAAAGGTGACCTCTGGTGAGCTTTTTCGTATGTGTGCAGATTCTTTTATTGTTTTATTATGTTTTTTCTGTAATGCTTTCACCTCAAAAATAAATGTGGGTGCTTAGAAAGAGCTGTGTGGTAACTTATAACTGCCTGCAATACATTGGTCAGAGCCTCTAGAGGGAAAAGCAAAGTGTAGTACCTGACCTTTCAGGCAGTCTGGCTTGCTGGGGATATCACAGTGTAGGCAGGGAACTGTGAAGCCTTAATGATTCCCCGGTCAGGAGGTCAGAGTGCCACCCAGCAGAGGTGATGTCTGGAAGCCAGAAGCCTAACAGTGGATGCCCTTGGTGGACCATGGAAGGGGAAACACACATACAGTTGCCCTGAAACTCTGACTCTGCCGACCACACCAAATTAAAATATGGCTAGTCTCTCAAAGGTGACTGTAAAAACAACAGCATGCTTATTATCCCTCAGTGCCTTTCAGAACAAGTTTGCTCAATTCACAAGTAAAAAGATGATTTTCCTAACTGCCAGCCCTGAAAATTCAAGCTGTGTTGAGTCAAACTGCATTCTTTCAGACTTACTGCATCAACAACAGCAATAAATATTGGGGAGTAGTAGAGTTACCAGTTCTGCTAATGATATGCAAGGCAGAATAGACGCCAACTCACTCTTTCAGAGCTGTGCTGACTCTGCAATGCTCACAGGAGTAAAAAATGGTAAAAAAAAAATATTTTTGTCAATAAAATAATCAGACATGATTTAGAATACACAGAAGCATTGACCTGATCTGGAAGAAAATGCTATTTTATTTTTAGTCACCTTTCTGACTTTATGTGCAATTTATACTTGAGCAGTTATTAGCAATAAAGAAAATAGAGGCCCTTCTCTTGAAATGATAGTTATTATGGAAGGCAGTGTTAGTACAGGCAGTTATTCATAAACCTTGATTGAGACATGAGGCTCATTAAATTATTTTTGTTGTTAAAATAAAACTAAATAAAAATGGGTGCGTGGAGCCAGGATCAGCCTCAACTCTGTCCACTGTAAGTGACTGCCTGGGATCCTGCACTTCTGAAAGCACCTGCCCAGATCTGGCAACTCATAGGTTAGCCAAATCAGCAGTGGGACTGGAGGGGATGACAGATGACCAGCTACATTCTCCCTGAGGAAACTGGACCAGAGGGTAGGGCATCATCGTCATAGCAAATCCCAAAGGCATGTCACCTCCTTGTAGTTCAAGCACCACTCTGATCGATCTCTAGCTAGATTCTTAAGGTGGTCTGGGTTGATAATCATTACTAATGATCTTACTGCACCACTGAAGTTTTTGGCACCCAAGTGACCACCAGCCATGTAGCGGCATTCCTTGGTAAACATGCTTTTGAATTCATTAGGGCAGCTAGTCACCATCTAGTCTCTTCCTCTTTTTTGACAGATGGGAGCAAAAAGAAAAGCAATTCACAGTCCTACCCTCCAGCCTAGAAACCAGACTCCTTGTCTATCACAAAACTGGCCCTACATGAATATGGGTAAAACTGTAAAGTTAAAAGCACTGGTCTGATTTCACTATAAAATGCTGTCACCAATCCCTGTGGGTTCTGTTGTTTCAGATTTTTGATAGACACCGTTGTCGAGATTGAAAATTTCTGAAAGTTCTCATCATTTTGTACCTAATTTACTGGAGGGAACAGGCGACCCTTTTATAATATATTGCTTATCTAATCTTTTTCCTTGTTCTTGCGTTGGGAGAAGGGCTGCCCGCTATGACTTGGAGAAAAATTTTAGAAAACCACGATGCTGGGTGGAAATGAAAAATGTAGGAGTAATTTATTTGGGAATAATACTGTGCATTAAGGAGACAAATATGACAATATTGATTCTACTTTCTTCCTTGCAACATTAGATTACGCTGGCTCTGTGATTATATTCCATTATAAATATGCATTAGTATTCCCTCTCTCTGGCCATATAACATTCCAGTTATTAGTACATCCACACTGAGAACTGTGTCCAGTTTTTGGTGCCAGGGTGTAAAAATACATTAAGAAACTGCAGGAAATTCAGAGAAAGGTAAGCAAAATGGAGGAGGACTTGAAAAAATTCTCATACCAGTATGAGCCAAGACTGAGAGAATTACACAAGTACGATTTAGGGAGAAAGGAGACTGTTAATTGACATGAGAAATGTATCTAAACAGCTTACAATATTTACCTGTAGGAATAGTTAGATAAGAGAATAGTCTTCCAAAGCCATTTATAAAAGCTCTGTCACTGGAGATATTCCAAGGTAGAGTAAAGCCCTTGTGAATATTCAGTAAAGATGCTCTTGCATATTGCATGGGGTGGACTGCCAGATCTTTTCCACCTTAATAACTGTGACTACTGTACCTTAAAAAGTTTGAACTGTGATCCTTATGCATAACTATGCCTCTGTTAAAAATGAAAATTTAATTCACAAGAAATGAATCATCAGTTCTGAGCAAATAGATGTTCTCCCAATACTTGAGTTTTCACCATCTTAACCCTGTCCCTTTATGAATTATGAAGATATGCCTTGTATTTGGCACCACTTCAGGACCATAAGTACAACTCAGAGCACAAAGCTGAGCAGAAGCAGAAATATACTTTAGCAATGCCTTTTTATTCCCAGGAAATTAGCAAACAGAAGATCCTTGGACCCACTTGAAACTAATGCAAAAATAAAACTGTATTACATGAAACTCTTCATCATTTTATATTCCAAAGCAGACTAAAAAGCAATTTATTTGCATAAAATATACTCTAAAAAGAACTTGTGAAAGGTACCAGATTGACAGCACTAGAGTCTGAAGTGCTCTATCAGTAGAATAGATTCATGAGCAAAGGCGGAGGAAATTTGCTTGCATGGTTACATCTCTAGTGCACCTCATTGATTCCTGACAGGAAGAGACCAGCTCAAGTGTTGAAAGGGTAGGGTTAGTTCCAGCATTCATCCAAACCTTCCCATCTCTGTTTAAAATGCCAAGAGGAGTGTAAGTATATACCAGTTGCAATGTGGGTTCCTATTAATTGGGAATTTGTGAAATGAACTGGTGGTCTTAATCTAAGGCCGCTCAGTAGGTAACTTTTGGTCACTACTAGCCTGGGATGAATTCAAAGCAATGGCCATTTTCAGTCTTTAGTCTTATAATGTAACAAATGATATACTAGTAGTACACTGTGTGATGCTGGTGTAACCCACACACCTTCTGGGTGTGGTGTTCTAGTGGCACAAGACCACTTAGAGAGAGAGAGATAACATGGGTTTGCTCTACAGCCTTAGCTAACAGCCCATGGGCTTTTAGCTCATGCAGCAGAGGCTCATATGCACTAAGCTCCAGAGGTCCCAGGTTCAATCCCGCCTGTTGACAAACAGGGTCTCTCGGTGTTACACTGGCAGCCCAGGTGCCAGCTCCTGTCAAGACTGCAGGCATTAGCTAAGTAATGACAAACATAGCTGGAGACCAGACTAGTTCACATGTATGTTAGTTTTACTCAAAATAGGTATTCATTTTTTTAAGAATGTATTTAGTGTTTAGACTCTATAAAATGCTTGTAAGATGCTGCATGCATTAGTCTCACTTGTAATGTCTGTATTCCATGCTATAAGAAAATATGTAAGTTTTACTTTATAACTTTGAAAGTGTTTTCTCTGAACTTGTGAACCCAGGCATGGGAATCATTCACACACACACACACACACACACACACACTCTCACACCCCACCCATTCAGGAGGACTACCAAAATTTAACTTGGCCATTATAAGACAAAAGCTTTGTTAATTGCCCCATCCACCCATAGAGAAGTACATGCAGAAGGCCTTGTCCCACTGCTTTGAATGCTGGAAAAGGGAAATAAAAAAAGTTGATGTGAAGATTTTTTGATCTCTTTGATGTTTGAACTCTCACAGGACCAGAGAAACTAAACTGAAGCCAAAGATCCCCAGGGGTTACCTCTTGGGTCTGCCCTGAAAGACGCTCTGAATTGACAGATCAGTACACTCTGTCACTCTTAGATGGTAACTCATATGTATGTATATGTTTGCTTGCTTTAACCTGTAAATAAATCTCTCATTTCCTTTTCCTAGTTAATAAACCTTTAGATAGTTTATTAAGGGATTGGCTACAGGGATTGTCTTTGGTGTAAAATCTTGAATACCAATGGTGTCTTGGAACCAGGAGCAACCTGAATACGGTGTGATTTTTGGTGTAAGTGGCCATTTATCACTAAATCCAATCTGGGTGGCAAGATAGACTAGAGTGTCTAAGTGGTCTGTAAAAACAACAAGGAGTCTGGTAGCACCTTAAAGACTAACAGATTTATTTGAGCATAAGCTTCCGTGGGTAAAAACCTCACTTCTTCAGATGTGACTCCATGGGGAGACTGTTATAATGATCCTGGAGTTCACATTTGTTAGTGACTTGGTGAAATCGGATTATAGAGCATACCGCTAGTTTGGAGTGTCTGCCCTGAGGCAGGCACTCTAGGTAGGGTGACTTAGTGACAATATAGAGAAATGCAATAGGCCTTATGGACACAGAAATAGCTCATATACTGTTTTGGACATTAGAAGCTCCTCATTCAACAAAAGCAATTAAACACATGCCTAACTTTAAATACTCCATTGGAATTTACTACATCTATACAGTAAGCAGTAATCATGAAGAAGATATTGTGACAGGGTCGGGCCAGATGGCTAAAGGAGAGTAATAGAAGGCAGATATATTAGCCCCAGATTAAGTAGGTCCCTTTTCCCTGGGTAAGGTAACAAGGAAGGTTCCAGAACAATCAGGAACCTTCTGGAGACAATTAAGACAGGCTGATTAGAACACCTGCAGCCAATCAAGAAGCTGTTAGAATCAATTAAGGCAGGCTAATCAGGGCACCTGGGTTTAAAAAGGAGCTCACTTCAGTTTGTGGTGCATATGTGAGGAGATGGGAGCAAGAGGCACTAGGAGCTGAGAGTGAGAATGCGGACTGTTGGAGGATTGAGGAGTACAAGCATTATCAGACACCAGGACGAAGGTCCTATGGCGAGGATAAAGAAGGTGTTGGGAGGAGGCCAGGGGGAAGTAGCCCAGGGAGTTGTAGCTGTCGCACAGCTGTTCCAGGAGGCACTCTAGACAGCTGCATTCCACAGGGCCCTGGGCTGAAACCCGGAGTAGAGGGCGGGCCCAGGTTCCTCCCAACTCCTGGTCAGACACAGGAGGAGTTGACTGTGGGTTCATGAAAATGGCCAAACTGAGGGCTGCCGTGAAGCTCCAAGGTGAACAAATCCGCCAATAAGTGCAAGACCCACGAAGGTAGAGGAGGAACTTTGTCACAATGCTTAATCTGAAATAATAGTCACAGAAATATATGTATTTTGTATGGACATGTTTAAATGCGCAGAGACAGGGTGTTTGCTTGCAGTTAAACTTGTGTTCCCCTGCCCCTCCATGAACTTTTAACTAATGACTTTGCCCAGAGAAGAGTAGCTCACTTGACAGCACACACAGACACTAGATGGTCTGATTGCAAACTTTAATGGAAGGTTCCAATTTAAAGTCTGCTTTATTTATTTCATTGCACCACAGTAGTCAGGAACGAATGTAATCTCACACATCTGAAAGTAGATTTTCTCCTTCTCTATTAATATTGTCAATGACATAAACAGCCGAGAGTTTATTCCAGCAAGAGTTGCTATGCTCATCATTGGCCAAAGAAAAGGCAAACTAAATGTATTTCTGAATAATCTTCAAGGTAAGATATAAAATATGCAATGAGCAGCTTCCAGTTAGATGAAATTAGAACAGCTCCTACTGTCTAAGCCAATAGAAGGTTCATGTTTGTATCACCTAATATAGCCACTGTCTTTGAACCACAAGGATCCCCATCACAGCTTCAGTTGCAACGATGTGCTGCATACACAAACAGAGCCCAGCCACCTGTGATAAGATCCTAGTAATGGATTAACTCATCTTTCTTCCGGATACTTCTTCATGAAACACAACATGAGATAGCAAGTATGGTGAATGGTACAATTGCATTCCCCTTCCCTCAGAGGCTGTCACTTTGGTGATGCTGTGAGCGTCAGATGACCCATGATACCTGATTTGTCTTTAAATACATAGTCTCTATAACTAAAATTTCAAGGGCAAATGTTTTAAATGATATACTAGTATCACAGAAACACCACAAACAGCAATGTTAAGTCAGTATTTTTTTTCCTTACAATGATGATGTCCAATCTGGCCCAGAATGAGGCAGAAAAGAGGACATTTCATCTGAAAGCACTTTCAGCAATTGTTATAGTTTTATGGGCTGGATTTATTCTGCCCAATTTAATCCTGTTTTCCTCCAGTTCCAGTCACAGTCCAGTTTATCCAGAGCAAAAACAAAAAAACAAAGCCACTCCCAACAGATTGTTCATCAAAATAAAAAAAGTTAAAGAGAAGAAGAGAGTTAAGGAAGAAGCAATGCAGAGAGACTGGATGGTTCAAAGGACTGATAACAGGCTATAGAGCCTTTAGTTTAAAGGTCTCCTAGGACTATACTAACTGCAAATAGTTGGCTGAGTGAAGAGAATTTTCACTCAACATTTCTTTCGCTGTCTCCCCAGTCTCAACCAGAGGTCCTATGTGACCCCATCTCCCCCCATATAGCTGGGGCTGTATGTGCCTCCCTTTACCCCACGCTTTTTCTCCTATGCCAGGTTTCCCTATTGAGCCCCTCATGCCAGGGACTCTGTGTCTTGCCCCCTTTCTCCCTTTACCCCCAACACCCTTATGTTTTTCTCTTTCAGGGTGTCAACAGGCAGAACACTACTGATTTCAGTGAAAATTGGAAAAATTCACAGGGGACAATGGGAGAGGCAATAAGGAACATCTGGTTAGCAGACCAAGCTCCTTCAACCTCCTCTGTAATTGTCTATAGATGATTCAAGGGTCCATAATAATAAATCACCATCACTAGCTTACCTGCTGAAAAATACTGGACAATACATTATCACAGGCACAAATGTCTCATGGGATACCTCACACAGAGGATACTATTGGAACCCCAAAATGGAACACATGCCAAAAAAAAAAGGAGAGGCACCACATTGTGAATTGATGTTAATAGGAGCAAATTAACCAGTGCAGACGTCAGCATCACATCTTTGCCAACTCTTATAATTTTATCATGATTCTTGCAAATTTTTCATGTGTTCCTTAAAGCTGTTGGAATCATGCTGTTACACGAGAATCACAGCTTTCATTAAAGGTTCTAGTCCTTATGGTTGCAGAGAAAAGCTTGAAAACATGGAGCAAATGAACCCTAAAGGCTCAAAAGCCAGAAGGCAAAGAAAAAGAACCCAACATTTTAAAAATACCTCATGATTTTTAAGCCAATCTCATGATTTTGGGGAGCTGGACTAGTGATTTTTTGAAGTTTGAACTGTCTTGCTCATACTGGAAGGAAAATATAACAGAGGGCTCCACCTTAGCTGGAGCCAATGTATGTTCCCTAATTCAAATATTGCAGCCAGCCATTACAACTAGAGCTAGTCTGGAACATTATTCCATCAGAAAACACTAATTCTTCGTGTGGAAAGTCCTGCTGCCTAAAACTTGGCAGAAAACCTGGAATGGTTCACCTTATTGCACAATCCACTTTAAAGTTCGAGGCAATCTGCAAAACCATAAATCCTTATACTTTGCAGAAGCTACACACTGAAGAAAAGGTGGTAGCTCACTATCTGGCACAGCCACTTAATGGCTCCCTTTTAGGAAACTAGACTATTGGCTACAGTTCCCAGCCAACATAGTTCCTTCTGTACTGTGACATATAGCAATTTCCAGAAAGTCTTTTGGCACTTTGGACAAGGAGACTTAACAACTTCAGCATGTCATGTTAAGGTTACTCTCCAAAACAAATTGAGAGGGGGAGGGACTGTGTGTACGTTTGTGTGTATTCTGGTAACTGAAGTTCTTTCTAATGGATCTAAGAGTGCTACTCGTATAAGGAGCGATTAAAAGCTTTCAGTATCCACACACTTGTGCTTTACTAAGGGTCACAAACACCACCCTTTCCAATGCATAATGTTAATGGAGTTTCTTAGGAATGAAACTATAGAAAGCAGCTCTCAAGCATCTTCCTATTACTTCATTGAGCACAAATCTGGTTATACAAACCTCTAAGCACAGAATTACAAGTGGCAGCAGTTTTGAACTAACAGTCTGAAGAGACAATATTAAAAGTGGTCTCAAACTGGATGTGAGACAAGTTTCTGCTGGCAGAACATCACGGACAAGAGGATACAGAAGAGGAATGTAGTGAGGTACACGCTGGGCCCCTCTGGTTTTGGCCCCTGTGGCCCTCTCCAGTCAGTCAGGAACGCCTCAGCTTGATGTGACACCAGTGTTTTCCCACCACCACTTTCCACCTATGTACAGGTTTCACAGCCAACTTTGCCAAGTGCAGGCCTGGCCAGCAACAGACCAGAAGGCACCCACCTCTCTCAGTGCCTGGTCTTTCTCCTCCTCCCTTCTTCCTGGCTTCCTCCCAACCTTTATAGCCCTGGCTAATGAGGCTGGCAGGTGCTGCCTGTTACCAGGCAGACACAGGGCTATCCAACCAGCCCTAATCCATTCCCCTTGACTGGGGCTGGAGTGGCAGGGGCTGATTAAGTGCTTCTCACTCAGCACTCTGTCACACACACCTCCCCCCGCTTAAGCAACCTCTAGGTTTGGCCTAGGCCAGCCTCTTCTCCCTCTACCAGGGGGGTTACTCCCAGGGAGTCCCTCACCTCCCACTGGGGTGATCTCCAGGGTCACCCCTGTGGGGTTCATTCATCCCCACCCACACAATGTACACTGGGTAGGGTGTGGACTGCCCCACAAGTCTGCTACCACCCATAGGTCTTCACACCAGTCACAGCCTGGGGTTTGTTCCCTCATCTGCTCACCTTTTTTCCCTGGGAGGGGATCAGGGTTAGTCCAGCCTTCCTCCAGGACACCCAGGGCCTTGGGTTCTGGTAGCCTGCCCTGGGGGGGAGGTCCATAAGAACGGCCATACTGGGTCAGACCAAAGGCCCAGTATCCTGTCTTCTGACAGTGGCCAATGCCAGGTGCTTCAGAGGGAATGAACAGAACAGGTAATCATCAAGTGATCCATCCCATCACCCATTCCCACCTTCTGGCAAACAGAGGCTAGAGACACCATCCCTGCCCATCCTCGCTAACAGCCATTGATGGACCTATCCTCCATTAATTTATCTAGTTCTTTTTTGAACCCTGTTATAGTCTGGGCCTCTTTACCTGGGGGTTCTGTTTTGGGCTACTCTCTGGGTCCCTCCCACTCTACTCCTCGGGTCTCCTTACCTGGGGGTTCTATCCTGAGGCACTCATTTGGCCTCTCCCCCTCTGCTCCTTTTCCTTCCCCATTCAGGCTCTGTGGTGTAGGGTTTTTTTCTTATTTTCCCTGGGGATCTTGGTCCTCCCCCTCAACAGGGTCCACTAGGGTAGGGGGTTCTCTTCCCTTCTTTGGTCCCTCCCATTTTCCTGCCAGTGGGTCTCCTCCCGCTGTCGCCTTTCCCTTTTGGGAGGGGGTCCCAGTTTGTTCCCAGTACCACTGGGTACGGTAACCCCTCCACTACCCCAACCCATTTCCAGGCAAATCTGCCCCATGCTTCCAGGGGCACCTGGGCCATGGGGCCGTGCCTCCAGTCTCCATGGATGTACTCTAGCTTTATCCTCACCCCGGAGATAAGCCAATATGGATGAGCACATCCTTTGGATCAGCAGGCAGTCCGAGGCCGTGTCCACCAGGCCCCTCTGAGGCTTCCTTCCCACTCACACTGGAATGGTGGCTAGTCCTTGCCCATTCCCCTGCCCCCCAAAAATTAGTCCAGCCGCAAAACTCGGCTAGGCTGCATTCCATTTCCAGGCAGTCCCCCTTTTTACGTCCTGGCCGCTCACATTGCCAGCACATGAGCTGTTCAGGGCAACTGGGGGCTCCCCTGATCTCCTCCTCCTTCCTCTCTAGGCCCTTCCTCTGGGTGGAGAGGTTCCCCACTCTAGGTCCCGGCAGGTCTGATCCTCCTTTTGCAGGAAGTTGGGCTCCACGTACTCCTCCATTAACTTAACGGTGGCCTCCACAGTGCCCAGCTGGTGTCACCTGACCCAGATTTGCATTTTCTCTGGGAGGCCCTGCAAAAACTGCTCTAAGATCACCTGGTGCATGATTTCCCCCACTGTTTGGGTATCCGGCCGCTACCAACGCATGGCCCAGTCTGTCAGCTTCTTGGCGAAGGCTTGGGGCCACAAAACTCCCATCCACAAGGACGACCGAAACTTCTGCCTGTATTTCTCCGCCGACAGCCCTAGGATGCAGTCTAGGACGGGCAGCTTCACCACCTCCTAGTCTTTGGCCTGGTCTTTGCTTAGCGTCATATAGGCAGCTTGACCCTCACCGGCCAGACAGGAAGCCAGTCGTAGGGCCCAGGTTGCCCTATCCGATCCAGCACCCATGGCTACCTGCTCAAAGGAAGATGTCCGGGTCATCAGCAGGGCCCATCTTACATAGGCCTAACGCCGTTGTGTGGGTGCCCTCACCTCCCGGGGGACTCGCCACTCTTTGTAGGAGCTGCTGCTGCACATTGGCCTGCTCCTTTATAAAGTTCTGGAGAGTTTTCTGTTGCTCTGCCAGCCAAGTGAGTAAGGCCTGCCGCTCTAGCTGGTGGGATTGCTGGAAGGCTTGCAGTGCTTTCTGCATCTCCTCCTGTTGCTTTGCTAGGTACTGCAGGGCTCCCTCCATTTCCAGGCCACCAAACTCTTGTGCTGGCTTCAGGTCCCAGAAAAGCCCCCACATGTAGCGAGGCTCATGCTAGGCCCCTCTGGTTTTGGTCCCTGTTGCCTTCCCCAATCAGACAATAATGCCTCAGCTTGATGCAACACCAGTGTTCTTTATTTACAGTTGTTTTCCCGCCACCACTTTCCACCTATGTACAGATTTCACAGCCAATTTTCCAAGTGCAGGCCTGGCCAGCAACAGACCAGAAGGCACCCACCTCCCTCAGTGCATGGCCTTGCTCTTCCTCCATTCTCTCTGGCTTCCTTCCAGCCTCTATAGCCCTGGCTAATGAGGCTGGCAGGTGCTGCCCGTTACCAGGCAGACACAGGGCTATCCAACCAGCCCCAATCCATTCCCCTTGATTGGGGCTGGAGTGGCAGGGGCTGATTAAGTGCTTCTCACTCACCACCCTGTCACAAGGAGCATTTGGAGGCTTTTGGGAAAGCAACTGAGTTCTCCATGTAGTGGTTCACATGACCTTAGAAGTGTTCATGAATGTTATAGCTATGTTAACATTTCATTATTAAATGTACAGTATGATCCAAGTTATTGTTATGACACAGATGTGAACTGCATGGGAACATACATTTATATCTTGAATTTTCTTTGATCTTTAACATTATAAAGTTAATCCATGTTGCCCATTGTTCTGAACATATCCTGCCTGATCTTCAAATCCTTTCACTGGATTACCCTAGTCTTCCATATCAAATATAAGCTCCTTGTCTTTATCCTTCAACGCCCTACCCACCTTAGCTCCTACCCACTTCTACCTTCCTATCTCTGTTTGCTCTTTCGAAGTCATGTAGCTCACAATCATTCTTCTCACCCCCTTGTCTCCAAAGTCAGGGAAGTGCTTTCAGATTGGAAGTACAACAGTTACTGGTGAGAAAATTTGCATTTTGGGGGATTCCAAGCAGGGTCAGAGTATGCATAAAACACAGAAAAAACTTTTCACAAGGGGAGATGAAACAGAGGACTGTGTATATTCTCTCTCACACACATACTGCCATTATCTGATGCTGTCACTTCTGAGAAAGTGATTTAAAATGACTTTGGTTACCCTTCTGACCACATGGGGGGGGGGGGTAACAGCTGCCAATCAATTCCATGTGATCCATCTCGAAACACCAGCTTGAAATGCAAATAAAAGAATACTCATATCCATGTGAATTGGTTTTTGCGGTTTTCCTAATAGCAAAGTTTTTCCTTAGAGATTACATGTGGAAAAAAAACCTCAATTTTTTTAATGATTTGTTTCCATTTTGCAACATTTTTTTAAGTTTAAAAAATGTGCATTTTTGTAAAAAAAAAAAGTTTGCAAAACTTTTACCCAACTCTAAATTCAAGTTAGACTGCATTTGAACAAGAAATGTGCAGTTGTTTTTCCACAAACAAATAGGCTCCATGTATTCTGACTGTATAGAATTCTGAGGCAATTCTAGCAAGGTAGGCTGCATTCATTCTATACTGAACATAAATACTAGAATCAGAAAAAGCCATCAGAAAAGTCCAACTTTCCCACCATTTTTGGTGGACCCCATACTTCTCCCTAAGATAATACACAGTACAAACTAATTTATATCCTTGGTTTTTGTCACCAGCCCCAGCAACTTATTCCTTATGTATATTCTCTTTTGTACAAAATAGTTTGAACCAAGTTTCCTATTTTCAAGTTTCTCATTTTTATATAACCCCATTTTTAATCCTATACCATTGTTTATTATTATCTGTCCTGCAGTAGCACCTAGAGGGCTCAGTTTCATTGTGCTAGTTACTAGACAATCCACAGTGTTCCTGCCTCAAGGAGCTTACAGTCTACTATAAGATGAGACAGCAAGCAGATACACCAAACCGAAGGCATTAGGGAGAATGAAAGTTAACAGTGAGATGATTATGAATAGCTGGATAAGCCCTGGTCACAGCACACCAACAGCCTAATCATGTCAAATTTTTGCAGGCATTACAACAAAGGTGAGTTAGGAGGGGATTTGAAGGAGGACAATATCAGCACAAACAATTCCTTGCTATTAACTTTTCCAAGTACTTTGCTAATTGTGATCGCTTTTTTAAGTTCACCTTCAAGTCTTCTCCCACCTTTCTTGATTTTTCCTCCTAATGTGGACTCTTGAGACATGGTATCAGTGCATAGCACTCTATCCAAAGTAATTCCATCCATGACGTGATATGGGGATTACCTTTGCTCAAACCACTGTCTGGATGATTCCAAGGTGCCTCTCTTCCCTTCTCACCATAGAAGTAATATCTTGAAGAATCAGAGGTACAGTTTGTAGCTGTCTCCTCTCATTTCACCCAGTCACCTGCAGGGGTCAGTAAGGGGTTCCTAACCCCTACACCCCCAATTCTGGGAAGAGCGGGGCAATCTCTTTCCTCTGAAGCATTAGGGATGGCTATTGCTGGAGATGAGGCATTGGACAGGGATGGCCAGATCTCTGAGATGCTACCTAGTATTCTCTCTCAGGTGCTTGGCAGGCTGGTTCTTGCTCTCATGCTCAGAGTTTACTTGATCTCCATATGTGGATTCGGGAAGGAATTTTCCCCAGGTCAGGTTGGAAGTGATCTTGGGGTGAGGGTGGATTGCCTTCTTCTGCAGCTTGTGGGTACAGGTCACTTGCCAGGATTATCAGGGCATATCTCACAATCATTGCAGTGGCAGGTGCTCGGGCACTGGTGCACCTCAGCCCCTCCTAGTCTCTGTCTGTGGCAGGTAGTCTAGTTTCCTGTGGGCTGTGATACTTTGGTCTAATTTCAGCTGCTGGGTGGTGTTGGTGACTTGTTATATACAGGAGGTCAGGCTAGAGGATCCAGTGGTGCCTTCAGTCATTAAGCTTTATGACTCTAAATAATGGATGAGAGAATAGATGGATAAAACACATGATGAATAAATCACTCAGTAGAGTGGCTTCCCCAACAGCTAACTGAACTCAAACACAACAGTTCATGATTTTTGTCATGGAGTTCAGCAAATTCTGCTTAATTGTCTTGCTGTTGCTTAGTGAGCTCCCTCTGCAGAGGGATCATTGGGGATAGGTAGAGGAAGAAAAGTGAGCACCTCACACGTAGAAGCTGTACTCAGTTCTAATATTTATAGCCACCTGTAAAGTCCACACATGACGGAGTAAACGTGCCTATCACAAACTATAAAAGCTGGTTCTGATCCATGTTTGTAATGCACCGTAATGGGTATTTCCTCTCAAGCTAGTAAAGTGGGTCAATACTGGGAAGAGAAAGGAAAGCCATTCTTTTGGCTGCTGCTCCGATATGATTTGGCTCAGTTTCGGGACAAGATGGCAATCCTGGTGGCATAGCATCAATGCGTATCTCCGACCTACATGCAAATATTCCACCCAGAGTCCCAATTATCCTCTTCCCCATCACACAAAGATGCCAACCTTCACTGCCTGCAACCTTCCCAGCTGGTGTTGGCTCTGTATGGTGTTAGGATTAGTCCTCACTGGGGGCAAAGGGAAGTTTTCTCAGTGATGACTATATTTATAGGACTAGATCCAAAGTCAAGTGAAGTAAAGGAAAGGCCTTTTATTCACTTCGGTGGGTTATGGATTAGGTCGGGGTGGGCAAACTATGGCCCGTGGGATCCAGCCCCTCAGGGCTTTGGATCCGGCCCACAGGATTCCCACCCCCGTGGCACCGCGAACCCCACGCTGCTCTAGGAAGCAGCTGGCACCACATCCCTGCATCCCCTGCGGGAGGGGAGGCAGAGGGCTGAGCGCGCTGCCCTTGCCTGTGGGTACCTCCCCTGAAGCTCCTATTGGCAGCGGTTCCCCATCCCCAGCCAATGAGAGCTTCAAGGGAGGTACCCACAGACAAGGGCAGCGTGCTCAGCCCTCTGCCCCCCCCTGCTCCCTCAGGGGCCTCAGGGATGCGGTGCCAGCTGCTTCCCAGAGCTTGCGCAGGGCCAGGGCCAGGGCCAGGGCCAGGGAGCCCGCCCTGGCATGCGCTGCTGCCACCCCAGAGCCACTCCAGGTAAGCAGTGCTGGGCTGAACCCACACCCCAACCCCCTGCCCTGAGCCCCCTGCCTGCACCCCAACCCCCTGCCCTGAGCCCCCTGCTGCACCTTGCACCCCTCCTGCACCCCAGCCACCTGCCCTGAGCCCCCTCCTGCACTCCAACCTCTTCCCTGAGCCCCCTTGTACACCCCACATCCCTCCTGCACCCAAACCCCTTTCCCTGAGCTCCTTCCTGCACACCACACACCCCAACCCGTGCCCCAGCCCTACATTCATGGTCCTGCATGCAATTTCCCTACCCAGATGTGGCCCTTGGGCCAAAAAGTTTGCCTGCCTCTGGATTAGGCCTATAGTCCTAAAACCAGTTTCAGCTGCTATCATGGTGGAGTGGCCCAGCTGTTTCAATGTAGGACCTGCTGACAGCCCTTTCCCCTTATTGCCTTTCTCTGGTCAGCTGAGAGAGAACTCCTTGAGAGAACAGAAGAGGTCTGTCTAGTTTGATTGGCTGGGCATAATGTGGCCCGGTAGCCAAAAACATAGGTCATTTGCCCTATAGGCCAGAAGGCTTAGATCATGCCAAGCATCCTGGGCCTGCTGCTGCGGCAACAGCAGCTCTGATCATGCTGCCTCTTTTCCCTCTCTCCCTTTCATCATATTCTAAAAAAGGTACCGAGACTCTTAATTAGTGTCACCAAACCCATGCAAATTAGCTGAAAGCAGCTTTTCTGTCACTGATCACTGCATCAAGACGAGCTATTAGGCCTGACGTTTCCTTCAGGGCTGTATTCCTTTGATTAATGCAGCCACGCAATTATTTTTTTTGAAAGTGTTGCATAAAGCACTTCTATGACAGGAATTGATTTGTAAATATAAGAGAGATTAAGAAGGGGAGGTGGACTTGCAGCAAGGGAAAAGAAACCTAATGAGATTCATAACTGCAGTCTGAGGCCACCCTCAAACAGGTTGTGCAACTGAAACAGTTTATCATTGGCTGTGGTAATAGGGATGATCCATCAAAAGGTAAGTATAGGTCAGCAATACTTTCACTCTAATGGGGGTGCCTGTTAAAATTCCTTGAAGGACAGCAGCCGTGTTTTATTTCTGAAATATTTGGAGACCAACCTCACTCATTCTCCTCATGTACTGATGAGACCTGCCCAGTGGACGACACTGACCTTTATGATATAGATCTGTGGTGATTAGCCCATTTAGGGCATGTATGAAAAGACAGACCGCAAACACAAGTGTAATAATTTATCCTAAACCACTTGTATATATATACACCCATGTACAACCTACACAGACAGGTGCAGAACTAAATGCACACTGGCAGGAAATACAGTGCAGTCAGGTTCACACAAACAGATTTTTGTTCACCATGTGCTCCCTAGTCTGTCACAAGAGGAGTCAGACCTAGAGATCGGAGCAGGAGTCGGGAGTCAGGCCAAGTCAGATACCGGGAGGCAAGAGGGCAAACCATGAGTCAGGCATCAGGAGGCAGGCAAGGTCAGGTTACCAGGAGATCAGGGTCAGGCACCAGATTATAGACAGCAATCAAGAGAAAAGCCAAGTACAAACCAGGGTCAGAAGCTGGAGTCTAGGGTCTATCATGAGCAGGGTCTACAGTGGAGACATGCATACAGTCTTGTTCAGCAAGCTTCCAATCATGGCTTCCTGGTTTAAGTATTGGAACCAGCCAATCGGTGGTCTATAAGGAGCCACCACTCAGGTTCTGCTGGGCTGTACTTCCTCCTGAGCCCAGCCCCACAGGGTCCTCATGTGGGAGCCCAGTCTAAGCCACCAGGGATGATGCAGTGGCAGCAGCAGCATAGAACCCCCGTGGTCCCAGGGTCCAGCCCCACAGGGTTTTTACACTCTCTCTCTCTCCCAAGTCCTTTTCCTTGCTGCTGTTCTATTCCGTTTGCAAAGCTTCCTCTCTCCTGCCCCTGCTCTGCTCACTCTCCCACTCTGGCAGCCAGCATAACATCTGGTTAGTGGGAGGGTGCTTTATTACCTGATGGATGCCCCTGTATTTGCAATAGTTGAATGTGCTTAGCAGAAACAGCCACCAACCCAACCCTTACCCATCCCTCTGACCCAAACTAACCCAGTATTTACAAGGATCCTCATGGCTTTGCATAGACACAGACTTTATTGGAACACATTCTTCAGGGGCTGTATGCTCAGATCCTATTTTAGTCAATCGCAGCTCTGCGGGGCATGGAGGGTAAGCAGGGAAGGAGGACAACTACCTAATCCAGCGCTGTGTGTTTTATTACATCAACAGAGTCCTTTTCTGTAAAGTTTAAGTCTTTTTTTAGTGTTTGCATGACTCCAGTTCAGCATGAAAGGTGAAGAAAGCCTTCTTCCTTGTTTGAACCCCTTGAAGAATCTCAAGGATCTCTCTTATGTGAGCCTGCCAACACATCTTCAAAGGATTTTAAAGCAATAAAATCCTTCAGAGTTTTACACTGAATTATTGAAAATACATACCTATTTTTTATTTATCTTGTTGTCAGCTGATCCAAGCCCAATCAAGCTGTCTGCCACCCAACATCAGGCACTTGGGCCAGCTTCCTTAAAGCAAAACAATATCTAGCCTTCAACCTACCCTTTGCTCAATTCATTATATATATATATATATATATATATATATATATATATATATGAATGGTTTCTAATTATATATATAAAATCATCAACAACTTAGTACTCTCTCTGTCCCACACTTTACATTTTCAAACCTGGGTCACCTCACCATATCTGTCCCATTAACTGATTTTCAAAGTATTAAACTTTATTGAGGATGGATTCAGTCCTGCTGCCACACTGAGGTACTTCTGGGCTCCCACTAACAACAGAAAGCCATCCCCACCTATATCAATGTTATCTTCTCCAGTATGATGGGTAGCGCATTGGTCTGAGACTCAGGACTTCTGGATACTATTCCTGGCCTATTGTGTAACCTTCAGCAACCCAATTCACCTCTCTGGGTGCCCCCCTATAAAATGCAGACTGACATCTATTCTTTTTTATCTTTGATATCTATGGATGAGCTAAGTATTATTGTTATTTATTGTAGCACTGGATATGGATCAGAGAAAGGTAAAGCCAAACACAGTAGTTCTGGCATCCACGCATAAGGCTGTCATACCAAAAGGAATACCCCGGCCATATGTTTTAACTACTATGGCGCACTCTTTTTTATTTGGAAGTGTGAGAAGTTGGTATCTCGTCAATACAAACCAGAAAATGGTGTACAAACGATTTGTGTTTAATTAGGGCAAAATAAACAAGAAAATAAAAACACAATCTCACAGAGCTGTATCTCCTAGCAAATGACACCACTGACAGTTTTGCCCGGATCTCACTGCAAGAGAGACATTCTCCCATTTTCCAGGGTCACCTCAGGCTCAAGTAGCACCCAGGGAAGAAAAGGCTTATTGGGCGGGGTCCTTGGCTATTGTAAAATCAACAGAGCTTCACTGAAGACAATGCTGCATATTCTTGAGCACTATTGGCATTTTTTAACAACTATTTATATATATATTCAGACAGAGCACTCTCATAACAGTTCTTGCAAGGACATGTATTTCTACCAGTGCTTACTATCTCTCCCCAAAGAAATGCTCAGTATGATGCAGACCCTTTAGAATTTGGCATTTTGAGTGTTGCATGGAACAAAAAGCACCAGACCTTTGGAGAGCAAGCAATTTAAATGCAATGGACCAGAAAATGATGGGCCACCAAATAAAATGGGCCTCTAGCAATGTCCCATCTTGTTGAAGCACCTAAGTCATGCAATATTTTGAGGCTCTCTTACAAGATTTCAACTATCTCCTTGCTTTGACTGACCTAATATATTTCTTCTCTTCTGTTTCCATTTTAGGAAGACATGGATATACAGAGTGGTGGGAAAAAAAATCAGCTGAACTTTTTTAAAGTTCAAACATGCTTTAGGTTTAGCTCATATAAAAACTATTTGACTTTAAAGTTTGGTATGGTCTTTTCTGGGTAACTGTCATTAACACTTCTGGCTTTCTGCTAATAACTCCACACGCTTTCCTGCGCTCCTTGGCTGCCATGTTTAGTCTAACTAATTAAGGCCAAAATTCTGCTTTTGCATGTGCAAATACAGTTCACACTGACATTCACTGGACCTCATTTTGCACAGCCAAGTCTGGAATGTGGCCTTTAGTGGACTGCGTGTTTTTGTTGGTTAAGCTTATGCACTGTTCATTGTAACAGGGCTGCTATAGTTAACACAGAGGCTAAAAGGACCACATCGTCAGGATGCAACATCACCACAGGCTGAAAATTCACAATGCTAACTTCACAATGTAGCATCAGTTTGACACCTAGGGATACAGAACTCATAAATAATGTATTTGATTATTTAACTATATGCGTTCCATATGCTTTTACTGTTCTGCAACCTGGTCTTGCAGGACAGACACTAGAAAAGTTGACAGGGTTGACAACTATAGTTCTTCAATAGCTAGACTAACTAGGTTGTGAAGATGGCTTCATTTTCTTCATTAACGGCTAATAACCTAGAGAGACTAGTTAGTATATAGGGGCAGGCATAGCAGACATAATTAAAACAGAAGAGCCTCATGCTGCTAGTAGTGGAACACCCCACTGAGGTAGTTAGAGAAAAATGTTTCACTGATTCATCAGAGTGTATAGTGGGGAAGGGGGAAAAATCATTGCAAGATAGAAGGATAAATTATCACAAGGTTGGGAATATCATGTACAGAAGAAAAAAATCTGTCCTGACAGAGAAGCCTTTATTCCAGCTTGTTTAATATACTTTACATCTACAGCAATATTTGTTCAAGATATTTTGAAACAGCTGTACTGTCAACAGCAAACCCGAAATTAGGACTAGAACTTGGTTGGCTCTTTTATCACTATCTTTTGCATTATTAGTCTGCCCCCCTTCTTTGCTCTAGTCTCTGCTTTTCTCAGAGGCCAGCAAGAGGAGCCTGACCACTGTCCATCAGGCTGAAAGAAGAAAACTGAACTATCTGAAAGCTAAACACTTTTTCTCTGCTTGATTTGGGCACTGTTTGGCACCTTTTCCGAGGCACCCCAGTCCTATGATAAATCTTTCTTGTCTGGGGAGAGAGACAGAGAGAGAGACAGAGACATGTTCATAGTCTTTTCTTCACCTACATCTGCCTTGTAGAGCAAAACATTTTGCTGCATTCAAAATAAAATCATAAAACCAAACTACTGGGAGGCCCCTTCCTTCAAATAACACTTTGACAGCAATAATGTCTGTATATAAATGAAACTGCATTTCCGTTGCAATAGGAACCTGCAGGCGATTCAGTGTGAGCATTATCAGGGGAGGGGAATTTACTACTGCTTTGCAAACAAAAATGATTCAAATGAGTCAGAAACCAGGCAGAAAATGAAAGAACACTCTTTCTCAATGAGTGATGATTTTGGGGGCCTGATTCATTAATTTTGAACACTTGGGGTTGCAGTAGTGTTCAATGGTGAGATTGCCTGGCCACCACTGTTCAAATCTTATCTTCAAATTTATTCTGACTTTGATTCAAGTGCCGTGTTTGAGCACTTGCAAAGCCACTGCATGTTAACAATGACAAGGCTGCTTGCTGCCCATATAATTTCAGAAGTTGGAAGAATATTTCAGATATTAGACAACAGGCCTCTGTCCCCCGACCTCCATCTTTCCTTCCTAACTGTAAATTACCAAGGGCAAGGCCGAAGAAGACTACTGACAGGGATTATGTCAGTCCAGAAAGGTAAAGCTTTTCCATGTACAACCATCCCCACTATTCTCAGTGAATATTTTCCATCCCTCCAAATGGTCTTTTCCCCTTGTACAGTCATGGATGCAGCACACACATCTAAGGTCACTAGGAAGAAGCATGCACACTTCATAATCCAACTGACCTCTCCCACTGTTGGTGTCACTGAAGTTCAAGTAACCAAGGTCAATGCCAAATTCCATGGTCCAGTGCTACCCTCATGAGTGGTCCAACAGGAGAGGAAAAATTTTGTGGCCTCTGGATATACCATAGTCTGCCAAAAGACATGTACATCTTCTGACCACACCCACTCCATAGCTCACATTGACCACTTTGCTGCTCTGAGTCCCCTTTATAGAGTTGTGTTGCACTGGCACAGCAAGGGGATTTTCTGCAACTTGAGACATTAGGGATTTGCGCTTGTTTTCAGCAGAGTGGATTAAATCTAGCCCTCTATGTACAGGTTGTTCTGAATATCTACAACTATAGGAAATTTACTTATTTTCCTCCTTTGATTTCTTCATGAGATTTACATGAAGATGGAATCTCTCTCAAGAAATGGGAAGAACATCTGCTCTGTTTATTTTACACTTTAAGACCATAAAAGCCTGTTTTTTTGGAATTCCAATGTGGCAATGAATACATCATCATAAACAGAAGCTTATGACTTAAAAGAGTGGGGGAGGAGAAACAGTAAATAAGCTCAATATAGGAGCTTCTAAGCAAAGATATTATATTTATGCAATATAGAACAAAGGAAAAGAAAAACAGAAGAAATCTCTATCCCTTAGCAGCAGAACTGCTTCTCGAAAATAATACTTCTGAAGATTCACCATGAGATGTCAGTTGCTTTAAGTATTATTGATACCGTCCAAGACCAGTGTCTCACAGATAACTAAGGATTTAAACAAAGGCTTGTATTTACATTATTTAATCGTAAAATACAAATGATCCTATGAAATGAAAAAGAATCCTCACTTGAAAATGACATCAAAAACTTACTAAAATCTCCAATCAGGTTCATTCTATGAACCACCGATGCGGTCAGGCACAAGATATATCTGATTGACAAACAGAATTTTGTTTATCCAGTGGGATTACAAGTCTTGGAAAAAAAAAAAAACCACAGATGTAGCTGGAACAGTCTCCTAGCTCTGAGCCCACAGGCTATACTCCAGCCCACTGGAGTCTCAGATCCAAAGTAAGTTTCTACTAATATTTAGGTTTGGTTTGAAAAGGCAGAGAGATTTCATGCATGGAACCCTAATCCTACATCACTGCTCAAAGCAACTTCAGAATGCACTTCACTGGAGAGCTTTATAGAGTATCTGGATGTAGAGGGTGAAATAAACTTAGATTAGGAGCAGCTCCCTTTCCTTTCAACACTCTCTATTTATTAAGCTTATTGCTTTCATTTTAACAAGGACAACTGCTGTCTCTGCACACAATCCTGAACTCTCAGGTGACCAGAGTCTAGGATATATGCAGTCACAACATCACACGGATCTGCAGAGGATGGATAAACAAACTCCAGTTGTATTACTGTTTCTTAACATGACTTAATGCCCAAATTTAGGAAACACTCATTCTTTCTAACAAATTTGTTCTGAAAAATAAAAGCCAAATGGGGATGTGCAGTTTCCAGTGCAGGTAGTGATTTAGAATAAATAAGTAACAAAAATTGAGAAATTATCCCTGTATTTGCATCTGGCAATCTGAACCACACAGACAGAAAACTGCCAAATTTCTGATATTTTGGAGGGACTAGTGGAGTGGTCTGTTTATGGGCTTCTTGTTCCACAATGTGATATTAAGATACAAAATAAGTGGATAACAATGTTTTTAACTGAATTAGGTGTGATTATTCTCAGTAAGTTTTGGTTTAAAGCATTTTTATAATTCAGTCTAACAACATTTTGTAACTGGTCAACAGGTCTAGATTCTCCTAGGTTAGGTTTGGTAAGATTTCTTATGATTCTGCAATGCTTTCCATGGTAATTGCATGTTTTCCAGTTCCAGGAAGGAAAAAATATTATTGTATACACTTCTATAAATTTCACTGTGGGAGTGTTTCCATTGACTTCAGTGGACTTTGGATGAGAGTCTAGAACAGCGATGGACACATTTTCCTATTGCACTCAGGAATCCCTGTCTGTCTAGAAGCCTTTCCAATCATCATTTCAATATTATTCTTGAATTCTTTCCAAGTTGGGATTGGTGGTAAAAGCTAATGCAAAGCTTTCACCTTTCAAACACACATTTTACTTAAAAGAAAAATAAGTTTGGTTGGTCACATCTCACATTTTTCCAAATGGGTATTTATTCAACATCAAAAAGAAATACACCGGAGATTTCAGCACAAGTGGCACTCCAGACCTAGAACTAAATTATTTTAAGTATACGTTGGATTGGGAATAGGATATACCTCCTAAAAGCATAAAGGATTAATTGCTGTGTACTGCTATTACTTAAAATAACTCCAGTAGAAATGCCAGCTGTGATGACCCATAGTGCAATTTACTTTTAAGTAGTCTAAGCACATTATCTATAGAAACAATTACAATTTTAATGTTCCTGGCAAAGAAAGAAATAATTACCCTTGCTGTCATGGAAGCATTGATGTGCACCAGAATGAGATACAAATGGAAAGTACCCAGTTCAACATTTCTACTTCTAACAGGAAACTCTCCTAACATGTGGTCAGCCTTGCTGATGAAATTAGTCAATGCATCTCTTTTTATTCTTTGGTTAAAGACTACTGTTTATATATTAAAGTACAGGTGGTAGGAAAGCTGCTTTTGAATACAAGTTAAAGTGCAAATAGCATGAGACATCAGAAGGGAAGAAAAAGAAAGAAAAATTAAGTTAAATTGAGTGACTTTTTTGTGAGGTAGCCTTATCCATTACTGTGGTACCTAGGAAAGCACCTAAGCATATGCTTAACATTAAGTATACACCTAAGTCCCATTGACCAAGGCAGAATGGTCAATAAATATGTTATGGTATTTTGCACTGATGTAAATGACTGCACAAGGTGCAGGGCAATGAAGAAAACAGTTCTGTGAGTTCCAGTTTCTTTCTCTTGCTCCCCAGGCCTAAAGGGGCCATATGTAACAAATAAGTGCTCAGCCTTTCATCTTTTAGCAGCCGCCAGCCAACTGAAGAATTTACACTGATTAACTCAGCCCTGGTCTACACTACAAGTTTAGGTCGAATTTAGCAGCATTAGATCGATTTAACCCTGCACCTGTCCACACAACGAAGCCATTTTTGTCAACTTAAAGTGCTCTTAAAATCGATTTCTGTACTCCTCCCCGATGAGGGGATTAGCGCTGAAATCGACATCACCGGGTCAAATTTGGGGTAGAGTGGACACAATTTGATGGTATTGGCCTCCAGGAGCTATCCCAGAGTACTCCATTGTGGCCACTCTGGACAGCACTCTCAACTCAGATGCACTAGCCAGGTACACAAACTTTTGAATTTCATTTCCTGTTTGGCTAGTGTGGCGAGCTCATCAGCACAGGTGACCATGCAGTCCCAGAATCGCAAAAGAGCTCCAGCATGGACCAAACAAGAGGTACTGGATCTGATCACTGTATGGGGAGACAAATCCGTGCTATCAGAACTCCATTCCAAAAGATGAAATGCCAAAATATTTGCAAAAATCTCCAAGGACATGATGGACAGAGGCTACAACAGGGACCTGCAGCAGTGCCGTGTGAAAATTAAGGAGCTCAAGCAAGCCTACAAAAAAATTAAAGAGGCAAACGGCCACTCCAGGTCAGAGCCCCAGGCATGCCGCTTCTGTGATGAGCTGCATGCAATTCTGGGGGGAGGGGTCCTACTACTACTCACCCCTGTTCGTGGACACCTGCAAGGGGGGAGTCTCATGCAACAGACATGAGGATTTTGGGGACAAGGAAGATGAGGAGGAGGATAGCGCACAGCAGGCAAGCGGAGAAACCATTCTCCCCGACAGCCAGGAACTGTTTATCACCCTAGAGCCAATACCCTCCCAACCCTCCCAAGGTGGGCTCCCAGACCATGAAGCCGGAGAAGGCACTTCTGGTGAGTGTACCTTTGTAAATATAATACATGGTTTAAAAGCAAGCGTGTTTAATGATTAATTTATCCTGAAGACTTGGGATGCATTCGCGGCCAGTACAGCCCCTCCTTTTAAATGGCCAACCCAACGGGTGCTTGGTATGGGAAAGGAGGGTGCTGCTGTTTGAAACCATTCCAACATGTTATGAAGGTTGAAGAAGTCGAAAGACTGTGGCTTACCATGGCTGCCTGCAAGCAGAATTCGGTTGCCCGGCCCTGCATGTGTGATCTCTCACACCAAACCAGCAGGCCCTCAATATAAGAGGCAAAATGCGACCTTGTACTGAAAGCACGTGCTATGTAATGTTAACAGCTTGGTTCACCATGAAAGAGTCTACCTGTTGTTTTCTAAAATGTGTCTTTTTAAATACTACTCTCCCTTTTTTTCCTCCCACAGCTGCAAATGTTTCAACACTCCCCCTATCATCTCTGTCCCAGAGGCTAGCACAGATAAGAAAGTGAAAAACACACACTCACGATGAAACGTTCTCTGAACTCATGCAGTCCTCCCACAGAGCTCAGCAGAATGCATGGAGGCAAACAATGACAGAGTCCAGGAAAGCAGAAAATGAACGCAAGGACAGGAGGGACGAGCAAGATGACAGGTGGCAGGAGCAAGATGAGAGGTTGCAGGATGCAATGCTGAGGCTACTGTGGGATCAAACGGATATGCTCCGGTACCTGGTGGAGCTGCAGGAGTACAGACTACCGCTGCATCCCCTGTGTAATCACCTGCCCTCCTCCCCAAGTTCCATAGCCTCCTCACCCAGACACCCAAGAACACAGGGTTGGGGGGCCCCCTCTGGGCACCCAACCACTCCACCCCAGAGGACTGCCCAAGCAACAGAAGGCTGGCATTTAATAAGTTTTGAAGTGCAGTGGGACCTTGTCCTTCCCTCATCTACCACCCCACCCGGTGCTTCCCTCCTCCCCCACCCCTCCCGGGCTACCTTGGCAGTTATCCCCCTATTTGTGTGATGAATTAATAAAGAATGCATGATTTTGAAAAAAAGACTTTATTGCCTTGCAAGTGGTGATTGAAGGGGGGAGGGCGGTTGGCTTACAGGGAAGTAGAGTGAACCAAGGGGGTGGGTTTTCATCAAGGAGAAACAAACAGAACTGTCAAACCATAGCCTGGCCAGTCATGAAACTGGTTTTCAAAGCTTCTCTGATGCGCAGTACGCCCTGCTGTGCTCTTCTAATTGCCCTGGTGTCTGGCTGTGCGTAATCAGTGGCCAGGCCATTTGTCTCAACCTCCCACCCTGCCATAAACATCTACCCTTACGCTCACAGATATTGTGGAGCACACAACAAGCAGCAATAACAATGGCATATTGGTTTCGCTGAGGTCTAACCGAGTCAGTAAACTGCACCAGCACACTTTTAAAGGTCCAAAGGCACATTCTACCACCGTTCTGCACTTGCTCAGCCTATAGTTGAACAGCTCCTTACTACTGTCCAGGGTGCCTGTGTACGGCTTCATGAGCCAGGGCATTAAGGGGTAGGCTGGGTCCCCAAGGATAACTATAAGCATTTCAACATCCCCAACAGTTATTTTATGGTCTGGGAAGTAAGTCCCTTCCTGTAGCTGTTCAAACAAACCAAAGTTCCTGAAGATGCGAGCATCATGTACCTTTTCCAGCCATCCCACGTTGATGTCGGTGAAATGTCCCTTGTGATCCACCAGTGTTTGATGCACCATTGAAAAGTACCCCTCGCAGTTTATGTACTAGCTGCCAATGTGGTCTGGTCCCAAGATAGGGATACGTGTTCCATCTATCACCCCACCACAGTTAGGGAATCCCATTGCAGCAAAGCCATCCACTATGACCTGCATATTTCCCAGAGTCACTACCCTTGATAGCAGCAGCTCAGTGATTGCATTGGCTACTTGGATCACAGCAGCCCCCACAGTAGATTTGCCCACTCCAAATTGATTCCTGACTGACTGGTAGCTGTCTGGCGTTGCAAGCTTCCAGAGGGCTATCACCACTTGCTTGTGAACTGTGGGGTCTGCTCTCATCTTGGTACTCTTGCACTTCAGGGCAGGGGAAAGCAAGTCAAAGTTCCATGAAAGTGCCCTTACGCATGCAAAAGTTTTGCAGCCACTGGGAATCATCCCAGACCTGCAACACTATGCAGTCCCACCAGTCTGTGCTTGTTTCCTGGGCCCAGAATCGGCATTCCACAGAATGAGCGTGCCCCATTGCCAGCAGGATGTCCAAATTTCTGGGGCCCGTGCTTTGAGAGAAGTCTGCATCCATGTTCTCAATCACTCTTGTCACTGCACTGCCATTGCCTCCTTGCCTACTTTTGCAGGTTCTGATTCTGGACATACTGCAGGATAATGCGCGAGGTGTTTATCATGCTCACAACTGCCACAGTGATCTGAGCGGGCTCCATGCTTGCCATGGTATGGCATCTGCAAGAGAGCAGAGTTGTAGCGGAAGCAGTGGCTAAAGACGGCTACCACGAGAATAGATATTTATAGAGAATGATGAGAGGACCTGCAAGGTGGATTCATGAGAGCAGGAGAGTAGAGTTGCAGTGGAAGATGATGGTTAGCACCACGCACATTTCCCAAGGAAGAACACACGTACCCAGGAGCCCATGACAGACAACATGGAGAAATTTGCTATTGAGACTATAGCAGCAGAAGCGCTGTATGACGATGGTTAGCAGTCCTACTGCACCGTCTGCTGCCAGCAGCACCCAGGACATAACAGCGGCAGTGTTGGTGAGCTGAGCAGGCTGCACACTTGCCGTGGTATGGTGTCTGTGTGGAAAAAAGGCGCGAAACGATTGCCTGCCGTTGCTTTCACAGATGAAGAGGCGACTGACGACATGTACCCAAAACCACCCAGAATGTCTTTGCCCCATCAGGCATTGGGAGCTTAACCCAGAATTCCAATGGATAGTGGAGACTGCGGGAACTGTGGGATAGCCACGGTAGTGAAGATGCACTTTGCCACTTAATGTGTTTAGTCTGGACATACGCAATCAACTGTATAAAATCGATTTCTAAAAATCTACTTCTATAATATCGACCTAATTTCATAGTGTAGACATACCCTCAGGAAGGAATCATTTGTTCTTGCTTCCTCACCAAGCAAATGGAATAAAATATGAGGCCACTGACTTCAGTGGAATTATCCCTAATCACTCTGCTGTAACTGAGGAATCAGACCATTTACTACTATCACTAATGAACCTTTCAGCCAATGACCAGCCAGAAATTATCTTCCATGCTGAGGATCAAGAACCAGCATACTGTCATTGGTGACAAGACAATCGTAGCTAAATAATTAAGCAGGTGTGAAAAAACAGATCACTGATTTTTGTGACCACTAAAATCTATGACGTACTTTCAGTAAACCTCACTAAGAGCAGAATCAGACTTGAAATGAGGAAAGTTAATGGAATTAAATACATTTAAATTTCAGGTTGCCAGCAGACAGAGAGAATATAAATAAATACAAAAGAAGCAAAATGTCTTGACTTCCTCACTGCCCCCCAAAAGCCCCAACTGATCCTAGGACAGGGGAGGGGGAGAAAAGAAAAAACTCTGAGCAGCCATTTAAAGAGCAGCTTACACAATTTCTCATGCCAGCTGCTTTTCCGGAGAATCATCAAATAAATAAGTTTGCAAACAATAGAAAAAGCTGAATCCAGTAAATTTTCTCCTTTCCCCAAATTCTTCTGAGAGCCCATAAGCCCTCCTGTTTCGCTGGCCAGCCTGGCAAATGCTATCTTTAGCAGAGCAGTGATTACTATTTCATAAATTCAAGCTCAGAATTAAAACATGAGCAGGTAATTTCTTATATCTATCCCATGAGGGAGAGGGAGTTTTGGTCACATGTAGAAACACTGTCTTTGTGAAAGCTTAACAATCGAAAATACAATCAACTGTATTATTTCCCATTGCCTATTCCTCTGCCAGCCATCCGGCTGGATTGTTCATCCTTTTTATATTAGCACACCAAGGGGGAAAATGTTTAATTATACAATGACAGAGACCACTTTTACACAATCATTTCCCACAAGGAAATTATTCCTATTCTTGCTGATGCTACATTTCCCAAGCACACTGCTCTTTTGCACAAAAACCTCTTATATATATATATATTACTCACTTTGGATCCTTCTCTCTTTGAAGTCAGAGGGAGTTTAACCACTGACTTCAGCAATAGGTCTTTTAGACCCAGTCCCACTGGATTATTACCAGGTCAGGCCCATGATGTCAGTGCTACTGGTTTCTGTTGGCTTGCTCATGACAGTTGGGCTGCCAGTACCATTATACAAGAAAATGTAATAGAATAAATCATTAAAGCATTTATTTGGGGAAGAACAGAAAGAGGACTAATAGTAATCACATAGCTCTTTCAAATGAGAGGTAAAGAAAAAAAAGGTAGATTATGTTGTTTCTTCCTATCTCTTGCAATCCATTTCTGCATAACACATGCATATTAGTCTTGGTAAGCCTCTCATTCTTAAGTGATATAGGAACAAACAGAATATCTGAATGTTCAGAGGATCTCCTTATTGCCATAGAAACTGAACCAACACAGACAACAATTAGGAATCAATTCTCAGGCAAACACATTGTATATACTGTGACAAAGTTCCTCCTCTACCTTGGTGGGTCTTGCGCTTATTGGGTCTTGCTCACCTTGGAGCTTCACGGCAGACTTCAGCTTGGCCGTTTTTCTGAACCCACAGTCCAGGTCGACGACTCCTGTGTCTGACCAGGAGTTGGGGGGAACCCGAGCCCGCCTTCTGCTCTGGGGTCCAGCCCAGGGCCCTGAGGAATGCAGCAGTCTAGAGTGCCTCCTGGAACAGCTGTGTGACAGCTACAACTCCCTGGGCTACTTCCCCATGGCCTCCTCCCAACACCTTCTTTATTCTCACCATAGGACCTTCCTCCTGGTGTCTGATAATGCTTGTACATCTCAGTCCTCCAACAGTATACATTCTCACTCTCAGCTCCTAGTGCCTCTTGCTCCCAGCTCCTCACACGAGCACCACAAACTGAAGTGAGCTCCTTTTTAAACCCAGGTGCCCTGATTAGCCTGCCTTAATTGATTCTAACAGCTTCTTGATTGGCTGCAGGTGTTATTCCTGTTTTCTGTAACTTTAAGGTTTTGCCCAGAGGGGGATCCTGTGTTTTGAATCTGAATACCCTGTAAAGTATTTTCCATCCTGATTTTACAGAGATGATTTTTACCTTTTTTTTTTTTTTTTTTTTTTTTTAAATAAAATCCTTCTTTTAAGAACCTGACTGATTTTTTCCATTGTTCCAAGTTCCAGGGGTTTGGGTCTTGGTTGATTTTGTAACCAGTTGGTTAGGATATTATTCTCAAGCCTCCCCAGGAAAGGGGGTGTGTAAGGCTTGGGGGGAAGACGTCTCCATATGGTCTCTTTCCCTGTTCTTTGTTTAAAACGCTTGGTGGTGGCAGAATACTGTTCAAGGACAAGGCAAAGTTTGTACCTTGGGGAAGTTTTTAACCTAAGCTGGTAAGAATAAGCTTAGGGGGTCTTTCATGCGGGTCCCCACATCTGTACCCTAGAGTTCAGAGTGGGGAAGTGACAGGCATAAACATACACTCACTCTCAACAGTGGACATCATGCCGGGCAGTTCCATAGGAACTAAAATTCTGCTTTCCTGGGCTTGTTATTTTAGTGAATGGAGTCAAAATTGACTGTTTTTCAGTGGATGGAACTGGTTCTTGTACATACATTTCTACAGTGAACATGTGGTTTCTGCCACATAATCAATGGACTTTTGTTCAATGGGACTTGCTCATGAGCAACTTTTCTGTGGCATTGTCCCCTGCTGACCCAATGCCCCCTCATTATCGCAACAGCACCTCAACAGTAATTTCATTTTTCTCTTATCTTCATCCAGACTTGAAGACAGGTAAATAACTTAACTCATTAAGAACACCACAAATCAGCATTTCCCAAAACAACACAGTCCAGCTGAATCCAAATTAGATAAAGTAAATACCTCTCTTCTTTTAAGATACAGTAGAAAAAAATAAATACAGAATAAACATTTCAAACAGATAATCTCTTAAGTTTCCGTTTTAAATGCTACCAAAAATTTAAGGCAAACAAACCAAATTCAAGGAATTATCAGCTACAAAACAGAATCCAAATGACCAATTCTACTTTTTGTAGAGCCTGCCTCCTTCCAGAGCTGCCTAGAGGGCTCACACACCCCTGCCCCCAGAGAATGGAGCATCCATCTTTTCCCAGGAACTGGCTCTGCTAGCCCAATTTTGCCTTGAAGATTCTGCTAATACGCAAAGGAGGTCCTGATCTAATAGTGCTATTTTTTTGATAACACTGTTCCCCCCTCAGCTTATTCTCTTCTGAGCATCCATCATTTGATTAAAATCATTTAATCACATCATTGTGATTAAAATCAGTGTAATCAAAGGGCTAACAAAAAGATGTGCTGTAACTCTAAAGTTGGGGGCTTGATACAGAAATTATTGGTCTATGTTATGCAGTAGGTCAGACTAGAGATCAAAATGGTCCCTTCTGACCTTAAAAATCTATAGGAAAAATAATAGGAAAAGAGAAACTAAGTTAATCACTGGATTCCAGTTTTAAAAACATCCTTGGTTAAGACAGCCATGGTGTTATGCAGTTATAACCTTCAACAAACTAGAACAGACAAAATGTTAGAATGCAGGGGAAAGGAGGGGAGGTATGTTTTTTAAATATGCAAAATTAGCTAAGAAAAATCAAGGCATCCTGAGTTTCCATAGTTAATTAGCAAAGTAAGAGTGCAGAAGAAGCTGCTAGATTTTGTAAAGTAAAAGAAACTAGTGAATGATGCAAAACTGAATACAAACCCAGAAAGCTTTCTGGATGCCATAAGACTCATATAAGAAGAGAAAGACAAAATCTCCTCAAGCACTCCTATGTCACTGCTGTCAGAGGTAACACTTTGACCATTCCCATAGACTACGCTCGTTCTTTAATGGGTGTTTCAGATGACTGTACCCTTGATAGGCTGGGCTTTGTAAACTTTTAATGATCTTTCCCTTCAATTGGACTGTTGATCACATTGCACTGACAGCAATCAGACACTACTGGAGTCTATGTATTTTGGGGGGCTCAGATTGAACTTGCACCTGTTAAGGTGGTACCTCCCTAAACCATCTGTGCAATAGCACAGCAACTGTGATTCTAAAGGTCCCTGGTAGGTCTTATCACCTCTGTTCAGCAGATGATGAAATGGCACTTTACCATATGTATTGGGCATTATATGCATTACCTGTATTTTGATTCTGTTTTAGAACTTACTGTGTGAATTAATAAAAAACATTCTTTGCAATAATTAACTCACTTATCTGTTTGCTACACAGCATTTTCTGTTTGGCTCCCATTATCTGTTCCCTGAGCACTAAGCCATAACACAGGCATAATCCTTCAGAGAATCTTCAAGCAATAGGTCACAACTTATGCCCACTTTTGTTTATTTTAAATGTGAATTCTCAGTCAGTGCTGGAAAATATAACTCCACACATCCCCCGTCTTTTCTTTTTTCCCTCTAAATCTGATCTTGTTAATGTGCTATCTGAAAAAAAAAAGAAGGCTTTCATGGTAAGCCAATTCCCCTGTAAAGAATGTTTCTGTTTTCTCCTGATAGTGCTTGAACAGTTCTGCTCCAGTGTATGCACTTATCTTCCTATTGCATGTAATTGTGCATTTATCTGTGTGTTTAATGCATGTGTAATGATGGCAATTACCTAGCCTGTTGAAGTTATCATTGGGATTTTAGGTCAGTGGCTTTCCTTTCCTCTGAACGAGTTATTTCAAACCCACTCTAAAGACAGCTAGCCATGCATATAGCATATTTTAACCATGAAGCAAGGCCAGGAACTTGGCAAAAAAGTACTGGCCAGATACAGCCAGAAATTCCAGGCCAAGCTGGAGTTACACCTCATTATGAGGGGCCAATCTATATCCTCTGGACACTTAGTAGTATGAATCCCTCCAGTCACTGACTATTGCTCCAGTTGCAAGCAGCTACACTGAGTCATATTTGCCTGTATAATCTTCCTCTGACCTTCACTATCTGTTCAATTTCCTTAGCTTTGTTATTAGTGAGAAGCGGAGAACTGGGGATAGTTATATTCCTTATTTCTGTATATGTAAATAGTCTGATGCGGTCATCTGAGCACTAACAAAACGTTCAGATACCAATGGAATGGGGTAGTCTGTCCCTCAGGGACAGTGGGGCTTGGCAGTCAGCACATCCCCATCCTGTGGCAGGCCCTTTAGAATCTGGGAGGTCTGATGTATGCAGGGATGTAGGAAATAGGAGGCACTGGTAGACAGGAAGCAGTTCCAGGAATAAGTAGTGTTTGGGAGGAAAACCGGGTACTGTTTCTTTAAGGGCCCCATCACAAGACAGGGAGAGCTGATCCTCAGGTCCCACTAGCTTTAAGGGAACAGAATGCACCATCAAAACTGTAATACCAGCATACCCTCCTTACCTAGAAGGACGGCTGCAACATGGAGCTTTGAGACAGGAAGACACAAAGGAAGGGAAACTGAAGCATGGAGGAGTGAGTAAAGGATTTGCAAGGTTCCTACAGGGATGTGGAGGACCTCCACTGAGCAGGCATAAATTTACTTCATTCACAAGATACTTAAGAACACCATATGAGGGGCTGGACGTGAATGATGTACTAAGTCATTGATCTACCAACAGAATATCCGAGAAGAGTGAAACTGAATTCATGCCATGCACAGGAGTTTAACGTTGGCTTATTAATAGGGTAAGAATACACTTTAGATCTTACACCCAGTCAGTAATATAGATATTAGTGTTAAGTTTCCTTGCATGAGAGTGTTTAGGAGAGTAGCAACCAATGGGATTTGTTCCAACTTAAGTCAAGAACCTAAATATAAAACTTTCAGCCATGCTTTTTCCATGGCAGGACAGGTTTTGACATGAGACAAAAGTGGGCTTTTCCCAGTCATGCTATTATCTCATGTTCACTCTTATTTATTCTGTGTCCTGGCACAGGCCACTGCAGGAGGAACTATTTTGACGGCTGGAAACGACCATGTGATCAGAAAGCCTCTGCGATTTAGAGATCAAAGTTAATAGATAAGATAGCCAGTAGGACCGACAGAGAAATCCTCATCTCTCAAGGGCTTTGAATCATCTACTCTGCCCTCCATCAAAGCAACAAATAGAGAATAGCCTTGTGCAGTGTGACAGTTATGACTGGGCTCCTTTCTCCCCACTTCCCTGCCAGCTGTGAACGGGCAGGGTTGAGCAGAGCTGTCTGGGAAGAAGTCCCCCTCCCCCAAGCAGCTGGAAGCTTGGCAAAATAGTGATGACAGGAGTAAGAGAAGTGCCATCCCTTTTACAAATATAATTACTCTTTACCACACTAACCAAGTGGACATATCCTGGCTGGGATGACTTAGCTGGGGTGGGTCCTGTTTTGAGCAAGGGATTGGACTAAATGACCTCCTGAAGTCTCTTCCAACCCTAATCTTCTATGATTCTTTTCTCCATTATAGGATATGTCAAATACTTACTTTCCAGTTAAGAAAAACAGAGGGTCATCTTGCATACACAGAAGTCCAGCTGGAACTAGGGGGGATGGAGCAGAACAATGCTACTGTGATGGGTTCCCCCTGGGGTGCCACCTGGAACCAGAGTACCACTGAGCCCCCCGACCCACCAGCCTGGGTTCCCTTTACACTGTACAGCTGTGACCAGCGTGCCAAGCCCTCCCCCAGGCTCCAGCACACATACAGGTAGGGACACACCCAGCTGAAGTACATACAGACTCTTGTGATCAGCTCTGCATGGGGAGGTTACAGTTAAGGAACTTCCCAGTTGCTCAAGTGCACACACCCCTCTGGAGTGTAAACCCAAAATTATACTGTCTTGCACTGCTCAGAGATCTGTACAGTGTAAGCTCATGAAATTGCCTCAATGTGAAGAGGAAAGATACAGTATTTTTTTGCCCCAAGTTATGACTCCCACACACTGCTTTGTGATAAATCAAAAAGCAATTTATTAACTACAAAAGATAGATTTTAAGTGATAAGGGATAGCAAACAGATCAAAGCAGATTATCTAGCAAACAAACAAAACTCACAAACTAAGCTTAATATACTAAAGAGATTGTATATGAGTAGCAAATTCTCACCCTAAACGATGATTCAAGTAGGCTGCAAAATTCCTAAGGGGCCAGCTGCACTTGCTTACAGCTTAAAAACCCAGGCGTTCCTTTCAAAGGCTAAAAATCCCTTCAGCCTGGATTCAGCACTTCCCTGCTGTTCAGTCCTTGTTCTGTTCCTCAGGCGTTTTCAGGAGTCTTCTTTGGGCAGGAGTCGGTGAAGAACCACAATGATGTCACTCCCGTCTTAAATAGCTTTTGCCTATGGTCGGAACCCTTTGTCTCCAAGCTTTGTTCCCACATCAGTCAGTGGAAAAACACTGGTATTCCAAGATGGAGTCCAGTATCAGGTGACCTGGTCACATGACCCTGTAGGGTCCCAGCAGCCATGAGTCAGAGGCTGCTTACAGCATCCTCAGGAAGGCCTCCTAGTGGGAGATTAGCCTCTTCTAAGGCCTGTTTTCTCCTAAAGGCCTATCAACCTGAATGGGCCCTTCCCAGCCATCCCTCTAGGCCGAGTGCATTCTGCCTAGCGGGCATTCCCCATATGTAAACACATTTGTAATAGACACATGGACGATATTCCTAACTACAGATACAAAAATAATCCATGTATACAAATAGGATAATCATATCCAGTAAATAATAACCTTTCCAATGATATCTCACATGTCCTATCTTGCATAAAATAGTCATAGTTATGCCATAATAATATCTCTACAAAGAATATGGGGTACAGTGTCACAGCTACCAAGAGAAGCCACTCCCTCAGCTCCCCTCCTCACCAACCCCTCAACACATGAACCCCAACATCCATAGAGTTCCTGAAGATACACACCTGTGAAGTCAGGGGAAAGAGGGAAAAGAATGTCAAAGAGGTGGCACTCTCCCTCTTCTCACTAACTAGAACCACAGTGTTACAACTCCCCAGCTCCCTCCACCATAGGGGCGGGGGGGGGAGGTGGTTAACCTGGAAAGTAAGAATTTGACAGGTTCTTTGAAAGGAGATCTGGACAAAAAATGCATTGCAGGGGTTG
The DNA here is from genome assembly GCF_965152235.1 of Eretmochelys imbricata. Taxonomy (NCBI): domain Eukaryota; kingdom Metazoa; phylum Chordata; order Testudines; family Cheloniidae; genus Eretmochelys; species Eretmochelys imbricata. The sequence continues at coordinate 75,206,936 of NC_135578.1, forward strand.
TTTCCTGTAAGCAGATCCAAATGGTTGCAAAAGGAAGAATTTATTTTAATTCGCTCTTCCTTTCATAAGGCTATCCTTTCATTCAGTTCAGATGAGAATTACTAGTCTTAATTTTTTGTATTACAGTATTGCTTGGAGGGCCCAGCTACCGGATATTTCTAACAACCATTTTAGAAAGGTATGTGACAGGCTTCTAGGAAGAAGAAAGGATTTTGCACCTAGGTGGAGTTTAAACACTTTTCAAATAGGCTTTACTGTAAAAGAGAAAAAATAATAAAGAATGTCCTGCCAGACCAAATACAACAGAGCTCCCCTGAGCCAAGTCCAAAGCAAAGCTCTTCAGCGTGGCTCAATGCAGGAACTGAGAGGAACATCTCCATACTGTTGCACCTCCTCTCAGCTCCAGCTATCTAACTAAAGGACCATCCTCTCTGAACATTGTTCCCAGGCTCCTCTCCTACAACTTCCCCAGACCATCCCCCTCACAATGTGAAGGGGGCAATAATTCATCATAGCTGACCTAATTCTTCTACCCTGCAAATCCTTGCACTTATAGCAGGCAGCTATGGTCTCTCTTGTAGTCCTCCCCTGCCAACCTCTCAGTAGGTCCATACACCCCATCACAATGCCCTTATGGAGCTAGCTTACTTTCTTCCATTTGTAACTGCTGGACTATTCCCTGTTAAAGCATTGCTACAGTGAAAAAAAAAACAGTATTAGTGCAGTAATGAGCAGAGGTTTGTTTTATTAAAATTATCTCAAAGACTGGCAATTTACAGCGACGATACATAGAGCCCAACAGTTCCATCCATTTGTGACCAAGGACCTCATTTGATCAGATTAGCTTCATTTAGCAGTTCAGTAGCCTGGACGTTCCGGGCCATTATAAACTTTTTTTTAAAATTGAGTTTAAAGTCACTACACCGAGAATATTTCCCTCCTTTTTGAAGAGCATGTTAAGACATAGGTTTGTAAAATTTCAGTCTGTCGCCTTGTTCCGCTCTGTCAATATAATACAATATAATTACACACACTAATATCCGTTCATATTGTATGAAACTCCCGCTTGAAATTTGCCAGCTCATGGAGTGCCAGACTAAGCTCCTAAGGGATCCTGGCCAAGAGACTACAACTGTAATGGCTACCAGCACCTTTGAAGCCAGCATGTTTGGAGTCAGGGATGTGGAGAGAAAGACTTAAAAACTCCTGCTGTGACCAACAGGGCGGCTTCTGCATGGGGTGATCTGCAATGGAAGTCTGAACTACTGAGTGCTCCTGCCCCACAGAGACCAGCATCCACAGTAATAGAAATCTGGCCCAGTGTCAGCTACCAAAAGCCAGCCAAGACCTCCACAGGACTCCACACCAGGGAGCCAGAGGGTCTGACAAGAGAGTGAGAAGACTCTGCCCCACAAAGGGGCTAAGACACAGAAAGGGGATCCTTTGTGTTTAAGCAGGCCAACATTCACAGTGCTGCAGCACTCATTTCACAACTCAACCTCAGGATGCCATCTGCCTAGGAAGGTGCCCTGGAGGGTCTTGGAGGTTAGGAAGAGTTGTGAGTGTTGGAAGGTTGGGAATTAGTGGATTTGTTAATGTTTAGTATTTATTAGTTAACCCTAACCCTCTCCTTCCTCAGATCTTATTTTCCTGCTCCCCATCAAATTTCCCTTGGTTATACTATTATTTTGGGGTGTGTCATTCTGTTATTACAGTTTTTGTTGATGTACTTTACTGTTTATTGAGTACTAGGTTTTCTATTCCTTGCCTGTTAGTAGTATTATTTGTTTTCCCAAAGGACAGCACTTATTGTGTCTTGGACACAACAAGGAGTCACCAGGCATCAGAAAAGGAAGCCCGGACCCAACCCAACCCATGTTAGGAAAGTGAAGCCATTCCAAGACGAAGTTTGAGCCAGATCTTGTGGGAGGAGTTACATATACAAATAATGTGTGTATGTACATACACATACAGCACCAGCTGAAATAAGCAAATGAATATTTCTATGAATACTTGATGTTTTTCTAAAATATATACTCTAGGAATTATTTTTGAGATGTCCTCTGGCCTCCATTATACAAGAGGTCAGACTACATGATCACAATGGTCCTTTCAGCCTTGGAATCTACGAATACCTACTATTGAGCCTCATGCTTAGCAGTGCTGCTTGTCAACCCTTTCACTAAAAGGATTTCCATTTACCCCCAGGCATCCCATTCAGGTAATTACAGGGATCTGGTGTATTGAGTATCTGGTTAACCATTTTACAACATTTTCCAAAAAGCATAGAGGCTCCAAATGCAAGAGAAATTGATCATCAAACACTCACTCCTACATAGCTAGATTCCCCAGAACCTATCTTCAACACACCCAAGAGCTACAATAATGAACTTCTGAGGAAAAAATGAAGGAGACATCCATTATGAATTTCCTTCCAAAAACAGAGAAAGCAGACATGACAACCAATTTCCTTTGTCAGCTGCAACTATAACTGTTCCCCAAAAGCTTACAAGAAAACAAAATTCCCCACTCCAACAGGGACACTCAAATATTTTTAGATACCAGTTGCCTGGTGTTCCAAGCTACAGTCCTATTAATGGACTACAGATAAACAGAATGCTCCACCTCTTACTTTTATCCAAAACATAAGTTTCTGGGTGGCGTTAGTCCAAGCAGGCAATCCCAGTGAGAATCAAAAGATGCTGACCGGAATGAGGGAGAAGACTACACCAGCACAATCTTGGTATCCTGGACTAGTAGTTCTGCTCTAAAAAGAAAGCTAGTTCTATTTACCACATATATAAATTGGTCAGTATACAACCCAAAATTGGAACATAGTAGACATATCATCTGGTCACCCTATTCAGCCATTCAAATCTAGGACAAAGTTATCTGGTCACTCTAGTTAGGGCTCTAGGAAAGCTAAGATCTTAGGTGGACATACAGGCCTCAGTACACCATTGCTGCTGACTAATCAGTTTAAAGTCTACTGTGAACCAATTATATTACATTTTATGGTGACTTGGTCCAGAGTGTGCTCTCATGGGCCTTTCTGAGACCACAGATATGAGAGAGAGAGATGATGTACAATGCTTACTAACTCTGAGGAAAGTGACACTGTGCTAATGGTTTTTGCTGAATTCAAATGCAATGGGAGGATAAATCTGCTGAAAGGGAAAGTTATTCTACTCAGTGCTGATAAGGGCTCAGTGATTTAAACTCTCATGAGAAGGCCAACTGCTGAGCTCTTGAATTTTCCATTTGGAAATAAGTTGGGGAAGCCAAGAGTTACAATCCTCCTGAAATGTGTTTTTTAAAAAAATAATACAAATTCTGTTTTATTAGTTATGATGAAATAATGTTTACAACCTTTTTTCCTGAATGGATACTACTTGACTGCTTTTTGGCTTTAGGATTTCTTCCATCAGGTTTATCTCTTGCCTGAAAAGCAATTACAGCCAGCCTAAAAACACTGCCTGTCTTAAAGCCTAATATTTATAGCATTTATATCCTAACATTTTATCCCAACAACTACTGAACTTTCTTTTTACCCTTCGTTTGACTGTGCTGCATGTGGTGGGAATGACGGGGATCCCAGAAGCCCTATAGACACTGTGATAAACCCAACTACCTCCATACTTCTTATTTGTTATGGATTTCATTTCATATCTCATGTGTCACCTACAATGATTTGTACATTTCTTATTTTGTGATTTGAAAAGGAAGGCTGCACAAAGTCAATCCACTGAAAATTATTTATCCTTTTCTTTGGATAATTTCACTGTAATGGGGCTGAGGTTTGCTCTCCCTGCTGCATGCTGATGCTGGAAACATGGAGAACTGGTTTCAATGCAAATAAGTGAGTAGCAGCTTCACAAGTCGAGGAGAATATAAATCCTAGGGTACAGGCACAGTACACTATATGCTCCAAGATCCATGTCACAGCATTATAAGCATTGGTGATGCCTTCCAGAGGCGCTTTATTTTTGCTGCATACAATATAGTCAAGATGGAGGTAGCTAGATAGTTCAATAGTTGTGGGAAAACATGTTAGGATTCTTGACCTTATCGGTCATGACATCACCACTTATCAGAATCACTCATAGACAGACTAACTGTCCAATTCACACCAATGAGCATGGGAAATGAATGAGATCTGATGGTCTCATTTGATAATATTTACACACTTGTGCTAGGTTTTAGAGTTGGGGATTTAGAAATAACCCAGGATTACATTCTACTGTATATATACACAACTTTGAGTTACAAAATTAAAACCTCAAATCTGAGCTGCCATAACAGCAAGGTAGGAAAATGTTGACAATGTGAACTGTTCACAGGACGTCACATGAAATATCGCCAAAGCACTCTGAACTTCATAAAACATATGCAGCTCTTGAGCTGTGCAGTTTTCACTCCAAGCTCACAAATTGCAACCCTTTGTTTGCAAAATTGCTGCCACATCAGGGAATCTATGTAAAACGGGCTGTTCTGAATAAACCTTCCTGGCAGTCTTTTTTTTATTTTTAATTTATCTTCCTTTAACATTTTAGACACAATTGTCTGAAAACCAGACTTTTAGTTTAGTTATATAGGGAATTACCTTAGAAGACTGCTAGATGGTGCTAAAGCATATTCATATGTGATGATATGCCAATAGGTTTGCTTGGATTACAGTCCTCTTGTGACTGGTTAGAGATTTCTGGAGTCTGTTGATGGAGTTCTTGCTTTCTCGCTAGTAGTCATCTATATCAGCAAACATTTTCAGGAACAGATGAACCCTAAAGGTCTGTTTTCTATATAGGTTAGGACATAATTGTATACACAGTTACAGGAATTGCTCATGTGCATACAGCAAGTCTGAATAAATGAAAGTGTAAATTGAGGTTCACTATTGTTCTCAATGCATACAGTAGCTGTGCAATTAAACACATTTCACATATGCAACTGCATGCATGCACTATGTAAAAATAACTTACTAATAACAAAGCTTTTGTTTTTACCCCCATTGATAAAAAATAAAATAAGGGTGAGGGAATATATACAGAATAAACTGCACGTAAAGAGAAAGTTTTACACAATTTTTCCCCAAATTTCCTCAGCCTTTAGTCCCCACTGTGTATGTTTGTATTATCAAACTAAGGAATTGCATAGGCTTTAAAAAAACAAAGATATATTGTTTCACTATATGCAAGTTGCTCTTTTATAAAAATAAAACATTATGAAAAAGAAATGCCATGATATGCAGAGGGAACCCCAAACACCCCAACAAAAAGCAGCAGAGAGTTGCTTGGTATGAGCTCTGTCCCCATCCTAATGGGGTTTAGAAAGTTGGTTGTAAAAAAAATGGTACTAACCTTATTTGATTTTTTACTCTAAGGGGTAAACATGTGGACAGAGGGAAAAGAACACACAGAGGATTTAGCTCAGTTTTAATTACTGCTAATCTGCAAAGACCTTCACATTGGAAATATCACCCTGGCATTTTCCTGTTTACCAGCTGCAAACCAAGCTCTTTAATATTTAATCTTTGTAAGTACTTGCCCTTTGAAATTTCTGCTTTCCCTCACCTGCTTACCTTCTCCCCCCAGTCCATTCTACAGAGACATCTCCCACCAATGTCCTGGCCTGGTCCGCTTCACAACCGAGAAGGAGCTCTCATGATAACTCCCTCTCCCTCCTTAACCTTGCTTTCCTGCAGGGTTCCACACTGTAGCCATTAATCTTTCAGAGGATGAGGACAAATTAGGACTCCCTTGAGAACTTCAAAGCTACAGCATAATTGGCTGGAGAAGTTGCTGAGACGCTGTCAACTGGTTGCAGAGAGAAAATCAGGGACAGCCTTGTGCACAGCAGAATCACAAGTCACTTGGATTTGCTCAGCAAAAACGGTTAACTGTCATTTAACACTGAAGGAACCCCAAAGGGCTTAGAGATCAGAACAGGCTGACCATTTTAGAAGTCCGCATGCAAGTCACCGCAGTAGTTCTAGAACTGCTTTGCTTCCAGATAAAAGGCAAAGTTAGCCCCATGCACATTTAATAAGCAGACTTAATTAGAGGGCAGGTGTTTACTACTACATTGGAATTATGTTTACCCTTTTGATTATTCCCAGATATCTATAGCCAATAAGATCACACCAATTTACATAAATTTCAGATGAGCCCATTTATACACAATTCTAGGCCTCATCAACTCAAATTGTAGTGGATTACAATTGTGTGCAAAGCAGATATATAAGCAAATGGGAAACAAACTTGAATTTACTCACTACTACGCCTGTCCCACGCAATATATCTCACTATGTAGTCACCATCATTTTCCCCCTCCTGTCTTCTGACTGTTGTGCCCATGTAGGATTAGTAAGGCATTCTGGGTCACATAAATACTAGGAACAGTATTGTTCATGATCATATCATGGTTGAGGGGGGAAGTTCTTAATGTCCCATTCCTAGCTCATACCTAGTCATGACAGTTTTCAGTTGAAAGAGAACTACAATAGTGATTCTAGTCAGCAGGCTCCAGAAACAAATCCGTGTTCCAGATCTCCCCTTCCCCAAGGTGAAGCACCAATGATACCAGAAAAACAAAATTATTTCTTCTGCAGAGAAAAGATACTTCATTTGAACCAAATATCTTACGGAAAATAGATGCTGAATAAATGGAACCTTAGGTGATCGCCTCCACTTTCCTCACTGCAGTTTATTTCTGTAAATAATACATAGAAACATAATCAATATACTTTTATTGTGGGAGTACTGTGTACTGCAGATGGCTCAAATGGAGCTTTCGCCTGTGGGAAGAGTCTACAATCTCATCATCTCTAAGTGTCTATTCGGAGGCACAGATACATTCATGTGGGTTTCTGAGGCTAGCACAGAGAAGCAAGAACTCCAGGCAGCAAGACTTTTTAGAAAAAGACATGGGACTTTTGAACCCAAAAGAGATTCTGGCTGCCCTACTGCAATATTTTCTTATTTCAGACAATTGTCAGCATTTGCTAACCATAGGTGCTGCCAATTAGGGTGTGGGGGGTGCTCTTACACCCCCTGGCTTGAAGTGGATTCCATTATATACAGGGTTTACAGTTTAGTTCAATGTCATCCCCACTATAAAAACTGTCCCAGCACCCCTGCAGCTAATGTGGCCATGGTAAAGGCCAGGTGAAATGCATTCTACCTTTCAAGGAGAGGTGAGTTCTTGCAATGGTGGCTTCAAGATTTAAAGAGGGAGGATAAAGCAATACAGCTCCCCCTTGTGGTAGTCTGGGGGGGCACTGTGAAATCCCATCTAGCTCCTTCCTCCTACTGGAAGACCTGTCCCCTTACTAGCTCCCGCTCTTCTCTGGAGTGCGGAGCAGGAGAGCAGAGGCAGTACGCTTTGTCCCTCTCCTGTGGGGAGGGGAGCCCCCCTGCCACAGGGTTCTCCAGCCTGAATACTGGACAAAAAAAAAAAAAAAAAACACAAAAAGGCCCTGTGAGTTCCCTATCACTTCCTGGCACACTATATTGGGGTGTGGGTGGAGAGGGTGGTTAGGAGTGCACTTCTATACTGCTTCATACAAACAGCTTTGTATGAATGGCTATGGCTCTGCTTAGGAACATGGACTCCTTTCAGATATATGTATTCCTTTGTCAACATTCCTTTGTCCCTGTGCTATCACATAATATAATGCAATGTCACATCATAACATGACCTCAAACTCACAACAGCATACAGCCATCAGAATTAATGAGCTATTGCATGAGTATTGCTACACTTTAGCTATTGCATGAGTTTATGTGAGCTACTGGACAAGACAAGAGAACAGAGGGGAGAGAAAAAAAACCTGTGAAGTCCATTCACTCTAGAGCTATTCTAGCACAGGTGAAAGTACTGTAACGGAGAGCCCTCTCTTTTGCCTACCTAGAAAGCACCACACACCAAATAAATGAAAAAAAAAATTGATTTTGAAACCCCCTACGAGTTGACAATGCATTTGATTCAAACTAGTTTCTAGTAGATTAACTACTAAAAAGGACAAAGCCCTGACTGACCCTTTACAGGCTTCCCATATCACAGCAGACTCTCACCATTTGCAACATTTCTAGATATTTCACCCACTTTGGGATGAGAAGAGAGTGCGTCCAGAGGAAATGTATTTGACACTGTGTGACTAAATGATCAAGGTCTGTAGTTCTCTCATACCCTGAGGTAAAAATGTCTGTCGTTTCTACAACTGCTCCAAGCAAGCTCCTGGCTAGATCACTACAGCAGATTAATGTGCCATAGCCAGAATTTGAACTACTGGGAACGTACATAGCATACCTATTTTTATGGCAGCATAATAAGATTTCATTGTATTGCGTTTGACTAAATCTCCATGCTAATGAAGCTCGTGTTCTATGGAGATACAGCTTCAGTGATTTTGACAGTGGAAGGACTCAGACCCATAGATATTAAGGTCAGAAAGGACCATTATGATCATCTAGTCTGACCTCCTGCACAACGCAGGCCACAGAATCTCACCCACCTACTCCTGCAATAAACCTCTCACCTATGTCTGAGTTATGGAAGTCCTCAAATCATGGTTTAAAGACTTCAAGGAGACTCTCCCTCAAAATCAATGCAAGGATGGAACATCTGTTTAATAAAGATATTTCCAGCTAACATAAAAAAAATTAGTAACAGATTGTGTGCAAGCGTCTTTTTTTTTCCAGCTTCACTTCCTTCCTATCCTTCCTGGACAGAGAAGTAAGATAGCAACAACATTGCAAACTTTGGAAAACTTTGGAATGAATAAATGGTAATGCTTAGCCAAGCCCACCCAACCTAGCTTTGTGTTGGATGGAATCAAAGGGGAAGCCATCTTTCCTTGACCTTTATAGGCAGTAAAGGAGGAGGTGGAATCTTATAAGAGTTAGACAGCCAGACAAAGAGGACAGGACAGATGGGTGCGCTCACTCCAGCTCGTGCTTTCAGCACTGTCGGCAGCATGACACGCAGTTAAATTTCTGTCACTTTGTGACACAGATTAGCTGGTTCCACTGTGCAATCACAGATTACATCCACCCCATGAAAGCTTTTGGCTTCTGATTCATAGAACTGCTTTATCACCATAATCTGGAGATGCTATGTATCCGTCTAGCTACTTATCCAGCCCTCATTGCTGTTGTGTCCAAGTGCTCTGCACTCATGTATCAAAAGCAAAATCTTCCTGCATTTCCACTTAATTTTATGCAGAAGCACTTCGAGAGTAACTTTCTGCAGGAGTAGATCTTCAGGAGCATGACTGGAGCAGCTCAAAGGTCTAGACAGAGTATCACTTGGTCACACAATGAATATCCTCGACAGACAAGAGGGAAGTGCCAATACTGATTGATCTGTTTACTGCATTTCAAAGGTGGGTAGTACCATACCTACATATAACTGGTAAAGTTCACCGCAATCCTTTGAGATGGTATTACGATACAGGAATGTAAGTTAGTAGTAGTAATAAAAAAGGGGTGGAGGAAATTGGGGGATCGCAGAGAACTCTTCCACCCCAAGAGAGAATTTCCAATCACATGCAGTTCCTTAACGGAGGAAATGCTGGTCAGGAGCACTTCTTCAGGTGGCTAGTGTGATGCTGGCAAAACAGGTGCCAGCTCATGCCAAAGTCCCCATGTCTCAACTGAACACTGACTATCAGTCTGGCTCAGCTGTGTGTTGATACCTTTAAAATAGGAATATGAATAATAAGAATGTTTAATGTTTAGACTTTATTGAATGCTTGTCAGTTGCTGCATGTGTAACCCACACACAACTTCTGCGTGTGGTGTTCTGTCCAATCTAGTGGCTCCGAGACCACTTACAGAGAGAGATTAGTGAGTCTGCTTAACAGCCATGTGACTTAGCTAATGCAGTAGAGGCTCATGCCCTAAGCTCCAGAGGTCCCCGATTTGATCCTTCCCGCCGATGACTGGGGTCTGTCGGCATTACACATGAATTAATCTAATTTATAACGAAGGCTAAGATTTTGTCATGGTTATTTTTAGTAAAAGTTGTGGACAGGTCACAGGTCACAATAAATAAATTCACAAAAGCTGCAATCTGTCTGTGACTTTTGTTGCTGCAACTTCATGATTTCCCCTGCCACCATGGTGGCTGGGAGCTGTGGGGTTCCCCCTCCGCCCACGGCAGTTGGAAGCGGCAGGGGGGCCCCTCTGCCTATGGCAGCTGGGAGCTGTAGGGTGATCGTATTTCCCAAAGAGAAAATGGGACATCACCAACTACTCACCCAAGGCATCTCCCCATTCCCTCCCCCATGTGAGGCTGTCCTCCATCTTTGGAACCCTGAGGAGGGCCCTCTCAGGAGTCTGTCGCCTGTGGCTGGAACCTTGCGGGTGCCCCCTGAGGATGCTGTTGCCTGTCGCCAGAACCCTGCTGGGGCCCTGCTGGCTGCCAGCTGCGGTCCTGCAGCCCGTGGGGCTGAAGCAGAAAATGTCACAGAGGTCTCCGGAAGTCAGATTCCATGACTTCCATGAACTCTGTGACAGAAATATAGCCTTACTTATAATATGAGTCCCATATTGTAAGGTAATATTTGAGTGGATGTATTATGGACCCCTGTCACTAGGTAAATCACCAGATAGGAGAGAGACATTAACTATTGCAAAGTGTTGATCTCCAACAGAAGGTGTTATGTCCTCCCCAACATGAAAGGTCCATCAACATCAGACGGACTACTCTGGGATGGCAAAGAGGACAAAAGATGTTTGTTGTTCTGCCCTTCCCCCACATGAAGATGAGTCATGCTAGTGGACTCCTCCCATAAGCCAAGCTTGCAGTTCAGAGCACATGGTAGAAGGGGGATGAAAACCCCAAACAGAAGGAACTGATGATCTCTATACTGCTTGGACTCTTGGGGACAAGGTTTTAGGCATAAACAAGAGATCCCCAGCTGTTTAACCTGGGTTAGCCCTAAGGAACATCTAGAGCTTGCTTATTACAGAAGCTTCTATTACCTTTTGAAATTTAAGATTGTAACTCATTTGTGTATATATTTTACCTTCTTTAACCTTGTCAGTGACTCTCATTTACTTCTCCCACTTAATAACTCTTTAAAGAGTTTATTATAGGATTGGCTACAAGCACCTTTGCTGTGATATCTATAGTGCAATTGACCTGGGGTAAGTGATTGATCCTTTGGGACTGGGAGTAACCTGAACATTGATGTAAGGGGCCCTCTATCACAAAGGTATGCTCGCTCTGGGTAGCGAGATAGACCCCTTGGGTACTTTGCTCTGTCTGTGATTCCATGTTTAGGCTGTCGTGGTGTCTAAGGAGTTTACTAATTGGTTGGAGAAATGTAATAACAGAATCCACAAACAATTTGGGGGTTGTGCCCTGCTTCTTAACAGTCTGCCCAGAGGTTGGTATTCATGGTCATCAGTCACTGCAGGCAGCGTTACAGTTAGACCGTGCTGTTCAAATAGAAAAGGAGTACTTGTGGCACTTTAGAGACTCCTTTTCTTTTTGCAAATACAGACTAACATGGCTGCTACTCTGAAACCTGTTCAAATAGAGCTGCACAAAATATATACAGTATTATATATGCAGAGATGAGTTAGAGCTGCGAAGCTAGGACCTGGATCTAGGGGCTGAGGACTTGGAGACTAGTTTCCTTAGGACCTGTGACATGCTGAGCTTAAAGTGATGCAGATCAGACTGGGCTTTCCTGCTATGTAAGATTCAGATCTAGGACTGTGAACAGCATCCGAGATAGAAATTTGTGAATAGATATTAACTGAGTACATCAGTTTCTCTTCCCTAGTTTAGGCCCAGTCTCTTTCAGGAGAAAATTATTTGTTTTCAGTTTTCTCCTATATATGGGATAAACACATACAAATGGTTTACCAGTTGTACAATGGAAATTTCAGGGCATCAGCCACCAAAAGATAGTACAGTCAATCACAGTGGAACTAAAACAGAAAATGACAATGCTAATACAGATCTAGAAAATCATATAAGCAGAGTGTGTAACGGCACAAGTTTAATCCCTTTTCATTAGAGAGTCAGACCTTGGATTTCATGTTTTCTGTCTCATGGCCAACTGAATTCGATTACTACACTGTACTTGGAGTTTCAGTTTTGCTTCATATCTATTAATAGAGTTCCAATATCTACTGCACCATTTCCCCCTATCACCTTGCTTCCCCACATCCCATCATCTTATTTTTTGATGAATCCATTTATAATAAGACTGATGGAAACCTGTTAACTACCGTTGACTTTGGGACTTTCACTAATGCTGCATAGCATTTCCAAAGAAGGAATCTGCCCCTGTGGAAATGATCAAAATTGATTCTACATTGTCAGTGCACACACCTCCAAGGCAAAAATATAAGAAAGCATGTTCTGTTAAAAAAAAAAAAAAAAAACCAAAAACTGCCATTGCCAGATCGCTTTTTCTCCCTGTTCATTCATTCTTCTTGCCACATACATAAGAGCTGAAGGGGGCGGGGGGAATGGTGGTTTCAAAATTTGCAAATTTCACTCAAAAACAGCGTTACTCATCAAAAGACATATCAAGAGCAGAATATCCCCTATTAACCTTCAGCCTCTGTGACCTACTTATCTTAACAACAAATTGGAGAGGGTTCTATCTTATTTTTCCCTACAAGGAAACCACCTGCTCCGTTTGCAGAAGCAAGCACTTTTTGGAAGTTTGCTGGCTGTAACTAGTGGAGTTGTGGATATAGACCATGATCCAGCAAAGCACTCACGCATTTGTATAACTAAGGTCATGATCCCAGTGAAGCCAGAATTTTGGATACAGGCCTTTGTAGGTTTTTCCCTTTCAGTCACCAATGATATCCATCCTCTGAACAGCACATCCTTAGGAGACATCTTAAACTAATGTGACCTTAAATAGGTGTCCTAAACTCAAGAAACGGAGGCACATTGTGTCTGAGCCATCCTTATCTGTTCCAACAGGCCTTAAAGGTGCTGCGAGAAGCCACTTAAGTCCAGATTTTTAAAGGTATTCAGTTGTTGCTGCACTCAGCCTTGCAACACCAAAGTGACTGAAAAGTCTACAGTTGATTTTCAGAAATGATTTAGGCACTTGGGAGTCTACGTCCCATCAACTGTCAATGCTGAGTGCAGCAATGCCAAAATACCTTTAAAAATCTGGTCCTTAACAGGAAGCTTATCACACACCCTGCAGGTCATTTGACTTTCTGTATCTACAGCACCCTATTTATGGCACTGTTTGAGGAAGGAATCGCAACTACCTTCACAGGTATCCTTTCAGTGTGAACATTACCTCCTACAGGTTTCCAAGGTGTCTGTCCGAGATTACCACCAGTGAATCACATAGAAAACCGAGTTCCAGTTGTTTTAAATGAGAACCAATTTTACTAGGAAATGATCAGAACACACAGAAGAAGAAAGGATGAGTCAACTATAAACTTGAATAGAAAGATCCTACAAAAAGGTGTAGTAAGCAGCCCACAGTTTCAGCTAAGGTTTTTGTTTGAAATATCTGAACATCTTACATAGCAGGAAAGCCCAGTCTGATCCAGAAAATGCTGCTTATCTTTAAGATCAGCATGTCACAAGTCCTAAGGGAACAGGACCTCAGTCCCTGTCCTGTGCCCTTGCTTGGCTTTTAAGGTAATGCCAAACAGTGTCTTGTTGGGTGTTCCCAACCATGCAAAGACATTTCAAAACTTTTCATCACCCACCAAAACCAGTTTTTTTCAGATTACTCTTTGATTTCTCCCACCTACCTCTCCAAACCACTATGGGTCTTATGCACAACCATTTTTAAAGTACTCACTTCCATTGTGCTCTATGCAGCCATCAGCTATGTGTGCTGCTTTCAGATGAGACTATGTAAAAACATATTAAGTTTAGCTGACCCTGGCAGGCTATGAGGAAACAAATGTGTATTTTCTCTCATTTGTAGCTGTAAAATGGATATGCAAGAAGGAAGATAAGATTTTAAGCTAAAATTGGCACATCTCACCATATTAGATTAAGTCAAAGAACCACATTTACCATTTTACAAAAAAGTTATCTTAATGCCTGAGTGCATCTGTCACAAAAATATCCAGAAGGCCTATAGATATACACAGTACATGCTCATGGTTAGTTCAGATCAGTGGTGTCACATGAAAGATTCCAAATAAAAGCAACATTTGTTTTTTAACTTTAGATACTCTTCGACACACACCCATCTTCTCCTTTAATAAGAAATCCTAGAGAACACATCAATACATGAATTAATTTTACAGTAAATATGGGGAGTTAGGGAAATATTTTTCATCTGCCTAATCTTTCAAGAGGGACACCGGGGAACACTTTAAATAGCAACCAGTTACACAAAAAAGTAATTCTACCAAGTCTGCAATTGTCTCAAGTCCCCTTGCTCTTACTACAGTGATTTGTGTTTGAACAGCTAGATTTCTCCTTCACAGCTCAGCTTCTCCTTCTGTTGGGTCCTGCACGGAAATCCTACTCCTGGTCTTTAGGACACTAGGCCTCTCTGCTCTGCAAAATATTGTATTGTCAAAAATTCAGCATGACAGTCACTTGCAAGAAGTAAGAAGAGAAGATATACTGTGAAGAAGAACATACTTGTTTAAAGATCACTACCTCTGATAGCTTGAGGCATGCTGGGAAATGCCCTCTCCTCCTATCAGCACTCATACAACCACAAGTCACTTAACTATGGCTGCCTCAGGCAATTGCCTACTGGCATGTGTCAGGTTGCCCCTGTTAATATAATTTTAAAAGGCATCATGTGAAGTTATTTACATTTTTATGATGATAACTTTAATCCCAGGATCTCAATGTGCTCTACAAATATTAATTTATGAAAAACATGTGAAAGGTAATTGGTTATATATGTTTAAATATGATTAATTTTAAAGTTCTTCCCAGCAGGAAAGTCCCCCACTTTAAAATACAGGCACCTCAAAGTCAGGGGAAGCTAAGGAACTAAAAGGCCTCAGATAATGTACTAGCAGACTTTAGGACAGGTTTCTCTTGTCTTTATAGACAAGCTTACTTACTAAGCTTCACTTAAAGCAAGGGGAACAGGTATGAGATGGTAATTTCATGCAAGCTTGCAAAATTGAGTGTCCTTATAAAAAGAGCAATTATATACACACTTTAAGCACCAAGCAGCACAATAATTAAATGAGTAATTACCTTTCCACTTTTAAGCTGTCATGCAATTAAACTTAATTAAACATTCTCTATACTTCACTAAACTTATACAAACAGAGGAAGGTAAGAAGGGTGTGGTGAGAAAAGGAAAGGGTATTTGGTAGAAGGTTTAACCCATATCCTGGCTATAATGAGAGATGACTGTGAGTAGCCAGAGGATGAATACTTGTATAATTGTCCTGTCTCTAGCAAGGTGATAGCTTGGGTTGAGCAGCAAGACAGTCAAGAGAATGAAAAAATACAATGCAATGTTCTTCATACACAGCATCCTAAAATACCTTCCAGAAAGATACATCCGATGAAGTGAGCTGTAGCTCACGAAAGCTCATGCTCAAATAAATTGGTTAGTCTCTAAGGTGCCACAAGTACTCCTTTTCTTTTTGCGAATACAGACTAACACGGCTGTTACTCTGAAACCTTCCAGAAGGAAAGGTAATTATAGGCCTATAGAGGTCAGGCAAATGATGGCAGATTTGAGGACAGGAAGTGAATCAGTGGCTTGGAGAAAGTGAAGGAAAGAACTCAATTTATTTTAAAAAAGGACAATATAAATGTAAACAGAATCATAATCAGAAACCTAATGCTCAGCTCCTGTTTTCACACTGGAAAGTCAAGGACAAAGGGGAGGCCAAGATTAGAGATGGGGAGCTGGCTGACAAGCAAGTAGACAAAGAATGTCAGAAAGAATGTGAACAAGCTTCAACTGTGAGTGATCTCCAAAATCTATCATAGCCTCTGGGTCCATGTGCTTCATTTTAATTGCTATAAAGTCAACTTTAAAAAAATCCTCAAAAATAATGGTGAAGCTCAGTCCCCAGTTTTCTTCAAGCAAAGGCCGGAGTAAACAGATAAAAGTCTTAAACATGAGTCAGCAAATTCAAACTTTTTTGAACCAAAGGGCAAGCAGGTTTCCAGAGCTATTCCTTCCCCCACTCTACACACAGACACTACCTTGCTTTGCACTCCTGACCGTTCAAATCATAAGACTGATACAAAAGCTCCCCCAACTGATTTTGGTAGAAAGGTATATGGGAAAAGAGACTCAGGCTCTGAAACCTGATTAAAAGAGAGGGTCTTGGCAAGCGAGGAGGGTCTCGGAGCCCAGGGTCCAGCCCAAGCCCGAACGTCTACTCTGCTGTTCTTAGCCCCACAGTGTGAGCCTCACCCAGTTGACTAGGGCTCTGAGACTTGCTGCCATGTATTTTTATTGCTGTGTAGAGGTACCCAAAGCCACCCTTCCCCATTCCCAGTTCATGCATCCACATTACAATGGATCTAAAGCCTATCATTTTGATTACCAGAGGTGAATGTAATATGCGTTGTACATATATAACTACAGTGGTAGGGCAACAAAAGAACACTGGAAAGGACATGCTATTTTTGAAGAATGTGATGTGTCATTTTAAAACATTTGGAAAATACAGCTTACTAAGAGAGAGAAGAAGAAAGTGGGGAAAATGTCCCCACCTTTTTTTCCCCCTGCTCTAATCTTAAGTCTCAAGGCATGAATGAAGAGTGCATTAATATTTAAACCTGTGATTTTTTTTCTGAAATTCTAAAATTTTGAAATTTATAAAATCTATAAAGTTTGGATCAGCTGTATAGCTAGTGAAAGTGTTTTAGGTGAGGAAATTTGGGAAGTATCATCAAAATTTTGCTGCTCTTTCCTCTCAAAATTCTAAATTTAGTAAAAATTCAAAATCTGAAAAATTTTGACCAGCTCTTCTGAAAATTTAAAGTAGTTCAGGCCACAAGTCAGATATGTTCTGTGTCAAAGCCAACAAACTCAACGAATGAGACCAGTTCACAGCACATAATCACTACACCATGGGGCACAATTCATCGAGCTCTCTGCTCAAGAGAGGCAGAAACAGTATAGTAGAGGGCAATCCAGGTCAGGATGGAAGTGCATTGGCAGAACAAGGAAGCATCAGTAAGTGTTATGCGGGCAATACCTACCTCCAATCAGTGCTCTCAGCACCTCATTTTCGTAAGGACTAAACAAACCCTCCAAGTTCCCAAATAAATAGAAATTACTTGAAAACAAAAACCACTTCTGAATGCTGTCAGCAATCAAAACACAGACTATTGAAGCAATTGGTGATGAGAGACAAGCTTTTGTTCAGGCAATCCACAGACTCTTGCTCTATACACTTGTTTCAGTGACAGAATAATTCACATTTCCCCGCTCATTCGTGCAGAAAAATATTAAATGTCTCAGAAAATATTTAATGTTTAAGCATTTAAGAAAAGCCTGCTGTTAGGATTGTGAGTATTTATAGGCAAATGAGAATGACCCACCAGGGAGCCCTCCTCCATGGCCTCTATCCGTTCAATCAAGACTGGATAGCACAGTACAAGCTCTAGTATGGCCATTCCTTTAAATTCCTGGCATTCCATTTGATTTAGAAGCTGGGGACCTTGGTTCTAGTCCTAACAGCTACAAAACAGAAAGAAAGCTTTAGAAGCCTTGGGCTTTAGCTATTAACCCAAGTTTATGAGCTCCAGCACGTACTGTATTTTAGAACTTGGACATTGTACCATTTTGCTAATGAATTAGAAGCCAACAATATTCACACCAGCTGGCAATGGTGTGCGATTTGTGGTTTAAACTGGGAATCAGTAACAGAAATAGGGTTAAAATGATGGTTTGTCTTGCAATCTGTATGCCAGTTGAGTCCCCACACCAAAAGCTGCACACACAAGGACAACTCCCACAGCAGAGGACTTGGATGCACCAGGAAGGTTATGTCTACACTGTAATTAGACACCTGCAGCTGGCCCATGCCAAGTAACTCAGGCTAAGGGGCTATTTAATTGCAGTATAGATGTTCAGGCCCAGCCTCCAGCCGAAGCCCAAACATCTACACTTCAATCAAACAGCCTCTTAGCCCAAGCCCAATGACCTGGAACAGGCCAGCCAGGGGTGTCTAACAGTAGTGTAGACATACCCCAAGAGGCCATTTTTCAATATATAGATATTTAAAGACATATTGCTTATTTTATTTCCAAGTTTTGTCAGATTTGGAAATACTGAATATTTTAACCTCTTCCATTCTGATGGGACGGTGACTTGCATCCAGGACAGCAGCAATCATAGGGCCTGCCCACTCCATGAATATACATTGCTGATAAACTCAGTTCAGAGATGGGCAATAAAGATGGTTAAGGACCAGAGGGGATGATTTGCTACAGGAGGAAGGACTGAAAGAACTCTATGAAGCTTAGCACAGTGTTAGGGAGCTGCTAGAGGGGCCATGCACCTGCACTGCAATTTGCAAAGGAACCCCATACTCTGTGCCTTATGCTTGTAGCACAGCGTCCTGGCCAGAAACCCGGCTAGTGTTAGCCACTTTCCACTAATGATCGAAGACATCAAAGTGCAAAGTGTTATTATTACTAGTACAGGTCAGATTCATTAACTAACTTTTATAAAAAAAGATATTTGTTCATAAGTAACACATTTATTTCCTATACGTCGTATAGATCTTTAATTTAATTGTTCACTTTATGTGCTAATTGGGTCCTTATCAACATGCCTTAGAAGATTCCCCTGTAATTATAAGTGTCTCTTATAGATTGATGTTACACACAGACCTCTTCATTTCTCAGGTGGTTCAAAGATTATTAGCTTCAGCCGCATGCTTCACAGTAGACTTGAGGTATTTATATATCTGATTAAACTGTGCTCATTGGTGACCCCACATTCATCACACACTTCTCCATGGTACGTTATCCAGGCAAAATCATTTTTTTTCTGCTGCACCCCTATACACATCAATGTAGAACTAACCTGCACATACAAAGTAGTTAGGCTAGCCAAAAAGTTTATAGGAAGCACAGGGCTTGATCCTGCTCTCATCAGGTGCTCTGGGTTGTTTTCTTGGAAGAGGTAACAAAACAGAACCAGCTTTCATTAAAGTTAGTCTGTATCTGAAACCAACTATTGTCAGCTGGGCTGTGCATCTCAAGAATATGATAAGCATTTCTCCAAATGCTCAGGAAACACTAGCATGTAATTTGTTGGGATAACACACAAACACAGGTAGATTTCAGAACAAAAATGCAATCAAGGGTCTTTTAGAAAGAACAACTTTCAATGGGCCCTATTCTGTTCCCTCTGAAGAGATTGGGAGTTTTGCCACTGACCTCAGTGAGAGCAAGCTCTATGTTTACTATAAAAAGCTTGGACAGTGATTACTTCGGGTTCATACTTGTAGGCCAGTTCTATAAGTAAATGCATCCAATATGAACACTAGATACTGTAAATCTACCCCCTCCCCCGCCTTTTCACACAGAAAGCTTATGTTGATGAACCTAGGCTCACCCTCTGCTCTGGCTTTTGGCCCAGGGACCCTGTAGTAAGCAGCTAGGACTGCTCCTTTAGATGTGCTGGTGTTTCCCTGGCTCACTTTCTAACTCTGAACCCCTTGTACTGCTTCCATGCAGCCTGGGCTCAACACAGCCTCTCCTCTGGTTCCCAGGCTTCTCGCTTCTCCCTAGGTCCTCCCAGCTCCTCCTTTCTCCAGTGGACCACCGACCCATCAGAACTGTCTCTCTGTGCCCCCTTATCAGGCCCTACCACAGGAATTAATTCCATCCCTATGGCTTTCTGCAACTAACCTCCCCCAGTCCCTTCCCAGAGAAGAACTCCCTACCTCCTCTTCTGGGTTTCTCTGTCTTGGGTCCCCCTTCTTTGCCCTCCCCCATAGCTTTCACTTCCTTCTTTTATAAAGGCCCAGCTGGGTCTAATAACAAATCAAGCCTGCCATATCAACCACATGCAGCAAGGTGGGCCAAGTAAGCTCTCAGACTCCTGTTAACACTTCGTTCACCTGTGGAAGGTAGACACTCCATCACACACCTCTATACAGTATAACTGTCCAGACCAAGGGGGGGGGGGGTTTGAACCATTTTAGCTAAAACAGTTTTGCTACCCATTTAGTTAAGTTGGTACAAAAAGTGTGTGTGGACAAACCCTTGGAGTCCACCTTGCCAATGTCTAGCTTCTGCTATGATGTTGACAGCACTGCAAATATCCTCAGGTATAATTATTAGCTGAAGAAAAGGACTCAATTATCTCTATTCTCCTGAAAAATCACATTGACTTCACCACAGTTAAATAAGCGGAACTTCAAGGAATATACAAATGCATGGGTATGCACTACCCAAAACGGACTCCTTGCCACATTAACACATACAGAAGCAGGGTAATCAATAGCCCTTCTGACTAGAGTGATTGTATATAAGCTATTAGCACAAGCTTTGTTACTTCAATAATAAATAAGTACCCTTAAACAAAACAAAAAAAAATCCCTACTCAGCTCAGAGGCGATGTCTTGGCAACCAATACACTGTGAATGACCTCCGAGGCTTGTAGGATATTAGAAGTGGTCAATCAAGTCCCACTGCCCTTTTTTGTTTAAGAACAACTGATATCCACGCAAGCTGTGCTTTATTTATAAGTATTCACCAACACCGTTACCTCCACTCCACTCCCTACTCTTGCCCCAAAAGGAAGGAAATGAAACCCAATCTACTGAGAATGGCTTTCACTACAGAGCTTCATTTATGCGGCAGTTTTTTAAATGCCACCTCTCCACATCTTCCTGGATCCTGTTTCAGAAGATCAGAGGACAGGAAAGATGAGGTGATCTCCCAAAGCTGCAGTACTACTCAGAGAATGGTTAATGTAGCCCAGATTGGGGTGTGGAAGCTGCATAATTCCATGTTTACCAAGGAACTTGGTCTAGTGAAAGGTCAAGTGGAAGTGTGTTCTCCTGAGAAAGCCCCCCAAAAGCCTGGATGTGCCATGGAGAATGGACGTACTACCAGCTTGGGCTTTGTGCTTGTCTTTAAGCGCACAGCACACCATCTCTTCTGAACAGTCAACCGAAGCTCTGAAACATTCCATTTAATGTCCTCGCCCCAGACAGCAATAACCCGTTTCTCTCCATAGCACCATCTGCTAGAGAGGGGGAAGGTGAGTGTCTAAAATAGCATCATCAGTAGGAGATCTCCATCCTGGTGGCACAAAGGGACTGTGCCTGTCACCTACAATGGAAATGTATCCATTAAACCTACAGTCAAAATACCAGACGATTGTGAAAATTGTTTCATGCTAAGTGAAGTCACAGAACACAAACATATTAAAGCAGTCTATATGTCACTAAAGTGCTTTTCTGCATACCCCTGTTGTGCAATAACATATTACAACACTGATCAGCTCCCACTGCCAGACTCTCACACAGCTGCTGTACCAGATCCTTGGGTCCAACCTCCTCTTGGCTTGCTGGGGCTGGGAAGAATTACCAAGCTACTGTCAGCTTTGACTCATAGTCTTACGAATAATGCAGCAGCAGCTAATATTGTAATAGACGTTCTCTGGGACTGGAAGAGTGCCAGTTCCAGCCATATCTCTAGCCACCCAAGTATGCAGCCAAAGGCAAATTATTACATGCTGTACCCCTCCTCTCAGCAGGGCTGTATAATGGAGTTGAAAGGGTCAGAAGAATAAGAATAGGCAACTTGTAAGGAAAGGAAATTGATATAGCTGATTATTCAGAGCACTTGTGTGATTAATTCTTGAACTGATGCCCTGACCTCCTTACTCAATTGGATGGTCAATTCTAGTCAGTTCTGAATCTCCCCCACCCCATTCATGGGAGACTCATGGGAGTTATTACTGAAAGGGGATGTGGAAGGCCTGGTCTTCAATGCATGTGTTGCTCTTAAGGGGGATTATTTGAGGGCATTAGAAACAGAAGCTTTCTGTTCCTACCTGATATACTTTAGCCAGGCATCTTGTTATGAAACACGCATGTCCTCTATGTGGTTCATACCCACAATTCAAATACTGCAATAAAGCCTTCAGCTGACACAACAAAGCATTCACTTTTCTCTCTAAGAAATGTGGCTTCAGGTCAAATGGGCTTAAAACCTGCTATTTCCTATCTGCTTTCTTGACACTCAAAAAATCCTTTCTTATAATTTGAAAAAGATGATGAGCTTGCAGTGCTCTACACTCCAGTAAGCAAAGGTCATGATGGAGTCAAGAGACCTGAGTTTTATTCCAAGCTCTGCTACTAACTTTCCATGTGACCTTGGACATCACTTCATCTCTGTTCTTCTCCATTTCTTTATCTAAGAAATGGGCATAATTATATACTCATCTTAATTAAATTGTTTGAAATCTAGGAATATGAAGGGCTCTCATTATTAATTATTTTAAGACTAATTTCTAAAACATGGTATTTCACAAGTGGCTGATAATTGATACCTAAAATCAGCCAGCACTGAATTCAGCTGGGCCTACAAATCCAACGACAGATCAGTGAGGGTCTTTCACAGGTGGGAAGTGTTTGCAGTGTCTGTGTGATGCTGAGCCAGCAAGGGTTAAGCAATTTGCAGGCTGGTTGAACTAAAAAAAAAAAAAAAAAACACCACACACCCCCACACACCTTTAAGGACACATTAGAAAAGTATTGAAATAGTAAACAGAGTTATTCCTTATAGATTATTTATCATATCTTTGCTAACTGACTAGAGCTCTTGAAATATAAGCTTGTGTGGTCAGAGAATCAGAAGTAGATACTAATTGTAT
This sequence comes from Eretmochelys imbricata, assembly GCF_965152235.1. NCBI lineage: Eukaryota > Metazoa > Chordata > Testudines > Cheloniidae > Eretmochelys > Eretmochelys imbricata. Next base: position 75,229,737 of record NC_135578.1, read on the forward strand.
TTGTCTGTGTTTACCTATATCTTATTAGAAGTTCAAAAGTGTGATCTAATTAGCTTATAGATGCTAAACTTCAGTTCCTGTCTGTAAATGTTTCATTACTATATTCTATTGATTCAGAAATCAAAAGGGGACATTAACATTTAGATGAAACTTGTGGTGTAATAATATCATTGTCTTTATTTCTCTTTGAAGTTTGTAGTGTAAAGGAAAATCTAGTAGGCCTAAACTTCTAGGTCTAAAACTTTGGTCAAGCTAACTGTATATATGAAGCATAAGAAGAGAGTGCGCAAAATTCCATTGAGGGTCGATTGCAAACAGCACAGCTTAAGAAATGTAACCATAACCACTAGAAGTTAGAAAAACCATTAACCACAAAGGAAAACACCTGTCAATAACAGGAAAACCTTGTTTTTGCAAAACTCCAAATAAGACAAAGCTACAGTTGAAGCTTGCACTATATGCCAAATAAGGAAAATGCTGTTGAAGGAAGTGGGTTTGACAAATTGTGGTTTTCAGCAATGTAAACTCCTGTATCTCTGCTTACAGCAGAGCAGCTCCAGCTGACTCTCCCTGTATGTGCATGCTTGAATAAAGCTGGCTTTCAGGCTTGTTCTGAACCAAACAACGCATGGTGACTTTTCCAAGACAGTAGTAAATGACCTATGAACCATGTGACTCAATCAATGCAACTAGTTATTGATGTATGCCTAGGAAATAGAGATCTACTTCAAAGCAACAATGTATATTCCCTATTCTTCATCTAAGGAATCCCTGCCAAGAGGTTTATCAGCTGAACTATAAAGGGACTTTATAATCCCAAAGGGACTATATCCTTACTGCCTCAGATCTGCTTAAACTTTGTCAGGGGAAGTTCAAGTCATCAGATTGAGGTCTCCAGGTCTACTCTAGATTATACATGAAAATTCTCATGGAAGAATTTGAACAAACTTTACACATGGACTGCCTAATTTAGACTATAACATATTGTACTGATTCTGGAAGGACTTTCACAAATCTGCAGTCTCACCATCTCTGCTATGAAACTGACCTAAGAACTGTATTCATATCTGTATGTGTAATGATAATTTAACCATAGTAACTCTTTCTAAGAAAATAAACCTTATATTCAGTTAATAAGAATTGACGGTAAATGTGTATTTGGGTAAAATCTGAAATATTCATTGACTAGGTGGATAACATGCCTGATCTCTTGGGATTGGTAGAACTTTATACAGGTATATGATCAATAAGGTTTTAAATAACCTTCACTATATGCACTTGGCTGTCTGGGTGGGAGCCAAAGGCTAAATTGCTTAAAGGGAACTGTATTTTGGGCTTCTTATTAACCAATAAGGTATTATAGAAAGGTGTTTTGTCACTGGCTTGGTAAATTTAATTATACAAATAAACCATCAGTTTTGGGGATCTGCTGCCCTATTCTTTGAAGTTTGCCCAGATTGAGCATTCTCACTATAGCCCCTCCAGCGACCATAGTCACAGTCTGCAACTTGAATCAAATTGCCATACCAGACCTGACCATTAATGTATCAAGCCCAATATTCTGACTTGGGTACTGGTCAACACTGGATACCTTAGAGAAAATATGTACAATGTCATAAACAAGAAGGAATATTTCCCTGTTACCTTTGGCAAACAATTTACTCCCTGAAGAATGACTTGATTGACTTTAGCTAATAAGTACATTCTGTGCAGATTCTGCTAATTACCTGACAATAGAGATGTGGAAAGAATCCTCTGAAACAGATACTGTACAAGACTGCTATAGTTCATTTATATTTTAAACAAAATTGCAAGACCCAAAACATCACAAAGCAACACACTTTGGCAAGTTAAACTGGTCACTAAATGAGACCAAAACTTTACTTACTGTATTTATAACTCAAAATGCACACATTTCTCTAGCAAGCCAAAGAGACAGGAATCTTAAAGGAGGCATTCCAATCAGGAAATTTGAGAAGATCTTATTTTTAAAATACTCCCTTAATTAAAGTATTCAGAGCTATGAAGCACCTGTGAAATCATCTATGTTATTTGCATTCCTCACACAAAGACATATAATGGGCCAAATTCTGACCTTGTGTATTCAGGTGCAACTACACTGTACATTCACTTTATACCAGCTTACAGTAGGTCTGAGTTTGGCTGTTTGCTACAAACCTGCATAATCTCCTCTCTAAAAAGATGATTCCTCTGACATAAGCAGAGTCTCTGCCATTCATCCTGGAAGTCATTTTGTGGCAGAAATCTCTCCAGGTCACACAGAAGTTGCTAAGGTCTTAGCTTCTTATATAGCTGAAAATTCTAACTGAACACAAGTGTACATACTGAAAGATTTTTTTTTAAAGAGAACAGGGAATTATCCACCTGGACTCCCCCAGTGTCCCCAACAATTACAATGGAAAAGAAATAAATTTAACTAGCCACTCATGAGGTAGTGGCATGATGGTGAAGGGAAGGGGAGATTTTCATATTGATAGAAAAGCAGACTTGTGGGGGAAGAACAATCCTGTTCACTCAGTGGGGGCTCAAGTTAACCCACCCATGACAGAAAAGAAAAAAAAAAAAGATCAGAGGAGAGGGGAAATGTGACAGGGCATTAATTGCTATTAACTGCCCATTCTACTGATAAAGCCATGGACTCTGAATTATATTTTGGTTGAGCTTTACATCACCACTGGCTATTAGGGTATGAAGTTAAATATATACTGCATACAAAGAGCAGGCATGTCTGTGGCCTAAAGCTAGAAAAAACTGTTAAAGATCATAACCAGAGCACACACTATAAAAAGGCACTGGCATTGCTAGGAATGGCTGAGAGCTGAATATGAAAATCATCGCAGGAATTAGACTAATAGACACTGGAAATTGGTTTATGTAGTGCCAAATGCCATGCCAAACTGTCCCACATGTTGTAATCATTACACAACCGCAGCATCATGTGTGCATACCGCTTTGTCCTGTACCATTCCAACAACTCGATAGAGAAAAATCAAGCAGCTAATTGTGCAGCAGATTCTAGCTGGAAAATTCTAGCTGCCCCTGTTAAAATACACTGTCCTCTCCAGGTGTTCATTAAGTGTCCAGTGTAGGTACTTGTACAAAATAAGGATCAAACTGAGATTACCAAAAGAGGACTCATCTCCTAGATAGACTGGCTACTGTTGCTTGCATGGCTGGACTTTGTGTTTTAATTATATTTCTCATTGTTATTGTTATTTCAAGGTTTCCTTTCTTCTTCCCTGAGAGACTACCTGTACATCCTTGAGCCCTGCCATGATGCAAAGCCCACTGGAAGAGTTGGGCCTTACAACAGGTTTTGATCATATGACTAGGGATCATCCTCATCTCCTCTGGTGCTGAAAACCTTCTAGGCTCCTTGTTCTTGACAGCTGCATTGTTCCTGTAGGTGCAAGAATGGTAAGATCAGCATCCTGGCTATTTTCTCAAAATGATTGCCCTCTTCCAAGTATCATCACTTCTGCCCTGTCCAAATTTGAAATTAAGCTGCTCTTCCCTCTATACATTTATCAGTTTAAGGCACATGCAGCATCTTTGGCTGCTTCTGCTGCTTCCTTATAGAATTGGGCAGGGAAGTTTGCATATTGGTAGCATTGGAGTTTGGGGTATCTTGCTTCCTTTCAAGGAAGTTTCCTATTTGTTGAACAGCAGAATGCAGGTTGGAGACCTTGTGGGATTCCACATGAGGGCTTTCAAGAAAGAGGAACAGTTGCCTATTACAATTCTCCTACTTTTGTTCTGAGAAGAATATGGGGAAGCCACTCTCATGCTGTTCCACAGGGGGGAGTGTCTGTGAAGGGTCAGAGAGGGTGCCAATAGCCTGTTTGAGAGGAGTGGCACTATCAAAATCACTCCTAATTTAGAAGAAGGTTTAAACTTAGTTTAAGGGGTGGAAAATGATTTGGGCTGATCCTTATCCTGCCTGAGCCACTACGCTAATCTTGAATTTATTCCGTTATATATTGATTAGGTGCTTACTTAAGAGTTTCATTGCTTTCCTGTGCGTGGGAAACTGTATGGCTCTGTGCCTTGAATAGATAAGTGAAACCAGCCTCAGCTAGGGCCAAATAAAGCGCACAGAAAATGCATTATGTGCCATGAAAACTCAGCATCTATTAGGTGTTTGGTAAAAAATGCTTAAGCATACAAGTATAGTGTATAGTTTTCCAATGTCAGTGCAATGCTAGGCAATGATCTGTCTTTGGCTTCCTAGCCTTGCCAGAGTCCAGCTCTGTAGAAGCTGAACTCCATCACTCTCCTTTCAGATAAAGCTTTCCTGGGCAGCTCTTTCACCTCAGTCCAAACTCATATGCAGGGAATAACATTAAAAGCAATAGAAACATACTGAATTTGGAGGGGGAAAAATAAAGCACTTGATGCATAAAGTGACGAAAATGGGATGAAACAAGAGGGCTGTTAAATTAATTCATAAAATATTTTTTTAAATAGAAGACCCATTCTCAACTGCTGTAAAATTAATATTGAATATAAAACGTTGAGACCTTTTAAATTAATATATTTGTTGTAGTCATTCAATTAAAATGTCATTGCATTCAAAGCAATGGAAGTGAAATTAGGATGCCACCTATAATTAATTCCTCAATTTGTTTTATGGGGGAGTATTTTATGGTACAGACCCAGATAAACACTTGTGTTTAAAAGGGGGGGGGCTATAGCTTATCAGAAGAGGTGGGGGTAAAATATGGAGAGGCCATAGCTCAAAAATCCTCTCACATTTAGGGCATTCAAGGAGAGATTGGGAGAAATCAGCTGAAACCTCTGATAATCTGAGGAAAAATCCTGCAGGGTTTCTAAGGAAAAAGCATAAAGTAGATTCATCCTCTTATTTCTACATATGAAGAGAGGGAACAATGGGATTTAAATGTGGACTCTCTCTCCCTGTGGGTGCAAAGCAATCACTCTGAGAGGCCCTTCTACATAATGTACTTAGCTGGGTAATTATGGTGAACAGGCAAACAAGGGTGGGTGGCCTGGGGAAGTGCCTTTAATCAAAAAAGGAGACAAGGGCAGGATCTGTTGGCCCAGAACCTTACTTTGCAATTGCTGTGGCTGTGCCTACACTGAGCTTTTCCTGAATAATCTCTTACCATTGCAGTACCGCTGCAGCAATTCTACTGACTGCATAACACTTTTGCTCCAGCATCACTACCATCATTGGAACAGCAACTACACTACAGTAGCAAAACAGTTTAAGAAAAAAGGCTCAGTGGAGACAAGGCACGTGTGACCAACACACTGCCAAAAGTTTGACCCTACTCTGAGCTGTGATAATCCTAGAGGAACACACACCTGGACATTAACTTGCCCTGACATGTTAAGTTTGTCAAATTAAGGATTTAGCTGTATGGCTGTCATTGCACAGTCAGCAGGAACTGAGGGGTTAAAGCCCCTGTAATAGGCTTTGAAAGCTACCTGCTAATGTTCTTGTGTCTCTGTCCAAACGGAGCTATAAATAGTGTGCATAGGGGAACAGCAGCAAAGATTGGCTCTTACAGACAGCAGCTCAATGCTGGCCACAGTGGGGTAGTGTGGCACTCTGTACCTCAAAGTAGCACTCTGGAACCCCATATTCACCACGGTCATATAATGATATGTTGTGAGGTATCATTTTAAAAGTCTTGATCTGTTGAACATTAATATCCTGTTGGATTGTATGTGCTGTCATTGTATGTGAAGTTATGAGGTTTTGCTATGTATGTGTTACTGAAATATGTTGCGAGATTGAGAACACCCACAATCAGCCTTTCTGGTACAACAATGGAGTAGCCAGATGCGCTGATGGCCCATTAAAGGAAATCTACTCCCAACGGCCATCCCCAAAGACTTCTCAAAGACTTCTGTAGACAGTAGAGATTGCTTGACCAATAGGGACTGCCTTATCCCCGCATCAGAAGATCCCTCCAGAAAACTGGAAGAAACTATAAAAGAGGGCAAATGACCTCAAGACTTGGCCTCACTCCCCCCACAACTCAACACCTGGAAACACATCTGAAGGACTAAGACTTTAAACTGGGGAGGGTGGTCCCAGGCTGGAAAAAGAGACATAGCCTGTGTGTTGAGGAACTACCATCTGTCAGGGTCAGACACTGCCTGATTCAAATCCTGTGTAGTTTATAGAACTCTGACTACAAATTTATTTTTGTTTCTTAAGTAACCACCTTTGATCTCTGCACTTGCTACTTATAATCATTTATAAATCTTTCTGTAGTTAATAAATCTGTTTTATCTAAAACAGCATGTTTTGGCTGAAGTGCCTGGGAAATCTCAGCTCCGTTTACAAGGACTAGTGTGCGTCCTCTCCACATTGAGGGAGGGGCAGACTGGGTGATGAACTTACACTGGTCAGGCTTCTGACCAGCACAAGATGGTACAGCTCTGGGGTGCAAGACTAGAAGCTGGGATGGAATTGGCTGGAACCTCTCTATTGTTGGATCATGAGTGGCTGGGGAAAGCATTCCTGTAGATCAGTTAGGTGTGTCCCTGCCTGTGGATATCTATGTAAAGTGCTGCACCTGTTAAGAGGTTTGTAGCTTGGCAACAGCATCACAGAGTGAGAGGGATACTCCCGGTTGGTGGGACAGAGAGCTCAGAAGTCCCACAGTTCAGGTTGCACCCCAGGAACCCTGTCACAGATAGTTTGGAGTCTCTTCTCTTCCTGATTGTCTAAAGCAATTCTTTCCCAAGCTGACATAGAAAAAGGCTTACCAGACCCAGACAAAAAGTCACTGACCCCTCCAAAATCCTTGTCCCCTTTGCCTTCCAGGGATGCTGATCAAAGACCAACTGATTTGTTCTTTTCAACTTGTTACCCATTGTGTCATACACTTCTGCACTTGTTCTCTCTGTGAAACTGCCGGTACAGCTGCCAAGACAGGGTGTATCCTCAGAATGTTACTGTCAGCTAATGTAGATAAAAGCTAAGCAATTTGTATCATGGCTTAGATCTCGTGTTCCTTCTGTACAGGGTCAGTTAGAAGCACATTTAATATTTCTGAATTCCAGAAAGGCAACATCTTATTTCAACAAGCTTGTTCTCTCAGAAATTTGAGCATTCAGACACTTCTTGTGATGTCTGTGTTCTAACTTCTGCTTTCTTGGATTCTCTCCACTCGCCCTTCATTCAGCTCAGCTATTTTCTTGGCCTAATTAAAGATTAATCCTTTTTTTTTCCCTTTAAACTCCTGCTTCAGGACATTAATCATCTGGATAGCCTTGCTTTTGAAAGTTAGGTTGGAAGAAAAGAAACAGAATCATCAAGTTCACGGTCTTCTGACTGGTTTCAGAGTAACAGCCGTGTTAGTCTGTATTCGCAAAAAGAAAAGGAGTCCTTGTGGCACCTTAGAGACTAACCAATTTATTTGAGCATGAGCTTTCGTGAGCTACAGCTCACTTCATCACACTATGATCATAACCACATATGCTGTGCGGTACCCAGTTCTGTGACTGTCTGTTACTTACATAAATGTCAAAGGACTGGAAGAGAGCCACAGTAGTGACTCCACATGCTGTATTAACTAGTGCACTGCATTTATCGACCCTTACGGGTGTTGGGACTTGTTTTGCTTCCTGATTTATTTTATAAAGGGAGTAGCGTAACCAGGGTGTGACATAGAAAGGAAGCCAGTTCTGAGTAAATCACAACATAGCAGTCTCAGGAGAGACTGCCCTGCAGGTGACTAAAGGCAAGGGACTGTACTGAATGATGCAACAGAAGGAAATGCTACATTCCCATCAATGCTTATACTGTTCTCAGTAGGAGGGTCTCCTCTTGGTCCTGTCACCACCCTCATTCATCCCTTCATAAGCATACAGAGAAAAATATCATTTGTAGGCACGCATATAGACAGACTCATCACATCCTGTTGCAATATCCTAGGCACAGCGCATTTGATGGTAGCTAGCAAAGTTCCCTCCATAACCACCTCTTCATCCAGTCTTCCGTTAATGCACTACTAAATAAACAGCAATGAATCTAGATAACAGCACCCACTATTGTCAGTGATTGTATAGCGTTTGATTGGTCTCAGAGGTAATGCTACTGGTTGTGGGACTATACCTGAAGAGCCCTCTTCCAGATGTGAAGAAGTCCCCTTATTTTTGCGAGCGTGCGCACACAAACACACACACTCCTTCTTGCTAGAACTCTCCATGCGATCATTTGCTTCCAAGCTCTGTGGCCTTGCATTTTCCCACCCAGATCAGGAAGTCAAGCTGTAGTGAGACTTTCCAAGTAGGGAGCAGAGCAGTTAGTGCTGACAGGACTGCAAACATAGAATCAGGATAGGATTCTGGTTAGCAGGTGAAACTTGCATGTGAGGCTACTGGAAAAAAAGTAAAGGAGTACTTGTGGCACCTTAGAGACTAACCAGTTTATTTGAGCATGAGCTTTCGTGAGCTACAGCTCACTTCATCAGAAAAAAAGTGTGGCTCTATTTATTCACATAGGTATACAGACACTGCTAAAGGCATATCTACCTTCAAAGAAGAGATAGGCTATGATCCACAAAGTTCACAGCAAAATAAGATGCAAACTTTCCCCAAATGCATGAATGTTCAGATGCATGGTTTTATTCTAAGCCCATCTATACTTTGAAGATTGCAAACAAGTTAGAGGAAGTTTGGGGAGAAGGGAGACAGTATCGAAGTTCACATAACTAGATATACTTCCAGCAAAATCAGTTACTCAGAATCACAACCAGCATCAACAAGTGGGGGAATTCAAGAGTTAGAGTTATTTTATGAGCTAATGTAGCTGTGAGACAAAAAGCTGTGAGACCACCCCACCCCACACACACACACACACCCTTCTCCTTATTTCTAATATTCAGGTCATGACTACAGTTTTTCAAAGGCTTATAACATAGCCACCCCTGCCAAATTTCAAGTCCTTGCTCCAAAGCATAGGGGCATTTGAGCTTCTCAAAGAAAAGTCACCAGCATTGAACATGGGCAAAACTACATATTTTCCCTAACCTTATTCTCTAAAACATCAGAATTGATTTGGCAGATATTTTGGAAAAAAAACTAAAAATGCTGAGACAGCCTGCTGAGGTTCCTAGAACTGTGAGCCACTCTATCATCTCTCTCTCTCTCACACACATCTATAAAACTCACTGGCAAGATGCATCTCCATTCCTTCTCTATTGCTAGCCCATATAGAGATAGTATGCTGTCATCTTCTATCTGTTACACCTTTAACTCAAGTGGCAGAGGTCTGTGCAGTGGACTTAAAGGTTCCAACCCTGCTGATAAACCATGTGGGTATGAATATGCCTCCACATGATGGATTTTGCTCCCCCTATTTGCTTTAAAATAAAAAAAACCTTTGTTCAAGGAATTTTATTAAGGTGGTACAGTCAAGCCCTCAAACATTAGGAAATGCCAGAAGTAAGGTTGCTCCTGCAAAGGAAAAAAAAATCAAGTTTTACTCCTGTGATAGTAAGAATCAGAGCCAAAAATCCCCCTGGCTTCTCATAGGAGTATGGAATGAAGACTTAGGCACTGAAGAGTTTGTGAAAGGAAAAATTGCACACTCTGCGTTATGACTCTTACTGCAGAATGGAGGTGAAATTGACAGGATTCAAGATTTTGTTTTGACCCCTCCCCTCATTAATTATGAGGCCTTTTACATGAACACAGTGGAAACAGCTTAGCTGCTCCCCTCTCCCCCACCAAGATTTAATTAGCAGGCTCACTCCAGCTGTGATCCAGGTTTGCCCTGGCTGAAAGGTGGTAGGAGCTGCCAGCTCTTGCAAAGTTGTGTTCATTACAGAAGCCATTCTCTGACAGCTCTGCTCATCTTACTGCACTTAATCCATCAAATAAAAAAATTAGAATTATATTATATATATAAAAATATTAGAATATAATTTAAAATTTGCCCCTTCTCACATCCAAGCAAGAGAAAGTGAGACAGCTGATTGACTACATCTGTTGAGGTGGACAAACACACCCCATTTCTAGAAAAGCAAGGACAATCTTAACTATCACTCTATCATTGTATAAGAGGACTGTTGTCCCCTTACTAAAGCTCAGTGGGGAGTGTTTTGGTTGGCTAGCTCCCAGTACCATATGAAAGGAGGAGGGTCAATGGGAAATCAGGACCCTGAGACTGACAGTCCCCATGAACAGTGTGGAGAGGCCAATGCTCCCGGTCAGCCTGATTGACAGGGCATGCAGGCTAATCAGGAGGCTGGGGGGTGAGAGGGGTCCTATCCTCTGTGTGAGATGGAAATGCCCCAGACAGAGTGGGGCCAAGCTACAGAGAAAGCAGGGGCCCAAGCTGAGCTGGGGAGCAGAGCCAAGCCAGCCAGAGGGGCTAGAAAAGCAGCCCACGAAGCAGGTCAGTGCTGGGAGGAAGGCTGCAGAAACCGGAGCTAGAAGGGCCAGAGAAGCAGCCCAGGGAGCTGGAGGCAGAGTGGAGCGGGAGCTGAGGCTGGAGCAGTCCGGAGCCTGATGCGGCAAGCAGCTGGGGAGAGCAAGGGAGACCATGGGAAGTGGGCCCAGGGCAGGGAGATGCCCCCAGCCAAGACACCTGACAGGCCAGACGTTAGGGGGATTGTAACCCTGATGGGGTGGGGGTGATGCTGGGAAGAAGGGTTCTGCCAGCTGAGGGTGTGTGGCCACCGCCAGAGCAAGTGTCTGACCCGCAGCATCCCTGGAGCACAGCCAGGGCCTGAGAAGGGGGGCCTGGGACATGTGAGGAACAGACTCAACTTTCCTTACATTCCAGAGATGCTGGTTGCGATGTCCCCATGCCACAGAGTGGGGTTGTGTTTTCCTTTGCCCCCCTCCCCCTGCTTACAATTGCTCAAATTCTCTTCTTTCGCTTCCCATAAAACTAGAGGTAAAATTTCCAAAACACTGAAGTGACTTGGAGCATTATCCCATTGACTTTCAGTGAAATTTAAGACAAGGGGCTTATGACACTAGGCACTTTAAAAAAGTTCCCTGATATTCCTGCCTCCCACCCCCCAGCCACCCAATACACATAGTATGTGTGTAGAGATCTAAATGGTTTTTCAAGGGGACACCAAAAGGTATCTCCCTGCCTCCTGGACAGCTGCAAACTATGGAAGTATAGAGCTTTTCAAAGAAAGGTTGGTATATTTTCATAATGGAAAGTGTTAAGCCCTATAATGAGGCAGCCTATTATCATGCCCATGATACCAACACACTAGAAAAAACAAACAGTAATTTTAAGAGTATATTTAAATCACTAAAATGCCTACTACTCATAAAATGGAAACAACTACCTCTAATTATGCTTAATTGTTTAGTATTAAAATTCTAATACCACACACCTGTTTAAATCAAAAATAGCTACTCTATTTGCATGCTTCTTAAATAACGTATTAGGACAATAGCAAGCTATTAACAAAATACATAGCGATAGCTAATACAAAGCATACATTCCCACCTGCCCGGGTCCAAATCAGGAATGCAGCATGTGACAAAGACTCAAAATGAGGAGCACACAATTATTCACATTGGAAAATTAAACTGATATGGGATTGCTTCCTTTAGTGTAAATAACTTTTTTTCTTGGCAAATAACTTTCAGCTATTAGTGAGGAGACACCAAACTTGTATTGAATGTAGGAAACTTTAGAACTAAAAGTTATGTTATTCCTTGTTATGAAAGGTATGATACCAAGGGGTTACTTATCAAAGTAACATTAGTTCCATGAACACATCTCATCTGTAGATCCCCACAGTGAGGTTATATGCCTTGCCACACAGCCATAATCACCCATTTCAAAGCAGCAAGCTGTTGGAGCATGTGCATTCCTCTCTCTCAGCATTATAGAGCTAAGCGTATAAAAGCCCACACACACACATATATCCTCTAACAGGGGTTCTCAACCTTTCTTTCCGAGGGCCTCCCCTGCACACACACACACCCATGGCCCACCTGTGCCACAATAACTGGTTTGGTGCATATAAAAGCCAAAACCGGCATCAGGGGTAGCAAGCAGGACAATTGCTGGTTCCCCATGCCACAGAGGCCCCACAAAGCTACATGGCTCAGACTTAAGCTTGGGCAGCAGGACTCAGGGCCCTGGGCTTCAGCCCCCTATGGTGGGGCTTCAACTTTCTACTCAGACTCACTGGGGTCCAAATGCTGGCCCTGCTTGGCAGCCCCCCTGAAACCTGCTTGTGGCCCCAGGGGGCCCCAGACCCTGGGTTGAGAACTACTGCTCTAGAATTCAAGGCATAACCTTTAAATCTGCTAAGGAGAGGGAGGAGGACCAGAGCAACATGTGCCTGAGATGGTAATGCATTTGGAAACCAGAAAGTATTTTGGCCAGCACTCCATTTTCTCCTTCATGACATGCTACTGCAGATTTCTACTATGTAAGACTAGCTAGCAGGACTATCCTCAGTACAAGGAGTGAAGAGTGCTATTAATTGAAAATTGATGGAAACACTGCTCTCCTGAAAGGAATAGCCAATCTGATTTGGAGTCCCATTGAGATAATACTTGGTAAAGGTATAAAATGAGCTCGAGGGAGGAGCTCCATGAGGCCCTGCAGACCTCAAATTGGAACATGATAAATAGAGTTAGCAGTAGCTGCTACACCCCTAATAGCAAGGGCCTTAAAGCTAGCTGAAAAAGGAGATTCAATGAGCATAGAGACACTATGAATTTTGAATCTGACCCATTTAGATCTACTCTACAGCAAAATGAGCAAACCCTTAAGTTTCCACCAAAAGCCACTCAGTCTTGAGGACTTCTTAGAAAGCTTTCTGCTTGCCTTGCTTATTCCAGCTGAGCATCTCCTTAACATTCCCTACTGTTATATCTCCAATTTATGGATATTGGATCTTTATTAGAAATTCTTAAAGCACAGATCTTACCATAAAGCACAGCGTGCCCAGGTGGAAAGCATGCAGCAACTTCACATCTCACAACCGGGTTCTCAACAGAATTAAATACTGACTAAAATCCATGTACCTAGCCTCCCAATCAGGCAAAGAGAGGAAGGGGGAAGGTAACTGGGCATTGGTTGTTAAGGAGGAATTTTTGCAGCCCAGCTTCATGGCTGAACTTACTTTTTAAATTAGCTGATGTATTATAGCAGCAATTTTTATTTTATAGTTTTAAAAAGCAATAATCCCCTCCTCATCGATTGTTTCAGCACAGTTAAGATTTGGTTCATGAAGCTATGCTTCAGGCTGCTGGTAACGAAACCATTACTTTATTAATAATAATGACCAATATCTCAGGGCCATTACATTTATCAGACCCAACCACAGGATCAGCTGAAGCAGAAACCTCAATCGGTAACTCAAATTCTTTGCACTCATGCCACTTAAAGGTGCTTGGAAAAATAAAATATTGGAAGAAACATGGTCTGTTTTATTGGTGTTCATCCATTTCACCACAGGGATTGTTGCAAATTAAATATATTTGGATTTTAGTAAAGCATTGGATAGTGTCTTATGAAAGCTTCATTGAAAATTGATTCAAATCAGTTTGGATATGAACACTGACAGACTAAAAACTGGTTGAAGGACTGTACACATCCAGCATCCTCCTCCTAGTATAGTGGATGGCCACCTTGGCCAATGCCAGGAGGTGGTGATGAGGCAATCTTGCAACTTTGTGGGAAAGGGTGAAGAGGGAAACCTACAGAGAAGGTTCTGGAGAAGCCGTAAAAGGGGTTGCAACCTGACACACTCTAGGTAAATGTGCACAAGGGTCTCCCTCATGCCACAAAAAGGGCAAGTGTGTGATTCACCCCCCTCCCTGAAAAGTACACACCTGTGCTCTCAGCTCTGTAAAGGAGCTACCAACTAATACCCCTGGCTGGCAGCTGCAGCAACCCTTGGATATTCAGAAAACAGTCAGTGTTTTTGACTTGACTCTCTTCCCAGTACTGATTGGCTGTTTGTTTCAACCCTCCCCTTCAACTTTCCCATCCCTCAGTCTTCACTTCAGCATCATTTCTCATATCCTCTTCTCCACTTTCCTGTAGCTTATGCTCTTATCTAGACCCACCCCCTGAAAAAAATATGGGACCAATATGACATTTGCTGCCACCCCATGGTTCACTCCGCTTCTGTGTTCCACCCCTTCCCTGACCCTTCCATCTGTCTTGTCTGTTTAGATTGTAAATTCTTTGGGGGCAGAGACCATGGGACAGGGATGCTCTATTTACTGCTAGGATGGCCATTCTGGGGTTTAGCTTCATGATGTCAATGTCCCTTCTCATGGCAGCACTCCCTCTCTCACAGTCTGCAGTCCTTCTTGCTCTCTCTCCATGAGCTGCTGCTGCCTCTTCGTGATCGCCCCCTGGCCAGGTCATTGTTCACATTTTCCCCTTCTGGGGTACCAGAAGGTTCCTCCAGCAATCCTGGAAAGTCCTCCCAATCACTGCCTCATGGTGCCACTCCCTCAGTGGCTGGGAGGGGAACCCAGGCCCACCCTCTACTCCACTTTCCAGCTCAGGGACCTTCTAGCCAGAAGTCAAGGTCTGTTTGCTCCTGGACATTACTGCATTTCCCTGAGCCGTTTCCTTACCATCTGGCAGTTCCCCTGGTTTGCCAGCTTTACCACTCCCTCCTTCCAGGGTGGGATAGTAGGCTACCTACCTCCCTTCTCCCAGGCAGCAACTGGGGACTTTCCCAGCAGCCCTCTCTGCTTTCAGTTTCGTGGCTTTATAATCCAGCCCAGCTCATTCTTCCTCAGCTGGGCTCCCTTACTCAGGGATTACTTAGCCAACAGCTGTGGCCTGTTGGGTTAATTAGCCCCCTTCTCACATTCAGGACAAGTATGGGGTAAACACTGCATCAGAGACTGTCTTTTGTTGTGTGTGTAGCATTTACCACAATGGGGTCCTGGTCCATGGCTGGGGTTCATAGGCACTACTGTAATAAAACTAATTAGTGGAGGATAATGGCCTTAGTAATGAGACATACCAAAATACTGAAGTGAACGATAGTATTAGTGGGGGGAACCACAGGAATCTCTGAGGACAATCTTTATTTAAACAAAGACTTTCAGGAATGAACTGAAGGAGATATTGACAACATATATCTTGAGAGCATTTATACAGAGACTTAAAACAGGAGATGCTGGAAAACACCAGTGAGGTCAGAAACACAAAATGTCATTCAACCTGGTAAAATGTTGTGATAAATGAAGGGACAGTGGGGTAGCTCCCTTTTTTGGGCACCCAACCATCCAGCAGCTATAAAATTCCTCTTAGGTGGTGATCTCTAATTGGCTCTCCTGGCCTGGTGCCCACTCACTGTTTTTAATCCTTTGCAGGTAGAGCAATGGGAAGGCTAGAACTTTTTAAAATTGAAACAAGACTCCCCTTTTGTCTGTTCTCCTGCCATGAGGGGACAGGGCAGAACTATGCTGTAAGAAGCGTGGGGCCAGGTATGAAAAAAAAAAAGAGAGGATTATACCTAGAAGCTACTCATTTAAATATGCAAGTAGATCAGGAAAGGTCTAGGAAGATGCAATTAGGTTTTATTTCTTTAATGTTTGTGGACTCCCTGTGCTAACCCTCAGGTGCTTTTGTTTTGTTTGTAACCTTTAAGCTGGACCTCAAGAAACTATCCTTTATGCTTAATCTGTGTAGTTGCTCTTCTTAAAATCTAGCAATAGCCTAAGGTCCCAGATCTATTTTCTTCCTTGTGTTTTAAGGAAATTTACCTCTTTCTAAGAGGATAATTGGATTTGTGTCCTAAGAGGTTTGGGCACATGGTTAATTAGCTAGTGGCAACAGCTGATTTCCTTTGTTTTTCTTTCTCAGCTCTTCCCTGGGGGTCAGAGGGAGGAGAGGGTGAAAGGGCTCAAGGGTACCCCATGGGAAGGAATTCACAAGTGTGCCTTGCTAGGTTCTCAGAGGGTTTTGCACTTGAGTGGCAGCAGCATTTACCAATTCAAGGTCAGAGAAAAGCTGTAACCTTGGGAGTTTAATACAAGCTTGGAGTGGCAAGAATTAATTTTTAGAATCCTTGCGGGCCCCCACCTTCTGCACTGACATGTCAGAGTGGGGAAATCAGCCTTGACAAATGCTGGGGGGAAAAAGATAATCCAAAACAAAACAAAAAAAAAACCACACACATTCAATAGGAGAGAGAAATTCAGGAAAGTTAAAATTAGAGCTGGTCAGGATTTTCCCATCAAAATGATTTTGATAGAAAATGGAATTGCCAATTTGAATTTGAAATCCAAAGTTTTCCATGTGTTCAAATGAACTGAAATGTTTGAGTCAGTTTGGCATTGAATTGCCTCTGCCTATGGTGCCTCATGTCCACCTTTTCTCCTATAGGCTGGGCTTCTTGGCCGGACTGCCTCTGACCAGGCTGCCTGATGCATCATAGAAGTCGCATGACTGTGGGTGCATCACAGTAACTGTATAGCAACCAGGGCGCTTGGCCTATGATGAATGGGGCAGAAGGCATCCAAACTGCAACTCCTGTGATTCACTGAGGCATCATACGCAGATGCAACTTTAGTTTAGTGCTGAGCTGACTCAAAATGAAACATTTTGATTTGGGTATGTCAAAGTTTAATTCTGATAAAAAATATCAAAAAAAATTTCAACGTTTCCAAATCAAAATTTTCCAGAACTTCTTGTTGTTGGAAAATATCAGTATTTTTGACGTTCTATCCCAGTTTGGGACACAAACAAATGTTGAAATACCTGAATTTCCCACAGGATGGAAATATTGGTTTTTTGCCCTGCCATAGTAGTAGTGACAAAATAGAATGGTGGCAGAGCAGTAGATATGAGTTTGTAATGTAATTTGGCAACAAAAATGGCCAACGTGATTCTGACCTCTTATAGGCAGTAGCATATCACCACACAGAGACCTGGGATAGCATCTCTCCATATGACTAATGAGCTTGCCTCTGAAACAATGCCCACGTCCGACTGCCTCATTACTAGAAAGGAGTTCAGAGAAAGGGAACAAAAAATATTAAGGAAAAAATCAAATGCCTCAGTAGGACAAGTCAAGTGAGCACAGTTATACATATGCATAAGAGTTTTCAGGATCAAGGTCTAGGAGACAGAAATATGTTTAAGCTACAACTAAAGGGGCATATAATAAACATATACAAATGTTATCAGAGAAGGAGGAAAATTTAGCATGAGAAGAGGGTGTATAACTAAGAGTAATGGGATGAAATGAAGAACCCTTTGCATGGGAAATTTTAGACCTGGACAAAGCACCAGAATTAAAGTAAGTTGGGAAAAAAAAATTGACAAATGAAACGTCAACCAAAAATGAAAACTTTTGCCCATCTTCCAGACTTCTATGGAGTTGGCTGTAAATTTTCCAATAAAAGTTACCTTAAAAAATCCCCCACTTTGCAATCAGGTCTAACCTAAATTATAATTCTAGGGGCTGATCCTGCACTGGCAGGAGGATCAACTAGATGACCTAGTAGTTCTAATGGGAGCTGGAAGGTGTGTGTGTGTGGGGGGGGGGAGCAGATATGGAGTGGGGAAAGAAGAGCAGGGAGCAGAGAGGGAGACAGGCAAGACCGAGGTCATAGGTGCTGGATAGGAACAGAGGGAGAGACGGGATAAGAATCAGGGAAGGAACTGGATAGGAGCAGAAGGTGAAATAGGGGTGGATAGGTGCAGATCAGAAAGGGATAGGTGCTAGGGCATGGGAGTAGGTGTAGGGGCTGGGGAGGGGATGACACAGCTAAGAGCAGAGAGAACAGGAGATGGGAGAAGAGAGGCAGGAGTTGTGGTTGGGGAGGTGGATAAAAGCTAGGGGTGGGGGAACAGAGCTGAGGAGGTTCGATAGGAGCAGAGAGGCTAGAAATAAACTGGGGCACAACAGCAGCAGGTTCTATAAGCACTAGGACCCCCTCCCTTACAGGACCTTCAGCTGAGGGTAAGATTCGTGAATCATTGCATCACTGCTGTGAAACTCGCTGACCAAGTATGAGTGTGCCATCCTAATAGGAATCTTTCTATAGTCTTCAAACAAGCATTAGACCAGGCCTTAAGCACCATTCCTACAATCTGATCCATGCATGCAGAGCCAATGTGGCCTGCCTGCATGGTTCCGTCACTGAAATCAATAGGGCTGTTTCTGCCTCAATTAGATTGAGGCGTCAAAGCCTTAATAATAGACAGGTAGCAGTGGAGGCTAAGGGGTTCCTAAAATGAGCAGATCCTAGCAAGTGGACTGTTCTTATAATTAAAGAACAATGAAATATTTCTGAGCTAGTAACAAAATAAAATTGAAATGCTAGTAACAAATTCCTCAGGGCAAGACAGTCTTCCTCGGATGCTATGAATATGTAATTTCATTACAGAAAACACTGAAAGAACATTTTGGCTTTAGTTTATTTTTGTTTAATTAAAACTGACTCAGCTGTGAGGACAAATGGCAGCAACCCAACCTTGGGAAGGTCAGGTCATGGCCAGGGAGAAAGGGGTAAGTGAGGAACCGAGTATAATATTATTTGAAATTTTATAATAAAAATGAAGATAGAGATATTAGGCTAGCTGGGTGAATGGGTGTTTGATCACATCTACAGACAGCCCTTAGAAACGTGGGTCCTTCCCATCTCAAGAGTGTCATGTTTCCTGTCTTGGGGAGAAAGATAGTATTTTTAGTCTGCAGCACCTTCTTCTAGTACTAAAGAGATGATGTTCTCATATTGAGCGTGTGTGTTGATTATTCTGGGGACTCTGCATGGCTGTGCATATACACCAATAAGGATACTATACGGCCATATTCCAGTTTTGAAATTAATGTTAAGACTTAAAAGAAACATCTTTTCCTTTTTTAAAAAAGGAAAGGAATGAATAAGTGGAATGCCATTTTCCAGGATTTCTAAACCGACAGCATGCAAAAGATTGTGGAATTTAAACACGTGTTGTTGCCAATTGGCACAATTTATCTAGACTGAATGCACTGTCCTTCACGCCTAAGCAGACCTGCAGAAGGGACTTATCTCCTGTACAGCTTAGGAGCAGCTCATCATTTATGGTGCACCAGAAAGGAGCTCTTACCACCATCACAAAGAGCCATTTGCATCTTTCAAATTCTGCAAGAGTCAAATCCACATGCACTTACAAAGTGTGCATCTTTGGTGGTTTTCAACTATGCAGCTGCTTTAGCCATTTCTACATACACATCACAGCATTTCTTAGCTGTAAACCTTATGAGTTTAGCTTAAAAACCCTGTGCAAAGTGCATAGCACATGTGAGTGTCAAAGTGGTTATAACTATCAGATCAAACAAGAACACTTTCAGAGGGGGCCACCGATGTGCCAAATTTCAGCTGTCCACTCACTGTGCACTTCCACTGCAGAGTTGTTTTTTAAAAAGTGGTTACCTTTCTCAGAAGAGCACTGCGAAGCTTGAAAGCTTGTCCCTTCTATCAACAGAACTTAATCTAATAAGAGATATCACCTCACCTACCTTGGTGGTCTCATATCCTGGGACCAACACAGCTGTATGATCACTGAAAAATTAAAATTATTTTTTTTTAAAAAAAGTGACTTTTTAAGTAATGGGGAAAGTATGCTCCCCACCACACAATGACATTTTCAGAAGTGGTTGAACTGATTTTCCTTAATCTTTCAAAGAAACCCAAATCACCATACAGCAGAAACAAATGTATAAAATTGCAGCCTAAAAGGCAAGTACTGTATTTCAGAAAGCTATGAACAGCTGATAACAGAGGATTAGAATGGAAATGCCCATAGACTTTTAGCTAGAGTAGTCTCTACTATTCCCCCTATAATCTCTGTCCTGTGCTCTAAATGAACGGTAGATTGAGTTGATTTTTGTGGAGACAGTCCTGTCAGTGCAAATACATCCTGGAAATGATAAATAGAAGGTTCCTTACCAGTAACCAGAGCTCTTGTGCAGTCACAGCAGCTGTACCATGAGCTTCCAGAATCTTCTGGTGAGTAATGTCCATTAGGTCCACTCACCACTCCCTCCCCCAGAGGGTTCCAAGGGCATACAAAAGGAAGTGGTCTGCAGCCATCCTTCAGTGCCTTCTACCTACTGACAGTGCAGTGAACCTGGATTGCATGCATTGTCCTCGGTGATTCCCTCACTTTCTGCTCTTTGGAGGCTATTTGTGTTTCTAGAGTGCAGTTCATGAGCTTTTCTTAAGTAGGTGGTACACCATGGGAGATCAGCTGGACCTGCAAATGCTGCAGGGATGGCTCACCCTTCCTGATAGGGGAGGCTCTTCAGCTCCAGTTGATTAAAGCTGGCACTGGGCAAGTCTAGTTTTCCTACATCACACTTGGCATCATTATAGGAACCATACGCTGACTGCAACAGTGAAACTACTTCACACTGCCCTTGTTATAAAACTATTTCCTTCAGAGAGTTCTGTCTGGTACCTCACTGGAGACCCTAGCTCCTGTCTCAGACCCTTTCGGTAGTGTCCTCAGGGTCCACTCAGTGGGAGTAGCACCTCCTGCTGGCCATCCTTGGGATTTTAGTTCTACTAGCTTGCACTCTCCCTCTAGCATTGTCTTCTGTTTTGTCTTGCTCTACTGCCCTGCTCAATCCCAGGTCTGCAACTTTCACTTCATGATTTGACCCTCTAACCAGATCACTAAAATCCTCCCATTCTAGGGAATTCAAAGTCTTTCCCAACCTGTTATCTGGCTGGCACCTCCAATACCCTGGCCACTCCCCTGTGGCTAGTAGGTAGAACCAAGGCCTGCCTTCTACACTGGGTTCCAGTCCAGGGAACTATGACAAACAGCTACAATCCCCATACAGTCCAACCTCGTACAGCTGTTTCCCTGGGCTGCATAGGATTCCTGCATATCTAGCTTCCCCCCACCACCTCTCTGGGTTTACCAGCCTCTAACTTCCTCCACTCAGTGAGTAGCTACAGCTTTTTTCTCTCCAGCCTTTTTCAGGAGCAGTAGTCCCCCACCCTACAGCCAGCTACCTGTCTTTATACAGAACCTGCATGTTCCTGCACAGGTGAGCCTCTCCTTAATTAGTTGCCTGCAGCCTAAATCTCCCCTGCTTGCAGCCTAATTAGCTGATTGGGCCCACCTGGCCTAATTCAGCTTTTGCAGGGCTAGTGTTGGATTCCACCCTGGCAGTACCACTAACTGGGTACTAAAAGTCCAGGCACCAAAGTAACCACAATTGGTTTCCCTGCTGAGAGGGAGGGAAAAAGCAGCAGTTACTGCCTGGAGGAGCTGCTCAGCTGCTGATGAGAGAACTGGTTTTTGGACCCACCACTCCAGGCTCCAGTAGAGAGGTAAGTACCTTCA
Source organism: Eretmochelys imbricata (assembly GCF_965152235.1). Lineage (NCBI taxonomy): Eukaryota > Metazoa > Chordata > Testudines > Cheloniidae > Eretmochelys > Eretmochelys imbricata. Next base: position 75,251,050 of record NC_135578.1, read on the forward strand.
CTACTCAGGGGAATCCTATCTGCCCACCCTTGTTCCTGCTCAGCCTGTGCCCCATCCTCCCCTATGCCAGCTCTGCAGGCAGTAGGTGTGTGCTGGGGGAGGGGACAGTGAGCAATAAGAGGGGGAGAGCAGTGAGTCAAGGGGGGTAGGGCCTTGGGGGAAGAGGGAAGGTAGGAGTGTCTAGTTTTCAGCAATTAGGAAGTTTGGCAGCCCTAACTCCATCATGGGCAGGAAAATCCACTTCTCCCCTTTACTGTGCCCACTCATTGCAGCTAAATTCATGATGCATTTTTAAAGTGTGTATTTATGGAATGCCTTGGAAATTTGCTTTTCACATTAACAGCATTAAATCTTAAGTCATAGAAACATGACTGATTAAAAGCTGTTAGAAATGCAGTTAGGAGTCTATCACGGCCTCTTAAATGACTCAACTTGCAGCATTGAGGTTTGGCCCTGCCTTGAGCAGGGGGTTGGACTAGATGACCTCCTGAGGTCCCTTCCAATGCTGATAGTCTAAGATTCAAACACTTCTCCCATGACGTTAAGCTAGCCACTAGCACTCTTTCGCTCTTGCCCAAAAGAGTATGTAAAGATGTGTACTATTTCTTCAAATGTGTAAGCAGAAGCCAGGCAAGACATGGAGAAAATTCTTGTCAGAAATTCTGAAATGAAATAGACCGCAAGTAGCTTTAGGAAGAATACTCTTTTCTTACTGTAACAGACTTCCTTGTTTACAGTTGGAAGAAAGCAGCTTGGGGTGATAAAATTAGTCTATATACTATTATACCATGTCCGAGCACCATTGCCTTAAGTGCTGAAAACTCAGCTGCACCTGAGTCCTTTAAAATTTGCAAACACCATTTTGCATCCATCCTGCTGACTCACATTAACACAAACCTGAAAAATAGACAGATTCTCTTTGCTACCGCCTAGAAAGTGTAATGGGATAGTTTGGAAAACAGGTTATTTGGGTCTGTCAACATTCAAGCAAAGAGCAGAAGCCAAAGCAAGGCCTCAGCCCGAGCAAGGCCTTCCCTATCTTTTCCACCTGTTATCAACATGAATTGCCTCTTCTTCAGGAATTGTAGGGATGTGCTATTTCCTGTGAATGTGAAGAATTGCCCAGAGAATGCATGATTGCAGCAGTCTCTTCTGTATCCCCACTGGCTGCAGTCAGGCTCCAAACAGTGCAATGAGGGATTATTCACATTTTACTGGACTCCATTAAAGAGAAAGAGGGAAGATAAGATCCTTTTATCAAAGCAGCAGAGCTGAAGAGATTAGAAAAGTAACAAAATACATTCTGATAGTGTTTGTGCTGTTTGTCTGAGAAACAACTCAAAGCCCAAAGCAGAGGAAAATTAATTACCAACCCTTTGGTGGAATGGAGGCTGATGATATGGCTTCAGACATCAAGGAAACCTCTCTAAGGAATAGGATCAAGACTGAAAAGTGATTTCCATGGTTCCACTGGTAAAAGGTTAATTCAGTGTTCATCTAACCAGTGCTGATGAAAGGCTGGTGTCAGTCAGAATGGTAATGATGAAAAAGCAAACTCAGTGATGTTCACAATACTCAAGTGTCCCTATGTAAGGGGGGTAATTTACCAGTATCCAACAAATGATAAAATGCAGTCTGGGACCTACCTGTGAGCCTGGGGAGCTGACACAGAGATCTGGAGCTGCTGGGGAGGACACGTGAGGGAAGGCCCTGAGTTACATATTTTCTCTTTTTTTTTTTTTTTTTTTAAAGCTTTTTCCATTAACAAGAGCTAGATGAATATCAAAAAAGCAATTGATTACAAATAAAAAGATGCAAACAGAGGTGGCTGGGGAGGTGTTCTGATGCTGCAAAACAGCTCAGATTTTAATCTAGCTGCTTAAAAATAATCCATGAAAAAGGAAACAAATAAACAAAACATACACTGTTTTGTCTGTGCAGTCACAGCATCTCAAGCTATGAGACCAGCTTCACAAGCTAAGTAAGAACAAGCCTGATCGGTACTGTACTTGAATGGGAGACCACTAAAGAAAAGCTAGGTGCTGCAGGAAGTGGTGTCAGTAGATAGCACTCTGTATTATGACCTGCAATGCTTTGCACCATGCTGGGAGAGGGTTTGTGCAACTAGCAAGTCACTCTGATTCTTAAAAATCAGAACTTTATTAGAAGAACAAAAAAATAACAACTCTGTAAGATCAGAATGGAAGATAATCTTACAGGCAGTCAGATTCAAAACATAGAGAATCCCTCTAGGCAAAAACCTTAAGTTACAAAAGCAGGAATATGCATTCCCTCCAGCACAGCAAATTTACAAGCCAAAACAAAGAAAACCTAACACCTTTTCTAGCTAGATTACTTACTAACTTTACAGGAGTTGAAGGACTTGCATTCTTGATCTGTTCCTTTCAAAGGTATCACACAGACAGACAAAAGCCTTCCCCGCCCCCTCCAAATTTGAAAGTATCTTGTCCCCTCATTGGTCATTTTGGGTCAGGTGCCAGCGGGGTTACCTTAGCTTCTTAACCCTTTACAGGTGAAAGGATTTTGCCGCTGGCCAGGAGGGATTTTATAGCACTGTATACAGAAAGGTGGTTACCCTTCCCTTTATATTTATGACAATAGCCATGGCTATTAAAATACCATGGTTACTTTTTTCTTTAAAAAAAAAAAAACCCCAGAGAAGAGGTGTCAACCTCAATCTACTGCCAAAATTTCTACATGGTGATTACATTCTGCTCAAATTAATTTCCCCCACCATTTCAACGATAGAGGGTTTCTGTCACAGCCTGCTTTGTTAATAGTTATCCTTCTTCTTCCCATTTCAGTAAGCGATGAAGTGATTCCGCTGTATATCTGTAGACCATAAAAGTACCTTGGGATTCTTCTTGCTGCTGCTGTTCTGGATGCCTAAACTGCTCAACTAATTCAACTCATTTCTTGTCTGCAGTATCTTTAGGGGGGTCAGAAATTTTCAGAATTGCTTTGTACTTCTCTCATCCTAAAAAGGCATATCACATGCGTCAACAGTATCTTTTATTGCCTTATCAATGCAGGACCAAGTCTTAAAAAAAAAAAAATAAGCCTCCATTAGTAAAAACACAATTCCCAGATTTGGATCACTTATAAAATACAGGTTTCAGAGTAACAGCCGTGTTAGTCTGTATTCGCAAAAAGAAAAGGAGTACTTGTGGCACCTTAGAGACTAACCAATTTATTTGAGCATGAGCTTTCGTGAGCTACAGCTCACTTCATCAGATGTATACCGTGGAAACTGCAGCAGACTTTATATATACACAGAGAATATGAAACAATACCTCCTCCCACCCCACTGTCCTGCTGGTAATAGCTTATCTAAAGTAATCGTCAGGTTAGGCCATTTCCAGCACAAATCCAGGTTTTCTCACCCTCCACCCCCGCACACAAATTCACTCTCCTGCTGGTGATAGCCCATCCAAAGTGACAACTCTTTACACAATGTGCATGATAATGAAGTTAGGCCATTTCCTGCACAAATCCAGGTTCTCTCACTCCCTCACCCCCCTCCAAAAACCACCCCCATACACACACAGACTCACTCTCCTGCTGGTAATAGCTCGTCCAAACTGACCACTCTCCAAGTTTAAATCCAAGTTAAACCAGAACATCTGGGGGGAGGGGGGGGTAGGAAAAAACAAGAGGAAATAGGCTACCTTGCATAATGACTTAGCCACTCCCAGTCTCTATTTAAGCCTAAATTAATAGTATCCAATTTGCAAATGAATTCCAATTCAGCAGTTTCTCGCTGGAGTCTGGATTTGAAGTTTTTTTGTTTTAAGATAGCGACCTTCATGTCTGTGATTGCGTGACCAGAGAGATTGAAGTGTTCTCCGACTGGTTTATGAATGTTATAATTCTTGACATCTGATTTGTGTCCATTTATTCTTTTACGTAGAGACTGTCCAGTTTGACCAATGTACATGGCAGAGGGGCATTGCTGGCACATGATGGCATAAATCACATTGGTGGATGTGCAGGTGAACGAGCCTCTGATAGTGTGGCTGATGTTATTAGGCCCTGTGATGGTGTCCCCTGAATAGATATGTGGGCACAATTGGCAACGGGCTTTGTTGCAAGGATAAGTTCCTGGGTTAGTGGTTCTGTTGTGTGGTATGTGGTTGTTGGTGAGTATTTGCTTCAGGTTGCGGGGCTGTCTGTAGGCAAGGACTGGCCTGTCTCCCAAGATTTGTGAGAGTGTTGGGTCATCCTTTAGGATAGGTTGTAGATCCTTAATAATGCGTTGGAGGGGTTTTAGTTGGGGGCTGAAGGTGACGGCTAGTGGCGTTCTGTTATTTTCTTTGTTAGGCCTGTCCTGTAGTAGGTAACTTCTGGGAACTCTTCTGGCCCTATCAATCTGTTTCTTTACTTCCGCAGGTGGGTATTGTAGTTGTAAGAAAGCTTGACAGAGATCTTGTAGGTGTTTGTCTCTGTCTGAGGGGTTGGAGCAAATGCGGTTGTATCGCAAAGCTTGGCTGTAGACGATGGATCATGTGGTGTGGTCAGGGTGAAAGCTGGAGGCATGCAGGTAGGAATAGCGGTCAGTAGGTTTCCGGTATAGGGTGGTGTTTATGTGACCATTGTTTATTAGCACTGTAGTGTCCAGGAAGTGGATCTCTTGTGTGGACTGGACCAGGCTGAGGTTGATGGTGGGATGGAAATTGTTGAAATCATGGTGGAATTCCTCAAGGGCTTCTTTTCCATGGGTCCAGATGATGAAGATGTCATCAATATAGCGCAAGTAGAGTAGGGGCTTTAGGGGACGAGAGCTGAGGAAGCGTTGTTCTAAATCAGCCATAAAAATGTTGGCATATTGTGGGGCCATGCGGGTACCCATAGCAGTGCCGCTGATCTGAAGGTATACATTGTCCCCAAATGTGAAATAGTTATGGGTAAGGACAAAGTCACAAAGTTCAGCCACCAGGTTAGCCATGACATTATCGGGGATAGTGTTCCTGACGGCTTGTAGTCCATCTTTGTGTGGAATGTTGGTGTAGAGGGCTTCTACATCCATAGTGGCCAGGATGGTGTTATCAGGAAGATCACCGATGGATTGAAGTTTCCTCAGGAAGTCAGTGGTGTCTCGAAGGTAGCTGGGAGTGCTGGTAGCGTAGGGCCTGAGGAGGGAGTCTACATAGCCAGACAATCCTGCTGTCAGGGTGCCAATGCCTGAAATGATGGGGCGCCCAGGAGTTCCAGGTTTATGGATCTTGGGTAGTAGATAGAATATCCCAGGTCGGGGTTCCAGGGGTGTGTCTGTGTAGATTTGATCTTGTGCTTTTTCAGGAAGTTTCTTGAGCAAATGCTGTAGTTGCTTTTGGTAACTCTCAGTGGGATCATAGGGTAATGGCTTGTAGAAACTTGTGTTGGAGAGCTGCCGAGCAGCCTCTTGTTCATATTCCAACCTATTCATGATGACAACAGCACCTCCTTTGTCAGCCTTTTTGATTATGATGTCAGAGTTGTTTCTGAGGCTGTGGATGGCATTGCGTTCCGCATGGCTGAGGTTATGGGGCAAGTGATACTGCTTTTCCACAATTTCAGCCCGTGCACGTCGGCGGAAGCACTCTATGTAGAAGTCCAGTCTGCTGTTTCGACCTTCAGGAGGAGTCCACCTAGAATCCTTCTTTCTGTAGTGTTGGTAGGGAGACCTCTGTGGATTAGTATGTTGTTCAGAGGTATTTTGGAAATATTCCTTGAGTCGGAGACGTCGAAAATAGGATTCTAGGTCACCACAGAACTGTATCATGTTCATGGGGGTGGAGGGGCAGAAGGAGAGGCCCCGAGATAGAACAGCTGCTTCTGCTGGGCTGAGAGTATAGTTGGATAGGTTAACAATATTGCTAGGTGGGTTGAGGGAACCATTGCTGTGGCCCCTTGTAGCATGTAGTAGTTTAGAAAGTTTAGTGTCCTTTTTCTTTTGTAGAGAAGCAAAGTGTGCGTTGTAAATGGCTTGTCTAGTTTTAGTAAAATCCAGCCACGAGGAAGTTTGTGTGGAAGGTTGGTTTTTTATGAGAGTATCCATTTTTGAGAGCTCATTCTCCTATCCTAAAGGATGACCCAACACTCTCACAAATCTTGGGAGACAGGCCAGTCCTTGCCTACAGACAGCCCCGCAACCTGAAGCAAATACTCACCAACAACCACATACCACACAACAGAACCACTAACCCAGGAACTTATCCTTGCAACAAAGCCCGTTGCCAATTGTGCCCACATATCTATTCAGGGGACACCATCACAGGGCCTAATAACATCAGCCACACTATCAGAGGCTCGTTCACCTGCACATCCACCAATGTGATTTATGCCATCATGTGCCAGCAATGCCCCTCTGCCATGTACATTGGTCAAACTGGACAGTCTCTACGTAAAAGAATAAATGGACACAAATCAGATGTCAAGAATTATAACATTCATAAACCAGTTGGAGAACACTTCAATCTCTCTGGTCACGCAATCACAGACATGAAGGTCGCTATCTTAAAACAAAAAAACTTCAAATCCAGACTCCAGCGAGAAACTGCTGAATTGGAATTCATTTGCAAATTGGATACTATTAATTTAGGCTTAAATAGAGACTGGGAGTGGCTAAGTCATTATGCAAGGTAGCCTATTTCCTCTTGTTTTTTCCTACCCCCCCCTCCCCCCAGATGTTCTGGTTTAACTTGGATTTAAACTTGGAGAGTGGTCAGTTTGGACGAGCTATTACCAGCAGGAGAGTGAGTCTGTGTGTGTATGGGGGTGGTTTTTGGAGGGGGGTGAGGGAGTGAGAGAACCTGGATTTGTGCAGGAAATGGCCTAACTTCATTATCATGCACATTGTGTAAAGAGTTGTCACTTTGGATGGGCTATCACCAGCAGGAGAGTGAATTTGTGTGGGGGGGTGGAGGGTGAGAAAACCTGGATTTGTGCTGGAAATGGCCTAACCTGACGATTACTTTAGATAAGCTATTACCAGCAGGACAGTGGGGTGGGAGGAGGTATTGTTTCATATTCTCTGTGTATATATAAAGTCTGCTGCAGTTTCCACGGTATACATCTGATGAAGTGAACTGTAGCTCACGAAAGCTCATGCTCAAATAAATTGGTTAGTCTCTAAGGTGCCACAAGTACTCCTTTTCTTTTTATAAAATACAGTGTTCAGGAATGGTGCAAAATGCTGTCATCTTAATACTACTGCTCCAGTCTTACTGTACAAGGGACTTCTGTAGAACACTGTACTATATCTTCAGAAGGAATTAATCTCTAGCCTGTGTAGGTCAGAGCACTCTGGTTTTGTGTTATGTTAAAGCTAATGTGAACCCACATTTAAGATTTTGTTGGTTTTTTGTTTGTTTTAAAATCAACTGATTAGGCAGATTTTCAGGAATGAGAGCCAAGAAATAATGTTCTGAGTAGGCCCTACATCATAATACCTAGCTTTTATGTAGTGCTTTTTGCCTTCAGATCTCAAAGAGCTTTACAAAGGCGGTTCAAAGCCAGACGTACCCCATCAAATTATAAGAATTTTATGCGTGATTAAACTAATGGTCCAATGTTACTTGACTGTTCAAAGGAAAGTTTTCAAAAATGGTTACATGTTGTGGACCTGATTCAAAGCCCACTGAAGTCAATGGGAGTCTCTGTTGATTTCAATGTGCCTTGGATCATTACCTGTATAAAAGGATCAGGCCCAATATTTCGTCCCAGAAACAATCAGTGAAATAAATGACTAAAAAATAAAAGGCTTAAGTCTAATAAATCAGCCTAATTTAATTCCCTGAGAAATTGTTTGCTTATGTCTATTGTAATTCAGTGCAGTAACATATATTTCATAATTTTATCTGATATTAATTCATGTTGCCACTTGTGCTCAGTTTAATTTGAGCTGTAGAAATGTTAGACTCTAGAAAAAATACTGTTGCAATGGGCCTTCTATTACTGTAGAAAAATAAATGATTCATAGAATTCAGTATTGTCACAGAGTTTATTCTCATCAGAATTCAATTCATATTGAATTGCAGGCAAATATCAAAACTTATGAACATCTTTGCAAAGTTATTTCCTATACAGCAAGATCTAAATTCGTCCTATGGCAGGCTCAGTGGGCTATTGTAATAACCTTATGGCTCTGAAGTCCAGAGTTCAAGTTCTGACGGAGGTCAACGAGGAATATTAAATCTGATGAACTTGGATACTAGTGCACTTTGCAAAACTGCACATCATTTTGCCTACAATAAAATTAATGCCTACATTTTTGAGAAATGACTGGCGATTGCAGATGCCTTAAACTTTGGGTGCCCAACTTTCAGATGTTTGAGAGAGAGGAATTCTCTGGAAATAAGACCCCTTTAAAAGGTATCTCACATTGGGTTTCCAGAATCAGTAATCACCACTGAAAATTTAGGCCCATCAGTTAGGCCCATTGGCAGGGGGTGGGGAGAGGTTGGGACGGAGGGTGGGATATGTAATGAAGTCTTAAAAAATTTTTTTTAAATGACTAATTCCAAGACTTTTGAAATTATAACCTACAATATTATTGGGCTCTGATAAAGACAACCTGTTACATCGAGTCAGGTTTCAGACTGTTTGTCCGCACTGAATAGAACAGCGGAATATTTCTGTTTGAGTCTCCCCACCAGTGAAAAAGGCCCAGCTCATGCAAGTGCTGTAAGCTTGAGAGACACATAGTCTCTACCCCAATTTCCCTTGCTGATGGCCAACCCAAACAGGGTTAGTTACCTATAAATTATAAATGTAACCAGCAGAAACAACACAGGCTACTTCAGAAGGGGATCTCTGGGGACAGAAATGGAATAGTTACTAGTTCATTAATTCACAAACTTTACTTGAGGTTATCAATCTCCCTGCACCCCCGTCCTCCCGAAAACCAAAAACCAAAAAAAAAAAACACCATGGCAGGTACTTTCAGCTGACTAATGTTGGTTGAGTTAATTTGCTGCTGCTCATTGTCAAATGTGTGAAAATCAGGATAGTTACGTGCTTAATGTGTATTGTCTGTCACAGCAAACAGTACAGGGGTGCTGCGTTGTGTGTATGTTAGTCAAAGACTCTGTCCCTGTCCTATGTGCTGGAAGCTGTTTTGACATATGCAGAAATTGCACTTTTAGATTTCACAGACTTTCTACAGCTTGCATCACACTGCCCTCTGCTGCATGTTTAAGCAAGGATCCAAGCCAGCAGTCCTTAAAACGAGTGGAGGAGGGGCAGGGACAGAGATCTGTAGTATCTGACCTGGATCAAACGTAGATTCTTATTTGACTTAACCCAAAAGAGGGTGAGGAGGTGAATGGGGATATTTTTCCCTGAGAGTTCCCAGACTAAGCACTTAGTTTTGTCTGCTGTTACACAGGTGCTTTACGTGAATTTATAAAACATGCTATTTTTTCCCTACAGCTTGATTAAGTTATGTTTCTCATGGGCCATGCAACTCTGCAGTCCGGTTCACAGTAGTGTTAACACTGAGTTTCTGAGATGTGTTTTTACTGTTGCTCTTACAGGATGCTCCAAAGAAATCCATAGGTACCATTTACATTGGTGACCAACAGGCAGCTTTCTTACCCTCCTAAGCTTTCTGGACTGAGTAATTAGTCGTTAAAGTGCCTAACTAGGTTCAGGATAAGGTCTGGAAAACATGTAACTGTATAAACTCTACATGTCATGGCTCTCTGACAATAGTAAAGTGCATTACAAGACTGTAGCCTGTACTCTCCTTTGTCTCTTTTGAGCAAAAAATAAAAATAAAATTCATAGAGAACTGTAAATTACAAAACAATAAATCTGTCAAAGGGAATGAGATGACAAAATGAACCATGTCAGCAAAGCTTGAGCGACGAAGTGAAAGCATCAGAATACAGGTAGCAATTAATGTAATAGTCACACACAGAGGCAGGCATTTACTGATTCTTTTGAAGTAAGAAGCTGAAGAGCTGTCGATAATGCACAAGTGTATTATTAGTGAAAAGTTTGTGTACCATTAAGTTCTCCTATGTCGTAATAACAAATACAAATGTCTCATAAGCATAAAGGTTAAAAAATCAGACTTTCTAGAAACATAAGTTCAGATCCTGACAGGATCAGGTTGGCCATGGACTGTCTTGTAACTACATGTTTGTACAGTATCGGGCACAAAGGGTGTTGATCCTTGATTGGGGCCCATAGGCTTTACTGTAATATAAGTAATATTAGAATTCTATATTGACTACTATTTGTAAATCTTGGGGAGACTTTTTGAAGGGAGACTGAGATTTTCAAAAGTAATTTGTGTAATTTGGATGCAGTTTTCATTAATTTTAATAAGACCTGTGTGTCCAAGTTACCCTAAATGGCTTTGAAAATCTCAGTATGGGCAAATATTAAAGATCCCCTACCACCTTTTATAAATTAGAGAGTTGGTGATTACTCCAGTGGGTCATTGGCCACTAATTTTCCCTCCCACTACAGATGAGCATGGAGCAGGTTGTTCACCTCAACGCTGCCCTTTGCCCCAGAAGTGACTGCATCTCAAAGTGAGTATCCTTCAACAAAAAAACTTCGAAAACAGACACCAGCGAGAGACTGCTGAATTGGAATTAATTGGCAAATTGGATACAATTAACTTAGGCTTAAATAGAGACTGGGGGTGGTTGAGTCATTATACTAAGTGAAACTATTTCCCCTTGAAAAAAGAAAAGGAGTACTTGTGGCACCTTAGAGACTAACCAATTTATTTGAGCATAAGCTCTCGCTCAAATAAATTGGTTAGTCTCTAAGGTTCCACAAGTACTCCTTTTCTTTTTGCGAATATAGACTAACACGGCTGTTACTCTGAAACCTGTTATTTCCCCTTGTTTATTCCTCTCCCTCTCCCCCCCCCTCCCCCCAACTGTTCCTCAGATGTTCTTGTTAACTCCTGGAAATGGCCCACCTTGATTATCACTTCAAAAGATTTTCTCTCCCCCCAACCCACTCTCCTGCTGGTAATAGCTCATCTTAAGTGATCACTCTCCTTACAATGTATATATATATTTTTTTCATGGTCTGTGTGTATATATAAAATCTCATCACTGTACTTTCCACTTTATGCATCCGATGAAGTGAGCTGTAGCTCACGAAAGCTTATGCTCAAATAAATTGGTTAGTTGCTAAGGTGCCACAAGTACTCCTTTTCTTTTTGCATTTCTAAAGCAATTTCTGTATGCATATGACTTACAAAGCACTTTAGGATCTTTCAGAAAGACAGGGATCCATTAGTAGCACTAGATGTTATCCTCCAAATACAGCACAAGGTAACATACTCTGATGCACTCTCCCTTCAGGGAGAACATTTTTTGGGTCACTGGAGAATTTGCCTACCACCTTCACTGCATTTAATTCATGATACAGCAAGTAATATTTTCTCCCAGTTATGTTTGGGGGATTCTTGCTGCTCTGGACCCTAGCAAGATATCAATTCATTGGCACTGGTGGTGGAGAAATAGCCCACAAAATCTGTGAAACCTGTCTAGCAAGCAGAGTTACTTCTTGAAAGGATGTTGTTTTGCTTTTTAAAAACTTTTCAGTTTTGTATGTTGCTCAGGCTGTTGCTAGCTTTTAGTAGGTAAACAGACAGCAAAGAAAAGGAAGGGTAATTATGATGCTTAAGAAAAGAAGGGACATAGCATTGAATAAAAGCCATTTTACACTATGGGCCACTTGTTGTGCCAGTTTCCTTTACAGCACACTGCCAATTCACCTCATGCCTGAGTTTCAACTACTATCTTGCTTTCCCAATCCTGGATCTCTTCAGAGGGTGCCGGTCATTCTAAATTATCTGAGAAACGTCCACTAAACAAAGACTGCCAAGCACTGTTTCTTTTGGTGACCATTTGAACTGAAGGAACTAGACCTCCAAAGCATTACATTAGGCCAAAGACGCCTCAGTTTGTGTGAAAAGTTTAAAGATGGGGTGTGTTCACAATCCTGATTTTTCATTTTTAGAACTAAATTGCTTATAGTTGAGAGGAAACAAAGGTAACTGCCATACAACCAGCCTAAGTATATGCTGTTGACAAAGGAGGATTTCTGAGATGGGGACAGCTCAAACTAAGGATGAACATGGTTGCCCTTTTTGAAATAAATTTGGCTCTAATATATGGACAGGACTAGTTTCTATTACTAAATATTTATCACTTGAGCTGGGAATAGAGGTCATCTGTAATGACAGCTGATCAAGATCTGTGAAATGCCAACATGGATAATTTGTTATTTTTACCTGTGAATGTTTATTGCCGACACACTGATAGCATCAAGCATGACAAGAGAAGTTTGTAAAGGAATAGTCTGGAGGTTAGAAATTGATGTGGTAGATGTGTTAAGAGTCAACCCTTATCCTAACTACTCATCTGAATAGCAGGCACCAAAAACACTCAAAAGAACAGGCCTGAAGAGATTTTATATGTTTGTACCTTTTGGTGTTCGTGGAAATTTTTAGGGTAAACTTGTAATTTGCCAGCCTTCTTTTTATTGTATGAGAGAAATTGTTTTTCAATACGGCTTATGCATGGACAACTTGGTTGGTTTTAGACAAGTCTTTTTGTTTTTGTTTGTTTTTAAAACAATGACTAATTTGCATACTGGTCCTCTCTCCATTGCAAAATCCTAAACCCACTCCTGCTTCAGAACACCTATACTACAATCCTAGAGGCCTGCACTATGGAAAACCATGAGGGGGGAAAAAGCATAGTTCTACACCTTTTTGGCACTTGTTCTTGCATTGTAGAAGCTTGGCCTTTCAACTGGCTCAACAGTAGCATTAGTCGTGTAGGTGATGGGCCCTTACTTCGTGAAGGTGGGTGGAAACTATCTGCCTTTGCAGAAAAATGGAATCAGACATTTTCCACTTACTGAGAGTTTGCTCAAGACCCAGAAAAAATGCAATATTTCAATAATACCTTTAATACTTTCAAGACTGACATGATTTTATAGTCCAGATTAATTTTCTTTCCACTTGAAAAGGGTTTAGATTAAAATTCATCAGTTACTGGGATTTATTAATATTTTCTAGGTGATATATAAAACATCTGGAAATTATTCTGAATATGATCCCACTGCTCCATGTGCCGGCTTTAGGTTGTATGGCATTACAACAAACACGTAAACCAGTACAGTGCCTGGAATAAAGAGACTACTGATCCAATGCCAAACATGCCTTTATCCAAGAAAGGGTGGTTATATTAAGATACCTTATCCATCAACAACCCAGGGTCAAATCCCCGGAGGACTGACTCTGCTTTTCATTTCAATGTACATACCTCTAGCCATTGTGTGGGACTGCTGCTAGGGAAAGTGGCCATTGTGTGGGGCTGCCACTAGAAGACCGCTCCTTGGACTATTGCTACTAAGCTACTGCTACCAGAGCTGCTGGCCCCTTGACACTCTCTCAGTGAATGGAGTTGGTGTTCCAGATGTTCTGCTCAATTTGGTGTGCAATATTCACAGCAGTACTGGCAAAGAATGTGCATTGGTTCATAGCTTTCACGCATTTCTATAGAACTTCATGGGGCAGCAGCGATGTGTGTTTGCCTCGGCACAAGTGCATCAAGCTATAAGGGCTTGCTGCTCCACATGTCGGAATCAAAGTTGGTCAACAAGTGTTACTGACCAAGACTATGCCAATGACACTGCTTTGCTAATGGAGAAGTCAGATCATTTCATCCCTGCTCTGCAAGACTCTATGGGTTGGAATGTCACATGACAGATGACCTAGGGCACGCTGAATGGGATGTTCTTCAACAAAAAGATCTTGCCACCTCCCTGCATGAAGTCTGTCTCTGTTATGTCTGCAAAAATATTTTTGTGCTGAGACAAAGTTCAGGATCTATCAGACCTATGTACTACCTGCATTGCCACATGGATCAGAAACCTGGGCCGCCTTACCAGCAGACTTGGATCACTAGAGGCATTCCATATGCACTGTCAGCAACAAATTCTGAGCATAAAGTGGTTTGACAGAGATCTGGCATTTCTTCAATCATTCATTCTATTCAAAACTGACATTATGTGCTCTTCGATCAGGTTGCCAGGATGGACAAACACATCTCAGCACACAACGTTCTCAGATTTTCCATCAATGCATGAAAGGGTGCCCTGACGCTCTCTGTTGCCACCCACAGGGCCACCCCAGAGATTCATTGATTTCCAGGATTGAGCCACATCTGCAGACTTCACTACATGCTGTCTGCTGCAACACCATTAACCATGGTCATACTGGCTGGTGCAACAGTTCTCAGTAGACTATGCATGTTTGATTATCAGCATCGTTAGTAGAGATGCTATCTTCATATCCAAACTTCAGTTGCTCTACCAGTTGAGCTAATAGAGTAACTGGTTGCAGGAGCAGACTGTTATAGTCTATGTATACCTACCACTAGAGGGGCCTAAAGCACACTTTGCCAGTGGCTTTACAGATATTTCCTAAACCTTAAAAATGTTGTTCAGGACTCCTTGGATCAACTTCAGGTTATATAGGGGATTGTTCTTAAGTGGTTAGGCCCCTATGCCCCAAAACCTTTTTCTTGTTCCTTTCTGCTCCTATTGCCGCCTCCCCAGCTAGATACCCTCACCTTCCACCAATCCCATAATCTTTCAAAAAATTCAGTCTGTGGCAGACAGCTGGGGTGGAAAATGTTAAGGCATACAGTTTTAAGTTAAGCAAAGCCACTGAAAATGGTGTTTAGGAGAACTGGCAGTTTCTCAGAGACGGTATTAAAAGCACAGCAGCAAAATATCGAATTACAAAGGAAAGATAGCTGCATTAGGAGCTCTTCATGGACCTGAAAATCAAAAAGGATTTCCTTTTTTTAAAAAAAAAAAGTAGAAACAACGACAAATTGCTAAGGAGGAGTACAAAAGTGTAGTTTAACCACGCAGGGAGAGAATCAGAAAGGCTAAGGCACAAAATCCCACCTTGCAATTGACATAAAAGGCAATAAGAAGTTGTTGTATAAATACAGTAGGCGCAAGAGAAAGACAAAGGAAAGCCTAGGACTACAAGGAAAGGGAGCTAATAACAGATGACACCAAGAAGACTGATGTGTTTAATAACTATTTTGCTTCAGTCTTCATTTAAAAGATTGTGATCAGATGTTTAAGACAACTAATGTTAAAGGAGAAGAACCCAAGCCAAAACAGGGAAAGAACAAACAAAAGAATATTTAGATGTTAGATTTTTTTTTTCTTTTTATCAAGTCATGCAGACTTGATTGTATGACCTGAGGGTACTTAAGGAGCTAGCTAAAGCAATCCCAGAACCATTAGTGATTTCCTTTGAGAACTCAGAGGACAGGTGAGGTTCCAGAGGACTGAGGAAGGGTACACATAGTACCTATCTTTAAAAAGGGAACAAAGAGGACCCAGTCAGCCTAACTTTGATACTTGGAAAGATACTGGAACAAGTTCTTAAATATCACTTGTAAGCACCTACCAGATACTAGTGAGAGAAGTAATATCCAATATGGATTTGTCAAGCACAAATAATGCCAAACCAACCTATTTTCCTTCTTTGAAATGTTGTTGGCCTAATGGATAAGGAAGACAAAGTAGAAGTGATTGATCTTGATTTTAGTAAGGTTTTTGACACCCTTCTACATGACATTCTCATAAGCAAAACTAGAGAAATTTGGTCTAGATGAAGTTAGTATAAGGAAGATGCACAGCTGGCTTGAAAAAAAACATAGTTCTCATCAATGGGTGTCTCTCAAACAGAGAGGATGTATCTAGTCGGATCCCACAGTCTATCCTAGGACCAATAATAGTCAATATTTTCATTAATTTTGAATAATGGAGTAGTGTATGCATATACAATTTGCAAAAGACAACAATCTGGGAGGGGTTGTGAACACTTTGGAAGAAAGAATTAGAATTCAAAATGACCTTGGCAAATTGGAGAACTGGTCTTTCATGAATTTCATCTTGTTAATCTCAGACAAGTGCAGAGGGCTACATTTGGGAAGGAAAAAATCTGTACAAATGCACAGTGGAGAATAACTGGTTAGACAGTAGGACTGCAGAAAAGGTTCTGGAGTTTATAGTTTTCTCATAAACTGAATATGAGTGAACAGTGTGGTGCTTGTTAGAGGCTTTCCCTTCACCTTCTCCCCTGGTTCTTGTCACACAGACAGAAAGCAGAAGACCAGAAGTCCGAAGTGGAGGCAATTCGATGTTTATTGGGGTTAGTTCCAGGCAAGCATGTTCATACCTCTACACGCTGTCAGAGTCTGTTTGTTTCCCAGTGTTCCATTCCCAGCTCTGACACTGCAGTGTTTACTCCATGTCCCCCTTCCCAGTTCTGATGCCACAGAGCATTTACCCCGTGTTTCCCCTTCCTAGCTCTGATGCTGAAGAGCCTTACCTGTGTCCCCATTCCCACCTCCTCCTTAGCAGGCCCAAATATACCTGCAGTGCACAGCCCTATTCATATCCCTTACAACTTACGATCTGTTCCATTTTTGAGGGTCTTGAGTTGGGGTCTTCATCCCATCCCTTTTGTACCCATGGCAGGGGTAAGGAGTGAGGTTGTGCTCTGGCCAAGGCCAGGCCTTTCTTTTGCTTTTAGTGTTTCTTATGCCTCCACCACCACTAACCCCCTTTTACCTCTTCTAACTGGTTGCTTGACCTTGCCTTGAGGTAAGGAGTTGAGGCAGTCTTCAAGTACGTGCTCATATATTACATTCCCACCATGCCCAGTAACGCTTTAATTGTATCCCTTATCTTTTCCCATTGTACTAAAAGTCCCATCTGGTTGTGGGAAATGCAACAGTCTTTTTGTTCATTGTTCTTCACGCTTATTAGTATAAGATATGAGTATCAAAATGTCAAACCCAAAACACTCTCTCAAGCTGGCAAACAAGCCTATATACTAACAGTGCTGTTGCAAAAAGGACTAATAGCATTCTGAAATGTAGTAACAGGACTATTGCATATAAGACATGGAAGGTAATTCTGTTCTACATGGCAACAGTGAAGCCTCAGCTGCCGTGTTTGACCAGTTTTAGGTGCCACACTTGAAGAAAGATGTGGACAACCGGTAGAGAATTCAGAGGAGAGCAACAAAAATGATAAAAGTTTAGAAAATCTGACCTAGGAGGAAAGGTTTTAAAAAAACTAGGTATATTTAGTCTTTTAAAAAAAGACAAGTGAGGGGGGACCTGATAAATCTTCAAATATGTTAAGGGCTGTGATCAATTGTTTTCCATGTCCACTAAAACAAGAAGTAATGGGCTTAATCAGCAGTAAGGAAGATTTAGGTTAGACATTAAGAAAATCCTTCTAAATATAAGGGTAGCTAACTGGAATAGGTTATTATGAAGGGAGGTTGTGGAATGCCTGTCATTGGAGGTTTTTAAGAACTGGTTATACAAACATCTGTCTGGGATAGTCTAGGTATTCTTAGAAAATAAGATCTTATAATTAGAAGTGTTAATTATAGACAGCTCTACCAGCTCCACCTACAATATAGAACACAAGGGATCTTCTTGGATTGAATTTAATCCTTGGGCCACAATTGAGGGATACTTGCATTACTTAACGTATAACAACTGATATAGGCAATATTTACCACCTAATCAGAATTGTATGTCAATCTCTGAAGATAAACATTAATGTTTTCCATTGCACATCATTAGGAATTTAACAAATGTAACAGTGATAGCTCTCAAAGGGCGATATTCAAACATTAGCTTTCATGGCTCTACTCTTCCCTTTGTTGCAGTGCCCAAAATACCTAAACAAATTGACCTAAACAAATATCTACAAACTGAGTTGAAAAATAGTTCTCTTTAGTAGAACTGGTAAGACAAACTTTGGAATCCTATTTTGTCAAAATATGCAGTTCCATAAAAATCTAAATGCTTTGCAAAACTGGGTTGATTTCACCAACACTTTGGTTTGGAAGGAAACTGGAGGAAGAAGTTTAAGTTCGAATAAAACGTTTCAATTGTTAAAATGTTTAATTTTGATTTGTTATCTTGTATATTATATAATACAAGATTAAAAAGTCTAAATCAAAATTAAACATTTGTCAGCCCAAAATAAGTTACACAATTTTCCTTTGGAAAATTTTGCAATTTGTTTATGATTTAGAAAAGGGACAATTTTAAAATCTAAGTCTTTAAAAACTGAGCTTCCATCCTCTGCAGAGTTTGGCTTCATAGGGCCAAATTCTTTATAGATCCAAGCAATGTGCCCTGGGAAGAGGGGTAGGAGGTAAACCCTGTGACAGGACAATAGATGTTCCTAGACTGAGCCCATAAAGCCCTATGCAGGGGTTGTCTGAGAGGCTGGCCCATATTCCATCCGGATTCTCCTTTCTTGCCAGGGGAAGGGCGGAAGAAGAACCAGCCCTTTTCCAGGGAGCAGTTACCCCAGAGAACTCCCCCTTAGTGCAGCCACTGGGGAAGTACAGAGGGTAAATGAAGGAGAGTGGGGCTTTGGGGTAGGTGGGTGGGGAAGTGCTAGGGAGTTCCGCCTCCTCTTACACCTAGAGTGAACATCCAAAGCCAGACTGTGGCCTATATACATAATAGAATTTAAAAAACCTAATGCCATTCTGCTAACAGCACCACAGAAGCAGATGCGGGGAAGAAAGCAATTCCCAGTAAGTACTTGTATCTTTCAGAAGGTCAGATTAGCATTAAATACTTGAATAGTTCAACACTTTTACTTGAGCTGCAAATTATTTAGGTTAATTGTTTTGTTGATCCTATTCAAGATCCAATTCAGCCCAATTATAGCTGATAATTTTCATAATCTAGTGAATGAAATATATTAATGATTCATTTTGTGCAGACTTCACTCTTAAGTGCTAATTTTTACTGTGGTTTAACTGTATCTAAACATGCCCTTAAAAAAAAAAATCCTTTAGAGAGAAAATGTATTTTAATTCTGGGTTGGAGAACATGAGGATTTCTGACATTTTTAATCTGTGTTCTCCTTCCCTCCCCCCAGCAATTTTATGCCCCACCACAATATCTTCATTCTGCTCAAAGTAGAACAGATGGGGCTCTCCCCCTGAAATTGAGTGCCACAAGAACTTGCTTTTATTTGGAGTGGACAGAGGCAAGAGGAAAGAAGCAGGGGGATTTGAGTGATACAATCCTTGCAAGTGTCATTAATACCACTCCCATCTCATCCCTGCTCATGATCCAAACTCTGATCTGGACGCTAACACAGTACAAATTTAGTTTTGTTTCCCCCCCACCCCAATGAGCAGTTTTTCTCCCCACTTCTTTGTAATTTTGCTTAGAAACTCAACATTTGTCATTGTTTCCTTTTTTCATGTGTCCCAAAAAATACTATTAAGTTATTGGGCTCGGTACAGGAGTACCTGAATGAAGTTCTATAGCCTGTTATACAGGAGGTCAGACTAAAAGATCTAATGGTTACTTCTGGCCTTCAAATCAAGGAAATAACAAAATAACCCAAGCAGAATCAGGGCAGCAGAGATCTGAAGAGAAGGTCATTTAGGCCAGTGCATGCAGAGTGCTACATAGACAACAATTAACCTGTGTAATGTTGCTGAATGGATTTGCAAGCTGATTGTAGTTAGAGCTGGTAGGGAAATTTCCAGTGGAAAATGCAGTTTCCATTAAATCCCACAAACATCTCAATTTTTAAATAATTTTCCTTTAGGAAAATCTAAACCAAATATTTCATTTAGGGTCAGCTCAATCTGAATCAGAATATTTTGTTTTCTTAAACTGTACAAAAGCTTTTTGTTTTGAATCGGTTCAACAAAACTTTAAACTGCATTTCCCTATCAGTGCATTGCCTTATGGGAGTTGAATTTCAGGACTACATTCTTTCCACTGGGCCAAGGTCCCTGGAAGATTACATCTTTGATAATGGATTGTGGGATTTCCCTCTGACGAAGCTCTGCACGGCACATTATGGGGATGCCGTCCAGCGCCACTGAGAGCCTGGCACATAAGGGAGAATAGGCACATCAGGCTTCTGAACTACATTCTACACCAAAATAGGAAAATGCAGTTTAATGTTGAAATGACTCAAACCAAAGCATTTTGGGTCAAATGAAAAATCAACTTCAGGAATGTCTAAATATTTTTGTTCTGACACTTCCTAACTTTTTTTTTCATTTTTGTTAAGTGCATTTTTGAAATTTCAGGATTTCAGCCACTGAGAAAATGTGGGTAACTAGTGCTTTAACCCCCAATTCAGGAAACCACTTAAGCATGTGCTAAAGTTCTACTGGAACTTTATGCACTTATGTACTTTCTTGAATAAGAACAGTATTTTTTAACTTTATGGTCTTTTGGAAGCAAACTATAAAATCTTTCCTCTAGATAAGAAATCTTTAGAATTTTGGATAATTTCATTTGAAAGTTTCTTAAAGTCTACCGCTGTGTCTCACTTTAAGCCAGTCATTAGCACTCGTGACCTGCGTTCCCTCTAAGCTGCATGGTTGGGCAGTCGCCTAGGAGAGATTCAAGTGCCATGCAGTTGATGAGCAGAGTACACACATCCAGCAGCAGGTGTTCAGGTGCCCCTCCCCCAACCGCTCTGCAGCCACATTGCTCCTGCATCTGCTCCCAGGACCTTCCTGCTGGCTGGGCAGAGTGGGAGGTGGAGGGGGGTGCTGATGTCAGGGTGTCCCCCTGCCCCTGTATCCCATCTCTGCAGAGCAGAGGAGAGGGGAAAGCCTGGCTCAGGACTCAGAGCTGCTGCAATCTGAACCAGTGCAGTCTGAGACTTCCCCAACAGCCAGTTCAGAGTCAGTCTCGCTCTCGCTCTCACACACCCCCTTTCTATCTCTCCCCCTCCCTCCTGCCCATGTACCCCATCTCTGCAGAGCGGGGGAGGGGAGACAGAGCTCAGGAAAGAACAGGAGAGGTTTCAGTGAGTGCCTTACAGAGCACGAACGCGATCTTAAACTTCCTCACACAGTGTCTCTGGGTCTCACACACATTTTCCACCACATACTTGTATTGTTACTTCTTGGTACTTCCTGCAAAGCAATGCACATATTCTCTGTAATTTTATTCTTTGAAAGTGTGTTGTTTTAGTGTTTTGACTTGTCTATGCATTTCATAATTTTTATTTCTCTTACTATTCAAAGAATTAAATTTAAGTGTGAGTTCTAAAATGCCTAGCCTGTCCTGGCTGGAGTAATTATCCTTATGGTAACTTTTAAAAAATATTTAGGTTTTTTTGTTTCTACTGGTGGTGCACATCTGCACATATCAAAATTTATTCCGCACATGGATGGAAAAAATTAGAGGGAACATTGCGCAGGACTATTTCTTAGTCAGTTCCTTTCTGCTTTTTTTTGTATTTTTCTTTCCCTGCAAGCCATTTTACCCATCTTTGCCACTTTATTTTTATTGATATTCTTTTCATCAAGTTTCATCCATTGAAACTGGTGAGATGTTAAGTGAATCAGATATTATCTCCTGCTATAAAACTGTTTAGACTGCTGAGAAAGTGAAGAAAAACATTACTGGGATGTTACAAGAAAGTTGAAAGTTCCAACTTTTGAATCTGTCAGTCTTTAAAAAGACTTCTCAGAATGCACACATACATGAATATACACTGTATACACAGACTTATAGGCATATACATATTAGGTTAATCAGGGTTGGGGACAATTTTGTTGTCCAATCTTTTTATATTAAAAAAAAGAATTCCATAGGAAAACTTTATGCATTTCTCACCACTTCCCCCCATCTTGAGCTACAGTCAAAACAAAGCACTTTTTAAATTGTCACTACATCAAATTATCCCATTCTGCTTCTCATCTAGATTAATACCAGATTCTATCAGAGGTCACAATTTAAAATTTAGCTTTCCATTTTCTCTTGTTTTCAGATTTCTTTACTTTGAACATCACTGAGGAAGAAAATTCCAAATGGCTTAGCTATAAAAGGATGACTCTTGTTTGAGGGGGAGACAAATCCAATAGTAACACAAAGCTCTAGAAGCATAATTGTGGAGATTAAGCAACAGCACAGCTTCCTTTCTTCAGCATTGTAACTTTTCACAGGGATGATTTACAGTGGAATAAAGGAAAGAGGCAAAGTGAATGTTGAGAGAACTGGATACTTAGAATTATTTATTTTATTTGTATTCACTAGCGCAACACAAAGGAAAGAATCTTTACATACAGGTTTTAAACTCAACTTTACAAGCAAATTCCAATATACAGTATTTTCTCTGAATTGGTTTTAAAAAAGAAATCTAAGAAAACCAACACTGTAGATATTAAGGTTTCAGCATAACAGCTGTGTTAGTCTGTATTCGCAAAAAGAAAAGGAGTACTTGTGGCACCTTAAAGACTAACCAATTTATTTAGCTCATGAAAGCTTATGCTCAAATAAATTGGTTAGTCTCTAAGGTGCCACAAGTACTCCTTTTCTTTTTGTAGATATTAAGGAAATTTTTTGTAGCTAATACTCAATTTAAGACTTTAAATACCAACACTGGAGATTATATTGTTTTTATTGTGGTGCTTTAAGTAGGCAGTGAGCAGCTTTACCACAACAGTGATTGAAGTACTCTTGAATGTCCTTGATGGCATGATTGTAGATTATTATAGAACTCATGCCTACCAACATGATCATCTATTAAAATCCACTCTGCTTGGTGCTGGCCACTATGATGAGATGAAAAAGAATAGCTATGGCAGCCCAATTCAAGAGTGAATTTCCATTTTAATGGTATGAGAATGGTAAGAGTATTATGTGCTGTGCAAAAACTGAAACTTCCCCCACCCCACACATGCAATAAACCACTATATGGACGTCTTATGGTAATGACATGCAAACAACAAAATAAACCACTCAAATGGTAGTCAAGTCTTCTAGCTTCTTTACAATAAGTCAGCAGTTAAGACCAAAAATGGACTGTTTTTTACTGATCTATGAGGCAGTATAACTGAACCTCCTTGCAGTCTGATTTTGAACTCTAAAATCATTTTTATATGAACTATGTGAAAAGACTTTCAGTGGCTATGGTAAATGATTACTTTCACCAACCCCCTGGGTTAGTATTTTGTATATGGTTCTTAACATCTCCACAATATACTCTAGGAACATTATTCTCCAAGGGCTAAATATTAGTCCCATGAAAGTTTTGCCATTGACTTAAAATGGGATTAAGGAAGTACCAGCTGGGGGAGAGGCAGGGGGGTAGGGGAGGTCTGGAGTTGCATTAGTGTTAAAATTCCATGATTTTAAAAAAAAAATAAATACAATACACAATGAAAACTTGCTACACTATATGGATATTCTTACATGCTAGAGTGTACATTAATTCTGTCAGGTGATATAAAGATATCTTGGAAACAGCAACACTTGCAGGAAAATTAGGTTCAAACAAAAAAGCCACACACAAACAGGAGGCATTTAGATTATTTTAGGCACAACTCCAAGCAATAAAGCTCATTTAAAGTGCAATTTATTTTTTCTTCTCCTTTTGTGTTTTCACTTGTTAAAATACGTAACTTGTTTTGTTTCTGCTTTATACACATTATACTGAACAGTAGTTTAACACTTTTGTGAGTACTGCACAAAATGTCAGACCTGAAACGGATGAAAGTCAGCAATAACCCATTTTAGAAACCTAAAAAAGTTCAGATACATCTAATCCTTTATTTTATTCATTTAGAATCATCGACACCAGTACAGATGAAACAGCTCCATCTTTAAATAAGGTTGTTTCTTCCATTTCAGACTTCGAGTTCCATACAACACCAGCACTTTTTTCCCTTTCACCGGAGTGAGACTTCAGTTTCACTTCATTACCTCTTTCAGTTGTTCATCAACTAACCAGCTTTACCGCACACTCTGGACTTTCTATACATACATTGGAACCATCCTTGGTAAAGGCATGATAGTAACAGAAATATGTACTTGTGTTTAGGTGAGTGAATGTTTAGCAGAGTTTCAACTCAACACAACTACAATTTAGATTAGCAGCATGGTCTTGTACAAATAGCAACTCTGCTACCCATGGCTCCATTTCTTATTTACTAGTCTGTTAGGATAAAACAGGAAGTGTGAATAAGTGCATGTGTGTGTATATATATTTTCACATCAAGGAATAGGTTACTAAAGTTTCTATACACCCAGGAAGAACCACTTGTTTTTTTGCAAAAAAAATCTGATCTTAAAAACCGTTTTGTATTTTATGAAAAACTTGATGGGCTCTTTTCTTTGTAACTTAATCAGTGAAGGTGCAGATTTAAAAAAATCAACATTTATTTTACTATCTCTTTAAAAGTAAATCGACTGGTGGAAACTTGGGGCAGAGCGGGGGGAGATGGGAATAAGAGAACCCACTCTGAAATCTCTCTACACAGACAGCATTCCTTTAAATGAAAATAGTCTCTCCTTAGACAAATTGTAGAAAATTAAAAATAAAATCACCTTCCCTTTAAGGAAAGTCAGCTTTCAAAATTTCCATAAAAATCTATACAGACCTGAAAATGAACCAAGAACCTGACCATTTCATCAGCAGTTTTCAAACTCTGGAGAAACACAGCTTACTGTCAGGAGTTAATTTTACAAATACATACAAAATCAGTTTTATTTACTCCTCAAATATTAAGGCCTACTCTGTTTCTGGACAGCAAACAGGATACTCAGGGCCTTTCTAGAAGGAAAAAAAACGTAATTATAACAGTAGTCTTGTGCTTAGACTTATTTTGATCAATTTATATAACAGCCACTGAATATTAATGCTAAGTAGATTTTTTTATATGAATTAACAAAAAACATGGTTCGGTTTTATTTCAGAACTGTATAACTAGATGTGAAATGAACAGATTAAACTAAGTGTACTTACGGATTTCTTTCACCTCACTGCTGATTAAAAGAGAACAATGTGAGCACTTTGCATTGTTCATGTGTCATCTATTCAAAAGTTTAGGTCACTTGTTTTTTCATTGGGAATGGCCATTCTTGGCAGGGCAAAATTTATTATTGAAGGTTCCTGTGGATGTATACATACACAATATATGGAAACGTGTACTATAATACATCTTCCTTCAGCAAAGGCCTAGAAGAGTGTTACTGTGTCTTGTTTCTCTGTTTTATTACACACAAACTAAGTTTTTTGAAAATACTAATTCTGACAGTATTCTGCTACCTGAGTGTCAGGTACATATAAGCTGAAGAAAGCAAGATACTACGATTGTGTGGGATACAAGGGTAAATTTTTGGAACACTTTGCTGGATATGCACTTACTCAATCTATAGCGTGTGCATTTACAAACTTTATGCCCCCACAGCTGCCACCTGACAAATATTTGAAGACCACCTTCAGAGAGAATATCTTCCCAGAGAGAGCAGAAATATCTTTCCTTATTTTATTTCCCCACCGAGTTTCTTCCCAGGAGGAAAAAAAAAAAGTACCCTTCTCTGAAATACTCAGAGTACCAGCTCTGATTATGACATCATAGGATTGCTCAAAGCAAAGCTGCGGGTTTTAGTAAAAAGTAGTTTAAAAAAAAATATGTAAAATAATTTCAAAACCCTACATATACGCCCAAGTTTTGTGCAAACATTTCAAGTCTGATTCTTCAGAGTCTTCCAATAGTAAACAGGAAGTCAATAAATATAAAAGTACAATAAAGTTAAAAGTTCTTAATTAAAATGTATGGTGTGAAACTCTCAGCATAGGTGTCATGGACCCCGTATCCCCAAGGCTCATTATACACCATCTCAAAAGCACCTGCATTAGCAAGTTTTTGCACAAGTATCCTTAGCGCACTGTTTCAAAAATTTACCCAATGTCTATTAAATAACACAAAAGCATACTACAATGCATGGATGGATTGATATTTCTGTGCAATAAGAGCCCTTTCACCCTGTGAGATCTGCTTGCCATCCATGAATGGTGAAGATGAGCTCAAAAGCAAATAGAGCAACATTCTGATACCTGTAGGAAAACAAATCTAGATTAAAACAACATTAAATACATGTCACTGGAGTCATGAGATAATTTTGATAAATACAAAGACTTTGCATAGGCCTCTGGAATACAGAGTAAATTATGGCCAGGAAAAAAAATATGCTAATAGATTAGGTCTCTATTATTTTCCACTGCTATAAACCTAACTGGTAGTCAGAACCGAAAGATTAGATTGAATAGTGATTTCCCTCTCTGACAGTCCACATCAATAAAAACAACAAATGATTTCTGCAAGCAACCTGCCCTCCTCAAATGCCTAGTGAAGCACCCTGGAAAAGTGTTTAGTGGTCATCACAGGCTTCAGCATTTGTTAAGTATTAAGAGAGACAGAAGAGTAATGTAATCAAGTTGCTAATGCAGGCCACAGGTACAGTTAAGTATAAACCATTATGTTCTCTTAAGAGAAGTTGCACAGGTTTTGGTAGCATCAACTTCCAAACAGGTCAGATTGGAATAGGCAAATATTAATGATAGATTCCACTTTTAATATTCATTCAGGATTTAGATAACAAAGCCATAATTAAAGTAGTCAATATGTGGTAAGCAATTGATGTACGATTCATTCCAATGAGACGTGCATATGGATGTCATGTTTTTAATGTGTCTTTGGTTTAGGGAGGCGGGAATGCCGATTAGAGGCCAAACTATCCCCAGAACGCAAACCGGTATTCTGATCTTGCACATTTTCCTTTCGTTGTGCCAGCGGCCTTGGGATGTTAGTCTTGGAATGGGAGTTCTGAGGTTCTGGAGATATAAGTATTGGGCTGCTTATTTGTTTAGATTTAACAAAGGAAATAGTTGGTGGGCGAAGCTTAGAAATTCTCTGACTCGGTTTACTCTTTAGGTGTGTCTGACTAGATGTTGGTTGTAGCTGTGTTGCACTACTTGGTGGTGGTAGCTCAGCCTTGGAAGCAGTGGAGCAGTTTGGGGATGATGCAGTATTGGCTACTGTAGGAGGCACTAAAGCATTCTGGTTTGGGGGCTCTGAAGCTCTTAAAGTCTTTGGCTGAGAAGCCTGGTTTGGGGATGAAGGTTGACTTTTCACAGCTAACTTAGTCTGCACATCTCTAGCATCCATTTGAGTAGGTGTCTGAAAAGAAGGAAGAAGAGACTGTAGTGTACTATCTTCATTACTAGCCAGCTCTTCAGGTTCTTTAGCACTCTTTTTAACCTTCAAATTCTCCTCAAAAGATTCATTCTCATTCAGGTCCTTTATATTTAAACGTTTACTCAGTAAAATGTTCAACTCATTCAGGCTATTTGTGTGAGAACCATTTGCAGCATTTTGATTGGGATGATCGTTTTCATGCAGGCCCTGTTTGGGGTATTCACTGTGGGCCTCGATATGTGGTGTTTTTATTAATTTTCCCTGGGCGAGGACTGTGGAACTGGGAAGGCTGCTGGAAGGCTGTAGTACTTGAGGCTGTTAAAAAGAAAATACATTAACATATTAGACTAGGGAAATGTATATAGTTAACATTTTAAACTCAAGATGTGCTGATCTGGTGCTTGACGCTTACATATTTAGTTTTTGTGTTAAGAAGTTAACTTCGTCAAAACGGGATCCATGGGATACATATAAGTGGAACTGGTAAATTATGCACAAAAAAATTATGCCAGCACTAAAATATACATCTCAAAATAAAATGAAAGACAACGAGAGAAACTTATTGATTGATTTAAAGCAAAGAATATAAAAAAGATTTTGTCAACTA
This sequence comes from Eretmochelys imbricata, assembly GCF_965152235.1. NCBI lineage: Eukaryota > Metazoa > Chordata > Testudines > Cheloniidae > Eretmochelys > Eretmochelys imbricata. The sequence continues at coordinate 75,278,745 of NC_135578.1, forward strand.
ACAATTAATGTTTTGTTCTTTAATTGTATTGCACTGCAGTAACAGAGCCATGACTGAGTACCAGTAAATTCAGATGCAAATGCCTTGAATAGCTAATAAAATTTGTGAGATTACATCTATTTTATCTTCTGCCCCATGCACATTCCAATTAGCTATCCCAAGCCTTTCATCAATTTTAAGCATTTTTAAGAGTAGGTAAGGACTTTACTGGACAAATTTGTGTTGGAAGTGCATTCTAAAGACACCACTTCTACAGATTTAATTTTCTTGGTGAGCTGAGGACAGAAGACTTGACATAAAGCTTGTCCTAATTAGGTTATTGACTAAATTTATATAGCTATTTCATCCTAAAGCCCATTCAAATGAGCTGGTGGAGATGCACCGTGTAGTGTCTTTCTGGGGACTGTACTGCATTCACCACCAGATAAGCATGGTTTAATGAAGAGACTACGTTTTGTCTGAAGGGAGATTCTGGTATTATAAACAAAAGAATCGCCAGTACCTCTTCCGGGTCATTTCTATTTTCCCTTTGCTCTTCCCTGTAAAAAGACTTCAAAGATTAATGTGGCATTTTGCTCTTTAAACTAAACTCTTCTGCATGGAAACTAACAAAAACCTCATCAACCTTGAGTTTGTACACTGATTTTGAAAGAATTGCTCAAGATTCTGTAATTCATAGCATTTCCCCCCCCCCCCCAACAAAACCTACCATACTGCACTTGAGCTATTAAAATTCAACATCTGATTTGGATAATTTTCTATTTTTCCTTTTTAAAATATGAACTACAGTCAAATCTAATTTTGAAGATGGCTTAAACAGAGAAGCAGAAAATCATTCTTCCAAAACACACTTGTTTTTGTCTGATTCTATGTACATAACATGTAGTAATAGTGTCATGCACTATTACAATAAATCAATAAAGCAGGAGCAACATTTCTCATTAGGCTACCTTGACTGAATTTTTTCACCATTATTACACTGAAGAGGAGGATTATTTTGGGGGATTTGCCTTTATTTTTAATACTTGCTCAAACCGAGTAAACGCATTGCAAAGAGCAGTTCAGATTGCTACCCAGATTAACAAGTACCTCAGCTTTCATCGGCTTTCTGACATGTACCTGGTATGCTCACTCTTCAGTGGGGTACAGAGTACCTCCATTATAGTTTTCCATAAAGAGCAAATTTAAGGAAAAATAGATCAGGAGAATTTACTAATCTAATTCTGATTTACTGGAGATTTTTCCTTTGGATTCACCAACTCCACCTTTAGCCAAGGGCAAGTTAGAGATTGGACCAGTGACAACAATGACTGACAAAGAGATAAGTGCAGACACACTGAACACAGTGAAAACTGGTGCTTTTATAAAGAAGAAAAGTGTGACAAATTGGAGAGAGGAAGAGTGTCAAAACATTACTTTCATAGTAAATTATTTTTCCCTCCACTGATTATCACCACCAAACTTCAGAGGAGTGTGGTAAACTTCGGCATTTCCTTTTCTACCAAGCAATTCTTCTACAGATACAAAAAGAACGTTTAATAAGCTATTAGCAATTTTTAAATACACAAATTAAAGCTTAAAGAATAAATCCTGGCAAATCTGTCAATTTTTCAATCTTAGTGTAACGGATATGGATAGTACCTTTACCTCAAACTAAAACCTGTTATTCCAAAGAAGACTTGCACAACAAAGAGGGGATGATGTTAGCCCAAATAATTCACTGTTTTGAGAACCCATTTATAAATTCCAAAAAACTGTTGAGAAAATTCTTGAGCACAGACACAAGCAGTCAGAATAGAACCATTCACAATGCATGTGTGCTGAATAAAGAACCAAAATACTTGAACAAAATTAAGATTTTCTAATCCAATTTAGAAAAAACAAATATGAAGATTATTTTTTATGGCACAAAATACTTTATCATACACAAACAGCTGTTCAAAGTTTTTCCCCATTTTTGGTCATAAAGGAAATAAAACGGAAGATATGTATGAACATTAAATTACATATGTTGCTATGTGCTAAACTACCCCAAAAATAGTCAAATTTTAATCAAAAAGTTTAGTCTATGAAATGTAACACAGTGAAAGAGACAACCTTCATCCCCCACAATGTGTGTAAGTATATCTGAAATACTAGTTAGAAAATGACCTTTTATTTATGCTATATCTGGGCTGCCATTTTATAAAATAGCACAAAAATATTGCTTAAATTGAGTAAAGGCGTGGTAAGCACTTGCATTTGGTATTACAAAATTGCATAGAAGATATTAGCCAAATGCATAAAGGCATACATACCTAAGACATTTTTCATAACCAAAAGATGCCAACAGCTGACCCAAAAGTGGAAAGCAGCATTTGATCTTCTCAGCAAACTATGAATCTTATGACATAGCTTTAGCACAGATAGCTTTGACATCTTCCAGTAAATTTTCAAGTACTAAAAATGTGGCCCCCTGTTTAAAATGAATCACAAGGAGCCTAACACTGATCTCACAAATATGACTTCAGTGGTTAATCCTGATTTATACCACTGGAAGATCAGAATAAGACTGAAATCAGCAATAAATAGTTCATCACAGAAGGAGAGGTTACTTACCTGTAGCTGGAGATTCTTCAAGATGTGGTCCCTATCTGTATTCCACTGATAGTTATGCACCTGCACCATGCACCTGGAGCCAGAGCTTTTCAAAGTGTCCGTCGACCTGGACACGCACCCTTGCATTGCCTTATGGTTTCACTGAGGTGATAAACGGCAAGGCAGACTACCAGCATCTCCAGTTCCTTCTCCACAGCAGGTCTACTAGATCCACAGCACAGAAGGAGGGTGAATCTGGAATACCAATAGGGACCATACATCTCAAAGAACCTCCAGTTACAGGTCACTAACCTCTCATTCTTTTTCAAGTGATGGTCCCTATTGTACTCCACTGAGTGTGATTAACAAAGTAGTACTTAGCTAGGAGAAGGGTGTGAGAAACATGACAGAACTGTGGAATGGAAAACCAGTGCGCCAAAGGAGGCATCCATTGCAGAATCATGCACTAGAGCATAATGAGGAAAAAAAGGTGTGTACTAAACTCCACGTGGCTGCCTTACAAATGTCCACAATGGGTACATCAGAGCGCAACAGTAGTTTATGCCTGCACTCTTGTAGAATGGGTCTGTGTCCCATCTAGTGGGTAGAGTCCCGATAGTTGATAGGAGCGTAAAGCACCCTGAAACCCACTTTCTGGGTGGAGATGGCCTGCCTAAATGTCTCTGCCATGGCCACGAATAGCTTAGGAGACATCCAGAAGGGCTTCATCCGCTCTAGGTAAAAGGCCAGGGCCCTACAGACACTGAGAAAGTGAAGCTGCTGTTCCTCATTTGAGGCATGTGGTTTGGGAAAGGAGGTTGGCAAATGTATGGGTTGGTTGAGGTGGAAGCAGGAACCCACTTCTGGTAGAAATTTGTGATGAAACCACAGCAAAACTTTATCCTTATAAAACACGGTGAAAGAGGGGGGTTACCATCACAGCTCCCAGTTCGCCAGCCCTCCTGCAGACTAGGAAAGCAACCTTTATGGAAAGAAGAGAAAGGGGGCAGGAGGCTAGGAGTTCAAAGGGAGAGTTAATTAATGACGTAAGGAGTAGGTTGAGGTCCCTCTGTGGAGCAATAGGCTGGATTGGGAGGCTTTTACATACCAGGCCCTTCCAGAACCAGGAAGTCAAAGGGTGGGTTAAAACTGAAAGACCCTCCAACAGAGGATGGAAAGCGCTAATAATCACTGCATGCACCCTGCCGGAGTTGAGAGCAAGTCCTGACGCCTTCAGATAGAGGAAATAGTCCAAGACCATTGGCATCCCAATGCTCTTGGACAATACCTTTCTGCTGGGCAGGAGATGAAGTGTTCCCACTTAGCTCAGTAGGATCATCTTGTGTAGTCTGTCCTGTTATTGGAGAGGACCTCACGCACTGCCAATGAACATTCCTGTGCCAGCGGAGGTGTCCATCCAAAAAAACAGGCTGTCAGGTGAAGTATCTGTGGATTGGGGTGTCTGAGTCTGTCTGTGTTGGGTGAGCAGTTCCAGAACGTTAGGAACAGTAGTAGAGGATGCAGAGAAGCAGAGGAAACCAGAACTGCGGAGGCCAGAATGGAGTGATCAGGATGACAGTCACCCTCTCCCTCAGAGTTTGTGAAGGATTCGTAGCATGAGTGGTAGAGGAGGGAAGGCATAGTTCACCTGGTTCGACCAGTTGATGACCAGCGTGTCAACAGTTCTGAATGCACTTGATGCTGGTGTGAGATTCAAAGAGGTTCCTGATTGAAGTTCCCCATTGACCAAAAATGTCCACAATGACAGTGTCGTGCAGTTCCCATTCACAGTCAGTTGCAAAGTTCCTGCTGAGAGCATAAGCAATCTGCTTCGGGGTCCCTGGTAGGTAAGCCGCTGACAAGAGGATACAGTGTGCAACATGCCATTTCCAGAGGTGCATTTCTTCTGAGCACAGCACTGAGGACCTTGTGCCTCCTTGTTTGCTTATGTAGTGGTGTTATATAACACGACAAGAGTGGATGGATGGTAATGAGTGGCATACCTTGTGTACTGCCTCAAGTTCCAGCATGCTGATGCACATCCTGGTTTCTCAAGCGGGCCAAGTTCCTTGTGTCATGGGTTTTTCCATGTTGTGCTCCCCAGTACATTGAGTGAGGCATCTGTTATGACTGTCACGCTTGGTGAGGATGGAAGGAAGGGTATTCCGGAGCAGACTTGGAGAGGCAGGTGACCTTTGGAGGGATGGTGAGAACGACGTCCAAGGGTTGGTGCATGGGGGAGTAGGCTCCTTGCAGTCATAGTTGTAGACAGCAGAAGCGCAGATGAGCAAAGACCATGACATATGTGCATGCTGCCATGTGGTAGAGGAGGGAAAGGCAAGTTCTGGCTGAGACAGAGGGGCTGGATGTCACTGAAGCGATCAGGTCCAGTAGACTTTGGAACCTGTCTTTCAGCAGGTAAATGCATGTGGAGGCCACATCGATGCATGTCCAATGAACTCCAGGGATCATGTAGGGTGAAAAGGTGACTTTTTTTTTGATGTTCAAACTCACCCCAGAGCTGGGAGGTCGATTCCCCAACTTCCTTTCTGGATCGCGCGACCAGCAGTCAATCATTCAGGTAAGGGAAGACAAGGACTCCGTTTCATTGGAGGTGAACCGCTACCATGAAGAAAACTTTTGTGAAGACTCGTGGACCAGTGGTGAGTCCAAATGGGAGGGCCCTGTATTAGAAGTGTCGCAGCCCCACCATGAATATTAGGAACCATCTGTGGGTTGAGTGGATGTTGATGTTGAAGTAAGTGTCCTGTGTATGGAGAGCTGTAAAACAATGGCCATGAGCGGGACCCCCTGGAACTTCAGTTTGCGAATGGAACAGTTGATGTATTGGAGATCCAAGATAGGTCTCCATCCTTTTTTCTTGGGCACCAGGAAATATCTGGAATTGAACCCTGTGCCCTGAAAGGCTGCAGGGACTGGTTCCACTGCTCCTCTCTGCAGGAGGGAGTCCACCTCTAGGGTAAGAATATTGCCGTGAGAGCAATCCCTGAAACAGGCTTTGGGCAGGGGCCATGGAGAAAGCAGCACTGTAAACTCGATTGTATAGCCATGTCGAACAACATCCAGGACCCACTTGTCTGTTATCGCACTACATGTTGGTAGAAAGAGTTTGAGACAGCCCCCAAAGTCAGTGGTTGGCAAAAGCGTTGTGATGCAAAGTGGCTGATGGCTCTGTAGAGCAGTGTTCTCAACCTGCAGCCCATGGGCCACTTGCCGCCCAATCAGCACAGAGCTGCGGCCCATGTGTCATCCTCAGGGCAATGCAGGTAGTATTGGATGCAGCCCACAATGATAAATGGATTGAGAACCACTGCTCTAGATGCACTCAGAAATATCGTTTATGCAAAGACTAGGTGTGCTGCATGGAGGGCTGCACCAGCAGACCAGGTGGACGAGCTCTGTGGACCTTCGGGCGCTTCTATGGAGCTTTATAGGCTTGTTGGTGGCAGAAATGGAGAGTTCTACAGCATCCTGCAGGCAGTAAAATTTTCATTTTGGTGCTGGCGTATATATACCTAGAGATTGTGGTGTGGCTCTAGAGTGTCTTTCAGGGAGTGTAAGGAATCATTCTTCTTCTAGTTGAAGAGGTCCTCTTCAAAAGGGAGGTCCTCAGTAGTGCTCTGTACCTTTCTAGGGAAGCCTGAGGTATGTAGCCAGGATTCTCTCTTCATGACTATTCCAGTCACCATTGTATGTGAAGACAGGTTCGCAGAATCAGCTGCAGCCTGAAGTATAGTCCTGGAGACCAACTTGCCCTCCTCCAAAATAGCCTAGAAATGGGCATGATCCTACTGCGGTAGTTTACCTGTAAAATCTGCCATCTGCCCATAGTTCAAAAAGTCATATTTGGCCATCAGTGCTAGGTAGTTCAAGACACAGAACTGGAAGCTGGCTGAGGTAAAGACCTTTTTACCATGAGATATAGTCTCTTGCCCTCCTTGTCTGAGGAAGTGAAGCACGGATGCTCGTGCCTGGCCTGCTCCATAGCAACCTGGATCACCAAGGAATTAGGCAAAGGGTGGGAGAACAGAAACTCAGACCCCTCTTCTACCCCCTTCGGGGTGGGGGTGCATGTGTCCGTGGTGTGCCATTTGGAGAATGGTGTTGTTGATCAGTAGGGCTACTCTGTGCGGTTCCGGTGCATGCAAGATATATAGTAGTTGGAGTGGATTGTCCTGCACCTCCTCCAGTGGGAGCTGAAGAGCATTAGCTATTCTCCTGAGCAGCTCCTGAAATTGACAGTTGTCCGGGGAAAGAGGAGGACGATGATGACACAGCCACATCTGGGGACGACTAGGGGAACCTCTCCAGATCAGTCAAGACCAGCTGAGCTGAGCTGACCGGCATATCGTCCAGCTCCGGTTCCAAACATCTACTTAATGAAGGATGGGGTGGTGAGACAGGGGACTCCTCCCGGGTTGAGCAAGATGGTTCTGAAGGTGAATATGGTTCTGAAGGCGACAAGCTCCAATATGGCCAACCTAGTTGGTCCTGCCGTTGCTGCGGCTATGCCCATAAATAAAGCCCATGAAGCCAGGAACCAATGGCTCCTGTGCTGAGGCAAAGGAGCGTACTGTCATGGTGCTTTCGGGACTCTCTGATAAGCATGACTTCAGAATGGAAGAACTACATGAGTAGTGTCCGAAACCTCAGACTCAGAGGAACAAGAGTCCTGTACAAATGGGGTGCTGACAGAACTGATGGAACAGGGTGTGCTGTAGGAACAAGGCCAGAGGGCGGCAGATCTGATGTAGGAGAGAAGGCCCTCTTAGCGGGTGATTCAACTGGAACTTGTGGAGACCTCATCCGATCTAGGGCAAACTGCTCCTGGTCCTCATGAACTCATCAGATTCTTCACAGAAGGAACTGGGGCAGGTAAAGGGGCCTGGCTCAGTACCTACGATTCATGCTGTGCCGGTGGAGCCAATGCAGGAGAGATGCACAATTCAGGGACCAGGACTGTTAGATCTAGAGAACAATGTAACTACTTCTTGCGCTTGTGAGCCTTGGAACGTGCCACTCCTTTGTGGCCAGAACTAGTGGACAGTGCAGCCTCTTTCTTGGATCTGGAGGAAGACTTATGGCCATGCTTATGTGCACGTTTCCATGTTTCATGGCTAGGCCCCAGTGTGGGGTCCATAACACTGGTCCCGTCAGATCCGGACTAGAACTCCGTGGTAGGAGGTGCACTCCTGGATTGCGCAGGCCAGCGTACGGGGGAGGGGAGTTCACTGGCTGGGACCCAACTGCCATCTCATGGCAACCTCCATGAGGTGCATAGGACCCTGCCTTCCTGGGTATGGCCAGGGAAGGAGAGGCAGATACTGCACTGGACACGATGTGAGCTTCCCGCAAGCAGTACAGACGGTATTGGTGCTCGTTGCTGAGCAAAAACAAGTGAGGGCAGGAAACGCAGACCTTGAATCCCAGCAACTTCAGCATAATCCAGTACCCAGACACTTGGGGGTGGGGAGGTAGGAGGAAGAGGGTTGGCAGGAAACTGACAAAGTGGTCCCAAAGTCCTTAATCCTACAAAAATTACTATGAACACAAACTACTAAAGAATCAGTAAAATCTGAACTATATAAAACTATAAAAACAGTTTTTCAGGAAAGTTTGGAAAGCAGCAGCTCTGACTTGGACCTTGTGGTGGTGAGAAGAAACTGAAGATGCAGTCGGTCGCCCATGCACTTTGGGCGAAACCACGAGGCAATGCAAGGGCATATGCATGGACCAAAGCCCTCTACCACTCCAGATGCATGCACCTAATCTTCAGTGGAATACAATAGAGATTATCGTTCAAAGAAGAATGACAACTTCATTGAGAATTTTCAGTCAGGGAACATTCAAACATATATGAATACAAGTGTGTGTGTACTTTAAAAAGTTAAGATATATCCAGCACTACAAATAGTAATGCTTAACTTTACTCAGTAGATTGATTTATCTAGTTAAAAAGTGAGCATCACATTTAATCTTTTAATACAGGTACTGGTAGTGCAATGACCAGTTAGGCCAGAGGAAAGGAGAGAGAGACCAGTTTGAATTAACGTTAGGGTAACTGAAAGCGATGTTATGGGGCAGCCAAAATATTTACATATCACTTTGTAATCATCTGGCTCCCACAGCAACTACACTGTTCCAATCCAAAATTGCTTCTTTTGTGCCAAATTAAGAAGAGTATACCTTAGGCTTCATCCAAAATTCAGCAACCATTATAAACAACAGATGATGGGTTCTATTTATGCATTTATTTTACTGGTACCTGATGGAATTGTAACCGGATGTCACCTACTCAGATCAAAGTGTGTTAACATTCAAGATAGTGTGTAAGAAAACAATGTATATATAAAAAGAGGGGGGGGAAGCTACTTTGGAAAGGAGTTAAGTATTGTCACAACATGTTTGTCAGCGCCAACCTATATTTTCTATATTTGTATTTTGTTCCTTTGTAGTATACTCATTTCCCCCCTGTTTATATGAAATTAGTAATAGACTGTGATTAAGCAATTAGCTAGGAGAAGTCTAGTTCCAGTCTCCCAATGAAGTATGAACAAGAAAAAAAACCCAATGTCCTATCCCTTAGCAATAATAGTGTTTTACTGTATGGAACGCATTCAGAAGCTTTTCATTGCTCTATATGATCGCAAATACTGTAGTCTATTTCAGGTAGTGATTTATCATGACCAAGTGAAGAGGATTATACTAATAGGCTTTATATTTGTTTGACGGAGGGAGGGATAGCTCAGTGATTTGAGCACTGGCCTGCTAAACCCAGGATTGAGAGTTCAATCCTTGAGGGGGCTATTTAGGGATCTGGGGAAAAAACTGGGGATTGGTCCTGCTTTGAGCAAGGGGTTGGACTAGATGTCCTCCTAAGGTCCCTTCCAACCCTGATATTCTATGATGTACAAAGTGGCCAAGTGCATAGATATTTAATTACTACTTTATGTTAGGCTCCTATGAATGTAGTAAAATTACCATGTAACTGAAGAAAGTCAGTTCGCAAAACTTCAAGTACAAGAATGTGCATACATTCCACTTATAACAACAAAAGTGAAAGACTTATTTCTGTAATGGCAAGAGTGTGTAGAATTTTGCACCCATCTGTGCATTGTTAGGTGCTCCAATTACAAATGATTAAATGCAATCCCTGCCACAGTAGCAAAAACCTATAAAGCACAATTACTCTTAACTCTTCCAGAAGAAATATGGGTGGTGTCACAGCCAGAAAGAAATATTAAATGCATTTAATGAAAAGGATCTCCACTAAAACATTTGTGTTAACTGAGTCACAATGATATTCCAAAACTGAGACAATTTGCAAATAAGCTTAGTGTCATTTATGAATACAAAATATTTAAGACAATGTGGACATGAAAAAGACATAAATAAAGCACCATTATTTTTAGGTTCGTTGTGCTAATAAGATTATTATATTTAAAAGACATAGCTGTATCTCTGATCTCAATTCTAGATAGAATGTTTTTATGGAACAAATAAGGCAGCATTTTTCTCATTACTATTTTGAAGTGGGGAAAATGGTGCAATAAATAATTTGACTGCATGCATGGCTTTGATAGGCATGCATCATGCTGGGAGCGAGAACAGAAGATATGTGTGAGGAGGAGATGGGAAGAAATCTGAAGTTGTACTGTACCACGCTTTATCACAGAAGTAATGGACTAACTTCTCAACTCCTTGCCAATGGCATAATGGGAAAGCAGAGACAAGAAAAAAGACAAGGACAAGATGTCAGAGGACCAAGACGCAACAATGAGCACTTGCCATGACTGAATTGTAACTTCTTTCCCCTTCATTTGCATGTCCCCAGCTTCCAACAAAGATAGTAGTGTGGTTTAAGAGACTGCTCTATATGTAATACCTATAGTAAGTCATTTACCAAAAAAAGTCCTTACTCCTTGAACTTTAGGGCTTTAATACATTTAACCTCTTATGGTGATAAAGTACTGACGGTATTTGATGTAATTTGTTATAGTGAATGTGCATGCTCAAATTTAGACATACACATGCACATCACAAACACAGTGACCAAGTACATCATGAGATAAATTGCAGACCCATACAATAAGCTCTATCATATAATTTTGACTGTTACTTTCACTGCCTATTAATCTATCTTCCCTGGGCCTCCCTTGTAACATTCAACTCATTTGAGCAGATTTAACCAATCCCTATTTTATTTTGGTTATCTAAAATCAAATTGCCACAAAAATGTTTCTGCCCAAATGCAGAATTTCCTTCCTTCCTGTTATCCTGGGCCAGATGGGAAATATATTCTCTTGGGAGGGCAAATATCCAATATTCTGCAACCTTTCATGTGAAGAAATAATTTTACACCATCAGAAAGTGGTCATTTCCAGCTTCCCAGTGTGACAACTCCTGCTTCTACCCATGGAAAAAACCACAATATCAGATCTTAAAACCAGGACATTTTTATGCCTGGAAAATTTGTAGAGTTTGTTTTTTTAGTTAGCTATATGGTGTACCATAGTACTCAAAGCTATAAGGGAGCCTCACTTTACAGACATATAAAATACTAACCCAATTTCTTTAAGCCTTACAGAAAAATATTAGAAATCTGTCAGATGTGTAGCATATGCAGAATACTTAATAGTATGGTGTAACACAGGTTGCTTGGAACTTGTTTGGGACGGTTTCTGTAAATTCCATTGTTTCTTCACCTGTAAGCAATACCACCACCCCAATGCATAGCAATAAAACTTTACCACGTCACGGCATGTATTTTGTGTATCTGGCCAGATATGTGCATGCATATAAAGGGTTTGATTAAATCTTTGTTTGTAAATATGTTATGAACAAGTATAATCACATTTTAAATGCTTCCAGGTCTCTTGCTTTTCTTTACAAATACCTACACAACCACATTTTCCCTTAAAATTAATGTTTTAAAAAGTTAACTTCACAATACTGAAATCAAGGTATAAAGAGCACACACCCAAATGCACTGTAGTTTAACTGTGTCACAGAATATTTACAATATTTAAACCATTCCCTCACCACACCAAGCAGATAGCATCCTGGGTTTACCAGTTTTCTGAAGCAGTCTTTATTTTGCTAAGAGTATCAGCCTGTGTAGCTTTCAGAACTGCAAAGCATCCTAAATGGCCAATGTAGATTAATACTTTTAACCTGGCAAAGAAATTTACTGTTTCTTGTGGAACACCTCGTGAGCTAAGGTGTGTGTTTGTTTTTAAAAAGTATGAAAAAAAATCAACCTTATCATGGCAAAACACTACTGAAATAATTTATAATCAAAATGCACACGACAGCTTATTCTTGTTAATGGTATAAAGCCAGCATTGCTTAGCTTTCTTTCACTTACAATTCATAGAGTCTAGAAAAAACTCTGACAAGTGTCTAGTCACTAAAGATGTCCTGAGAACTTGTGCCCTGTGTCAGTACAGTGTTATCTGTGTAACTAACCCCCTCACAAAAAAACTCTCGTTTTTCAGTTAAGTGTGCTCCTGTTACAATGATTACTTAAACCAGTTGCCTACCGAAATTACTACAATATGCTTGGGTTTCAAAATGCTCTGTTATTACTCTGTTTTAATCCTAAAAACTAAATCTCCAGTATTTCTGCCATTAATAGTATGCTTCTCTGGAATCCCCAAATTTTGATACAACATTTTTAAACTGGATGGGGGCGAGTTCACATAAACCACCTCACAGTAGTAGCAACTGATTGTATATCATTATCAAGAGAAAAATACAGTAGGGAACATGTAAGATTTGAGTACTCATGACACACAGTATTGGGAGTTATAGGAATATAGTAAGAGATCCAATTTTGTTCCTGGAAATGGCATATAAACAAATCTTTTATTGGACAAATGATTACACAGTCTAAAATGCTAAATACTATCACGGGATGTGGAAATGATATTCAGAGTTAATGATTCTGAAATATTTACTTTCACTTTAGTGTTAACTTTCAGTAAAACTCAAAACATACACCCAACAATATGTTCACTAACATTGTGCAGTATTAAGGATGGGTACATTGGGCAAGTTAAGCACTAATGTCTGTTAGCTTGATTATTAATGCTAACCATCTGGTTGGATTGTAAACATAATTGGATTGTAAGATTTTTGTAGCAGAATCTTATTTGTTCTGTAAAGTAGCAACACACTGGAACTGTGTAAATAACAGACTATTTCATAGCTTTATATATTTTGATAGTCTGAACTGTATGCGTCTGCAAACAGACTGTCATTATCAAAGGGTATATAGTGAAGTTCTGATGGTTGGTAAAATTTTGCAACATCCACAACTGGCAGTAGATTTCAGAGGATACTTCTAAGTTAGCCTCCAGAATAAATAGTTACTAAAAGAAATTGTTTGAAGAGAACTATGGGAACCAATTATCTCCAAACAGAAATATAGCTGACTTAAGCCAAGTGTACATCATGTTCCCCCACAATTTCTGCAATAAAACAGTGATATGAACTGCAATCTAGGTGCTCTCTATCTACTTATAATACTTTTGGAATTACACTCTGGCAGATTCTATTTTCTGGAAATGACATTACTGTTGTACAAATACTGATTAGATAGGGTTACAAATGTTATTCCTGGTAATGTTGTCTTCTGGAGGGAATGCTTTCAAAAATTACGCCAGAGAGCACTGGTTTGGCAAGTGTGCTGGCAAAAACTGTATGCTTTAAGATATACACAGAAACATGATTATTTAATATCTCCACACTTCTAGTTCCGGTATATACCTTCCTGGTCAAGCCTAACAGTAAGACTTGCAGCAACAAAGCCGGGAGCACCCAGACAATTATAGAAAACAGATGTATTCTTCTGAATAATATGCCTATTCCACTTCATCATAATTAGTCTATTACTGACTTTCATCTGTTGTCTTTGCAGAAAGCAAGCAGCAATGGATTCACATGTAATGACAGAGCATGTAGCCTAAGATCAAAGCACATACAAAATTGATTCTTTTAGGGCAGCTTTATATAGCATTACTGATTTCTTTTTTTAAAAAAAAACCTGTGCTAATGTTAAAGGAGAAAAGATATGGGGCTGAATTGCACAGAGAACCGGTAATGGAATACAGAGCTTTTTATCACTAGTTAAATGATCAGTGTGAGTATCTGATAGTCTTAAGTCCAGTTCCTAATGCATGAGTGCCTGGCAGTTCAGAAGTCACCATTCACACAACTTGACTTCCCCGTTGGTATGCTCAGAAGCACTGTGAACTGAATACATGGAGTTTGATCTGTCCCTTCACTCTTACAAGTGAGCCTTGTAAGAATCGTACAAGAATCGTGCACTGCTACTGCTTGTGCTATACCTGTGGATAGAACACTTCAGTCTACTGCCATTAATAAACTTGACACCTTTTGTGAACACTAAATTACACAAGAAAAATATGAGAAAACAAGTCTGACTAGCACCTGGAGACGATCTGTTATGAAGAACTTAACCTTTATTCATGCTGAATTGTTTAAGTGAGTATTTTCACAAAAATGTCAAAATAGTATTTTACATTTCTTTGAAATATATTAAATGACATAAGATTTTCCTTGTGAACTTTTTTTTTTTACAATTATTTCAGTAGATGTTTAATTTAGATTTAATAGTTTTCCAGGGTGTAGTTTACTTTTAAGTTTCACAGAATTTTAAACATTAGTTTGCTTTAATAACTATTTTTTTAACTGTATTTCAGCTCCAAACACACTCGAGTATAGCAGAGCATCAGCAAACTCACTGTAATTTGCAAATTACAGTAAATTTTGTATGAATAAAGTGTAATCTTTAGTAACTAGTCATATTTCTTTTGCCATATCCAGAAGATCATTCAAAATACTGAAGCTCAAAATAAGACTTACCATTTTTCTATTAACTATGTAAGCACATGGTTGAAAATCAGCAGTTTTGTTTTTGTATTCCAGATTCAAGGCAATAGAACAATTTCAGCTCGTACTTTAGCTCAAGCAGTAGCTAGCACAAAAGCAACATTAGTAAATCATGCATGCTTTGGAACAGCCATTCACAGCCCGTTAGATGTCTTTTCACAACAAACATTTTAGAGAAAGAAATATTAGTTTAAAAAAAGCCATCCTAAAAAATTATAAAAAGCCCTCTCTCTTGGATTGCAGTGAGAATGACACTATTTTTCTCACAAAGATTTTAATAAGGTACACATTGCATATATGTATACATATGAGCATGGACACATGCAGAGTTTATGAGTGAAAGACCACACACAAACAGGACAGCAAGATATATGTTAGACAAGATTGGAAAGAAGGGCTTATTCAGGTCTTAAGAACAAATATAGTAAATCAGCTTCGAAAAGCTTTAACTTGTAGCTGCTAGTGACTGCAGGAAGCACTTAGGTTAGGCCACAGACTGTTGTATATGCCTGTAAATTTCTGCTGGGAAAGAAGGACACTACATGATCAACAGTGCGTGCAAAAGGAAAGTTTCTACCGGAACAAAGTGTGGGAAATGAGTGAGAGGTACAGACTCACTCTGTCTGCGGTGCGGTGGAACAGTCCGAGGGATGCCCTGGAATGAGCCCTGCCAGGGAGAGAAGGAGGGAGCAGAATACCCACCCTGTGCAGAAAGAGAGGGGGAAAAGGTATAATAAAAAAAAGAGAACAGGGGAAAATAAGACACCAAAAAGCCAGACTGGTCCTTTTTCTAATAAATACAATACTATTGCCATTTACAATTATTCTCTTTTCCTAATCTTAACACCACAAATTACTAAAACCATTAGCAAACCTAGACAAGTTATGATTCCCTCATTAGACTAGGCAGATCCCTTACTTTCCCCCTGTATGACAGCGTACCAGTGATCCCATGGTTTACAAAATCTATATTTAAATTATATATATTGGCATACCTTTTGCGTAATATGGTTTTAGGTGTTAATTTGTTATGCTGAAAATAGCCCCAACTCAGACAAGACAAGGAAAGAATAGTTTTTTCACGTAACATTTATAGACAAAGTTCTCTTTCAAAGCACCTCAATGTAAGTCAAAATACGCGTTTAACCATTTTATTTTATTGTAAAGACATATGAGCTGTAGCTTGCAAAAAATGTACTAATGGAGAGAAGGTTTTCTGGCAAGCTTAACTGTGGGCTTTAGTCCGCATCCTTCAGATCTGGGTATGAACAGTTACTGAATGCAAAAGGGCACGAGTGAAGTCTGCCAGCATCTTTATGCCTTGCTGTGGGTAGCCGGAACCCTCCATTACTGGATCGTAATGTCACAAAATAATACATAAAGCTATCTTTAAATGCTCTCTGAAAATGCAAGATTTGTCCTGCCACATCCCTAGATGGTTATTTATCTGATATACATCAATGACACTTACAGCTGCATTTCAAAACAAGTTCTTTGTGGACCTACATGATATGCTGGTGACAATCTCCTAGGACAACAAACATATCTTTTTTATGCAGCCCAGCATTTTCTCCATAACCTTACCTTTAAAAGAAATCCATCCAAACTGGCATTTCTTTCTCTCAAGTCACGAAATAATCCAGGCTTCCTACCTCAATCCACAATCTAAGGTAATTTTCCATCAACCATGTCTAAAATTAAAACTTAAAACTTTTACTGTCACAGATTGTGTAGTACGGAGACATTAGTGTTAAGACTTTGAGAAGACTCACCACTATGAACTGGCAGCTTTTACTAACAGATAATGGATATAAGATGATGAAACTGGAGTTAAAATTTGTATGCCAGAAAGAAGAAAAGTGATTTCCAGAATTTCTCAAGGCACAGATTATTTTTCCCCCTCAAAATCTTTCCAATTTTTTAACTGTTGCAGAACTAGGCTTCCCTTCCAAGATATTTCTACAAAAATACTCTTTTTATTTAGTCCAGTGATGATCAAAAGGTCAAGAAACATTTTGACAATCATCTTCATAATTAGCCTGTCTCATTAGTTTCACTTATTGCTATTCAAATTTCATCACAAGAATGTCAAAAAGCTGCAGGTTGAAAAGTATTGTGATATCACCACGTGTGTTTGGTCAATATTTAGAATTTGCCAACAACAGCACCTTTAGGGTCCGACATCAGACTGTAGAAGATTATTTTTCAAGAGGTGCTGCCTGAGTATTCAGAAACCGATGAGATAAAAGTATCTAAGAGCCGGTCCTGTCAGAAACACTTTTTAACTTACACGGCCATAGCTAGACACACATATGTAAACATTTATGGAGCCCTCCATCAGTGGTTGTTAAGGCCCACACAGGCTTTGGCCAAGGAGTAGACGGTTATATGATGGCAAATTCTGCTTGCTGGAGGTCCAGCAATGTTATCAGCACAATTTGGACCGTATCCACTGATGTCGGAATGAGAAAAATATTCCCATAAACAAGGTACAATCCGTGACTGAATTTTTTAAAAAAATGTTAAGACACATGGTGTCCAACAGCTGCATGCACAATATTGGAACATTTTCTACAATCAGTAGGAAAAAGACCATCTAAATACACAGTTCAGAGCTCACCCTAGCTGCTTCAGGTAGCTAGGCCCACAAAACAAATTTTCAGACTCTCGTCCATGGTTACTATAATCTTAACACTGTTGACAGGGCTGGCCTTGTGAGGATCTTTGATTTTGGTGAAGGAAGGAGAGATGTTTCTTTCAAGTTACTTCCAAATTTAACTAACTCATTTAATATAAATAGACTGGGGAAAATTTTGGGGCCCAGATTTCTCCAGGAGAAATTAAACTCGGCTGTTTGTATTTGGTTCGTGTGTGGTTAACAGATTTAAAAGTGAACTGAGCCGTTGTAGGAATTTTTCTACAGTAGGGTGATTTTTAGCACTTATGTAATACTTTATAAAAATTTCTCAGTAATTTTGTACGGCACGTAATTATTATTAATCCCCATTTTACAAATGTAAAAACTAAGGCAGAAAGGTTAAATGATTTGACTAAGGCATAAGAGTTGGAGTTACAGCTAGTCTATTTTAGATCTGGACCTCTACTATAAAGATTTCCTGTTTTGAGTTATTTACCTACGCATTTTTGGTCAACTGCTGGAAGTGGTTATTCAAAGCATCTTCTTAGTGTGCCAAACAGGGTATTAACCTTGCTCTGGGAAAGAGCCTGCGGGGTGGTGTTATTTTTGCGTAAAATGTGCTTAATCTCACGAGACGGGACAGTCTACTAACTCCAAATGTCACAACATTTATTTTACTGTAAGTAAATATATCTTGCTGTTTTCTAATGTAGGTTTAATGGGTTTATTCATTATATTGTATACACCAATTGTCCAATTTTAAATAAAGATGGAAAATAGAAAAGATTATATTTTAAGGGGACATTGTCAAAGCAGAAGTTGTGAAGTAAGTATTTCCATATCTAATGGGAGGGAATTTTGCTTTTTAACAATAGCATTTACAACTAAGATGTTTCAGCAGACAACTACTTAGCCATACTGTCTACATAATGATTCACTGGAGGGTGGGGAAAAAAACAACAAAAACATCTGCTGAGAAGACAATGCCTCAGGCAGCATAAAACTGGGAGCAGAAAAGATCAGAAAAGCTGCTGCTAAACATTTCTATTCGGACTACAGCAGATTTTGCAAAATAATAACTTAGACAGTCTGGCAGTGCCCCATTAAATATGGAAAACAGTCACATACAGGCTGAGAATCCGTGTCCCAGTATTTAGCCCAAGCAGGATTACCTCATTATAAACTTCTTAAAACAACCAGGCCACACTGAAAAAGAAAAATGGAAACATCACTTACCTTAGCTTCTCTAAAGGTGTTTTATGGATTTTCCTGGATCACAGAGCCTTTGTGTGAGACTGGTGGAACTTAAGCTATTATAGCTCACAGTTTCAAGGCAGTCATAGCAGATAGAGTGTAAACCAAGTGCCCTACGGGCTGTCATGTGCCTCTCCCTACTGAGTAAAATGCTGCTCTCCAAACACCCCAGATACGTACATTGATTGCATGGGAGCAGAAACATCCAGAAAGAAAAGGCAATTCAACATAATCATAGTAAGATAAAAGATAAGCCTCAGAAAAAAGCGAAAGGTATGAAACAAAGTAACTTATACACTCTGAGGTGAAGGGAGTGGGCCAGTGAGAATCCTCCCCAAAGATGCTGCCAGCTTCATCCCCTACTTCTCACATGAGACCTTGGTCTTGACTATTTACGAGACAGGGTAAGCTGTAAGGGATTTGCCACATACTCACGAGTCTAAAACAGGGTGTAAGGGCAAGGCAACACTCCTGAATGGCAATTCTTGGGCCATGTAATTCTCAGTCATGCCCCTTGTACACTTCTGGACCAATATTAACTGAAAGTCAGCTGTTTTTGACAAAGCTAGGGGAAGTTAGGATCCTCTCTTGCAAGTCACTATTGCATGAACATGCACTTGGCATCTGCGGAGTCCTGGAGCTCATGCTCATTCAAATTATAGTCACCACCTTGTTGCTTAGCCTTTCCAAACTCAAGGGGCTGGAATAGCTGATGAGATAGGGATGAGGACCAGAGCTTCTTAAGGAAGTTTTATGCAGCATGGATACTGGCTGCGTCGGAGCCCCTGGCGCAAGAGGTGTCAGTAAAGGTGTCCAGGGCAGAACTTCCTGCACAGGAATGCCAAGTCTCAGTAATGAGCCTCAGCCTCAGAGCAAAAAAAGTACTTGAGTGCTCCAAGAGAACATACGCCTGCTAATACAGGGCAAGAAAAATACTTAGGAACTTCTATTGTGTGGTAATCTCACAAAGCACCAGGAGTTATTGATTCTAATTTCCAAGGATATAGCAATATCCATATCCCCATCTCTGTTTCAAGCAAATGAATGCAGGAGGGGAAATACAGATGTACCAGTATGAGGGTGCCTGGAATCAGGGCCTTCAAGAATGTCAGGGAGAAGCTGACCCCCTATGTGTCTCCTAACTCAGTGAGCTGCACAGAATCCCCACCTCATATAATAACCAGTGCCAAACATCCAAGAGCACCTGCTTGGTGGAGATGCAGGATGCTTCAGAGGGAAGCCTCCCTTCTTAGCTTAGCAAGGAGGCAGAGCCTGCACTGATACAAGTAGCACGGGCACTGCATCATGGTGCTGGGTGGCCATTAGCTTTGAGAGTTTATCCTTCAAAGCACGCCAGGCTGGCCTTGGACTAAGTTACAGTGGGCTCCATGAGTTGCTTAAGGAGGGCTTGAAGAACTCGCCACATTTCTGAAGTGCTGGGGATGACATCTGCACATGTATTGGGCACTCCTGCACATTGCAATTGAGTCAGAGGCAGACACGCAACATACACAATTCTGTTCTGAACATTGTTCTGATTCACAAAAGATTTGAAGCTGCTGAGTAGTCATCAATCTTCTTTGGACACCATAACTAATAAAAGTATAAGGAAGTGATGCAAAAAGGGAAATACCAGACAATCAGAGAAACTAATGTTGAGCATAAAGGTTAGCACTGAATTAAGACATATGCTGAGCAAAAAAACAGAAGTTCAGTGCCAAAGCAGCAGAGCAAGTACCAATACACTCAGCTTTAAGGCTACCTTAAATCATACCAAAGTGCCGCCCCAACCCCCAAAAAAGGTCCAGATGCCAAATCAAACAGCAGGCACCACGATATTGCAGAGGTATGCTGAGCCAACTAATTCAAAGACTTCAGGAGATGTAGAAATCTGAACCAGGCCTGACTAGAAGGCAAAGTTGGAACAGATAAAGGATAGGATACCTCAGCTAGGATCTAGAGGATAATTGGAGCAATAGTCAATGTTGTGCTTGTTCCTGTCAAGACTTGATTTGCCAACAAGAATCAACAATGAACTGACGGAAAAGTTTAGAAGGGTGAATTTATTCTTGGCAGAGGGTGGCATATGACTGCAATTTGGGGAAGTAGCTTCCATTCTTCCCCATCTACTGCTTCAGGATAGAAAAAAAATACTTGAGAGCTAGAAGAGTTCCTTCCATCAGTCTTATGCCAAGGAGCTGAGACCCAGGAGTGATAATCGTGCACAGATTGTATCATTAGCAAATTTAATTTTTCTGTTTCTTAGGAAGTACTTACAACTGTCCTCATAAATACAAGTCAAACAATTTGTCATCAGCAGATTTTTAAAATGACTTAAAGAACAGGCTTTAAAAATTCTGTATCTGTTTAATATTAGAGACAGTAAACCCACAGTGTCTTGAATCAATGCATGCAATGGTTAGAGACCAATATATTTAATCAAAGTATTTCTAGCAAGTTTGAACTTTCGTAAGTCAAATGTTGAACACTTTTTTAAAAAGGTAAACAAACTGTAAAATTAATTTTTATATTTGTTCTCAGGGACTGAATACCCTATTGCTACTTTCAAAAGAAAGTTACCTTTCCCTGACTCCCAAGCACAAAGTTCATTATAAACCAGCCTTGCAAAATTCTACTTGCCCACTTCCCTAAGGCATGTAAAATATTAGGGTTTTTTCATTATTGTTGTAAAATAAACAGTAGGTAAGGAGATTTCATACCTCCAGTGGTGACCTCACATGACAGTTTTTTGAAATTGTTATGAACTATCCTGAAATTATGCCAGGACAGGGAGCAGCCCATATATCTTCAATAACTGGAGATCAAACTACATTAAAGTTATTGCCATTACCCCATCACAGTTTTTAATTGTGGTAGCTGACATCAAATATAAAAGTCTTCAAACATATACAAGACTAAAAATATAACTTTCCTTTGTTGTGCCTAGATGCTCCAAGATTCGTAAAAGCCAGTGATCTTACCTTATATATCACATCTGCTGCAATATCTAGGCATGTGGCAGCAATTTGAAGACAGCACAAGCCTTGCTTCCAATAGATTTCTATTTTGTGCATTGACATCAAGTCCTTAATATTAAACATAACTTCCTATGAATTAGTTTATCTAGGGGTTTTGTTTTACTACTTAACGATAGTTTTAAAAGATAAAGATTAATGGAATAAGTAGATAACATACAGGAGATCATAGTGAGTCCTTATGGAGCTATCATGATCTACTGCATCAGTGAATATGTGGAAGGCTTTATTCTATGGATTATCGATATAATACAGATAGTAATGGTTCTCTCTAAGCAATTATGGTCTACTGCACCAATGGGGGCCTACATTCATAATATAATATGCTATATAATCAGTACCCTATATACCATGAATGCAAAGTATGTGTAATAAAAATCATGGAAGTGACCAGGCAGGCACACTAACTGCTTTTAAATAGCAATGTCCCAATCCTTAACTATTTTAAAGAAAAATTTATTCCAAGTCTCTATGCCTTATGAATGAGTTAGAGATGAAAAGAATAAATCTAAAACTACAAAGCTTGAAATTGTTTGTGCACTCGGCTTAGAAAACAGAAGAACTAAATTTGCTTTCGGAAAGTGTCTTGTGGTAGAGATCTTGAATGAAAAAGCCCAGCACAAAGAGTGATGATCCCTAACATGCTAATGGAAACAGATATGCTATAGTGAAATGGCCATGGTAATGGCCACCACTTTTTAAAAAGGAGTTTGTTTAATCAGAGCACACATCCACTTACAAAAACAAAACAAAAAACCCAAAAAGTGGAAGGATGGAGTGCACTGAAGTATAAACCATCTTAAATTAATCCTAAAAATGTAGTTACCGAAGATAATGTAAAACAAAGTTATTTAACAAGGAACTGCTAAATTAGAACTCTGTTATACTTTAAAAACAGGGAGCTGCAGCATCACCACCACTGCTAGAACAGTTTATTCTTTTATTTATCCGTTTTATTATTTTATTCTGACCCCTACGCTTTGAGATCCTCTACACTAATTGTTTGATATTTAAGTTCTATTTCCTAAAATATTGCTAGGGATGGTGGTTATGATTTCAGATGAATACTTACTCTATAGGAGATGTTGTAACACATGACTACCAGAGTTGCCAGGATTTATAAATCGGTAATACAATTCTAAAAGTCAACATACACTGACAAAAGGAGCTCTCTGATCTTCATATTTGACAACATTAAGGATCTGAGAATTAAAGTGTCTAGAGGAATTATACTTTTGCTACAGGGTATTCAAATTTCACTCTGTTCTGCAAAATATAGTCCATTTGAGTAAACAGTCACAACATTTCATAATTAATACCAGATTTAGCAGTACTGAATTTGAATTCCAGGAAGCAAGCATCATGCATTTAAGGCTATTATTTCAACCTGACTATGAAAGATAATGAAGCACAAAAAGTTATTAAAAAACTACATTGTTTTGTGGTGAGAAAAGATATTTTATTATGGTCTCTAATGCCACTTCCTTTTATTGTATTCCTCCATCATGAAAATACAGCTTATTGTCTCTCTCTTTCTTTTTGCAAGTGATATTTTATATAATTTGGTTCCAGCTCAATTGTGATTTCATGCCAATACTTCTATATTTATAATTATACTAAGCCATGTAAGAGAGTACACAAACATTCACATTAACAGAGAGACTATAAAATTGCTGTCACTGTGAAATCAAGCTAAAAAAGTTTTGCACGCACATCTTCCATTGTAGCTTGATAGAGTCACTGTTTAGCAAATCATTTCAATGGAATAAAACAAAAGCTTTAAAAATGTGGGTTTTGTACTTGGGTTACAATATGACGGGAGGAGGAAATGGATTGAGAACATTTATTTTGAACTGACTTATTTAAAATGAAGGGTCAAAAAAAACAAATTAAATTTCAATGAAATAGTGCCTTAGTGCTTACTGTGGCCGTGTCTATTTGTATAGCTTATCTGTCTCCGACTTGGTTCCAAGGACAAATATAGAAGGTAAAGAACATTTATTTGCTAAGCTAAACTAGGCCTACATAGATTCCCAAAAAACTAAATTTAAAAACCAACTTTGTTAGGAATTAGAATTTGAGTCACAAAAACAAGAAAATTACAGGTTAAGTGGAAAATACATGTGAATGGTGCATAAGGACCATAGGCTGATTTTTACAATAACCAAATGCTGCTTAACTCCCCTAGGCTCCCTTGAAAAATCAAAGCTATACAGGATAACATAACAAGGTATTCATCAACCAGAGGATATCAAATTACCTAGTTTTAGACTGATAACCAGGCCATCAACATATGTAGACAAATTTAGTACAAAAAGTATTTAGTATTAGTTAAATCAGTTTTTTTTCCTGCTTCACCTTTTCATTCATTATATACATCAGAAAATTAAACTAAAAAGGCAAAATTTGTTTAGTGTTTTCCAATTACAAACCAAAAGCCACAGGGTGCTGTGCTATTGCTAGTTAATATTTTAACAGAGTGGCACCCATAATGTGGCCCAAGAACCACAAATCATCTGTGAAACTTTTGCTGGTGACCATCCATCTCACCATGGACCACAATGTACTTGCTCTCTTCACCTCCAATTGCTGTAATTAAAGGCTGTGATTCTGTCACGGAAGACATGGATTCTGACTTTCCGTGACATCCATGACTTCTGCAGCTGCAGCAGCCTGTGCAGCTGACTGCGAGGCACCCGAGCAGCTGGCCCCAGGGCCAGCCACATCGGCCCATTAGTGCCAAGATCTAGTCACATCTTTCTTCACGCCCTCTTTGATGACACAGAGTTCCACGTGGCGAATATCTTTCAGTTTTAAAGGGCCTTTCCTTCAGAAGGAAAAGTCATTCATAGGAACCACTTCACCCACAACTGAAATTCTCCATGACAGACTGTAGAATGTATCCTATGAGGTGCTGTTGTATGTTGTTAAGCAATACATCAAGACAAAGTGAAGAACCCCATCAACTGAAATTACAGAGACTATCAGTAGACAGAACGTAATTACCCAAACTGGAATTTGGCCAGGAGACCAAGGTTAATACCTCTCTTATAAGAAGTACCATAGTCAGCCCTATAATCATTGTGCCAATTTCTGTCTCATTATAGAGAGAGAAAGACAGGCAGTGTCATCATCAAAACGTATAATTGTGTACATCAAAGGGATACCATCTTGGGGGAAAAAAATCACATTTCTGTCTAAAAGTTTTAAACCCAAGTTACAAGCAACAGCAAGATTACACACACTGAAAGTTAACAAGAAAACTTTTTCTGGTTTACTTTGAATATTTGACACTTTCTGAATAGTCATTTTCATTTTTTCCCTTGGTCAGTTTTTCCTCTTCCTGTTAAGATCCTTATAAATATGAAGAGGGTAGCTCAAACTTATACTATTTATTATTTTATGTACAGAGAAATATTTTTTAAAAAAATAGGACATTCTATTAAATTCATATATGATTAAAACTGGAATTTTAAAAAAAGTTTCCAAGAAGTTCAAGTTGACAGCCTCTCTTTAAAACACAGAGTATTACACAACATTTCCCTTCACTTCTGGGCTCACTCCTCAGATCCTGAACATTAATATTACCTTTACAATTTAATTTAGGCAATAGGTGAAAATTAGACTATAAGTGCAGTTCTAGGCCCAGCAGTTAATTGTGGGGACGTTGTTATAAAGGAGAAACCATTGCATTTCGCCCTAATATGCACTCATTCAAATTGATTAAGGATATATACAGTGTCTGAGCCAACTCAGACACTATTTCACTGATTTGTCTGTGCTATTAAAGTCTCATCAATGTTCCTATTAAACATGCATCAAATCAAACAAAAAGTATACCTAACTCATTTTTATTTGTTTTTCAAAATCATTAGATTATAGATTCTTTACCTGCAAGATTATATTAAGACATTTGATTTGTAGAACCATTAAAATTGGTTACTTTCTATAGGAGTGGGGCTCTTTGAAATGATTGTCAGTATGGATCCCCACTCTTGGAATAAATGAGCTTCTGGTGCAAGAGCTTGGATCCTTCTAGATAACAGTGTCCACTGGACCATTCACCCTCCGCTGTCTCCAAATTTTTAAGGAGAATGGTTCCAACTGCTCCTGCAGTTTCTTCCACTGATTCAGAAATTTTCATAGCAGAGACTCTGAAGTAGCATGGAATTGTTGATCCTTATAGGTGATCAACTCAAACAGCCACATAGCAAGTAACTTGCTTTTTTTGTGAATTACCCATAAGGTTCCTCCTTTTTTGGAGATTAACAAGAAGTTATGAACTGCCAAAAGGAAGGTCTGAAAAGTATTAATTAAGAGGTACTGCAAGATTGCGCCTCTGAATTGGGCATCTAATGTACCGCCCAAAGGAAGAGTATAGTGTTGCAAAAGTGTGTACACAGACCATTGCATATTTCAGTGATTGACACAGTGCACATGGATATTGTAGAAGCTGCCTCAGACTTAGCCGAGTGCACTCCAATACCTCCAGGTGGCTGAATGCCTGCCAGGTACCAATAACTATATAAATATAACCTAATACATTTGGACA
Source organism: Eretmochelys imbricata (assembly GCF_965152235.1). Taxonomy (NCBI): domain Eukaryota; kingdom Metazoa; phylum Chordata; order Testudines; family Cheloniidae; genus Eretmochelys; species Eretmochelys imbricata. The sequence continues at coordinate 75,304,738 of NC_135578.1, forward strand.
CTCTTTGAGCAGAGAGGTCATAAAAAATGTCTAGAGAATTTATGCATAGATTCAGTACTAGAGCCTGATCTCCCTTCAAGTGAACTAGACTCAGCACAATTTACAAGCAGGCTAATTATGGGAGTGAGATCACGGGCCACTTTAGAAAGGAATTAGGAGTGAGCACTCAGGACTAAAATTTTTATGGACATGGTATAGAAAGGAACAACCTTGACGACTACAAAGCACTAACTTGTGGTTGTGATAGGAGTATGTGGAATACCGTCTCCAAAGACAACAGTCTGACAAAGTTCAGATTCAGATGCCACATGAGAAGTACTGTATGCATTAGAGGAAATATCGTGGAGTTACCCTTTCAGAAACTTGGTTATCATAGTGTCAATGAAGATTGCCCATCTACGTACCAGACTGTGGAAAGCAGACGTGGCACCCAAGCAGAGCCTGACAAAACTCAGACAGTTTTGACTGTTCCAAGTGTAGCAGCCTGCTCCAAATGGCTACAATGGGATCAAGAGATCCACTATACTAGGAAGTGGGATATGTGCTTCCAACGTCCTGAGAGTTAGAGAATGAAAAGTACTGAGCTCAGGCCAGAACTAGTAACAGCATTTTGCTCTCAATCTGCCTGAATTATCAATATATTTTGGGAGCACCAGAATTGGTGAATTTTTGATCCCAGTCCAAGAGATAATCCTCTGTCAGTGACACTGGGTTGAACCCACACTAGATTACACCCAGAAATATCTAGCACTGGTTGGCAGCAAAGCACCCCAACTAGGGGTTTCCCTCTTGCAGAACAAAATGCATGATCAAGGCCCAAAGGGACCATTCATGGTGCTAATTTTACTTTCAATTTAAGAGCTTTGCTATGACACTGCTTTTCTTTGTCACATGAAGAGTCAGCAGAGTGATGTATGGCAGTTGCTTCAATTAAAAAAACTAAACTTCCTGAGTGAGCTAGCAAGATTGGGCACCATCATAATGGCTGGGGTAACTATCATCAAGGTGCTGTCTTGACAACTTTGGATCAAATCAGAGGGAAAATAGCCCTGCAAGACAGAAACTAATCCTGCAGTGTCCACAATCCTGAATAATTGGATTGTCTCTCTGAGGACCTCAGACCAGTCCTGAGGCCTCACTGAACATTACTTCAGGTAGGAAAATAAGTGAGAAGGGAACTACTTCTAGGGGATGGTCATCCTTCATCTGCCGTAGCTGAAAATCTCAACGTGACCTGAGAAAACACAGTTATAGAAAGGAACAACCATCCCATCAGGACTATAAATCTCTAACTTTGATGGTCTCTGTGAGGACATGCTAAGGTGCCCATGCTATCACGACGGGCACAGTACACCTTCTTTAACCAACATTGCATAGGACTCAGACATACTCTGAAAAAATGGTGTCACAGATGCGCATGAAGCCACAAGGCCCTACAACACTAGGAAAAATCCCACATACTCAAGTCTGCGATATTATAGTATGTTGTCTCCTGGCTGCTATGGCATTTGTGCTCTGGCACTGTAAAGGAGTGGATTTCATCCTGACCAAAGGAGTGAAGAAGTCAGGAGATTCATAGGTGGCCTGAGAATTTTTGATTTTTCCTAATGTGTCAAATAAATGCCTCAAACGTGGACATTTGTAATGGAAATTATGTCACTGCAAAAAGCACAAGGCTTGAAGCCCACATCTCTAAGCTACTTTATCCATGCCAATGGCCACAGACAACGAAAACACACATAAAATAAAAATAATCAACCTAACAAAATTGAAACATGGAAAAACGAAGCCTTACAAGAGGGCTGGACTCCAACCTAAATACAGACTAGACATTTCCAAAAAAACAAGTTCCCAAAGGGACAGAAATATGACACACCCAGTAAGCAGAACATCAAGGATATTGATGCTTCAAGTAGTGAAGAAGTCAAAAGGAAGTGAAGGGTGGTTAAAGGTTACAGTCTCTTTTCTATCCTCAGTATTTAAAGCAAGGAAGAAGAGAGATGAATGTTGAATGTACCCCGGACACTGCTTGCTAGAGGCTTCTCAGCTTGCACACTGGCGTTGTTTGGATCCCAGTAGTGGGAATCTAAATTGGCAATTCTCAGAACTAGAAACTTTTTTTTTTTGGTAATCTTACATCAAATTCTCCCAACAACTTTTACAAATGTAAAAGTGATTCATGTCTAAGCTGTATACACTGGTGTCAGAATGAAAGCTGAGTAACTGTATTGAGCCATTTAAGAAAATTATCAGAACTATCTGAGCAGTGATTGACAAACCTGTCCTTGGGTCATATGCTGGCAGCTCACAGGGCTAGCTGGTCACATAGTGCTGCTAGCTCCTCATTTCTGGGTGTTAAGATGGCAGAATACAACATTAAGTACACTCTTCAAGTTATTGGTATAGCTGCCCCCAAAATATAATGCAGTTGGAAATGTGAGAGAAGGTTCATCCATGCAACTGCATATGGGAGGGAAGATTGTCGCTGTATTACCATAACATCCACCCTTTAAATATTTGAAAATCCATGATGCTAAACGCTCTAGTGGAATCAATGAGAAAGAGGACAACTTCTGTTACATTCATGAATTAAGTTCAGGTCAATACATTGCTACTTTTTGTCAGGACAAGTGAGCATAGAGACCCTGAAATTTACCACAAAGAAACTTGATCAAATGCGAGTACTTTGAACTATAAACGTTGTTTTTAAAGGTGTTTTAATGTGTGATCAGAGATACAGCGCCTTGGCCCAAGAGAATTAAATTGTTATTAAAATTAAAAAGAGACAGATTTTCTATTATTGCCTCATTTTATTTATTCATTAGTAAACACATGCTCTAAAAGAAAAAATATGATTGGAGACTGAACTCTTAAAAGAATGTCAAATACCTGCTGCAGAATTACAAGGATATAAAAATGCAATAATCAGTCTTACACAGCATGGAAAATCTTTAGAGCAGACAAGAGTCACATGGTGAAGTGGTATAAAGTAAGAACGAATCAGAGAATGAAACACACAAAATCTTACTTGAGAGAGAGAACGGTAAGTGTTACTCACAGAGCTTCTCCTGCAGGAGGTTTGTGTGAATTTGTCAGCATATGTGCACGCCGTCCCTTTAGGTTTTTGGCCATCTTTGTGACAGTTACACCTAGTTGCCTTAGCCCCCCATCAAAGAAAAGAAAGAAAACAATGAATGTATTACACGTTTTTTTCCAATGAAACACAATGTGAATGGTATTTTTGTAATAAGACTCAAGTTTAATGTTCAACCATTATGTGGTATGTTGCAAAGTGATGTAATGATTTTAGCTGGGGAACTTGTATTTAAAGTCCTACACAACTGGCCATCAGGAAGTTTAGACTTGAAATTAGACGAAGGTTTCTAACCATCAGAGGAGTGAAGTTCTGGAACAGCTTTCCAAGGAAGCAGTGAGGGCAAAAGACATATCCGGCTTCAAGACTAAGATTGATAAGTTTATGGAAGGGATGATACGATGGGATAGCCTAATTTTGCCAATTAATTGATCTTCGACTATTAGCGGTAGATATGCCCAACGGCCTGTAATGGAATGTTAGATCAGGTAGGATCTGAGTTATTACAGAGAATTCTTTCCTGGGTGTCTGGCTGGTGAGTCTTGCCCACATGCTCAGGGTTTAGCTGATCGCCATATTTGGGGTCGGGAAGGAATTTTCCTCCAGGGCAGATTGGCAGAGGCCTTGGGGGGTTTTCGCTTTCCTCTGCAGCGTGGGGCACGGGTCACTTGCTGGAGGATTCTCTGCACCTCAAAGTCTTTAAACCATGTTTTGAGGACTTCAGTAGCTCAGACATAGCTTTGAGGTTTGTTACAGGAGTGGGTGGGTGAGATTCTGTGGCCTGTGTTGTGCAGGAGTCAGACTAGATGATCATAATGGTTCCTTCTGACCTTAAAGTCTATGATTCTATGAATGTTTTCCCAGAGAATGCTTATAAATAATTTAGAATTGATGTTCAGGTTTTAGGTGGGGGAGTGGGTTATGCTCACTTAAATTTCTAAAAGCCTGTCTACGCAGGGCAGTTAGTACAGAGTAAGCTAGGATGTGAATTTAAAGTGCACTAACTATTCCACATTAACACGCTGCGTAGACAGTCTTAGAGCACACTGAAAGTGCCTTTGTGAGGGATAGCTTAATACAAGCTTCTACTAGCTCAGTTGCAACTGTATGAAGCTAAACTGCAGAGGTACTTTTATAGTCTACATGGAGTGTTAGTGTGGAATAGTTAGTGCACTTTAAAATTCACACCCTAGCTTACTCTGCACTAACTTCCCATGAAGATAATCCCTACATTACTATATTCAGTGCATCTTCAAATAATTATGATCACAAGATCTATTCTTCTTTAGAATACAGTTCCCGTCTACATACCAAAGTTTGTCAATTGCTGTAACAACTAGGTATACAACTCAGCAAGAAAGTAAATATGATGTGAAGGTCTACTAACTGTAGGTAAGACTGGTTTTTTTAATTTTATTTTATTCATTTGTCTTTTTGTTATTGTATTACCTGGAATTCTATGATTTAAAGTGAATAAAAATAAAAACCTAACTTTTCATTTCCCTTTCAGAGAAAGAAAGTGAATATAAGCCACGTATACATGCCAGGCCAGTTTGAATGAGTATATGTACACACATATATTTGCAAACAGAGATGGAGATAGTATCCATGTGAAAAATTGCAGAGCCATATGATAAATCAATACATCATGCACCTTTGACCACTTCCTTTTACCTCAGCCCACAAACCTCTCCCCTTGGGCCTTAGTCTAACGTCATAAACCTGTGAAAGTCTTTAAACAGCCATTAATTTCTTGCCTCACTCTAATTAACCTGCTATAGAATTATTTCTTCCTTTTCTTCAAAAGGAGAATCTTTCTCCAAAATGACATGTTCTTACTCTCTCATCTTCGAGGACAAGGCTGGTGACAAGTTTAAGATCGAACACCTTGAAATCCTTAGTGGCTAGAAATGGGAGTTTTATACCATCTGAAAGTAAAGTATTTCAGTGTAGCTGTGTGATGTTTCATGATATCAAACCGCAAAGTTGTAATAACTATATTTGGAAATGCTACAGTATTTCTATAATTTATTTACTATTTATTTACTTATACTATATAATAGTATTTACAGATTTCTATAATGTTATTAGTAATTTTTCTCCCTTGGATGCCTGAAGTTTTATTCTTATTGTAACTAAGGGGCCTGACTTTGCAGGTGAAGGAATAAGACAAATAGTCCTGATACAATTTTAAAAGCCTCCAACATTTCTAAAGAAGTTCCTCTGAAATATATGGAACGTACAGAATATGTGATAGTGTAGTATAAATTTTAATCAGTACTTGCTTGGAAAAACTTATACCATACTTTACATATATAACAATATGAAATACCTGATGGGGTGGTAAACACACATGTGCTCCTTATTTTAAGTTTATCTCAACAGGGAATTGCATTTATATGATCGTTAAAAATATAAAGGATGTATAGTCTATCAAATGCTATAGGGTTCTATAAAAACATCTCTAAAAAAGTTTCCCCATATTAAATTCTGTTAATCTTTTTTCATAAAGGGAGTGGTAGGTGGATCAGTGCCTAGCTAGCTCTTTTTTTTTTTTTTTTAACATGGGGAAGGGGAAAAAAATCTTCCACTGGTTGACAAGACGAATGCTTATACATCTCCACCCACCCATGATAGAAAAAATAAAGCCAGATTACAAAGCTTTCTGCTGTGCAATTTGTACCGAAAACTATGAAGCCCTAAATAAACTTTTAAGATGCCATCCAGAGTCAAACTTAACACATCCGTGATCTGAACTATCACGGTTAATGAGAATTAATTTGTACTTATGAAAACAAAAGCTGAAAGTGGTGATTAATACAAAATTTTCATCATTATACTCAGTCAAGGCAAGTGTTTTGGTTGCATGAGCATGGACGATTTGAAGAGTGGACAGGTGTTCACTCACTTTTTACTTACATCGCAGAAGTCTCTTCAAAAAAAAGTTCGCAACAAGCCAAGCTTCAATCCTCTCTTGAAAGTCTTCCCACCCCCTATTAAAGTATAGCTGCACCGGTCAAAAATGTCAAATCAACCAGGCTCATCAGGGGATCAAATAGCAGATTATTTACTAATTATTTAAACAAATAGCATCCAAAGCTATAGGGATACCCCCCTCACCACCCAACAATCAGCGCTGTGTAGAACAAGATAATTTGCTATAACCTGGCAATCTGTGCTGCAGTGACAGGCAAGGCAAAATCCAGAATTAGCCCAGGACAACAGTAAAAGAAAAAAATACACGTACTGAACTTTTACTAGGGAGTTGATTTTTTTTAAAAAATCATGAAGGCAATATTTACTGCCTATTTAGGAGCCATTAACTGCACCGATGGCCAAAGATTAAAAATTAGTGGTTGTCTTAATATGCTCTTTAATAAATCTATGTGGGGAAAGAACATAATTTTTCATTTTACTGATATACCTGTTCATTGCTTTAAAAAAAGCCTCAGAGAACAGTTACAACTATATTCACTTTCTGTAAGTTCAATCATGCATATAACAAATACTCTTGTTAGTTTGTGAGGCACTTTTCAATTCCAATATTAGTTGAAAAATCATTTAACAATTACTTGGCCAATCATTTTTAAAATTTTCTTTATTTAAGCTGTGTGTGTTATTAATCAGGGTTATCATCTATTACCATCCTGCACCAAAGCCATAAATAATAAATAAGGCTACATTTTAGTCACTGGTATTTTTATTTACAAGTCATGGACAGGTCACGAGTCGTAAACAAAAATTCACGGGCCTGTTACCTGTCCATGACTTTTATTAAAAATACCCACCCTGACTAATACTTGGGCAGAGGGCTGCGGGTGCTCTGGTGGGGGACAGTCCGGGGGTGCCGCGAATTCTAGGGACGGTGGCCTGGGACCCCTACTGGTGCTGGTGGAGGTGGGAGCCGGGCTGTGGCGTATGGCTTGGGACCCCCGCTGGTGCGGGGGGGAGGGGTGGGGTGGCAGGGGCTTCCTACCCAGCTTCGTGTCCCTGCAGCTTCTAGGCGGCGGAGGCAGGGGCCAGGTCAGCGGCTCCAATGCTCCCGCCACGAGCGCCGGCTGCCGCAGCTCCCATTGGCCAGGAACCACAACCAATAGGAGCTGCGGGCGCAGGCAGCGCAGAGACCTCCTGCCCCTCTGCTGCCTAGGAGCTGCAGGAGGGCCATGCCAGTGGGAGCTGGGGAGCCGAGGTAAGTGCCACCCCGCACTCCCCAACCCCCTGTCCCTAGCCCCTTCCCACATACCCAAATTTCTGCTGCTGGCCCAGGGGCTGCCAGGCTCGGGCAGTACAGATTGCAAACCAAACAGCCTCTTTGCAGTCACTGCAGAAGTCACAGAGGTCACGGAAAGTCATGGAATCTGTTACTTCCGTGACCTCTATGACAGACTTGCAGCCTTAATAATAAACATCTTTGTGATCTTGAAAGTATAAAACATCAAAGTCAAAAATCTAGCCCACTTAAAAGTCTTCAGGAGAACTACTATACAAATATATGCTCTGCAATGCATACATGTCTATTATCCAAATGTTTTCATGAGCAAAATGTATAGTTATGCTTACAAGCTGATGCTCTAATCGTTTGATTGTTTCATCTTTTTTCTTCAGATCTTCTTTAAGCTGAGTGATCTCATTTAGCAGATCTTCAGTCTGACATATGAAGTAATAGAAAAATAGGCAACATGAAGTTTTCTCCATGGGGCTAGACAACACTATCTAATTTAACATCTCCCCAGGATATAGTAAATCAAATGCTCCTGAAGCACCAGCAGGAAAATAGGTATTAATCATAATAAATTCTTCCTAAAATATATGTTAGGCTCTGCTTTTATCTCATTGTCCACATGCTGACATGGGCTATATGTACATATGCTGAAAGTACAGCTAAAAACAGTGGGGAAACTTGGCTGAACTGATACAGGGTTGAGCAAACACACTGTCTACTGTTAAATTTTTAATGTACGCTAGTTCCAATAAAAGTATTTTAAGCTCCTTTTTATTCACAATGGCTTTATGATCTTTCAAAATTACATAAGCTATTGAGAAAAAACTCATCACTGAGAATTACTGCATATTTATAACCCTGTTTAACAATAAGTAGCAATACTATAAGTTGTGTGAATTGCAATTTGAAAATTGTCACATGAAAGTAGACTAATAGAATAGAATGAAAATAACAAAATTAATCACATTTTATAAAAAATTTGCAAACAAGGATAATTATTTCTTGCATTGTACAGAAAGCCCTGTTGAGCTGAATTTTAACTTGGATCAAACAGGAGACGTAAGACTTGAAGAGAAAAATGTTTATGCAAAGTTTTCAACGATTTTTAACCTTGACAGCTATGAAATTATTTTGAGTTTTCTTAACATCTTTTGCTTTCTGTGGCATTTTTAAGTATTTATCAGTGAATTAATCACGAATTAATCAGCTACACACAAGGCATTGTGGGGGCATATTTTCAGTTAACATTTGCATAGGATTTCAGTTTAGTAAAGACTGCTTTTATCTGCTGCGTTAGGATGAAACACTTAGACTCAAAGATCTCCTATGGTAATGCAAACCACACGCAGCTACCCATTAAAGAAGATTTAAAAGTCACAAGAACTGAATCTCAATTAAACCTGGTTTAGTTTTGAAAACAGAAGGCAATAGTTTCTTTTTCTAGGAATTATTCATGTTTCAAGACAACATTTCTGAAAGACCTGAGATAGTACAAGCAGCGTAACTAGCTCAAAAGAGGACCACAGTACAAGGAGCAGAAATACAATTACATTGCACAGAGTGCCTGAAACATAAGTATTTTAGGTCCCAATCTTGCTGTTGGCTTGTGTAGGTGTCTCCTTGCATCGATGCTGATCCCTACTGACTTAAATGAAACTCCACAAAGGAGCAAGAGTCCGTCTGTGCAGAGCCAGCTATTGGACTATTTTCTAAAATGCAGGTCTTTTCCAATACATAGCCAAATCTAAGAAATAGTCCTCTAATTTTGTTTGTTTCCTATTTCTGGTCCATTTTTTAAAAAAAATCCTTTACTATCAGTTTCTTGCAGCTGCAGCCTATAGATACTGGTGGATTTTATATCAATTTTAAGTGAAACATACTCAAATACTACAGTGATGGATAACACTATAAAAGATTTTTTTTTTTTTTATAAAGCAGCACCCAAAACACATACCAGATCAACCCGAATCGAAAAGGAAAACCAGATCTATTTTGGGCCACTCAACTTTGTCAGTGTCCCTTTTAAATATCATAGAATCATAGAATATCAGGGTTGGAAGGGACCTCAGGAGGTCATCTAGTCCAACCCCCTGCTCAAAGCAGGACCGATCCCCAATTAAATCATCCCAGCCAGGGCTTTGTCAAGCCTGACCTTAAAAACTTCTAAGGACGGAGATTCCACCACCTCCCTAGGTAACGCATTCCAGTGTTTCACCACCCTCCTAGTGAAAAAGGTTTTCCTAATATCCAACCTAAATCACCCCCACTGCAACTTGAGACCATTACTCCTTGTTCTGTCATCTGCTACCACGGAGAACTGTCTAGAGCCATCCTCTTTGGAACACCCTTTCAGGTAGTTGAAAGCAGCTATCAAATCCCCCCTTATTCTTCTCTTCCGTAGACTAAACAATCCCAGTTCCCTCAGCCTCTCCTCATCAGTCATGTGTTACAGTCCCCTAATCATTTGTTGCCCTCCGCTGGACTCTTTCCAATTTTTCGAAATCCTTCTTGTAGTGTGGGGCCCAAAACTGGACACAGTACTCCAGATGAGGCCTCACCAGTGTCGAATAGAGGGGAACGATCACGTCCCTCGATCTGCTGGCAATGCCCCTACTTATACATCCCAAAATGCCATTGGCCTTCTTGGCAACAAGGGCACACTGTTGACTCATATCCAACTTCTCGTCCACTGTCACCCCTCGGTCCTTTTCTGCAGAACTGCTGCCTAGCCATTCAGTCCCTAGTCTGTAGCGGTGCATTGGATTCTTCCATGCTAAGTGCAGGACCCTGCACTTGTCCTTGTTGAACCTCATCAGATTTCTTTTGGCCCAATCCTCCAATTTGTCTAGGTCCCTCTGTATCCTATCCCTACCCTCCAGCGTATCTACCTCTCCTCCCAGTTTAGTGTCATCTGCAAACTTGCTGAGGGTGCAATCCACACCATCCTCCAGATCATTTATGAAGATATTGAACAAAACCGGCCCCAGGACCGACCCTTAGGGCACTCCACTTGATACCTGCTGCCAACTAGACATGGAGCCATTGATCACTACCTGTTGAGCCCGACAATCTAGCCAGTTTTCTATCCACCTTATAGTCCATTCATCCAGCCCATACTTCTTTAACTTGCTGGCAAGAATACTGTGGGAGACAGTGTCAAAAGCTTTGCTAAAGTGAAGGAACAGCACATCCACTGCTTTCCCTTCATCCACAGAGCCAGTTATCTCGTCATAGAAGGCAATTAGATTAGTCAGGCATGACTTGCCCTTGGTGAATCCATGCTGACTGTTCCTGATCACTTTTCTCTCCTCTAAGTGCTTCAGAATTGATTCCTTGAGGACCTGCTCCATGATTTTTCCAGGGACTGAGGTGAGGCTGACTAGCCCATGTCAAACAGTTGACAAGAAGGTGTGAGTAATGTTACTCACACCTTCTTGTCAACTGTTTGACATGGGCCATCCTGATTAACATATAAAAGTTTTTTTTCTCCTGCTGATAATAGCCCACCTTAATCGATTACTCGTTAGAGTTGGTATGGCAACCCCCATTTTTTCATGTTCTCTGTGTGTGTATATATCTATATCTATATCTAGCTACCTACTGTATTTTCCACAACATGCATCTAACGAAGTGGGCTTTAGCCCACAAAAGCTTATGCTCAAATAAATTTGTTAGTCTCTCAGGTGCCACAAGTACTCCTCATTCTTTTTAATTACACTGTGATCATACTTGAAAATAAAATAGTGTTCTATTTTACAGAAGTAATGAAAACTTGGCAATGAGACTACAATTTAGCACTCATTAAAATGCTTGTGGAGAAGTGGAGAGATGGCCATATTTGGGGAAGATCCTCTGGTGGTGTAAATTGTCATAGTTTCTAAGGACTGGCTCCTTCCTGTGAACATTATGGGACAAAAAGAGCAGCAAATGCTTAGGATAAATACAATCTATAAAATTAAAACCAAGAACTTCACATGCCATTATTGTAACATGTCCACTGCAAATATGAAAAGGCATATTTTTCTCAATAATTAACTTGTGTGTCAATTTGCACTCTGTTTTAAAGTTTCAAGCAGGCCATTTTACTTGAACAAACTTTAGATGCTATAAAAACAGGTCAACAGCTTTTGGGGTTTGTTTGTTTTGAAGTGTAGGAACCAAGGTGTAACAAAATACTACACAAGAAATTGTAAAATATATACTGTGTACCTTATTTGCAAGATATACTGCCATATGCGAGAATATAATTTGTCCATTTGTGGCGTAGCTATTTAAGAACTAAAGAGGTAATTTATTACAACATCAAAGAATGTATTACCTCACTGAGCTGATAGGACAATTATAAATATAAGAACTGTTTCTCACCTCAGCTTTATACTGGCTTATTTGATCTGGAAGTGCTAACTTTACAATTATATACAATACTGACAGAAACAAAGTTATGCTATTCTGCAATACAATCAATGTCAATTTACCTTATATATAGGCTCAACATCCTGTGGTTCTGGGCTTGATGGTATTGAGAGTGGGATGTCCTGAAGAGAGACATTCTCATCATTCTGCCAGAGAAAAGGAAAGAAACAAAGGCCCATTCTGTTTATTTGCTGAATAGCTAGTTCCCAAAGTCAGGTTCAGACACCAAAGTATAAAAATTGTGAGCCTTGCCATTATATTAAGAGAGTTGAGATTAACTTTTTTGATACCACTTAAGAAGTCATGCAATGAACAAGAATCAAGAGCTACATTTCAAAACTAAAACAAGCTTTATTTAAAAAAAAAAAAAAAAAGTGAAACCCCTAACATGCTTTTTTAGATCACATTCATGACATTCTTCCTTGCACCACCATTTGCATTGCATTTCCACTATTCTTACAAAGCAAAATAAATTGCAATTATGCAGTTTTGGAACAAAATGTATTTTTAATGCTGTGACACTGTACTTATATTTACTATTGTACTGTTTAGCTAATACCATCTCTTCACTTACAATTCGTGCCTTATAGAAGGATGGTCTGTCAAAACATCTCTAATAGTAGTAACAGTGAACCACATACATGTGCTATAACTTAGAACAAGAAACCTGGTCCCCAATGGTTCCAAATACCTGTTCAGAAAAATTAGTGAGAGGGACACAGTGGAGTGGTGGACCAAAGAGCCCTGAAATAGTGTACCTTGTTATTGAAAACCAGGCTACATTTGCAATGTTTCACTTTTCAGAATCCCATGCATCTGTCTCTATTTAAGAGTTGCAATAATTAGGAAAAAATATAACATGTCTGACCAATATTAAAATGTGACTCACACCTAAGTTATACTAAAATAGTTCTTACCTCAACTGGGGATTATTTCTTAAACTTAAATATTTTTGCTTGTTAATAGGTTGACTAATACAGAACGAATCCACAACTATCAGACCCTAATTTTTTTTTAAATCAGCCCAATATGGTGCAGAGTGAGAGAGCACATTTTATTTTTAGCACTGCATTCTGAAATTAAGCACAGTCAGTACAACTACAAAGATCCTGAAAAGATGACAAAAGATAATTGCATGACTGCTTCCTGAAGCATTTAAACAGCCATGACAAACAGCTGATAATGTGAAATGCTCTGTACCAGTGATACTCAGTCTTAAAAAGCCAGTTATGTCAAAGAATAAATCAGACAAAATCATTGGAGAGAGAGTCTCATGTCATGTTACCACATTTGTATTACGTTTCATATGTTGCCTCAAATCACTACACAACACCACAACACAAACATTACAATGCAACACACTATTTTAAGGTTCTTCAAGGCTTCACTCCTGCTCCCATGCTATAGAGAAAAAGGGTTCTCTTTCTGCCTAGCTCATTAGCTTCTGAAAGGGAAGGGGATTATTTGTGGTTGCTATCCTGGTCACTTGGAAGGATGAAGACTGATCCTGTTTCTCGATATTTGCTCAGTGATCCCCACATGCCTCAGATAGCATTTGGAGAACTCATATGATCTGCATTTCCTTCAATCTGCTTGTAACCAGGCAAAACAAAGAGTTCTGGTCACACTACTAGATTTCATGAGTGCAAATGTACCTCTATAGCCACAGACTGATTAAACAAACCGAATGGATCTTACTAAAATAATTACCATGGATATGCATGTTTTTCCCCGTAATGTGAATTACTTCCCATAGAATTTTGCTATTAAATTACACAGAGCACTTGTCACTGAATGAAGAGAGGTCTTCAGATGCTTTTATAAAAATTAGCAAAAAAGTTACATGGAAGAAATTACAATGTAGTTTGAACTGGTAAAGTATTTTTATGAGATTCTCCTTTACATGTTTGCTTCTCCATTTGCCAGTATCCACTGGCAGCAGCAGCAGCCATACATCACAACCCTCAGCATCCTTAAACACCATGTAGAAATTACCACATATTTTTTGTAAAAAATGGTTTTGTTATAATAAAGTTTAAATTGAATTTACACTTGCAGGATACAACCCTGCTCCTTACAATGACCTCTCGTCTGCTCTTTTTACTGTCTGACTATTGATCCTCAAGAGGGTCAAATTTCATTTCAGCTTTTCTTACTGAAGGCTTTTGACCACTTGGTGGAGACTGTAATTTATCTTAAACCTCACAGGGCATATAGAGTGCCGTTCACTTCACCAGCTGCTGCTAGTTCTTCTGTGCAGCTTGTCACCTGTGCAATATGCTCATATGGGCAGATAATGGTCCACTTTGATTAAGATATTTGTAGGATGATTTTTAAAGGAATAAGGTACTGCTAGGCCTCAGTAAGAAGCAAGCAGTACCTGGTGGATTTCATTACACGGCAAATGCCTTTTAAATGTTATGTTAAATGGTTATGCCTTTCCCCGTAGTTATATGCAGTTAGGAAAAAGGGTACACAAAGAAACATGTATCAGTTTATGCATGGGAAATGAAAACTATTATAGAAAATTCAGTGTACAATTTAAAATTAATTTGCGTACATTTTAAAAAAGACTGTCAAAGGGGCCTCGAATAATTCTTGTCACCCGCACATGCAGACAACTAAAGAGGAATTCTAGTTAAAACTACTGACTTCATTACAAAAGGAATTAACGTGCATAGGATATGTCACATCAGCAACAAAAGGTTTGTATGTGTTATAGTCTTTTTAAGCCCTATCATACACTTTTATATTTTCAGAATCAAAGCAAAATGCAAGTTCATTTTCATTGCTCTTCCCATGATTAGATGAGTCACTTCCAATGCTTACAGTACACAGGTCTAACAATATACGTCCACTGGAACCTCAGCACCCTATTCTGCACAATAATGACTACAAATACAGTTATTTTAGAAGGAGTTCACTGTTTTCCTGCTTCCCTCTTTCTTTTCAGCTGTATTGCCAACATGAAAAGTTTAGCACCAGAAGGAGCACCATTTTCCCTATGTAAAGAAAGGGAGCTTCAAACAGGATTAGCAAGAATAACTACAACTAGCTATTAAGACATACTAGATTTTGACTGGGTAGATATAATATGTCGTCATGTGTCACCTTTTGGGAAATTTGAATAACTGAATGTAAACCTTTATTTTCAGAAATATGTAATAATGCATAAAATGAAGCTGTTCTCTTATGAGGTCATGTAACATTGGACCTACGTTTAGTAAGTCAACCACCAACATATCAAACAGCAACACGCATACATACATACATAAGTTCTTTATTCAACTGACATTTTCTAAATAACTGGAATATTTTATTACTTATCGAGGAATATCAAAAGGTTAAATATATATTTTTCTAGTAGATGTGTGTAAATATAATTAGGCTAGTCACATTTGTGCCTAATGTAGCTACTCAATAAAACATTTCTTTGCAATGAGGACCGCTTCAGTACAATTTGATGTAAATCCAAAGAAACTCGAAAACAAATACTTTCCAAATATGCCTAATTTGAATTTTACATAATAAAATCAGCAGCAGCACAAGACAATTTTACCTAATTTCCTTAATTGAAAGTTGATGCTGGAAAGTGGTGCTGTTAGAGAAAACAGAAAATTAATCCAATACTATTTGTAACTATTTTCTAATTAATTTAAAACGCGTGATAAACAGCTTATAAATCTCCATTCCCAGTAGTCCTATTATGATTACTTCTGACATTTATTCAAGTTTAGACAAGGAAACACACTAATTGTGTTTCTGTTCTACACATTGGAATGTCTCACATTTAATTAGCCACGCAGAAAACTGAAAACTGAACCTATAATACAGAAACTGTTTCTACACAGCCTACAAATGATATTGATTGCATTGATATTTAAACCAAGCAATCTCTGTTTTGACAAAAGATCGATCATTGCTGCTTTATATCCACATCCTTCTGTTTAAGGATTGTCCTTTTCTGTTGGCTGTGACTACCAGTAATCCGAGACACTCGTTTTCCATACATATTTTCAATTTAATTATTTTTGTTGGGATTTTTCTCTTCCAATTTGTTTTACTGGACTTTTACGTCCTGACTCAATAAGGTACTTAAGCATCTGGCTAACTTTTAGGAGCCCCGTTGCAGTCAACTGGACTACTCATGTGCTTAAAGTTAGGTATGTATTAAAGTACCTTGCTGAAACCAGAGCCTCAGAGCTGAAATCAGAAGTGGTCCCAAGTAAGTCATGACACTTGGAAAAGTATCCACACATCTTATCTATAGCGATAAAATCATAATACATGTGCTCTCCCCCTCCTTCTTCCTACTGGAAAAACTAACACAGTTAAAAGACAAAAGGCTGCCCCCCCACTCACTCCTCTTAATTGCTACATTTCTGAAGAGCAACATCCATATTTTCATAAATAACTTTTGCCACTTTACGTGCAATGTGTTTATTTTGTACAACAGTACAAGTTTGGTGACAACAGAGTAAGACTCAAAAGGCACAGCTCTTTTACAGTGCCCTGGGATTAAATCTAAGCAGTCACTTCTCATCAGTTTAAATTAAGAATTGAGCTGACTTCCATTTTGCAATCACAATGGCTATTACTTAGAGTGGCACTTGAATTTATTCATGACATTTTTATTTCAGTTTTAAAGTGGAATATGAAGCAGTGAGTCTACAACCCACACAGAAAGTTAATTTCATTCCAAAGAAATCTGCATTTTTGTTAAGGGTCACATTACAGATCAGCTGATTTTATTGTCTTAGAATGGCGTTAATGAATGTTATGGGTTTAATTTTAAATGCTATACACCAAGATATAATACTTAACAGCTCTTTGTTTCAGAAATTTAAATGTTCTCTAATGCAACTTACGTCACTCTAAATGATTTAGTGTACTTTTACAATATATTTGAAGTATATATAACAAATATTGAAGTGCTGATTTAAAATTTTCAAGCCTGCATCTGTAATTGTCACATCTATACTTTAGGGTGGGAAGAAGTATTTAATATAAAATATTGGTGGTTAATAACAGAGTGCTTTACCTGCCTCTAATTCTGATTTCCCCTAAGATGCCATAAAAACCCCATTTGACTAAAACTGTGCAGGTCACATCCCTGAATAGGCACGAAGACACAATAAGTAAGATCTGGCCTCAGATTTCTTTTTTGGACTATAATTTTTTAGAGAGAGAAGGTGGGTGAGGTAATATCTTTTATTGGACCAACTTCTCTTGGTGAGACACACAAGCTTTCCCCATTTGATATTGAAAATATTACCATTCAATTTACTTGACACATGTAACAGTGTGCCTTCTGCTGTTTCATTTAGTTTGGTGCTTGATATATAATTTTTTACTTTTTTTTTAATATGCATCTACACTGTGAAGCAATACATTTGGTAAGAGAGGAAAAAGTACTTTAAAAACATTTACACTGTTATTCCATTCCTTTCAAAAAGAAAAAAAAGTAAAATCTCTAAGAGACCAGAAGAGTTAAAAGACAGACGTCGTCGTCCTCATAATAACCCATCATAAATTAATAGATCTCAGAGTCCATACCAATTACCACCTTAGTCAGGTAAACTAATCATTACACCTTAGGGATTCTCTGCAAAAATCTGATTATACTAATTAAAATACAGTATTGAAATTTGCAGTTTGTACAGAGATTGAAAATGTTTGTCAGTTTCCTGCTCTTGTATGAGGCTAAGCTTTTGAAGCTTTCAGCAGAGAAAGGCAAATATAGGGCTAAGGTAAAATCTAACTACCATAATTTGCATTAGTTTCACTTGGACCATTTACCCATTTTCTCTTTGCAGCCTACAAAACTAGAGGAGATCTATTCATTAAGGTTCCAATTCAGCAAATCAATGGGACTAGTCCCACGCTTAAGTATCTTGCTGAATCAGAACCTCAGACTGCTAGAGAATAATGAGGCTATTTGGTATCATCAGTTAAAATCAAGAATTCTTTGGAAAGCATACCATACCTAAATACATTACTATTCCTCTAAACTTTGCAATTTACCAATCACAGAAGTCTTGTACTCCACTAAAATAAACAAACAAACTAGTGACTTCAGTTTAAGTTTTTAATTTATTTTTTACTAAAATTTCATCTTACTTGTTGATAGAAATAATAGTGGTTGAATTCAAATTGATGTCACTGTATACTTAACAATTGACCAAATAAAGTATATCTCAAATCTCAATTTCCTGTTCTTTAGCGTGACATATTTAGTTATTTATACATGCAGTGCACTCCATTTATAAAAATCAACTCAATATAGTCATTAAAACCACTGGGACAAAGTCATTCCTATACTAACTAAAATACTCTGCTAGTAAGAATCTACTGGGACAGATGTGATTCTTATAAAAGGAGTGTCTGTTTGTTTGTTTCAGGGAAGCCTGAACAACAGAGCAGCACACAGCAGGAGTTTGTCTGGGAGTTCGCCTGGGGTGAGCCCAGTGAGGCTTACATCTTGCCAGCTTCTCTGAGGAAGCTCAGAGTAGGAAGGTGATATGGAGGGGGGGTGTTCAGCTATTGTGACCTGCACTGGATGTGCCATGTTTGTCTTCCACAGGACAGAAGCGACTTTGTCTGTACAAAGTGCAAGCTAGTATCCATATTGGAAGAGAAGATTGAAGGTCTGGAGCAACAGATATCGACCCTGCGTTGCATACGAGAATCTGAGGATTTCCTGGACAAAAGTCAGGATATGCTTCTATGGGCACAAAGCTCTAAAGATTTAGAGCAGGTTGCACAGCGGAGCCAAGAAGCCAGTGAAGAAGCTTGGCAACATGTGACCTCCAGAAGAAGAAGGGGGAATGTCCGGGTACCAGCAATGCAGACACAGGTAAGTAACCGTTTTCATGTTCTCTCCACAGGTACCATTGCAGAGAGTGGACCAGATGATACGTCTGGGGGGAGAAAGCGGAAGGAGACTCCGCTGGTTGGAAGGCATGAGATGCGATGTCCTGAGGTTGGGGGTTCCATGACCACCACTCCCAAGAGAAGGAGGCGGGTGGTGGTGGTCGGGGACTCTCTCCTCAGGGGGACTGAGTCATCTATCTGCCGCCCTGACCGGGAAAACAGAGAAGTCTGCTGCTTGCCAGGGGCTAAGATTTGCGATGTGACGGAGAGACTGCCGAGACTCATCAAGCCCTCGGATCGCTACCCCTTCCTGCTTCTCCACGTGGGCACCAATGATACTGCCAAGAATGACCTTGAGCGGATCACTGCGGACTACGTGGCTCTGGGAAGAAGGATAAAAGAGTTTGAGGCGCAAGTGGTGTTCTCGTCCATCCTCCCCATGGAAGGAAAAGGCCGGGGTAGGGACCGTTGAATCATGGAAGTCAACGAATGGCTATGCAGGTGGTGTCGGAGAGAAGGCTTTGGATTCTTTGACCATGGGATGGTGTTCCATGACGGAGGAGTGCTGGGCAGAGACGGGCTCCACCTAACGAAGAGAGGGAAGAGCATCTTTGCGAGCAGGCTGGCCAACCTAGTGAGGAGGGCTTTAAACTAGGTTCACCGGGGGAAGGAGACCAAAGCCCTGAGGTAAGTGGGCAAGCAGGATACCGGGAGGAAGCACAGGCAGGAACGTCTGTGAAGGGAGGGCTCCTACCTCATACTGAGAATGAGGGGCGATCAGCAGTTATCTCAAGTGCCTATATACAAATGCACAAAGCCTTAGAAACAAGCAGGGAGAACTGGAGGTCCTGGTGAAGGCAAGGAATTATGACGTGATTGGAATAACAGAGACTTGGTGGGACAACTCACATGACTGGAGTACTGTCATGGATGGTTATAAACTGTTCAGGAAGGACAGGCAGGGCAGAAAAGGTGGGGGAGTAGCACTGTATGTAAGGGAGCAGTATGACTGCTCAGAGCTCCGGTATGAAACTGCAGAAAAACCTGAGTGTCTCTGGATTAAGTTTAGAAGTGTGAGCAACAAGAATGATGTCGTGGTGGGAGTCTGCTATAGACCACCGGACCAGGGGGATGAGGTGGATGAGGCTTTCTTCCGGCAACTCGCAGAAGCTACTAGATCGCAGTCCCTGGTTCTCATGGGCAACTTTAATCATCCTGATATCTGCTGGGAGAGCACTACAGTGGTGCACAGACAATCCAGGAAGTTTTTGGAAAATGTAGGGGACAATTTCCTGGTGCAAGTGCTGGAGGAGCCAACTAGGGGGAGACCTTTTCTTGACCTGCTGCTCACAAACCGGGAAGAATTAGTAGGGGAAGCAAAAGTGGATGGGAATCTGGGAGGCAGTGACCATGAGTTGGTCGAGTTCAGGATCCTGACACAGGGAAGAAAGGTAAGCAGCAGAATACGGACCCTGGACTTCAGGAAAGCAGACTTCGACTCCCTCAGGGAATTGATGGGTAGGATCCCCTGGGGGAATAACATGAGGGGGAAAGGAGTCCAGGAGAGCTGTCTGTAATTCAGAGAATCCCTATTGAGGTTACAGGGACAAACCATCCCGATGTGTCGAAAGAATAGTAAATATGGCAGGTGATCAGCTTGGCTTAACACTGAAATCCTTGCGGATCTTAAACATAAAAAAGAAGCTTACAAGAAGTGGAAGATTGGACAAATGACCAAGGAAGAGTATAAAAATGTTGTTTGGGCATGTAGGAATGAAATCAGGAGGGCCAAATCGCACCTGGAGCTGCAGCTAGCAAGAGATGTTAAGAGTAACAAGAAGGGTTTCTTCAGGTATGTTGGCAACAAGAAGAAAGCCAAGGAAAGTGTGGGCCCCTTACTGAATGAGGGAGGCAACCTAGTGACAGAGGATGTGGAAAAAGCTAATGTACTCAATGCTTTTTTTGCCTCTGTCATCACGAACAAGGTCAGCTCCCAGACTGCTGCGCTGGGCAACACAGCATGGGGAGTAGGCGGCCAGCCCTCTGTGGAGAAAGAAGTGTTTAGGGACTATTTACAAAAGCTGGACGTGCACAAGTCCATGGGGCCCGATGCGTTGCATGCGAGAGTGCTAAAGGAGTTGGTGGCTGTGATTGCAGAGCCATTGGCCATTATCTTTGAAAACTCACGGCGATCGGGGGAAGTCCTGGACGACTGGAAAAAGGCTAATGTAGTGCCCATCTTTAAAAAAGGGAAGGAGGAGGATCCTGGGAACTACAGGCCAGTCAGCCTCACCTCAGTCCCTGGAAAAATCATGGAGCAGGTCCTCAAGGAATCAATCCTGAAGCACTTAGAGGAGAGGAAAGTGATCAGGAACAGCCAGCATGGATTCACCAAGGGAAGGTCATGCCTGACTAATCTAATCGCCTTCTATGATGAGATTACTGGTTCTGTGGATGAAGGGAAAGCAGTGGATGTATTGTTTCTTGACTTTAGCAAAGCTTTTGACACGGTCTCCCACAGTATTCTTGTCAGTAAGTTAAAGAAGTATGGGCTGGATGAATGGACTATAAGGTGGATAGAAAGTTGGCTAGATTGTCGGGCTCAACGGGTAGTGATCAATGGCTCCATGTCTAGATGGTAGCCAGTATCAAGTGGAGTGCCCCAAGGGTTGGTCCTGGGGCCGGTTTTGTTCAATATCTTCATAAATGATCTGGAGGATGGTGTGGATTGCACTCTCAGCAAATTTGCGGATGATACTAAACTACGAGGAGTCGTAGATACAGTGGCAGGTAGGGATAGGATACAGAGGGACCTAGACAAATTGGAGGATTGGGCCAAAAGAAATCTGATGAGGTTCAACAAGGACAAGTGCAGGGTCCTGCACTTAGCATGGAAGAATCCAATGCACCGCTACAGACTAGGGACCGAATGGCTAGGCAGCAGTTCTGTGGAAAAGGACCGAGGGGTGACAGTGGACGAGAAGCTGGATATGAGTCAACAGTGTGCCCTTGTTGCCAAGAAGGCCAATGGCATTTTGGGATGTATAAGTAGGGGCATAGCCAGCAGATCGAGGGACGTGATCATTCCCCTCTGTTCGACATTGGTGAGGCCTCATCTGGAGTACTGTGTCCAGTTTTGGGCCCCACACTACAAGAAGGATGTGGAAAAACTGGAGAGAGTCCAGTGAAGGGCAACAAAAATGATTAGGGGTCTGGAATACATGACTTATGAGGAGAGGCTTAGGGAACTGGGATTGTTTAGTCTGTGGAAGAGAAGAATGAGGGGGGATTTGATAGCTGCTTTCAACTACCTGAGAGGTGGTTCCAAAGAGGATGGTTCTAGACTATTCTCAATGGTAGAAAATGACAGGACAAGGAGTAATGGTCTCAAGTTGCAGTGGGGGAGGTTTAGGTTGGATATTAGGAAAAACTTTTTCACTAGGAGGGTGGTGAAACACTGGAATGCGTTACCTAGGGAGGTGGTAGAATCTCCTTCCTTAGAAGTTTTTAAGGTCAGGCTTGACAAAGCCCTGGCTGGGATGATTTAGTTGGGGATTGGTCCTGCTTTGAGCAGCAGGTTGGACTAGATGACCTCCTGAGGTCCCTTCCAACCCTGATATTCTATGATTTTATTTAGAAATACATCACACTCATGGAAAGAATGGGGCCAATTAAATCAGGCTAAAAAAAAAAATCTTACCTCCAACTAGGATGAGTTCTGTCCAAGATCACACTGTGAAAATGAATTAAGGTAAACTGCATTTTGTTTGGATGAGTCACCATTAATGAGAATCCAAATAACTACCTCATCCATTAACACCTTAAAAGCTAACAGTAAAAACACACCAACAAAACCTACATCTATATGTTTCTCACAACACCAAATCGCAAGTAGAACTGAATAAAGATACTTATACTGTTTATATATAAAACTTTCATGAAAAATGTTTCATAATGTATTCGAGAATAAAATATTTTAAGACAATTGTTTTGGTCTTTTAGCTCCTTTGTTATTAATGCTGTCTGTACTGTGATCTTTCATGCATATTAATCAGTGAATGAAGGTAAAAATCTGCCACTCCTGGGTTACATATTTTCTCATAACAAACCTATAAGTTTCCATACAAACAAGAATATGCATCCAAACAAAAAAAAAACTAGCACCAACATCACATCTGAGTTCTCTCGTCCAAGAGTTGAGAAGTGGAATAGCCTGTAGCATTTTATGGATCTAACTAGCCCAAAGTACCATGCCTTTTAATTTGTTAGGAGTAGGCTTCATAGTTCAAATGATGGGGTTTTAAGACTGTTGCAGTCATGCAACAATAAAAAAAACCAATACTTCTCAATAAAAGCAGGATTTCATATTACTGTTATTTCTGATAGATTGTTTTAAAAGAAATTTCAGATCTCCGTTATACATCATAAAGTAGTTAAAATAGGGCTCAAACCCATTTTCCCTTTTCCAGCTTCTAATTTTCTAAAGTTATTTGTTTGCTTATTTTAAGTCTTTTCAGTATAAATGGAAGGGCCAGTATAAACTGTAATTTCTAACACAATTATAAAATATTGCCTTCAAATAGCAGAGAATAGCAGTTATGTTGTGTGCAATCAGTAGTGAAGTTGATATGCTCTGCTATTACCCAAAGTAGCAGTTATTTAACATGGGGGAGAAATAACAAAAAAATATTGGACTCACTAATATGAAAACTGAATGAAGCATACGAGTTTCAATTACTGATTTCCATAGTGGATTTCCATAGTGCTATTTTCTTACAAATTCTGAAGTATCCTATGGCTTTAAAAACTAACATCAAGAATACCTCTCCTTACCCAATTCACTAGTTTAACCAAAACTATGTACAGTAGGCTTACCTAGAGAGCCAGCCTCTGAAGATCTGTGAAGCCTGTGATGTTCCCTGCTTATCTTGGGGGCCAAAAATATTCGGGTTAATCTCAGTTTTCCTTGTGAAGACAGCCTTGAAAATAAGTCAACCATTGGAGTTGATGGTTTGCCTCATTTTTCATTAGCACTAGACTATCTACTTTGAGGTCCATGAAAAAACTCAACAACCGTTCCTTTAATTTGAGGGGAACCCAGACAAATTCACAGCTGTGAGAACAGCGTTGCTCAGGTTTGCTGCTGAAGGCTATGAGCTTGCTGCAAGCTGCTTTCCAGCAGACCACTTGCAGCCATACTAGCTCTATAACTGACCAATCAGCATCAATGTCGAGCTACAAAGAAGGGCAGCTTGATAACAAGTAATCCACAAGACCATTTTACTTTCGTACACACAGCACAAGGAATTTAGCCATTCTAATCCTGGCTCTGTAGCTCTAATCCAATCACCTTTAATCCAATCCCAACCTTTCTTAGGGGATGTCTACACTTAACCTCAGGAGCAATCGATCTAGCAGGGATCGATTTATCGGGTCTAGTGAAGATGCAATAAATCAACCGTCGAGCACTCTCCCGTCGATTCCAGGATTCCACCGGAGCGAGAGGTGCAGGTGGAGTCGACGAGGGGAGCGTCAGCAGTCCATTTGCCACAATAAGTAGATCTAAGTACGTTGACTTCAGCTACATTATTCACATAGCTAAAGTTGCGTAACTTAGATCATTTCCCCCCTGCAGTGTAGGCCAGGCCTTAGTTTCCTCCATCCATAAAATCGGAAAAGTTACTTACCTTCAAGGGGTGTTCTGATTAATTATTTGCTACAAGTTTTCCCAATTAGTTACTGTTGTTCTACCAGGTTTCAGAGTAACAGCCGTGTTAGTCTGTATTCGCAAAAAGAAAAGGAGTACTTGTGGCACCTTAGAGACTAACCAATTTATTGGAGCATAAGCTTTCGTGAGCTACAGCTCACTTCATCGGATGCATACTGTGAAAAGTGTAGAAGATCTTATTATATACACACAAAAAGCATGAAAAAATACCTCCTCCCACCCCACTCTCCTGCTGGTAATAGCTTATCTAAAGTGATCACTCTCCTTACAATGTGTATGATTGGAAATGGCCCAACTTGATTATCATACACATTGTAAGGAGAGTGATCACTTTAGATAAGCTATTACCAGCAGGAGAGTGGGATGGGAGGAAGTATTTTTTCATGCTTTTTGTGTGTATATAATAAGATCTTCTACACTTTCCACAGTATGCATCCGATGAAGTGAGCTGTAGCTCACGAAAGCTTATGCTCCAATAAATTGGTTAGTCTCTAAGGTGCCACAAGTACTCCTTTTCTTTTTGTTGTTCTACCATTCTGCCAATTAGTTAACGTATACAAAGTACTACAAATCCGCCAGTGGCTGGGGGCTTATTGCTACCAGTCCTCTTGTTTATTTGAACCATTATCCCTTGTAAAACTCTAAATGTTAGCATTCTACAGCAGTGTTTACCTGAAGATTTCCTAACATTTTCACATTTTTGATAATCTTAAATTTGGAATTGCCCCAATGTATCCACCTGAAAATCCTGAAGCCTAGCCCAGTCCCACATATAATGGTGTAGATCAGTGGATCTCAAACTTTAGCAACCTGAGGACCCCCATTTTGATTTTAAAATTTTTGCAGACCTCCCCCCCCCACAAGCCTGCCACTCAGCCCCAGACCTCGCCCCCACTCCTCCTCTTCTCCCCCGCCCCACCTCTTACTGCCCCCACTCCATCCCTGGCCCCCTCCTCTTCCCCGCCTCTTTCCACCCCCTCCCCCGAGCGCATCCCATCCTTGCTCTTCCCCCTTCCTCCCAGTGCCTCCTGCACACCACTGAACAGCTGTTTCCCGGTGTGCAGGAGGCTGGGAGGGAGTGGGGAGGAGTTGATCAGCGGGGCCTCTGGACCCCAGTTTGAGAAACACTGGTGTAGATGATGGATAGGCATCATTTATGTTGGAACAGAAGAAAACAAAGGCCCATTCAAAAATGCTGAAGCTTGCTTTTTTTTTTTTTTTTTTTGAGCAGGGAAAGAAAAGTCTCTTGCCATAGTCTGCAGAAGAGACAAAAACAGCTATTACAAATACAGCAATCCTTAACTACATTCACCCCAATCCTGAAATACAATTAATCTTTAGACAATAAACATGTGTCAATTAAAAAAAACAACCAAGCCTCAGAACAGAAAGAATAAGTATCTTTGCCAGAATTGAGCAACATCACAAAGGAGCTTTGGGCATCTCATGAACAGGAAAAAAAAAAAGTGCAACATTTCTGCATTGGAACAAGAGCCTTTCCTACTCCTCTTGTTGTGGAGGATATGGTAGCTCCACAGGACATGCCTGGTCTCCCCTATGGATCCTCACCAACCCCCATTCTATTTTCCAGTGCATAATCTATAGAGACCAGTTTCCATTTCATACTGCCATTACTTAGAATGTTCAAGGCTCTCATCATGCGGTGAAGAGGAATCAACATAGGGATCAAAAAAACTTCCAGAGAAAAACATAGTTCCGTTAATTTTGATCTTCCTAGATGTTTGAATCTCACATTAACTACAGCAAAACATTCTAGACTAGAAATGCAGATTGACACAAACACTAAACCTTTGTGCTTCTATCACTGATTTGTAAATCAACAGCATGCCCTACTTTGCAGTCTTCCCAACTTCTCAATTGAATAATTTATCTAAAAGATTCCTTTTTCTCTGAAGAAATGTTTCAAAGACACACAAATCATGACTATGCTGTCATTGCAAACCAAAAAACCACCCAACTTTTCTTCTGCTCTGATCTTTCATCCTGCTCTACTGCCATACCACTTACTTGTGAATGCCTAGATTGTGAAAAAACTAAACATGAATATTTTCATAAGATAAGAGATTTAATAAGGAAGTGTTATAAACAGTATTACAAGCGTATGTTCAAAAAAAGTCATTGGAAAAAATGAAGAGCAGCAAAGGCTCCCATATAATTGAAAAAATAGAAGTCGTATCGAAGGAAAGCACATTTTGTGGGTTCACGATACGGATAACAGGCATACATCTGACTAGAGATAGGGCTGAATTAAGACAATAAAGGGGCCTAGGTACATCGCCGCATGTGGGTCTCTCTTTGACCTGTCACTGTGATGGGCTCAAGTCCCCCTTACCAATTCCATCCTTTGTCCATATGGCCTATATTGAATTCTTCGTATGTTTTCCAGTGAAGCTGAAAAAAACATGACTCTTTCGGTAAGTCAGAATTTCATTTTCCACAGTGCAGTGTTGTTATCCCCCATTGTTCAGTCAGCATCCATGAGGTCACAGACTAACACACACTGGGTGAAATGCTGTTTCTAGTAACTAATGGTAATTAGTACTGGTATCCCAGAAGAGTGACTTTAAGAACTTCTTGTTGAAATGAGGATTTTAAAAATTGGAAATTTTGAATCCAGTGGCGTATCGCTAGCAGAGTACACCAATGTTTCTTTATGGAATTTTTTTTTTTTTAATTAAAATACTTAAACTTGTTTTAAAATAAGGGTATTTGGCTAGACCACAATTGGTTGTTAGAGAAGAAACCAAGGCATTAAATTAATACAATACTATATTCAAGATGAAACTAGCTGCTGCTACCAGTCTGTTACGATCTAATGTATATACATAGGGGTGTGCTTCCCACACTTGCCTTGAAGGAGTGAACGTAGGCCAGATGGGCCAATTAACCTGTTAGGCTGCAAACAGGAGGACATTTAGACTGAGAAAAGCCCTAATCTGGGGGAGCTCCCCTTTGCAGGAAAAGGCAGGGCTTCTTTAAGGCCAGGGAGCTGGAAGTAGAAAGGCTGCAAGGAAAAGAGCTGTACTCACTTTCCCTGGGACAAAGGAGAGAGAGGGATTTGGACCCAAATGGAGGAGTTTGTCTAGCACAGAGGTGGGCAAACTACGGCCCCCTGGCCACATCCGGCCGGCAGGATCCTCCTGCCCAGCCCCTGAGCTCCTGGCCTGGGAGGCTAGCCCCCGGTCCCTCCCCCGCAGCCCCCGGCCCCCGCAGCCTCAGCGCACCACGCCACCGGCGCAACGCTCTGGGCAGCCGGGCAGCGCAGTTGCAGAGCTGCGGCCTGATCCAGTGCTCTAGACAGCGCAGAGAGAAGGGGGGTTGGATAGAGGACAGGGGAGTTGGGGGTGGTGGTCAGGGGGCAGGGGTGTGAATAGGGGTCAGAGTGGTCAGAGGGCAGGGAACAGAAGGGTTGGATGGGACAGGGGTCCCCGGGGGGACAGTCAGGAAGGAGAGCGGGGGTTGGATGAGGTGGCAGGGGTCAGTCAGGGGCAGGGGTTCTGGGGGTGGTCAGGGGACAGGGAGAAGGGGTGGTTGGATGGGGCAGGAGTCCCGGGGGGGCAAGTCAGGAGTGAGGGGGGCGTTGGATGGGGCGGCAGGGGGCAGTCAGAGGTGGAGGGTCCGGGGTGGTCAGCGGGGGTCGGATGGGGCAGGAGTCCTGGGGGAGCCGTCAGGGGGTGAGAAGCGGGGGCGGGGTCATGCCTGGCTGTTTGGGGAGACACAACCTCCCCTAACTGGCCCTCCATACAATTTTGGAAACCCGATGCGGCCCTCAGGCCAAAAAGTTTGCCTGCCCCTGGTCTGGCAGATCCAGAGGAAAGGGGTTTAGCTGGAAGGGTGGAGAATACAAGCCTGGGATAGGCAAGTAGGAAGGAGCTGAGGGGATCAGCAGGAAGGTTCGTGGTTGCCCAGACCTTTGCTTCTGGAGATGGGGCCCTGGACTAGAACTCAGAGTAGAGGGCAGAATTGGGTTCCCCTACCAGTCACTGAGTGAGTGGCACAATCTGGGCAGTGAATTTGAAAGCTGTCTGAGACCATGTGTTCTTGCCATTGAGAGAGCGGCCCAGCCAGGGCTGCAGACTTACGGACTGCCTGGGACTGTGAGGAAGACCTGAATAGTTCCCTGGAAGGGAAATACTCTTGTGACTTGGCCGGAGGGCTGAGCCACAAAGGTGAAGCACTGCAGCTCCTGAAAAACAAGCGAGGGCTGCAGACCGAAAGTATGAGACAAGGGGCCAAGAAACCGCAAAAAGAAGGTGTCAGGCTAAAAGAGCTAATCCCAAAACATAGACAGGAGGAGGCACTCCAGCATAAAAGAGAGGTCCCTGTGAAAACACGACATACCTTTTTCTTCTTTTGGGAGTATGGATAGGTTTTTCACACCATACTTTCATTTCAGAAGTAATAATGGATTTGAAAATCCTTGTCCTAGTGATTTGAAGTTGCTTAAACAAAACAAAAACAAAAACCAGAAAACTCCATATTTAGTGTGTTAAATTTTCTTTGTCAAAACTTATGCAAAAGGTTTCTATGAACTTAGTACCTCAGTTAAATTTAAGTGAACAAAACTTAGCAGGTCAAACCGCATTGCTGAATTTGTCTTTTCTCCTATTTATCCAACTTACAAGAATATTGGTCTGATCTAGTATGGCAATTTCTGTGGTCCCTCTAGTCCAGTATTCTGTTTCTGACAGCAGGCAATATCAGATCTTTTGTAGGAAGGTGAAAGCAGACCCAGAATTGACAGTTATGGAATAACTTGCCCATACTGCATGTTTTTCCTATCCCCTGTAGGATAGTGATTTCCTTATGCTCTAAACCATGACTGATTATATCCCTAATTTATTTTAATAGCCTGCCTGTATGTTCTCATTATCAATATAAAATGTTTAATTCTTTTTTTAACTCTATTGTGACCACAACAATAACTTGTAGCAATGAGTTCCACAAGTCAAGAGAATAGTACTTTTCTTCCTTAATAGCTTCTTATGAGGGACTGTGTCAAAGGCTTTTTGGAAGTCCAGACATATTAAAACAGTACGTTGTTTTACCCACTGTTTAATTAACATTTAAAACAATTCCAGTAGATGAGAGGCACAGTTTACTTTTAGAGAAATTGTGCTGTTTGTTTCTACCATATTGTGTTTATCTAGTTTGAATTCTATCATGTTAGAATTCTATCTTTAATGGTTTTAACCAATTTTCCTTTTATTGAGTTAAGGTTCACTAGACTGCAATTCCCAAGATCAATCCAGCAGCTTTCTAAAATTAGGTACTTGCCATCCTCCAGTGCCCTTGTACAGTAGAATAACTTTAAAAAAAAAAAAAAAAAAGATTACCTATTGATATCAACAGTCCAGCCATTTCATTTTGAAGTTCCTTCAGAACCCTTGTGTGCAGCAATCTTTACTTATTGCTCTTTGCTTTATCAATTTGCTCCCTTTTTTGACACTTTAATCTGACAATACCTCAACTTCATTACTTGAAAAGAGTAGTCTGGAGGCAGTGCTCTCCCCACCAGTGATGAAGACTGATGAAAAAAATCATGTAGTTTCTCCACAGTGTTCTATCTTCCTTAATTGCTCCCTTTGCTCTCCGGTAGTCCAGCAAACCCACTGATTCTTTCAAAAGACTTCCTACTTCTGACATACTTAATTTCACTCTTTCCCTTCCCCCCACCCCCTTCGGCTATTTGCTTTTCATATTCTGTCTTAGCCATGTTAGTTTCCATCTTCCATTTCACCTGCCACAATTTATGGTCCTTCCTATTGGTTGAACTTCAGCTGGATTTCCATTGTCTGTTTGGCTCCAACTATGTTTTGAACCTTATTTAACCACAGTGTTCCTCCTCTTTCCCCTACTACTATTTTAGTTTAAGGGTATACCTCAACTTCTGTCAGAATTATGGGATTCTTAAGTAGCTGAGACTAAACATTTTAAGTTTAGTCACATCTGACTCTAAGGTTTTAACAACTGGCTTCTTGATTTTTTTTTTTTCAAAATTAATTTCCTAAAATGGAGTATTTCCAGTCTAGTTTGAAATATAATCCCGCCTGTGAGTATACTGAATATTATGGCCATTATTCTCTACTGCACATGCTCCACAAATACAAGGGAAGATAATGAAGACAAGCCATTTAGTAATGCTCACTGCATAACTTATTTTTCCACAGAAAACCCATTTCAGATAGTTTACGAATAGCAACATTCTTATTTAGCAATGTTGCATTTTCTGTTGCTTGATTTCTGATGATTTTCTCAGACAGAGAACCAGTCTTTTTTTCTTTCTTTCTTTTTTTTTTTTTTTTTTTTTAAAAGGCTAATACATAGGAATCGAATGGTTTTTGGTTTTGGTGGGTTTTTTTCAGAATTCCACAGGGGACCAGCTAATCTAATAGAGAACACAGATTACTTTCCTAACAATGCTTCCTTAATCAGTATTGTATTTAAGTATTTAAGTAAAATCATAGAATGATCGTAAGAAAAGTTTCAAGTACAATATATTCTCAAAGAAAGTTTAACACTTGTTTCTGTTACTAGTATCTAAAGGTGAGCAGAAAGCAAGTGGCAGTTCTGTTTATTTCAGCAATAGGTGGTGAAGGTCAAGTTATCAGGAACAAATAGGAAGGCACTGAACACCAACAACGCAAAATAAAAACTTTTAGCTACCCCTGAAGACTGGGACAACAGCTCTCACTCTACCTAAAATACTAGTATACCCTATAGTCACAACTAGCAAATCCCATTTTAACCAACATTTCACATAAATATTTCTTAATATATTACACAGTTTTTCAAAGTTTTGACAACCCGAAAAGATAATAAATTGATCAAGAAGAGTTTTGCAGGTGCTATGGCTTCACTTTTTTGCTGGGGTGTTTCAATGAAGTGTGCACCAGGTTTTTTGCAACAAGGTTATGTGCCAACTCGGAACTGAACTGAGGCCACTTCAGAACTGCCAAAGAACAATTAGGCTATGTTTACATTAAACACCTTACAGCATATCCTGTGTAGCCACTCTATGCCGACAGGAGAGAGCTTTCCCGTTGGCATAATTAAACCACCCCCAACGAGCGGCTGTAGCTCTGTCGACAGGAAAGCACTGTCCACACCGGTGCTTCTGTCAGTGCAACTTATGTTAGTCAAGGGGTGTTTTTTTTCACACCCCTGACCAACAAAAGTTTTACCCACAAAAGTGCTAGTGTAGACATCGCCTTACACTATTGATTCCTACCTACCAGTGCCAAATCTGAAGCAATGCTTTTAGAGGTAAAAGTTTCCGTATCCCATTAGCAATCTCTTGAAAATCCAGGCATCATTAAAACTATTTTAAAAGCTTTTAAGAGTCAGGGAATGCAACATTTTAGACAGCATATCACATTTTCTTAACTCCTTCACAAATTTACATGTGTATGTATTTTAATTTTATATTTGAATGACCAAAAGATTAGCCTTTGGTACAGCAGTGTATGTGAAACAATTAGTGGAGCCTGTCCTGCAAACCCAGGTTTAGAGTGATAATTAAATGCGATCAGCTGTAGTCACGCAAAAGCCACGTTGGAGGTTATTACTCTTACAGTAAAGTAGACTTCCCACGAATGACGAGAAATAACTTTCAAAAGAGGGGTGTTACCTAAGTCTAGAGTCAAATATACTGTTGTTGAACTGCTATGCAATATGCAAGCCTAGCCAGGGAGGGGCAACTAAGCAAATCATCTCCTATAAACTGAGCCATAGCAAAAATGAAAGCTACAGCCTTGTTCACAATTCACACAGCTTAGGCCATAGAGAACAGAAAGCTTTGTATTTATTCTTTCATACAGCTTTGAAGAGCCTAAAGTTGAGAGAGATTTAATTCAAAAGTATATATCCCTGAATGATTACCGCACCACTCACAAGGTATAATGAGGACACTTAAAAGGGGCAAAATTTTCCACACACACCTAAGTGACTTAGGACCCTAAGTCACAGTGAAAGCCAATGGACACTTTTACAAATTTTGCCCAAGAATCCATTTTGAGAGAACTCTGACACTTCTTAGATCTGTAGACACAGCAATATCTGAAAAAAGAAAAGGAGTACTTGTGGCACCTTAGAGACTAACCAATTTATTTGAGCATGAGCTTTTGCGAGCTACAGCTCACTTCATCAGATGCATACCGTGGAAACTGCAGCAGACTTTATATATACACAGAGAATATGAAACAATACCTCCTCCCACCCCACTGTCCTGCTGGTAATAGCTTATCTAAAGTGATCATCAGGTTAGGCCATTTAGTCTCTAAGGTGCCACAAGTACTCCTTTTCTTTTTGCGAATACAGACTAACACGGCTGTAACTCTGAAACCAGCAATATCTGACAGGTTACAGTGAGCCTTACCTATGTCTAAAATTAAGAAAAAATTTCAAATAGTAAAACTAAATGGAAAAGAAAATTAAGAAAAGTGACAGTATTTAGGCTAATACAGCGATATTTTCCCACATTTCAGAAAGGTTTCTGGCAGATCTCCCAGCTCTGCTAATCTGTTCACAAGATCTGTTCCTAAAACTTTGTCGAATAGTTAATGGGAGCTGGAGTAGGATGAGAAATGCGGGCGTGGGAGGCACAACAGCCAGTCAAGGGAGCTGTTGGAGGTGGTGGGCAATGTTGGTGTAAGGGTTCTAGTAGGATACATGCCGCAATCCTTTGTTTACATAGCTATTCTAACACACTAGTTCAAGGGTACATCAGGGTTAGAGAGTTAGTTCAGAGTGAGGAGGGAAGTAATAGAAAAATTTTGTTGCTAATGTTATAAATAAAACTTCTGTTTACTCTTGGATCTGAAACTAGGTTAGACTGTCAGAAAATTTTAGATTTTACTGTCCTAAGTCAACTACAAATGTGAGTCTTCAACAGCTTCCTTTACAATGCATTTTAAAATCTAATTGGGATATTGTGTGTATGTGATACAGTAGTTCTTTGTAAATAATCAAATGTCTTTAAATGAAATAATCTTATCAACATCTTCTGCTGCAACTTTTAACATCCAATTGGGGGACGCACACACAATTCATTTTTAGAGCTGATGCAATACTACTTCAAGGTACAAGGAGTTTAACCTGCACAATGTTGAAATCTTCACTTTGGCAAGAGTATACCCTCTAGATTTCTATCCCCAATTTAAAAATGGTATTGGTGCTGAAGTATTACATGTGACCAACTAGTTGTGAGTTTGCATATCATATGTTCTGTAGTAACTCAGCAGAAGGTCATATTATTATGGATCAGATAAAAAGCCTTAATTCCCATTTTTCCAATCGATTGTTTGACAGGCTCCAAGCCTTACCATCTGCTCTTACCTTTCAACCTGTCCCTTTTACACCATGGGGTAAATTGAGCTCACATAAATATGTTTTAATACAGCTAAATGTAAATGTATATATCTAGGAACAAACAATGTAGGCCATACTTGCAGGATAGGGGACTCTATCTTGGGAAACAGTGACTCTGAAAAAGATTTGGGGGTCATGGTGGATAATTAACTGAACATGAGCTCCCAATCTGATGCTGTGGCCAAAAGAGCTAATGTGATCCTAAGATTTATAAACAGTGGAATCTCAAGTAGGAGTAGAGAGGTTGTTTTACCTCTATGTTTGACACTGGTGTGACCACTCTTAGAATACTGTGTTCAGTTCTAGTGCTCACAATTCAAGGATGTTGATAAATTATAGATGGTTCAGAGAAGAGCCACAAGAATGATTAAAGGATTAGAAAACATGCCTCATAGTTGTCAGGGTTTCCTCCCCACTCTGAACTCTAGGGTACAGATGTGGGGACCCGCATGAGAGACTCCCGAAGCTTATTTCTACCAGCTTAGGTTAAAAACTCCCCACGGCACAAATTCTCCCTTGTACCTTGGATT
Source organism: Eretmochelys imbricata (assembly GCF_965152235.1). Lineage (NCBI taxonomy): Eukaryota > Metazoa > Chordata > Testudines > Cheloniidae > Eretmochelys > Eretmochelys imbricata. Next base: position 75,338,988 of record NC_135578.1, read on the forward strand.
AGGTAATGCTGCCACCACCAAGTGATTTAGAGAAACTCAGGGAAAGGACCACTTGGAGTTTCTACTTCCCCCTAATATCCCCCCCCCCCAAGCCCCCACACCGCCTTTCCTTGGGAGGCTTGAGAATAAACAAGATGAGCACAGAGCAACCTTGGGATTTTTAGGACACTAAAAAAAAAAACCAAAGAAAAGAAACAGAACTTTATTATAAAGAAAAAAGGTAAAAGAAACACCTCTGTAAAATCAGAATGGAAGATAATCTTACAGAGCAATCAGATTAAAAAAAAACAGAGGATTTCCCTCGGGGCCAAACTTTAAAGTTACAAAAAGAAAACCAGGAATACACCTTCCTCTCAGCACAGAGAAAATCACAAGCCAAAACAAAAATAAACTAATGCATTCCCTTGCTAGTACTTACTAATTCTAATGGAGTTGGATTGCTTGCTTCCTTGATCTGTGTCCGGCAAGCACACAGAACAGACATACCAAAACTTTCCCCCGCACCAGATTTGAAAGTATCTTGTCCCCTTATTGGTCCTTTTGGTCAGGTGCCAGCCAGATAACCTGAGCTTCTTAACCCTTTACAGGTAAAAGGATTTTGTGCCTCTGGCCAGGAGGGATTTTATAGTACTGTATACAGGAAGGTTGTTACCCTTCCCTTTATATTTTTGACAATAGTGATAGATTCAAAGAGCTCAATCTATTTAGCTTAACAAAGAAGGCTGACCATAAGTGTCTATAAGTATCTACATGGGGAACAAATATTTAATAAGCTCTTTGACCTAACAGAGAAAGGTAAAACATGATCAAATAGGTGGAAGTTGAAGCTAGACAAATCAGACTGGAAGTAAGATGTACTGGTGACAGTAATTAACTATTGGAACAATTTACCAAGGGTCATGAGAGATTCTCCATCACTGATAATTTTTAAATCACGACTGGGATGTTCTTCAAAATAATTCCTCAAGCATATATTTTAGAAGTTCTATGGCCTGCTATCCAGCAAGACAAACTAGATCAAAATATATTCCAAAGCCAGAAGGGACCATGAACCACTCATTTCCTGATTTCCTTGATTTCACCTAATTCCTTCTCTCTCCTTTATCCTTCATTGCACTGCTTCTGGCCTATTTTCCATCATGCTTTCTTTCCACTTGAATACAACTTTCATTTCTAATTACTATCCTATTTCCCTTCTCTTCTTTAGCTCCAAAATCCTGCAGCATGCTATTCGTTCTCATTGCCTTTACTTCCTCTTCCAATTCTCTTCTTGATCCACCCCCAAATTGGATTCCATCCTCCAATAACACTGACCTCAGTGAAATCAGTCAAGAACTCCAAGATACATCTAAGGGACGCTTCTCTATCCTCATCGTCTACATCTCCCTACTGCTTTAGATATGGAGCACCCTCTTTTCCTAACTTCCATGACCCTCTGCTTTATTGGTCCTCCCACTCTGTGAACCATTGCTTCAACAAATCCATTATTTGCACCAAATTCACTTATTTTCCCTGTATTTGTTGGTGTCCACACACATTAAGCTTCCACACTCTCTCCCCTTTACTCGCACCTAATTTTCTCCTACTGTTTAAACTACCACCTCTGTGTTGATGAATCTTAAAGTCTCTCTCTGCCTAGTCTCATCTCTACATGCCTCTCAGACATTGTCTTGGATATTCAGCTGCTTCTGACATCCGACCCAACCTCTCCAAAACAGAAGATTCATTTTTCTGCCTATTCCCTCTTTTTTGCCTCCCATTTCTTTCTCCATTATTATCTCCCATCCTGTCTGTCTCCTAGGCTCACAATCTTGGTGAAATCTACAACATCTCTCCTACTAAAGTCTGTAACCTGCTCCTGTCTGACCTCACTGTCTCACTTCTATGCTCTTAAGTCTGTCCAAAATTAAAAGTGATATTGCCACTGTTAATGAAGAGGGTTTAAGTACAAATCAACATTTAAATATATGTATGCATAAAAGGCACACACACAAACTTCTGCTTCCTTTCTTATGGTTACCATCTGACAAAAAGATATAAATTAGTATTGGGTATTTGCATTTTCAGTGTGGGCCTGTCCCATGCCTCGTTGCAATCAATAAGCAATCCAATAGTTATTCTGCATTTCAAATTTACTAAAGCTAAGAGCTGAGGTGCTTGGCTCCTTGCAGGAGACAGCCTGTAATGTGGTACTGGATAACTATTACTGAATTCCCCATAAAAACTGCACACTTTAAACTCTTTTTTATTAAAATGGCAATCTCCTGATGACGACAAACTTTCCATTTGCTTTTCGCAAAGGAATGCATTAGGCTAATTGAAGTTCTTCCTTGAATTAGTGACTTGTAAATATAAATCAATTCCTTTTCTACTAATTTTGGCACATTTGGACTTAAAGAATTTTAGAAGTTAAAGTACCCAAGTTCTTTGGAGTTTAACAATGGTTGGCAAATGTAGCTAGGAGCTAAAGTAAAAATCTTAAGAAGAAACTTGTTCCCCTCCAAAGTTTGCCTGAATTTCTCTTCCTGTCTAATTTTTAAGAGAGTATCTTTGAAACTGAAGATTCAAGCCTTTGCAGAATCATCTTCTAGCTTATTAACTCTGCCACTTATTTGTCAAGCTTTGTAGACACATGAAAGAAGCCTCTTAAGACATTTTAAGCAACTCATCTTTTTTTTATGTACTAAAGAGCAGACTGAATTTTAGCACTGCATGTGAACAGATAATTAATCAGCGGTCGATAAGCACATTGTGCAGACATATGGATAAGGTGAAAAGCAAGCAGGCAAGTGAGTTCAAGAATTTTACCCTGGGCGAATTCTTTGATGTGCATTTGGACAAAGGAATTGAAGAGGAAGATTCTACTCTTTGCTGTCATCTTGGACTTCACCATTATGTCAGGAGATCTGTCTTACCTGCACTGAACTCCATGCTTTGTTTGAATTCACAAAAATTAAAAGATCGCTTATTTACCAATTTTCCTTCAATTAAAAAAAAAAAAACATGCAACAACAGTATAGCTGTGTCTATTTTTGTGGAAACATATAGACAGGGCTCCTAACTGGGACACTTTTGTAGTACTTGGAAGGTATAAGTTACTTTTTAAGTATAAATTAATTAGAACAAAATCTTAAATATTGCTATCATTCATTATATAATAAAAGAAAAACCGTGGTATATTAAAACAGACACCTTCTCTCTCACTTTTCTTCTCTTTATAATACACTAACCTGGTGCAGTAATCTTTTTAGTTTTAGTAACTGAGTTTTTACAGCTGTGCAATCTTGAACCATATGCCGAAGGGTCATTTCATCAAGCATCACTGTGTTCTCCCTTAAGCCCACCAACTGTCTAGGCGTCTGGTAGATGTTTGGTGCTCCATAGCCTTCAAAATGACCAACAGAAGGCTCTAAGTGGCTGGAGCCCCTGCAAGAAATATTTTAGATACAATCAAGAGCAGTCTTAATCTAGAGCTAAAATCTGTGAGCTCTGTTTTTTAATGAGAGAGCATTTTAGTATTGTGTGTGTGTGTATTATTATTAATGCTGTAAGCAATTTTTAAAATTGCAGAGTACTAAAGGGCATCAGCTATATTCATTTAGATTGCAGAGTAGAGAAAAACATTCACAAAACAAAGCTGCCTTGCAAAAAATGCCAGACTATTTACTTCTTAATAAAATAGAAACACTTTCCCATGTCACATGACAGCTACTGGAACAATGAAACCAGCAAAGCATTTTCCCTTGAGCACATATGCAGAAATTGACTGTTCATTTATAATATTGTTTAACACAGAGAAACTAGTCCCACCCTAGGGCAAAATATTTGCATCTAAACTACAACCCCCGGCAAAGATCTGAGTTTAAAGAAGGGAATATTAGAGCAGTACCAGTATAAGTGTCATCTTCTCTCAAAACAATCTAATCATAGGCACACCACTTCTCTGAAAATGCTATAACCTGTCCTTTAACAGAAGAAGCCACACATCATAATACATTAATTTCTAATAACTCCATCAGAAGAGGTGCAACACAGTCCTTACCTGCTCAGGTCATTTTTACCATGTGGAAAGTGGCCTACATGGCCAAAGTGACAGTGGTCTTGTGTACTCCAACGCTGCGGTGTCCTCTTCCAGAATCCATCCTGCTGCTGTCGTGTATTTCTGTCTTGTCTATCATAACGATTCATATTTTCACACTCCACTACACAGATGTTTAAAAAAGTTATATACATAACATATTCTAAAGGAATTCACTACCCACAAAAATACAAGTACTGTACATGTTAATCAGATATTACTAATAGGTGCACAAGTACAGTCTGAAACATGAATTCTTCAAACTGCTCATAAAAGCGAGCTAAGCTGAACACTAAACATCAGAATGGTCACAGGAGACCACCTGTACTGGCCGCACTTTTTATCTCCACAGTCCCTATTGCAATAACTTCAGAAGTTATATTGTTTAAATAAAAATAAAAAGTGATCAGAACCTGCAGCAGAATCTACAAAATGTAAAACTTAAGATTTAAAAACGTTTTTAGAAGACCGATTTGATATTAGAAAACATTTTGTCTCTTTTTACTATCAGTATCATTAGCCTTTTAAGACTTAGGAACAATACACACAATATAGGAAGACAATATTTTAGAAAAAGAGGCCAACACAATGTTCTGAAATGAAGAACAATTTTTCATTTTAAAAAATATCCCAAACTGGCTGAAGCCTAATTTTTTTAGCTTTAGAAAGAATCCCGAAGATTTTTAAAAATCTTTTAAAAACATTAAACGTCTTCAGATTTAAACAGCTTTTGTCCACAAACAGTTTGAGAAGACTGAATTTGGCAACAGCTTGTAAACCACTAGAAACAAAGCCAAAACTCAACTACAATCCCTGCAGTCAGACGCAGCAAAAAAGTTAATGTTATGAACTACTGTTCTGCTGCTATACTTCCTTGTCACTTACCCAAAGAGTTTTTCCTCACATTGTCAGCCTGTCTCTAGAAGAGGAACTTTACACAACAGAACATTGTGTTACTCAGCTGCCTACTCAGACATAGTTGTACGTAAGACATTGATAAACAGGCCTTCCTTCCTGCTTCGTTCCCAGCCTGCATTTTGTTGGGAAGCAAGCCCAGTTTTACCCTGTGATTTAAAACTACCATCCTCACTCACTGCCTACACATACTTGTTGAGCTAGAACTGTTTCTATATATAGCATCTGAGCACCATCCCAGACTCCAGAATGGAACAGGCGAAGTTTCAGTATGCCTATGAAGTATTCTGAGGGTGTTGGTATCAGTTAAATTATGCATAATCCTAAACTGACTGTAGGCAGGAAAGTGCATTTAAGGCACAAAGTAATCCTAAATTAAGATATTGTTGTAATAATTCATCGTATATATGCTCAATTTTATCAGCTACTTTTATAATCAAAATAATCAAGATATGAGGGGAAAAAAATCTTTTGAAAAGTGAACTGTTACATAAAACAAACTATAGTAAACAATTACTTTAAAAAGCTGCCTCCTCTAGCTCATTACATAGGAGTACATTACAAAGTATAAACAAATACATTTATAAGTAATTTCATTATGATTCAGCTTTGCAAACAAAATTGTGCAGACAGTGCATAATGTCTGAGGAAAATGTGGATTGAGGACCACATTGCTGTTCTGCAGATATCCGTAACTGGGACATGCACCATAAATGCTGCTGAGATTGACTGAGCTCTGGCTGAGTGCGCCATGAGTCGGTCAGAAAATGTCGCTGTGTAACAGAGTGTAATACAGTCTGTGATCCATTTCGAGAGCCTTTGGGTGGTGACTGGATGGTCCCTCAAATATTCTGCGTACGAGACAAAGAACTTGGATGAAATTCAAAAGGACTTTGTCCTATCCAAGTAAAAAGCTCAATGGACATATAGGGTGTGGAGTCTTCACTTATCTTCACTTATGAATCTGGTTCTGGCTGGTATGCATACAGGAGCACTTTGCTCCAAGGAAATAGGAAGGTGTCTGATATTCATCCCAGGCTGTGATCCGGCCTAGAGCACAAACAGGAACACTGCCTATTCTGACGAGTCACAAATTAATCCATGGACAGAAAGCCGCTATGTGAAACAACCAGGCTAAAATGTTCATGCTGAGGGACCATTCATGGTCCAAATGAATGGTCTGCTAAGGCAATCTGCCATGGTGTTTTGAACCCCGAGCAGGTGATACGCTTTGAGGGACCAAGTTCCAAAGCTTGACTAACTTTTTGCAGTCTGATCTGACTCTTCCTTGTTTGTTCACATAAAAACTGCAGCAGTTATTGGTAAGCCCATGGACAGTCTTGCCTTGAATGTGAGGGAGGAAGTGCTAGAACACCCAGAAAGCTGCAGATAATCCTAGGACATCTATGTGCAATCTGGCCTCTTGTGTAGTCCACAAACTTTGAGCTCAAAGGTTGCTGAGATGCACTCGCCACCCCACAGCTCAAGCAACTGTTACCAGAATCATGGGAGGGGAGGGAAGAAAGAAAGGGACTTCCCTGCACAAGTTGTCTTGGTTCATCCACCAGGTCAGAGACAACAACACCCTGTCCGGGATTTGCACTGGCTTATCTAGGTGATGAATTTGAGGGCAATAGAGTGACAAAAGAGGGCAAAAGAGCCTTGCTTGTAAGAGGTGCAACCTACCATGATGAATGACATGTTCATACTATCATATGCCTTAAGAGCCTCAGACAGTTTCTCACAGTGGTTTGAGGGTGATCCTTCAGCTCCCCCTCGGGACACAGACTCAGCGGTGAGGCTGCACCCAATCCTGACACAGCGCAAGGACCAGGCCTTCCCCAGAAAACACTCCAGAGCCCTGCCTTTCCGTGCCAGGTGCACCAGATGTGGGCAGGCAGGCACAGAAACGCAGGATCCAAGTGTGGAGGGGCTTAGTATGGGGAAATCCAGGTATGGGTTGAGAGGGTTCTGTGTGGGGCAATCTTGGTGCGGGCGGCTCAGTGAAAGATCCGGGTGTGGGGGAGATCTGGATGCACAGCGGCTTGTTAAGGGATTCTAGGTACACCGATAATGGGACTTTGCAGGAGGGTCCAGGTGAAGGTGGTTGGTGCTCAGCAGGGGGGCTCTGAGCATGGGGGGGTGGAATAGAGCTCAGCATTGGGTCTGGGGGGCTCAGTGGAGGGGTCCAGATGCTGTGGGAGTGGGGTTCAGTGCGGTTGGGACCCAGGTGCAGCTGGTTGGGGGTCAGTAAGGTGGGGTGTGGGTGGCTCGTTGGGGTGGTCCAGGTGCAGGGAGAGTGGGGCTCATCAGGAGGGTTCTGGCCATGGTGAGGGGCTGAGGTTTGGCGGAAGGGTCTGGGTATGAGGGGGTCTGGATGCATGGGGGTTGGGCAGATGGGGGAGCAGCTCCCTGTACAGGGATCCCTCCCACTGCAGCTGAGGAGTGATGGGTACAGGAAGCACTGCGGGGGGCGGGGGGGGGGAAAAGAGTTTGCGGAGCTTCCTACATCCAGGGGAGAAATCTGGGGGTGGGTCTGACCCAGCCCCAGATGCTGTGCAGGGGAAGAGGACGTCCCGTCCTCCCCACCCCAGCCAGAACTATCAGCTGAGCCCGGTGCAGGGCAGGAGCCCCAGCCATGGCTTCCCCAGTCCTGCTCCCACCCCACAGTGATTTACCTGTCTGCTGGCTGCCATGGGCACCCGAAACATACTGCTGGGGAGGATCACATGACCACTTTTGTGTCTTCCCTTTGCTTCCCCGTCAGAAAGTCATTTTTCTGCAGGGAAACAAAGAAATCTGCGAGGGACATAAATTCTGTGCACGTGTACTGGCACAGAATTCCCCCAGGAGTAATCTGTATGAGCCCGTATTGGGAAGCAGCAACCAAAAGGGTCCGCTCTACCATTTGTTACAGACTGACCTAGCACTTGAAGAACACACTTTTCCTCTCTTAATAAAAATTCAGCTTTATTTTTTTTTCTTTTGAGCAATTCTAGCACAAAAATCTGGGGTTACAAGTTGAAATTTGGCAGGGCAATAATTCTCACTGATAAGCATCTTTCATTTTAGTGTTCTTTGAAAACTGGATTTGATGGTTATCAGGCGATGAAAATTGCTCTTTGTGCAGTCACAGTAATTTTTTTTAAAAGTGATCTGCCAGCTCCATGCATTTGTGGTTAACTTAGCTGTGCAGTGAATATACATATCCCCAGCAAACACTGATATGTACATTCAGAAAAAACTTTTCACCTCAAGCATAACGTTTTTAGCTGCAATAAGGTATGCACTCAATGAGGCAGAAGCTTCTCCTTCACTGAGTTGAGGAGCACAGTCAATGAGGCAGAGATCTGCAGAAGTCCTTGTCTTACTGAATGTTTACTTTCACATGACAGGGCATTGCAGTCATGTCTAGCCAAAATTTCTATTTATTTATTTTTAAAATTATGTTAAGTGGTACTGGCCATCCCAGTTAAAGCTGAATTGTGGGATAGGGCTGGGAGGGCAAGATACACCCCTTCATAGTGCCCTGGCATCTGCTGTCCATTGTCAGCTCTCTGTTATTAAAAGGGCTGGTTTTGGTCAATTCCAGTACCCCAAGGACTTCATCTAGACTAGGATTTAAGGGTGCGAGGTTACATCACCTTCTCTAACTCAATCAATACATTTTAAAACTCTAATCAAGACAAACTGTACATTAGAACATACTAAGCTGGTCAAGTTAAAGATGACTATCTAATGAGATCTTTAAAAGCTTTGTTTATATAAAGCAATTACAGGTAGCAATCAGCCATAAAGAGCAGTGCTGGGTGGAAGAATGCTTTATCTTTCTCTGCTTCTGCATATATTTCTCTTACCCCTGTAAGCAGCTGGCTGCACAGGCAATGTCAAGTTTAAAGGTGTGTGTTATATGGCCTGTTGGTCCAGGTTTCTTTGCATTGTGTCAGATTGCCTGAGTACCATCTGGACTTTAACACCATTGCACAGATCATGTTGTGCAGGCAAAACGTCTTAATATATACACATGTGCCTGGATATCACATTTTACTTTTTCATTTGTTTCTTCAATAGGATCAGAAATTTGGGAAGTTTGTCCAGCCAGAAGGAGTTGGAATGCAGATGGAATAATATGGAGGAGAGTGGAGAAGGATGGCTGGGTCTCCTGACCTAACAAAAGTTAGAAAAGGAAGTAAAACTCATTCCTGAAAACTAGAAAGCAGCCCAGTTTCTCTGCAGAAAGGAACTAGAACTGCATTATCTTCACCACCATCCCCCCACCACCGCTGGCAGCATAGGGGCTACCATCTTTCCTAAGGGAAGTTTGGCTTCACTCCCAATAAGAACTATAGAAGGTCATGGCCATTTCAAAAAGATGGCATCTTAACTTAGGATTTCTGTGACCTAAGTCTCATTCAAAACAGAATATAGAAATTATGTTTAATATGGCAGTTCTTTGTGGAATTCTCTGCAGAGAAATGTTATTTGTCAGCTGAAGGAGAATCTTTTAATTGTAAAGAAAAATGGCAAAAACTGATCACTGATCCTAAAATGTTTCCTCAAATGTAGCCAACACATGAGACTCCAGTGAGTTTAAAAAAAACTGAATGGAAAGTTTGAATTCACTGTTATTCTGTTAAGAAAATTACGACAAAAAATGGTCTGCAACCAGACTCTAATTTTCTCAAAGGAGCAATTTTTTTTTAAAATGTAACTCAAAATAACTTATTTGTTTGTAAATCCCAACAAAATTCATTCTGTAAGTGCAATAATTTTGGGGAAGATATAATTATTTATACATAGCAAAGTAGTTAAAGCCCTGCTTCAAGTACAAAACTCTTCTCAACCGTAACTGGAAGAATGACTGACACTTCCACCACACTAGGATAAGGTGAGTGAGGTAATATCTTTTATTGGACCAGCTTCTGTTCTGCAAATTTCCATAACAGATCCATAACACTGGGTTGAGTTGTGCATCTGGAGTATTAGGTTAGGTTGTTAGACCACATTCAACCAAGGCTTAAGTACTTCACTAACCATTGTCACAAGGTGTGTCCTCAGGTAGGTCCACATCAAGCATGAGATCATCATCTTCGAGATCACATGAATCAAGGTTATTCAGGATATCCTACAAGAAAAAGATGAATGTGGGAAAAGAACAGCGTGCATAAACAATGTTCTCACTTACATGATGGTTACCTTATTGCCTTGCCATAAAGTGGCATATTTTTATTTTACAATATAGTTACACTGCGTTTATGTTCAAGACAACACGTTTCCTCTTTCTCCAGTTGCATGATCAGTCAACACTACCCAGTGCAATTGCTTTACAGTAAGGCTACTAATTATCGCATCTCTGGAAGCCTGATACAGTAACAATGCCTCCGTAAACAGTTAAAATCTAACCAACGCATATTTTCTACTTGGTGTCTTGAGGTTTCTCTGAAGGTGTGTCTGTTCATTGGCTTAGTACTTTTCAATATGATTTCTCCAGTTAGAATTTTTTAAACCTTTGCGCAACTCATTTGCTCACTTTAATGAGCTGATATTAACTAGAAAATCCTCATTTGTAAAGAGTTAGCTTCCTGAATTTTTATTAATAAAGTTAAACAGTACAAATGTTGCCACTTTTCCCATATTGATCAAAAGAATGAAAAGTCTTGTATGACATCATAACAATATTCAATACAAAAAAGTGGGTAAAAATAATCAGTCAAAACAAAAATAGCACAACCTTACTTCAAGTATCAGATTTGTCTGTTCCAGCCACAGTAAAGTACAAGTGACAAAGGAACTGCTCTAAATTATAAACTACTCAAGTAAAAACTTTCAGTAAAACTATAATTTTGCAGGAAGTAGCACCAGGGGTGACTCAAAACTCCTTTGCCACTGCCAAAACAGGAAGTTAATTAGCAGCTAGAACTTAAGTGAGTGATGGACCTGCACATGGCAAGCAGTCCTACTTTTCCCCTTCCATAACCCACAATCCGTAACAAGATTACAGAAAGATCAATAATTAACACCCAAATAGGACATTCTGATGCAAATATTAAACTATGAAACCAATACTAACATAGAGATTTACATTTACAGGATGAAAATGCAACAACAGTACCCAGAGTAACAAATACCCTAAACCAGTGGTGAGCAACCTGCGGACTGTTTACATTTGCACGGCTGCCCGCAGCTGCCAGTGGCCGCAGTTCACCGTTCCCGGCCAATGGGAGCTGCAGGGGGCGTGCAAATGTAAACAGACTGGCAGCCCGCCATAGACTTGCCCTGACAGGCCACAGGCCCACCACTGCCCTAAACCAAACATCCAAACAGTGAACCAGTGGCAGTACCTTGCCTTGAATGAGAAGGTGGGAAAGTTGTAAAAAAAGCTTCAAAAGTGCAGAGCATGGACAAGAGGCAGGACTCCTGCCCTGTGTCTGCTACACTTCTCAAGGGGCCACGTGGCCAGTCAAGGCCTAGTCACTAAGGCATCTTATCAAGGGGCAGCAGTCAGTGACATCACTGCCACTGTACTAGCCCTTCCCTGAGGCAGATTCCAGTCCCTCTGAACCAGCCAGTCAATCATGTTGATCTGCTACAGCGAGCAATGCTGGACTTTAAACCTTGAGCTGAATTGCGGACTACTGCTTCAAGTGATATTTTGTGTGGTGACCACTTTCTTTTATTTTAAACCTAAAAGGTGAACAGAAGTTCTATTTTATTGATTGTTATTTGATCTAATTACTTTAAGGACTATGATATATGGGAATGACATGGTAAAAACCTTTACCGTTTGATGGATTTGGCTTTTAGATCTTCTCCTGTGCCAACCCCAACATTTTACATTAGTTTGTTATGCTTTTAATCTATGCTTTTCTCTTTAGAACAGAGTGGCAGGGTGTGGCATCTTTAAATCCAAGTGGCAGGGTGTGGCAAATTTAAATCCCTGTGTTCTATTCTGTTGCTCAAGGCACCTACTAACCTTTAGCAAAAAACAAGATGTGGATTTTTAAAGAGAAGGGAAGCTGATATGAATAAATTTATTGTTGTTAATCCAGGTGTAGTCTGGAATACCAATAAGTGAACACCTACATTCCTTTAATATGTCTGTCAATCAGAAGCTGAAAGTCTCAAATTTTCACTGAGAATTTAAGGTTTCCCAAAGGTTTTTCTGACCAACAAAACCTAAAACAAACAGTTATTGGCACCCATACACAGTTGTTTCCTGTCTTTCCACAAGAGGATCTCTATCTTAAGAAGTGGGACAAACTGATTTAAAAAAGGTTTTCCAAAACTAATTTTCCATTACTGTGTTTCTGCATATGCTTGAAGAATCTTAGTGCCCAAGAGCACCATTTTGAAGTGCGATTCCTGATTCTTCTGAATATCTCCAAGATATTTTCTTTATTGAATGGTTTTCCTTCCTGGAATCTTGGCATAAAACTTTGCCAACAGCACACATTGTCAATACAGTCCATATGAGCACCTTTAAGTAGTTCTGCAAATTAGGCTTTTTGTTTGTGATGCAGATCCAATTTGCTGCTGAATACATATTTTATGCAGCTCCGTCATCAATGTTTTTTATCCATTGCAACATGAGTGTGAATGCACATGTACATTTTCAGAAAAATATATTAATTACACTTCTAGATTTACTGCTTTTCTATGGTAGACTTTAACAAGCACAAGACTACTTATACTACAGTAAGGGATACTGAATAGCCATATATAAGGTTAAATACCTCCTGAAGGTAATTGGAAACACAAACATCTTTGACATTCTAGATCAATGTCCTACAACACATGTATTAATATGCTGTGTTTCTGAATGACTGGGTGTAAGCTATGAAACCTACATGAAGCACATCAGTGTTACTATGTATCTGAATTTTTAATTGGCTGTCAGTAAGGTTTTAACATCTTGAGTAGCCACACCTATTTACAGGTATTAAGAGATGTTTATCGGACTTCCAGCAGGTTGTTTGGAAAACCTTATTGTAATAACTTCATGCCAGAGACTTAAAATTATACAATTATTAGACAGATTTGAACTATGACTACTTTCATTATTCCCCCCCCTTAGTCTCCTGACAATCAGTTTCGTGTTCATGAAAGTAAAGGGCTATTATCATTGGCTTGAGACAACTAGGAGATCAATATAGGCATCCCAACATAGATCTTGAGTATAGGTCACTACTGATTGCAAAACATGTAGTATATTATTCTCATTAGCACGTATTTTTACTCTCTTCTTAAAAACACCAAGCGTACTGGATAAAAGCAAGAATGAGCCCTTTTTGTAAAAGTAAATTACATGGCAGTCATGAGTTGCAACTTGCCCAGAATTTAGCAACCTTAGCAACTTATCCAATGCATACATTATAGCAAAACCCAGCTAGAGACTCTTTCTGGTAGGACCAGAAGCAGCCAAAGCAGAGACTGCCAACTAGTGCCAAAATATTCCAGAAATCTACTTACAATTCACAAAAGCATCCAAAAACCCATGATCATTATTTTATAACATGACACTAGTGTTCACCAATATATACGGGCTAGCATATATATTATATTTCTGTCTCTCTCACTCTCACACATACACACACACACACACACACACACAGCCTAAATTGACCTGTACCTTTACTATAAACCTTTTCACTTATGCTAAGTATCCCATAACTCCTTGCATTAGCTGAAGTAAGCTTTGGCTTAAGAAGATAGTATATCTGTCAGGACCAGGACATATGATTATTTTACCAGAGCAACAGGCAGGGAGTTTCTCACAGAACACCTGAATGCTAGTATCCAAACCAAAAATAAGGAAAGGAACAGAACAAGTTAAGGAATCGGGACAAATGGATGGGTTGGATATTAGTAACATGTAACTTAGAAAATCATCCTACAAATACTACCAGCTGAAATGTGTAACTTTGGGAGCATACCTTCTGCATAAGGTAAATGTAACAATAGTGCATGAGACAGCCTCCCAGAGACTGGTATCATATAGAAGCTTTTTCCTGTACTATATTATTGGTGACTTACAGCAATAAACCTGACTGATATTGGCCGTTTGGTCTCTTGAACTAAACTGTGGTCAAGCAACTCACTACACAATTTATCAACACCAGTAATGCAAGTAAATAATCAATAATTTTAAGGATACCATTTAAGGATTAGCCGTAAACACAATTTATCAACCTTCCCTGAAACCTGCAAGTTTTTAAATTTAATTTTAAGTTTTTGTCCTGTAAGCACGAGAAAGCTGGTCTGGAAGTCACTGAAATCTTCTTGCACTACAGCAGTGGTTATCTACCTTTTCCATGCCACAAACTCACTTTAGGGAAAAAAAAAAATTCTGAGATTCCCCTCCCCATCTAGCCATAAAGAAAGGAAACATGGTCACAAACACCAAACTGAGAATCCATGCTCTCTATGAATGAGAGTCACATCTCCTAGCCGTCATGCATTCATGAAATGCTTTCTACTGTTCCGTGTTACTACTATTGACATAATTTCCTACATGCTTTCTATTCTAATATGCCAACCATCATGGTATCTAGCGCTGTACTTCTGCCAAAAAATCTCTAAACAGATGGCACTGAGATGTGAAAAGTGACAATTTGAATCCCAATTGACTTCATGTTGATTCAACAACATTGGACACCTTTTTCTTTCTTAAAGCATGATATGTTTTTGGTGACAAAGAAATTGAGCCTGCATTAAATTCAGCAAAGGTCTGGTTATCAGATAAAGTGTGCATGGACTATTCACATCAGTATGATCATAGCATACACAATTCAGCAAACTGAATACTATTTTGCTACACCATCTTAGTTGTAGGATATTACATACTGTGGTGCAATACACTCTAGATGAGATAAAACATACCTTGGCAGGACAATATCTGATTTAAAATTCTTGGTGTCTTAATTCTTAAGAAGGTATACCACTATTAGAAATCTTGCTCTTCAGAATTTACTGCTAGCCAGTATCTAGCTAGTCATGGTTTTATTTTTGTACATCAACTTACTGGAAGTTGAACTTTGAATTGGATTTTACATAAATGACACCCCAAACAAAATACTACTATTGCATCATAATGCAATTACTACATCTGCTTTTATTATGAGTTTTCTGAAAATTCCTTCTGAAATGAAACTAAGCTGCTGCTTCCCTGCTTAATGATACCAATGTACAGTATACTGAATAGGCTCTAGTATAAATTTAACAGTTGAACCTTTACATAAGGCTTGGCCATCAACTTTTCCACTTCTCAATTTCATTTACTTTATGCTACTTCCATTGGAAACTATTCAATACTGTGGCCAAGATTTTAAAATTTGTTTTTTCAATTTGTTGGGTACAAACCGTAAAGGACATGGAGCTATTCTGTAATAATTTACTAAAATTGTATAGGACATGGTTATTAGGATATTTACTGCAGGACTATATGGAGTTAATTTAACAGAGCTTTAGGGAAACAAGCAGGAAGGCAAAACAAAGGCTCCAGATAAAACACGTCCAGGTAAACACTTGGGGAAAACGGGAAAGCAGGGGTGTTGCTAAAAGACAATGCCTTAGCTAATAACCGCTAAGATCTACTTTCTTGGCTCCAGCCAGATACAAAGCTCATTTTACCATAGCTGAACAGATCAAAAGGACTATAAAAACCAATTTAAAAGACAGTTTCTGTGGAGAAGCAGCATTGGTTTGGGAGCTGTTTGCAGCGGAACAAACTGACACCCGCTTCCGGGTCTGAAGAAGCTAACCTTCCTAGGTGTCCAGGGGGATGGTAAGCCTTTTGCTCATGTTCTATTTGGTTCTTACCCTTAAGATTAAAACAATATTTTAGTTTAAGGCAGCTGTCTGATCGCTTTATTTACCACTGGTCACTACCCAAACACAGCTGGACCTGCTGGGGAAGGCACAGTTGATCAACAATGCACTGTAGCCCAGCACCAGTTTAAGAGGGGTAGAACTGAATGATTCTGCCCCAGGAGAGCACAAGGCATGAGGCCTAACACCAGTGAGGGTGCACTTAGAGAGACTAGAGAAGAGGCCAGAGGTGCAGCTAGCCCGGTAACCATGAAACTACTCATTTTTGAGCATCAGGCCACCTATATAGGTCTAATATGGACTTAGAAACCTAACGTTAAGCATTCATTTTTGAAAATCTTAGCTTGCATGTATTAGAACTTGGACAAGCTTTAGTGCTAAGAAATAGCAGCAATGCATTTTTTCAGCATAAGTGACCATAGTTGACAAAGAGAGATTGTCTTCAAGTAGTCAGGGACTTATGATGAATGCGGTGATTCAAAATTCAGAGTTTTAATGGAGGAGGCGGTGGCGGCTGCAGCAGTGATGGAATTTTTTTGGTTTGTTTTCAGTGAGGCTTCTAACGTTGGAATGTTGTGAAAATTTATTTGCTTTTGTTCATTATCTGCTAATGCTTTCAACATGGCATATATGTGAAGAAGCAGTTTAATAAACCCATTCTTTTTATTTATTTGAAGAGAGGAAACTTTCCCCCCTCAAATGTAAAAAACCAAAACATTCAAAGAATTTCCTTTAAGTAGCAGTATTCATCCCATGCTATATGTAACAGCTTCTAGCAGTATAGCAAGTAGCACTCGATTATTTCTAAAATGGCTTCACTTTTAAAAACCTTATTGATCAACTAGAGAAGAGAGAGGTCAGACCAAATATTTTGACTGTCTTCTTCAGACAAAAAAGCACATATCTAATTACTTTTCATATACACCTCACCAATTTTATTAAATATCCTGCAGGTTAGTCTTCAGAAAAGAAACCATTTTTGAAGAAATTATATTCACGCTGTATGTGAGAATGCTAGATTTTTCATATAGAAAATTGCCTTATGATAGCCTCTATTTATTGAGCACAGTTGAGGATAGCCAGATAACTTTTTGGAAGTCATCACACTAACTGGGATATTTAGCTTCAGACTTGGCATCGTATTTATGGAAATTTCAGCTGTAAATCCTGATTTGCATATCCATACAGGTCTTTAACAATGCAGAGGCTTTGAGTGTCAACTAGTAATGAAAACTATAAAACCAACACATAATCCAATAGAATTTTAAAGGTCAAGGTTGTGAGACAATGCTTTGTAGTAGCTTGTCTTCCTCTCAAACTGAAGAAAACCCTAGGCAGGGCCTTTCTTCTTTTCTAAAGATCCTGTTTTGTTGATTGCCTAATTTCTTTGTGATCTCTTACAACTAAAACCTTTCTGCTCTCATTTCTTGATATATGTGCTAATCTTTTTTCAAAATCAAGATTAATTGATCAAAATGTAAGCAATATCACTTAAAAGAAACAATCCTGTTGCATTTGGGCATCTAAACCATTTGCTAACTTCCCTTCTTCCCTGAAGAAGGCACAATAGTATGGGGGACCAGAACATTTATCACTTCACCTCCACCAATGACAGTACCATAAGTTTAGGGAGGCAACCAAGAGTGTAGTGTAAACTGAAAAAAAAAAAATCTTCAGTGTTTGAAAATTCCTAACACTAAAAAGAACTAGAATATTTAACAATTCTTTATTGAAATGGCAGTAATCCCTCCACGGTTCAAGGTGAATGAGCTTCCACTTGAATACCCTATATTAGCACCCCTATTCACCATGGCTTGGGAAAACTCATTTGGGCTGAAAAATGCTTGATTTCTTCTGAAGCCAAAGGAAAATGTTTCTATGACATTTGAAGGCAATTCAAATTATGTTTGGATTACTGATCATTAAAAAGTTACTCTGCTTTGTTGTTGATATATGTCTAACATTTCTCTCCTGCTTGCTCTAAAAGGTAATCCTTTGATTCTTCCATAAGATGCAATCTTTTAGAACACTTCACACCTCAATTATACTCTAAGACTCTAAGAAAGACTGTTATTAAGAAAAGTTATTGATGATTTTTGCTGTTGGAGTTAGTGGGTTGAATATTGCTTCGAACTGTATTAATAATTTTGTACTTTTGACTTCCAGTGGAAGCAGGATTGAATACTATATGCATGAGTGGGCATATCTTCCTCTTTTGACGGGTTAAAAGAAAAGGAGGACTTGTGGCACCTTAGAGACCAACAAATTTATTTGAGCATAAGCTTTCGTGAGCTA
This sequence comes from Eretmochelys imbricata, assembly GCF_965152235.1. NCBI lineage: Eukaryota > Metazoa > Chordata > Testudines > Cheloniidae > Eretmochelys > Eretmochelys imbricata. Next base: position 75,357,103 of record NC_135578.1, read on the forward strand.
CAGCTCACTTCATCGGATGTATGATGGGTTGTAATTTCACAGGAATACAAGGATAAGGGTCCTTTTCTATAGCTTATAGCTAATGGAAATCTTCCTTTAGTGCGCAAATGGAAGATGTCCGGATTTTGGAGCTTTAGGGCATGGGTTCTAGAAGTGAATTGACACAGATGCAACAGAAAGATGACCAATATTTATGTCCAACACTTGGCTCTATGTTGTCTCATCAGTATTTTCCTGCTATGTATACTATAAAAAAATCACGTATCGTGTAAAGTCATGAGATACCAGTAAATCAGGTCTTTAATAAGAACTACTCATATTGTATTGCTGGGATGTTTGGAAGTGTGTGATATGTACACTTCCCTGTGGACAAAAAAATAGCCAAAGATTTTCAAAAGAGCATGTTTGTTGAAAAGTCAGACATACTTTTAAAAAGTATATCAGCAACAATTATTCATGCTTATTTATGAAAATTTGACTTGCAATGAGGAGAGCAAACTTTAAGCTGTTTTTCTGTTTTAAAAAAAAAACAGAAAATGTACCCTTAAATTGTAAAACAGTTTTGCATCCCCTATACTATGACAATGTTGAATGGAGACAAAATAATGTACCGTATACTAGCAAGGGAAGTTTGTGCATCCTGTGGGCTTGCAGTCAGACCACTGCGAAATTTAGAGCAGTCTGACTCAATTCTTTACTGCCTTGTCAGATGCAATTTTAAATCAGTACTTCCTCTGTAAACAGCTCAGCCTGCCAGAACTACACAAAGAGTGTGTGTCCCATGCGCCTGGCCTAGGCGCAGCAGCAAAATGAGACACGTGCATGGAATTAAGCAGCAGGTAGCAACTTTTATTAAACTTTAGCACAGGGGAGGGGCACTACCTGCCCCTCACGCACACTCTCCTATACCAAATATTTAATTGGTTCCAGCATGACAGTTACAGGGTTCCTTACAATATAATCCATAACCTGGAGTAGGCTCTCCTCAGCCTACCTTCCACCCCCGCCCCCAAGGACTCTCTGAGTCTTAACACCCTCCCTCTGCTAGGGGCACACAGGGTGCAGAAGGGTGGGGACGTTGGCCTGCAAGGGCCATACGGTCGGACCTTGGCCTGGAAATGCTGCAAGGTCTCACTCTACCTATGAGCCCAAGGTTCAGGTTCTGAGAATCGTTCAATTTTATCTTTTTACCCAAACTGGAAACTGATTGCAAGTTGTGACGAAACAACAACTCATGCCAAGTACCTCAGTTCGGAACTAAGTGCATCCCTACTTAATTCATTGTGGCTTGGCCCATGGGTGAAAAAATTCCTTCCTGTTGCCCAAAACAGGTGATCAGCTAGACCTGCAGCATTTGTCAGGCCAGATTTCCATTCCTAGTTCAGGGTGAGAAGGGTGCAGCTGCTGGAATGGAGCCAAGAGACACTACACACAGCCCCTGCTCCAGGTTAAATCCTGGAAGCTGGGGAATGCTGTCCAATCAGCACCCATTCCTCCCATCTGGCCAACGGGTGCCAGAGACTCCCAGTGGGGAGGAGCTATCTGGTGTCCCTCAGCATTTGTCTCCCTCCCTCGCTGCTGAGACTGTCCCCTTTCACTGTTGGCCCCATCAAGTTCCCCCTCCCGTTTAGGGAGATAGGTGGCATTTCACACAGAGAGCATCAAATGAAGTTTAAATACTATTTCTTTGACTATTGAGATATACGTAAGCACTTTTTCCTATGATGCAACAGACAGCTGCAAAAACATGGATGCACTACAGCATATCACCAGATTCTAAAGTAGTACATAGTGGGTATGTTATCAATAAAAAGATCAAAAATAGGCTACTTTCACATTTCAATTTGTATTTAAGCATTTCCCTTTGATTTGTCGCACACTCCCAATATTGGCACAAAGTTATTTTAGTAAACAATCGGGAGGGTCAATCTAACCTTAAAAATTGCTAAAGAAAGAATGTCTGAATTACAGTATCAACTGTAATGAAAAGATGTTCATGCTATTGAAATATTCCTAGCTGAAATTCAGTTAAAACAGGAGCTAATATCTTAGCATGAACTTAATTTTCTATACTTGTCTGCTGTTGCTCAAAATGGTTTAGAGTAGATGACAGTGGAGCATCTACAATACTCTCATACGCTGCTTATGGAGTGGAAAGAAACTTACATTCAGCAATACAGATGTGCAGAGCTTAGTCTCTGAAGCCTTTCATTAATCCTTAGCATTCTCTCTCATATTTAAGGAAAGAAAGATTGTTTAAAAAAGGACAAGATTACAAAACTGCACGTAGTATTGCAGTATTAAACTTGAGTTTGAAAGTAGAACATTACTATTTTAACACTCATTACTTTGTCTAGATTAGCCTCACATGTTGACCAGCTGCATACCACAAAAACAAAATGCAAACCAAACCAAACCATGGTTTTGAGACAGATGCATAATGTTATTGCAATACTGGATATTTGGTTCTGTGACTGAGATACCCAAAACCTTGTGGATAGCAGGGAAAGCAGTAGACGGGGTATATCTTAACTTTAGTAAAGCTTTTGATACTGTCTTGCATGACCTTCTCGTAAACAAACTAGGGAAATGCAACCTAGTTGGAGCTACTATAAGGTGAGTGCATAACTGGTTGGAAAATCATTCCCAGAGTAGTTATTCGTGGTTCACAGTCATGCTGGAAGGGTATAATGAGCGGGGTCCCGCAGGGATCAGTTCTGGGTCTGGTTTTGTTCAATACCTCCATCAACAATTTAGATAATGGCATAGAGAGTATACTTGTAAAGTTTGCAGACGATACCAAGCTGGGAGGGGTTGCAAGTGCTTTGGAGGATAGGATTATAATTCAAAATGATCTGGACAAACTGGAGAAATGATCTGAAGTAAACAGGATGAAATTCCATAAGGACAAATGCAAAGTACTCCATTTAGGAAGGAACAATCAGTTGCATGCATACAAAATGGGAAACGACTGCCTAGGAAGGAGTACTGACTGCAGAAAAAGATCTGGGGGTCATAGTGGACCACAAGTTAAATAAATCAACAATTAACACTATTGCAAAAAAAGTGATCATCATTCTGGGATGTATCATCAGGACTGTTGTAAGCAAGATACGAGAAGTAATTCTTCCGCTCTACTCAGTGTTGATTAGGCCTCAACTGGAGTATTGTGTGCAGTTCTGAGCACCACATTTCAGGAAAGATGTGGACAAACTGGAGAAAGTCGAGAGAAGAGCAACAAAAATGATTAAAGGTTTAGAAAACATGACCTATGAAGGAGGATTGAAATAATTGTGTTTGTTTAGTCTGGAAAAGAAAAAAGACAGCAGGGACATGATAACAGTTTTCAAGTACATAAAAGGTTGTTACAAGGAGGAGGGAGAAGAATTGTTCTTCTTAACTTCTGAGGATAGGACAAGAAGCAATGGGCTTAAATTGAAGCAATGGAGGTTTAGGTTGTGTCAGGGTGGATAAGCACTGGAATAAATTGCCTAGGGAGGTTGTGGAATCTCCAACATTTTTAAGAGCAGGTTAGACAATCTTCAAACACCTGTCGGGGGTGGTCTAGATAATACTTAGTGCTGCCATGAGTGCAGGGAACTGAACTAGATGACCTCTAGAGGTCCCTTCCAGTTCTATGAAACACCTATGAATATTACTTTGACCACTATAGTTTACCACTTAATATATCCTATTAATATTATACCCTGTTGTGATATGTCAATACGCTTCTCCTAGAATGCAGATTGATTTGTTGAGGAATTCCGCTGCGTTAAAATGCAAGAAAGCTTCAAAAGTAGATTCAGATTACTATCTCTACCCTCAGTCCTTCCTTGCAATTGTTGCAGTTTTGAATCATATCTTTTTTTTAAAAATCTCCCTTTGCTGTGAAACATCCATATAAATAAAGAGAGAAAATGAACATAAACAGGGGAAGTGTGAAACTTTCTATATATAAAGTGCTGCTAAATGAACAAAATAAAATGAAAATTATAAAGATCTTTTCCCCTAACATTATGCTGAAATTTAAAGTATTATCTGAAACACCAGTAAGTAAAATATTTTCAGATACAAGAGTGATTGTGAAATTGGCGTTAATACAGTTTAGAACCACTAAGCCACTGCATCTAGGCAATTTAACTAGGATATAGAGAGCCTTCATTTTCTGAATAATCTTCACTGCCAAACATGATGCGGTAATAAATATAAAGATAAACAAGCAAGTTTATTTATATTTCAAATTTCCAAGTTGCTTGCTTAAAGATTTAGCACAGCAGTAATTACAGATATACTTTGCTGAATTACAGTAAGTTATTCTACTTAGTATTATTTTTATCTCATAATGCAAACAAATTAAGATGTCAGGATATAAGAATGTGTTATTTTTGGCTTTGCATTCAGCTGTTCTTACAACAACATATCATATTCTTTGTGATGACTATTTATTGTTATAGGTGATGCTGGTAATGACACAGAGAAGCCACCTAACATTTTCCATACTAAGACTCAGGTTTAAAGTTGCTTATATCTTTAGCATAGTTCACCAATTCAGACTAAAAAAAATTATGCTCGATGTCTGTCTCAAGATTAATTTGGGGGGGAATTTTTCAGCAAAAATGTTTCAGCCATTTGCAAGAAAGCTGTGAAAAAATAAGTTGTCTGTCTTAGAAAGTTCCTACAAGATTTATGCCGAGAATCTTTAGTACCTATATCAGTTCCTCCACCTCATGACTGAGAAATTTGGAAATAAAATTAGAATCGATCCTGGAAATGCTTACTTGGCAATCAAAGGCTTCTTTTTCAACAGTCTAAGTCAAAGTCCCTATTAAACTCTAAAGCAACTATCATTTTATTTGGACTTTGCAAGCCTTAATAGCTTGGCTGTCCCTCTAGTCTCATTCTCATACACAGACCACTGAAGTATAGTTTAGAGATTGCAGAACAGATGGGTATTTTCGTTGCTGTGGCTATTCCTAGAAATAGAGTTGAGAGTCAAAGAGTAGTTAAAGACAGACAAGCTTTTATAACACCTTTGCATAAACTACTCATTTGCAACAAACTCAAAAGTTTGTTCAATAGGTATAAAAACATTCTGAATCCACTTTGAGAAGATTCCAAAAACAAAAGTAAATTGAGTGTAGGACTGCTCACAGCCATTAGTTTTACAGCTTGCTCACAGTAAAACAATTCTAACCCAGAAATCTCTAGTCCAGGGGGTCTCAACAAATTTTTGGTGGTCTCACAGTGAGGCCACCAACTCTTGCTGGTGGCTGCGCTGACAATTTTTCCTAAAGTACTTAATTAACTTTAGGAAAACAAATATATGCATATATACACGTCAAAATCATTGTATCCTATTTATATAAGGTTATTTTCAGGCTCAGCAATAAAAATAATGTACAGTGGTCTGTACAGTGGACCTAAACAGAATAGAAACACAAATAAGGTGCTTTGCATGTTCTTGTCTTTTTGTTGTTTCTTTTGCTTTTTTGGTTGCTTTTTTTTAAAAAAAACCTTGCTAGATAGTAAGTCTGCTGCAATGAAAAGTGATATTTGTATGTTTGTTAATATCACTTTTCATAGACTTACTCAGTCCCAGCAAGCCCTGGGAGAAATTCAGCCCTGGATGGGGAGATGGATAGGGAGGCCACAAGGCCCAGGGATGATGGCATGCATGGTGAGCCTGGAACCGTATGTACGTAGCCCGAAGCCCGCCGCCCCCTCCCCCCACCCCCGGGAAAGTGAGGAATTCGCCAGCTGCCTGCACCTCCAGCTTGTGTCTCTCCAGAGGGGGGCCAGGCCCAATCCCCACTGGTGGCCCTGGAAGAGGGGCCATTGCTTCCCCGCTCCCAATTCACAGCCCAGGAGGCTGTAGCCACAAGAAAAGCCCCTGGTGGCCGCATGCAGCCACAGTGGCCGTATTTGAGAAACACTGCTCCAACAGCACCCATTTTGTCTAAGGGGAAAGTGAGCTAAAATTGTATCCAAGTCCTATTCGATATTGAACCTTTAACTTCAAACAAAATGGTGAAATTATTCTGATATAGCTCTTTAGATCATCACTGTGGCAGAATGAACACATATTATTTAGCAGTTTAAGATAAAAACAAGTTTAAAAAAAAAGAGTAATGAAAAATATTTTTCTCCTAACATTATTATGCATGTCTTCAAAGTACAGCCTCTGAAAGTGCTGACAATCCAGAAAGGCAATTGTCCAGAAATTGTTGAAAGTCCACTTTCAAAGAATTTTAGTTTTTAACAGTTCACAAAAATGACAAATGATTGGTCAGTCATTACCTGTATTCCTTTTTTTGATTATTGAAGAAATCAGTATTTAAATAAAAGCTTTGCCTCTGGTTTAACATAGCAATGAAGTCATAATCCTATGTTTATCAGGATGTTGCTATGGAAATATATACATCAAATTCAGCACAATGACTTCATATCACATCATCAAATAGGAAGAAAAGAGTAATTGCAAAGCAAGCCATTGATTTAGGGGATTAGTAATAGGAGAGGAAACAATCTCCAGTTCCATGGCTCAGCCAGCCAAGGAGAGTAATTGTCTGTTTGATGATCTATGTGAGTTGGTAGTTTCAATCCAGTTCCTCGTGGAGTCATCCACATCACAGACTACCACAACTGCAGAGACAGTCTTGTTGGCAGTTTCAGAAAAGAGATCAATTACGGAGTGGACATGACACTTGGACCTCCCCCTCACTCCTAGAGGAGGATCCTCCAAATGAGGGCAGATCAGTGAGTGAGAAGACAGCGGTGCATTTGCAGTACCGTTGTCTGTGCTGTCTGTGATTCCAGGACCTTATTCTCCAGAGCTGTCTTTCCAACATTTTTCCAGGACAAATAGGCCAGCACTTTTTGTGAGCAACACATACTTAAGTTAATCATGAATATTTTGATAATTGGCTAACACAACAAGGAAAGCTATGACAAAGTGAAAGGTAAGACAAATGTAATCAACTACGTTTGGAAGTTATTCAGTAGGCGAGTGCTCCTTCCTTCTTGTTACTTTCAAAGTTAAGTAGAATTCCATAACAAAATATCTAGGGGCAGTTTAGCAAACCAGTGGAAATGCAATGCACTGCTGCTACTCAGGGGATTGGAGTTCCAGACTACTGAAGTCTGAAATACCCAGGCCAGATGGATAGAGCCCTGAACACACCATACTCAGCTCCTAGTATTTCATGGGTGAAGATGGCAGCAGAGAAGACAGGACAGAGAGTGGGAAGGTTGTAAGAAAACTGAAAATGAGTGGCATTGATTAATTCTCTAGAGAACAAGATAAAAAATGGAACGGGTTTCAATATTAAGTGTCAATATATTAAAAATCTGTAAACAGCAACTTGGGGAAAAATACATCCACTATCTCTATGGTATATATACAGAGTCCCCTCTAAAGCAGGAATTTAGCCCACATAGGTTTTTCTGTCTACAGAGAAGGATCAAAGGTAGAACAGTGAAAGGCTTATGTGCATATGACCAAGGCCCCAATCCTGCAGACATGGAGACCTGGGCACATGTAGAGTTCTACTGACTTCAAGGAGACCCAGTACAGGTGCAGGACTGGGGTCCCAAGACAATATTTGAGTACACTCTAACCTATAGTGTGTGAATCATCATAAATAAAAACATCACAAAAAACAAACAGATATATAGTTATTGTTGCCATTAACAAGACTGTAAAAAGGAGTTTTAACTCTATGCTTAAGGTTAAAAATCAAGAGCTTCAAGAACACTTATGATTTCAGATCTCAAACGTGTTTGGAAAGTTCCATTTGTAAAACTGCTGGTGGAAGAAGAGAAACCCGGATTTTTCCTACAGTTAAGTGAACAAGTAAATTCTCCTCTTCCATGTTAGGTCAAAATAGCAGACTTCACATGCATGCTTTGTTATATTCACAGCAGCCTTTCACCAAATAAGTGTTGCACTTCATGGTCCTAGACAACTTGGGCTGAAACTTTTCCTCAGTCTACTCTTCTGCCAAGGGAGACTGTTTCTTGGCCTAAGACTTGTCTATTACTGATGGGCAAGAGAATGCCTCACTGCCCACTTTAGCAATGGCAGAGAAATTTTCTTTAGGTTGGAAACGGTATGTGTTATTTCTTCAGTAGCTCATAGGATTTCATGATGGATTAAGTTTATTTTTCTTGCATTCAATTTTTTCTTTGGTGATGCCTTTTTTGGACAATAACTCTTCCACAGTTTGGGTGATTTGTAAGGCTGTTTGCTCTAAAGTGAAATATGCAGGAATTATTAGCCTGCTTGACAGGAGCACTAAAAGTTTTTCTAAGAGAGCTCATTTCTCATTTGCTTTTGGCTGAAGGAGCACTTTAAAGCTTTACTCTGATTTCATTGTCACTAAATACAAAACTATATTTGAATATTTTCTCCACTGAAGCAACTGGCAGGGCAGTGTTAGTGTCAATAATACTCAGCCAATATGGCAGCGATGCAATCAAAACATACAAGAATACATAAAGTAATACTCTTTCTTGCATTTTTTTCATATTTATCATCATATTGCTTTGCTATCTTTTATAGGATAGCTGCAGAAGCAACCAGCATGTTTTATATTTGCAATTCTGTGATTAGCAGAAGCATTTTTGTGATTCTGAACGTATGACAAGAACACCAGAATTTTGGATCAGCATGCTTTGGTGTGGAGTTTTTTTTTTTTAATAAGTCCAAAATATACCTAACCAATACATGTTGTGGCATACTTTCAAAGTTATTCACTTTCTTTGGCAGTCTCCACTGCTTTATTTCATATTCTGCTGGATGAAGGCAGAGATCAATTCTAGGGGATTAGTATACATTTTTTTGTGTGTGTGTGGGAGAGGAGGCAGAAAAAAAATACTTATGTTCGTACCGATCTGTACATTTTAGTACATAACCACAGTTTGAGAAAGGAAAATATTATCATAGATATATTTAATATAACAAAATTATGTAGACTCCATTTCTAGTCTAAAATCCATACTCAGAAAATTTATATCTTTGCAATGTAATTCTAACATGTTTTGAAGGTGGCCTATATCATTATAAAATATTAACTAATTTCACATAAAGTTGTATATATAAAACTGGAGAGGAGACTAGGGCTAACATGTCCCTTCAGCTGTGCTAGGCACTGAAAACAAGGAGCTTCAATGCAATACATAGTTTGAGAAAGCCCATGTCAGGACCTCGAGGGGAAGAGGTGGATGAAGTGGTAGGTGAGGAAAATATTATATAGATGTGAGGAGTGCAATGTGAGAATCTGAGGCCAGAGAGAAAATGATTGGTTCTCTAAGGGAAAGCTGATCAGAAAAATGAATCTGTGTTATAGCTCTTGAGGTAGAAAGGAAGAGTCAAATTTTGAAGATACAGAAGAAACACTTGCAGGATTTGACAACAGACTGGACGTAGACAGCAGGAAAGGGAGGAGAATCTAATACAACCCAAGGAAGGTAAATCTGAAGAATGGTAGAATTCTTGACATGGATACCAACGAAACTGGAGGAAGAAAATCACTTTTTTTCACCATTTCATAATAGAGTTTGAATGAGTAACTGGCCATCCAGAAAAAAAAGAAAGTGACAGATATTCCCTCCTGCAAGACTGAAAAGAGAAAGAGAAGTCACTGTAGAAACAGTACTGTAAATAAAGCAACAAGTACTGTTGAAGTCACCCAGCATCAGGGAAGATAGTATCAAGGAAAAAGAGGAAGGAACAAAAGATGGAGCCCTAAGGGACACCAATAAAGTGCTGAAGGTAGGAACAGAGTTAATACAGTATACCACAAGTCACACTGGATATAATTAAACCACACATCACTAGTATTTCCTATGAGGAGACAGTTGCCATGGCAACAAATGCAAGTAGGCTTTCATGTTCAATACCAGACAGACATTTTATTTTTAATGATCAGAAGCAACAGTCTCTTAAAATCTCTATTATTCTGGAAAACATTTTAAAAAGCCATCGTGTTCTTCCTGGGTGTATGGTATGCAGGCAGAAAATTATGATTTTATTAGGTTAAGCTACAGTATTACTTTTGTAACACAGGTAGTCAGCTATGCTTAGTGGTTTTTATAGAATAGTTTACTGTTAGTTATGTATTTTGACATATGGTAACAACAACAGCAAAAAAATTAGAAACAGCACTAGGGAAAAATATCAGAAAAATCAGCAGCAATCCTGTTGAGTCAAGCCTTCACCAATTTTTAGGTTACAGCTGCCTTTGCTAATGTGCAATTCAAGTTCACTCTTACAGCAATAGAAAGTGTTCTTTTACTGCCATCTAGCCTCCATTAATGAATTTACAAAATAGCTGCATAAAAAACTGACCATCACCATAGGGAATTCAAGTAAAATTTTAAACACTTCTTTGTGAAGTACACAAGTCTCACTGTTAACCTGTTGACATTTTTAGTAGTTTAATGTAGAACTTAATTAGAATGACAGCCCCTAGCAGAATGGCATCCCGGTACACAATTAGGGCTCCCAGACACCATGGTAATACAAATGTTACGCCTAAATAAATCTGTGGAAAATAAAAATTCTGATCAATGTTATAAGACTTTTTTTCCAAAGGAAAAGTAAGTTTTTTACTCCAGAGGAAAACCAGCACTATGTTTGCATTTTAGCTACAAATAATGCAATACTTTAAATTAACAAGTAATAAATAAGCAATTTTCTTTGATACTGTTAACCAGAGAGAGCACCCTCAATATGGATGATCAACTCTCTTCTACTGTCTACCAGATTGGCAGCTGGATGAGAATTGGCTACCTAATGTTCAACCTGAAGAGAAACAGCAGCACACTGAGGTAAAAACCTGGATAAACTGGCAGAACTTTTATCATCTGCCTAAGTTAAGCAGTTTGCCCACATTGTGTTACACAAATTAACCACTCTAGGTAGCAGCAGAAGCTATGGCTTTCTCCTAAAATACAGTTGGCAGGCTGTAATCTTTTCTTCTGGAGATGGACCTTGCCAGATTTTGAAAGACACTTAATAGATGAAGTACTGAAAATAAACTCTGGTAATTACAGCGCTCACCTACACTACAACCATCACTAAATCAGTGAACAAATAGTTAGAAGTTGAGGATAGAACTGAACCGTGTCCACAAAACCAAGCAAAAAACCCTGTGGAGATTACTGGTAGTTACAAAGGCACTGGTTAGGTCCTGTTCACGCTACAAATGTTTACCATATTGAAACACATCCCTGTGACTCAGTTAATCTAAAATAATGTTAACAAGTCTATTTGCATTCAGCTTCCTCAATGCAATATTGTGCCCATTTCTTACACAAACTGTCTTGCAGTTTTAATCTGCTCAATACACTTTTTCCAAATAAAACCAAGTAAATCGATCTCTTGCATTGAAAATTTTAAATAATATGATTTAGTCCAAGCTTACGCTGCAAAAGTTTCTACCACGTTAGAAAATTTCCTATCGTTATATTCTTTAAGGGATGGTGATATAATTACTTGCAGAGTCAAATATACTCAGTCACTATGTTTATCTTAAGGATAAAATGAGAGCTGCGGTTATCTTTATATACTGTTACTGAATTTGAAATGCAAAGAACACCCAAAGGAAAATGTTGCTCCCTTTTGAGAGTTATGTACAATAAAGGCACTGAATAAATGATGTGGTGATATTCTTATAGAGCTTTGGCCACATTGGTTGATTCCCTGTCACCGAGGGAGAAAACCTGGCTCTATTGAAGTCAATGGGAGTTTTGCCATTGACTTCAATAGGGCTAGGATTTCACTCAGAGTGTTCACAAAAACCTAATCAAATTAAAATGCATTCAATTTTTAGAGCTGAGGGTACAGAGGAAAACAAAATGGAGGCTAAATCTTTATCAGTCATCAAGAGCCCACAAATGAGTATTACAAAAAGTAAAGATTTATAAAACACTGTTCGGAAGAACAAAGTACACTTGTGACTTTCTAGTGTTTTGTAACTATTTTACATTATGCCGTAATTTTGTGAACCTGTCAACACCCATATAGCTGAAAGGAACACTGACGATCTGAAGGTTTTTTTAAACTTACTGATTTATATTCAGTTTTCTGATAGAAGAACTTAATTGTAAATCTGGATATATTTTACATATTTCAAATAGGATTTAACAGATTTTCTTGCTCCCTAGTTGATGTTTGGAAGGGCCTTTTGTACAAGCCAGAGAGCAACAACCAAACATACTAACACCCACCTCCCCACCCTTTTTGTCTGTACACTCCTTCCTGTTCTCTTCAGTTTCAATTTACCTGCTACCTTTACTAGTACATACCCTATGCAGGGTCTGAGAAAGGTCATGTATCATCTGTAAAAATATTAAAATCATCAATACAGATGACTGTGTACAAAATTAAAGATTTTTTTTTTAAAAATCTTATAGAAATTTTAGGGGCCACTTGTAACAGTACAAAAAAAATTTCAAACAGAAAATTTTAATTTTAGAAGTTCATGCTGCAAACCTCACTTACAACCCTTTGAAATAAAAGGAAATACTAATTAATGTTTGTGCTAGTTTGAGACCTCACTTGACACCACTTCAGCTATTTTCTCCCCTACTGTGTGAATTTAAGAAGTTACTAATGGAAGGAAGACTGAAACTGATTAAGCAGAGTTGCCAAGCTAGTCTTTTTCACATCAACTTGAATAGTAAAGATTTACTCTGTCAGTTCTAATTCAAGCTACTGTATCAGATGCATAAGCTTTCCCACCCCAAAGGAAAAAAGGTTATTTGCCAAAATAACTTGTTCATCGAATGTCATGGAACACAACTACAAGAGTCTTGTACCTGGTCATGTAGCCATACCACCTCTTGATGCAGTATTTGATAGTTAAGGATGTGCAAGACTTGTGTGATATATATGTTGTTCTGAAAGATATAAATACCACCTCATATAATCATCCTTCAGTTTCTTGCATGCCAGGTTACAAACACCACTCAGAACAGTGACAGAGGGGTGGCTGGGCCAAATTTATGTCCTCCTGCCCCACCTTGTTCAATTCACATCCTATTTCAAAAGTATATGGAATCACATCACATCATCCCCTTCCATAAAGCAAGGAAATAATTTGGACCTCATATACCTTTCCCAGGAGATGGCACAGACTCCCAATTATTTCCTTGCTTCAGGGAAGGGGATCAAGCAGATGCGTTTCTAAATGCTTCTGAAATGGGATGAGAATTGAACAAGGTTGGGCAGGAGGACACGGTACAGTATCTGGCTCCATCTCTCAGATTAGGGTTTTGCTGGTGCAATCTCTCCATATTGAGCTGATATTGATATACCTTCTCCCTTTCCTCCGGCTGTTTGTCCCTCTCTCTTTAGAAGCTATAGGACTGATGTGTAGGGGAAGTTCTCATGAGCCCCATCTTACCCCAGTCACCCAAAAATCTTTGGGTACGAACTTGATACCTGGTCCTCCCACTTCCCATCCGGTTTCGAGAGCATGCACTTGGACGTCTTTGCTAAACACTTTCCTTTTATTATTTCAGCATAATTTATATATATAGAAGGCAGACATATTTTAACTAACAGGTCCTTGAAAGGTAAACTTCTCACCTTAGGCAATGCATATGTTCCAAATCAAGGGCAAGCTTCTTTTTAAAAAAAATTTTTGGGGGGTGGGGGATTTAGGAAACTTGAAAATGGGTCATTATTCTCCAGGGGGATTTTAATAAAGTGCTTAATCCCACTTTCCATTGCTCAAATGTTCAGAGAGAACATTTGGAAAGAGCAAGTGCAAATCTGTTGCATCACTTAGAAAATGAGGAACCGGTGGATGTCTGGTGGGAAATGAATCCAGATGTCGGACTATACGTATTATTCTGCTACTCACGGATCTTATCCCAAGATTAATAAGATTTTTGTTTCTAGGACTTTGGCTAATTGGGTCAAAAAAAGCTAGTCTGGGATTTATGCCCCTACATATATTAGATTAAGAGACTGGGATTCAATAGAAAAACAAAGGGTCTGGCATTTGAATAGTGTTTGTGTGTATGACTTTCTCAGAATTTAAGAGCCGCAAGAAGCTTTTTCAGAAATATACAGAACACCACGATAGCGAAGGGATCAATAAGTATTCTCAGAGATGCTGGAAAGGTGGTGATGAGGGGGATCCTTACAAATAAAACATCACACCCAAAAAAGATAAGAGCTTTTGAAGAAGAGCATTTGGTTAAAATCTTTGTTTTGAAAGGTAGACAAATCTACTGGCAAGTTAAGGAAATAACTGAAATAAGACGGAAGATTTCTCAGGCTGTTTGCAACACATTAAACACTTAAATGTTTTCATAATAAATTTTTTTTCATAAAAAAATTATTATGAAAAGGGCAATAAAGCTGTTAGGCTTTTAGCCAAAGAGGTAAGAGAAACAAGGTAAATCTACCATCCTTCTGATTAGAAACAAAAAAGGAAGATTTAGTAATTGGCATCAAACAGATCTTAAACATTTGCTAACTTTTTCCATACAATTCAGGACTGTAAATTCTGAACTATATAGGGTAGCCTCGGTAAAGTTGAGTGTCCTCCAAGTTATTTTTGTTTCAGTGCATTCCTATTAGTGTCCTTGACATGACATCAGAAAGATGGCATGATCCACTATTAAAATTCATATGGAACATAAAAAAGACAAAGGGGTTGTTTAAAAGCTCTTTATAAGCCTACAGAGTGAGTGGACTGGCTTTCCCTAATTTGGCTTATTATGTATCACAATTAAAAGATGTAATATACTGGGTTAACAGAACATCCAAATACTGGGTGTCATAAATATAAAGGGAAGGGTAAACCCCTTTGAAATCCCTCCTGGCCAGGGGAAAGCTCCTCTCACCTGTAAAGGGTTAAGAAGCTAAAGGTAACCTCGCTGGCACCTGACCAAAATGACCAATGAGGGGACAAGATACTTTCAAAAGCTGGGAGGAGGGAGAGAAACAAAGGGTCTGTGTCTGTCTGTATGCTGTGCTTGGCCAGGGATAGACCAGGAATGGAGTCTTAGAACTTTTAGTAAGTAATCTAGCTAGGTATGTGTTAGATTATGATTTCTTTAAATGGCTGAGAAAAGAATTGTGCTGAATAGAATAACTATTTCTGTCTGTGTATCTTTTTTGTAACTTAAGGTTTTGCCTAGAGGGGTTCTCTATGTTTTTTAATCTAATTACCCTGTAAGATATCTACCATCCTGATTTTACAGGGGGGATTTCTTCATTTCTATTTACTTCTATTTTCTATTAAAAGTCTTCTTGAAAAAAACTGAATGTTTTTTCATTGTTCTCAGATCCAAGGGTTTGGGTCTGTGGTCACCTATGCAAATTGGTGAGGCTTTTTATCCAACATTTCCCAGGAAAGGGGGGGGTGCAAGTGTTGGGAGGATTGTTCATTGTTCTTAAGATCCAAGGGTCTGGGTCTGTAGTCACCTAGGCAAATTGGTGAGGCTTTTTACCAAACCTTGTCCAGGAAGTGGGGTGCAGGGTTTTGGGAAGTATTTTGGGGGGAAAGACGCGTCCAAACAGCTCTTCCCCAGTAACCAGTATTAGTTTGGTGGTGGTAGCGGCCATTCCAAGGACCACGGGTGGAATACTTTGTACCTTGGGGAAGTTTTGACCTAAGCTGGTAAAGATAAGCTTAGGAGGGTTTTCATGCAGGTCCCCACATCTGTACCCTAGAGTTCAGAGTGGGGGAGGAACCTTGACACTGGGTAAAACTCAAACAAGACTGGAGCCACCAAATATAGGTACTCATAGTAATTGTTGGGCGAAAAAGAAACTTATGACACCAAAAATAAAATCATCCATTCATCCACACCACATTAGCAGCTTTGGACAAATTTTCTGAATTCCTGATAGCAAGGCCCTCTCCCTTAGCTATTTCCATTAATAATCAGGCATGTATCCCTTAGCAATATCAAAATGACAATCTGTTGAGGGTAAGAGCTGAGATGACAATTTGGGCAGTTATTCCTGGGTCCTGATCTGAAGTCATACCAAACAATTGGTAATAATCTATATAATATAAAGATCCCATATTTTCAGTATTTACAAGTCAAACTTTTATTGCAAAATCTGGGAATGAGGTGGCTCTATTTAGACCTTTAACCACATTTGAGGAGTTGACCCAAGAGCAAGCTGAAACAAGAGGTTTAATTTTTAAGATATATACCATTTTGACTGAAAAAGATGTTAATTAGAAGACATCCAAATGAAAAGATGGGAGAGGGATTTGGACAAAAGTTGATCAGATGAATGGGTTTCTATGTCGGAGAGAGAGTATTTAATTT
The DNA here is from genome assembly GCF_965152235.1 of Eretmochelys imbricata. Lineage (NCBI taxonomy): Eukaryota > Metazoa > Chordata > Testudines > Cheloniidae > Eretmochelys > Eretmochelys imbricata. Next base: position 75,373,408 of record NC_135578.1, read on the forward strand.
GTTTAACTGTTAATATTTTTATAAATTACTGTATTGATGGCATTTGACTCCAGTTCAGTTCCAACATTTTTTTTGCTACTACGGAGGAACTCTGTTGGAGAGATGTGGGGAAAGTGGAACAACTTACACCTGTGGTGGACGTGTCCAGGAATTAGTTTCTGGAGGAAATTAAAGAATTTCATTTCATGACAAAATACTGGCTTCCTAGAAATCCCTTCCTAGAAATCCCTGTCTACTGAATGTTCTGGTAAAGAATCTACATTTCAAACAGAAAAAATTCAGTTCTTTTTTATTGTTAGCACCAGTGTTCCCTCTAATTTTTCACACACATGTGCGGAATGAATTTTGACATGTCCACCAATATGGAAGTGGTGTGTGACACATCACCTCCATATTGGTGCACATAAAATTCATGTGGCAGGGGTGGGGCCGAGGGATTCGGAGTGTGGGAGAGAGCTCAGGGTTGGGGCAGAGGGTTGGGGTACAGGGGGCTCCAGCTGGGGATATGGGCCCTGGGATGATGGGCTCAGGGCTGGGGCAGAGAGGCAGGGTGCGGGCTCTGGGGTGGGGCTGGGGATGAAGGGCTCAGGGCTGAGTCAGTGGGTTGGGTGAAGGCGGTGAGGGCTCCGGCTGGGGGTGCAGGAGGGTGCTCAGGGGCTATGGTGGGGAGAGAGGACTCCCCCAGCTCTCTCCCCCCGTAGCAGCACCTGGGCTTTCAAGGGACTCTGAAGACGGATTGTGCTGTACATACTTGGACTTCTGTAGGGCTTTTGACTTGGTATTGCATGATGTCTTGATTAAAAAACTGGAATGATAAAAAAACAAGGCACAAGTTAAATGAACTTAAACTGGCTAACTGATACATCTAAAAATATAATTAAAAAGGGGAAATAGTCAAGTGGATGAGTTTCTAGTAGGGTCCCCCAGGGATTGTTTTTTGGCCCTTTGCTTTTTTAACATGGATAGCACTGACTTTGCAAAAACAAAATTAACAAAGTCTGGGGGAATGGTAAATAATGGACAAGTCATCAATACAGAGCAATATAGATTTTTTGGTAAGCTGTTTGCCTGCATCCAATATGTATTTCAATATGGCCAAATGTAAAGTCATACATTTAGGAACAAAGAATGTAAGTCACACAGGTAGGATGGAGCAGGGGCTTCCGTATAGATTATTTAGGTTAATCTATCTACCCAATGGGACTCAGTGCTCGGTCTAGAAGATACCATCAGAGATACTTAGTTTTGCAGTTCTCAAACTGTGGATTTGTCTCTCCAGAGGTAACATGCTCATTAACATCAAAAATGTTTTTAAATATATAATATAGAGAGAGGTGAGAAATAACAAACCTTAACCCAATTGTCCCTCTGCAAATTTGTGTACATAAAGTCAATCCCTTATCTCTCTCTAAAAGTTCAAAGCTTCAAAAAATTCCATGAATAGGAGATTGTTGGGGGCAGAATAGATCTGGACAAGGAGAAGTCTGGAGAATAAATGTGAGAAGGGAGGGATAGGCAGTAGAAACAAAAAAGTGAAACTGTCTGAGCAGAATATCCCAGAAGTCTTGAGGTCTTTCTGAGCGTAGCCTTCATTGATTTGAGATCTACCATACCATTCTCTCACTAGAAGGGAAACCTATAATGGCAGCAGGCCGTAAGAGACCCAGTTTGGGAATATTTTAATTAAGTTTCTCTACCTCTGGGTAAGACAGGCATGTGTGCAAAATACAAACAGTGCAACAAAGAAATGCAAGGCCTGGGTGCCCTAATGAAACGACATCATGAGAAGTGTTCCTTCTCAGGAGGAAGCTGCATTGAAGATGATGAAAGGAACATGTCTGAACGTGCAGGATCTTCAGGTTGGTAAACTTATTTCATACCTCTTTCTTAAGGACTGCCTGTCTTCCTTCTGGACTATTCTTGAATTCTCATGTTTGAGCAAAAAATATAGTTGTTACTATATGGTACTATCATTTTAGATGTAGTTGTGATTAAAAAAAGTAGCTGAAATAGGGAGATCTTCCTTTACAATTTCACCTTTAAAGTAGTACTGAGTGTCACTGAATGCAACGAGTAATACTAAATGAGCAGTATGGTAATAATAATTAAATAACTGCATTGACTTATTTTGTTTAGGAGAATCCATCCTCAACATACAGGATTCTGAAGACTATAGAAAATGATGGTGATCTTGAAGGTGGATAGTTTCAGAATTTGTCACATCATGTATGTCACATAGCCACAGTATATCACCTGTAGCAAAAAGAAAAATAAAATCTCCATCCTCCAGAAACAACCACAGATAGGTTTGTGATAAGAACCAGCAGGTTACAAAAGAGGTCGTTGATGAAAAAGTTGCCCGGTTTGTTTATGCAACAAACTCCCCTTTCCAGATGATTGAGAACCCACTCTTCATTAAGATGGTTCAGTCATTAAGACCAGGATACAGTCCACCCAACAGAGCAGATGTCACAGGAAAATTGCTGAGTAAAGTATATGAAAGAGAAATTGAGAAGTGCACAAAAGGCCTTGAGGGTAAAACTGTTAACTTGAATCTTGATGGGTGGAGCAATGTCCACAATGATCCTGTTGTATGTGCTTGTGTGACAACAGAAAAAGTGAATGTCTTCCTTACAGAAACAGTTGATACATCAGGAAATGCACACACAGCAGAATACTTACAAGTAGCAGCAGTAAAAGCTATAACAAACTGAAAAAAAAATTCAAATGTCTAGTACGCAGCTTGGTCACAGACAATGCTGTAAATGTATCGAAGATGAGAAGAAATTATTTAGAAGAGAGTCCCAAGCTAATAATATATGGTTGCAGTGCTCGTTTGAGACATCTCCTAACCAAAGACTTCAGTGTTCCAGAAATAAATGCTAATGTTGTTGAAATTGCAAAATACTTCCGTTACAACCACTTTGCAGCAGCTGCTCTGAAAAAAGTGGGAGGAACCAGGCTAACTCTCCCACAAGACGTGCGATGGAACTCAGTAGTGGACAGTTTTGAGCACTGTATAAAGAACTGGCCTAATCTGATGACAGTTTGTGAACAAAATCATGAAAAAAATAGATGGCACTGTCACAGCCAAAGTTCTCAGCATTGGGCGAAACAGAAATGCTGAACACATGCCGAGTACCCTGAAGCCTATTTCTGTAGCCTTGAACAAAATGCAAGGAAATAGCTGTTTTACTGCTGACGCTGTTGAAATTTGGAAGAAACTGAGTGAGATCTTAAAAAAGATAAATATGCAATGACAGAGTTAAATTACAAGCATTAAAAAGAAGAATGGGAACAGCACTACCTCTAGCTCATTTTCTTGCAAATATTCTCAGTACTCGGTACCAGGGGCAAACCTTAACTGCTAAAGAAGAGGAGCTGGCTATGACATGGACAACCAGCAACCATCCCTCCATAATGCCAACTATAATAAACTTCAGAGCTAAGGGTGAACCATTCAAGAAATATATATTTGCTGATGATGTTTTAAAGACAGTCACACCAGTGAACTGGGGGAAGACACTTAAGCACTTGGATTCAGAGACTGTTGAAGTGATAATCTCACTTTTAACAGCAGTAGCTTCTTATGTCAGTGTAGAAAGAATATTTTCTTCCTTTGGACTAATTCATTCCAAATTGAGAAATTGTTTGGGACCTGAAAAAGCAGGAATGCTTGTTTTTCTTTTCCAGAATATGAACAAACAGGAAAATGAAGGTGAAGACTATTGTGTTAGCTGCAGAAGCCAATATTTTAAGTTTCTCATGTTGACCTGGCTGACATAGTCAATTTAATTTTTTAAAAAAAATACATTTAATTTAACTATTTTAGTTAAACAATTTTAACAAAACAAACCTGATTTTAAAAAACTTGAATGTTTAAATAAATTCAAAATTCATATGCTTGTTTTGTTAAAATACTATATGTTTGCTGTGAAGAAAAAAATCCAGAATACATAACGTTGTTGTTTTAGTTAAATAAAAAATTAAATGTCTGCCTGGTGAGGTTTTCCTCCTAATACAGCACGGCAAGAAAATCCTCCAAATATTAATGATTAACCTGCTGAATTGGAAATAGTTCACCTCCTAATGACTTCATAAATATCTGATTCAATTACCTTTGGTAAATGAAATAACCAATCATGCATTTTCTGATATAGCTGTAAAACTAATCGGAAAAGTTTCAAAATAAATCACTTTAAAAATGTAGAGCGTGTACCTTCTAAAAATGAAACCTACATCTATCTCTGAGTTGTGAAGAATATGTATTAAGGTTATAACAACCAACAAGAATGCACTTTTATGTAGCAATCCATGATTAAATGGAGTCTTCCTGACTAGTGATTTAAATCATGATTTAAATCAAATCCACCCTGGCCACAAGTATGTTCAGAGGATTGGAAAACATGCCTTACAGTGAAAGGCTCAAGAAGCTCAATCTACTTAGCTTATCTAAAAGAAGGTTACAAGGGACTTGCAGACAGTCTCTAAGGATCTGCATGAAAGCAATGGGCTCTTCAATTTAGCAGACAAAGGTATAACAAGATCCAATTGCTGGAAGTTGAAGCTAGACAAATTCCATCTAGAAATAAGGCACTTAAAAAAAAAAGCTGTAATGCTTACCAATCACTGGATATAAAAAAAAACAAACAAAAAAAACCCCCACACCATACCAAGGGTTGTGATGAATTCTCCATCACTGGCAAATTTTAAATCAAGAATTAATTATTTTTTTCTAAAATAAATGCTCTAGTTCAAGCATAGCTATTGGACTTGAACCAGGAATCAACATAGGGAAGTCCTGTAGTCGGTTTTACTAAACAGGTCAGTCTCGATTGTCACAATGGTTCCTTCTGGCCTTAAAGTCTGTGAATCTCAACGATTAATTCTCTCGGAACTGGGAGGAATGCTGTGCAAATCTTACAAACAGCCCTTAGATCTAGGACATTTATATGTAATCCGGCTTCCTGTGAAGTCCAGAGGCTTCAGGTTTGACTACTGCCTCTGAGGGCTGCCAGCCTTACATTGGAGGCATCCACCAGCAGTCTTTGTTGACAACAGTGGAGGGAAGGGTTCTCACTTACATACTATGAAGATCTTTCAACAATTTAATGGCAGGACCGTCCCCATTTCACAGATGGGCAGCCAAGGCATAGAATAAGTGACTGCCCAAGATCACACAAGAAGTCTGTGGTAGAGCAGGTACTGAACCTGGATCTCTTAAATCACAGGCTAGTATCCTAACCATAGATAACTGCAACTTAATTGAGCATGAAGTGCTGCAGAAAGTCTAGTGGACCAGTTTCTAAACCCACTCATGAGTGGTCAGTTCTCCTCCTCCTCTGATAACTGACTAAAAGACATGTCAGGGTCTTTCTGGTTGGCCTACAATCTGCTGCTGACAGGGAGGCTAAAGAGATGGGACCTATGAATCCCTCCACCCTACACCAACTGCTGAGCTGAGGATTCTCTTACTCCAGCCTAGAGATGGTCCCGAGTACAGGAAAGGATTGTAGGATGAGGAAAGATTCAGATTACTTCTTCCTCTAACTCAGTGGTCCCCAACCTTTATAGCAACCAATATTGCTATTCCCAGAAGACTGTAGTGGGTGCCAGACACCCTGCCACCGAAATGCGGCAGCGGCAAGAAGCGTCGCTGCCGAAATGCTGCCGGGAAATGGCAATGTTTCTCGGCAGCAGGGTGTCCTGTGGGCACACAAAAATGCACCGGCGGGCGCCCAGGCGCCCATGGGCACCACACTGGGGAGCCCTGCTCTAACTCATCTTGCAGCTATCTCATGCTCTCTAGCTCCTAACTTTTAAGTACGTCTTGCTTACTCTTGAGACAAAAACCTTGAGAAACGTTTTTAAACTTAGATGTCACCCTGTATGTGAAAAATTGGGATTTTTTTCTTCAAAGATCATTAACCTCTCTGTTAAAATATTGTTCTTAAATATGTTGTGGCCCCAGCTACTTCAGGACCATAGCCTTTACTTTCTGTTATAGAACAATGGCCTGGCTTCTCATGAGATCAGAAGTGAGGATTTACTAAGTAAACAAAGATTAACCAAATTTCTGTTCTCATAAGGTGAGCAACCCCTTTTAAAAACAGTTCCCATGACTCAGAGCACCTCATATTTATTGGTTGAAAATGGTCATCTGATGGTAATTCCATGAAAGAATGGCAATGTATACATTAACTTGCATATAAAGTAATACCTCAAACCTAATCCAAAAGGAAATATCCCCACAAGAATACTGACCTATAAAAACTGAGGTTTATGCGCGCGCACACACAGCGCTAGAGTCCCAGCAGGGAAATATTGGTAACTGCCCAAAGAGCTTACCTCCTGACCTAAGCAGATGAAGAAGAAAACCTCCCTACTACCCCACCCAAAAAAAACAAACAACAACAACAGTAGCAGTATTGAGTGCTGAGAAACTCTATGCATTCCCAGAGATCACGTCTCTCCTGATGCCCAGCTGCTATCATAGCATGCAGAAATGTAAGCTAGGATTTCTAAATGCTATGCTCGTTATCCGGGAGGCTGGAGAAGGAGGGCTACAGAAGCTGGGAACACAAAGTGCTCAAAGCTCTGCATGGTTTTGGGGAGGGGTTACATGTGCACATGCATCTCTTGTTCACCTGTTCAGCAATTAGTAAAATTGCAGCATAACAGGCCTCCCACTTCCTGTACAGTCCTTCATGCCCACAGTTCCCTTTGCAGCAGCCTCCCTCTGTTCTCCCTCTTCAGGGCCCCTTATAAGAAAGGCTATGGGGCATCTGTAAGTCCTACCGCCCTCCACTTTAGGCTGGTTTAATACCTCCGAACAGTTCCAAACAGTCACACCAATAAGGTACACATTTATTTTTGACTCTTTGGTCTTCCATATGGAGTTCTTCCCTTGACACAGCCTGCTCTTCACTGGGTGGCTTTTCATAGCTTTCTCTCCCAGGAGTTTAGCCTTCTGGCTCTAGCCTCCTTCTCTTGCCGGTATTTCATCTGTTCTGAGGGAGAAGGCAGTCTGCATACTGCCTTCTTCCACAGAACTCTTCTCCAGTGGCTGGAAAAGAGGCTAGTCCTGCCCCACGCTACACTGCAAGGCTCCTGATCCTGAGCATCCTGGGGTTTCCCCTACTCCAACTCCTAATTCCCCAGGACCTTTTCCTCTCTTCCACTACAAGGCCATTTCCTTGTTCATACCAGTCCCCTAGAACATGGTCTTCTGGCCCTCTCTCCACTTCAAGGGCCAGTATACTCCATTACTTGCAGCCCTTTTATCATATGAAAGGACTTCACTAATATCATGCCTACGAAACATTAGTTCTGTAGTCCCTTTAAACAGAACAAGTTCAGTAAAGAGGATACATTCTCCTTTTGATTTCCATATATAAAGAGTGCATATGATAAGGAGTCTTGTCATACCATTCCATGGAGTGAACCATCCAAATGTAAGTCACCAAAACCCCTTTATAAACCAGACACTTGGTCAACTGTTCTCATAATGGATGTATACGGTGCACTAAGTATTTCAGTTTGTCCTTTTTTATAAGAAGACGTTTCAAACAGTTCTAGTTTCATTTCAAACACTGAGTTCTTCATATTAAGCCATAATGTTAATGTATATAAAATTTACTTGAAAAGTATTAGCTGCAATAGAAAAAGGTAAGTGGAAAGGGAGTCCTTAGATAATTTTACTTTTTCTGCTTTGGATATTAAAAGTAAACATTTTAAAACTCTACATACATTTGATCAAATACCACCATGTTACTTGATTCTTGCCTGCAGTTCGATGTACCTCTCTCCCTCTTCCCCACAGTTTAAATTAAGCTAGGATATAGAAAAATTCTGACTGAACACAAATTGTTCATAATATGCAAGTGTTACATTAAACATCTCTTATTTAGATTTATGACAGTATCAATTTGAAGTGTCAAACTAAAATTTGAGAGTTTGCTTCCCAGAAAGATCTTTAAAAAGCTAAGACAAGCTAATTGACACTAAATGATTTGTCAGTAATTAAGTTACAGTAACGGAAACGTAAAGAGTACCATGGCTAATTAACCTTACTTTTTTTTTTTTTTTTTTTTAAATTTTAGGGGAAAAGTTTAAAGCAAAAAAGTAACTTTCTTCAACGTTATATTTCAGCCTGCTTATTTAAACCTTTAAAAAGGTGGGTAATGTTTAACCTGAAAAAGGGTTTGTTGCATCTAACAGACGCTAATCCAGAAGCTCCCTTTCCAGCAGAGATTTAGTCACTGTGGAAATCTAAATATCAGAAGATTCCAGAGATATCCTGAATCTGAGCCAGTACAAGATCTTCAACTTGAATTTACTCCTCTTGGGCTCCTTTGCACTGGAAAATATTTTATTAAAAAACCCACAATATTAAACACAACTTGGCACTCAGTGTAGATAAAAACTGGCATTTAATATTGTGTCTGCTGCTCCTGGCTGACAACATTAAACACAGTCCTTATATACAAACATGTTAACATTTTCTCACACAATGTCATCTTCCAGTGTGGAGAAACCATTTTAGTCATCAAAAATTTAATCTTTATTTTGAACATATTCAGAACACAAAGTAAGACTATTAATTATCTCAAGCTTGCCAAGGTAGAAAGGACAAAATAATTTTAAGGATGGTCTGGGGGTGGGGCGATGTTTTGAGAAACCTTGTACACGAACAACTATTCTGTTTTTGTTTAAGTGGAAGAGGTCAGGAAGAATCTCCATTAATGTTGTGTATTTCAGGCTATGTTAATTCAATGGGTATTTTAAAAAGGGTTTCCAAATAAAATATGCAAAGAATTAGCAATTTTTGTATGTATTATACAAGACTAAATTTATTTGGGGGGGGGGGGGGAATATTGACAGTTCAGTCCAAGATCATATTTCAAAGGAGCAGATAATGAGAGGTTTTGTTTACTGTGCTCCTATGAAATGACATGATTTCATCCTCAATAGCTATTACAAAGGTCACTGTGGAATCTGTCAGACAGTTAACCCTCAGTTGCATGTGAATACCACATTCTTACTGGGGAGGAGCTAATTCTTGGCAGCTGATACCTGAATGAGCATAATAAGGAAGCTGCAATAAAATAGGTTATCAGGAAAAATGGGGGTACAATTAACCTGTTAGAGTAATAAGCGCCCAGGCATACCTTTTTGCTTAGTTCTATAAATTGGAAATCTTGTCTTGTCAAGTTTACAGAGACATAATAGTTTAACAACCACATTTAAGGCTTTTACATCTATTTTTGTAATCAGACCCTTTAAAAATTTCCAATTTCTTTTTTTAATTACAAGCCAGATTTTTATTACATTTACTTGTGCAGTGACATTGGAATCAGGAAGTCCTTTAATTATAGGTTCTTGGTCCCTATTTCCAAGCCTGCTGGTGACAGGACATATATGAAAGCCCACAACAGGCAAGAACCTTAACTCATACCCCGCAGTTCTTTTAATAGTCAACACATTAGGCAGGATCCCATCTCTCATCAAAACAGCAACTGAGGGGTATTGAAGTCAATGTAATACCTTGTTAGCAAGTTGTATAGTTCAACTTGTGATATTACACAGTTTTTTATACTGTCTGTGATATTGCCATCAGAAATGGCTTTTGAGGCATCAATTTTCTCTCACTGATATAAAGTGAATAAACAAAGGGAAAGCATCAGCACATTGGTGTTATCTGAGCAGTGGGGATCAGGAGCTGTTGAAAGTAAAAGATGGTAAAAACCACTTTTAGTTGTTTTAAAGAGGGATTTGTTGAGAAATCCATGTAATTCATTGAATTAAACATGTACACGGTCCATGTGGGCTGATTTTTAGTCTAAATGTGACTAGTTGGGGAAAATCTATGTACAATTTATTAATTATGGTGGATGTTATGAAGTCACAAAATTGTGTTATCACAGAAAATCTCGACGTGGATGTGCAATCCCCCATTTTCTGACACTGCGTGCAGCACATCTCTGCCAGACCAGGGACAACAGTCAGTTGTTACACCTTAATGGCCACCTATTCAGGGGGCAAAATCTTGAGACAGCTAGGTGACTGAAATTGGAAGAAACTAGTCCCTCCAATTTCTCTTCAGGGAGGGAGTGGAAAATCTTCAGCAGTAGAAGAAAGAAACCAGGTGGGGACATATAAACTCAAGGAACTCAGGTTTCAGAGTAGCAGGATCTGATGAAGTGAGCTGTAGCTCACGAAAGCTTATGCTCAAATAAATGTGTTAGTCTCTAAGGTGCCACAAGTCCTCCTTTTCAGGGAACTCAGTCACACAAGGCGGCTTAGACAGGAGAGAGGGGCATGCTTTCATACTAAGGGTGTCCTGTTTAACTGCAGGACCAGCTGAGGTCAGAGAAATCAACCCGACCAAGAGAGGCTCTATGATTCTGAAGAAAAACTGCATGAGAAGGATCCCAGAGGACTCTATCCAAGCCCCAAAACATCTCTCCAGAGTGATGAGACAACCAAGGCAGAGAAATGTATATAGGTGTACTTATTATTTCGGTTAGATCTCTCTCATGCTAAGTTAAGAGTAATGATGTTTAGAATCCTGCATGAAGTAAGTCTGTCCATCTGCCATCATTATTGCATGCCCCTGAATGCTACACTGTAAGCCCAGAGTACCCACACAGCTGGAATTATGGGAAAGGATGTGCTTAAACAATAGAAAGGCTGAGGGGTCAACATTGGTCCCAGGAATTAAGCAACTGAACTGCCGGGTCTGAGCAGGGAATGCTAGACATAGGATCTCCATGCTGAGAGTGAGAGACCCCAGCCAGAGGCTGTCTGGACTCTGTTCACGCTCAGGAGCCTTAAAGAGCACACAGCCTGGTGAGCGTCCAGCCAGTAAGGGAACTGTGTGATACAAAGGATTTAATTTGTTTAAATCATATATTGGTGTTAGTATTTCAGTATCATGAACTATAATGTGAAAACACAAGAGGAATTTAGCTTATAAAAATGTAATTTATCCTCAGATACTCTGCATTTGGTCAGCAACTTACCCAAGGAGATCAAAGACTTTATGAACATTCATATTAGTCTGCAAGACAATTTTAGGAAACCTCACACTGTTTCTTGTAACATTAAAGTATTACAAAATTTCTCCCAACTCACATAAAACGGAGAGCCTATACTAGCAAAAGCAGCACATCTATCACATTCTAGAGAACTAATGCCACTGTAATCTGAATGTTCTCCTTCCAAGAATCAAGAACACCTGATGTGCTTGTCAGTCATGACATATTATTCCCACATGGTGCGCGCTGTTTAAACTTGGATTTTTCATCTGCCTCTGTCATGACAAAGATCAGCAGAACAGAGAAGCGTTTCAAAGTCCTTCAATGGCATCGACAACCACCTGCTTGGAACCACAGAAGCGCATATCTAGGAGCACTAAATGCACTTATTCCTTTTTAAAAAAGAACTAGTGCAAAATTAACTAAGGGAACACAGAGAAAATGGAAGAACAATACTGCAATTATCTTAACACCTGCTGCATATAAACAAGGAAACCAAAAGAGGTTGTGTCACAAACTTACACAGCCTTGCACCTAACTTCCTGATCCAGAAGAGCACAAACACAAAGACAGCCCTTGACAAATCAGATGTCAAGAATTATAACATTCATAAACCAGTCGGAGAACACTTCAATCTTTCTGGTCACGCAATCACAGACATGAAGGTCGCTATCTTAAAACAAAAAAACTTCAAATCCAGACTCCAGCGAGAAACTGCTGAATTGCAATTCATTTGCAAATTGGATACTATTAATTTAGGCTTAAATAGAGACTGGGAGTGGCTAAGTCATTATGCAAGGTAGCCTATTTCCCCTTGTTTTTTCCTACCCCCCCCAGACGTTCTGGTTAAACTTGGATTTAAACTTGGTGAGTGGTCAGTTTGGATGAGCTATTGCCAGCAGGAGAGTGAGTTTGTGTGTGTGTGTGTGTGTGTGTGTGTCCGGGAAAAAAAAAAAAGAGGGGGTGGGGTAGGGTGAGAGCCTGGATCTGTGCTGGACATGGCCCACCTTGATTACCATGCACATTGTAGGGAGAGTGGTCACTTTGGATGAGCTATTGCCAGCAGGAGAGTGAGTGAGTGAGTGAGTGAGTGTGTGTGTGTGTGTGTCCGGGAAAAAAAAAGAGAGGGGGTGGGGTGGGGTGGGGTGAGAGCCTGGATCTGTGCTGGACATGGCCCACCTTGATTACCATGCACATTGTAGGGAGAGTGGTCACTTTGGATGAGCTATTACCAGCAGGATAGTGAGTTTGTGTGTGTGTTTTTAGGAGGGAGCTGAGGGGGTGAGAGAACCTGGATTTGTGCAGGAAATGGCCCACCTTGATTATCATGCACATTGTGTAGAGAGTTGTCACTTTGGATGGGCTATTACCAGCAGGAGAGTGAGTTTGTGTGGGGGGGGTGGAGGGTGAGAAAACCTGGATTTGTGCTGGAAATGGCCCAACTTGATGATCACTTTAGATAAGCTATTACCAGCAGGACAGTGGGGTGGGAGGAGATATTGTTTTATGATCTCTGTGTGTATATAAAGTCTGCTGCAGTTTCCACGGTATGCATCCGATAAAGTGAGCTGTAGCTCACGAAAGCTCATGTTCAAATAAATTGGTTAGTCTCTAAGGTGCCACAAGTACTCCTTTTCTTTTTGCGAATACAGACTAACACGGCTGTTACTCTGAAACCTGCTTTCTGGCTGGCTCACATACGTTCTCACTCAAGAGCACAGTTCCGCAGAACAGAAAACAAGATTTTTCTTCAAATTATCATGGTTACTTCTGCATTTTCAAGCTAAAAATAATTAGTGGTTTATCCTGAAGTAATAGAGATAAAATTTAGTGCTGTATACAGTAGCTGAAACCACAGCTCGCAAACAATGACCACTAAAAGGAAATTCAAAATGCATTGAGAGTTACAACTTCCCCCACAAATTCTAAGAACATGGCTGAAAATGTCTATACACTGCAAGAATAAAAGCAACCTTTTTGCTATTTCCCCCCTTTAAGGTTGAAACTTCAAAGTACATTAAGCACTAAAATTGTGATAAAGAACTAATTTTTAAAAGAGGTCAAACTCAGAAATAAAGAATATGAAAAATGACATGAATATCTAAATTCAGTGATGAACCCTGTTCAGGGGGAAAAAAACCTTGTAATAGCTATCAAGCCCTAAGCAGCAGCAATCTACTTACAGTAGACACAGGAAAGAAGAGACCACTCTGATTACATTAATGCCACAGCACTCAAGACACTCATCACAAGGAATTTTTATAAATTAGTAAATGATCTTACTTATGCTATTCACTACTTCTCACAGACTCATAGCTATCAATGTCAGAAGGGACCATTATGATCATCTAGTCTGACCTCCTGCACAATGCAGGCCACAGAATCTCACCCACCCACTCCTACAATAAACCTCTCACCTATGTCTGAGCTATGGAAGTCCTCAAATCATGGTTTAAAGACTTCAAGGTGCAGAGAATCCTCCAACAAGTGACCCATGCCCCATGCTACAAAGGAAGGCAAAAAACCCTGAGGGCCTCTTCCAATCTGCCCTGGAGGAAAATTCCTTCCTGACCCCAAATATGGCGATCAGCTGAACCCTGAGCATATGGGCAAGATTCACCAGCCAGATACCCAGGAAAGAATTCTCTGTAGTAACTCAGATCCCACCCCATCTAACATCCCATCACAGGCCATTGGGCCTATTTACCATGAATAGTTAAAGATCAATTAATTGCCAAAATCATGTTATTCCATCATACCATTTCCTCCATAAACTTCATTGTTTCCATTGAAAGAGTGTGAAAACATGCTTCTATTGAATGAATACTTCAGGGTATATTTTCTGTTCAAAACCATGTCCAACTCCCACTGGTAGTGATCCAATTTATATGTATACATCAAAAGATTAGCCACACAGATCAGAGACCTAGGGAAGCAGAATTCTTCACTTCAGAGAATATCTACTAGAATACCTTAAGTTTCTCATAAAATGTATATAATAAATAAGTATTTCAATATTTACTACATCAAGATGTATCAGGACATCATTCACTTGTTTAACAGCTCACATACAACTAAGATTTTTGAAGGGACACTACTTCACTCAGGACATCTTTTGGATTGTCTTGTAATATTTTTTGATAAATTTTTAACATTAACATCTACACAGCCTCCTTCATCCACAGAATTTGAAAGTGCTTTCCAAAATATATATATTTCCTGTGGTGAATTGCACAATCATGAAAATATATATTCGTGGTTGTGCAATTCACCACAGGAAATTGGCAGCTGTTTAAGAGAACCCAGAAACATTACACAATAGTTTAAAGACGCAGTGAATACCATCATGGGTAGCTGAAACTTTTCAGCAGAATTTGGCTAGGACCACAATGTCACATCTCATAAGACGTTATGTTCCACTTGCAAAGAACCAGAGCAGAGCACTGACTATGCAGAATCACCGTCTAGTTTTCACTGACACCACTTCAACACACAAGTTGTCTCTAGATTACTCCCATCCCAGCACTGAGCAAGACTGATCCTGCTTACCTTTTGAAGTATGACTAAGTCAGTCAAAGATGATGATCGGGTTGCAGTTTCTGTATTTGTCTTAACATATTAAAAAGTGTAATCATATTGGTGATATCACAACAAAAATAAACTAGATTGTGGTTTTCATTTTTATTTTCCAGTGGATACTAACCACATTTGTCCACATACTCTCCAACATGGAGGAAAATTAGTGCAAGTTACCTATTCCTGCTTAGAGCCCTATAGACCAACGTGACTCTTCTTCTGGAAGGGATCAGTAAGTCAGGCCCTGTCAGTTGAGGGACATGTCACTCTTGTTCCACAGATATGAACCGTGAAGCAAAGGATGAGCAAGATGCTGTGTGCGCCATGAACCCAAACATTTCTCAAAAAACAATGTAATACTTCTGAAATGCCTCTTTGGCCCACTAGGAAATCTGAGGCTGTCTGTCTGAACATAGGTGAAGAGTCAGCAGTGGTGCTGAACTTTCCCACTGATACTGAACAACGTTTCATTTCCAGACAGACACAGGTAAGAGCCACACTACCAAACATGCCATCTGCACCGGAAATGAAGTCTCAGATGAAGGCAGATGATCCCTCCTACTACATATTAAGCTGCCAATCACTGTAGCTGTTCATCTCATATACAAACGCTAGACATTAAACTAGAAGCCCTGTCCTAGTGAGGAGCTAGAGTTGCGGTCTCCAAAACAGGTGTCTGATGATCTAGAAAGCTTGCTTACAGTGTGATGAAATATAGGTTCAAAGGGGATTTATTTAATAGATTGGCAGGCCAGAGGAACCCGTTATTCCTGTTCCCAAGAACAAGCTCTACCTCAGGCAGAAGGGGCTGAGATCATCTCCTCATCCTCTATGCTCCTAGGCAGACAGGAAATACTGAACATGCCAATTTGAGGAAAATAAGCCCATTGTTGTTTCTTTAGCACCACATTGGAGGAGGAAGGTGGTACTCTAACCAAGCTCAGTCCACAATATCAGGAGTAAGTAAATGTTATATATTTCACCACTAACTACTTTTTAAAATGCACACTAGCTATAACACACTCCCATTTATCTACATTCGGGGTGGGGGGTGAAGGGGGAGACATCTAAAACTTTTGGAAAACCAGGCATTCAGATAAACAGAAGTGCTATTAACTAACATAGTGCTACATAAAGGATACACTGTGAATTTGGATAGCTAGGATTTTCAAATAAAGGGAATTCAGATAATTGGAATTAAAGGTTATTCTTATTGTAGGTCCTTTGTCATTAGGTGGGCTCAGAATATCCAGATTAGGATATATATTACAAAGATATAAATTAAGGAGTAATGAGGAAACGTAAAAATTCTGTGAAAATTAATACTTTCTGCAATATATTAAGCTAACAAAAATCTCAAAGAGCCGTAAGAACATATACATACTATGCTGTTCATTTCAGAAGACTCATAACTTCCACATGGATGGACACTCCCAATGGGCTCCAACCCTTCCTCGTCCCACATATACGTTCCATCGGAACTATCAGATGGAGAAAGTTCAAAAGAAGAGCCAGCTCTGTAGTCCATGTCCGGAGAAATCAAGTTGTTCCCAATAGTATGCTTTGTGCTTTCATTCTTGTCATCTACTGCTTAAATAAAAACAAAAACAGTCAATAATCCAAATGATTTAGATTGAAATTAGCAGTTATGTTCAGTGTTATTACCATGTAAAAGGATCTGAATGGAAGTGGTGTTAATGGATATTAAAACATTCTCTAAAGTCATCAATACTAAGGTTAGTTAAAAAAAAAACAACACAACTTTTCCTCCCCCAGTATCAGGATGTTATAAACTCAATATACCCACAAGTACCTTCTACCAACCTCCAATTTTTTTTCCTCTTCCAGCCCTGGAACAATTCTAACAGAGTGAAAAGTATTTCTTAAAAAGAACAAGTGACTTAAAAAATTGTGAATTACTCAAGTATGCTGAGCCCAGACAGACAGATTTCAACTGGCAGAATAGTAATACCTCTCAAGAAAAAGGAAAACTTGTGCAATGAAATGCCCATTAATTAGTGGAAGAATGTAGGATATTAAAAAACTGTGCCAAGCAATTTCTCCTTATGCAAAAGAGCTTAAAAACGAAAGTTGTTTTCCAAGAGCTAGGCAATCTTCCTCCACAAAAATAAACTTTACTGACATTGATTATATTAGTCTAAGTTACGTATCTACTATACATTTCTAATAACAATGCTATGATTGGACATAATAAGCCCATGTTTACAGGCATTTAAATGTGGCTGAGTTAATTTGTTTCTGAACCTTTCTTAAATAGCAAGGTTCAGAAATAATTAGTTGCCAATCGTGATTTTTTAAGAAGTTATTTTAACATGATCTCTCACTTTTTTCTTACTGTTTGCAGGAACCCTGCATTCTGGCAGGTTCACACATCAGCAAGGTACAGGGTTAACAATGCAGTTTCTGCTTCAGAGAAAACAGCTTGCTGATAATTTTTCAGAGACCAGAAGCCAAAAGAGACCCGTGGGGGAGCAGAGAGAAAAAGGAGTAACATGTACCCCACCAAGAGTTTGGTAAAAAAGGAGAGAAACATCACTCCCTCTCATCCCAAAAGAGAGAGATGTCAGGAGGCTGTGGATGGGAAAAAGAGACACATGTACAACAGAACACTACAAGGGAGTTTACAGCCTGTTTTAGCAAGACTAGCCCTGAGCTGTGCTTGATGTTCCTCCCACGGCCATCTGTGGAGAACCTGAAGAATCACTTGTTCTCCCCTCCAAGTAGCCTTTAAACTCCCACCAGGAATGGGAGAGGAAACTGGGCTTGTGGTCCCCCTGAATTCCCCAGCCCCTCTGAGTGGGGCATTCACACACCCCAACCTCGGAAGATCTGAGAAATTAAAATTGCCATGAATTTATTCCTCAGTGTGAACCAGTGCCTCTGATTTAAACAAGTTTCAGAGTAACAGCCGTGTTAATCTGTATTCGCAAAAAGAAAAAGGAGTACTTGTGGCACCTTAGAGACTAACCAATTTATTTGAGCATAAGCTTTCGTGAGCTACAGCTCACTTCATCGGATGCATACTGTGGAAAGTGTAGAAGATCTTTTTATATACACACAAAGCATGAAAAAATACCTCCTCCCACCCCACTCTCCTGCTGGTAATAGCTTATCTAAAGTGACCACTCTCCTTACAATGTGTATGATAATCAAGGTGGGCCATTTCCAGCACAAATCCAGGGTTTAACAATATTACAACAAAAAAACTTCAAATCCAGACTCCAGCGAGAAACTGTTGAATTGGAATTCATTTGCAAATTGGATACAATTAACTTAGGCTTGAACAGAGACTGGGAGTGGCTAAGTCATTATGCAAGGTAACCTATTTCCCCTTGTTTTTTCCTACCCCCACCCCCCCACGTTCTTGTTAAACCCTGGATTTGTGCTGGAAACGGCCCACCTTGATTATCATACACATTGTAAGGAGAGTGGTCACTTTAGATAAGCTATTACCAGCAGGAGAGTGGGGTGGGAGGAGGTATTTTTTCATGCTTTGTGTGTATATAAAAAGATCTTCTACACTTTCCACAGTATGCATCCGATGAAGTGAGCTGTAGCTCACGAAAGCTTATGCTCAAATAAATTGGTTAGTCTTTAAGGTGCCACAAATACTCCTTTTGATTTAAAAAAGTTTGTTTTAAAAATCATGTACTATTCTAATGGCATAAACTATCTCTTTTGCTTGTGTGCATAAAAGCACTTGTGCAAATCTATCTGGGGAAAGGGGCATGCCACCTCCATGGCATACTGATTTCCCCTGGCAGATGCCATCAGGTGGGACACCTTCCCCTTCTGTAGGTGCTATATAAATCTAAGTTACTGCTATGTGAAGAGGGACTGGGGATCTCTTTGGGGATTTATAAAAGCATGTACAATCTCCAAATGTGCTGGAGTTGTTTGCCACTGGAGCCATAACTTAAAATTCTTAACTTGTTGTAAATTCCTAAACATAATACAAACTTATCCTTAGGAATTTGATGTTATGGCTCCCATAGCAAACAGCTCTGCCATAATTTTTTAAGCATGTATAGCAATAGGTGCTAGAACTAGGGGTACTGCTACATCCCCTATCTTGAAGTGGTTTCCCTCATATACATGGTTTACAATTTGGTTCAATGGCTCTCAGCATCCCCACTATACAAATTGTTCCAGCACCCCTGTGTATAACACATTTATCTGTTAAAAGTGCTCTGACGATGTTTAGGCTATTAGATTAGACACCTGTTTAGAACCCACAGTTCTAAGAAAGAGGGCAGATCAGGACAAAGCAGTAAATGATTCTCAGGCTCATGCAGGGTATTAGAGGCACTGATCATGCACACAGACCCAGAGTGTGATGCAATATCAGCTCTGAAGAAAGGTATTTCCTAGTATACTGCAAAAGCTGCAAAAAGCAAAATGAATTAAGTAATTCCACTGCAAAAATAATGGATAAAACAAAAAGAGCTATGCTAATAGTGCAGATTTTTAAACTATGTTTAGCTTTAGTGAGAAGTGTCGTTTTTACCATAAGGAGTTTTCATTAAGCTCAAGCAACACCAAATGGGTCAGTATTTCATTGGATTCCTATCTTGTATTTCAGCATTATATGATAATTGACATTTACTAATACTGCATTGAAATAAATGTCAAAGATAAGCACAATTCACTCTTGAGAGCCATCAACTGAAACTTAAGTTCATTACGTTTAAAAAAATAATTAGAACATGAATTGCCACCGTCAGTTTTTCCTTTCTAAAAATATCTAAAACAGAACAACAGTTTTTCTTTTGGACGACAACTCAGTTTAACATCTTATATTAGTAGTATTCAATGTTTGTACAGAAGACTGGAAAATACAGTATCCAAGGCCAGGGATCATTTATCAATCATTAATAATAATTTATATAGGACTTAATACAACTAATTTGGGAATATAGAAAAACTAGTTTTACTTTACGATGATTTAGATAAATTAGAAATACTTACAAACAAGTTAGTATTTCAAACAGAAACTTATTTCTCTACATAAGATACTCCTGAGGGAATTCTGCACCACTGCGCATGTGCAGAATTAATGTCCCATGCAGATATCTTTGCTTCCCCGCAGAAAAATGACTTTCTGACAGAGAAGCAAAGGAAAACTGCAAGAGCAGTCATGTACCACTCCCTAGCTGTGCAGGTACATCGTTTCAGACACCCACAGAAGCCAACGGAGAGGTAAACCACCATAGGGCTGGGAACACCACAGCCAGTGGCTTCTACCTGAGCTGGGAGCAGCTGCTAGCTGGGCTGGAGGCAGGAGAGGATGGGACTTCCTCTTCCCCTGCAAGGAGTGGCTGGGGCTGTGTCAGACCCACCCCCAGAAACCTCCCCCAGCTGCAGGAAGCTCAGCATCCTCCCCTACTTCCTGCTCCCCATCACTCCTCAGCTGTGGGGGGAAGGCTCACTGTACAGGAGCTGCTCCCTTATCTGCCCAACCCCCAGGCATCTGGATCTCCCATACCCAGACACCCCCACCAAACCCCACCCCATACACCCAGAACCCCCCTAGCCCTCCGTACCCAAACCCCACAGAACCTCAACCCCTGCATCTGGAGCCCCTCTGCACCCAGACCCCCTTCTGAACCCCCACTCCTGAACCCAGACCATTCCCCACTGAGCCCCCTGCTCTCAAACCCCGACCCTGATGAGCCCCACCCCTATGCACCACCCTGAGCCCACGCCACTGACCCCCAACTAGCTGGACCCAGACCCCCAACCCACAAAGCACCACTCCCCCAACACCCAGGCCCCCTGCTGAGACACCCCTCCCCCAGACCCACACTGCTGAGCCCCAACAACTTTCACCTGGAAGCGTCTACAAAAGTCCCATTGCCCCTCCACCTGGAGCCCTGCACAATAAGCCTCCGTGCATCCAGATCCCCCCACACATAGACACCCCACTGCGTTGCCTGCACCCAGACTGTCCCACACAGAACCGTCTCGTCCCACACCTGGATCCCCCACACACACCTGGATCCTGCCTACCCCACACCTGGTGCAGACTGGCAGGGTCCCAGGGTGTTTCTGGGGCAAGCCCATGCTTTGTGCTGTGTCAGGGTCAGGTGCAGCCTCACCGCTGAGTCTGTGTTCTGTGAAGGGGGGATGGAGAGGTTGCAGGGTGATCTCCCACCTTCGTACAGCTAGTGGCCTGTGCTCCCTACTGCCATGCTAGAGCCTCTGCATTTATTTATTGACAAATAAAACTTACAGAATTTTAAAATATTGTGCGCACAATTTTTGATTCTTTGATGCAGAATTTTCAATTTTGACACAGAACGCCCTCAGGAGTAATAAGACAAATAAATAAAAAAAATAGAGTACAACAAAATATTTACCAGAAACATCTATATCTAGCCATTCATCGGTGTTACAATGAGGCCTTTCACTTTCCTTGAGAGAAGTGACTGGATCTACTGGTGTTGCACCTCCACGCAATAACTCTTCAATAGGGACTTCTTCTTGCTTCACTTGTATTGTTCTGTTTAAATCTTCTAGATCTATAAAGTCATCGCTGAAGTCTTCACTCAAGTCATTCTTCTCAGAAGAGGACAAGGAAGATATGGATATTTCATCCACATCATCATTCATGCATATGACTTTAGAGCCATGCTTCCCCAGACTGTCATGAAGGGCTTCACCACATTCTGTTCTTTGACTGTCATTTTCTAGGTCTTTTTTCTCAATGGCTCCGTTGACATTTACCGTAACCTCAGAGACCTTCACTATGCACATGTCAGTACTTGTACTTTTGCTGTCATCCACAATGATCTTTCCAGTAAACGGCTGTCTGGTAGGTTTCAGTAAAGAAGGACGACCCATACCATACCCCAAAGAGGATGATGCCCCGGATCCATTTGAGAGCGGTGGCTTCTTTAAACCAGAGGTTGATATAGAAGTGTATGGCCTGGTAAATCCATACCTTAAAGGTTCATTTCCACTGGGTACATCCAACTGTTGGGCATTTCTTGACAACAGAGTTGACCTCTGAGACGCTCTAATAGCCAGGTGCTGTTTTTGATAAGGCCTTGTAAGATCTACAGCTTTATTAAAGGAATGTGATCTGGTTAAGGATGCAGCAGATAGGAAAGAATTCTGAATGGAATGTGAAAAACTTTGTGATCTACCCATTTTTTCACAGGAAAAAGATTTAGCATTGTCTGTGGATTGCGCCAAACTCTCTCCTGAACTGGTTCTGGTGGCATTGGAGTTAATTCTACACTTCTGCAAGTCTACAGATGGCCTATTTCCGTAAAACCCATTTAAATGTGATTTTGGAGCACTGATTCCAGAATACGAAGTCCTGCCAAATAACGTACCTTTGGTAAATTTTGCTGAACTAGACAGTCCAGGCAAAGACTTTTGGTTTAATTCTTCTGTAGAGGACACAAACATGTTGACTTGCTTTGCTGTTTTTGATGCTACTGAAGAGGTGCTGTTCAAACCCACCCTGAGCACATCTTTCCCAAATCCTCCTTGAGAAGGAGGATACTTCTCAGAATCATCTAGTTTTTCATTGGAATTCTGGGCAGAGTTAGACTCACCACCACTTTGATCACCAAGTTGATATTTATTTGATTTTTGCCAGCTAAAAGCAAAGGAAGACATATGAACAGTGCCATTGTGCTTGCTGCAATTTTTGCCACTACTGCTATGAGAATTCCCTGACAAGGGAACAGCTGTCCTATTTGGCATTGGCTGTAGGGTGCTCCCTAAAGATTTTGTTCCGTACTTCGGTAACTTGGAAACCAAGGATGTCCTGATATGATTTTTTTCTTCCATGAGCTATGGGGTTCATTGGTCCTTGAAAGTTTCTTGATTCTGTGGAAATGAAAAAGAAGAAAATATTACACTTGAATTAACAACTCAGGAGAACACAATACAGCTAAAAATTATAAATGACACATGGATGCCTAATTATATCAGAAAAACACAGTTTACCTATATATATTTCATGAGTTTCTAGAGATGTTCTATCCACCATTAGTCAATTGTGCAACATATAGCAAACAAAATGTTTCAACTACAACTGGAAACAGCTTGCTAATGGTAGCCATCTTACTAAAAGGGTGGGATCATTTGCATTATTGCCAACATCAAGTGTTAAAACTCAGTGGCAGGCCACACAAAAAACCATGACTGATTTAAAAATAAGTGTTGCATGTTTTAATTTGTCCTCTGGTTCCTAAGCCTTTAAGATACAGTTAATTTTAATTTTTCAAGCTTTTCTCTGCATGAAGGCAGGTTAAAAACTATTATTTTAAAATGAATGCTCAATTTCTCATGCAATCACTTGATTTCAGCATCTGGAGCTTTATGAAAAAACAACTTAAAATATCAAAAAAGACTCACGAATAAGTCACATGAACTGGCAACACTGACTTGTGAGAACTGCAGTATAGATTCTGATAGGAACTAGTTTTAAAAATCTTCCTTCTTCCTTACCCACCAGCCCCAGCTCCCTGGTAGACTCCAGACTGCATGGAAAACTACTGTGCTCTCCAACTGGAAGTTAAATACCCCTGACTCGTCCTGATCCACCTAATCTCTGGACTTCTATCTGAATTAACACAAACACAAGCCATTTGTACTGCACTGAGGACAATGCCATCGCTGCCTGGCTTGGTGAAGGAGGGACACTTTCTGAGTTGTCCGTTCTTGTTCCATATGCATGGCTTCCCTCTCAATAACCTCTTAGAGTATATCAGACCTATAGGTAGTTGTCCACTCAAGAAGCTGAACAAAGGTCCCGATGGTTCAGCAACAAGAACTCCAAGCACCTCATTCAGTATTTCAGAACTTTGAGCAACAAGAGCAGTCACCCAAAATTGCAGCACTTGTAATTTCACAAATGAATAAAACTAAGTGTGTACAGAGTACCATCATTACCCTTTAGCCAAGTGAAAGCCAAAGTTTAAAATTGTGAATATGTTTACAGCAACTTTGCACCAGAACGGAGGACAAGAGAGTCAAAGAGAAAGGACAATATTCTGAAGTACAGGTATTGAGCTCGCAAACCCGACCAACAAGTTACTTTGGTGTAGTGTACTTGATCTTTTGGGACTTTTTGATTGCTGTTGGTAAGTATGGCTTGTATACTGTGGCTTTGTAAATGATAGCAGATGGCATATGCTATGCATTGCAAAATGCCGTCTGTTATATAGAATTTTTTGGCACGTTAGTAGTTTTGGAGACTTCCCTGAAAATTCTTTGGCTATTGATCTCTGATATTACGTAATTTTTATTCGGTAGATGTGCAACTTTTTTTAATAGCATTCCACAGGATTTAACATTAAGACTGGCTGAGTGTGATGTTAATACTTGTGGATGAGTTGCCTGCAAAGTCAAATAGCAAGAATGGGCACAAGTCTTAGTTTCTCATTATGCATAAGATTTTATTTATTATCTTTTAAACAAACAGAAGACAGGTTCCCCAAACCCTCCTTTAATATTAGAAATTCTAGGACATCATTAGAAATTCTGCTCTAGAGCATGGCCAAAACATCACAAGACACTGAAATTTGAGAAACAGAGGAAAAATATTTAGTGCACTTAAAATTTTTAATATCTATGTATTTAATGCCAATGTCCAATGAAAATTTAGAAGCTTCTGTTCGTTAAAGATTCAACAACCTCTGCCCGCTCAGCTAAGCAGGATTCAAAATATACATCAGATCCAAGGCAAATCCCTCACCCACAAATGCCTTCAACAAAGGCAGGGAAGTCCAGAGTTAACATCCTTGATACTTTTAAGGTTAAAAGCTAAGATTTTTTTTTATATTTTTGGAGAGAAGAAATTACAGGCCTCCTTTATTCATGATAAGGAAGTAGAGCTAAAACAACCACCCTAATATTTTAAAAATCATTTGCAAATCACCTGTAAGACTGTTTTCCATTCTACAGAACTGGACTCTTCTTACTCAACTTCTTACCCGTCCCCAGTTCAAAACCAAAACAAGTTCTTTTCAGCTTCAGTTTCTCATACGCTCTGTGCCAGACATTCTTCCCTTCCCCCTCCCAGACAATTTTAACAATATGGAACATAGGGAAATTCCTCAATCCTTTTTACCCCATTTTACCTATAAAACAGCTTGTTTGTATGACTTTGTGACTCAGGGTATGTCTATACAGCTGGAGCCTGGGGGTGGGAGGATGCCAGAGCCCAGGCTCTATGACTCTGTGGGGTAGGAGGGTCCCAGAGTTCAGGCTCCAGCCTGAGCCCGAAAGCAATGAAAACAGTCTCGTAAACTGAACCCCGCAAGCCCAAGTCAGCTGGCACTGGCTAGCCATGGGTTTGGGGTTTTTTTTTTTTTTTTGCTGTGGAGCCATACCCACAGACACCCCTTGGCAAAGGGTCCTCCGGTCCTTGCAAACATTCATCTCAGACCTGACAAACTCACTGCACCAAACACATCTTACAGGTTATTTTTCCATAATGAGTATCATGCAAAGGTATCCTCAGAAAGCTCATAACTTGTCAAGGATCAGCCATTGCAAGATGTATATATGCGTTACATTTAAGGAATAATGTACGGTATTTATACTAAAAATATGCTTTATGGTCTGGAGTAGAAATTGGCCACCAGGAGATAATGTGTCTGAATGATGGCTCATTCAAGTCACCCCGCCCGAGTCTGCTGGTGAGGTAATGCAAGATTCTATGGTCTACCCTTGCCACATCCCAGAACAGTTAGTCAATGAAAAACCATGAGAAACAACAAACAATCAAAGCCTCTTAAATATAGAAAAGAAACTCTACAACAAGGCAGAGGTTCATCCGGCCTGTGAATAGATATGAAAGACTGTTTTCAGTATAACAGTGTAAAGAAAGGCAATCTGAATCCATTCACTGAGGGAAACCCCTGACGGAAGGGGTGCTTTCATGAACATTTCTTTCTAGTTATTGATAAACTAGCCAGCTTCTAAACAGACTGAACTTGGAGAGGAAAAAAAAATCTACTTTATCTAATAAAGTAAACCATTGATAAATGTAGAGACAAATTCACGCTTTATGATTTTGTTTTGTTTTGTAAGAACATGTTTCCACCACTCTCTGGTTTCTAGTTAAATCTTTATTCTTTCATATAATGAAACAAAAGGAGGTTTATTTAAGGGCTCATAAGTGTTGCGTGGTTTACAGGAGCAGTAGTTTAAGGTAAAACTGGTAAATTAGGGTATGGTACACCTTTGGGTGCAGAGGATCTGGAAATTCTGTGAGTAGCCAGTGTCACGGGATGGACATCCCAGGGGAA
This sequence comes from Eretmochelys imbricata, assembly GCF_965152235.1. NCBI lineage: Eukaryota > Metazoa > Chordata > Testudines > Cheloniidae > Eretmochelys > Eretmochelys imbricata. The sequence continues at coordinate 75,399,317 of NC_135578.1, forward strand.
TGATCAAAGAGATTTGGGGATTGAGGCGCATCTATTGCTAAACTGCCTGGAGAAGGAAGGGCTGGCATACGTCCACAGGAGAATGCCTGACTGGCTGAAGGGCTGACAGGTGCCAAAAAGCTGACATGCAGCTACCACAAGAGAGACTCCCACTCATTGGAGACAGGAGGTAACAGGGTGACTCTCAGTCCTGAGAACGATCACAGACTTGAAGTTTGTTTAAAAGATTGTGACAAGATGTAGATGTAGGCAACAGGAACAGTACAACAATGAAAAGCTTATTTAAAGTTACTTATTAACAAATTAAGACCATCACAATGACATGTCGAAGTCTGGGGTTCACATCACCTTCATCTTGTATTTACAGAATAGATGGCTCAGGAAGACAGGATTACCATAATAACTGTTCAAATTAGCATTACAAACAATAAATAATAGATATGGAATACTGATGGTCAGAGTAGGTGTCCTGTTACTGTTTCTGCTGCCTCCATCATGGAAATGAAGGACAAACAGTTAAACTAATCTCAAGCCATGTATTTTACTGTAGTTTCCAGTTACCACGACCCAGATGATAAAATGTAGGTCACATTAAAAGTACATAAATTCTGTATTTTGATGTACTCAAGCTTTAACTGTCCTACCGTACATACTATTCATTCATTAACAATCATGGAAAAGGTTAACAAGTTCATTTTTGTAAGTCATATTTTAAGTGAAACAGTATTTTTAATACTTCATAAACTAAAGAGTCCCTGGCTCAGCAGCTGTGCATAAGCTTAGTCAGCAATTCAATAAACAGCCTAAAGATGCTGCCAGAGTATATAGATTTTTTTCTAAATGCGGGGGGAGGGGGGGAAATCTGGAGATAATGGCAGAAATATGCAAGAAACTAAGATCAGAACTGACCATGGACTTTTGGTCATCGTAACAAACAGGTTATGAAAAGATTATCTCAGGGTATTGCTGGAACAAATGTGTGTGGGGAGAGGAGAATAGCACATCCTTCTTTTGACTCTTCCCATTCTCCTCTCTTTTCAGGACTGATACAGCAGCATTATGTTCTCAGAGCCAGAATGCTTTTTATATATGCATAAAAAGTTGAGAGCCATAAATAATTGAATTGTATAAGACTAGGGAATTTAGGTATGACGGTGCATCCAACAAGCCGCCTTTCCAACAGAGGATTACAAATGATACATTCAAGAAGTGAATGGGATTGAAATTTTCAACGGAAGTCAGGATATAGTAATATGTTTCACAGTTAAGAGAAAGAAAAAAAGCCTGTAAAAACAGTTTTGGAGTTCACTGTGCAGCTCTAACACAAGAAGATGGTAATTTGAGACTGAACAACATGAACTTTGTACATTCATCTCTGACTCTCCTCCGCCAGATAAAGAAATGACATTGCCTAGTCTCATTAAAGATAAACTTTTATTGAAGATTGGTTATGTTTGCTTCAAATATTGTTTTTTTTTACATTTAAAAAAAATCAAGGAAACATTCAGAATAGTGTTTCTGTTCACCTATTTTAACTATTGATTTGCAGAATACAACATATTTTGGTATTAGCAAATGGAGCCCAGGTTTAAAAACATCGAAGTTGAGAAATAATATGTTTATTAGTCAGCAACACAACCAACAGTCTGGAAATGTTAAACAGAAATATATTTAAAAGATCTCCAAGAAGTTGGAAGACTTCTGTAACAAATCCTAAATATCTCCACTTGTTGATTTTTGTTTCTCTTTGTTTGTTTAAATAAAGATACCATACTCCACCCCAAGTCTTTCCTACCTACTATTCTGACCATCACTAAGAAAAATTACCTGCAATAATTTTCACAAAAACGTATTAGACTCACATGTCTGGATGTTGTCCTAACAAGCACAAGACCCAAATGGGGGCTCCCAAAGCAATGAGGTTTTGAAAGATGTTCCTCTTTTACATTCCACTTCCAAAACACAAGGGCAAATATAACAGTCCCTTTCGCTGCTACTACCTTTGAGAGCAGGAAAAATATTTACAAGAGTCAGCATGAATCCTACTCTACAAGAAAGGTGAGTGCATGAATGAGAATGTTAAAATTTCATACCTTAAAAAAAAAAAAGGACAAATATGTTATTTCTTTTCCTCAAGATCTACTATTAATACATTCCTACTCTTCAAGATTTTGAGGAAGTTCCTAACAATAAGCTCTACAAGGATCACAATAAAATAACTATCAAGCACAGGTTTCTCACAACCAAATAATGGACTTAATCAGTGTTCATATTGCTAGAAGCTAGTCCATGGAAGGCCTACTTGTTATGAAGGCATCACACCAGCCTTAAAGTATGTTTGTGAAGAACAACTATAATAAAAGCACAATAGCTCTGCTTCTAATGTGTATTTGGTGCCACCTGTGAGATTAAGCAAGTTTACTGTTGTATTCCTGTTCACACTGCAATGCCTGAGAGAATTCCATTGCTACTTTGTATCACCAAAATTGTTTTCTAAATTCCAGTCAGTTATACTTCTACAAGCCCACTGAAGTCAACAAGACTGTTCAGTGATCACGGATAGCCAAGTTCAGCCAGCAAAATCTTTATTAAATGATGGACATGCACAAAACAAGATCAGCTTGCTTCAAAATCCAGGTTATGTATGCAAAGACGACAGCTAGAAATGACATTTTAATTGAAAAGTGGGCACGCTGATAAAGCTCTAATGAGATTGATTGTGGATCTCCAAGTGTTTTAAGATCTACAGTCATCTTTCAGTCTAGAACTGCTTTTTAACAAAGTTGTAAAATGAGAGAGTCTGGTCTCAGTGAGAACATTAACTAAAAAAACCAAAGGATGGTATCGGATGCATGAATCCACATAATAATGCTTTAATTAAACGTCAGATTACTCCTATGTTACTATATTTTGAGCTGGTAAGCAACCTAATGATTATGGTACGTAAGCATAACCAGAATTCATAAGAATTCTGAAAGAGATTCAGCCATATCTAAATAGACAAAGTTAGGATGTTCCTACAGATGAAGCCTGTTCCAGATGCAGATTCTAGGATAAGTCAATAGTTGGGCTTCGTTAAGATTCAGTGAGCTAACTGAACATTATTCTCAGCGCAGTAGCATACAGATGTGTGACCACAACTATGTATCATGAGACATAAGGCAATGAATGCTAATCCAAGAAGTTTAATCACTGAATGTGTCAGGTATAAGGATAGCAATATCTTTTAGTAAGACAGTCCATTGAAAATGGATATCAAACCTGAAATTAACAGGTATGGGGTTAGAAGAAATTCCCTGCACATGCAGGAAACTGAGCATTAACTTCTATGATCAAAGTTGATCACTAGGAATGACGCACAAGTAAGCCAAGGGAGGATCTGTGGAGTTCCTTCACAATGCGAGACCTACACATACACTCGCTAATAGACGCCTTGCAGGAGCTGCCTATTTACAGGTAAGCTTTGTTCCATATTTATGCAAGTAAAGGGAAATCTTGTACAACCATAGCCAGCCTTACTTTACCAAAATCACACCCCAAGAATTAAGTCCTCACCAGCAGATCTGATTTAAGCCAGAGTCATCCCAGGAGACAAATAGGTTTATATAATCTGAAGTATCATCAGGGTGGTCATACATGAATGGACTGCTGCCAAAGATGGCACTTCCAGAATTAATTTCATGTCATAAAGATATTGGGCAAAGTATGACTGCCAAGACAAGTCTCCATTTTGCATTTCTAACACAGAAGAACTGTGAGAATACAAATATTGCTGTGACCAGTCAATCTGTCATGTCTTTATATAAAATGTACAAATCCACCATTTTGGGAGACTATGGCAATGTTGAGTTACTTCACGCAGATAGCAGAAACCCCACCAAGTCCTAACTGGTTGTACACAATAGGAAAATATAAAAATGTATAACCTCCCACTGGACCAGTGGACAAAATTTCTTAGGAAGGAAAGACAGGGAAGAGAGCCGAAAATGAAATAAGTTTAAAGTATTTCTGTGCTCACTGAGAGAGCAGGAAATTTGCAGACCAGCAGAGGCAGAATTAAACTGTGTTCTCACAAAAGAAGGGGCTGAAACCAAGTATTTCTCCTGACTCACAAGTGAGGTCCTCCCTTCTAGCCTGCCATAGCAGACACAAAATGTGTGGAATGGGAATACTGTGTGTGAACAAGAAATAACCAATATTTTCTTGTATTTTATTTTGAGTATATCCACTCATTTACAAAGTTTTTCAAAAGACATGCAACAAGATAAGCAGGCACCGCATATATCCACTCCGCAAGCTTCATAAGGTTAGGCAATTCTTTTTGATAATTTTCCAAGCATCTTAATGGCTAACTGGATTAACCTTAAATATTGAGTGCCTTGTGTTTCACTTTTCCACATATTCTATTTCCTTTCATATATTCACATGTTCACCTTAAGCTTTTCATCACTATAATAGAACAGTGGATTAAAATTAAAAGAAGAGGCTAAAGCTAACAAGTTTAATTCAAGATGTTTAATTGAACATTGTCCTTTTAAAAAGTGGATTTAGCATCAAGTAATTGACATTGCCAAAATCAACTCACATTACACAAGATTTGTGAGGAAAAAAAACATTGTACTCTACTGTCAGGCACATTTTCTATTAACTATAAGAAATTTGTCAGCATCAATTCCCACTCAAAAGCCATGTGTTGATTTGTCTTATAAAATGATATAAACAAAAAATTCAGACTGCCTTCATGGTGGTAAATTAAAAGAAAAAAGTTGAAGAGGATTCAGGATATTCCACCATTGCAGAAAGGTATAGCCCAATAAAAATATCAGAAAGTCTGTCTGAGAACAGTAACTTAGATAGCACCAGACACTAGACTTCAGATTATTACAAAGAGTTTGTCCTGCTTTGACTACTGAATTAAAAAAAAAAAAATTAAAAGCTCAGCAGTGATATGCATATTGATTCACCAGATGCTTGGAATACCAATGACATTGAAAGTACTCAGAGGTTTGTAATTTGTATCCAGTATCAGGACTTATTTTCCAAATTAAGTTTGAGCAACAGATGTCCAATTTAAGCGTAAGAATATAGTTACTAAGAGACAAATACTGACATACAATAAAATAAAAAGTTAACTATTAGCCAGTTAGCATCCTATGTCCTATGAAGACAAATACAGTAGAACTTCAGAGTTATGAACACACCAGTCAACCACACCCCTCATTTTGAACCAGAAGTACGCAATCAGGCAGCAGCAGAGACCCAAAAACAGTACAGAACTGTGTTAAACAAACTACTAAAAAAATAAAGGGAAAGCAGCATTTTTCTTCTGCATAGTAAAGTTTCAAAGCTGTATTAAGTCAGTGTTCAGCTGTAAACTTTTGAAAGAACAACCGTAACATTTTGTTCAGAGTTAAACATTTTAGAGTTAAGAGCAACCTCCATTCACAAGGTGTTTGTAACTCTGAGGTTCTCCTGTATGCGTTTGACTCAGACTGTACAACATCACACAGTCATACCAGATTACACAATGCTGTGATAACACAGACTATAAAAATGAATCAGGTGCCAGATATTACCTTCAGGGCAAAGATGTGATAATTAATAGAAAATTACCATATACTTAGTCTTATTGTAGGATCCATCTCCTGCTTTCTACACTGGTTTTAACAAAAATTTCTCTTAAATGCTCAGCACATTTAATCTCTCAGATTAAGTAACAAGGTAAAAGTGTGCCTCAACAGAAGGAACTCAAAACAAAAATAGCATACACAAGATTTAAAATACACACACATATAGCTCTACTTGTGTACAAATTATATTTGAACCATATTTACAACTAGATTATTCCCTAAATATGTACAGATTTTTGTCCTCTGATTCAGGATACTTTTTTTGAGTGCATCTACTCCAACCTAAACTATGCAAAATTGCAATAGAAAAACGAAAGATGTGTTTCAACCTACTTTGGAAGCTAACAGTGGTATGTAAATTGAAAAAGGTTACTACTATACATAGTTCAAAACATATAGATTTCTATACTTGTAAAAGTCATTTAATGACTGGCTGCTGAAAATGAAGCCACAAAAAACAAACATCCTCTTCACAGACCCACAGCTGGAATGTAACAAGATACTATTCTTTCACAGACAACCTATGTGTAACTTTAACCAGTGTTGGCAAAATTTACACCAGGTGTCAGCCATTGTATTACTTTTTTAAAAATAAGATTAAGTTGTAATTCAAATTTTACTTTAATTTAAGGAGAATCAGCTATACCAAACTGTTTTATTTTCTATACCAATTATTTCCAGATACTATATATTGAAGAGGGGCTTTCATACATGAACATGTTAGATGCTTTACATGTTTTAATGACAAATTTACCAGTTACCAAAGTTTATTCAAGAAACTGATCCCTCATTCTGTTTTCTCACATATTATACTGTCCTCATATTCAGCCCAGAGTGCTTTGGATAGGCATCTTTTTATTATTTGAATTGAAATAAAATAAATTATGCATTTTAGCCTCCTAATTACAGAAAGCACCACTAGATATTTGATATCCTTACCATCCTTTTTGGCAAGGAGTCACCCAATGTAAACCTAACATGGATACCTTTCTCTTGTTAAAAAGACAGCCCTGTTGATTACACTTCAGCATATTGACAGTATCACAGTAGAATATGCAATAAATGTATCCACTGAATAAAATTAAGGTTATCATTTCCAGAGATATGAACTCTAGCTATCTTATGCAAACAAGATTTTTTTTATTATTTAGACATGATTTTTGCAAGATGCTTCTAGTTCTACAGAAGCTCTGCTACCTCTTCACTGTCAGTGGCAAATTCCTAGTATCTTAATCATTTAAAAGGGATAGAGTCAGATTTGAAAATACTAGGCCCCATTCTTAGAAACACTTACACACGTGTGTAGTCCCATTACACTTAGTGGGACTAAACATAAAGTTACTCAAGCGTGATTTGACCAGATTGAGGTCATGTTTCTGGGGGAGAAAACATGGTAACTACATCACTAACTCCTTAGATAAATATTTAGAGTTTCTTTTTTTAAAAAAAATCAAGGTTTAATAAAGACTAAAAATAGAAAATTTCCAAAGTAAAAATATTCCCATTATTTGTTCAAAGTAGTTTTTCATTTGTATTTACAAAACAATACCCTACAATGATTGCAGCCAAAACAGTAGGAACCTAATAATGAAACTGACTATGAACAAAATAAAATAGACTAACCAATTTTCATTATCTGCTCTGACAGAGCAAAGGATAAAAAGAGCATAATAATGTTTTTAAATTCTTTACATTAATAATAACCAGACATATCCATATCTAGGTACCTAACTTTAGACACTCACTTTTGCAATATTTAGCCAATGTTTAAAATATATCAATTCTACCTTCACAGAATCCATTACACTATGTATGCTGTTTGTCTACATTTTGAATTTCTTTCAAATTCAAAAAGACCAGTAGTACTTGTGGCACCTTAGAGACTAACAAATTTATTTGAGCATGAGCTTTCGCTGTAGCCCATGAAAGCTTATGCTTAAATAAATTTTAGTTTCTAAGGTGCCACAAGTACTCCTGGTCTTTTTGCGGATACAGACTAACACGGCTGCTATTCTGAAACCTTTCAATTTCAAGAGTTTATTAGTTTCATTTTTGTTTATAAAAGTAACTTTTTGGTTCCTAAACACTACCATAATGCTGAACTTTGGAATGGAAAGTACTAGAGAAGAATGTTTTTTAAAAACTGTTTCTATTGGAATTTACAAACATTTCCATGGTTTGTATTGGGTTTTGGTTCTATAAAAATGCACCAGAATAAAAGCTTACATGTTGCACCAGAATTAGTAGTAGTAGTAGCAGCAGCATTTTACCACTCCAGGCTCCCACACAACATGCAAATACGTGGTAAGAGCTAAGGCACCAATCCAACAAGCTGACCCATGCAAGTGGACCTCTATGATTGCATGGAGATTCAACAGCTTCAACAGGAGTCTTCCCACAAAAACACGCTTGAGGCCAAGTTAAACAATAAGCCATACATCAAATGCACTCTTTTCAACCCCCGACAAATTGAAGCTGGTGAATTAACCACTGAATCCAGCTTTTGTTTTCGAAAAACAAACAAAAAACTTTTACAAAATAAACAAATTGCAGCTTCGAAGTCTAGAAGTCTAAGTTTCACTCCCTTTTCTATGACGAGCAACCTTCTAATATTCTACTTGCCCACTGACAGGTTTTTGGGGTTTTTTACCCATTGTAGACAACGAGTAAAATATTTTTAGTTCTCTCATTATGGGAAGAGATGAGAAAATGTTGTTTGTTAAGTGTTAAATATAAATTTTACATAGTGGTGTAGGCAAGTGGTTACCTCAAGTATTGGCCCACATATCTGTCATGATGTTTTAGTCTTCCCCTCTTTACCTCATGTCTGTGTTGGACACTAGTATGCTGCCACAGCATTGTTCCCGTTCAGTTCTGCAATCTTTGGCCTGGTCTACGCTACGGAGTAAGATCAACATAAGGCAGCTTTCAGTGACCTAACTATGTCAGTGTCTACACTAGAATGGTGCTCCCACCGATGTAAGCTGCCCCATACATTGACCTAATAACTCCACCTCTGCAAAAGGCATAGCACTTAGGTCAGTGTAATTAGGGTGAGTGTGTCTGTGTAGACACTGCATTACTCACAGCACCTGCTGGCAGTCCGGAGCCCTGCCGCCAACTCATGGTGAGGAATTGGTGGGGGCAGAAGAACCACCCAAGCCCAGTCGTCGCCCAGGCTGGGCTCTCCTTCCCCCACCAAATCCCTCACTGGGAGGCAGCTGGACTCTCCTTCTCCCCATGAGGCTGCAGCAGGTCGCCAGGCAATCAGACCAGCAGCAAGGCTCCCAGTGGGAGTGCCCCCCACTCCCTGCTGTAAATCTGACAGCCCAAGCTATTAGCCCAGCACAGGACTGGATTTCACAGCCCTGAGTCTACCTGTGGTGAAACTGACAAGAATGTCAGTTTCACAGCTGCTTTTAGTTCAAGCAGGAATCAGAGAAGAAATGTGAAATAGCAGCAGCTGTGAAACTGACAGGAATGTCAATTTCACCGCAGGTAGGTTCCCTGATGTCAAATTGAGCCCCTGCCTGGCACACAGCTGGAGCGGTCAGTGCCCCAGACTCCAGCTGTCAGTACCTCACAATGCCTCACTTCAGTCAGTGCAAGTGCTCCTGGTAAGGACGCACACTACCAGCAGAAGGAGGGTAATGTGGATAGAATGGCTGTTTTAATTACCACAGAACCTGAAGGTCAACCTAATTTTGTAGTTTAGACAAGCCCTCAGTTTGAAGACAGAGCTTGAGCTGCTCCAAGTCAAGGTTAGGGTTTGATGTTGCCTAAGTGCATTGGCACATTAAAGTACATTTGATTGAATATGAAGTTACAAAAGGCAATGGGTGATACAGGCAAGGTCTTATCCTCATTAATGGAATGTGAATTTATTTCTTTCCAAAAACCATTTTCCTGTTATTGTTACAAACAACCCCTAGAGTAAAACTGAAAGACAGAGAAAAAGATTATCTATTTTTTCAGGTTGTTTACTTCAGGCATGTGCATTTCCCATGTTAGACCCCAACCCTACAAAGGGCTCCTCACAGGCAAACTCACAGACTCACACTTTGCACAGATTCTTTTCCTTCAGCAAGGCCTTAACTAGCGGTTTCCTCTATTGTTTCTGTGGGTGTTAGCAACAGGAAAAAGCCATGTTTAAAATAGAGAAGAGGTGATTGCAGCGGTGTACCACTCAAGACTACTTTTAACTCATCATCCTGCTACAGTTGCCCCCAAAGAATGCCCCACACGGGCATGGCGACCCTGGTGTAGAGCCCTGCGGCCCACGATGGCCACACCTCTGGCACAGGGAGCACAGCAGTCAACGCTGCGAAGCCATCAGCTGCTGCAAGTGACATTCAGACAAGATAAAAGGTTAAGGCTGCGCCCTGCTATTAGCGTATCATGCAGAGAGAGCCTCCCTCCTCCCCAGGCGGCTCATGTTTTTCATGACACATCCCCTTGGCCTAGGAGCCTGGTGATGCTGCAGCATCCCCGGCACAGCCAGCAAATCACAGCCAAGCCCCAACCCACCCAAGCACCACGAGATGGGAGGGCTGCATCGACAGCAAGACGCCCGGCCAAGGGGTGGGGAAGGGACCTCCAACCCCACAGCTCAGGGGAGGGGTCCAGCCCCCCGGTACTCCCGGCGTAGGGGGAAGGGGTCTTGCTGCATTCGCCCCCCGCCGCCGCACTCACCACAGGGATGGGGTCGGGGGTCGGGGTCTGTGCGGTCTCCTCCTGCGGGGCCCGGGCTCCGCGTCCCGCCGTCTCGGATGAATGCCGGCAACCGGCAGCGCCTGGCAGCTAAGGGGTGGGATGGGCCGGGCTCCGCGCACACCCGGGCAGTGTCCTTCGCGCTCTGGCCCCTCCCCCGGAAATCAGGCCCGCTCCGCGGCCGGGGCTGACAGCTGACAATGAGGTAAGCGCCTGCTACGGCGCACGCGCAGCCGCTGCCGAAAGCAGCATGCGCGCGCCCGTCCTACTCCATCTCCTTCCTCGCCCCGTGGGCGCGCGCGCGGGCGCTGTTGTCTTTCCTGTTCGATTTCTCTCAACGGCTTTTCCCGCCCGCCCTGGCTTAAACCTGCGCTGGGAGAAGGAGCCTGTGGCCACGCCGGGCCTCCCCGTAGGGGCTGGGGCGGTCTGCATCTGACACACCCGACCCCCGCATCCGGATGGTTCCGGGAGGGCGGGGGGCGACGGCCGTTCAGAAGACTCTCCCCAGCTCCCGCGCCGGGCCCCCCTGCCTGGCGTCCTCCGGCTGCGGGCTGAGGAGGCCCAGTGTGTACGTGTGGGGGGCTCGTAGGAGATGGTGCTCTGAAGCTCCTCTCAGCACATGTACCTGGCACAGGCAGGGCCCCGCCATGCTGATCCCCTGGCGGGGCGCCACGCCCTGCCTAGAGCAGAGAGTTGGACAGCCGGCGTGGCACACCGGTGCTCGCCCATGCAGCCGTCTGGTCAGTTTCTTGGCTCTCCCATTGCTGTGCCAGCTTTTCATCGGTTTTAGTGCCAAGCCTGCTTTGGCTGCCCTGCCCTTGCCACTTCTAGCCAGCTCCCTTCTTTGCTCTTCTTAATTGTGTTTACCTCAGTTCAGGCCTGTGATTCAGCACCTATACCTCAGTGATTGGCTTTTGCCATCAGTATGTGTATTTCAGTGCTTCTGTGATTTATTTATGCATTTTTTATCTGCATTGCTTCAGTTTTATTTGTGGTTTTGGAGTACCAAAGTGTCTCATTCTTAGTATCTTATTTTTCTGCATGCCAGATTCCTCATTCCCTTGAGAAGAAGAAAGACCACTCAGAAGCTTTGAGGCGTGTCCATGGAGAAGAAAAACATGCTTATAATTGATGAGCATAGTTGCTGCAATCTCTGCCTGGAAGTTGGGCACACTGCACAAGGATGTCAGAGCTGTTTGCAGCTGTCAGTCCAGCTATTGGGAATGCCTCCAGCTAGGGATGCTGGAACTATTTTTACAGTGGCGGTGCTGAGAGCCATTGAATCAAACTGTAAACCCTGTATATAAGGAAACCACTTCAAGCCAGGGGGTGTGGCGGCACTCCTAGTTCCATCACCTATGACTCCAGGTTCTCCTGAAAACAATCCTGAAAATGCCAGTAATTCTGGTATGAGGCCAGCCCAGAGTCCTTCAAAAAAATAAACCCACTTGAAGCACTTCTATACCACTTATTGGCATAGTTTGAGTGCCTCTGATCTATTAATACATTTAACCTCATAACATCTCAGAAGCATGATTATCCCCATGGTGTAAATGGGAAAAATGAAGCAAGAGAGATTGTCATTTAGCAAAGTCACAAAGATAGCAAATCCAGGAAATAATTCCAAATTTCCTGACTCCCAGCCCATTGCCTTACCCTCAAGACCGTTCTTCCTTTGAATCAGCTTCAACCACCAAAAGCATAAGGACTCAGCAAACCTACTACCTGCATCAGAATAAACTTAGGTTTCCCCTAATATGTTCAATAAAGCAGCCTTACTGTCCCCACTAAAGCATACTGTATCATCCCTCCACACAGGAGAGCGTGGGCCACTACTTTGTGAAAGAGAGACGGTGTTTTATGCCATGCACTTCCTGAAAATCAAAAAGATAGGAAGATTCTGGCCCATTCTGGATCTCAAGCTGAGTTAGTATTAAATCAAGGAACAATTCAATATGGCTACCCTATAAAACAAAATATCTCTTCTAAAAGTAGTTGACTGGCTATACACTCTGGACTTTGCTGATCTATAAAATAACTATATCCCAGTCACCAGTAGTGTTTCTGGGTCCTTCTAGCTGAGTGTCCTGCTATGCTCCCTGCAGGTGTGCAGAAACAAAGAGTATTCAGTTAAAATCCATGTCTCCTTCCCACTGCTGCTCTTTCTTGGACCAAACAAAGTCAAATACTGCAGTATAAAGCACGTTGGTTATATGAGGAGCAGATTTGTTGTCTTCTCCCAATTTCCCATAGGGGCTCCACTGCTGTTGAAGTAGTTCAATTAGCTATCACAGATCAACCCCTAAACAAAATAAATCACTTCAAAAGTTTAACTAGAAACTATTCAAATTCTGTAGTCTTAATTTGATTTTTTTTAAATCAAAATTAGGTCCAGTTTCATCAAATATTTAAGATCTGGATCAAAGAACCTTAACTATAGAAAAAATGGGAAAATTCTAAGAGAAGACATAATGAAGCACAAGTGCAAAATGGGAGTACTAAGAGCCTGGTTCAAAGGCTACTGGAGTCAATGTAAAAGATGCCATTGACTTCAGTAGGGTAAAAGCTCTAAATCTCTAGCAAGGTTAATGAAAAATAATGTTTTGGTACATCAGAAAATTGTGTGTATGGAAAATTTGGGGGTACAAGAAAATTAGTTATTCCAAAACCTTTGGCAGTGTCTGTAAGAATTTTCTCTTTATTGAATTCCCTTACAAAATTTGACCCTTTGTTACATATTCTAAAAATATTTCATACGCTACTCAAATCTCTTTTTCCTTCGCCTTGTCCCATCAATCCAGTTTGGCAGTTCTTGTTCCTCATCTCCAAGCATTTTTGTCAAGTACATCTAAGCTGAAACCAACCTTCTTCATATCTTCCTTCAGCTTCTTGAACCACCTTTTTCTAGGTCTTCCTCATGCTCTTTGTTCTCTGACTACTAGCTCTTGTACTCTGTGGCCAACATATCTCACATCTCGTTATCTCACATGACCCAGCCATCTCAGCAGATACTCCCTGAGCTTTTCCATGATGGGACCTGCCTCCATCATGGGTCATACTGTTTCACTGCATAGTATGTCAGTTTTTGTCTTACCCAGCATCCACCTGCACATTCTCATTTTGGTAGTGGAAGTAGTTGTTCTTCTGTCTTCCTCATTGGCCAGCATTCTGACCCGTATGTCATGGCTGGCCTAATCATGAACTTCTACACTTTGGTCTTTGGTTTATGTGACATATTCTTATAGTATAAAATTCTCATCAACTCCTCTGTTTACACCAAGCACTCTTCATTTGCTCCTAACATCCACATTCACGTTCCCATGACTCAACACTGAATAAAAGTATTCAAATTAGGGCTGTCAATTAATGGCAGTTAACTCACGCAATTAACTCAAAAAAATTAATCGTAGTTTTAATCGCAGTTTCAATCGCACTGTTAAACAATAGAATACCAATTGAAATTTATTAAATATTTTGGATGTTTTTCTCGTTTTCAAATATATTGATTTCAGTTAAAACACAGAATACAAAGTGTACACTGCTCACTTTATATTATTTTTTATTACAAATATTTGGACTGTAAAAATGATAAAAGAAATAGTATTTTTCAGTTCACCTCATACAAGTACTGTAGTGCAATCTCTTTACAATGAAAATACAACTTACAAATGTAGATTTGTTACATAACTGCATTCAAAAACAAAACAATGTACAATTTTAGAGCTCACCAAGTCCACTCAGTTCTACTTCTTCTTCAGCCAGTCGCTAAGAAAAACAAGTTTATTTACATTTACAGGAGATAATGTTGCACACTTCTTATTTACAATGTCATCAGAAAGTGAGAACAGACATTCGCCTGGCACTTTTGTAGCCAGCATTGCAAGGTAGTTACATTTGCCAGATATGCAAACGTTCATATGCCCCTTCATGCTTCGGCCGCCATTTCAGAGGACATGCTTCCATGCTGATGATGCTCATTAAAAAAATAATGCGTTAATTAAATTTGTGACTGAACTTCTTGGAGGAGAACTGTATGTCTCCGGCTCTGTTTTACCTGCATTCTGCCATATATTTCATGATATAGTAGTCTCTGATGATGATTCAGCACATGTTCATTTTAAGAACACTTTCACTGCAGATTTGAAAAACGCAAAGAAGGTACCAATGTGAGATTTCTAACTCGACCCAAGGTTTGAGAATCTGAAGTGCCTTCCAAAATCTGAGAGGGATGAGGTGTGGAGCATGCTTTCAAAAGTCTTAAAAGAGCAACACTCCAATGCAGAAACTACAGAACCCAAACCACCAAAAAAAGAAAATCAACCTTCTGCTAGTGTCATCTGACTCAGATTATGAAAATGAACATGCATCAGTTCACGCTGCTTTGGATTGTTATCGAGCAGAACCTGTCATCGGCCTGGACGCATGTCCTCTGGAATGGTGGATTAAGCATGAAGAGACATGAATCTTTAGCGCATCTGGCGTATAAATATCTTGCGATGCTGGCTGCAACAGTGCCATGTGAATGCCTGTTCTCACTTTCAGGTGACGTAACAAGAAGCAGGCAGCATGATCTGCTTCATATGTAAACAAAGTTGTTTGTCTAAGCGATTGGTTTAACAAGAAATAGGACTGAGCGGACTAGTAGATGCTAAAGTTTTACATTGATTTATTTTTGAATGCAGTTATTTTTTTGTACATAATTCTACATCTGTAAGTTCAACTTTCATGATAAAGTGATTGCACTACAGTACTTGTATTAGGTGAACTGAAAAATACTTTTTCTTTTGTTTTTTACAGTGCAAATATTTATAATAAAAAATAAAGTGAGCACTGTACACTTTGTATTCCATGGTGTAATTTAAATTAATATATTTGAAAATGTAAAAAAATCCACAAATATTTAAATAAATGGTATTCTATTATTGTTTAACAGTGTGATTAATCACGCAATTAATCAGTATTAATTTTTTAATCGTTTGACAGCCCTAATTTAATGCACAGATTTAAATTCTATACCGTCTATTTTTACTGGCTTCTCATTGTTTCGTTCGACAAAACATTGCACTTCTCTTCAGCTTCTCAGCTACTTTTTTTGATTTCCCTGTTGTTGTTCCCACATTCAGGGAAGCCAAACATGGTGCTTGGGCCTGCTTCTTTAACCAGCTATGCACCCAGAATGCAGTAGCCTTTTTCCATTTTCCACAGCCATCAGGCAACGAACTTGTGCTCCGTTTCCAGGAGACATCCTGACATTCTACTGATATACTCCCTAAAGACGAAGACCCATGCAGCATGTGTGATTGGCACAATTTTTGCAAACCGTTTGGCCAGGCCTGATGTTCTTGGTTTGAAATCGGAGTCCCTTCTTGGTGAGCTGCCTACCATGGCTAATGAGGCACTTCTGCCCAGAGCAAGCTGGTTATAAGGCGCCAGACACTCACCTTTTCCACCCTCACGTTCAATTAAGACCACCATGACAAGGCAAGTGGTAGGATTGTAGCTGTCACAGGCTATATATTATGCCGGCTACATGAGGCATTTTCTAAGGAGTGAGAAGAGCTCATCCTCAAACCCACATCGACTGTGGCAGCTCTTTAGAGGTACGCTATTCAAATCTTCCCCACTTAAATCAATGTGCTTCATCTACATCAGATAGAATATTTATAGTGGCTCTAGCCTGGCCTTGAGATCAGGAACATAGTATTATGAACATAATGGGAAGAAAGAAGGATAACATAATATTTAGATAAAAAGATTTTATTTTCCCTGTTACTAATAGAACTACTTGAATTTATAGAAGAAATTTTTGGCCTTTCTTCCTGAATTCATGTCATTAGGTTTTGAAGCTTTTTTGCTGTTTTAGAAAAATTGAAGCATATGAACAATTTAAAAATATGTTTTCTATTTATAATGAGGCTAAAGTAATATTATTAACACATTTATGCTAAAAGGAAGCTCACCTAAATGAAGATGATGATGTTTTAATTAATTCTTTGTTATTTAAATATGAATTAGTGGCATATTTGATGGTAAATTGATTTCTTGTATGTTTTTTAGAAATTTCATAATTCTATGAGTACCTTTTAATTTACCTTTTAAATTGCTAAAAGTCATTCTCGGAAGATTTATTTTCCTTTTTTTTTTCTTTTTTTTTTTTTAGCATTAGAAAGATCAATAATGTCAAATCTGCTCTTCCTTTGTTTTGTTGGAGAACTTCTGGGTGGTCTCAAGGATGTGTACTGTGAGCAATAATCCCACAAAGGGCAAATCCGTTGAATAGTTAACAAAGGTTCCCCCTCTCTGTAATTTTAACAAAAACAAATAAAATAAAATTTTAAACAGTCTCAAAAAAAAATACTCTCTCTGCCCAGTTCTTCAGTTTTCACTTTCATGACTCTTGTGATCTCACAGTTTCACTAGTTCACCAGTCATTCCAGAGTCTTCCTGCCTGGATAAGAGCTTAATTTGTAATGTGAAAAATAAGCAGCACTAGTGTAGCTTTCTGCATTTATGGGCAAATATTCTTCCCCCTCTCTTTCCCACTTGCCCAAGAGAGTAGGATATGTGGAGATTATGGGAGGGTGTGTGGAATTCACAGCTCCAGAGGGCTTAACATATGGTGTCATGCTAGGAGTTTTGGGGAGGTCTAGGACCAGAGTATCTGATGTGATGGTTGGCTGGGGACCAAAAGACTACTTCACCCATCAAATTGGACTGGTAGCCATGAAGCAAATCTCCTCTGCAGGGCAGAATTGTGGGGAATAGGATTTCTAATCCCTGTGTAGCTCCCCAATATCTAGCCAAGGTAGTCAGGCTTTTTTCTTTAATTATTAAGTCGAGTGAAGTTATTTTATAATCAATGGTGTGCAGCTTTATACAGCACAGAGATCTCTCCCAGCATGTGAAACATTATTTATTTCAACTTAATGAAATGCACCTGAAAGACAATTTCTGACCAAAATTGATGGAAATATTAGCATATAATTAGCATATTAAATGAGGAACATCATAACTCAGCAACACTAGATGAACATTTATAGTGAGAGTAACAGCAATAATCGAAAACAGGACGTTTTAGGCTGCTCTTATTTTTAATCAGCCCCCTTTCTGTAATAACATTTTAAAATACGACCATATGTCTTCTTTATAGTTTTTGTGAAATGAAATGAGGAAGAGTGAGATTAATCTAAGATTCATCATAAAAGCATTGAAATAGATTATTGGTGTAACTGCATGGCCACCATTGAATCTACCCTAGAGCATCAGTTATTAAATGGAAAGATATCTGTAATTTTTCACAGCAAGCTTAATTTATTATGTTGTACCATTAGGTTTTGTATAGCAGAAATTTTGAAAATAAATGTTTCTGTATTTTTTTTGTACAACGTTAACCTTATATATAAATGTTCTTTTGGAACAAGAAGTGTCTATTCAATTTAAATAATTTTTTCTGGGACCTCTAATAAACACATAAGTAACAACACGTTTCAAGTGTTGGGGCTAAGTTGTGGAACCCTTTCTCAGGCTGTTGAGCACTTACTTATGTGAATAGTCCCTTTGACTCCAATGGGTGAGTAAGGGCTATATAATCTTGCCCTTGCTGTCTAGTTATTCTTAAATGGCTACAAGGTCTATGACAATAATCCAAATTTGTGAGAGGAACAGTCTGAAAGAAAAGAGGGAACAGCAAGAAACAAGGAAGGAAAAGGCCCGTCACTTCCCGCAGCTCCCATTGGCTGGGAACAGTGAACCGCAGCCACCGGGAGCTGCGCGGGGCCATGCCTGCAAATGGTCAACGTCAAGACAAGGTCTTGCAGCCAGCCAGTGGATTACCCTGATGGGCCATGTGCCGAAGGTTGCCGACCCCGAGTTATGTAGTAACATCAACTTCTACTGCACAGCCACCACAAGCTCCTCTACAGCAGTTGTGCATGAAACTATTATATGGTACAAAAGCATGTTTGGCATGGTCACTGCTATGAATAGCCAAGGAACACTCAATCTACATGCCATGTTCCGGTCTCTAGAAAACATAAATTATAGTGCACAATTTAAGCATAAATTAGTTCTGCTGCAGGGAGTGGTATATCATACACATTCAGTTAGCAGGAGGCCTGCCACTAGCCGCAAAGAAGAAAACATAGCTGTGCTTTCAAAGCCTTGGAGGAAATATACATGGGACAAAGGTCCATGGAAAATGGCTCTAGTTGTGACAGATCTATCTTCTGTGGAAGTGGGAGCCACATTTCCTGGGCATTCCACTGTGCTGCAATTCCCACTTCCATCAGATTCTGGATGAACCAGTGCGTAGCAAACCAAGATTCTTGATTATTGCAGATTGTACTGTGACGGGTTGGATCACAGAAACCGCCTTGGGACTACTTCTGCCCCTGCTTTCCCTGCCAATTTGGGACTCCAGCACCCTGTCTTGCTGAGCCAGACACACCAGTCTGCTCCAACACAGACCCAGGGTCTGAATCACATGCCCCAAAGCTGTAGGCTTAATTAAGCAACTTAAGAAGTGTTCCCGTCTTTAACACTCAGATGCCCAACTCCCAGTGGGGTCCAAACCCCAAATAAATCCATTTTACCCTGTATAAAGCTTATACAGGGTAAACTCATAAATTGTTCACCCTCTATAACACTGATAGAGAGATATGCACAGCTGCCCCCCACCCCGCACCCCAGATATTAATACATACTCTGGATTAATTAATAAGTAAAAAATGATTTTATTAAATACAGAAAGTAGGATTTAAGTGGTTCCAAGTAGTAACAGACAGAACAAAGTGAATTACCAAGCAAAATAAAATAAAACACGCAAGTCTAAGTTTAGTACAGTAATAAAACTGAATACAGATAAAATCTCACCCTCAGAGATGTTTCAATAAGTTTCTTTCACAAACTGGATGCCTTCCTAGCCTGGTCACAATCCTTTCCCCAGTACAGCCCTTATTCCAGCTGATGTGGTAGCTAGGGGATTTCTCATGATGGCTGCCCCCTTATTTCTGTTCCACCCACTTATATATCTTTTGCATAAGGCAGAAATCCTTTGTCCCTCTGGGTTCTTTTTTGGTGGTTCGGGTTCTGTAGTTTCTGCATTGGAGCGTTGCTCTTTTAAGACTTCTGAAAGCATACTCCACACCTCGTCCCTCTCAGATTTTGGAAGGCACTTCAGATTCTTAAACCTTGGGTCGAGTGCTGTAGCTATCTTTAGAAATCTCACATTGGTACCTTCTTTGCATTTTGTCAAATCTGCAATGAAAATGTTCTTAAAATGAACAATATGTGCTGAGTCATCATCCGAGACTACTGTAACATGAATATATGTCAGAATGCGGGTAAAACAGCTGGAGACATACAATTCTCCCCCAAGGAGTTCAGTTACAAATTTAATTAACACATTTTTTTAACGAGCGTCATCAGCATGAAAAAATGTCCTCTGGAATGGTGGCTGAAGCATGAAGGGGCATATGAATGTTTGGCATATCTGGTATGTAAATACCTTGCGATGCCGGCTAGAAAAGTCCCATGTGAATGCCTGTTCTCACTTTCCGGTGACATTGTAAATAAGAAATGGGCAGCATTATCTCCCATAAATGTAAACAAACTTGTTTGTCTGAGTGATTGGCTGAACAAGAAGTAGGACTGAGTGGACTTGTAGGCTTTTGAGTGCAGTTATGTAACAAAAAAAAATCTACATTTGTAAGTTGCCCTTTCATGATAAAGAGATTGTACTACAGTACCTGTACAAGGTGAACTGGAAAATACTATTTCTTTTGTTTATCATTTTTACAGTGCAAATATTTGTAATAAAAATAATAATATAAAGTGAGCACTGTACACTTTGTATTCTGTGTTGTAATTGAAATTAATATATTTGAATAATGTAGAAAAACATCCAAAAATATTTAATAAAGTTCAACTGGTATGCTATTGTTTAACAGTGCAATTTATCATGATTAATTTTTTGAGTTAATCGTGTGAGTTAACTGCGATTAATCAACAGCCCTAGTAGGTACTGAAAAGAAGGTTAGATGAGATGCTTATGCAAACTGTAAGGCAAAATATAGACTAAAAGTGTATCCTCCTGTCAGTTCAAACCTATAATACTAATACAGTAATAAAGCCCTTTTAATGCATAGAGCCAGATCCTAAGAACTGTCTGATTTTCCCAGAGCCAGGTCAAGGGTGTTTGTGTATGCTGTAGTTCTCTGCTGGGGCAGTGATTTTAATTTATGCTGGCTCCAAACAACTTCAAGGAGCTGAAAATGCAGCTCAGAATCACAATGGTACATCCAGGCCACATCCCACCTCCCCTAACCAGGCCCACCAGCAGCAGTGGTAAGAGTCCCTTGGCAATACCCCACAAGAGAATCACCCTTATAGTATGGTTGTGCCAGTTTTAGGGCTAGTTTGCATTAATAATGCGATGCAAATAGGGCCGGTCCTAAGTGTTTTGCCACCCAGGGTGGAAAACATTTTCAGCACACACCCAAAAGACACGAGAAAAAAAAAAAGTCAGTCAAAACTGTAGTGCAAACCAAACAGCAACAAAACAGAAAGAGAAGGTTACTGTGCAGTAAATGAGATTCTTTTAGATATGTGTTCCTGTGGGTGCTGTAGCGATGCCAGTGGGTACTAACTTGTATTGATAATGGTCAGACCCCAGGACAAATCTGAGGAATCGCCTGTGGGAAGGGTGTATGGCGATATGGAAGTACGCGTCTTGGAGGTCAAGGGCCAAGAACCAGTCCCCCTGTTCCAGTGCTGGGATTATTGTTGATAGTGTGACCATCTTGAAGTGCTGTAGTTTGATGAACTTGTTGAGTTTCTCAAGTCTAAGATAGGTCTCCACCCACCAGATTTCTTGTGGATCAGAAAATAGTGGGAATAAAAATCTTTCCCTCTGTGTTGAAATGGACCAGTGCTATGACTTCCTGTCACAGAAAGTAGTTTATTTCTTCTTGTACAGAAGGATCCCTGAAAAGGGACAGGGGTGGGGAGGGAAGGGGGCATGGAAGAGAGAGGAACGGTATAGAATATCCCTTGCTGACAATTTCAGAGACCCACTTGTCCGAGGTGATTTGTCACTATGATGGGTAGAATGGGGTCAAGCGGTCACCAAACTGATGGATTACTGGAGAAGGCTACATCCAGAGGTGTCTGTACCAAGGACCTGGGTCACTTTTGGTCCCTGAGTATCAAGGGAGGTGGTATGATTCTCTGTGTGGAGCCCTTTGAGATCATCATGGGGTGTAAGGCATGATGGAATACACCTCCTCTTCCTCCTCGCCGGAGAAAGGTGGAGTAGTCCTCGATGGTGAAGGAGAGCAGTATGTGACACAATGTGTCTGTGGGGTAGAGATATGGACCTTTGGGAGCTCAGTATGGAGGATCAGCGATTCTGGAGTGTCAGAGACAATCAGGTCTCTCGGATAGCATAACTCTTGCAATACGAGCAGGAGCATCATCGGTACCAATGGTTGCGTGTGTATCGGTGCAGACCTAGTGGTTAGCAACAGTGGCAATGTTAGAGTGCCTTCCGAAAAAGACCAGTAGATGGCACTGAGAGCTGCGTCAGTGCTGCGGGCTTCATCTGCACGCAGGACTTAATCAGTGCTGAGGATTTAGTTGGTGCCAATGTACACTAAGTCAATGAGGGGGTCGATGCTGATTAGGAGATTTTTGATCTGTATGTCGTGGTCCTGAGTGACGGTGTGCCTATTTGCGGTCTTGCCCTCTTAAGGTCCTTGGACCTCTCAACAATGTCAGTACCGGAGGTTTTCAGACAGTCACAAGAAGCCAGGTCTCACCCCTGAGGATGTTAAGGGGGATGCCCTTTTTCCAAGGTGACTTCTTGGTGGGTGAGCTGGCAGCCCGTCTCTTCATGTCTTGGCAGGAGAGTGAAGATTTTCTTTTTGTGGTGCACAGTGAGTGGGGGTCGGCTGATGACCATACTGATGGTGACCACCGCAGGGTCACAGAGAGTTCTCCATTAGTAAAAGTTTTAGCCTCAATTCACAGTCCTTTCTGGACAGAGCCTTCATTTTGAGATAGTGGGTGCACTTTTGTGATATGTTCCCCTGACTCAAAGAGTGTATGAACCATGAATCACCGTCACACACTGGGTTGGCTTCATCACAGAAGAGACATCTCTTAAACCCAGGGATCTGGGCACAGCCCTAGGTAGGGAGAGCTTCCCGGTAGGGAAGGGCATAGAAATGGAAACCTACACTAATCTAAAAATAATGGAGAGGAAAGAGCCAAATAATTTTTTAAGAGGGGGTAAAGGGAAGAAAAAAATTAAAAGAAACAGCTACTAAGAAATAGTAATGAAAGCACTAGTATTACTAAGGGCAGTAAATACATATGCAGGGCTCTGCTAAGGATTCCATCTCAGACAAGAGTATTTGAGAGGGAACTGATGGCGGTTGGACTGCACAGCTCTATATAAAGGCTGCTCACGGCACAAGACGAGGAGGAGCACATGTGTGGCTCAATGGGCACAGCTACCAAAGAGCTCAGATCCCAGGCGCACCCTTAGGGACACTACTTGAAGAAGAAACAAGGATTTAGCACCCCTGAATACAGTTATTTGGTACCCTGAGTGGCCACTCTTATTGCCTACCTCTAAGGCCAGCCCCGAGTACAAAGGGACTGCACCACATGATAGAATCTGGCAGATTTTTTCCTATTTTCATAATTGTGTGGTAAATTCAATTGCACTTATTCCAAGTCCTTTGTACATAGCGTTATAGATGGGGAAATTTTGAGTCATGTACATGCTGAGTCCAGAGTCACAGTTGAATCAATTTGTGGAAAGGAATCAACTCAACATTTTGTTTTCATGAATATTACTCTAACCATGTCATATTCTTTTTTTGATGTACAAATAATGAGTTTCAGTGAACCTAGAGACTGAAAAATACAAGCAGCCTAGCACATGGTTGAATCACATACTTAGTCCTGCCTTGAGTGCAGGGGACTGGACTAGATGGTCCAGCTCCCTTCCAGTTTTATGATTCTATGATTTCTATGGTTATTACATGTACCTAGAGAAGAGTATAGACCAGCAGTTCTCAAACTATGGGTCGGGACCCCAAAGTGGGTCGCAACCCCATTTTAATGGGGTCGCCAGGGCTGGAGTTAGACTTGCTGGGGCCGGGAGCTGGAGCCCCATTGCCTGGGGCTGAAGCCCAAGCTCAAGCCCCACTGCCCAGGGCTGAAGCCAGAGCCTGAGGGCTTCAGCCGTGGGCAGCAGGTCTCAGGTTACAGGGCCCCCACCCAGGGCTGAAGCCCTTTGGCTTTGGCCTCCCGCTCAGGGCAGGGAGGCTTGGGCAGGCTCAGGCTTCTATATGACCCTCCCTGGGTCATGTAGTAATTTTGTTGTCAGAAGTGGGGGGTTGCAGTGCAATGAAGTTTGAGAACCCCTGGACTACAGACCATATACAAGATTGTATATCCAGTCAATTTAAAATGAATTTTTAAATAATAACATTTGCACTTGCATACATTTTTGTTTGCTTGCTTGCTTGGTTTTTGTTGTTTGTTGTTTTATTTTGTTTTCCCTTGAAGATCTCAAAGTAATTTAAGAACATTAATTAAGACTTGCCACGCCCTGTGGGATAGATAACTATGGTATTGCCAAACCCATATATTCAAAAATCATGAGTCAGGTCTCAAATAATCATGAGGTTGGCTTAGAAATTATGAGATTCTAAAAAAGAATATTACTTTAGACTGTGTATTTGATTTAAAGCTATTTTGAACCACAGATTATTTTAATTCCCTTCATTTTTACACAATGTTTTTATAAAAGTCACTATGCTTCTCTTTCAAGAACAGTGTGATATTCTGGTAGACTTGACTGTGTGTACATAGAAGAGACCCAAGGAGGAATATGGTTTGCATTTACAAGCTTTTCTCTGAAACCAAGGGGTTTTTTTTAAGTGACAGCTGAGATGTCCAGGAAATAACATGGCGCTAGATGTAGGAGTGGCTGGGTCAGACCACTTTAGGAGAAGCAACTCTTGTGCCTGACTCTTGCATGGTCCTGCTGGGCTGTGGCAGGAGTCTCTTATAAAGCTCCCTGTGGGCTGCTCCCCCAGGTGAGGCAGGCAGCCCTAGCTCAGGTTAGGCTGCAGAGTAAAAAGCAGCTCTAGCCCTTCATATGCAATGAATAGATGTCTTGCTGAAAAACTGCTGTCAAAGTACGTATGGTCCAGTTGCAATAAAAAGGTTAAATACCTGCTTTGCTATGAAGAGAGAAAAGTTGCACTGCCTCAGAGATAAACAAGGAAATGTTGGTTCTTACAACTTGGTGCCTACTTTTGATTCATAGGGTTAAGAAATCATTACTGAGTCATTTGGCACTTTTCTAGAATACAACTGCTCAAAGATTCAGTTACTGATCTATGCAGATGTCTATTGTATTTGTATTGTTGAAGGTGTTTTCTCTGAATGAATAATAACTGACTGTAGGTGGCAGCAAGTTTTTAAAAGATTAAACTATTTTAGACATGCGTGCAATAAATAATATTGAGTATCTATCATATGATTGTTAGATACTGAAGTGAAGTGTGGGGCTCAATGACAAAAACAGTATAACGGCTGTTCATCTTATAGGCTGAAAATATGGCTTCCAAACACACATTGGAAAATCAATTAGAAATAGCTAGCAGACTAAAAGTCACACACAATGATATGAATTAAGCAACTGCTCTTCATTCTCACTATGTTCTATTCTATATAGATGTTTATACTGCATTCAACTGGAGACAGAAAGGTTAACAGAAGGCATGACTTCTCAGTGCACAGTTTACTGAGAGATACAGCGAAAGAGGACACCACAAAAACTATTTAATTGGTAGCGGGAGACGTTATGGAGAAATCTCTTTACAGAGTGGGTAATTGATATGCGGAATTTACTCAAAGGCAGCAATAAAAGCCACAATCATGAATGTATTGCAAGTAGTATTAGATAAGCACTTAGATGGAAAACAGTAAAATATACAAACTCATGACAGACGGGTGGATGCACCTAGATGGATTGTTTGGCTTTCTTCCATCCCTAAATATTACTTTAGACTGTGTATTTGATTTAAAGCTATTTTGAACCACAGATTATTTTAATTCCCTTCATTTTTACACAAAGTCACTATGCTCCTCTTTCAAGAACAGTGTGATATTCTGGTAGACTTGACTGCGTGTACACAGTAGAGAATGGGAGGAGGAATATTTCAGCGTGAATATCAGTTAATAATCTAGTGACAGCTGCTGAGTTTGAGCACGATATGTATGTGCCAAAGGGGAGTTGGTGGGAAAGGGGAATGCATTCCTGTATTTTTCATTTATTAAGTGAGACCAATGCTGCCTGGAATAAGGTTTAAAAAAATAATGCTTTTACACTGACACACAAACTATGCTGCTAATTGTAATAAAAGTATGACATGGAGTAATGATGATAACAGATTGAACTTTTTCCTGGTCCCAGTTCCTTAACATGAAACAGGATTACTAAACGTTAAATTTCATTACCAGGTTCGGTGTCATGTCCACTGATTCCAGTAGCGACTGGACTAATTACAATAAAACTTATTATGCTGAGATATACAATTGTATATCTTCCTTCACCAGATGAGTGGGCTGATATTTTACTAAACCATTGGCTTATGAGAAGTGACATTATAAGAGAATAAACTAAGAAGAGGTTTTCACAGGCTTGGTGTCTTTTATGGTGACTTCTGAAACTCATTGCAGACAATCTGCTTGACTTGATCTACAGCCTAATTCCCACACCTTGAGCAATGGTTTTTTGTTGTTGTTTTGTTTTTAAATAATCTGACCTATCAAATTTAACTGATAGCAGTTTAACTGATGGGTTGCTTTAGCTTACCAGAAATAGTTGTTACAATAGATTTACAATGATTACTTTGTGCTTCTGTATCATACCACATTCCTCCAAAGAGAACCATAACAGACAGAGCCTCAGACTCATATAGAGGTCTACTAAAGTCAGTTGGTCCCTGCATGGGCAGATCTCTGCACCCCTAGAGAACTCCAATAGTTTCATTTTGGCTCCGCATGGGCACATAGTTGTTTTTGCAAGATCAGGGCCTCAGTTTGTGTAACAATTACACTGTTGATATATTTGTGTTTAAAAGTTTGTTAGTCCTTTATAGACAACATAGGGTTGAGTTTTTTTCAAACTGGTTACTATAAACTATGTAGCTTCATTGTGGCCCGTCTACCAATTAACATGAATTTATAAATTACACAGTGAACCACCCATTTGTTACAGTACATTTAAAAATATTATTTAATCAGTAGATTAATCTTCCATTATGTGTCCCTCCTCTCCTTAGGTCCAATGGGCCTCGGTTCTTAGTGCTCAGTGTATCCACCTCATGGCCAGGTGCATAAATCAGTAACAAAACCTATGACCTCTTGGATATTACACTTCACTGGTACAGTAAATCAAGCACCAACATAAAGATAAACAGCATTTTGTTGCTGGAAAGGATATGAGGTAAATTAAAAGAAAGGGAAGGGAACAGACAAAGGCATTAAGAAAGTTAAATAAATCCCACAACAACTAAAAGCCCACAAACTAAATCAATAGAATGAGGGAAAAAACCTTACCCTAACCTAAGATCTCCCTACAACTTTATCTCATGATGTGACTGGATCTTGATGTGAATGTCTGGTAGCCCTTGCTCGGAGTTCAACAGCTCCTCGCCTTTCAACTGCTTTGAGTCCCAAGCAGCCTCAAGCCCTTTCTATTCCTGGCACCTGGTGCAGGGGATGCCTATCAGGTAAGGTGGCTTTTAGTCCTCATGGGTGCCGCAACATCTTGAGGTTCAGCCTCTTTGTTGTGAAACTAGAGATTCTGGGTTGGTCTCAGGCCTTCTGACAGGGAGAGTCAAAACGTCCATCTCCCCTTCTATTGCACAGAGCCACTCTGAGAGAGCTTCTCCTCTAGCTCCTCTAGACTGACTCCCTATGGTCAGCTCTCTCCATGATTACACAGTCCCTGCCAGGCTCAGCTCACAAGGTCCAGCCATGTGTAGGATCTCCAGGGCCTGCTATTGGTTACCCAGGCATGCCAATCAGGCTCTGACCCTGTTCCCAGGGGCTGGCGTTTATCCCTCAAGCACAGGTGAGGCAGGTAATATCAGTTTCACTTCCAGTCTCTGTGGGGGCTGCTTCTTTGAAGCCCCCAAACTATCAAGGGGGTGGCTATACTAAAATCCAATAGATTCTTTATTGTCACATTTAGCTTTCTTTAACAGATTTTTACTGCCTGAAAGACTTTGTTGGACGTCTCATTAATCTGTGGGGATTTGGCAATAAAGTGACCTATGCAAACAAATTCCTGACACTTTACATATGGTAGCCAAGGTACATTTTCAATGATCAGATCCAGATCCTTTGGCATTTCATGCATTATATATTATATTTTGATATAGATAATCACCATTTTATATGCTTGTGTTTGTTGGATTTAGAGCAAAAACCAATTAACAATACAGTAACTCCTTACTTAACGTTGTAGTTATGTTCCTGAAAAATGTGACTTTAAGCGAAACAATGTTAAGCGAACCCAAGTTCCCCATAAGAATTCATGTAAATAGGGGGGGTTAGGTTCCAGGGAAATTTTTTTCACCAGACAAAAGACTAATTATATATATATGATTGTGAAGCAATGATGATTGTGAAGTTTGGTTGAGGTGGAAGTCAGAGAGTGGAAGAGGGTGAAATATTTCCCAGGGAATGCCTTATTGCTAAATGATGAACTAGCACTCGGCTGAGCCCTCAAGGGTTAACACATTGTTGTTAATGTAGCCTCACACTCTACAAGGCAGCACGAATGGAGGGAAGGGAGACAGCATGGCAGAGAGAGACAGAGAGACACATCCTGTGTGTGTGTGTGAGAGAGAGAGAGAGATGTGCATTGCCCCTTTAAGTATGCCGACTCCACTCTAAGTACATTGCCTTTTTAAGTAGATCAGCAAGTTGAGACAGCAGCTGCTGCCAGCAAGCTCCCTTTGTCCTGAGCCCTGTCATGTCCCCCCCGGCTCTATGGGGTAAGTGGGGGGCAGGAGCAGGGGGAAAGGAGACATTACACTGACATTAGCACCCCTCTTCCCCCCCCTCCTCCCCCTGCACAGCAAGCAGGAGGCTCGTGGGAGCAGCTCCAAGGCAGAGGGCAGGAGCAGCAGCACATGGCAGTGTAGGGAGGGATAGCTGAACTGCTGGGCAATTGATAGCCTGCTAGGCGGCTACTGCACAGGAAACTTAGGGGAGTGGGGAGCTGATTGATAGGGGGGCTGCCGGTCCACTCTGGTTCCAAGCCCTCACCAGCTAGCTCCAACGGGCTGCTCTTCCTGCAAGCAGTGGACAAAGCAGGCGGCTGCCAAACAACGTTATAAGGGAGCATTCCGCAACTTTAAACGAGTTCTCTAATTGATCAGCAACATAACAATGAAACAATGTTAACCGGGATGACTTTAAGTGAGGATTTACTGTATATAGGTTTGTCAAATTCAAATCCCTCTTACCCCAGATATGAAGAAGACCTGATTTCGGCCTATTAGAAGAAATTACCCATACCAAAAGAACTGAAATCTTCCTCTGTATTCAGAAATAACCTGCAAACCAAACAAGGAACTTATAGCTGAGAGCAGATCAAAGGATCAGAGCCAGGGATCAGAAAACAAATGCCATAGCCAGTGGATGAGCTGGAGGCATGATCAAGAAGCAGATCTGGGGGTCAAAGCCAAGGATCAGAAGCTGAATCCATAGCCATTGGAAAGTCAGAGTCATGGCTGGGAAGCAGAGTCAGGGATGTCAAGGATGGGGAAGGGAAAGAACTGAAATGGACACAAGAGCAGACTGCTCAGGAGCAAGCCAGCATGGGTTGGATGGGAGCAAGAGGTGCAGGATGAAGCATAGCTGTGATATGGAAAGTATTGTGCAGCCAACAAACTCTGGTCACTGCTGGGTCCAAACAGTATCTTAGCTCCGCCCCCCACCAATCAGTGATTGCAGTCAATCAGGCAGCCCCTTCCAGGATCAGCTGTGCCCAGTGTGTGGCTAGGAGACTGACCTTGCTGCACCTGGCTTCCTGACAGTACCACTGCCTCCCCTGCCCCAACCCCAAGGGCACCTTAGGGCCCGTTTTTTCTGGGTTCTGGTGAAAAGCGTATATGAGCTCTGGAGTATGGATGTTCCCTTCTCATTCCGAAGACTGTAACCCTCCCAGTCCATCAGGTAGTAAAGATGACCTTGTATTCACTTAAAATCAGGATTCCTCAGACTTTGTATTTTTCCAGAGGAGGGGGCAGTGGAGCCGGAGTGATCCCAAAAGGGATTTTCCATGTAGGGATTCAGGAGGGACACATGAAAAACTATATTGACTTTCAGGGATTCAGACAGCTGGATTTGGAATGCTACTGGGTTGACTTGCTCAGCAATCTCTAATGGACCCAAGTATTGGTGATCTAATTTAGCAGATTGATGGGAGGATTTGAGATGTTTAGCAGACAGCCAGATCTTAGCGTCAGTGAAACTTGGCAGTCTTAGTCAGCATGGCATTAATATGTTTTCTTGGCAGCTTCCAGATGCTCCATAAGTTTCTGGTGAGCTTGGTGAAGGGGGGTAATGAGGTCTGTCACAGCAGGAACTTGTGAGCCTGCAGGTGCAACCAAATGGAGAGAAGGGTGGAAACTGTAATTGGCATACAATGGGCAGTTTTGGAAGGAGGTGTGGATGGACTTGGTTACAGGGGCCTGAATTCTGTGAAAGTATGGCCCTGATTGCAAAATTTATGGCATCTGCTGCCAATGTAAAAGGTCTGGTAGCATCTGGATGCACATCTGAAGGGAAAGCTTTCTTTAGCTGACCAAAGCCAGTTTGTATCTCCACCAACCAGATAAGGCAAACCCATTTTTGAAGGAGCACAGTTATCAGTGCTACCAGCTGGGAGAATTTCTTAATGAAGCTGTGGTGATTAGACTTTGCTTGTAATTATTAAAATTGGGAGCACTGGCTGTTGGGAGTCTGAAAGGACAGGAAACAGGAAGGAGGGGGGAGGAGTTGAAGAGGCTGAGGGAGAGTTACTGAGGGTGCAACAGCAGCTTGGAAAAGAGGTTTCCACTTTAAAAAATGAAGTCCTGTTGAAGTTTGTTAGTACCTTGCCCGGCTACTACAACAGAAGCACTGATAAAAATGGGCAAATCCGAGAAACCACTTAATCCCTTTACATCTTTTGGGTGCTCCACTCAGTGATGGCAGACACTTTCTGTGGGTCCATTATTAGGCAATAATATACCTAAAGAACTCAACAGTGTCCTTACTGAATTCACATTTCTCTGGTTTGGCATAAAGGTAATTCTGGCAGAGTCTGTCAAGGATAAGGTGAACGTGTTGCTCATATAGCTTCTGATTTTCAAAGAAGATAAGAATATAATCTAAATAAATAACAAATCAGGCCAGCATGTCCTGGAAAATGTCATTCATAAATGCTGAAATATAACTGGGGCATTACATAGCCCAAATGGTATAATTAAATACTAAAAATGCCTGTATCGAAGGGAACACCATTTTCCACTCACCACCTTCTCTGGTATGAACCAGATTGTAAACTCCATGAAGATCCAGTTTAGAAGAAAAGCAGCTGAGCAAAGTCTTTCAAAAAGTTCATTAATAAGTGGAAAAGGGTAGCGATTTCAAACTGTCAATCAACACAGGAGTGAAGGGAGCCATCTTTATTTGCCACAAGAAAGCTCAGAGCCCATGCCAGAGAGGTAGAAGGATTAATAAACCCTTTCTGTAAATTCTCATGGAGGTATTTCCAGAGCGTCTGGAGTTCCAGTTCGGAGAGGGAGTTAATAAGGCTGAAGGAAATGTCAACCCTGGGCTGCAGGTTGATGGGAAACTCTGATGAGCGGACTCATATAAACCTCTATGTGGTCCAGCAATGAGAGCCATACTTTGTAATTGTAGATTACATAAATAATGGTAAAAGCAGAACTGGATCTAGGTTTTGTGGGTCCTTAATGATCTCCCCACCTACTTTCCCCTAGCTTGTTCCTGATCTCCATCCTGCCTTCTTGTAACCTTAGCTCTATAGCAGGATGTAGCTGTTTTACACACACCTATTTATGGGAGACCAAAGCATTGAGTGATCACACACACTCTCCTCATGTGGACAGGGAAGCCAGTTAGGGAAACTGAAGCACAATTTTCCATTTTGGGGAAGGCCAGTTAGAGAATTCTCTCTCTTCTATGGCTGAAATACTATCTGTTCTATGGAGCTGAAATTAGACAGGCTAGGGTAGAGCATCCTGATGATGGTTTGGATAGATTCATAGATTCCAAGACCAGAAGGCACCATTGTGGTCATCTAGCTGGACCTCCTGTAAAACACAGGCCATGGAACTTCCCCAAAATAATTCCCAGAGCATAACTTTAGAAAAGCATCCACTTTTGTTTTAAAAACTGTCAGTGATGGACAATCTACCACAACCCTTGATAAATTGTTCCAATGGTTAATTATTCTTATTGTTAAATGATAGAGAGTAAAAGTGCAGTGTGGGACACTTGGAAAGCAAAAGTCTTTGTGGCTATATAGGTTAGGGAGGCCCAATATCACCACTGATTATAAGTCAGTGACACTTGCAGCAATGTTCTGTTAGGTTATTCCTGGATATTTAAGCTTATAAGAATTGTCCTGTAGGTGAGTGGAGATATTTCTAGATTTCCAGATAGCATGTCATTACCATTCAGAAACAACAATAATAAGCATAGTATAAATAAACAGACAGATCACTTAGAATTATACAAAGTTCAGTATTTAATTCAGTCTTAGACAGACTTGGGCCCCTTTTACTTGTAAAATGTTAGCACTGGTGCTAGATTAATGGTCTGAATACCAAAATCACCCATTTATCCACAATCCAGCGACAGCCTAAGAAACAGGAGTGCAAACTCCCCTAAGTTGCCCTAACAATTTACCTCTACTTTGACATGGAGGAATCATCTTTACGTGACAGGAAAGTTCAGTGGCCATGTGGTCTTTTGATGGAAACTGCCAACATTGCACTTGGATGCTACAGTAGCAGGCATTTAGAAATACAGGCAGAAATACTGATGGGTGTTAAGAGTTTGGTGGTCTTAGTCCAGTTCCTAGAGGTCAAGTGTCCACATCAAAAAACTGCTTGACCACTAGGAACTAGACTAAGACCAGCAAATGCATAGGTCTCTTACCAGCTATCAGACTATAATGTTTGTCAGACACAAAACATCTTCCTCCTTGAAATTTGACCCAATAGGTAACCCAGAATTAAATCTCTCTGTGTCCCTTTACTCATCCTTTGAGACATGGAGACTATTATCCATTTTCTTTTTTTGCTGAAAAATGTATCATTTCTTGCAAATGTTACAAATCCAAAAGACTAATACATTTGGATCTGTATGTTAGCTGTTCTTTCCCCACAGTCAGACTGCATGAAACAAGCTTTAAAAGTTAATATGTGTATGTAATAAACACAAAGTACCAAAACAGATTAGTCAGCATGGCTTTTGTATTTGCTCTACAATATAAACTTTTGGAGGGAAATAAATACCAAACAGAAGAAATTTCCACATCACAATGAGATCTTCTAGAGAAGACATTTTATTCTGCTTAATGTAGAATACCGTATTTTACTGATTTGCCTTTACAGGGAAGAAATATGTTAGACATCTTTTATCTACAGAAACATTTTTGTTCTCCTTGGGGAAAAAAAAATAGGAAAAATAAATTAATAAGTTGTCAAGAGCCAAGAGGTCTGGCCCTGATTTCTTTGTAGTCTCTATTTAAAGAAATTATCTAGCTAGCTCTCATATTTCTATGCTCATTTTTTATTATTACTGCCTTTGCCTTAAAGAATGAACTGCAAGGACTCAAAGAATGGATTGGAAGTCTGCCTGTATTGTCAACTCCAGAGTAATTCTCCTAGCCTCTGCTAGAGTGCTTTTTAGAAATTTTCCTCAG
Organism: Eretmochelys imbricata; assembly: GCF_965152235.1. Classification (NCBI taxonomy): domain Eukaryota; kingdom Metazoa; phylum Chordata; order Testudines; family Cheloniidae; genus Eretmochelys; species Eretmochelys imbricata. Next base: position 75,432,698 of record NC_135578.1, read on the forward strand.
CAATACTATCCAGTGAATCACAACACGTACCACAATGACTCCTAGAACAATAATGCAATGACAAAGACTATTTCCCCCACTTTCTTACAGTGAAAGAACAATATTCTAACACAGATTACTGACACTTTCTTTATGATTGCCAATAGGGTCGTTGCTTAATGGCAAGTCTAAAAGTGTGCACCTCTGGCTGTGAGGATATGATGTGTGGATGTCCTCCTCTGAAGGATTAATCTTCTTTTTCTCATTTTAAATTTTATTTAAAACTAATATGATTACACATTCAAATTATTTTGCCCTGCAGACCTGTAACAACATTTAAGCAGGAAAAGTATTATTGTGCTGTGTTCACTTTGACAAACATTTCACCTCTGGGTGTTCCTGGTACAGCAGTCATTTCCATATAAATGCCACTGGTATATTCGTCTGTTATGTGCAGCATATCGAGTCACTCTTCCTGTTCACAATATGTACTAATTAAAAAATTAACATGTATTATGACAGGTTGAGTTCAAAATCTCTGAAGGACGGGTTTGTAGATTACCAAATCAGCTGATCTTTTGTGCCCCCAAATGTGGCACGTTGTTATTTTCCTAAATTACCCTCCAAAGGATGATCCATTCATAAACTAAATGGATGACTGCAGTGAAGAGCAGACATTTTAATACCTGAGTAGCGTAGAAATGGAGTTGTGCCAAGGAACACAATGTTAAAGCAAGCAGCATTAAATGAAAAATTAAGATACTGGCACTGAGACCTATTGGTAAGAATTAGGGTCAGTAAAGGACATTGCAATCATCTAAAAGATATTTTTACGCTAGATTGAATTTAGGACAGCCAGGCTAGCCTTTCTTCTGAGAAGTGGCCTAGAGTGCTGGGAACTGGGGTGAGCCTCAACATAAACATAAAAGACTCAATTGGTTGTCTTGGGTGCTGCAGATTATGTTCTTGGCCAAATATCAGTTGAACACATCCCTCTTTATTGCACAACTGTTACAGTTGGATGTGACTGCACTATCCGTACTCCATTGGCCTCAGATCAGTTCTGGAATTTAGTCTGTTGGTAATCAGTGTTAATTTGGAGAATTTTTATTTTGTTTTGTTGTGGGTTTTTTGTTGTTTTTTAATAGTCTTAGCAGTTCCTTAAATATGGCATCTGGCTGAAACAGATGCAGCATGACATCAGCAAGCCAGGAAAAAGCATTCACCCAAAACTATCTTCATAACTGCTGCATTTGTGAACAGTATTATTAACACACATTCCATACAAAAATAAGTTGAGACAGTATAAGATAGCATAGCTAAGCACCCAAAAGTTAGAAGAGGCCAAATTTCTGCTTGCATATGGCCCCTGAGTTATGATTATGTCTTTAATTACTCAATCACATGCTGTTTTTCAAATAATACCATACATTTTTGCTACTGCCTTGTACATTAACCATAAGTATATTCTGCAATAAGAGAAGGTTACTCATCCTGTGCAGTGATTGAGGTTCTTCGAGATGGATGTCCCTGTGGGTGCTCCACTTCAGGTGAACGTGTGTCCCTGCGCCTTTGATCGGAGAATTTCATCTGGGTCGTGCATGCGCTCTCCCCATCTCGTGCCACTGGCGGCAACTATCTAGCATGCACGACCAGACCACCCTCAGTTCCTTCTCAGCTGTAGAGTCTGGAAGTTGAACTCCGAAATCGAGGGGAGGAGAGTGGGTAATGGACCACCCACAGGGACACCCATCTTGAAGAACCTCAGTTACTGAACAGGGTGAATAACCTTCTCTTTTTCTTCGAGGAGGGTTCCTGTGGATGTTGCACTTCAGACGACTGTCAAGCAGTGCCCCTTGTTGGGTGGAAGGGACTTGGAGTTTCATGAGTAGGTGATGATAACATTGTAAGTACTTGCAGTGCGTCTGATCTTGAACCCTAGTTGATTGCGTAATGTTTTGTGAACATTACCATGGGTAAGGGGGTGGAAATGTCTCTCGTTTGTTTATTTTGACAGCATATGTTAAATCTCTTCCATTTATGCAGATAAGTATTATGCATGATTGCCCTTCTGCTGTTTAGTAATATGTCCTTCACGTGTTCCGAGCAGGTTAGTTTGTCATGACGGAACCATGCAGAAGCTATGCTCTCAGGTGAAGCCTCTCCAGGTTCAAGTGGTAGACCTATCCAGCAACCTGTAATAAAAAGTTCTGCAGAAGTGGAAGAGTGTACATTGTGCGTTCCGCCATCTGCAACAGATACAAGTACCAAGTTTGTCTGGGTCGTGTGGGGGCCACAAAGATGACTTTGGCTTTGTCAATTCATATTTTGTGTGTAACCCTCAAAAGCAAGGGATTAGGGGAAATGCATATAGTAGAGGTGCATCCTATTTGAGAAGGAAGCCATCTCCCAGGGATTGGGGCCCCAGCACTACTCTGAAACAGAATTGCAAGCGTTTGCAGTTCTGGGATGTCACAAATAGGTCAATGGATGGGGGATCCCAGTGTTTGAATATGTTTTGTAGGACCATGTTGCTTAGTTCCCACTCATGATCCTGAGAAAATTCTCTGCTCAGAGTATCTGCTGCAGTGTTCGACAACCTGGGAGGTACAATATGCTGACATTATGCCAGGTACACCAATTCAATAGTTTAATGGCGTCAGTGCATAGGGAGCGTGATCTTGCCCCTTCTGCTAGTTTATATAAAACATGCAGGCAATGTTGTCCATCATTACCCTTATAGTCTCGTTCCTGCTCAAAATTGCAAAGTGGCCGATGAGTAGGCGTTGCAGCCAAAAAGATCTAATTGTTTCTACTCCTTTTCATATGGGGTGGATTAAATTGGTGTTGTCTACTGTGCTGAGTGACAGCATCAACAACTAAAGAGTTTCTTGTGAAGTGAGAATGTAAAGAGTCTATCCCTTTTGAGGGGTCATAATACTTTTTATCTGCTCTCTTGCAAGTGGCCGGTGTTATTGCCGGGGTCTGCCACATGGTTTTGGCTGGTTGTTTATCAGAAGCACAATTTTTGACGATCATGAAGTTTGTAGAATGTCCAGTAATTTATGCTGGGACTCTGGGACCTCCTCTACAGGAATCTGTAGGGAATCTGCTATTCTTTTTGAAGAGCTCCTGGAAATGTTTGAAGTCGTCAGCAGCTGTGGGTTGTGGAGTCATTAAAGCCTCATCTGGGGAAGAGGAGGAACTGTTGGTTGGTGGTGTCGTTTCCTGTTCCAGGGCCTCCTCGTGTTCTTCAAAGCTTTCCACAGGGGGCTCTGATGGTGCAGCCACTGATGGTGGTGGGGAAGATCTAATCCTCTTCCTATAGGAGCTCGGGGGTCTGAGGAATTGTCTCCTGTATGCTGCCCAGGGGTCCAAATGAGGTCACTGCATGGGAAGTGGCATAGGTGGTGGCATCCATGGGTGGCCATACCAGGTCTGGGTGTCAAACCTGTGATGAGATTTAGGCTGTGTGGGTGGGCCTAAGGTTGCAGTAGTTTAGATAGGAGAGGAGGGGTATGATGAAAAAACACCCGCCTCCTCATTATCTTCCCTCTCACTAGAAAACGGAGGAGCCAGAGGTTAAGCGGGTTGACACAGTACTGTGCCTACTGGAGGCTCATTGGTACCAAAGAGTGGTGATTCCAGCATCGATGAAACCAGTAGAGCTCTGTGTTGCAGGAAATGGCATGATACCGATGGTTTCAGTGCCGAAGTGGTCGGTGCTGACGATGCTGTTGCAGTTGCAGGCGTTGGTGCCAACATCTGAATGCTCCGCACTGTTGGAGCGGGTGGAGGCACCGCAGCCTGCAGGGAGCACCTCTTTAGGTGGCTCCGTCCGTGTCGTAGCAGAGGAAGTGGGCTTCTGATTGCCTCTTGACTCCAAGCCTGCCCACACGGTACCAGAAGATCCCAATGCCCTATATCTACTCAGCCACAGTGCAGTCGGTACCAATGATATAGAATGAGACAGAGACTGGTTCTTTTTCAGTGGCTCTTTAAATGGGGAAGTTGATGCTCTTTTTCTTGCTACCTTTTTGGAGGAGTGAACCTTCCTCTGTGAAGAGGGTGAAGCCTCTGGAGATTGTTGTCTAGAGGGGGTCTGTTGGCCAGGATTGGATGCCAGGCACAGAAACTTCTCCATAAGTATAAGTTTGAGATGCAGGTCTCTGTACTTCCTGGCATGAGCCTTTAAGTTGCTGCAGTAAGAACACTTCTGCGGGATATGTGTCTCTCCTAAGCATTGAGAGTGTCCATCCGACACCGGGATCGCCTCCCAGCAGGAAAGCCACCACTGGAAGCCCAGTGAACCGGGCATGGCTCCGACTATGGCAATTCATCCCTCAGGGTGAACATGAACTACTCTAAGGGGAAGGAATATATATGGGGTTTTTTAACAAAAAAATTAATGGGTAAAGAAAAGCGTAAGTAAATCTAACTAGTATACTAAAACTGCTCTTAAAACTATTCTAAGCACTAAATAAAGCTATGAGTTTTCACACTGCTGGGAGCTCTGTATCAGGCCGAGGATGGCTGAGAAGAAACTGGGGAGGATCTGGTCACATGTGCTAGAGAGGCACCACCAATGGCATGAGACAGGGATCACACATGCACAACCCAGACAAGCACTGCTGTTGAAATTCTCCAATCAAAGGTGCAGGGACACACATTCATGCGAAGTGGAACACCCACAGGGACACTTCTCAAAGAAGTTTTCATTCTCTTTCACTAATTTCTCTCTCACTGATCCAATGTCTCTTTATTGAATCTGACTTTTAAATATAAATTCTTGTCTCTTCCAGTGATGTATCTGAATGGTTTGTCAGCATTCGTGTAATTTCTTTTCTACCAGCAGTACAACTTGCCTTAAAAGCAATTTATAGGTGGAGGCAATTAAGTAGTAAGCAACCAGTTGCAAATCTAGGTTGCCTATATATTCAAGCAAGTTTCTACTATTACTCTATATTGTATACTTAACATTTATAATGTTGTGTAAGTATGGTTTACTGTGTACTTTACATGTAAGTTTATTTCATGGATTCTGAGTGGCATACAGATTGTGGAAATCATCCACAAATATTACATCCACTACGATTTCTCCACCACTGAGAGGATAGCTATACAGTCCCTGAAATCCAACCACCAGACAGCAATAAACTAACAGACAAAGGGGTTACCATCATAGTCCTTATTCAGGATAATTGTCACAGCCAGGACAAGGGTGGTCAGACCTAGTGGTCAGAACAGGAGTAGGGAGTCATGCTAAATCAGGTACTGAAAGGTCAGAGTCCAAGACAGGCCAGATGGCAAACCGAGAATCAGGTGCCAGGAGGCAGACAGGGTCAGGCTCCAAGTTACAGAAAGCCATTGAAGAGCAAAGTCAAGGACAAACCAGGGTCAGAAGCCAGAGTTTAGGTCTATCATGAGCAGGATCTAAAGCAGATGCAGGCAGGCAGTCTGTGTTGTGTTCACACAGCTTCCCATCATGGCTTCCTGGTTTAAGTACTAGTACCAGCCAATCTGTGGGCTGCAAGGGGCCACCCTTCAGGTACATCCTGCTGATCCTAGACTCACAGCATCCTCCCATAGAAGGCCAGCCTAAGCATCCAATGGCAATGCAGATGCATCAGCAGCCCGGAATCCCCAGGTTCCAGCCCTGCAGGTTCTTACAAATAATTACTTCAATGAGGCCAACACACAACTCTCTGACATCATCTACTATAAAGAACTCCAAGAAGACCCTATACTGCAATTCACACAGGAATTTAAAGATACTATCAAATCCTTCCCTGCAAACTCTATAACCTCATCCCCCAGGGATGCATCCCAAAGATTTTCTACATTCTTCCTAAGATACACAAACAAGGGAACCCAGGCAGATGCATCATCTTTGGTCAGAGCTCTCTTTCTGAAGGAATATCAAGACTCAGAAACTATCCTGAAACCCCTCACCACATAAAGAGCCAGCTTTCTCCAAGACATTACTGACTTCCTCCAGAAACTATGCAACATTAACAGCCTCCCACAGAACACCATGGATGTCACCTCCCTGTACACTAATATTCCTCACTATGAAGGCATCACTGCCTTCCTCAAATACCTGCAAGATAATGTAAAATGCTTAGAAATCCACCCTAAGCGCAATGCTAAACTCATCCGTTTCATCCTCACCAACAACAACTTCATATTAAACAACAAACACTTTGTCCTAACCATGTGTATTAGAATGGCTCCACAGTATGCCAACCTCTTCATGGACCACCTTGAAGAAGAATTTCTAGAAAAATGCACCATGAAACCAACGATATACCTGAGAGATACTGATGATATTTTTAACCTCTGAACAAACGACCTAAACTCCCTCATAAATTTCCACCACAACTTCAACAACCACCACTCATCTATCAACTTTTCTCTAGAACACTCGCACACTGACATCAATTTCCTGGGTGCCATGATCAGCTTCAACAATGGAACAATGACTATATACAAGAAATCCATGGCTCACCACATTTACCTCCACAGATCAAGCAACCACTCCAGACACACCAAGTAAACTGTTATTTACAGCCAGGCACTCAGATACCACAGAATTTGCTCTGAAGAGAAAGTCGGGGATTCAGATTTTCACATGCTTAAAACTGCCTTCACTAAACAAGGACACTCCACCAGAGAAGTAGATTGCATCATGTAATGGGCTGTCCAGATATCCTGGGAGAACCTGCTTCAATACAGAAAAAAAGAAACCCATACACATTGACCACACACTCCTAGTTGTCACCTGCCACCCCACTGTGGAATCCCTATGGGGTATCATCGAACAACCATAACCTGTAGTTGATGGGAACCACATCGTGAAAGAAATCTTTCCCAACCCCACTATTCTGGCCTTCAGACAACCCCTCCACTTTGCCAAGCTCATCATACGATGCAAGCTCCCCATAGGCCAGGACTCAAAGCAGCATCAGACCCTTCCAGAACAAAAGATGCAAAACCTGCAGACATACCTCCACAAATCAAGATCCCTCACAAGATTCATGGGTCCTACACATGCCTATCACAACATGTGATGTACCTTATCCACTGAATCAAATGCCCCAACAATAACTATGTGAGTGAAACTATACAATCACTACATATTAGAATGAACTCACACAGAAAAATGGGAAAAGACAAAAAAAAATTATCACCCGTAGGTGCATGCTTTTCACAAAGCATTCACTCCGTATCTGACCTCTTCAGTCCTCATTTTCAAAGGAAATCTGCACAACACTTTCAAAAGACAAGTGTGGAAACTTAAATATATAACTTTGCTAGACACCAAAAACCATGGAACTAAAGACGACACCAGTTTTATGTCTCATTACAACAATTTGTAACGCATCCTACTGCCTGGTAACTCTTAATTGACCACTTCATTTTAAGTGGTCTCCTACAGCATGTGTGAACCCCTTATGCTTAACAACCTAACCCTCAACTGATCACTTTATTTTAAGTGGTCTTCTACAACATGAATGAACCCGTTATGCTTAACAATCTGTCCCAACATTTATTTAACTTAGACATGCTGCTTACCTTCCCCAGACTTGAAGAAGAGGTATGTGAAGCTTGAAAGCTTGTCCCTTCCACCAACAGAAGTTGATCCAATAAAAGATATTACCCCACCTACCTTATCTCTCTCTCATACAGAATACTAGACATTACTATGTATGTATCTAAGGCTGCAGAAAAGATAGCATGGTGTTCTTTTATTTGAGATATAGTATCTGATTATATAATTATAGACTATACTAACAGCAGTAAAGAGTAGGAATGATGCAAGAAGCCATACCTCCACTTGCCCTTTGTAGCTCTTGTGCAAGGGGCAGGGACATCAGCAGCCTGTGTGCACTTTGGGTAGCACAGGACCTACTGCATTCTTGCATCCCAGTGTGATTCAAGTCACTGGAAAGAAGCATGGCAGGGTGGAGGCAGGACCACAGTTCCTCTCCTTCCTGCACTAACCTTCAGAGGTAGCTGAACCTGTAGAAGGAAGGACATGGTACAGTATGAGCTGCGGGAGAGACTATGCTCCTTTGGGCTTTCCTTAGGATGGTATAACTCTTTACCAATCTCTAACAAGAACTGTGACTAGATACTACAATACAGCCCTTAACATTCTCTTGTTTGATTGGTATGGAGTATGAATTTCCGAAGGGGTGGTTCCTGGATAATGCAGCTGCATCACCCTCCAGGTGTTGGAAACTCTGCTGGAAATAGTATATGCAACAATTGGCAATAGTATATGCAGTTTTCATAGTCTGGAACTATTTAGTTGACACCAAAGATAGTAAAAAGAAAAGACTGTGTCCTGAACATCTGATGAAGCTGTCTCTGTACAAGTTTGATTATGAGTGTACTATAGCAATCATGTCAAATGGATTCTTTAAAACACATTTTGGTAATCTTGTTCAGGGCATCCCAAACAGAAGATAAGTTATCCCAAGTCTCTAAAATACATAACCATATATATGCTTATAAAGACTGAACAACTGCATTCATATAGATTGTGCAGGCTTCATCCATATTCAAGCTAATTGAGTGTGACTATCAACACACTCTGTTTATCGCAGTCAGAGCCTAGGTCAGTTTCTTTTCAGAAAATTGAATCACATTTGCATTATCTTCATACAGGGTCACACAAACAGGCTGAGTAAAAGGAAAAAGTTAAAATATGGCACAGAAAAAAATCAGTTTATATCTGTCGCTTGTGCATTATTCCTCTGTTTTGGCCCCCTTGTTCAGGGCTGACACAATTATAGGTATTAATTTCAATTTTAAGCAGCATTATTAAAATGACCTGGGAAGTGGGACAGCCTGGCAGCTTAACATAATTCTAACATATTGTGGGAGTCTAATCTTTAATACCTTACCCTGGACACTGCCTCTCTCTGATCTGCACCAACACCCTTTCTCCCAGCCCTCTCTCAGCAACTCATCCTTTCTCCCAGCCCCAAAGGAGGAGGAAGTACCTTTTGTGTATCTGAGACCATAGGGGCAGCAGCAAAATCCAGCGGCCTAAGCACAAAACTGGCACCTACAGACACCTGAGTCTAACACAGCTACTGCATGAGCCATGCTACCAGAGTGATAAGGCCTACCCAGCAACATGGAGGAGCAGGTCCTTATAAATGCCCCCAGATCTGCAACACTGATCCTCATGCTCTTTATGATTTTAAAGCCTATAAGATACCTTTTCAAACTAGGATTCTTTAATATAAAATCATCCACCATAACTACTACCAGTTTGGAAGTGCTACAGTAGAAGAAATGCCACAAGAGTTGGTTTTCTTGCTCCTTAGTTCCTATTAGGGTTAGATGACATGGTGTTTAAAACACAGGAGGTTAACCAGAGCCTTGTCTATGTTAGCGCCTCCTGCTGTTGTTACCACCAGTATAGCTGAACGGGTGATGGCGAGGGTACAGAATTTTAGGAGAAAATTCTAGCATAGACACAGCTGAAGAAGATGAAGTTCCCATCGTGCTCTGAGTAGAGAATGCAACCTAAGCTTTCTCCCCAAGCTTCATTATTCATAACATTTTCCCTTCAGGAAATTTCTGTCCCAGCCCCTAATTTCCTCTGCATCACAGACATTCCAACCCTCTAATGTGCTGTTTGGGGTTAACAAATAGAGTAATTACTGATGACTCATGAATCTTTCTTTGGGGCTCTAGTACCAGATTAGGCTGCCTCAACAGAGGACATGTCCATTCTTATGCAGAGTCTTAGAAAATGCACCATGTTACAAGGTCCTGGCCACTGCCTCCTAACAGAGCCTACCCATCTCCTCCCCTATGTCCTGAGGTAATAACTAGATATATGTACAGTTTCCCTGTTCCACAAAGTGGAATGATCAGATGCTTAGGGAAGATTCTGGTGAAGTCCACCAAAAGAGAGCCTGCTGGGACAAGAGACAAAGATGACAAGCTACCAGAATGAAAAGTTCAGCCATTTCAATTGTAATATATTGATCGTATTGTGTCTGAGCAAAATTGGAATTCATTATCTTCCTTACCTTGAAGCTTTGATCAATCAAAGGTCTCTCTGACCCAGCCTTTTCTAAAAATTAAAACCTCAGTAGACCTTTTTTGTGGTTGTTTACTCAGAGTTGGCTTTTAAAACAGCACAAACTGGATTAAATTCTTAGATCCCGTGCTCAATAACAAATATCTTCTGTCTTGTTGCTTATTCTCTGAATTTGTTCAGGACACATGTTCTAACAAAGTGCCCGCCCACCCCCGCCCGCTAGATCATCTGGTTCCTATTGGTGTTCCCTTTTGCAAGGGTAATCCGCTGGCACGCCACCAGACACTTTGTGTACATTTGCACGGCCGCTGGCAGCTCCCAGTGGCCGCGATTTGCTGGTCCCAGCCAATGGGAGCTGTGGGAAGCGGCAGCCAGGACGTCCCTGTGGCTCACGCCGCTTCCCACAGCTGCCATTGTCCAGGAACGGCAAACCATGGCCACTGGGAGCTGCAGGCGGCCATGCAAATGTAAACAAACTGTCTGGTGGACCGCCAGTGGATTACCCTGATGGGCCGCGTGTGGCCTGTGGTCCACAGGTTGCCCACCACAGGTGTAGATCCAAAATTAAGGTGTAAATAAGAAAAACACAGAGGGTAAAGTTTTCAAAAGCACCCAGGTGACAAAAGAGTCTAAGTCCCATTGACTTTGAATGAGTTGTAGGCTCCTGAGTGCCTATGTCACTTTTGAAAAAAGAACAAACTCTTAAGTCAGCTGGGCTCTTTTAAAAAATGTCCCAACCTAATTTTAACAGAAATGTTTTCATACATTAAAAAATAGTATTTGATTGAGATATAACCAGTATTCTGCAGTTTACAACTGAAACTTCGCAACATTATGCTAGTATATAAGAAACTGAAAGTGAAACTGACTAGGGACAGACATGATACTCATTTGTCTATTTTCATTGTCGAAGAAGAGTGCAATGCAAAAAAGGAAGGAGCATAAAAAGTTGGAAAATAATCACATTATTAAAGAATCATTCAGTAAAAATCTATGCTAACAGGATTTGTGTATCTCATTTTCTATTAATGAAATGGTGGTGAGCTTGTGTTGTCCAGAAAGAAAGAGTTGGGCAGTACAGGATGCACATTTCTGGTGAAAAGTCTGGGATTAGGAATTTTCTGGTACCACTTTGCAATGTAAATTCATGGATGGCTAGCTAAGCACTCATGCAGTATATCTGTGAGTAATTTACATGCTAAAGACTGTGTGTGAGCAGGCCAGGAGTGTAAAAGGCATCCCAGGTTGGAGAATTGAAGGGACATAACCGTTCAGTAGTCCAGTTACAGCCTGGATAATGTCACAGTGAAATATACCCAGATAATCCTGGCAAGTGACGTGCACCCGTATGCTGCACAGGAAGGCAAACAAACCCAAGGTCTCTGTCCTGGGAGGAAAATTCCTTCCTGACCCCATATAGGGCAATCAGGTCAACCCTGAACATGCGAGCAAGAACCAGCTAACCAAGCACCTGAGAGAAAGAATTTTCAGTGCCACTTCAGAGACCTTGCCTTCCCCACCTGATGTTCCATCTCTAGCTATGGCCAACCTTGATGCTTCAGAAGAAAGTGATTTTTTTAAAAAAAGCATTCCTGGAACACGTTGGGGGTGGGGGAGTGAATTCCTTCCTGACCATTGCATGACCTTTAGGAAGATAAGACAAAAACCAGAAGTGAACCACAGGGCTGTTGAGTCCTGCCTCCTCCCATCACAAGCAACCCTATCATACAATTGCACTTACAAATTTGTCCAGTTCTCTTAAAACAAACTAAGTGATTTGGCTCCACAACTCCTAGTGGGAAACTGTTTCAGGACCTCACCCCTCTCATATCCAGCCTGAATTTATTTATAGCCAGTTTATATCCCTATGTTCTTATGCTAGCATTGTCCTTCAGTTTAAATAGCTCTTCAGTCTCTCTGATATTTACCCGGATGGGATGGGATGGTCAACCCACACAGGATTGGAAGGGGCTAAGATAGCCAGGCAGGCCAATTAACTCCACAGGATGCACCTGGAGGGGGAGCCAGGTGAGGGGAACTAATTGAAAAGAGGCTTAGCTGTGCAGGAACAGGCAGGGCCTGTATAAAGCCAGCTAGTAAGTAACAGATATGGGCTGCTGTAGAAAGTTGTAGTAATCACTTCTTGTGAAGGGGTTTTTTTTGAGCTAGTACACCCAGAGAGAAAAGGGTAATAATTAGGAATAGTAGGAAGCAGTCCAGGGAAGAAAGCTCAGAACTGCTGAGCTGAGGGTCCCTGGACTAGAACCTGAAGTAGAGAGCAGGCCTAGCTCCTACCGGCTAGTGATGGAGTGGCACCAAGAGAGTGGAAGGGAAGACTGCCTAGAACTGTTAGGGAGAAAGGACTTTGCTATCCCAGAAGGGGGGGAACACTGAGTGACCTGGCCAGAGGGCTGAGTCATGAAGAGGTCACTGCAGTTCCTAGGGCTGAGAAAGGGGCTGTAGACCAGAGAGAGAGAGACAGACTGATTGTGTCCAAGCAGTGTACAGGGGCATTCACCTCAAGAGCTAAGTCCCAGAATGACCAGGAGGAGGCACCTGATCAGGGGTGAGTGGTGTGCTCCATGACACCCCAGGTGTATTTATAGAAAGCAATCATATCCTCTTTCAGCCTTATTTTTGCTAGCCTCAACAAACTCTGCCAGTCTCCTCTCTTAAGATATGCCCTCCATTCTCCTGATCATCCTAGAAGCTCTTCTCTTCACCTGTTCCAGTTTAAATTAATCTTTACTAAAGTCCTGTGTCATGGCCACCATTCTTCTAATCAAAGAAGACTGGGGTGGGCTCCTTTTGGAGCTCATTAATGCTGTTGTTTTTATCAATTTGTGGGATTCCTATTAATGTACTCTCACTGTCCAGTGGATTAGAAACTGAGCACAGTTGTACTAAAGAGCTCTAGCAGCTGAGCCAGCCTTACAGAACTGTTTTTTATTTCTGCAAAAAAGTGCTGGTGTTTTGATGGACTACAATTGGCTGAATTATTCACAGAGGTGGAGTAAGTCGGTTAAGAAATATCTGGGTATATTACAGACATGGGGTTGATCTGGTGGATGAACCTAAACTTCTATACTTTTGGGTTTGGCAGAGCTGGCATCTCCACAGGATGACATTTGCCTGGTAAAGTTGTCATATTGTGAAGCCAGTCAAGGAACCCATCACCAGAGAGCATGTAGCAAGAGAAACCAGCTGAGTTGGGAAGCAGCTAGCAGAGAAAACTCACGTATTTTAGGGTTGTAGCTACACTATAGAACTGTGCTATTGTGACCTACACCACAACTGTGTATCACTACTAGCCATCTGACTTCCGATGCACAGAGTGCACCATGTTGACCTCTATCATTAGTTTCAGGAGTTATAGGGCCTGTGAATTGTTGCATCTATCCCACAATGCCTTGCACCGTTTCCTTCGATCAAATGCATGATCTGTATGGTTTATAACATAAATATTAATATAACTATCTTGTTTTTTTCCAAAGGACATTTTCAAAGGATTCTGTCCTGCATAAGGGGAAGGACCTATATATATATATACACTATTATATTTGCTGATGTCAAGGGGTAGAATCAGCCCAAGCCAGTGCTGGACTGACTTTGGGTTCATTACAGTGAACACCATCACGTAGGAGAGAATTTACTCTATTCAGTAACTTGTATGGTTTGAATTATGGTGTCATTGAGTTTTTGATTGTTACTTTTGTTTTATATGCCAGAAGTAACACAGTAACTTTAATTGTGAATCTCAAGATATTTTCTGTGTTTTCTTAAAGCCCAAGCTCCTGGATTCATGTGAGAATCCCAGCTTCCATTTAATATAAGAAGTTTCTAGAACTCATGCTTTTGGAGAAAAGCTTGAAAATGTGATCTGAGTGCACCCATAAGACTCCGAACACAGGAGGCAAATAAAACAAACCCAGAATGTATTCCTTATATATCAGGATCTTTAGACCAGTCCCATCATTTTGGGGGCTTGACCTGTGACTTTTGAATGCTTGGGATTAGCAATACTGCAATAATACTTGTGTGATGCATAGTACATAGTAGGCATGCAACAACAATTGCAACACCCAATGTTTCCATTACAGGCAGGTACTGGTAGTTCATGGAGAAGAACAACAATCATTCTATTGTACAGCCAACCTACCTCATCACCTTGGGTTGGGCTCCTAGCATGAAATCAGCCCCACTGATGGCCCCTACCCCAAGAAGTTTACAATCTAAGCAAGCTCCTTGGGCAGGAATGGTCTTTTTGTTCTGTGTTTGTATGGCACTTAGCACAATACTGGGCCATGAACAGGGCTCCTAAATGCTATGGTAATACAAATAAATAATAATATAATAGATGTTAATTGGGGGAAGGAGTTACTATGGATTTCAACAGGGTTAGGGTTTCACCCCAGAAGTGTAAACCACTAAAGTTGCTGTTGTAATCTCATGACACACACTCCATGTTTGGCTCTTGATTAACATTTTAGCTAAGCAGAACTTTCTTGTGTTCTTCTCCCCGCTCCCTCTGTTGTTTCATGGCCTACATGTAGGTCTGGTATTTTTCCCTTGCAGCTGAATTGGTGGTGCTGTATTCTAACAATAATAGCGTTTTAGAGATGAGACCTTCAGCCATGATATGACAAAATGTATTATGCATAAAACACATGTAATAAAGGTTAAAATAATACCAAGGCAGATGAGGGTTGAATAATCCAAAAAAAAATCCTCCCTCTTGAGTCTATACACTCCAGTAACACCTACTTTTGAGGACCTAATTAAGTAACTTGTTTCAATTCAGTGTATACTCAAATGCCTGTACCTTCAATGCAAAGACTTCCTCCAGGCAAGGGTTCCTGGTGTGTGACTCTGTTTATGAAGTTCCCTGCAGCTAAAGAAATCCTTTAGCCTGATCAGAAGCCCTCACAGACTAAAGTCTTCCTTGCTGTTTCACTTAGCTGGCAAGCTATTCAGTAGCCCCTTCTGATTTATAAAAGAACAGAAACTTTCCATCACCCCGCCTCCCACTTCCAATTTCAGGAATGTAGAAAATTGGCACACGGCATGAACACACAAGGTTAATGGCAAAACATGCCATTCCCAATATGTTCAAATCCATCCATAGGATAGAGTTCATGATCAAAGAGCAAATGTTAGGAAGAAAGGGCATTATAGGGAAACAAATCATTTGCTTTTTACATGGATGATTGATTATGTATTCCCACAATGGCTGCTGTGAAGGATCAAAATAAAACACTAAACTAGATATCCCCTCATTAACTAATCTATAGTTGTATTTTCTGCATCAGTACAGCTATATGCGTTCTTCCTGAAAACAGAGCTAAAGTGTAGCAGTATAAATGCCCTGTGCTAATTCAATGCAAGGGATGCCATGATGATCTCGGAAAGAATTTTGGTTCTTCATTGATGGAGGGCAAGGAAACCATTTTAAGTTATATTAACACGCGGTATTTTATTTCAGCCAACACAAGCCTTAAGAGGGCCTTGTATAACACAACTCAGTCAATTCTCAGCAGCACAGAGGCTGCTTTTTTACTATTCTGGTGCTATAAAGAATATAAGAGAGCTCCCTTCACATAATACTGTTGAAGTGGCCCTTGACATGCTCCTCTACTGAGGATTCAGAGGCTTGCAAAGGAGGCCAAGGGAAGGGATATGATCACAGGAGACCATGAGAAGCTGAGCAGGAGTTAAACTGCTCTAACTTCCACCAGAAGCTAGGCAGGCTCCTCAACAGCCCTAGTATTCAGGATGTGGAAAGATCATTTAAAAAGACCCAACATCCTACTTCTTTGCTCAGTGAAGGCACAGACAAACTCCCTCCTTCTATGAATACAGTTCTTCCCAGCTTGGGTGGTAATATAGATAGGCTAATTTTAAAAAAAATACATACTGTGCGAATCTCATTTTATATTACCAAGGCACGTCCAATCACCAACGTGCGCACTCTAGTTACATGTTCTACCCCGCCCTCTATCGGGATGAAAACCAGGTCCCAATAACTTCAATAGAACCAAGATTTCACCCTGGTTTTAGATGTGAGCTCATCAGAGCACAGACCATGCTTTCCTTTCTGCTTGGAAGCTGCCTATTGGATTTGTCATGACATTGCACTGGTGTCAGTATAGTTTAAAAACCTGTTTCATTTTAAAGCTTAAATATATCTAGTGGAGAGTTTATTAGGAATTTTCCTCATGTGCATCTCGCTTCCCTCACTTGTGTGAAAGGATAGACAGCTGCTTAGTATGAAAGTCTGCATTCAGTTTCAACCACTTTATTGTCCAAATTTGCTGTGATTGCACAATGTCGTCATCTTGCTGAATTAGCAGTGCAATGGGGATGATATCGGTAACTTCCATCTGCCCTCATTTATATAGAACTGTCTACCTACTATCTACCCTTGTCTGCCACTGTTAACTTAATAACTGGCTGAGGAGCTGTTCATTGTCACGAGCTCCGTCTGATCATCCTGATGATTTTGGTCAGAATTTTGCCACAGCATATCAGGTTTGATAAAGAAGTGGAGCAGATGACATTGTCAGCCAAGTTCTTCTCCCTCTGATGATGTTATAAACAATGAATCTGGCAGAGACTGTCACCTCTTAAAGCACTTCTCACAGGCATGACTGGAGCCAGGCACATACCATGCATGCTATAACATAGTTTGTTTCCGAGAGCTAAAATGTCTTATTACAACAAGCAGATGCTTTCAGCAGGACCCTTAACTCACTTGTATATGTATACTTTGAGAGAATATGGCTGAAATTTTCAAAGCTTCTTAGGGAATTTAGATGCTCAGACAGCACTGGAAAACTCTGCCTATAACTATAATGTCGGGAGGGGACTAGATTAGCCAGTGTGTGCATCAATTTCCATTTGCTATCTATATCACTTCTCAGAGGGCCTTTGTTAGATATATTTCACTAATTATATATTAGGATCCTTGACTCCTTCAGCAGCTAGAATCACATTATTCCTTAGTGAATAAAAGTGCAAAGGATTGTGTTGGGGTTGAGGCACAGGACTGGGCCTTGAGTTCTGATCCTTCTTTGCTACAAAATTTCTGCATGATCTTGGGTAACTCTCACAGACTCAAACTTTCAGATGCATCTTACACCTTTAGATGTCCTACTTCAGACACCTGGGGCTTGATTTTCAGAGGTGATAAGCACCTATAGCAACAACCTAACTCAGTGGCAGCTGTGAGTGTTTGGCACCTCTGAAATCAAATCTAAAGTGTGTCAAACTGGACATCCAAAAATAGAGGTATTCAAAATCAGAGGTAGCTCTAGAAAACATGGGGCCTTAGTCTCTGTGCCTCAGTATCTCCTTCTGTAAAACAATTGTATCTCAGAGGTTTAGTATGACCTCATTACTTTCTTATCTCAGAGGTTTAGTATGTCTTCATTCATTAATGTTTTGTGAGTTGCTCAGATACTGGTTATGAGCACCATAGAAGTGCCTACAAATAAAAATGAATTATATTGTAATTGTTTATTTTATTCTTTAAAAGAATTAAAAAAATCAGAGACTAACGTAGGATTGAAACCAGTGAGGAACCTGCTGCTGCCCCACCAGAGTGTCAGCCTTACCTGTCAGCAAGAAGAGCTGTAAAGCCTGTGGAATGTCAGCAAAAAGCTTTTTGGGGTTATATCTGTGATTTTAAACATCTCTCCTCCCCAGCATTCTGATTTTAGGATCAAGCTGCAGTAGGCAACACCAGTTCAGTTTGTTTTCCCCCACTGACAGGGCTCCACCCCAAACTTTAGTATCTACCATTAAAATCTTAAGACTCTCCACATGGCTGCCTAAACAGGAAAGTGTACAGACAGTGAAATATAACAAAGTCCCTGAGGGAGCGAGAGATCCATAACAAGGTAAACCTTGCCAATCCATAAATATAAGGAGCTAAACTCAGTGGTCAGAAATCTAAGCTCAATTCTAATCAATCCTTTTAGATATAAATTATTAACTGTCACTTAAAATAAAATGAAGCAGGAAAACAAGATGTTTGAATTTTCACTATTTCCAAAGAGTTCTTAACATGTAATCTGAAGTTTGGGTACAGTATACATTCACTTATATATCAGGGAAATTTTTTTCCAAAATTCTCATACAATTTTCATAATACTTTTGTTGCGGAAATTTTTGATCAGCTGAAAGAAGAAAGTTATCTTAATAGGAAAGGTTAGTTCAATTGTTACTTTGTCTCCCATCAACTTCAAAATGTAGAAGTGCTTTTATCAGTGAGAAGTCCCTTTTACAGGCAGAAATTAAATATTGTACAGTTACTATGATGGACCTCATCATTTCATTAGCAAAGTCACTTAATGTGCATATATGGCTATATTATTCCTCTATATCTATTACTAAGTCAGTTTTGCTAAAGTATAAAAGGCAGAGGCATATTTGCTGTAATCTTGAATTTGTTATTCTTCTGATGTGAGGAGTCTAAATTTTTTTTTAATTCCTCTGAATTACTTGAAAGATCATTTACAATCAGATTTAATGACTAAGACTGCATGGCTGGCTTGCTTGCTTTCTGCAATACCAATCTACACAGAAATGGAAAATGAAACATGCCCTTTTCCCTGTAATTCTGCTGTCTTGTTTTACATTTTGAATGTATTTGTCATAAGACTTGTTACTAAAAATTTTCATTATGAGGGAAGGGAGAAATTGTAATCCCAGCCCTGCAAAAAGTTGCATGCATGAACAACTGCAATAATTCATTCGTGAAAATCAAAGCCTGTATTAGAACACACAAGAAAGTTGGATTTTTCTAAATGAAAAATCAAGTTACCTGATGGTGCAACCCCTGCTGAAGCTAGTGAGCACTTACTCACTGTAAGTAGTCCCACTGAAGTCAATGGCCCTGATCCAGCACATACTTAGGCACATCATTATCTTACTTATGTGAGTACTTCTATTGTCCTCAGTGAGGCACCTCATGTGGGTGAAATTACTATGTGCATGTTTGCAGGATAAGTGCCAATGGGGCTACTTATGTGAGTCAGGGCTCACCACCATGAGTAATGTCTGCACAATCTGCCCCAGAGTTTCTTGTTCTCTTCTACAAGACATGGAGGGGACAAGAACTGGGATGGTAGGCAATTTTCCCCCCCAGGACTGATGGCAATCAAGCCCTAAGTATTGTGTTTTGTTTTGTTTTTTGTTTTTACTGGTTTAACTGACAGCAGATTAAGCAAAATAGGTTCAAGTTTGATCATTTTTCTAGCTTCTTGACACTCCAAAGTAGAATTTACAATCCTTAAACATGTGCCTTACTTTATTTGGTAACTAGGGGTTTGGGGGCTTTTAATTTAATTTACGTTAAGCTTAAAAATCAGACTTCTCAATGTGTATTTTTTCCAGCACTATGCTTTAGAAATGGAACATTACATCCATGAAAAAAATGTTAACTCCAGATGCTATGATTATCTTTAACATTTTGACAGACAATCACACATTTTAATAATAGCAATTTAAATAGACTGAGTGGGACCTAAGAGAGCTAATAAAAGATTTAATGCTCTTTAATATTTGGTTACATTTTCTCAGGAACCTATGGGACTGATCTTGTGAATACCTAACTACATTTCATCATGTACCTGATTTTACATCCTCTCACACTTTGACATAGAAATCCCCAGGCTACTTTATTTCTTTCTTAAACGGTTAGTAGAACTAGAGTACCAATAAATCTCTATCCTCTGAAAGCTGCAAAAGTGCTAAACAGGGAGATTAATACAGCTGTAAATACCTTGTTCTCTTAATCTATCATATTCCCTTTTAATTATTCATAGAGTTGTTATATGCATGCATTCTGCAATTCTGGACCTGTGCTATTTGATACAACATCTATCATTCACCTACCATTGCTGCCAAATTATGCTCTAAAACCTAACCTTTCATTTTAAAGAAGAATTTATTTCTAGCCTTCATGGTTGCAAAGTTCACCTTGAAAATGTGAACAAAAATAATACAAAATATATACATATAACATTATAAAACTAATTTCATATCAGAATAAATAAAACAGAGCACTAAAGAGAAAGTATTATTTATTCTGATATTTAATTCATGGAAGACCTGCCTTTAAAAAGAACTTAAATGAAGCTTTCAGAGTAGCAGCCGTGTTAGTCTGTATCCGCAAAAAGAAAAGGCGTATTTGTGGCACCTTAGAAACTAACAAATTTATTTGAGCATAATCTTTCGTGAGTTCGTCTCTAAGATGCCACAAGTACTCCTTTTCTTTTTAAATGAAGCTGATGCAGACTCTCCAGTCTGCTTCCCTGGAGTGTCACTAGCTGGGGACTTTGCAGCAGAATTTTCTTCCAGGTTGCAGGGCAGTATATGGAGCCTTTTATAATATATGGTATATCATGCCTTACATGATGTTATATGTTATTTTCTTGCATCAAAAAATGCAGGTCTACTGGTTTCCCGTGTTCACACTCTTAATGCTTCAGATACTTTACTCAAGTAAGTGGAAACCTCATTCTAAAATATTAACCAAGTGTTTACATGGTTCTTTGAGCCAGATAGTCCCTGGTCTGTCAGGTGCATACAATGAAGGGCACAAGTAGCCTATGGCACTCCCCCTCCCCACCGCCGCCTCCTTCCCTGCACAAGAGGTAGGATCAATCATATAATAGTCCTTGCTTTCAGAAGAATGTAATGATTTCTTTCTCCATGCACCTTCTGGGCAAGAATCCATTCCAAAGGGGACAGGGAAAGGGCAGGAAGGGGGCAGAACCCCTCTGCACAGGCTCACAAACCATGAGGAGCTAGCTTAGGAGTGACGAAGCCTCTGCCCTCTCCCTGGAATAGTGTGATAATGCAGACCAATGCTTTATGCACAATCAGACACTATATGGGTCAGACATGGGTGGGAGGGTCTCAAATAGAGATGGTGGTACAGCATCAGATCTCATAGGGTGAAGTTTCTGCTAAGATCAGAATGCTATTTTTCTGGTATTTTTTTTTAAATATATGGACTAAAAGAAATAAAATCTGATAAGTACATTGTTTAAACAGGCTAAATCTGCAATCTTTGACTCATAATTAATACATATTTATGATGCTTAATTGCTTTGAAGTAATCCATGTAGCATCCTGAGTGCTCTGGCAGGAATGGAAAATGTGGGTGAATGCTTTTTTTATTATTATTAAATTTCAATATGCAGAAGTTAAAATATTGAATCAGCAAGCTCTGTTTAATTTGATTCCTAGGGGTTTTTTGTTGTTGTTGTCCACACTATAGGACACAGATATAACCTTCTGAGAAAATGGTTGACACAGGAAGTTTCTTTCAAGTTTATGTAAAGTCTATTATTTCTTTAATAGAAACAATATGTACAACTTGCCACCCCAAATGTCATTTCCCAGACATTTCACTTTAAACACACGGGATTATATAAAACAATAAAACAAGTTTATTGACTACAAAGAGAATTTCAGTGCTTTCAAGTAATGATGTATAGAAGTCAGAAATGGTTGCAAGAAAAATGAACATAAAACACTATCAGTGCCTAACCTATCAAACTGTTCAATTCAAGCAAAGTTTTCTTACCATATGCTTTTAGCAATCCTACTGTCCAAACTTCTTAGGTGAGGACCCCTTGTCCCAGAATCCAGTGAATGCTCCTTTTGTCATTTCAGATATTGTGAATGTGATGGGGAGGGAGATGACTCAGTTTATTGCTTAAATATAAATTAAGCAAAGATCACATGCTTTTGTTTAAGACAGACATGTTCCATACTGAATGTGGAAAACGTGGTAACAACACCATACTGGGGAATCTTATAATTTCACATACTATGTTGCCCCACATTATACCAGGACAATAATGACCAACAAATCTATGAGTTTTCAACTGATACTTCACAAGGCATACTTTCTACAAAGACTATTACAATAGCGTGTAGAGTGTAGACAGAGGGGTGCATTCTGTTACACATCTCAAGGTATATACACTATAGTGCTCTGATGCACACTAGAGCCATCTCTGCTTATTAAAGTGGACTGTTACTGACATCATAAAATCCTGCCAGAGTTTCCATTAACATATAATGGTTAAATCCACACTATGGTAGGAATCCGAGAATAAAGAGTCCTGTTTGCCAGACTCTTCTTTCACAGTAAAATAGCGAAAAGCAGGAGTAACTCCATAGAAGTCAGTGGAGTTGATGCTTTCTCACAGATGAAAGCGAGGGGAAAATTAGGTCCCTTGAAGTCTAATAGTACTCAATAAATAGTGACTTTTTTTTCTATTTCCAGGGCACGATTTCCCCCCACGTCTGTAACTGTTAGCAGTTAGTGCCAGTTTTAGATACTGGGATCAGAGGCAGATTACGGTTTTGTGGGGCCCTGGGCCAGAGCAAGTGGGGACCTCTCCACACCCGTTCTGCCTGCAGTCCCTTCCTGCCCTACCCCCTTTGGCACTCCTACCAGGGAGTGGGGTTGGGACATGGGGGCTTGCCTGGCAGGAGCACCAGGTGGGCAGAGCAGGGCAAGCCCCCATGCCCTGATCCTGCTCCCCAGCAGGAGTGCCGGATGGGTTGAGTGGGTCAGGGCACGGGGGCACCCAATTAGCTGGAGCCCCTGCTCATGGGTACAGTTGGCCAAGTGGCTAATCTGCCACTGACTGAGATATGTACTGTATGTGACTAGAAATTTTCTGGCCTATCACCCAGTGTGGATCACCAGTGAAATGCACCTCATTTTGGAATCTACCAATGGAATCATCTTCCCTTTCATTGTTGACAACTGGGAAAACATGAGCATAATTTTGCCTCAGAGCAAATTGACTACACTACTTTCCTATACCTCCACTGCAACCCTGATTGAATTTCCATAGTCACTCCAACAGTGAGGTGTTATACCAATAAAATAAAAACCAGCAGGATCTTATTAAAGGGGAAAAGGCAAAATGCCACATTTATTGTGAATACAGAAAGAATCATAGTAACCAGTTAGTTATAGCTATAACATTCCATTCAATTTCATATTTATTCACACATTCATTCATACACACCCACACACAGGTTCTGCAAGGTTATTATCATAGTTACCAACCTTAGAGTTGCTCATGCCAAGCCACTGGCCAGGTGGCCTGGACATGAGGAGGGACCAGGGCCTTGTCAGATGCACATCTGATGCTCCTGGAAGTTGGTTTGCAGAATCAGACCCCAAAGTTCTCACTTTCTAGAGTCCATTTTTATAGGAATTTATTCCTATGCCAGTCTATGGGAATTGCTTCATCATGCTGTTGCTGAATCAATCAGCAGATGGCACATTCATGATGGCTCCGTGCTGCCAGATGTTATCTTGTTCTTTGGTTCTCCCATTCTTGAGGCTGTTGGGTGGATTCCAGTCTGCCCTCCGGGGGTCCTCTGGTTATTTCCACTTGACGCCTTCTTCAGCCAATGGACACTGGATTCTTAGGCTGGCATCTCCCTGATCATTCAGTTATTATCCACACCAAGCATCCATCCACATACATCCTCTGTCTCTATTTTAATCACAATTGTTAAAGCGAGATGAATACAACAAAAGGGTGGAGAGTCTCTGGGTGCTTTTTCTGTTGTTACAGAGTATTGCTTTGAGTCTCTCTCTGTGTGAGTACTTGTTGTTACAAAGAATTGCTTTGAGAACAGACTCTGTCTTAGAATGTACTAACAGAATTAGCAGCTTGCAAATTGCACACAGAGAGGGAGAGAAACAGTACCAAAAACCAAGAGACCTCTTAATTAGTAATACCCTGGAATTTAAACTAGGGGGAATCAAACTCATTTGTGATTTTAATACAGAACTTCTTTAATATGATCCAACAGAGGTATAAAATGTCTCCAACCCCCTGAAAAATGCTAAAGGAAGAGCATCCAAGTTTGAATCAAATATTAGTTTTCCCACTTAAACAGTTTCAGAACCAAACGTTTGCAAAACCAATACTCTGATGAAATACACTAATATACATCCAAATTAATCAAGGTTTCTCTAGGTGAACAGTGAATGCCACTAGCAAGCTAAGAATGTTGTAGTGATATCACCTAACCACTCTTCAGACTCTTAACTCCCTTTGCATTTTACCTCCTTTACATATACCACAACACAATCTCTAATTTGTTACTGTAGGATTAAGTAAGAGGTGATGTCAAGGATTATTTAAAGGGAAAAATTAATATTGAAGTGTTTGTTCAGGGCGGATAACAAAGAATAACATGGACTTTACAAATAGACATAAGAAATATTATAAAACACAGATCACATTTAGGGCCTTATTCCAACATTCAAATTATTTTATGTGTATACTACTTCCAGCATGTCAGCGCTAGCTAGTATTACTATTTACCTGCAGTGGCAGCATGTTTCTGTAACCAAGAGTTTCCTGCCATTTCACACTACTCCATGTGGCTTATGCCTTTCTCAGATCTTCTACCTCTTTCCTGCTTTTATTGTCTCTGCTTTCAGCTCCATCCATTTAGCCATGACTAAAGGGGCACTGTGTGCATGTGGTGTCATGTGGAACTATTCATGTGTGCCTGGGACTCGGGCTACTGGTTTTGCTGGAAAGGGGATAGAGTATTATAATGTTTTTAGTAAGAACTAATTTGATCACACTCAACAAACCCAAGCACATTCACTCACATCTTTGTGGTAAAATCTGAAGTGAGGGTGAAACATAACAGTCCTGAGGAAGCACCATCTAACACTTCTCTTTTGTTTGGATGGAAGAAGCAGATGGCTTTTGAACCCTACTGCTACAGTAGAGCCTGAATGTTGAATTATGTCATCTACAGTATTGAGTGGGGTAAGATCAATTACATGCCTTAATTGACCCTGACCAATAAGTATCTGAGTACATGTCATTATCCACTCCTAGAGCACTGGTAACCTATTGAACTTCAATGAATCAGCTCTATCCACACTGCAATACAGAAATCCATCCCCATCCTTGCTCAGACGCAGAAGAACTTTTTATGAAATACAGTCTAGGAATCTGGAGTGCAATCACACACACAAATGCCATTTATTTCAATTGAAACTGATCAATTATTTTACGATATACAGTGGTTTTCCTCAAAACTTCCTTATCAGTTTGTGTGAGCATCTTATATGTTGGCTCCTATTAGCGCTGTCAATTATATTTAGAGGCAAATTTACCACACAATACAGAAGCAGGGCCACAGACTTCCTTGCCCTGTGTGGTGCAGTGTTACACCCCAAAATCTCAGTTAAAGAATAATAAGCAGGTGACATATAAGCAACAGGTTTGACTCCTACCAGCATCCATCAACTGGGAGAGTTAGAAATCTGTGTGCCTCCTACCCATGTTGCATTGAAATAAAGAAGAGAGAGAATATAACCTTAAACAGAAGATTTATTAAAGGGATAGTTACAACTGGGGGGTGGGGGGGGGGGAAGATCTACTAAAGGGATCACTACAAGTACCCAAGAATAGATTCTAGCAACGGGCATAAAGCCCAGATCCTTAATAGTTTAACCAAAGGACAGTTTAAGTGCCTGAAAAACAATTACTGTCTCTTCTTCACTGCAGATGGAGGTTACTGGCAGCTGATAGACCATCTCAGGAACATCAGAGGATCTGGCTCTCTACCACTGAAGCAGGAGATCAACAGATCTGGGCTGATGATGAAGTCTGCACTGGATCCTTTGACAGAATACAGGAATCAGGTATTGGGTAAGTGTTAAAGTCCTTGGCAGGTGTTAGTGGCCAAAGTCTTGATCGGATGGCCGTGCAAAGAAACTGGACAGCCCCTGTGCCATCGCTGATAAGTCCAGTTCCTTATCTGCTTTCTTTGGCGTGTATTCCTGAGGCAAACTCTGGCAGACACTGACCCAACCAGTTCCAGCCAGCTCTCAGTCCCTCAAGTTCTGGCGGGAAATAGAGTTTCAGCAAGAAAATGCCATGAAGAAAGGATACCAAGATGGAGTTCAAGTCTTTCGTACCACATGTACCATCTTGAATTTTAGACTCCATTTTGAATTGCAGCAACATGTATTATAATACATAACAAGTATAACCATACATCAATATCACCTTACAAGTGGGTAGCAATTTGGGGGAGAAACCTGAGTATGGAGGGTAGCTCCCCTCTATTCTCTACAGGTCCCTGAAATTGTAAGAGTCCTTCTCTGGGACTGAGGCAATGCAGCAGTGGTCACAGAGCTGTTAGTGGGACAGGAATGAAGCTAAGGCTTGGCCTCTGGAGATACAACCTCCTCTTGGGTCCAGTTTTTCTTCCCAATGGATAAGTGTCCAGGATTCATAAATTGGTTTAGACTCCTCTAATGCCCCCACCAAGCATTCCTCTGAGGGTAATGTTAATGAAGCTTTTGGTTGGGCAGCCAAGTTGCCATGAGAGAGACTGCACATCAGACAGCTATGAAAATTCCCTGGGGTTTTGCCCTTGAAACTGTCTGAGTCCATGTGAATACCAGGATACCCAAATATCACAGGGTGTATGTATGATAGCTCCCATCTGGAAGGAAACTGCAGGTAGAACAAGAGAAGCAGAAAGGTCTGTATGCCATGGATTACCCTTGGAAACAATTCAGGAACTGGCAGATATTTAAAGAGAATTTAAGCATGGATTCTGGTTCATTTTGCTCTGGACAGGAATGTTTTATGGGAACAAGTGGGAAACAGTAGTTAGATTCTTATCATCATACTGGTGTTTGTAAAAGCAAACTTCACAGGAGTACAGGTAAGAGGGTAACACATTTCACAGGGAATTTAAATTGTCATTTTGTCTGACTATTTTTCCCTCACAACTTATTCTCAGCTTTATGTTAAGTAATTCACTGTTAATTTAATAAAGTGATGTGCACACAACAATTGCCAAATCAAAGCTAAATTGTTAAATACAATTTAGTTAATAACACACAGGCTCACACTTACCATGCAAAGAACTATATTTGTGAATTTGAATCCACTTACCTCATAATTTTTGATCCATGAAATTTAACCCAAAACAATTATTGACACTGTTTGTTTATTCTGCCTTTAAAAGCACTTTATTTATTGTAATTGTTGTGTACTACTAGAGAATCCTCTTACATGGCACAGACCCATATGGAGAGATAAATATACCAGTTAAGACTTAAGCCTCCTCCCACAGGAAGGATTGATCTGAGTTTTCCCCAATTGCACTGGTAAATGAACAAAAGGTTCTTCATACCCTGCAGCCCCCTAATGTCCTGATGGGATATCCATGAGGCTGCACTTGAATCTTCTGCACCCCTATCCTGGCTTCTTTGAAGTCTTCTTAATGAGGGGGGGAGTTCCCTAGTGTGGATGGGGCTTCCCCATAAACCACTCTCAGATGCATCTTGAGGTTGGAGTAAACACTTCAGAAAATTTATTATTATTGGCTTGGGGGGAAACAATGTGCAATCCCACAGTTCCTCAGCCTCCTATCCTCTCCTGGTAGATGTGGGTCCTTGGTCAGCATGGAGCTGCCTCTGAAACATTCAGGTGGGGCAAGGATAGTGCTGAGAAGCTCACATGACAAGTACCATGTGGCCAGATCATGGCCCTAGCTGAACTGACTCAGGAATATATTTTGCTTCTATAGATTCACTGATTTTTAAATAGTAGAAGTATAAAAATAGGATTATAAACCTACTACCATCTGGTACACCCCAAGCTAAAGCAAGCTCAGATCAGGCAAAAATCCCATATTAATGTGCTGCATATCTGTAGCAAGAAGCAAAAGAGTACTTGTGGCACCTTAGAGACTAACCAATTTATTTGAGCATAAGCTTTCGTGAGCTACAGCTCACTTCATCGGATGCATAAAGTGGAAAATGCAGTGAGGATGTTTTATACACACAGACCGTGAAAAAATGGGTGTTCATCACTTCAAAAGGTTTTCTCTGTATCATATCTGTAGCATCCTCCATCTGAGGACCTCAAAATGCTTTTGCAAAAGTAATCAATATTAAGCTTCAGAACTCTCTCTAAGGTAGAGAAGTGTCACTGGGCCAGATCCTCCATGGCAGTCAAGGAATTTTCTGCACAGGTGAGGAGGTTGTGGGCAAAAATGGCTTTAAGCTACCTTTGATCCAGGGGTCTCTGTATGCTAGACTGATCTTCACCTGGCTGCTAATGTATCCAAAGGTCTTTATAGTAGCTCGAGTGCATTGGAGTATAGGGAAGCCATGGCCAATTGTCCTTTCCCCCAGCCACAGACCCTGCAGCTGCCATGCAGAAGGGAGTGGCATAGGAGCTGTTATAGGGTTTAGGTGCCACCTGAGGATTCCCCTGAGGCCAATTAAGCTAATCTTAGGGCAGCCCAGGATCTAGCCTATTTTACCAATGGAAAAACGGAGACTAGTAAAGGGCCAGATTTTCTGAGGTGCTGAGCATCAACCACTTCCAGTGACTTGCTCAAAGTCATGATGCTACAGTTTAAAGCATTACATTATTGGGAATCAGATTCATCACTGGTGGAACTCAATTGACTTCAGGGTCAATTTAGAAAGTGAAGCTAAAGTAAGTTGCACCTGTTTAGTAGCCATAATAGAGCAAAGAAGCAACTTGAGCTGCAAAAAAGATTTGCACACTGGGGAAATTTAGCCTAGCAAAAAATTTAGCCTAGTTTACACCTGTTGAGTTGTGAATAGGTTTGCAGAGTCCATGAAATGTATTAATGAATTTGTTCCCTGGCAATGTGCCCAATTAAATGGGCATGCTTTTTACCAGGTGGCAGATTAAATGGATTCAAGTAGACAAACCAGTTTGCTGTGGTTGTTAATATGCTCACTACAGAGGCAGGAAAAACTGGATGATTTTTTAAACAAACTGGAGCAGTGCTTAAAGAGTACCACTAGCTGAATAGATGTACATCCTTGTTCCTAAACACTCAGTGAGAAATTACAATATTTGGGTTTTTTTCCAAGGATCTCCCATTCCCCATGTTTTGTCACATAAACAGTTGTCCAATAATTAAAAAGATATACTTCCCTTAGCTCGTTGGATGACCTGGGTTTTAGGATTTTAACAGTAAAGAAAAAGTATTCCACATCTCCAGATGAGCTATTATGGAATGTCACTTTTATATGAAACATGGTCCACTGCATAAAGCAATGAAGAAGCTTTGCCTCAGGTCCACTGGGGAAGATTCCTCTTCCCTTGACCCTATTCCACTCCCCCACGTTCCTCAGCACCCACCCCAATCCTCTGTACTGGGGGTAGGATTTGTCCTTTAAATCACATCTCTGAAGTTGGATTAGAATGTGGCAGTAGTTGGAAGAGAACACTGATTAAGCTGAGAGTCTCTTGGTTCTAAGAGACATTCATTTGCACTTTACATGCATCTTAAAGTTGAAAAAAGAAGGAAGGAGGAAGAGGACTGCTATTGTTAAGGGTACATTAGTTAGATCTTAATTTAAAAGTAGGGGGGCATGTATTCATAAGTGCCCTCTACATTTGAGTGCCTAACTTGGGACATCTTAGATGTCTCAGACTGAGCACCTACAAATAGAAGCTTCTTTAGATAAGTTGGAAACAGATTTGGGCAAGTCTTTTGATCATGTTGTTGTTGTTGTTGTCAAACACTGTCATGAAAGAAAGCCACGTTAAATTCCCAACCTTAGACCCTTGTGTCTGGTTCAGCAAAAACAAGGGGCCTGATTCATGATTGCCCAATGGACTACTAATTATGCTTCAAAAACATAAAAGAGCCATAAAGCTAGCAGAAGGACCTGGGATTCCCTGCTAGCATAGGGGAGTTTACTTGATGCTAGAACTCCTCTATGTCACCCCCCATCCCAGGACCCCACATAAGGAGTGTGTAAGTTGGTAGAAGGGATATGGCCTCAGCATACTACATTCTGACCATTCTAGGTTGTCACATGACTCAAAGAGCACCATGTGTAGCCCAAAATCTAAGCCTGCTCTAAATTTACATCCCTGATGGCCCCAGAATATGGGGACATCAAAGGTGTTTTAAAGACAAAGATGGAAAACCAGGGTCTAGGACTAGCAGCGTCAGTATCTGGGCACAGAATTCCTTATACTCCTCAGCAGTACTATCTGTGACTGATTAGGAAATTTTCTTAATGAGGCTCAAAAGGAATCCTGTTTGGTTTTATTTTAATTTTGGCTAGCTGTTGCCCTAGGACTCAGTGGAGAGGATGTAAAACTAGGGTACCCTCAGTGCTTCAATGGGGTCATGGAGCAACCTCTAAGGAAAAAGTAGAGCTGTTAGCAATCCAGATATCTGTATCAGATATTGTAGATTGCAGAGTTTCAGTGTTTGCTGAAACTCCCCATTCAATTAGCAGGTGTTGATCCTGCTCTGAAAGGGTTATGTGGATTGCTGATATACTTAGGCAGGTGCTTCATTACCTCATACAAATAGAAGGGAGGTAGGAGTGGCCCTAATGAGAGATAATCTAGGGTGTCGGCTGAGCAATTTCTCTGGAGGACCCATAGACACTGCCAAGCCTGACAAGAAGGTTTGAGCTGATCTGTATGCAGTTCTCTTGTTAATAAAGCAAGATCTTTGGAAGGAGATATGTGTGGACTTTACATATTATGTTTACTAAAATTTATTTTCTGAGGGGCCCTATCAACACTGGACTGTGAACAACATTTGGACACTTCTTAAACTGAGTTTAAGCAGGGTTTCAGCTAAACTGCTTTTCAGTATGGTTTGGTCAGCCAGGTTATGTCAAGCCAAAATGGGATAGATCTAAAGATGGACAAATAGAGTTGGATTTTAAAGCCCACTGCAGTCAGTGAAGAACTCCTACTGACCTCAGTAGGATTTTGGATCAGCGGGAGATGGGACAAAGAATTCTATGAATCCTTCTTTAAATTCAAAATATATTTTAATTAGTATGATCAAAACACTTCCTATAAAGATTCTAGAGGTTGAGTTTAATCAATATGCAAATACAAAAATCATATTTTAAATTTGAATGCTCAAGTGTTCACTGAAGGAGGATTTTGTACTCCATATTTGATTGCAATAGTTGAAGTTCCCACTATATTAGTTGGTTAAATAAGACACCCAATGTGTGTGGAGCAGGGGGGAGAAATCGGTTCAATCAACTGTTGAGGAGCTTTTCATGTGGAAAAAGTGCCATGAATAATTTCCAATAACTAATATATTCAAGAATTGTATTAGCTTGCAAATATTTTATGAACAGAAAAGGGTTGTTAATTAGCTCCATTATAGTGGTTGTGAAATATACACTCAGCTCTAATTGGAACCATGTTTCTGAAACTGTGCCCTCTAATGAGTTGGCCATCTTCACATAGCAACAAGCCAGCCTGTGGTGAGAAGCATCTAAGTTTGTAAGGGCACTGAAAGTGTGACAATCAACTTAGAATGCATTTTGCTTTTATTTCATTTGATTGAATCTGACTTGTTGTGCTTTGACTTATAATCACTTAAAATCTATTTTTGTAGTTAATAAATTTTATTCTATCTGAAGCAGTGCATTTGGTTTGAAGTATGTCAGAGACTCCCTTTGGGATAGCAAGCCTGATACATATCAATTTCTTTGTTAAACTGACGAACTCATATAAGCTTGCACCATCCAGCGGGCATAACTGGACACTACAAGATAGACGTTCCCAGGGTTGTGTCTGGGACCAGAGATATTGGCTAGTGTCATTCACTTGCACAGTCCAAGCAGCTTACATGCCAGAGGCTGTGCATGAACAGCCCAGGAGTGGGGGTTGTCACAGCAGAGCAGGGTAAGGCTGGCTCCCAGAGTCAAGGATTTGAGTGACCTACCAGATCACCAGTCCAAATAACACCAGGGGAATGTCACACTAGGTTACTGCCATGGTAACAACATTGTACTTGAGTTCCTTATGATAACAATAAGCTATGGAACAGAATATGTGGGCTGTACACCAAAGGTAGCTGATATGAAAGATCTCTACTGCAGCTGAATTCTGTGGAAGCAGAGAGGATGTATTTAACTATGATTAAAACTCAGAAGATATTAATAACATACAACTTTGAACTCCTCCTAGTGGAGACCAGCCCTGAGATGTGGAGATCCATATCTAAATCCTTGCTGTGAATTGGACCTTTTAGATTCACCAAAAGTTCTGAAAACTTTCAGATTTGGTTTGATCCAAACTGATTTTTTTCTTAATTGTTTGGAACTGCCACTGAACCACAAAATCATTTATTTGCCCAGCTCTACTCCTAGGTCTTATATCCCTGAAAGTCATAATCCTTTTTGTATGGCAACATAAATCATCTCTGGCATCATTGCAACTCATTTTGATGTCACAAATAGCATTACAAATTCAGGTGGGGAATCAGCAGAAAGAGCAGATGAGCTTAGAAAATGCCAAGATTTTGGCTTCAGAGAAATATCTATAGTACTAAAGACAATTACTGGGAAGAGAAATAGAAAACTATATTAGACACAATTTTTCTAAACAAAACAGTTTTCAAAGTTTAAGCAAAGTACATAAAATAAAACACTGATTTTTAATTAACATGGATTGTAATAGATGTTATGGTCCAGTGTGAAGCTGCTTGTCTAGATTCTGTGAAATACAGAATTTAAAAACATCCATAGAATAATTATTTCACTTCATATGTTTAAGTATAATTCTCATAGTTAATTAACTCCTTTTCCATAGGGTTGTGTGCGTGCATTGCAACTGTGTTTCTCTTTGACAGATACATGGACATATTGATTTAATTAAATCCCCTGCCTTCCTTTACAAATTTTGAGTTTATAATCACTAAACACATTTCAAACAATCGTTGTGATGCATATATCATGGAGTAAATCTAAACCACTTAGTCACTCATGGAAAAAAAACTTCAGGGTACTTTTGACATAAAAAACCTGGCATCAGTGACTGAAAAGGCTCATTACAATTCATTCTCATGGTCGGAGCTTGCATGATATACAATTTTCACCTTCTGCGGAAGGTTGAACAGAAAGTTTTCATTCAGGGTATGCTCTGGAGATGTTTGCAATAATAGCAAACTGTTCTAATGTTTTACCTAAAATTTAGCCACTGGGATTAGAATTTGCAAAGGTGTCTATTGAAGTTAGATGCCCAACTCTCATTGAAAGACAATAGGATTTGGGTATCCTAACTCCCTGAGGTCACTTTGTCATCTCTTTTGACATTTGAGACTGGTATTTTCAGAGAGTTTACTTATAAAGGTGGGAGATGCTACCCCAATTCCTCCATTACTCACTTCCAGAGAGTTTTAATTTAAAACATAAAATGTGAAGCAATGTAGTGTATTTTAGAGGTGCATGTTAGTAATTACCTCTAAGGTATGATAGCTAGACACATTGCAAACAAATGCAGAAAATTCGTCTCCCTGGAGAGCCTTCATTTCTCATAATGTAAGTAATTCTGTTAAAATGGCAGTTCTTCAGATGGACGTCAATTACTATTCCCTGATGCCATGCTAGAATATGTCTACATTTGACTTTTTATAGTCACGTTTTATCATGTTTTAATTAACACAGTTGTAAATTCTAATGGAAACAAGACACACATCTATGCATTTAGTCATATTTAACGCTAGGCTGCAATAACAAAGGTTTGGGTCATGTCTAATTTTTAGTTGTTAGTTAACACATGGTAAAACTCAAACAAATAATTCAGGACCAGACACCTTATTGGTGTAAATGAATGTAACTCCCTCAAGTGTGGATAGACCTTTGCTCACCTCCTCTCGGCAGGAGACCTGGGATCAGAGGAGTTCTCTCAGTCCCTGGAAAGGGGATGGCTACTGGTGGGGAGACTGACTGTCCTCAGACACTGCATATCCATGGACTTACCCTATAATAAATGGAACATCTGTGCTGTTGATATCTACATTGGATATGTTGGGCCAGATTTGGATTACATTTAACATAATGTAAATCTGAATTAACACTGTTGGCTTCAGTGGCATTACTCAGGAGTTGTACTGGTCTAGATGAGAAGAATCTAGTCCACAAGGTTTAATGGTAGCAGGCTCAATGAAAAGAGAATATGGAGATTCTGAAAAAAAATAGTAAAATTTATCCCAGAGTGGATGAAACATCCATCATCTGTCTGATACAGGAGAATTGGATAATAGGATATCTCATGCTATAGAGCCAGTAAACTTTCTGCCACCATACTCAGTGAACTAGTAGGTAAGGTCTCATAGGAAAAAAATCCTAAGGGATAAAGGATGTCAGGAGAACTGTCAGTTTTTCAAGCAGACAATATTAAAGGAACAACTCCAAACTATCCTGATTAAAGGAAAGTTTTAATGAATAGTAAGAAGCCAATATGGCTCCATCAGGAGCTCTTTAATGACCTGGAAATAAAGAGGAATGCTACAAAAATGGAAACATGGACAAATTGGTGAGAAGTACAAAAGAATAGCACAAGCACATATGACAAAATCAGAAAGACTAAGGCACAAAATGAGTTACACCTAGAAAGACA
The DNA here is from genome assembly GCF_965152235.1 of Eretmochelys imbricata. Classification (NCBI taxonomy): domain Eukaryota; kingdom Metazoa; phylum Chordata; order Testudines; family Cheloniidae; genus Eretmochelys; species Eretmochelys imbricata. Next base: position 75,467,222 of record NC_135578.1, read on the forward strand.
TAAAAGGAAATAGGAAGTTCTATAAACACATTAGGAGCAAGGGAAAGAAGAAGGCAAGTGTAGGTTCTCTGTTTAGCAGGGAAGGAGAGCTAATAACTCGTGACAACAAAAGGCTGTGTTGTTTAATGCCTATTTTGCTTCAGTCTTCACTAAAAAGGTCGAACACTCAACATAATTAATATTAACAATGAAGGGGAAGGAATGCAAGCCAAAATAGAGAAAGAGCAGCTTAAAGAATATTTAGATGTATTCAAGTCGGCAGGGCTAATGAAATTCATTCTGGGGTACTTAAGGAACTAGCTGAAGCAATCTCAGAACCATTTGCAATTATCTTTGAGATAATGGGTGAGGTCCCAGAGGACTGTGGAAGGATAAACATAGTACCTATCTTTAAAAAGGGGGAATATAAAGAGAAGCCAGAGAACTATAGACCAATCAGCCTAACCTGGATATCTGGAAAGATACTAGAACAAATTTTTAATCAATTTGTAAGCACCTAGAGGATAATAGGGTTATAAGAGAGCCAATGTGAATTTGTCAAGAACAAATCATGCCAAACCAACATAATTTCCTTCTTTGACAGGGTTACTGACCTAGTGGATTGTGGAGAAGCAGTTAGATGTAATATATCTATTGTAGGAGGGCTTTTGACACGGTCTCATGTGACATTTTCATAAGCAAACTAGTCCAATGAGATCTAGATGAAGTCACTAATATGTGGGTGCACAACCAGTTGAAAGACCATACTCAAAGAGTAGTTATCAATGGTTCAATGTAAATTTGGGAGGGCTTACCTAGTACGGTCTTGCAGGGATCAATCCTGGGTCCAATACTAATCAATATTTTCATTAATGACTTGAGTAATGGAGTAGATAATATGCTTATAAAATTTTCGGATGATACCAAGATGGGAGGGGATGCAAGCATTTTGGAGGACAGGATTAGAATTCAAAACAACCTTGACAAATTAGAGAATTGGTCTGAATTCAACAAGATGAATTCAATAAAGACAAGAGCGAAGTACTTCACTTAGGAAAAATCAAATGCACAGCTATAAAATGGGGAATAACTGGCTAGGTGGTAGCACTGATGAAAAGGATCTAAGGGTTATAGTGGCTCACAAATTGCATATGAGTCAGCAACATAATACAATTGCTCAAAAAGCTAATATTATTCTGGGGTGTATGAACAGGAAGGTCATATGTAAGACACAGAAGGTAATTGTCCTGCTGTACTCAGCACTGGGAAGGCCTCAGCTGGGGTTCTGTGTTCAATTCTAGGAGCCATGATTTAGGAAAGATATGGACAAATTGGAGACAGTCCAGAGGAGAGCAACAAACATGATAAAAGATTTAGAAAACCTGGCCTATGAGATTGCATGAAAAACACTGAGCATGTTTAGTCTTGAGAAAAGATGACCGAGGGAGGACCTGATAAGTGTTCAAATATATTAGGGCTGTTATAAAGAGGATTGAGATTAATTGTTCCCCATGTCAACTGAAGGCAGGACAAGAGGTAATTGGCTTAATCTGCTACAAGGGAGATTTAGGTTAGACATTATGGGAAAACTTTCCAGCTATAACGGCAGTTAAATTCTGAAATAGGTTTTTAAGGGAGGTTGTGGGATATCCCCACCACTGGAGGTTTTATAAGAACAGGTTGGACAAATGTCTGTGAGGGATGGTCTAGGTTTACTTGATCTTGTCTCAGTACAGGGGACTGGACTTGATAGCCTCTCAAGCTCCCTTCCAGACCTACATTTCTGTGACTCTATAATTTTATATCCCAGTAACAGCGATTGATATTAGTCCCCTTTACAGATGTTTCAAAGGAGTTTTATTACTGGAAGAGGGAGTAAGGGAGATACAGGAGTCCCCGGAATGAAGAAGGGGGATGGACTGTAGCTCACACAAAAGTCTGGGATTCTGGAAGGCAAAAGCAACGCTCACTAACTTCCCACCAGCAGAACAATGAAATGAGTAGTTTAGGAAATTACAATGAGCAGAAAAACACATGTCAAAGTGCTGTTAAACAATGACGTTAATTTAACATCATGTGGCGGACATGAGGAAATTCCCAAATGACTTTTCAGACTAAGAAATCAATTAAGATTTCTACAACTTTCACATTTTTATAATAGGTGGAAAATGGAATGTAATAAAGAGTTTGGGGGGGGCACATACACCACATTGCTTAAGTCATTTCCCTCTCATTTGGGGCAGCAACAGGCAGACACACATTTTTCTAACAGCAGAAATAAGAGCCATCTGGAATTAGCTTGAGATTTCAAGTGAAAAGTTATGGCCCTGTTTACACAGAGACTAAGAGTTTTTCTTTCCCTTATAATGTCCTGTAGTGAGGTGGTGTGGCTCTCCGCCATCCCGGAGAGGGTCGAGCCCCTCCAGACACCAGAGTGGGCGGAGCCAGGAAGCTCTGAGCCCACCCCTCAGAGGGACAGGTGGCGACCCGGAAGTAGAAAGGCGTGACCCGGAAGTAGAAAGGTGGGCCCTCAGTGCTCACGAGAGGACTAGCTGCCGGGGAGGCCAGATGCAGCCAGCCTAGCCTGTGACTAGGAAAACCCCACGATCCCAGGTCCACGCCAAGACTGCCCTGAGCCCGCTATGTAGAAGAGTTACCAGACCTGCCACCCGCCCACTACCGCAAGGAACCCATGGTGTTGGACCCCCACCCCCGGAGAACACCATCAGGTACCACAAGAGGGGGAGTCAGGAAGTAGCCTGGGGCAGCTGACCCTAGTCTGGCTGTAACTCTGCCAGAGCCCATGTCAGTGTGTTGTGGTCAGGGTCCGCACTGGCCCAGTAGCGGGTCGTTTGCTGCTGCTAGGGCCCCGGGCTGGGATGTGGTGGAGTGGGAGGGCCTGTTTCCCCCCCCGCCACCCAATTCATGGGTGGCAGTCTCCCCCTCTTCCAGGTCCTTGGAGGCCTGGGCTAATTCACACATGCTGTGTTGCTCAGCCCCTGCCTGAGGACCTGAGCTACTGACCGTTTGTTGCCCTGCCCTGACCCTGGGCCTGTCAACACTGAATTATTTGCTCAGCCCCTGCTTGAGGGCCTGAGCTACTGACTGTTTGTTGCCCCGCCCTGACCCAGGGCCCAGGCCTACGGTGCTCATTCCAGTTACCGCAAGGGCTGCCAAGGGAGACTCCAGTGGCCGGACAAATTTCCCAAAGTCAACTGTGTGTAGCGAGCCGGTGTGGTTCCCTGCTGTCCTGGAGAGGGTCGAGCCCCGGCCTAGCCCCTTTACAGTATCCTATTGTGATTTCCATCTGTTTTCCACAGAAATTTAATGGTGTATTTCTGATTTGATTTTACTATCTTAGTTATCTTCAAGGTAAAAAAAATCCAGTTGAAGATGTGTTTACTACTAAGGACTCTATTCTGAAACATGTTGAACGCCTGCAATTCTCACTGAAGTCAAAAGGAGTTGTGGAGGCTTGTCAGCTGTTAAGAATGGTGCTTGCTCTCTCAAGGCTAGATCTTCTGAGGATGTCAACACACTTTTACAAGTATAATTAACTCTCCAACACTCTCTGTAAGAGGAATTAATAGACCCAGAGCACAGATGAGTAAACTAGAGGAGAGGTTAAATGATACAAGTGAGGTGAGGGAGACAAGGTGGGTGGGGTTATACCTCTTTTTAGACTAACTTCTGTTGGTGAAAGAAACTTTTCAAACTCCACAGGGCTCTTCAGGTCTTCAGCTCTGTGGAGCTTGAAAGCTTGTCTTTTTCACCAACAGAAGTTGATCCAGTAAAAGACAGTCCCTTACCCATAGAGCTTATGATCTAAGAAAGTGACTGAGCTGGAAAGAATCCTGACACACAGTTCCTTGCTATAACTATTATAAGAGAGTACCTAAAAATGTGCAATTAAAAAGAGCGATCTCTTTAGATTCTGCAAAGTGCCACCATCTGGCTCTGTTCTGCTGCAGCACCCAATACGCATCATTCTAATATACATCACACCTCTGACAGAAAACGTCATTGACTCATGAAGCTAGCCCATGGGAATCAGAGAAATGACAGAGTTGTTGGCATATGGTACAATTTTTCATTTCTTCTTCTTGGAGTATTTTATACCCCCCAAAATATAAAATATTTTAAGACACTTTCAAAATTGCAGCATATACTAAAAACTTTCCACTTACTAGAGCCACTGTGTACTGGCTGCTTGATTCAAGGGATGATTTTACTAGCAGTGATGTTACAGAACAATGCATCATGGCATGACACCACGAAGTAGGGTGCCTGACTCTATGGGATCTAAAAAAAGAATTTTTACAATATCTTATCACTCTGTGATTATTAACCCTCAGGGATCTAAAAAGCACATTCAAATGTCTATATGCCTGGACTTGAATAACCATATCTAGAAATGGAAAAGGTCTATTGGGTTATTTCACTGCCAGTGCTAGCAAGGGTATCCAGCATATACTGCAGCAGTCCATGCAATCATGGGTTTTGTTGAAGGTCATTTAAAAATAAATACAGTTCAAATTGAAATTTGATCTAAAGGCTACAGAAATATTGGTTTATGTTTAATATCAGTTATAGCAGCAATGGGCTTTGATGGAAAGTAAATAAAAAAAATGTATAGTCTTTCTCTTTCCCCCCCCCCACCCCACCCCCGTCTTTGACTGCCTTCATGGCTGAAATGCATTTCAGCACAGCTCCAGGTCGCTGCAGATTTGTAGTTCTGCTTTTCTTTTTTTCTTTGTGTTTGCCTTTTGTATATAAATTATTGGCGAGATTAAGAGGCTATGTGTGCATTTAACTGAGTTAATGACCCAGGAAACTAAACTTTCCCCCATGGAAACCTAAAATATGCTCAGCCAGACCTGAGAGATCAGACTGAAATACCTCCACAAAGGCGGTCTTTGTGCATGCCTGGTGTGCAGTCACTTACATCACATGTGCTCTGGCCAGCTGAGCTAAATTTGTTTTCATTGTAAATCTGAATGGTCAGTTATTTTTTCCCAGTAATCTGCTGCTCATCTGACAGCCTCCAAACTAGATAGAAAAGGGGAAGGCTTCTCAGGCTAGGAGCTTAACCTGGACAACTTCATTCAGTTATGTTCTTTCACTTTTCTGAATTCCCTTTCTGGGGTAACACCTTCAATGGAGGCAGAGAGCAAGCCTCCTTTGTCTCCTATCCACATACAGTAAAAGACCCAGGGATAATTGTTGCCTAGTAATCTGAGATGGATCACATGTTAGTTGCTAATCACATGAGTCTTTGGGCTTAGAAATGTGCATGGTTGATGGTTCAGAACTGTCAGTCTGTAAATGGACAGTTAGATCACAGCATACCGGACGCTGCACAGACAGGTAATATAACACTAGAAAGCTAGAGAAATGAATGGCATCAGAGACCCTCCTGAATGTGAAAGACAGGATGAGTGCTGCAGCAAGTTTCATTAGACAGCTGTGACACTCTGTACCTAAAGCAGTACCCTGGAACCACCATATTCACCACTGTCAGATAATTTGATATTTTTTTATACAAAGTGTGCCTCTTGTGAGGTATCATTTTAAAAGCCTTGATCTGTTGAACATTCATATCCTGTTGGCTTGTATGTGTTATTATATGTGAAATTATAAAGCATTGCTATATATGTTACTGAAATATGTTCTAAGGTTGGGAGATGCCTATAGCTGACCTTTCGACTGCAACAAAGGACCAGTCAGACATGTACTGATGGCCCATTGAGGCAAATCCACTTTCCCGATGGCCATCCCAGAGACTTCTTAAAGACAATACTTATTGTGACAAAGCTCTGTCCTTATCTCCATGGGTCCCATGTTGTCTGGTGGATTTCACTCACCTCAGAGGCTCTCTGTGACCCTCCACATAGCCCTTCTCTCTCTAGAGGCAAGGGTCACAGACTACTGAACCATTTTCATCATAAGCCAGCAAGGGAGGTGAGGAGAAGCTATCCTCCCTTGCAGTCTGTAGTCTCCCAGTCTCAATGATTAATCAGGGGGGCAAAGGAGGGAGCCCAGACCATCCTCTACTCCAGGCTCCAGCCCAGAGACCCTAATAGTATCAGCTATGGTAGCTGACCTTTTAGAAACAGAACATGTACAATTCCCTGGGCTACTTCCCCACAGCAGCCCCCACTTCCTCACGCTCCACTTCACCCTTATCTCAGGGCCTCCTTCCTTGTGCCTGGTATGGTGTGTACTGCTCAGTCTCTCCAATAGCACAACTTCCTCCCACAGCTCATGCACACCCCACCTGACTAACTGGGAGGTTTTTAACTAGCTTCAGCCAGCCCCTGATTGGCTTCAGGTGCCCCAATCAACCTAGCTGTCTCCACTGCTTTCTGGAAGGATCTTAATTGGCCCCAGGTGTCTTGATTAACCTGGAGCAACTGCCATTTGGTTACCATGGTACCAGGGATTTGTTTAGCCTGGGGTTTCTCACTACTTTCCTATAGCCATCTGGCCTTGCCCCATCACACTATGCAATTTGGCTGCCTGATCCCCACATCACAGAAAAGATCTTTCCAACAAGCTGGAAGAAAATATAAAAGAGGGGAAGTGACATCATAAATTGGCCTCTTCCCCATCCCATCTCAACACCTGAAAGAATGTCTGGAAGAATACTTTGAATATTGGGGAAGGGTGGTCCCAATATTGAAGAATACTGGAAAACTTTGAACTAGAGAAGCGTGGTCTCAAGCTGAAAAAGGGAGTCCAGTCTGTGTATTGAGGAACTGTAACTTACTTGTACCATCTATCAGGGTGAGACACTGCTTGATTCAAATCCTGCTTAGTTTGTAGAAAATGGATTGCATATTTACTTTTTATTTTCTTAAGGTAACTAACTCTTACCTTTATGCCTGCCACTTATAATCTTTCTGTAGTTAATAAACCTATTTTATATTTTACTTAAAACGGTGTGTTTTGGTTGAAGTGCTCGGGAACTCTCAGCTCAACTTATGAAGGCTAGTGTGTGTTCATTCCACACTGAGTGAGTGGTGAACTAATGAACTTGCACTGCCCAGGGGAGCCTTGAGCAGTGTAAGATGGTACCATGCTGGGGGGAAATGGCTGTAGCTGGGGGGAATGGGTTACAGCTTCTCTGTTGGTGGTTCATAAGTGACTAGGAAATCATTCATGTAATTCAGTTGGGTGTGTCCCTGCCTGTGGATGTCTGTGTAAGTGCAGTGCCTGTCAGAGGTTTGTAGCTTGACATCAACATTACAATGTTAGAGGTAGCCCAGGCTGGTGCATTCGGCAGGCTCCGCAGTGCCACAGTCCAGGTTGCACAGCTTCCTAGGGCTGGGTGTGAACAATTTAGTGAATAAATCCAAATGTGCAACTAAATTCTACTAATTCAATTATACAAATCCCACTGGAGGCAGTGGAAATTTCCTGTACTTGAGGGCAGCATGTGGCCCTTGGCCTATATAAAGGAATACAAATTTTCTCAGTGGGAAAAAGCCTATTGCACAGTGCTTAGCAAGTTGGATGGAAAAATAACTGAGTGTGGTCCACAGCCATTGGAATGACATTTATAGCTAAATTGCTGTCTTTGGGCAGTGATGTTATAGTATAGTATAGAAGCCACTTCTATTCTGAACAATTGTTTTCAACCTTTTATAACTTTCTCAAACTGTCTAATGGTCTGAAATAGCTCAGGCCTGATCTCAGCCCAGAAATGCATTTTCATACTGTAGAAGGATTCTAAATAATGGGCGTAACTATTTTTGAATTATGTGAGGGTGAATAAAACTGCTTCTATATCACAGAATTTTGTCAGACTAGTATGCTTCCCATGGCTGAGAGAACTTGTTTTTTGTTCTATCAGTAGACCAAATCCTGGCCATAGTCAACTGTAGTTTAGATCCCTGCTCAAATGTGTTTAGCTTGCTGGGTTGTGTCCCAACAGATACCTAACGTGATCTTATTGGGAACCCGCCTGTCAGGAGTAAACCAGAGAAATGCAATGTGGCTTTCTAACGCTGCCCCTGATGACTATGTTTCTTCTAGATAGCACTGCTCATCTACCCATCTTCTCTCCCTTGTGCATATGCATTGCAATATGGTCTTACATATTATTATGATTAATATGATTATTAATTATTATTATTATTATTAATATGATTACATATTAGTTCTCCAATGATAATGTATAATATTGTTATGACAGGAGTCACTGCATTGAATTGTTACATGTAGTTTTACACTTTCTTTCTCTTACTGTTAAAACAACGTACAATGTCTAAAGAGATGCTGCATTGTTGTGAGATCTGTGATGCATATTCCTTTGGGGGGCTGTTGTAAACAACAGTAGAGTTTGTTCTCTGCCTTAAACTCACTAACTAAATGTGGGGGCAGAGTTGTTTCCTGAGAAATGGACATTTGATGTTGGGTCTGAGATTTCTGAAAGGCATTACCTACATGCCATTTGTGACCACCTCAGTTCAAGGACTGGTGTGTGTAAATATAGTGTCAATAAAACAAATTACACTAAGGGTATGTCTACACTACGAAATTAGGTCTATTTTATAGAAAGCGATTTTATAGAGTTGATTGTGTGTCCCCGCTAAGCGCATTAAGTCGGCGGAGTGTGTCCACAGTACTGTGGCTAGCGTCGATTTTTGGAGCAGTGCACTGTGGGTAGCTATCCCACAGTTCCTGCAGTCTCTACTGCCCATTGGTATTCTGGGTTGAGCTCCCAATGCCTGATGGGGCAAAAACATTGTCGCGGGTGGGTTCTGGGTACATGTCGTCAGTCACCCCTCCCTCCCTCCCTCTGTGAAAGCAATGGCAAACAATCATTTTGCACCCTTTTCCTGGATTGCCCTCACAGATGCCATAGCACAGCATGGAGCCTGCTCAGATCACCGCTGCAGTTGTGAGCATTGTAAACACCTCACGCATTATCCTGCAGCGTGTGCAGAACCTGCAAAAGCAGGCGAGGAGGTGACGATAGCACGCTCGTGACAGTGATGGGGACATCTGTTCAATGCGAGAAGCCACTGGGGATGGAGTAGCAGTGATCGGAGGAAAGCAGAGCAGGATCTAAAGCCTGCAGTAGGGGGCAGGAATCCCAATCTCAGGGGCTGCAGAGAGAGTTGTCTTTCCTGACTAGGTCTCAAAGAGCTGGACATTGTTATAACAAGGCCCAGACCAAGGATTCAGCAGGAGCAGGTTGAGAGCCCTCCACTCCTGCGGAAGTTTATCTCTGAGCCCCTAGTGCTATACAAGAAGCTGCAGGTGTTTTCCTACTCTTTTTTCCCCTCTGTCCCCTTCCCCCACTTTCTTTACCTCCCTTCTCCCCATCTCTTACTCTCTGTAAGAATCATACAAGGACCATGGTTAAAAAGTGAAAGGAAAAGTCAGCAAAACCAATATTCCTATTGTTATTGCTGCTTGCTGTGTGCTCCACAATATCTGTGAGAGTAAGGGGGAGACGTTTAAGGCAGGGTGGGAGGTTGAGGCAAATTGCTTGACAGCCTATTACACACAGCCAGACACCAGTGTGATTAGAAGAGCACAGCTGGGCGCGCTGCAGATCAGAGAAGCTTTGAAAACCAGTTTCATGACTGGCCAGGCTACGGTGCGACAGTTCTGTTTGTTTCTCCTTGATGAAGACCCACCCCCTTGGTTGACTCTACTTCCCTGTAAGCCAACTGCCCTCCCCCCTTCGATCACCACTTTCAGAGGCAATAAAGTCATTTTTGTTTCAAAATCATGCATTCTTTATTAATTCATCATACAAATAGGGGGAAAACTCGCAAGGTAGCCCGGAAGGGGTAGGTGAGGAGGGCAGCACCAGGTGGGGTGGTGGATGAGGGGAGGAGGGAAGGACAAGGCCATACTACAGTTCAAAACTTATTGAATGCCAGCCTTCTGTTGTTTGGGTAATCCTCTGGGGTGGAGTGGCTGGGTGCCTGGAGTCTCCCCCCTTCCCCCCCCCCCCCCCCGTATTCTTGGGCATCTGGGTGAGGAGGTTATGGAACTTTGGGAGGAGGGCAGGCAGTTATACAGGGGCTGCAGTGGCCGTCTGTGCTCCTGCTGCCTTTCCTGAAGCTTCACCAGGTGCCTGAGCATGTCAGTTTGCTCCCGCATTAGCCTCAGCATTGCATCCTGCCTCCTCTCATGGCGCTCATTTAACGCAGGGGTAGGCAACCTGCAGCACGAGTGCTGATTTTTGTTCCGTTCACCCAGGCCGGCAGCTCAGCCCACTGCCGGTTTGGGGTTCCGGCCACTGGCTCCTACCAGCTGGGGTCCCGGCTGCCAGCCCCGCTCAGCCCAGCCTGGGGTTCCGTCCGTGCCCTTGGAGATTTTGGCATGTATATTGGCATTTTGTCTTTTTGGAACGGAGTTCTGCCTGCACGGATTCTTTTCTCCATACAGCGATCAGATCCAGTACCTCCCTTTCCATCCATGCTGATGAGCTCACCACGCTGGCCAAACAGGAAATGAAAGTCAAAAGTTCCTGGGGCTTTTCCTGACTACCTGGCTAGTGCATCTGAGTTGAAAGTGTTGTCCAGAGCGGTCACAATGGAGCATTCTGGGATAGCTCCCGGAGGCCAATACCGTTGAGTTGCATGCACAGTACCTCAAATCTGGAACAGTGATGTCGATTTTAGTGCTACTCCCCTTGCCAAGGTGGAGTACAAAAAACAGTTTTAAGAGCCCTTTAAGTCAAGAAAACCAGGTTGGTTGTGTGGACGGATTTAGTTTTAATTCAACCTAACGCGGCTAAATTTGACAATCGTGTACTGTAGACCAAGCCTAAGAAAATATCTAGACTTAGTGTCACTGGCTTATCCTTCAAAGGAAACCAACCTGAAATGCCCCCGTATTTGCTATCACTTGGCAGAGAGTGAAAATATAGCAATTTTTTTACATCTTAAATAAACCCATGCATAGGGATAGCACCTAAATTAGACAGTGGGGCCCAGAATCTGTGCTGCCCTTAACAGGTAGGGGAAGTACAAATATAGCTTTAAATTATCTTTGCAGTTCCTAAATTCTGGGCTGACCTGGTGGCCAGCACAGCCCCAAGAAGGAGTTGGAGAAGTCTCAGAGATTACTGTGATCTACACCTGCATTGCATAGCTGCCCTGCAGCGCAGAATAGTCAGTGCAAAGTGCTCCAGCCACTCCCTCGTCTACCCTTGATGATTTTACTCCCAGTACCCACTCGAAGTGGGAACTGTGGTGATAGGATAGCAGTGTGAGGCCATATGTGTTGGCTTTACATTGCTCCTGTACTGGAGGAACTCCCCAGAGTTTGTTATAAGTCCTTTACACTCATGCATGGCAAATAAGGCAATAGTGGAGACAACAATCTGGCCCTGACCCCCACACCCCTAAGTTATTTAGAGAATGCTAGGATTCAAATCTATATCATAGGTCTGAAGTGTGAAATTACTCTATAATGGGCTGAACCAGACCACACACTAATGCAACTGGAGTTGGGTTTTTCCAGTCAGTCTCTCTATATTGTCATGTAATATATGGATATTGTTTTCATAATGATAGTGAAATATGCTCAGAGGTTCTGACTTATTCTGTATCATCATTTCTCTTCTCAGTAATGACTTATGGTTTTTAGTCATTATGGGCCTGATCAGGTGTCCTTTAAACTCCATGGAAGATTGCCATTGACTTCAAGAGGTATTGGTTCAGGCCTCATCTTAGAACAAATTGTGGGCCCTATGAAGCCAATGGGAATTTTGCCCCTGAATTCAGTGAATCAAAATTTAACCTTGGATTCCTTCATAGGTATCATGCTTTTCTTCTAGATAACATTTCTTCTTTGTATGTATGTACGTACACACACACATGAATAAATAACATTTTATTACTGTACTGATTCCTCTGAAGATTTTTTTTACATAAGTTAGACCTTTTGGAGCTGAATTATAAGTATAAATTTTTCTCTATATTTAATGTTATAAGTCCTTTGTATGCAATTTGAAATTAATTCTACAATTGCTGTGTGAGCTCTCATTACATTTTATTCCTGCTGTTGAAACATTATTTTCAAAGGACTGGACACTCTTCTCTGGAAATATATTTAAACTGTTCCTTTAATTGTAGGTACAATTACAGTGTTACTGGAATTATTGGATATATTGTACTCAATTTAAATTTTATCATATTTTTCCAACATCATATCTAAAACTGAAATGAACACTGACTTTTCTCACAAGCTCATGTAGAAATTACATTGTTTCCAGATAGTTGGTAGCCAATTGCATTGATTTGTAGTCCTACTGTGCAAATAGATATATCTACAATAAAATGAGCTAATGAAATGCAGCTGATATGCACTAACTTCACTTATTTCTCATTATTAGTTAAATGTGAAACATTACATACGACAGCCTATAATTTGTATTTATACACTGCCTGTGGTTTAATTATCCTACTGTGTTTTTGATATAATTAAAGGGATCTCTTTTTCCTTTTGGCCTTCTGTGCACCTGCAGTGTTCTACAGTGCTACATCATGCTATACAAGTGTATCCAAGACTATAAAAAAATGCTGTCGTTTGGAGGAGATTGGGGCCTGTGCTCTCAGTTAAAGAGCAGAAAGAGGCTTGGACAAACATGGCTTTAAAGCCTGTGTGCTCTCCAAATTCTGGGAAAGTCAAGATCCTGCCCAGCACCTAGTGTAAGTTAGAGAAATCTTGGGTTCTTGTAACTTACACTTGGTTTCCCAAGGCCCCAGTGGGTCTTGGGAATCAGGCAACAGCTTCAGTGCAGGATGCTCTACACCCTTGCCTTTCCTCTCCCCTCTCCCAACCAGAAACTCAGAGCAAGGTTAATGCCTTACACCAGCATTATGCCAAAGGGGAGCCCCCTCCCGGTATTCTCTGAGGTTGTTTCTTCCCCTTTATACTGTCAGACTGATGTAAAGAGATCATAATTACAGTTATATTTGGGCCCAGAGTTTATAATGGCTGGCAGGAGGGAAGTTAACTGTCTTCCCCAAGGAAAGAAAAGATCACAGCTTCTTCAGTATAGGCTTTCAGAGACCATGAAGATGAAAAGTTGGCTTCAGCTGTAGCTTCATCCTGCCAGGCCAGGCACTATAAAAGGTTCTCTACACTTTTTGTGTGTGTTAGCCAGTGTTAGGAATCAAATCTCTGTATAGATCAGGTCTCCTCTGTTTGGGGTGGGGGATTGGCTAAGTCCTTGAATAATGGATGCCCATGGTCATCCTCTTGTTGATTTTGTTGTTGTTTAGAGTTAGACAAAGGAAAGTTCTTATTCAAGCTCTTAACTCAGGCTCGTAGCTGTGAATGTACTTTTTATTTTCTCATGTATGTTTGGCTGCTTTCCCAGGCTCTGGAAAACCTGCGTAACTGTGAGTGCAGGTCACTTGACCTGTCACAATCCTTCTGAGAAGCCAGGGGCAATCTGGACTCCAGCAGCAAGGTATTTTCTTGGGAGAGAAAGGAGCAGATATTTAGTTATAATTAACATAGTTCCTGTTGTTGCTTTGCACAGGACTAGATATGTGCAGCAGCAAAACTTGAAACTCAATGAACCGCAGAAGGTGGCGGTTCTCAGACCTTCAGCCAGCAATTTCCCCATATTTAGTCCAAATATTCTTCTCATTCCACACACCCTGCATGCAAAATTTGCAGCCTTAAGGACTGATTTTGTACATTTGGTGGGGGAGAGGGAGACAAAAACAGGTTTATAATGAAAAGCTGACCACAAACTTTATGGTGGAGCGGCTGCCATCTCTCCGTAACAAATTAAGCCATTAAATAGAAAATACTAGTGCACATAGGAGTAAGGAAACTAAATTATTAGTTGCTGAGAGAGAGATTTGAATTTCCTGATTTTATGCAATTAAAATCTCAACCTTAATGTATCAATAATTATGTATAAGAAAGCCTTTTCCAAGATCAGGAATTAGGGGTGAGAAAAGGGAAATATGCATTTTTTAAAATTTCTTATTGATAACTGCTTAATGAATGATATTTTGGAGCATTTACATTTTGTAATGCTGCACTCTAACTCTGTTATACACAATAAAACTTTTATTTTAGCAGAACATAGATTGAGCAGATATCCATATTAAACTGTTTAAACACTCCTGACTAGCTGTTGAAGAACAATGCGATTTCCCTGTTGCTACAAATAATCACTAAATGAATTTTTCAGATTACCAAACATAGAAAAATATTTCCAGGTCCACACTAGCAATTAGCATTTAAGGCTACTCAGTGGGTTATACTTGTTACCCGAACATATTCTATAAGGGGAAATTATTGAAAGAGCAAATAAAACCTAAACTATTCAATTTTAATTGTTGATACACTGCTAGATAGATTAGACCAGGTGATGCTTTCAAGCTAAGCATTCCCATTCGTGAGCACTCAAGAAAAATGGACTGAGTTCCAAACATTGACTGGTTGCCTGAAAGTTTTTTGTCTGTGTGTTTGTTTGAAATCTGTGGCAAGAAAGTTGCCGTACACCCTGTATACCCATTTAACACACAGGCAATAAGCAAGATACAAAACAAGGGCTCTACTGAAACAGCTGGTACTGAAATCTCAAGGGCTTTGTAATGGGATAGTAAGCTTTTCAGCCCTACGTCAGTGGCTCAAATCCAGTGAAAGTGATTGAAAGTCATTGCCAGATGGCCAGTGACCTATGAAATGAATTTGTGTTCTTAGTGAACAAGCAGCCACATCACAAAAATCAACTAATTTAACTGGCAAGCACTGGCATTGTTGTTGGTCCTATGAAGGTGTCCAAGAACTGAATGGGAATAGAAAAAGAACTACATAAGGCCCTGATCTTTCAAGTGGCTCCTTTCCTAGAGCCCCAGTGAAGTGACTCTCTGAAGATCTGCCTTCATGGACCCAGTTGCTGTATCAAGGCATAAATTCTCGTATTTGAGACACTTTGGTGGGAGAAGTGGGAAATCTGCACTATCTATGTTGCACCTGTCGGGTGGATGAACTGAGGATTTAGGTTTCCAGGGCTGTCCATATTCAATTAACTGAAAATAAACTAGGAACAAAGAGGGGATAGTGCAATATCCTAGGAAGAGATGGGGAAACAGTGTAAAAAACTGTGACCCACACTTTTGGTCACATTGGGAGATTTCCAGAAAAAAGTCTAAAGTGGAGACAACTAATCTGTCCCATTGCCCAAAGGCAGCTATCCAGACTTGGGCACCAGAAATTACAGAATACTTATCCTCTATCAACAGATTTTGATTCTAATCACAAAGTGTGTGGAGTAAGAATAGCCACAAGCCACTCCCTACTGAAAGTATATAGCTAGAAACAAACTTTCTGGCATTTTACCAAGCGCTACATTGATGCTGGTATTTGGTATTCAGTTTCGTGCTTCCAGAGTGCTGTAAAATGAGTATATTCCCCCTGTAATTGTGTTATACTGTATGTGAGAAAAAATTGCACAGTTGTTAAATTAATGACATCTATATACTTAGCTTTGTGTTGCCTTCCACCTAAACATACAGTGAATGCCCATTAATTTTCTATATTGTTGCATGAGAAAGGCTGGTTTTTTTCAATAGCCTTGTTAAAATCCTGAACCAGCAATAAAGTTAATCCTTTATTGAGAACAAAATTTACAGTTTAATAAAACTGCATCTGTACTAAGAGCCATGAAGCCAGCCAGAATATTACTGCTAGAATATTAAAGGGATACTTACTGGTATATTTTCAGAGCATTACATGGAATTATAACCATGCTTCTCTCATTGATTTTTTTTAAGGGAGTTATGGCTCAAATCATATGTAATGCTCTGAAAATATAGGAGTGAAAAGAATCAACCTAGCTTTCTCAGCTCAGCATTGTGAACATTCAAATAAGGCGCACTTGTCAGCCTGAATACACTGAGGAATATATTGGAAAGTGTTGCTCATTTCAACATAAAAAACTGTCACGGAAAATGAATTAAGATTGTCAATAGACCATTAATTTACAAAGACATTGTTAGGTAGTTATACAGCAATTACTGGGGAAAAGTTTTAAAGTGAAGAATTTAGAACAAAGCAATGCAAAAAGGATAAATGCTAATCTGGAAATACTCAACTAAGGGCATGGCTACACTTGCAGTTGTAAAGCTCTGTGAGTTAAACCAGCCCTCGGAAAGCACAGTAGGGAAAGCGCTGCAGTGAGTCCACACTGTCAGATTGAAGCACATGGGCGTGGCCACAGTAGCAGCTCTTGCAATGCCACAGAGAGCAGTGCATTGTGGTAGCTATTCCAATGTGCAAGTGGCTGCAACGTGCTTTTCAAATGGGGTGGGGGTGGAGTGTGACAGGGAGTGTATTGTGTGTATGTGGGGGGAGAGAGTGTTTTTTGGGGGGGCTGAGAGCATGTCAGCGTGCTGTCTTGTCAGTTCAGACAACAGGAGACACCCCTCCGCCTGCCTCTCTCACACACTCACAGCAGCAACATTCCACATTAATAATTGCTTTGTCCCGGAGCAGATAAGAATACCGGCTGTCAGAAACGGAGCTTTGAAAGGGCATATCCGCATTCCTAAAGCTGAGTTCAAAACAGTGATAAGAGTGACCACTTGACTTAAGGAGATTATGGGACTTTTCTGGAGGCCGATTGCAGTGCTTCCATTTAGCTATTGCTGGGAGTAAGGCTGCTATAGGGGCTCTCCCTGAGGTCCAGTCTCAGAGACAAGAAACAAACTTCTGATCTGAGCCCTCAGTTGAAGGCAGGGGGCAGATGGGAGCCCTGCCCCAAAGATGTTGCAAAGATGATGTCTGCAATCACAGCAAGCAAGAAAAGGCCGATGACCACCAAAGGTTACACCTTGGAAGGGCAGTATGGGGAAGCACTTCACATTGATGCTACTAATGCTGTACCAAGTATGTGGCTCGAGCCTTCAGAACTAGTGGTCAGGGACCTGTCACCATCCCCAAGCTAATTTTGAAAATAAGAAATTGAAAATGCTATATGTGAGGCGGTATTTCTGCCTGTGACTGACTACTCTGATCAGTGAAATTGATAATTTAGGCAGATGCTCCCATCCTTACTGTTACCTTGTCCCCACTATCATCCTTTTTTTCTGTTTATGTACTATGGTGTGAGATTACCATCTAGACTGTGAACTCTGAGGTAAGAGCTCTTTGTTTTACTTGTTTGGACAATGAATAGCATAATGAGAGCCCTGTGCTCTTGTAACATAACTTAAATAAGAATAATGAAGATCTAGGAAGGGCAGGGTGTGCTATTTACCCAAAGTCTGGAAACGGTCTGTTTGAAAAGAGGAAGAACACAGGTAGTCCAACTCCTCCCTAGAAGCTGGATAGACAACATCTGGCAGTGAAAGGAGATTATAATGAATGTAACATAACAGAGAGCAAAGCACGGGAGGGACATCTGACCTAAGAGGATAAAAACTGTGGGTAAAGCATCAGTATTAATCTCAGTGGATAAACATGTTAAATTGGTGTTTTCATATTGCATCACGTCTAGCTTTGACATACACATTCTGAAAAGTTGAGTCAGTTCTATTATGTGTATTTAATTATGATTTACAATGAAATTACTTTATGAATGTTTGGGGCTTTAGTTGTGCTAAAAGCCGTATGTTAAAATTATTAGACTTTATTCATTTCTACAAAGAATGCAAATAATACCATCAATGTTCTGACACATTATATATCCCACGTTACTAACTGATCACTGAATAAAAACATTAATTTACATGATTAAATAGTAATTTTTAATTCCATCAACAGTTTTAATCATAAATCACAAAGCCAATTTGCATAGTGAGGCAATTTAGAAGTAGCGGCATTTCTAGTAATTCTATTTCTCTTGTTACATGCATTTCAGTTAGCAGAAATGTAGCTTTTACCTTAAGCTTTCAGGACAATCTGATAAACAACAGAGTGACAACAGGAAAACCATTTCCCACCCCCCCAAAATGTTAACCTTTCATTGAGTACCCTCTGCTGGCCAAAGCAAGAACAGCATGTGCAGGCAAGCAACAACCTACAATAGTAAAAACACTAGCACAGTTATGGTCATGCTGAAAAAAAGAGTTAATGAGCTCAGGGAAAGGTGACCTAATCTGAAATGGAGAAACCCAATGTAAAGTAAATGCAGTGTGACATATCCTCCAAACTTAAGCACATTTTAAAAGTGCAAGAAGTAACATCAGATCTTAGAGCAGTATCATTGGCATGCTTTTTTGTATTAGCTGCTATGAAAGATGATAATGCTTGTTCAGGTGACAGGAAATCATGATGGCAAAAGCCTTTGAGTATCTTGTCCTTCAGATTAGGTCACCTTTTCTTTTTAAGTAGTTGTGTCCAGGAATCCTACAAGCCTAAACTGACTTTTTCCCCCTCACCAGCTTCTCCCACTTTTTTTTTTTTAAACTAGGAACTGACTGGCAAAATAAAACATCTCTAAATGAGATTAGGAGCATGCTTCTGTTGCAGTAATTATTCGAGGAGATTTTTCCAAGAATCATGCTCTCTCGAAGTTTAAAAATGTAGCCTAGTCACTCGCTGAGCGGGAAATAAGCATCTTTGAACTCTCCCGTGGTCTCTGTAAATCACTTGTGAAGCAGTAGCACCCCATGGACTGCGCAGCTGGCCATGCTAAACTTTGCACAGTGTCCTGCTTCACTAGGTCAATAGCTCATTGCTGAGAGACCTCTAAAGGCAAGACTTATTGCTGGGGCCAGCTTAAATGAGCTTCACTGGGGAGATGCTCTACTATTTACCTGATAAGGATTCCATCATGGAATCAGTCTTGGCTGCAGCTGAGTTCAGGATGCACACATGGCCAGTAGATGTAGGGTGGGAGAGACCTGGTTAACTCACTAAATCTGCTTTTGTGTCTGGCCACCAGTTGGAAGAAACAGTTGCACCATTTCCCAGATGACTAATGATCAAAACCAATAGTTTCCCTTTCTTTCCATGCTCACAGTAATCAGTGTTTAAATGTGCATCAGGAAAGTGATGAGATCAGCTTTGGAGGGAGCTGAGAGTAGCACATTTGTCAGGCTTAATTTCTTTGATAAGTTCAGTCTTTCTACACAACCTTATTGATTGGCTCCAATAGCCAATATTACAGAAGATTTTTTTCCTGTACTTGAAAACAAGATGTTTCATTCACACATTAGACTCAATTCACACATTAGACTCAATCCGAGAACTGTCCTCTTGCATTTTCTCACCCACTCCAGAGGTGCACTGCAAGCTCAGGAAGTACATGAAACTTGCTGGAGCTTGGTGTCAATTAGGAGAAGAGGATGGAGTGAATGTCCCAAAAATGTATGTGTCCACAGACCTGTCCAATGATAGGATCTGGAATGAAATCTAATATTTAGTGCGAAAGCCTCTGTTGGTGTCATAATGTTAGAGTTATTTTTTGGTCATAACGTGATGCCAAGAGTAAGATGTTCAATATTCAGCAAATTTATTATTATATGTAACCTGAATACAAGGTAACCCTCCATCCTTTACAGAGAGTTAATCATGAGTGAAAGGGGAAAAGAAGGGCTTTAAGGGAAGATACAAAGAAGAGAAATGAGCAATTTTCCTTGTTTACATTGCAACTATTACCAAGGGCATGTCTACACTACAAAATTAAGTGGACTTGTGTTGTCGTACAGCCACTGCAGGAATTAAAGCAGTGTTTCACATCCATGCTATGCTCCTTCTGTTAGTGGTGCACATCCTCACCAGGAGCGCTTCCACTGACTTAACTGTGTGGGGCATTGTGGGGCACTGACAGCTGGAGCCCTGCTGCCCCAGGGCTTGGGCTGTCAGCCCCATACAGGGCTCATAGCTGGAGCCACCCCCAATACCCAAGGACTCCAGCTGTGAGTCCTGCGTGGGGCTGACAGCCAACAGGCAATGTAAGTAACGCTGTGTCTACACAGCACTGCATCACCCTACCTACATAGAATCATAAAATATTAGGGTTGGAAGAGACCTCAGGAGGTCATCTAGTCCAATCTCCTGCTCAATGCAGGGCCAACCAACTAAATCATCCCAGCCAAGGCTTTGTCAAGCTGGGCCTTAAAAACCTCTAAGGATGGAGATTATACCACTGCCCTAGGTAACCCGTTCCAGTGCTTCACCACCCTCCTGGTGAAATAGTGTTTCCTAATATCCAACCTAGACCTTCCCCGCTGCAACTTGAGACCATTGCTTCTTGAGTCCCTGGAGATGAATCAATGGGGAAGAGCAATTGTATAGAAGCAAATAGTAGAGGTGCTGGAGTGGATCCACCTGCCAAAATTTCCAAACTTCCATATTTAGCTATCTGCATAGATGGCTCGGTTTTTCAGAGGTGTTGAACAAATCCTGCTCCCAGACAGTTTAAATAAATGTGAAAAATCAAGCCACTCATTCAGATGACTAAACATAGATTTAGGTGCCTGACTTAAGTACCCAAGTTAAAACACTTCTGAAATGGTTCATATATCAGGCAAGATCAGTGATGGCTTTAATGGTGAAAAGAGGTGGGTCAGGGATATGAGTTGCAGGTGAATTAAGGAAGAATGAGGATCCAGCGCTCAAAAAAGCAACAGTATCTTTTTGCTCTTCAGAAGGAAGAAGGTAGCCAAAGAGAGCATTCAGGGGGAGGAAGCAATGCCAGGAGATGTCTCTGGTGGGTAGAGCAGGGAACTGATAACGCTGACTGAGTTTTTGTTGATGGCAAATGGGAAATTGGACTTTTTTTTCCCCCCCAACATGAAGGGAGGTTCAACATCAGAAAGACTGGGACAAACTTATGTTCCCTATTGGTCTGGTCAGGCTATCCACATCTCTCTGGAAACTCCCAGTACCTTCAGTGACAGGGCTCACTAGATACACTGTTGAACTCAGTCAACAGACTCTTCAGTAGCTAGGTCTGCTCCTTACCACCAGGAGTAAGGACTTTTGCCAGGAACTGTCCCAAGGGTTAAGCTCATGGAGCAGAGGGCACAGAGTACAATCAACAAAGGAGATACTACCTGGTGTAGGGTGATAGGCAGGTCTTACCACAGTCTGCCTGCTGCACAAGAGGACTGCCACAAGAAATGCAGAATGGGGCTAGCCCACATCAGGCCCTGAAAAGGTAGCATCATATCTTTTGTTCCACTGTTCTTCTTTTTGTCCCTCTGACAGAGTGCAGGGCGTTAACAGATGAGCTTGCACTCTGACACCAGTGAATTCTGGGGAAAACTGACTGGGGTAATTGAAGTTAATCATCTAATTAGGTGGGGCATCTCAGTGAACTAAAGATCCTATTAGCCTATCAGCTCAAAACTGGCAAGAAGAGCACAGGAAGGAAGTGGGGGGAAAAGAGGAACAGGGCTAGCTGAGCCCAATGTAAAAGCTCTCAGAGATGGGGGACTTCTGCTTCCCTCAAGTCCTGGGGAGAGGGCTGAGAGCATAGGGGACACCATAAGCAACATTGTTGCATGGGACTGTAAAGATGTTAGTGGAGGGAACATAAATATATGACATGGTGTTTAGGTAGCCACTGGAGTCAAAGTGGTTTCTGTGAGGCCAGGAGGCGGAAGCAGGGTGTGCCCTATTAACAGCCTAAGGAAAGTCTCCTCACACATAGCTAGCTGATCTCCTGTGCCAAGGGAGATTTTATTTAAAGGAGCTTTTCAACTTTGTATTGTACTTAGGGACATAAGACTCCAAGTGAAAGACAACACTTATTTATTCTTTAAATTTAAAGAGTGGGATGGGTGGGGAAAGGAGGGTCCCAAAATACTGGTAGTTGTAACAGCATAGAAGGTAGCCCATAATGCTGTCTGCAGAGAAATAGCCCAGACTATGGCTGGTGGAGACTTGTAGTTTCCAATATTGCAGTTACCAATCTTCTTTCCCAAGGCTGCATCAATCACACAAGAGATGAGGCAAATTATTAATCAGATGGGACCACCTTGAAGAATTTCCAGAAGTAATAAGATTTTTAAAAAATACCTTAAACCTGTCCAAAATAGAAATATGCTGATTGATGATTTTGTAACCTGATTCCAATGTCCCTGGTTCATATCGTCAGCCTGATTTTATAGAATCTAACACATATTTTTTTCCCTACTAATGACATGTTTGTTCTATGGCAAGCACTGTCCTAAAGACAATGTGCTCAGAAGAGGAGATAGGGAAACTGGCTCCATCACTTTCTGGACTGGTTTCTTCATCTCAGGGACATAACAGTGAATGACACCCAGAAAGTGAATACCACAATCCAGACTCTGCATGAGGACAGAGAGGGCCCCTGGCAAAGATTAAACTAAGAAAGCCACACTGATCTTCCCCTCCCCACCGCCCTGGCCATTCGATCTATCCTCTTTACTAGCCAGCATGGCCATTTATAAAATTTTCCAGCATGATTTCCAGCTTCAAAGTCACACCTGTGCAGTCCTTTGGGGCATTTAATTATAAAAACAGGAGATCAGGGAGAGAGCAAATTTTTCCTAACCATTATCCATATGGTTAAAAGCCACCTATTTCAACAACAAGTTTACCGTGAACACAAGTTGCACAGAGCATTTCCAGCCTATTCATTCCCAGTGTGTAAAGTCTCTTATAACATACCTCTCAAGCTGCTTTGACCCAAATGTAGGATACAGTTGGAGACCACTGACTTACATGATACTGTTTTCAGTCCTGTTTTCTACTCTATGCATTCTAAAAGTTTGTAGACTTTTTCTGACCACCACTGTACATGGACCAGAGGTCTTCATTGGGCTGTCTATAATGACACTAGTGACACCCATATCTTTTCCCTCAGTGGTTGTAGTTAGTATAGATTCCCTTCAATCTGTTTGAGTAGTTCCAACGTGCATTACTTAGCATTTGTCAATACTAAATGCAATTGTTCGCTCAATCTTAAATCCCTCTGAAGTTCTTCCCAGTCTCCTCTTGTCTTACTTAGCCTAAATAATTTTATCACCTGCATGTTAAAATTCCTTTTTACCCCCTTTCTAGCCCTGAAGTATCCATATATTAATAACATAGGTCCTAGAATGTAATCTTGAGAAACCCCTCCTTCCACTCTGAAAATTAACCTTTCATTCCTATTTTTTGCTTTCTGTCTTTTAGCTATTTTAACTGACAGTGCTCATTTCTTACCCCTGGACTACTTGGTTTCCTTAATAGCCTCTCGTGAAGGACCTTATCAAAAGATTTTTAACAATTTCAAATAAATTATTTCAGCCTGTTCTCCTTTATCCACAATTTTGCTGACACTCTTGAAGAGCCCTAGTAGATTAGAGAGGCATATTTTTCCTTTGCAGATGCCATGTTTATTATCTCATCAAGTTCTTGTAGGGGTTTTATAATTATGTTCAACTATTGTTTCAAATAATTTATTGGATACTGACGTGAGGGTGGCTGCTCTGTAAATCTTTAGCTCACCCAAGCACCCTTTTTAAAAATAGGCACAATATATGTCACCCTCCAGTACAGTAGCTGAATGATAGGTGGCATAATTTTCTCACTCATTTCATTCTCCCACCTCTGGGTTTGTTGCGATGGAGATTCCACCTCTCTGACCATAATAGGAATGGTAAACTTGACCAACGAGAGCTTAAAAAGCTTCATTATCTGCACCTGGAACATTGTGCTCAAACATTCTTTGGTTAGTCATGAAGTAAAACCTCCTCTTCCCCCTCCAGTTAAGTAACAGCAATACAATGTTCCTTAAAGTTGGAGGAGGAAAAAGAGTTCTGCTTCCTTTTCCAGATGTGCCTCTCTTTTCTCACACCTTTGTAAAATTTAATACAGCTTACTTCCAAACACACCGCCCAGAGCCAGGCCGAGAACACTGGGACTGAAGGGGTGACCCAACCAGACTAAGTCTTTGGAGAACTGCCAGATCCTTCTCTGTGGGGAAAAATAGGCACAGCTTCAGATTAAGAAATAGCTAGTCAATAGGCTTACTGTGAACACAAGTTCACCCCTCAACTATACCTATCGTGGGTCCCAAAAACTGATTCTGACATAACCTGCCCTGGTTTCCTGCAGTGCACTGACATACAGGAAAACACACAGCCTGGTTGCTAATTGAGTATAGCAGCACCATGCAGAAGCTTCAAGGCTATGGGCCTATTTCTCATCTCACTATACTTATGTTTCCACCAGTTTAACTCCATTGACCTCAGTGGAATTACTCCTGATATACACTGGTGTGAGTGTGAACGGAATCAGGCCATACATGGTTGGGGGGCATTGTTTAAGGGAATTCTGAAATAAAGCAGGATGCATGGTGAGCTCATCTGCAAGCGAATATGCCCAGACATCTCTTCTGGCTCACGTCTGTTCAAAGCAGTGCCAATATACAAGCTGTAGCAACAGGTGGAAAGGACTGAATGATAGTTTGTGTGTCCTGTGTTATTTTTCCAGTGTTTTGCAGATACAATCTATTAAAAATCAACCTGACAACTTCCCTGATTTGGCTAGTATAAGAATTAATATACCATAGCAGTGAAAGTTTGGTACTCTATAACTTGACTGCTCATAGTTCTTACTACTACTGTAAATAAATACTAAATAATTTTATTAGCTATACAGAATTTATAAGCAATTCACAGATTAGCTGTCATAACATCAAAAAGATAAGTATTCTCACTTGGCAGTTCAAGAAGCTAAGTCTATCAATGTAGCTATTTATATGGTCCCTGTCACTACAGTATCTGAGTGCCTCACAAACATTAATTAATTTACCTTCATGACATCCCTGTGATGTATGTTGTTGTTCCTGTTTAACAGGTGAGGAAATGAGGCACAGAGAGGTTAAGTAACTTGCCAAAGTTCACTCAGGAAGTCTGTGGCAGAGAACTGAACTAAACTCTCCAGAGCTCCATGCCAAACTTAACGACAAGTTTCAGTCCAGCCTTGACCAGAAGACCCTCATTCCTTTTACACTAGGCCACAGAAGGCAACAGGGACAGAGCCTGCGGGTTACAACTCAGGAATTATATTCAAACCAATAGATCAGAATTCTTGTCATTGTCATAGGATGGAAAACAACCTAAGAGAGATATTATCTCATGGACCCCGCTCAGCCCACTCCAGATCATGCAGACCAACTTGCTTCCTCTTTGTGATCACACAGCATCCCCATGGCAATTACTTACATGGGAAAGTAAGATGGAGATTTTTTTTAAAAGTACATTTTAGATTCTTTATCTTTCCCTTTTGCATTTCAAGACTTGAGGGTGCACTCAGGCCACTTTCCAAGCTTTTCTCTACAACCAGGTGTTCTAGAAACATTTTTATAAAATGAAAGCATAATCACTTGACTCCAGGAGTTGAGGCTTGAAATAAAATACCAAATATTGTGAAACTCACGGTAAAAGTGCAAGAGCTAGCAATACTGATGTCTTTCCTTTTAAAATCACACCCCTTTTGTGATTTTGTAACTTGTGGCACCTTGACATTTACCCCAAATTGTGTTACAAAATGTATGGCAATCAGGAGCTCCTGCAATCACTCAAGAAACCCATCCTAATATTTTTTTTCAATCTAATTTTTAATCTGGTAAATCCTCTGACACAGATGAAATCAAGAAGGTTACCCTGGATGAGTGGGATCATCTGTTTGGTAAGATCTCTCAGAAACCTGGCATGACGAGTTTGTGTAAATAGCAAATCCCTAAAACATTCTGTCAGTATGGAAATGAAATACATAAACCTGCCAGGACAAACAGGACATACTTGCACTGGGTTTTTTTTCCATGTATATATGTATTTATTTGATAATTTTATAATTAGCACATCACAAAAACAGCTGGTTGACTGCCCACACGAAACCAACCGCTAACATTAATCCTAACCCAGTGACCCTCACATAGCAGTCAGTCTTACCATCAGCAAATAGACAAAAAGAAAAAAGGACATTTTAGTAAGAATTCACACAGGTGGTTATTAAAATGGGCAATGATACCTTTAATCAACTGCAGTCTCACTTTTGCAGCCCTCCACCTTGTCTCACTTTTGGTTACAAGAATTGTTACCAGTTACATCTCTGTAATAGACCTGACTTTGGAAGTCATCCCTGAATGTCTGTAATCAATACTGCATTTGTTTAGCAAATCAGTTCACCACAAAGTTTAAATGCAGGCAGGAAGCGTGTGTCCTTTTTAATATAAAAATGAATAAATAAATCTTTTCAATTCCAGCAGCTTTACATTTCCAGCAGATTATCTTTTTTTAAAAAAGATGCTCTAAAATACAGCTGAAATCTATAGGCTAGAGAGATATTACAGAATGTGGAACCATGCAAGGGGATTAACTCCTAATATCATCCTGCTGAACAGAGTGAGCTCAACTGGGTTTAACCTGCTGAATTGGTTATATTTGCAGAATGGAGCCAAAGTGAAAGAATAAATGAAAGCTAAAGTGCGGGTGATTTTTATTCTGCTGGGAGTCATAAATGTAAGAAGAGGATGATGACTTTCCATGACTCACCTTTGGGGGAGCACAACTCCTATTGAGGCATGTTTACCACTTCACTACTTCTATGTTCCCATTAGAGCTGGGTGAATAATTCGTAAGGGATAATTTGACAAAATTTGCCCTTTCCTGCTCACAAATTGTCCATGAACAGACTGTCATTTTCTCCAATTTATTTGTTGTTCAGATTTAGGAGTGAAAGTCTGGATCACAGAGTTTGCAAGTAAGAGGTGAGCAAGGCATGGTGCTTTGGCCCAAGGGAGCATGGCAGAGGCATCATGCTTCACAGACCACAATCCCTGGTTGGGCTGAGGGTGGGGGAGTAATTTATGGCACCCCTTTAAAAAGGGCACCATTCTTTCCCACCCACCTTGCGCTGCAGCCATGTGGAGAATGGAGTCATGGCTCTGCCCACTCACTCGCACCTCAGTTGCTCCTGTGTGACCCCTTGTCTTCCCCTAGCTGCCAGATCTGACAACCCTTCCAGGGCTGTGCAACGGACATGGGAGTCCTTACTCCCCTGTGTAGCCATGTAAGGGCCAAGCACAGTCAACCCCTAGTCGTTTCTGTGAACAATTCTTGGGCTGCGGCTTACTCCCAAGAGTGACACAGTGAGTGGGGTAGATGCAGCCGACTGAAAGTGCAAGTGGGGTGAGAGAGCATGTGAGACCATGGGGTTGCACACTAATTGCTCAGCAAGTGAGGAACTAGACTCCATGAGAGAGAAACAAGGGCTAAGCTGCTGGCTCCGCCAACTTGTCTTTTTCCTGCCTCAGACGCTTTCAGTGCTTCCCCTGCCTGAACTACCCACTCACCTGCCTTCACTGGTGTCCGCCCGCCAGCCCCACTCCAGAAGTCAGTAGGTGCCTGCACTGCTGCCTCTGTCTCAGCTACCTCTCATCTGCCGGCCGGGCAGCTGCTGCCTCCATCATCTCTCAGTAGTAAGATGCAGCTGAGTACAATTTTCTTTGTAGAAGTTATAATTAAACAAGCTTGTCAAAATGAAACCTAAAAAACAGGTACAGCAGGGCTCAGGTACTGGAGGAGCAAACTGTGTGTGAGATGGGGAAGTGAGAGGATGTTGGTGGTAAAAAGCCGGAATAGTGCAGGCCATTGACATTTTTCCCTGGGCCTTCTGTACCCTGACTGGGGCCTTGTCTTTGTACCATCCCTTAAACCTCAGAGTTACAAACACCAAAGTTACGAACTGACAGGTCAATCACACACCTCCTTTGGAATGGGAAATATGCAATTAGGCAGCAGCAGAAACAAAAAAGCCAGTGCAGTACAGTACTGTGTTAAATATAAACTACTAAAAAAATAAAGGGATAGTTTGAAAAAATGATTTGACAAGGTAAGGAAACTGTTTCTATGCTTGTTTCGTTTAAATTGAGATAGTTAAAAGCAGCATTTTGCTTCTGCATAGTAAAGTTTCAAAGCTGTATTATGTCAATGTTCAGTTGTAAACTTTTGAAAGAACAACCATAACGTTTTGTTCAGAATAACAAACATTTCAGAGTTGCGACCAAGCTCCATTCCCGAGGTGTTCCTAACTCTGAGCTTCTACTGTATCTGATCCTGGTCTATGATTTTGTTAAGTGTCATCATCTCAACAGCTTCAGGCCTGAGAGGTACACAGATGGGAGGCCCCAAGGAAAAACTCAAGTGTGGAGCAGGAAGTAGTGTTGCAGTGTTTCCGTAAATCATTAAAGAGTTTCTGGGTTTCCCCTTAGAGGTGGCTGCGCTTTGGCACTGAGTGAAGGGATTTATAGAGACAGAGAGTTTGTGAAGTGCTTAGTTCTCCTTCCTGCTGAAAGTAACTAGGGCCCAGAGCTACCAAGGTATTTAGGCTCCTAACTTGAAATCAATAGAACTTACGAACCTAAATACCCTTGCAGATCTGGGCCTATATATAACTGCAATTTACTATTGTTCCAGTCAAATGGAGCTAGGTACAGCTCCTTCTGGAATCCTTCAGTGCCTCTCCATGTACGGGTGGGAGCAGACTGACTGAGGCACTCCCTTTTCTTAAGTATCCTCCATTTCTTCTTGCCCAGACAGCCTGGGCAAAGATCAGAATAGAATTCTGGTTCTCTATGTCAGCAGTGTGTTGCTATTTAACCTCTGGGAACTAGACTTAATTGACTAGACTGATCCGGCACCCTTCTTGGGTACACCTAGTATGTTTAAAGAACTAATGAAGACTTTGGGGAATAGGGAATAGAACAGTGAAGTTAAAAGGGGATTAGTTTTCAGAATAAGGTGAAGGTTTAGTGCATATTACTACATATAGTGGTGACAAATCAGCTAGCTCTCAAGCACTGCAGGAAGATAATTGGAAATCTTTTTTTTCCTTTTAAGAGCTAGTTTCAGGAAAATTGGTGGCACTTGTGCAGTCAAATGCTGAGAATGGGGAAGGTCATCAGGAGGACAAACTGTATTGTCATGAAGGTGACATAAACGGCTAATGTAGACACAGAGCATGAAAAATGTGGCTTGGGCTATATATAGTAAAACAATCCCTCAGCCTATCTGCTCACCTTTGCCAGAAAGAAGGGATATCTACTCTGAGAAACGTTTTTTTTTTTAAATGTTCTTTGTCCATGTATCTTTCTTCATTTCACATACACCTTTGCAATTACTTCCCCACTGCCCCATCCAAATCGGAAAAGCTCCCAGTCAGAATTCATAAAGCCACCCCTACTCCTCTTGAAAGTCTCTCTTTAAAACTCACCTTGGCTGTAATGCGTCTGAGGGCCTGTGAATTTCACACACATGTGAAATGTATGCAAAAATAGCTGATTGTTTATATAACTCCATCCTCCCCTGTCCTCTTTGTTTGTCTCATTCACCTGTTGTCTTGAAAAAACACCCCCCCGAGCGCAGCAAGTTTCGGTGCTGTAAAGCACCCGTGTAGACAGTGCCCCAGTGCTGGGAGCCAGACGGAGATGGTTTTTTAAGAGCTCTGGGAGAGCTCTGCTGCGACTACACAAGCCACGTTAAAGTGCTGCCACAGCAGCACTTTACTGTTGCCAGCGTAGACTAGTGTTGCCTCAGACTGTAAGCTCTGTGTCAAAGAGACAGCCATTACTAGATGTATGTACAACAACCAGCCCAACCTGCCTGAAGTCTCTAGGTGCTACCAGAATGTGAATGATGATAATAATTCAGTTTCCGCAATCTGTAGCTTTTGCGTTAACCATCAGATGTTGCAATTGCAAAGGGATGAGGAACAAGATGATACGTTTTAGTTACCACAGTATAAAATGTATCTCTTGCATTCCAGGAAAGTTTCCCAATTTCCAACTTACCCAAGCCTCAAACAAAACAGAGTGTAGTCTATAAATGCTTATCAACTTATAGATTCATAGATATTTAGGTCAGAAGAGACCATTGTGATCATCTAGTCTGACTTCCTGCACAACGCAGGCCACAGAATTCACCCACCACTCCTACAAAAAAAAACAACAAAAAAACAAAAACCAACCTCACACGTATATCTGTGCTATTGAAGTTCTCAAATCGTAGTTTAAAGACTTCAAGGAGCAGAGAATCCTCCAGCAAGTGACCCATGCCCCATGCTACAGAGGAAGGCGAAAAACTTCCAGGGCCTCTTCCAATCTGCCCTGGAGGAAAATTCCTTCCTGACCCCAAATATGGCGATCAGCTAAACCCTGAGCATATGGGCAAGATTCATCAGCCAGATACTACAGACAATTCTTTCCTGGGTAACTCGGATCTCACTCCATCTAATAGCCCATCACAGGCCACTGGGCCTATTTACCCTGAATATTTAATTACCAAAACCATGTTATCCCATCATACCATCTCCTCCATAAACTTATCGAGTTTAATCTTAAAGCCAGATAGATCTTTTGCCCCCACTGCTTCCCTTGGAAGGCTATTCCAAAACTTCACTCCTCTGATGGTTAAAAACCTTCATCTAATTTCTAGTCTAAATTTCCTAGTGGCCAGTTTATATCCATTTGTTCTTGTGTCCACATTGGTACTGAGCTTAAATAATTCCTCTCCCTCTCTGGTATTTATCCCTCTGATATATTTATCGAGAGCAATCATATCCCCCCTCAACCTTTGTTTAGTTAGGCTAAACAAGCCAAGCTCCTTGAGTCTCCTTTCATAAGACGGTTTTCCATTCCTCGGATCATCCTAGTAGCCCTTCTCTGTACCTGTTCCAGTTTGAATTCATCCTTCTTAAACATGGGAGACCAGAACTGCACGCAGTATTCCAGGTGAGGTCTCACCAGTGCCTTGTATAACGGTACTAAAACCTCCTTATCTCTACTGGAAATACCTCTCCTGATGCATCCCAAGACCGCATTAGCTTTTTTCACAGCCATATCACATTGGCAGCTCATAGTCATCCTATGATCAACCAATAGTCCAAGGTCCTTTTCCTCCTCCGTTACTTCTAATTGATGCGTCCCTAGCTTATAACTAAAATTCTTGTTATTAATCCCTAAATGCATGACCTTACACTTCTCACTATTAAATTTCATTCTATTACTATTACTCCAGTTTACAAGGTCATCCAGATCCTCCTGTAGGGTATCCCTGTCCTTCTCTAAATTGGCAATACCTCCCAGCTTTGTATCATCAGCAAACTTTATTAGCACACTCCCACTTTTTGTGCCAAGGTCAGTAATAAAAAGATTAAATAAGATTGGTCCCAAAACCAATCCTTGAGGAACTCCACTGGTAACCTCCCTCCAGCCTGACAGTTCACCTTTCAATAGGATCCACTGTAGTCTCCCCTTTAACCAATTCCTTATCCACCTTTCAATTTTCCTATTGATCCCCATCTTATCCAATTTAACTAATAATTCCCCATGTGGCACGGTATCAAATGCCTTACTAAAATCTAGGTAAATTAGATCCACTGCGTTGATAGAGTGTTGTTCCTCAGGGCTCATGGAACGGCAAACACAAGATGACAAGCATGCCCCCTAGTGAGGAGAAAGTAGAAATCACTGAATTCTTTTCTTGAGTAGAGCTGAAATAGTATTTAACAAGTAATTGACGTGACTAAAATTTAGCCCCTTCTTCTGCTTGTAGAGTACTTATGACCAGATTACAGTGTCCTTAAAAATATTTGTTTTGAAAATGTATTAAGCACATGTTTTGAGGAGTTTTACAAATATTATGGCTTGATCACAAAGAGTTTTCAATAATAATTCAGTTTTTACTGATAAGACTGAGTTGGTTAGTTGTGAATGATCAAATACATCACATGATGTTTTTGTTCCCTAATAGGATGATTGTGCAAGCATATTTAGCATGAATATGCTCAATTTGAAATTGAGTTTCAGAAAATAATCACGTGTGGCTGTGACATTCCCTTTTTTTTGGATGTTTCTGCCAGTAAAGTTGAGTAATCAAATGTAGAAGAGGCACAAGCTGGGCAGGAAGTGGTGGGGGTGGGGGACAGAATCAGCTAAAAAGTCTAGCCAATGTTCAAAAACATTTCTTTGCAGTATTTCCCTGGCTCTTTACAATTCCACCTGCTTGGCAGGATGAATTGCATTGAGTAACTCTGGGTAGCTGTAAAACAGACATCACTTTTTTTGTGGGACAGGAGGAATTTCACAGGGCTGTGATTGTGCACTAATTACTCCTATTAGCAATTAAAAAAGAGAGATTCCAAGAATATGTCATATCAGCCTGATGGGGATAAGCAGCAGAGAGAGCCACTATCATCCTTGACCATGGTATTCACAATGGTCAAGCATGCAGCCCCATGCTCTGGGTATCCCTAACACTTCCCACTGCCAGAAGCTGGGACTGGGCAACAAGGAATGGTTCACGTGATAACTGCTATTTTGTTTGTTCCTTCTGAAGCATCTGGCACTGGCCACTGTTGGAAAACAGGATACTGGGCTAGATGGACCTTTTGTCTGACGCAGTATGGCCATTCTTATGTTCTACAGGGTATGATCTTCAATCCCCTCTCATTTTGGCAGCCTGCAACCTTAATTTAGGAGCCAGAACTATTGGTCCGTAATTCCAATCACAAAGTGCTGCACAGGTAGTGAAGATAATTAAAACAAAGAAACGAATCTTTCACATTTTAAATGTAAAAATCTCTTAAGGACCAGGCATAGTTATCGGCCACCTTATCAAGTAACAGTAATATGAATTAACTTATGGGTGCCATTGTTTGTTGAGGGAGTTAATGTATATTTACTGCAAAATGCCATTCAGTACGTTATGGTAACTTAATAAGTGCAGTAGATCAATATTTAACTGCTCTAACCTCCCTCTGTCCAAGGCAATGTGTCTCACCATAGGATCCACTGCTTACTGATGATATACTGATAGGCAATGGGAGCTGGGTGTATAAATCTGAGGGCAAAATTTGGCACTAAGCCATGTAGGAAATAGTAGTTTGAAGTCATTGCCCCAAATCACTTCTTTCCCATCAGTTATTTACTTCCATTGCTACCTTCCTAAATACACAGTAATGAAGAGGGGAAAAGAGTTGGCTGCCATCACTTCAGATCACGGTGAAGTTGTGTCTGCCAAGTGATAGAGGCTAGAGAAAAAACAACCATTTAGCAGAATTCCATCCCTCGTGGCTTGATTCATCAAGTGTATTTCATAATTGCTGCTGAAGACAGAGTTACCCTGGACTCTTATTTTATTCATTTATGTTTCTCTAGTCCCTGCATAGGAGCCCCAGTCACAGACCGGGACTCTTCTGGTGCTAACATAGAACAAAAAGACATTCCCTGCCCCAAAGAGCTAATGATTTGCAGGTATCAGCTGCAAAAGGTGATTAAAAATGCAAAGTCTTTAGGCAAAGTTTGTTTCAGGGGGTAATTGTCCTTTGCATACCTTATGGTGATGGCACAGTGGCTCAAGATTCTAATGCAACTACAGTAGTGAGAGTCAGAGTAGAATTCATTTTTCTCTTGGCTTGTCTAGAGAATGTCGCCCATAACTGCTCTTCTGTCTCTACTCAACAATCAAAATGGGATCCCAGCAAAGTCTGTCAGGAAGAAGGCAACCAGTAATGAGAGAAGGTTACTTCCTGGGAGCACCGCCAACTAAGCTTCACTCGTGCCATTCAAACAACAAGGCACAAACTCGAGTCTGACCCATCATCAGTTTCATCAGCTGACCAGCATCTATTCATCTCAAAAGTTCTGAGGTCCAGAGCTTCATCTCTTGCAGTACTCACACTGTCTGGGGCTCTGGACTGGCTGGTAAAGAGGTTTATCTCAGTAGAATGTTTGGCTCCTTCACTAGGGACATTCTCACAGTAAAGTGCAACATCTGCAGCTCATTCCTTAATATATGCATTAAATACGGCAAAAAAAAAAAATAAAATCACTCACCGGACAACCACTCATGTCCTTATCAGTCACCCTCAGTGGTATCTGTTTAATTTACAGCAGAAAGTTACTGCACATGTTAGACTGGTTAGCTGCCCTTGTTGAATAAAAATAATGAGTTTTTGTACGTAAAT
This sequence comes from Eretmochelys imbricata, assembly GCF_965152235.1. Taxonomy (NCBI): domain Eukaryota; kingdom Metazoa; phylum Chordata; order Testudines; family Cheloniidae; genus Eretmochelys; species Eretmochelys imbricata. The sequence goes on from NC_135578.1 coordinate 75,501,134, forward strand.
ACCTCATGCTGGATTAGTTCAATCGAGCTGCTATCTTCCCCTATTACCTTAGTGATAATACTAATGTAGATGATACGTACCCTCCTTTGTAAAGTGCTCCAAGGTCCCTGGGTGAAAAGTGATTATAGAACCGTTCTGGTTTTGGAGTGAGGAACAGAGGAAAGGAAGCCATTTATGGGAAAGCGGCAAAATGTCCTGTGGCACCTTATAGACTAACAGACGTATTGGAGCATGAGCTTTCCTGGGTGCATGTAGTGGAAATTTCCAGAGGCAGGTATAAATATGCAAGCAAGAATCAGGCTAGGGATAACGAGGTTAGTTCAATCAGGGAGGATGAGGTCCTCTTCTAGCAGTTGAGGTGTGAACCTATATGAAGGAACCTAAAAAGGACAGGCAGATCCTTCAGTTTGCCCATTTTACATGCCTAAGTGATGCATCTAAATGTGGCATTTGGATCTCCAGATAAGACACCCACATTTGAAAACTGAGCCCAGGAAGCCCACTTCTCAAATACATGAACCTCTGCTACAGTACCCAGCTGTGCATTTGGCACATAGGCGCCAAAAACAAGTCCAAAATGAGGGATGGAGCCATGCTGTTCTACAGACTACCTAAATGCACCCTTTGGTTTGCCATGATTTAAAGAGTCGTCTGCGTAGTTAGTACAAACTTCCTATTCATATTTAATTAAAGGAGGCATTTCCTTCCGTAGCTTTCATTTTTAAAATCATAGCTCCCAGCACTAAACACGTTACCCAGGGCGGCACTTTAGTTTGCTTCATAACAATACCCAGAAGAGTATAATCAGATCAAACTGTCCCATGTCTAGAGAGTTCAACCTATTAATGTTGTGCTTTGATGAAAGCATTCTGCTGAGAACTAACGCCTCATTTACTGGGATGCCATCAAAGAGAGAATCATCACAAAGGCAAATCAAATCATCTTCTTTTTACTCTTTGGGGATCAGTGCAGACTGAGCCATGAAACATACTTCAGATTTTGAATGTTGCATTAATTCCATCTATCCCTGGATGGTACTAAATCCTTGTCACAATTGTACAGGGTGATATCAGAACCTGTTCTAGAAACAGCTTAGGTATATTTTGATAAGGAAGAACAAACAAGGTAGTTTATTTTTAATGCTCTGGGAGCAGGAAGGAGTTTTGTGAAGAGACTTTTTGTAACAGTAACCATTTACAATTCTTTGTACAGTGACCTTACTCACACAAGAGTAAAATTCATGTTACTTCACTGAAATCAAAGGAGTTACACCGATATCATACCAGTGTGACATCCTTACTGTTTGCCACTCTCCTGTACTGTGCAGTTACTCATTAATTTTCTTGCCTTTGTTTTTTAGAGTGATTGTAATCAATAGAGTTTGACACAGCCATGAGTGCTAATACAGAAGTGTGTCAATGATATTTGTGACCACACCAGCTAATTACAGGTGTGCTCCTTTTGCAGAGCTCTAGCCCAGGGTCCAGGTCCCTGACTAACACTGGCAGCTGGAGCTGTAAATAGTGGTCTAAGTGAACTATCCAAGCATAGTTCTACATCTCGGTATGACAGTGACTAGAACTGTAATGTCTGGGTATCAGCGAAGTGGCTCGGAACCATATTGATCGAGAGATAATATCAAAAGGTAGTGGACTAACTTACTGAGTTCTCCTTATCTCCTGGAGCAATGTAATTGTTCTCTACCGTCTAAAAAAAATTCAGTAAAAGCAGTGCTAGTGAAAGTTATTGAGGGCAGCCCTGGAGATTGATATCCTGCATTTATCCACAGGACAGATACAGCACAGACCGTGCCAAGTCAAATGCAGTGACAACATATATAACGAGATGGTGACAAGCTTCCCTCCCACATCCCTGCTGATCTGCCTTAGTTCTGGCATGGCAGAGCTGCCTGTTGGGCTGAACAAGCAGTTTAATTTCCACGCTCCTTCAGGCTGCAGCCACTCAATTCATTTTCGATTTGATGAGATTTTATCGGCACGACAAGCTCTACAACTGTTGCTGAAGTATAAAAAAGTGATTGCCCTCTCTGGTCTCAGAGAGATAAGTAAGGCCCATACACTGTGGGACGACATGTTGTTTGGAGCGTGAGCTTCTGTGCCCACCGGTCATTATTGTCCATGCTGATCCTGAGGCAGGTTGCCCTATAGCACGATGCCACTCTATAAAGTTCCCAGCAAGGGTGCCAAATTTGGTGGCGGCTACTGTGATTACAGATACCTCCCCCCTGGAAACCGGAGTGAGACTCCTCCACAGGTACCGCAGTACAGACATCAGCTAGTAACCACTCTCAGCCATCATCAACCTTAATGAGATTCAGACAAGTGACCTAGAGGTCAAAAGCTCAGTATCCTATTACCAGTACCGGCAGACGCTCCCAGCTCCAAGACAGTGAGATGCTCTTTAATCTAACCACTCAAACAGCAGCTACACATTCTGTTGTCTCTAGAGAATCACCGTACTGAAAACTTTTGAGTAGGGGAGCAACTTAGACAACTTCCTCTCAAGCCATCCAATGGACCACACAGCTGATTCCTGGTCGCAAGGCTTTTTGCAAACTGACTTGAATCTTATTATTAACTCTTCAGAGTACTGCTAAAACCGTTTGCAGCTTGAAGACATGGTTAAATTTCATTTACAAGCAGATTTTTTTTAAAATGATACACTAGTTTAATACAACTGCAGTCTGATGCCTCTGCCTTGGGATTTGCAACCCTTTTACAAATTCCATCCTTAGGGAAAGATTATTTTATCACAACACAATCTTCACTGCATTGTGATATAGAGTAGTGTTAAGAAACCCAGCCTCTACTGTTAGATATTATGGATATGGATGGGCACCAAACTGAACTTCAGTCCAGATCTCTATCCACATCCAGAATATTATTTTGACACCAAAAAGTCCCCTCGCCTCTTGTTCAGATAGTTTTCCACTTTCATTGGAACCTCCTCAGGCCCTGCTCTACCAGCACTCCTAGCTATCTTCGAGACACCACTGACTTCCTGAGCAAACTGCAATCCATCGGTGATCTTCCTGAAAACACCATCCTGGCCACTATGGATGTAGAAGCCCTCTACACCAACATTCCACACAAAGTTGGACTACAAGCCGTCAGGAACAGTATCCCCGATCATGTCACGGCAAACCTGGTGGCTGAACTTTGTGACTTTGTCCTCACCCATAACTATTTCACATTTGGGGACAATATATACCTTCAAATCAGCGGCACTGCTATGGGTACCCGCATGGCCCCACAGTATGCCAACATTTTTATGGCTGACTTAGAACAACGCTTCCTCTGCTCTCGTCCCCTAATGCCCTACTCTACTTGCGCTACATTGATGACGTCTTTATCAAAAGAAGCCCTTGAGGAATTCCACCATGATTTCAACATTTTCTATCCCACCATCAACCTCAGCCTGGACCAGTCCACACAAGAGATCCACTTCCTGGACACTACAGTGCTAATAAGTGATAGTCACATATGCCGGAAACCTACTGACTGTTATACTTTCCTACATGCCTCCAGCTTTCATCCAGACCACACCACATGATCCATTGTCTACAGCTAAGCTCTATGATACAACCGCATTTGCTCCAATCCCTCAGACAGCGACAAACACCTACAAGGTCTCTATCAAGTGTTCTTACAACTACAGTACCCACCTGCTGAAGTGAAGAAACAGATTGACAGAGCCAGAAGAGTACCCAGAAGTCACCTACTACAGGACAGGCCCAACAAAGGAAGTAACAGAACGCCGCTAGCTGTCACCTTCAGCCCCCAACTAAAACCTCTCCAGCGCATCATCAAGGATCTACAACCTATCCTGAAGGATGACCCAGCACTCTCACAGATCTTGGGAGACAGTCCAGTCTCACCAGCAACCACAAAACAAAAACACTAACCCAGGAACCTATCCATGCAACAAAGCCCGTTGCCAACTCTGTCCACATATCTATTCTGAGGACACCATCATAGGGCCTAATCACATCAGCCACACTATCAGAAGCTCGTTCACCTGCACATTTACCAATGTGATATGTGCCGGAAATGCCCCTCTGCCACGTACATTGGCCAAACCGGACCGTCTCTACATAGAAGAATAAATTAACACAAATCAGATGTCAAGAATTATAACATTCAAAAACAAGTCGGAGAACACTTCAAGAAGGTGGGGGTCTGATTTGTGATCAGTGGATTAAAGGAATTCTAGATTCTGGTGGAAGTCAGGAGAATGGAAGAATGGAGTCCCCTTTTTACAGCAGTATCTGATTTTCTCCAGATGGCAGGTTTACTTCACTGTGAGTCTGTAATGAGAATAGATGGATGATGCATGGGCAAAATATACTTGGTCCCTATAAACTGAGGGATGCACAAACCCTGCCAGCCAAATTAGCTTATACAGTACTGATACTGAGGGATGTTTGTGGAGCCTTTTCCATAGCGGGATCCCTCCTCCCAAATGTCCCTTTCCCATCTAGCTGGGATCTAGCCACATCCCATTCCCTCCTCTCCACTCCCTGGGCCCCCCGCCCACATTCCGTTCAGCAATATGGAAAGGGCAAGGTTGTCACATGCCCCCGCCCTTTCCCGGAGGAGAACTCCTGGCTTAAATCTATTAGAAGCCACACATACAAACAGTTGAATTTCTCCTGCTTAACACATCACATCCACAGCAGATATGGAGGTCACTCGATTACAGACCTAAAAGTCGCAATATTACAACAAAAACACTCCATATCTGCTGTCCCTCCATTCCATTCCTTAAAGAGACGGAAGGTCCCTTTTGAGCAGGTGACTACACTTACTGCTGCAGTCACCACTTGTCATTGCTGTCTAAACAGGAGAATCCCTTCCTTCAGCAGGTTTTAACCGTCTTCTGAAGACTTCTGTTTACACATACACACACACACACACACACACACTGTGGGGAATATTCTCCTTGCAATTGCTTAGGGGATAAAAGCCACAAGACTCAAGAATGGAGCTTATGCCCCATCTGTGATTTCTCACTGTTTAATTCAAAGTTATGTGTTACGTCATTTCTCAGAAATGACAGAATAGGGGTTGCAACCCCATTAAAAGAAGGGAATATTATCTCATTTTATTGATTTTAGGTTGTTTTTTTTTAATTAAAATCACTCCTCTGAGTGGCTAAAATCCTGACTCTGACTGGCTTCCTACCTCCTTTTCTTTTAGATATATATTTGCTCTTCAATTTGTGCAAGTGGGTGAGTGTGTGGGTGGCGATGGTGTCTGGCAAAGGGAATCCTTCTTTATGCTGATACCTAGAATGGAAATGCAAAAGGGTTATCAGTTATGCTGCCAGGTGCAAATGCACAGATGCAGCTGAAGCCCTCATCCATCATTCCAGCTGATAACTCTGTTGTTTCTCCTCTCTGTCCATGAGAGTGAGGTGAGATGACTTCACTGTGAATGTCTATATTGCTAGCCCACCCACAGGCCTGTACTTTGCTGTGTATTGTGAAGGAGGGCTAGGTGAGAGGAGGGCACAGGGAGCCTCTTCCCCCTCTGTATGTATATTCACAGTGGGTTATACAGGAATACAGCCTAGCAAGCTCTTTAGTGCTAGGCTGAAGAAGCAGTTATCAGTGAACACCGCCCCACACACACCTTCCTGAAAGCCCCTGATATGTCCCTCCCACACTCTATTTCAGAGGTGCTTGTGCAGGCAGCTGCTGAAAATGTCCCTACACAAGGGGACTTCTCCACCTACCTCTTGCTGACTGTTTGAAGGCCACTCTTCACTGCCTACACTTGTGTTTCTGTGGTGCAAAGTGGCCTCAGTGAACAGGAGATTGCAGGCCAATGAATCTGATTCTTCTCTGCCTTGAACCTTGTGTGGTCATTTACATTCACATATGGGGAGTGCAAACTGGGTGTAAAATCTTCCAATTCTGATTAGGAGTGGAGGGAGAAAACGTGTGAAGTATCTATTTACTGTTCCTATTCCAGCAGTATACATTGAGTACCATGACAGTATATACATTGAAAGGTGGCATATTATGAGAAATGGACTAAGACTATAATGGACCCAGGTCTACTAGATGTGACCTTCTCTCCCCTCCCTACATATTTTGTTCCCTCTAGAACAGCTAGACATATATAGCATCACACATGATGGTTGCACATGAACAACCTGACTCCCAGCTGTTACCTACCTTTTCCCTTAAGTCATGTCATGGTATGATTTAAGAGGTGAATAGAGACACCATTAACCAATTGTGTATCACCTTCTGCATAAATCCAGCACTTGAAGCAGTGTTTCAGGGCCCCCTGTGGCTGCAGAACCCAGATCCCAAAGATCATGGTTTAATCTGCCTCTGCAGAATGCACTGTACAATATAGTAGAACTAAAAAGGTGCGACACCACATCTGATATAGGTATCTGCTATTCTAAGTAGAAAAACAGTGGTAATCTCAGATACCTCTGTGTGCTAGTTGTTGGCAAATGTTGCCTTTTAAGGGTGACTTCTGTACCTCCTACTCTGATTCCCCCAAATACAGAAAACAGAGTGTGCTGAGATGGGCTGATCAACTGGTGTCTCGCTCAGCATATTTGGACATCCTTACATAGTCAGAATCTTGCCTGCACTTTAGGTAGCTTGTATCACATTGCAAGTTCTTTCTCAGATGCACAGTGAAGCTATCTGAACGTGCACAGATGTTTTCATGTTCCACAGAGAGCATAAAGGAAACAAGCCCGTGTGCACAGTGCATGTCTGAGATTCATGCACGATGCTTCCTGCACAGGCAAATGTCATCTTGAAATTGGTTTTCATGTGCAAAAATCAGGTTCTATGGATTTCATTCTTACATATAACAAAGTCTTCAAAAGCATCATGACCTGATCTTGTCAGCAAGGAAGTTTGTTGCAATCTTACAGGTCGACTGTTAAATGTCCTTTGTGTACTAATTGATGAAGATCCAAAAGGAGGAGGAGGGGAGGAGAAAGAATGGGTACTCTGCCGCCCATGATGCACTGAAATTTCAGCCTGCCCAGAGGCAGAGGCTTATACCAGGAAACAAGTGTCTAGACAGCTTTATGAGGGGTCATTAGCACAGATGTGTTTCATATAGAAAGTATGCATTTCAGTATTTAATGTGTACATTTTAGTATCATCTAATATTCTTAGTATGGCTGAATCTTCTAATACCAGTTCTCCATGTCGTACATTAATATGCATCACATAGTGTAACAGACATTTAATGCTGAAATGCATACAAGCAGTTAGGATTTTACATGTGCAGAAATTCATATATTACAATATGCTGTATAGTATAGGACACATACATTTCGGCATCTGCAGCCACATCCATGCCCACTTTACCTGTGTTTCAGAATTTGATACTTATTAATGTGGGGAAATCATATTCACAGCTTCAGCCATGCTAAGAATTTTAGATGTTATATTCATATTATATTTAGAATTAAAAGTTTTATTGCTATTATTGGTTCCTGGTGGTTATTTAACCATCTTATATCTCAGGCATCTATTATAGTTGAACTTTCGTAGACATTTACAAACATTAATTAATGTTCATGACTGCAGAAAAGTGAGCATCACTGTTTTATCCTCATTTTATAAACCGGGGAAACCAGGGCACAGAGAGGCTATGTGACTTGCCCAGGGCCATGCGCTGAGTCAGTGGCAGAGACAGAATTAAAAACTGGGCGTTCTTGACTCCCAGGTCTATGCTCAGTCCACTAAACTACAGATCCTTGTGATTCTGTGTCTGAGACATGTTTATGGTCTGATCCAAAGCACATTCAAATCAATGGAAAGACTCCCACTGATTTCAACAGACTTTGGCTCAGGTCCATAGTGATCAGAGATGAAATTAAAGGCAGCTGGAACAGGGATGTATGAAGGGAACAGGGAGTTGGGATAGTAAGAAACTGGGTTGAAGGAAAGTATGTTTGGGCCTGATCTATTCCTGTGCCTCAGGCTGCTTTATTTTTTGGTCTGACAATGCAAGGAACAAACATCTTCAGCATCTATCAGCCGTATTTGGGTGTGTCCTGACTCTGCACAGGGTGCACACACAGGGCACTTCTAAACACACTCACCGTTCAGAGGAATAAAAAGTTTCTTTTTATTTTAAAAAAATGCTTTCTTCCGGTGATGTTCGGTTTGTTGGGAGTGTCATAGGACTTCCCTTGAGTGCCAGATGTTTGTGCTGTTTGTTTAATTGAATACTGAACCGATTGTATGTGTAAAGAGGATTAATGAACCATTAAAAATGATCAGAACCTCTTAGATCTTTGTTCTAAGGAACCAGATTTACAAAGTGTGAACCCAGAACACGTGTGAACAGGAGCTTGGAACTGAGTTCTCAACAGCCTTCATACAAACTCTTGCCATGTGGGTTTCCTTGTGAGGTGAGTCTATTTCCTTGGTCACACTCTTCCTGAACGGAAGGCAGTGCTGCATTAGATGAGTCCCTAGTATGCCTGCAGGAGTGGAAGAACCTGAAAAATAATATTAAAAAGAAAGGCACTTTCTCCAATTCACTCCACAGGTTTGCTTTCTTCTTCTTTTTGGTAGGAGGCATCTCCATTACTGGAGGTTTGCAACCATGGTAGCCCATTTTGTATATTCTCTGCTAATCTTTTTGTGGATGAACCACCCCAGTTCAAATCCACATCTTCTATCTATTATCTTCTCTTTCTGCCCCATGTTCTTTTGCCATCAAATTTCCCTTCTGATGCCCATAAACCTGCATTGCTCGCTGAGCCTCTTATGAGCTTTGCCTTCACCGGGAAATGCAATAGTGTTTGAACTCAATTTTTAAACAACCAAATTAGCTGACCTGATGCTAAATGGTCAGTGAAGACAGATTCAACACCACGTCAGTTAGTGATGGTTTGTGGGCAACTAGCTGAGCTGATGCTGAATGTGACCTATCCTTGCCTGCATTGACCAGTCAATGTAGTATCACCTCACTTGATTGTTAAAAATCAAGGTTAAACACAAGTCACCTAGTGAAAAAAGGTCCCATGGTGCAACTAGAGAAAACCTGATGGTTTTTTTTTTTTAAAAAAACACTGGACTTTAAGGGCAAAATTTTCATAAGAGGCCTCAAACTATGCTCTGAAGATCTTGCATGTGCAATTTTCATGCAGAAGCTTCTGCTTCTGCAATACACTGTGGCCAGGTCTCCTTCCAGTGGCTGGCCCACATCAAATAAAAAAAAGCCTGCCTGGTTCATGGTGGAGTTCATGCTTTAGCTGAAGTTCATCCACAGCAGCCTATGCAGTCAAGTTGTGTCGTGACTCAGCCTGGCTCCTTCATAGTGCTGTGGTTTAACAGCCTCAGTGTAGCCCTCAGTTTTCAAACACTATTCTTAGCACAGTCTGCACCCAGACTCAGAAGTCCAGTCTACACTAGAAAAATGAGCAGTTTTTGACAATGGATGTCAAACTATTCCCCCCCCTCCATCCCCAATTCCAGCTCCCTCTCAAATTATGTGGAAAATGTTTATCCCTTCAGTGTGGACAGGTCAACAGAGTTCAGCACCTTTGTCTGAGCCAGAATGTTTATCAGATGCTTTCACTCCCTAAAATGAATAAGTCAAGTGCATACTGCAGAAGACCATTTTAAATCAATTAACAGCTATCCCCTGCTGTCAGCAATGCAATCATCCTGCAGTTGAGACCAAGGCACACAGCAGAGGAGATTATAACCATATTAACTCCTTTAGAGATTTACTGTTGGTTGCCTGACACTAGACATAGGAGCAATTTTAGTTCAAAAGGTATTTGCTCAGTGTATACACTTATCAGTATTTGATTTGCCAGCAGTCACTTATTTGTTAAAATCTACAGTTTCCATGTTGCTTTTATTCTCCCCCTGCTCCCGCATAAAGAAAAATGATCAGCATTAAATTAGAAGTTTATATTTGGGTCACCATATGTCAGATAAAGTCATCCCATGGGGCAGAGAAACACATACTTACATTTTCTTGGCCTCATTAGCTCTGGATTGTGAAAGCTAATGAAATGGATAAGAGGTTAATGTACATTGCTGTGACCAAGAAAAACAGATAAACCAAGATTGTAAAAATAAAAAATACCCCTGCATTTTAGAGCACTGGGTTTAGGAGCACAGGGCCTGCAGATAAGGCTGTGTGGCTGTTATCCCTTCCCCCAGTCTCTCTGACCACATGGCTTGCTATTCTGCTCATTCCGTATGCTCCTCAAATATCAAATTCTAGCTATTTCCCTCTTCTCCTCTCGCGACAGTGGCTGGTAGATAATGCTCTTGTGTTGCCGTACCATCTGGAACAGCATCCCTGTTGCTCTGTGCCTAATTGCATTTGAAGAGAATCAGGGCATCTATCTCAGAAAAAGCCATCTCTTGACCCAGGCTTATGATTCCTCCTAACTCTCTGTCTGTTGAAATAATTAAATCCCACCCATGAGGCTCACAATTCTGCTCATTTATCCTCCTGCATTTATACTTTTTAACCGTCACCCTCTGTTTACTCCATGTACCGCCACATCTTCAAATGACAAGTGTATTCTATACCTGATTTGCACTGTATTCCCATGTGCAGGATAGTCTAAGCTGCTGGGTAGAGATTGTGATACATTTATATAAACAATGACATTAATTCAGTGTGGGAGGTGGGGGGGGAGCTACATTAATGCAGCATTAAGGTTGCTTGGTGGTATGCCAACCACTTGCAGAAAATTAAACTAAGCAAAACTCCAACATCTGAAAACCAGAAAATACAGAGTGAAAGTTGGTCATGCAGTTGTACATAAATTCATATGTTGGCAATCCTGACAGCATACGTAATAGGCAGCAGGTTTAAAACAAACAAAGGAAGAATTTTTTCACACAACGCACAGTCAACCTGTGGAACTCTTTGCCAGAGGATGTTGTGAAGGCCAAGACTATAACAGGGTTAAAAAAATAACTAGATAAGTTAATGGAGGATAGGTCCATCAATGGCTATTAGCCAGGATTGGCAGAGATGGTGTCCCTATCATCTGTTTGCCAGAAGCTGGGAATGGGAGACAGGGGATGGATCACTTGATAATTACACTATTTGTTCTGTTCATTCCCTCTGAAGGACCTGGCATTGGCCACTGCCCCAGTATGGCCGTTCTTATGTCTTTTCCCTCAGCAGATGAGGTACTTGTGCTGTGAATTCCAAACTTCTGTGCTCTGTGTCTTTGGAAACAGCACATTAATCTGCCTCAAGATCAGGAAGGAGCCACTTTCTCCCCACTGTCCCAGGGACTAGTGAAATAGGGAAATACAGGTTTTCTCAAACAACCTATCCAATCCTTGCCTACCACTCATTGCCTAGCCCCTTTGCAATCTCAGCCAATCTCTCTGTCCCAGTCCCTGTCTCCCTGCCTTCTTCCCCACAAAATCATCGGTTTCCCTTCCTCATCTGAGCGCTCAGCCTCTCTTCCCTCCCCTACCACCCATTCTTATTTACCCCCCTCCCCATAAATACCATCCCCTCACTGCAGCCCCAAAGCCCTATTCCCCCCTTGCTCTGCCCCCTACTATCCTTCCCCGCCTAAATATCTTAATTACATTCCCCCCAAAATAAAACTGCCACCCACGATTCAGAAACAGTAGCCAATCTCCACCTACTCAGTCCAAAATTCCTTTTGTCTTCAGTGGGGGTTTGTGATTAACTTATCCTTAGTTATGTTAATGGAATGGTAAGTTCAAAGCCCTGAAGGATGAGTTCAGTCATCAGACTCAATGAGCTGAATAATTCATCCAGTGATTAGTACCTCTCAGTTTAACTGTACAAGGCAGCAGAAGAAAACTGGCTTTTGGCAGGGCCTATAACTCGGGAACCCCTTGGTCAAATGATCCCAAATTCGCATCACTTACTCTACCCTGCACACCAAATTTCAGCACAATCCAATTAAACATTCAGATTTTAGAGCACTTACAATAGTCAAGCTTTAAAGCATATAAAATGGCAGGAATGTTTTCTGCATTGGCACATACACAATGTAAAATGGTACATCTTTTAAAAATATTGTTCTCAGGTTGGTTCCCCCAAAGTTTTAGTGGGTGCCATGCACTAACTTGGGTAAAACTCGACAGACTGTAGTCAGACTATTTTGACCAGCATCACATTGATAGTTTGATCTGTATCTCTGGTAGGGTGACCAGACAGCAAGTGTGAAAAATCAGGACAGGAAGATGGGGGGTGGAGTTAATAGAGCTGTCTATATAAGACAAAGCTCCAAACATCAGGACTGTCCCTATAAAATTGGGACATCTGGTCACCCTAATCTTTGGGCAAAAATATTCCACCTAGAAGTGTTTTTAATGGCTATTTTGGGGGGCTTATATCTCTGGAACTCCTCACCCAAATGACTCCCCATTTGGGTTACTAACCCTACTCTGCACCATTGTGAGGCACATCACATTTCAAAGAAGAAATAAAATTAACTATGTTGATTTTACCAGACTTAGAAAGATCAACTTTTAGGCAGATATCTTGATGACACCCTAACTATGGTGGCGCTGGCATACCACTATAATAAAAAATATTGTTAGTCTTTCCATAGCAAATCCTTCCATTTCATGGTTTATTGGGAAAAATGTATTGGTTGTAATGGGGAAAATTCCCTCTAGTCTACGTTTTAAAGTACAGACTTTCATCATGGGAAGGATCATTGCGGATAAAAAACCGCTACACCATCAAACTAGTCAAACGGTTTCTTTGATTCCTGTGTGTGAAGTTAGTGCTCATGTAAGGTGTTGGGTTTACAATCCTAGAAGGTGAAGTCCATTGATCCACAGATCAGACACAGCATAGGAGGCCGCAGTAGCCATCTGTTCAACCAGCCCAGAGAAAGATGACCTCAGGGTTAGAATGTTTCTCAGTTATTGTTGACCCTGCTGAGACTCCCAACCAGAATGTCAGTTAGGGTTCATTGTGGTGTTGACTATTATGATGAGAACATTGGGACCTGGACTGAGGTCACCAACTCATTTCAGAGAGGCCATCAAATGGCATCTATTTTCAGTCACTACTTAAATGGGCTATATTCAAACAGGCAACCTAAACGGTGAAGGATTCTGTATCCCTTTACCCTGAGTCAGGCTATCCCCCATAACTGACCTGTTGTCCTTTAACTTTTATGTTATACAAGTTTCAGACAGACTGTCTAGAAAAGTGAGATAATAGGAAACAGGAGGGGAAAATAAGATCCAACTATTAATATGTTCATAAAGCACGTAGGCAACTAAAGACCTATGTAAGTGCTAAGTACTTTTACTGGGCCAGATCCTGATGTCTTTGCTTGGTCATTACTCAGACCAAGCTCTCAGAGAAGTGAGAGTTGAGTTAGGGCTTTAGGATTTGGCCTATTGATATGACTATATTCTAAGTAATTATGATATCTTCAGTCCACCCTTCATAAAATGGGACTAGAAATGTTGGATCATATTAAAGAAGTTCTGTATTAAAATCACAAATGAGTTTGATTCCCCAGAGTTTAAATTCCAGGGTATTACTAATTAAGAGGTCTCTTGGTTTTTGGTACTGTTTCTCTCCCTCTATGTGTGAAACTTGCAAGCTGCTAATTGTGTTAGTACATTCTAAGACAGAGTCTATTCTCAAAGCAATTCACAGAGAGAGAGACTCAAAGCAATACTCTAACAACAGAAACAGCACCCAGAGACTCCCCACCCTTTTGTTGTATTAACAATTGTGATTAAAATAGAGATAGAGGATGTATGTGGATGGATGCTTGGTGTGGATAATAACTGAATGATCAGGGAGGTGTCAGCCTAAGAATCCAGTGTCCATCGGCTGAAGAAGGCGTCAAGTGGAAATAACCAGAGGACCCCCCGGAGGGCAGACTGGAATCCACCCAACAGCCTCAAGAATGGGAGAACCAAAGAACAAAATAACATCTTGGAGCCGTCAGGAATGTGCTATCTGCTGATTGATTCAGCAACAGCATGATGAAGCAATTCCCATAGACTGGCATAGGAAGAAATTCCTATAAAAATAGACTCTAAAAAGTGAGAACTTTGGGGGGTCTGATTCTGCAAACCAACTTCCAGGAGCATCAGATGAGCATCTGACAAGGCCCTGCTCCCTCCTCATGTCCAGGCCACCTTGCCAGTGGCTTGGCATGAGCAACTCTAAGGCTGGTAACTATGATAACAACCTTGCAGAACCTGTGTGTGTGTGTGTGTGTGTGTATGAATGAATGTGTGAATAAATATGAGATTGAATGGAATGTTATAACTATAACTAACTGCTTACTAGGATTCTTTCTGTATTCACAATAAATGTGGTATTTTGCCTTTTTCCCTTTAATAAGATCCTGCTGGTTTTTATTTTATTGGTACAACAGAAATAGAAACCATACTGTTTACTAGCTAGTTTTGGTTTTGTTTGCAAACCCTCTTTACAAGCTACCTTCTGCAACCAGCGTCCAAAAACCAGTTTGCTGCATCCTCTGATGCAGGCTGCAGCTGCATTCTCCTTGTGACTGCATGTGGCAGAATAGCCTCATGAATGGGATGTTGGCACTAACTAAAAGGTTCCTAGTTCACATTAACATAGTCCTTTTCAAACAGGATTACATTAATACAAACTAGGAACTTTTTAATTCGTGCCTACAGCACCTACATGGCGGAGTTACAGTGCAGCACTTCAGTGCGCACTGCTATTCAAACCCCCGGCGTCCGAACTGTGGGGCAGTTAGCTTTAATATTTTATCAGAGGGTCCACAGCAATTTGCAAACATGCAGCCAATGCTCACAACGATTTTATTATTTATACAATAGCACCTACAGGCCCCCAGCTGAGATCAGAGCCCCATTATATTCAGTCCTGTACATACACATAATAAGACTGTCCCTGCCCAAAAGAACTTGCATTCTAAATAGACAAGAAGAATGGCAAGGGAAGCAGTGCCATTGAGTAGTGACTTGCAAACAGTCACACAGTGGATTGGCAGCCGCGTTGAGAAGAGAACCCAATTCTCCTGACCCCCTCTCTAGCACCCTATCCACTAGATCAGGGGTTCTCAACCTTTTTCTTTCTGAGCTCCCCCCAACATGCTATAAAAACTCCACGGCCCACCTGTGTCACAATAATGGGTTTTCTGCATATAAAAGCCAGGGCCAGCATTAGGGGGTAGCAAGCAGGGCATTGCCTGAGGTCCCACACCACAGGAGCCCCTGCAAAGCTACATTGCTCAGGCTTCATCTTCATCCTTGGCTGGCGGGGCTCAGGGCCCAGGCTTCAACCCCATGCAGCAGGGCTTTGGCTTTCTGCCCTAGGCCCCAGTGAGTCTAATGCTGGCCCTGCCTGGCGGCCCCCATGAAACCTGGTCACGGCCCCCTAGGGGGCCTCAGACCCCTGATTGAGAACCACTGCACTAGATCACATTACCTCATGTGAGTTAGGTTTATGGTTGGTGAACTCTACCCACCAGTGATATCAGGAAAATTTAAAATAAAAATAGTAATAATAATAAAAAATTACAATTCCGTGCAAATCAGAAGCGATACTCAGACTCCAGCAAGTTGCCAAGATGCTGACAGTGTGCCACAATATTCAACAGCTTCTCATTTTAATTGTCACTCCTCATGTTGTACAGATACCAATGAAAATAGTGCATAAACTCAGCCAAAAACTGATATGTGTCTACATGGGGGAAAGAGTATCGAAGCAAGAAAGGAATTCAACTGAGCCTCACAAAACACAAATCTGGAGTTTTTAAACACTCTCCCTTCTTTTGCTCTTCTGAGGAGGAGATTTTGACCCAAAAGCTTCTTGGCATCACCAGAATCAAGAATAGATTCTTGGCCCTGCTAGGGAGCTGTGCAAAGTGGCATAAAGTCCGTTTAAGAGGCTACTTGGGGATTCTGCTTGTGTAAAGAGAAACCCAGGGTGTCATAGAGCCAATGTAGTGACCCACACCATCCACCTCCAAACCCCTGAGGTAAGGGGCATGGCCGGGGAAAAGGGTATGGCTCTGCACTCCAGTTATTCTTGGCTATTGGAACAGTACTTGGGGCCGTAGGCAGCTAAATGCAATTTCCAGCAGCCCTTTAAAACAAACATCTAGGTTGGACTCTCCAGAGCGTCCTCTAGAAAAAAGACTTTAACACTTGCTGAAGATTCACTTTGACGCAAAGTACCCAGTCAAACATCACCTGACTGCATTTTGCCAACCTATTATTCAGCCCATAGGATGGCTGGTGTGCAGTGGTGCTGGCAGCCAGACTGTCACACACTGATTGGCCGCAGAGACTTGCCCATGCTGCCACAGTCAAATTCTGATTGGCCTCCCCCATGTTCTGCTTGTGTGCTGATCGGAAGTGCTAACTGGGTATAAATGTCCCATCTCACCCTGTAATCTGAAGAGGAGATTTAGCTCAAACCGCTGCTGACCAAATCCTAAAAATAAATGAGCGTGCTGTGAGGGATAAATCTTGAATGTCAGGCGACACCAGAGTTAATCTAATATCAGAAATGGGGTTTAAGGCAGATTGAGTTCAGCACCCATGCATCTGGGTCAGCAAGGGGAAAACACTGAATGAGATTGATGTGATTTTGCTGTTGTGCTTTCTTTGTCTATATTTGTATCAGACTTTATATAAATCCCATCCCAGTAAACACTCTACAAAGGGGGAATCTCCCAGCATCCTGTACAGGAGTGGGTGTGAGTTGCCCCCACAACACTATCACCCTCATCCTACTCCAAAATAGGACTCTGTAGAGGTTCTCCACAATGTCTGGGATTTGCATGTGGAAAGGAAGTTGGCTGGGATGGAGCAATGGACTAGGGCAAAGTATATTATATACACACACACATACACGCACATACAGAAAGCATCAGTAAATCCATTAGAGCTAATGAATATTGGGTCTTCGTTAATTTTCCACAGTCAGTCTTCATGCCACAGAATCTCCATGGGGTAGCTTAATAAAACAATGGTGGGGGCAAATGGAAACGAACCACGCTGCCAGGGAGCCAGAGATGAGAGCATGAGGCACTGGGGCTGAGTCAGGATCCTGTACCCACCACACAGATGGCTCTGTAACTCTGGTGGATACCCTGAGTTCTGCAGAGTTTGGAGGCAAACAACTGCCTGTTTTTTGGGTGAACATCTCTCTCTCCTGCCTCCCCCCCCGCTCCCATAACATCTCCAGTGGAATCATATGAGAAAAATACTCCAGGGGGACCTTCTGAGGCATTTCCTCCACCCCACCAAACTGAGAGTTACTGCTGCTGAAAACAGGTTTGAAATGTAAACATAAATATTGTGCCAGATCTAAGGTGGAAGCAGAGAGAGTTGTTCCATTTCATCATAAAATGACACGGAGCACCATGAAGGGATTTTTTCCTCCCAAGTGTATTCTGGGAGGTTTTTACAATCTCATTCCTACAAATTGCCATGGCTAGAGAGGAGAGATTGGAAGGGAAGGTCCCAGTTCCACTGAACATTCTTTCTCTCTCTCTCTTTCAGGTACATGGCTGGCAAGTTCTTGTTCACATGCTCAGGGTCTACTTGATCACCATATGTGGGGTTGGGAAGGAATTTTCCCTCAGGTCAGATTGACAGTGACCTTCGGGTTTTTCTCCTTCCTCTGCAGTGTGTGGGTGCAGGTCACTGCTATGTCTCAATCATTTCCCTGCCACTGCATGGGAATCATAGAATATCAGGGTTGGAAGCGAACTCAGGAGATCATCTAGTCCAACCCCCTGCTCAAAGCAGGACCAATCCCCAATTTTTGCCTCGGATCCCTAAATGGCCCCCTCAAGGATTGAACTCACAACCCTGGGTATAGCAGGCCAATGCTCAAACCACTGAGCTATCCCTCCCCCCTATATGTGGAATCAGTATGTGGTGCACCCCGGTCCCTCCTATATTCTGCCTGTGGCACATAACAGTCTAATCTCCGAAGGGCTGTAATACTTGGTCTAATTTCGGTTGTTCGGTTTAGTGTGCAGGAGCTGGGGTGATGCTGGTGGCCTCTGATATCCAGGAGGCTCTAGATGACCAGGTGGTCCCTTCTAGTCTTAAACTCTACGACTTAATGACCAGAGCTTGGTGAAGCTGCAGAACTAAGCAAGCACTTCTCTATGTGGGAAACCCTCCCCTTTGCCCCCACCAAAACACCCGAAGCAAAACTCTTTTGCTGGGGATCTTGTGGTGGGGGCGGGGGCAGAGCTAGCCATGTCAGCTCGGTGCCTGCTGGGGAGACCTCCTCTATGAGAGGTATTCCCCAGGAGGACCTTATTGCTATTTTGTGGCCCCTTTGCACAGCCACTTGGCACGGATGACTTCAGCTTCCCAAGAGTAGTATAAAGAACAATATTTAAGATATCAGTATTAGAAATGACCTACTGCTGACTGCAGGCTTTGCTGATGGAGCAGCTGCAGGGCTAAGCCAGAGTAGGATTACTACGTTTGAGATGCAAAACAAACTAACTCCGCAACCCCCCACCTTCAACAGCCACTTACAGTATCTAGAGAGAACACATAGATAAGATTGATAACATTGCATGTCTTCTCACCCTCGCATGACTCAAACCCTCTCTCACACACGCGGGTTGTGCTTGCATGTTGGTGGGCAGACAGCTGCTGTATTTTCACCAGTTATCAATTAAACAGCAGAAGTGGGAATACTGTAGCATCTTTAGCTGGACACCAAAACTTTTAACATTAGATATCCCAGTGCACCGGGATAATAATGCAAATCTTTAGACCCACAGAAAAAAATATTGGCAGATGAAATTATATTTCTGGCAACCAGCTGTCAAGGTTCCTTCCCCACTCTGAACTCTAGGGTACAGATGCAGGGACCTGCATGAAAACCTCCTAAGCTTATTTTTACCAACTTAGGTTAAAACTGCCCCAAGGTACAAACTATTTTACCCTTGGACTTCCACCACCAAACTTTATCTGGGTTCCTGAGAAAACGTAGTTTGGAAACGTCTTTCCCCCCAAAATCCTCCCAACCCTTGCACCCCACTTCTTGGGGAAGGTTTGGTAAAAATCCTCACAGACCAAAAACCCTTGGATCTTAGAACAATGAAAAAGCATTCAGTTTCCTTACAAGAAGACTTTTAATAGAAGTAAAAAAGAATCACCTCTGTAAAATCAGGATGGTAAATACCTTACAGGGTAATTAGATTCAAAACATAGAGAATCCCTCTAGGCAAAACCTTAAGTTACAAAAAGACACACAGGCAGGAATATTCATTCTATTCAGCACAGCTATTTTCTCAGCCATTTAAAGAAATCATAATCTAACACATACCTAGCTAGATTCCTTATTAAGTTCTAAGACTCCATTCCTGTTCTGTCCCCAGCAAAAGCATCACACAGACAGACACAGACCCTTTGTTTTTCTCCCTCCTCCCAGCTTTTGAAAGTATCTTGTCTCCTCATTGGTCATTTTGGTCAGGTGCCAGCGAGGTTACCTTTAGCTTCTTAACCCTTTACAGGTGAAAGGATTTTTCCTCTGGCCAGGAGAGATTTTAAAGGTGATTACCCTTCCCTTTATATTTATGACACCGGCAAATCCATAAAAAACTGGCCAGGTGGTAACCACAAGCCAGAGGTGGGGAGCATGGATCAGGGTAGATGTGTCAAGGCAGGAGGTCAGGAAGGGACTCAGGAGGAGCAGCCCACAGAGAGGGGGAAAGTAGACTGGGTGCACATGCGGGTAGGATGGAGCTGTGTTTTCTGGAACCAGAAAGAAGGGGCTTCTAGAGAAGCAGGAGAAGGGGCACATGGAGGTGGGCAGGACATTGGTGTGGAAAGAAACACTGTTGGGGGTGGGCAATGTAGAAGCTAGGATGGAGGTGAAGAGGAGGAATTTAGGCAGTGCAGAAGACTGGGTGGTGTGGAGTGTGGTGGGTGAGCTGTGGGAGGACACAGAGGGTGTATGGAAGGGAACATGGAGTGGAGGGCCTGGAAGGAAGCCATGAGCAGGAGACAGGAGGAATGGCAGGGAACAAGGTAGGGCATATGGAAGGGAGTGAGAGGTATGGAAGGGTCACAACAGGCATGGGGAAAGGGGGGTAGGGGAGATATGGCAGATAGGGCATGGGAGTGTTGGGGATCTGGGAAGATGTAAGTTGAAGTCTTGTGTCTCTTTAACCAGTGGTGGATTAGCTACTGGGCTGAAGGGGCCCGTGCCTAAAGGCCCCAGCCAAATTGGGGGGCCCCAGAAAAATGAGCATCTCCCTGACCCAAACCCCCTACTCAGCAGAAGTGCTGGGCTGTCGGGGTAGCCCCAGTGCCCGGCCCCCGGCTGCGGCCCAGGACTGGAGGAGCTCTAGCTCTCTGCCCCAGCCTGAGATCTGGGGGAGCGCTCACGCCCCGCTGCGGTTCTGGGGGTGGGACAGAGCCTCTCCAGTCTTTGGGCTACAGTATGGGGCCATATGGGGCCAGCTGTGGGTGGAACAGAGCAGGGCCACAGAGGGGAAGGGGCAGAACAGGGTGGGGCCATGGGCGGGGCTGCAGGCAGAAGGGGTGGAGAGGGGCCCCCTCACTTGCTCTGGCCCAGGGCCCCACGAAACCTTAATCCGCCTTTATCTTTAACCACTCTAAATGCTTAAAATCTCTAGACGTAAACTAGAAGGACCCTGTATCTGGCTGGCCATGTTTGCTTAGACCCCCCCACCCTGCTAGCAGGTGTTACTGTTGATTCTGATGGAGGAAGGTATGTGGGGCTTGCTACTCACTGAGGAACCAGGTGGTTTGGTACCCCCCAGGGATATAAGGGCCGTGAGACTGGCACTCTAGAGAAGTTCAGGTAGATGAACAGGCCCTAGGAGCAGAGAAGCACGAGAGAAGGCTTGAGCTAAGCTTTACGTTACAGTCATTTGTTTGTTAATAGAAAGCTCAGGAAGGGAGTGCATGGGCTTGACTTTAGAGGAGTTTGGGAAAGGCACCTGCGCTGTGGGGTTAAGGTTTTCCACATGAATAAAGGCACCTTCTTCTCCACTTCTGTTCCGTTCCGTTCCACTATCCCTTACCTCGAGATCCCTGTGGACCACATACACTAACCCAGTTCAAACCTTCAAGCTCACTCAAGAAACTGGAAAATCCCTTAAATGAAAATCTTTGCCAAAGTGACCAATTACTAGTCTGCTTGGAAAGGGATTTTCTTGAGTAGGAAATGCGATTTTATCACTCGTAGTAATTTGTTTTTTAATGTATACTTTTTGCAAATGTGAAGGCCAGAGTTGAAATTGGGGGTGTGATAGTGACAGATGAAGGATTATATGAAAGTAGGGAACTGATGGGGGTCCTTTCATTGTTCATTTTCACACATAATGTTTGAAGGGTATCTTGGACTGTAGAAAGCACAATGTTTTTGGTGGTTGTTTGCCTTTATTGAAGCACACCTTTTAAACTACATTTTTGTTCATAGACTGCTTTCCTTATTTTGTGTGTGTGTTGTTTTCTTGCTTCTATACTGTTCAATCACTCCTCTCACAGTACATAGTTTGCAATGACAATTTATGACAAAACTGTCAGGTTATATTAGATGTAAGAAAACTTATTCATTAAATTCCTACAATCAGACATTAAAATGTATATTATTCCTGTGGGGACAGGAGAAGGGGGGAAAGTAATAACATAATCTCTGTTGCATATAAAATATTCATAGCTGAGCAGAGTGTCTGAACCCTAATGCTTAAAAATACAGGGCTGAGCAGTAAATGTGATTGGATTTCTTATAATCTAATCATTTTGCTCCATATGTGGCCCCCAATCTGTTTAGGATTGTTAAAATTCCTGGGTATTGTACAGCCGTCCCTGGAGAATGCTGGGAAGAATTACGGACAGTGCCTGGAACAGATGGGATGTCAATGACTCAAAGCCAGCAAAGACTAAAAAAGAGGGCAGTTGTTAACTCCTTCTCTGCCAGCTGTATTGGAGGGTTTGGGACAGACAAACTGATACAAAACATCCTGAATATCAAATGCTATTTAAATTTTAGGGCTCTTCAGAACCAACAGCTACTGTTAGTGAAGATAAATGGTAGAAATATTGGTTATATTCAAGTTGTCATAGCTCCATGTCACATGCTTTCCACAAAGTCTGAACAAGAGTTTAAATGTCTCATTGAAACACACACAAAGAAAATTCTTCTCCTTCGGAGTGGAGGTGCTGTAAATATGTCTTCAGACTAATGCAAAACAAGGGAGTCTCCCTGCAGATGAATGAGATTTGGCAGCCCTGTACTTGAATCAAATAAAATAGTCTGGTTGCTCAGAGTTGCCTGCTTCTTTCCAACTTCTTGTTAAAAAAAAAAAGCTCATATCAGCATTTGAGAACCTCTGCCATATAAAATACATGGACATTCCTCTTTAACTGTGGTTTATGATGGATTAGTTCTATTTATGTTAGTTTAATCCTGTAACATGTATGACAGCAACACACTAGCTAAAAACAAAATATAGGATTACCCTATTAAAATGACACCGATTATGGGCAAAGTTGTCTCTTTCTGTGACCTTTTCAATTGAAGTTCCATGGAGTTGTTAAGGTGAAAAACATCCATCACTTTTGCACATACACACAAAATAAAGGTTTTGTTGCTTTTGTTGGCTCAGGTGGGAGTTTTATGTATGTTCTAAGGCATGATTTAGCAGAAGTTAACCTAAAATACTAAGCACCCCAGGGTGGGAGAGAGGAAGGGAAATTAATATAGCAGCCTGGGTCCTTCAATATGTTTTTCTCTTTAATTCATGAAAAAGCTGTTAGTACCACAGTGCAGGACTTGAATTCTGGCTGGGGACTTGGCACGTTCTTCTGTTGCACTGATTTTACCCTTGTTGAGGAACAAAGTCTGTCATAAATAACAAGGAATTTTCCTGTAAAATCTGATACAGCAAGCCTGAGAAGTAATCTTCCAGCTTCTGCAAACTCCAAACCTTGCTCAGTGTGTGTGTTAGTGGGTCATACCTGAGCAGAAAAAAAAATCATTCTAAAATATAAAAACAAAGATGTATTCTTCAGAAATGAGGCTGCTGAAAGGAAAAATCTGTACCTGTATTTTTAACAGATATTGTAGTCAGAGTCACATAATGCCACAGACAACTTTACACACAGCATATGTATTCCCTGGAGTGGGCACATTGGAGCCAGAACATGAAAAAGCAATGGGTTCTGCTCCCACAAAGCTCATAGGGGATGCCAGGACAACAGCTATGCCAGTCAAAACAATCTACACTTAAAAAAAATCTAACAGACACATACTACAAGAAAAATTAGTATTGGAAAGTCTAGCTTGTTTCCTCTTTTCTACATGCAGCTCCCTATATCTATGGCATTTAATTCCTCTGATTTGGAACAGACGCGGCTTGCCCTTATTGGACAATCCTCAGAGTGCCAGGGTTTGACGAAACATAAAAGAAATAGGAACTGTTCTAGTCATTAGGACCATATACACCAAGTCCAACATGTGAGTGCTTTTTAAGCACCAGCATTCTGATCACACTTCCTTGTCACAGCCTCACAGGGAGATATGATACTTGCTTGAGCCCTACTGGGCATCTAAAGAGATCTGGTTTCTGAACAGGAATATTAATCATGTGTCTTAGCCACCCAAGGACATATTAATTCATGTAGCTAGCAGATACTGGTTCCAACCAGTTAGCAGGTGGGAATTCTAAAGAGGTGCCTTCTTTCTATATTCATTTAAAGAAGTTGGAAGTCATATTTCTTGCCAGAAACAAAATATGGTAGCTTGCCAGACATGAAAATATCAGGTGTATTAGATTTTACAATGCCACAACCAATCAGGCACAGAATTAACCCAACAAAGTTAGTGTAGCAAAAACATGAAAATATTTCCCTCTCCCTCCATTGCAATCTGACCTACGCAATACTCAGCAGGAGTTTTTGGAAGGGAGAATGACTATCTGAGGGGATCAGTAATGTCGCACAGAACTTTCCTCCTTCAGATCTTTAAACACAGATTGGTAGCCACTCTAGAGCATTATCATCAGATGGCCGTTTGGAGATCTATGTGAACTGGCTTAAGAAGGTCTGTGTCAGGTAGCCACATAACAAAAAGCACCACTATGTTTTGCACCTTTGTTAGCAGTCATCCAGAAGGGGACTACCCAAATACTTAGGCCCAGCCCACAACACTGGTATAAATCAGCATAGCTCCATTTTGCTGATTTGCTCCATTGCCAGTTCACACCAGTCGAGGATCTGACCCTTAGATTCCCAATCATTAAATGGGCATTGTGGCAAATTGCCAGCACTACTTTGATGGGTCTTGCACTTTCTCTTCTTGGGGAGGGTTCAGGGCACTGTTTCTTGCCCCTGAACTGGGGTATTAACTGCCTCTAGTGTCCTAGAGGAGGGGAGTGAAGAGGGAGGGACCCGGGCCCGCCCTTTACTCCGGGTCCCAGCCCAGGGACCCTAGGGATAGCGGTAAACCACTTGAACTAGCGGTTCCTTCCCCTGGGCTACTTCCACTTCCTGCCCTTCAGCTTGTATGGCTTCCTGCCCTTCCTCTACACAAACCAGGTGTCCCTTTACCTAGGGTCTTGGTCTTCTTAGCCCCCCACAGCACTTCTCCAAACTCTCCTCTGCTTCCCTCCAGACTGCTCTCTGCTCCAACACCAATCCACTCTGCTTCAACTCCTTCCCTTGTCTGATTGAAGCAGGCGGGTTTTATCAGGTGACTGGCTTCAGGTACTCTAACTGGCTTCCGGTGCTTTAATTAATCTATAGCAAACTTTCTTCCTTCTACAGGGAATAAGGCTCCTTTCTAATACTCTCCTGCTGCCCTCTGGGCATGCTGTATCAAAGCATGTAACATAGATACCTTGCAGCGAAAACCAAAAATAATGGATTCTGTACTTTACTCCCCCTCTGTTAAGGATCCCTTGACTTTGCTCTTGGAACTGGGGAGTTCTAAAGAGGCACAGTAATCTGTGTGTGCCCCTTTCAGCCCAGTTCAGATAATTATTTAGTTTATTAGAATTATTATACTACAACTAGCTATAGCACTTTGCACCCAAGGATGGGGACACTGAATTGACTTAATCAGCATGTCCGTCTTTGGGCTGCTGGGCTCTACTTTGTGCTGCTCCTACTTCAGGCTAGGGCGCATCTCCTTAAAAGTCTATTTAGATACTTCTGCCCATGAATCTCTACAGCTCTGAGGGAAAAGGCCCCCCTGATTCCTTTGATGTAACTGATACTACTCTCCCAATGTCCTGTTATCAGACATTGCTTGCACATGTTCCCACTATCTGGGCAAACCACATCTATCTGGGTTCTCCCTTGCCACACCTACCACATTTCAGGAAATGTCTTGTTCTTTAGAGGCCTTTTCTTTCTTTCTTGTGCCTCTTTTTCACCATGGAAACATTTCATTGGTTACTAGTTGCACAATGCTTTCTTGGCTTCTTCACGAGGTGTCTTGCAATTTCATGAACTCAGAGGGCTGTTCCTGTTGCATTGCCTGTTCTGGAGTTAGCACAGACATTAACCATGATTTTTCTGAAAGCTCCTTGTTTAAAATGATCTCCCATGTGTTCTTCCTTACCGATAGTGAAGTCACAATATGCCGCTTGTTCATATAGTGCCACACTTTCTCTGCATCCCTTTGGTAAAAGCAAGGCCATTCATGGATTCTTTGTGGAAAGAAATGTTCATTAAACATGTTAAGAACAATACCATAGTTATTGGCTTCCACCATGAAGGCAAACAATGTATACGTATTTTTGGCTTTGCTCCCTATTGCATAAATGAATGAGCTGACTTGTATTTTGCCAACTTCTGTGTTAAGCTTCTTTGTTATGCAGAAGCTAATAAAGTGCTCTCTCCACGTGGGCCACTCCATGGGTTTAGCAATCTCAGAGTCTTGCAGGGGGTTGACTTTTTTTGACTTCTTATTTATGTTGGCTCAAAATGAATCAGCTTCTGACACCATGTCATGTGACAGTGGTAAAGAATAACAGTAAGAGTCACTTCCTGCAAACATTGAAAAGGGGCTTTAGCTTTAGAATAAGGAAAACCGTATTCTCCCTAAAACTTCCCTCTCTCCCTCTGCTTTACTACATAGCTCCATCCTAAAACCTAATCCTGCTTCCTACTGCCTGACTTCCTTCACTGATTTTAAGAAACAGTACTGTGGTGGGATGGTCACCCCACCATGCCTCGAAGGTCTTAAAACAGCCCTAGGAGAGGGCTGTAGCCAGAGCAAAGCTAGGCTGATTGGGGGAAGTAGCCACAGGTGGTGCCACGCCCCAATCAGGCCACAGCTGGCTCTATAAGAGGGCTGTTAGCCAGGAGCTGAGACAGGCCCTCTCTCTAGCTACATGAGGAGAGGAGGATGGGGCAAGGCAAGGCAAGGCAAGGCAAGGCAAGGCAAGGCAAGGCAAGGCAAGGCAAGGCAAGGCAAGGCAAGGCAAGAGGGAGCTGGGGAGCTCCAGCCTAGCAGAGCCCTAGGCCGAGGTAAAGGCCCATGAAAGGATACTAATGCTGCAGAGGAGCAGCCCAGACCTAGACAGAGGTAGCTGGTCCAACCCCCCTTGCCGATGATGAGTGGTAGAGACTGCAGGGCAGAACTCTGATTTAGAAGGGCACCGGGTTCCGGGAGGAGCACAGGACCAGCGGCAGGTGAGACACCAACTGGCAGAGGGCGCTCCTGGCTGAAAAGAGCTAATTCCCTGGACAACCAGCAGGAGGTGCCGCAGTGGTGAGTCGTCGCCCCGTGACAAGTACATATATCCTCACAAAAGAGAGCACTCCCCTCAATGTCTGCTGACAGATGCCAACAAATACAAGCAGGCAGGGGACCTGGCCATGCCTCTGGCCTTGTGCAAATGGACCATGCCTGGTGGGACCACAGAGTATCACTGCACATGATATCTAGTCCCAACAGCAAAAGCAATTTTTTTGTGTCCTGTATGAATTTTTTCCCCTGCACCTTTTCTCCCCTGGCATCCCAGCCACAGTTAACCCATAGACTTCTAGAGTTTCTTTCCCACACAGTTTCAGGAATCCAAGAAAGCTGCACAGCTCTGCCCAGAATTGTTCTTTCCAGACTGGTTTTAAAAATTTCAGAGCAGTCCCTTCCTTATAACTTTTCTCACTTCCTTTTCTGTGTGACTAGGCATCCTTTGGGCCATAAAAAAATAAAGAAATTCAATACATCTGAAAGAATATGGAACTTCTCCAGTGCTGGGGATATTGTAGGTCTAAGAAACTCCACATTCCACCTCCAATTTCAAGGGATGCCTTCAGTTTGAATGAGATTATGAATATGAATTGATGGGAATACTCAAGAGGCTGTTTAGAAGGATCACAGAGCCATTAATACTACACTATACGTTTCATGCAGAGATAGCTGTGCCCCATAGCTGGCTAATACTGTGGAATAAAAGGAGTTAAATGTTCACACTCTCTTTCTCTCTGTGTCTCACCCCCTCCTCCTCTCCATGCATTTCTGTCAAAGACCCAATCTCTGGCCAGCCACCGGTAGGATTAGGCTGCTCTAACAGTCTGGCTGACACCTTGTGCAAAGAATGAGGTCTCACTGTCTGAGGGAGAATACATGCATGCACTTTTTTTCCCAGAAGACATTTGAGAAATGAAACAACAACTTAGACTTTGAAGATTTCAAAATTACACAGGTTACCAAAAAACACAAAAACCCTCCCTTTTTGAAAGACTGCAGGCATTTTAGTTAATGTCTATGTGGGAGCCATATGGAAAAATCAGTTCTGTCCTGTTAAACTGGTTTCACAGTTTTGGTTTTCATCTATCCACAGAGCTCTGAAAAGTCTATGTTTTGTTTTATTTTGCTTCACAAATAAGAGTGGTCTGAGGAGCATCTGTCTATAAACACAATAGGTAAGAGCAGTTTTTTTTTTTAAGTTTTCGTTTTGTTTGTTTTTGTGAAAGGTGTCTCCAAGAATCTGAGAGTATGTTGTCTGTGTAATCAAGAGAAGTCAGCCTTTAGGATGATGTTCTATTAAGGATAAGCTGATTATGTATGGTATTTGTTTATTTGTTTGCTTGTTTGTTTTTTCTTTCCTAGACAAAAAAACAAACAAACTGCAGACTCTCTGTGAATGTTTGCAAAATGCCATTTAAACAGCAGCAAGAGTGAAAACTCTGAAGTGCTGGGCAGTTTGGATGCCTTATTAAAAGGTAAAGAAAAATACTTCCA
The DNA here is from genome assembly GCF_965152235.1 of Eretmochelys imbricata. Taxonomy (NCBI): domain Eukaryota; kingdom Metazoa; phylum Chordata; order Testudines; family Cheloniidae; genus Eretmochelys; species Eretmochelys imbricata. The sequence continues at coordinate 75,529,363 of NC_135578.1, forward strand.
GGGTTTAATTCCAGAGCTAATAAGCTATAGTTAGAACAAAAGAATGGCAAAAGTGACAGAGAAACATTACCATCAGAGGAAAAGCTTTATTGTAAAGGGATTTACGCAAGTAATCAAGAGGAAGAATAATCTTCTCAACACTTGCTACACCTAGTAGCATAGTTCTATATTTTATTCGTCGGGTGTTTTAAATGTTACCAACACATTTTCAAAGTGGAATGGAAGGGGAATTTTTAATACTATTAAGATGTTAAATAGGATGTTCTGTTGTAGCATAGCCTGTGAGTCATACTAGTTATTTTGGAAATCACCAATGAAAACAAGTTTTCCACATGATAATCTGCAAATAGATTCAGAACTATACTTAAATGTACAGGACCAAGAAATATTAAAACTCTGCTCCATTTATAAATATTATTGTTTGTTCATGAGTAGTAGCTCAGCTAAGCTGAAGACTTTTTCACTTTCTGAGTTCTTCTGAACACAGGCTACAAAAGGAAAATGCCAGTCACAAAAAACTGTACAGATTATAAATCATGGATTCATCATGTCACGGATTATTTTTCTTTAATACACTCTTTTACTGGCTGACAATCACATTTGCTGATGTCTTTACTCCTTCCTATTGCTTATAAATTTCAAGAGATTGTCTTTTTTCAAAAAGAGATACTGCTCACAGAGCACCCCCTGCCTACTAAAGCACTGCCCTACATTTCACATCAATTTTTGAAGTGAATTGTCCTTCTTCCCTTCTCTCAGGTCCAGCACTTCTCTCTCCTTAGATTAATGTGAGGCAGATGGAATAATACTGTGAGGATAATGAGCAATCTAATACAATAATACACTGCAAAAAGTTCCCGTGCTTACTTAGCCCTTTTATTTGTGTAACTCTGTACAACACAGATGTGGTGTCCCATTTTTAACAGCATCTGCATTCTCACAGACCCCTTGCTGGAACTGCCTAAGCCTCAGACGCTCCTTGTCCATATTCCCTGCAGATAATAAAGTGTCTCAGCAAAGGGGAAAATATGACATTTAAAAAGTCTGAATCAGAGGGATATGGGCAAACTAGCATTAGTTTTAAACCGAGAGACTGCAGAGATCGACTGGAAACATCCTCAAGTACACCTGCTGAGGAGGAATGCTGGAAGGAAGAAGATATAAAGTGCTGGAATTTCAGAACTATTTCTCCAATGGTTGCATTAGAGTACAGGCTTCCTCTAAATAAAAGACACACAGAATTTAAAATCTACTAAATCCCAACACAATGTCTCTCACCTGTGGTCTACCACTTTCTTCTCCATATACTCTTTTCCCTTTTATATTATTTGTTTTCTGTGCACACACCTGAAATCCTGATGAATTTACAGTCAGTATGAAATAAAAATAGAATTACAAAAAACACAGGTGGCAGCAGCATTAGGAATACAATAGATTAGCAATAATCTGTGACCAGGAGACTCCTTGCAAGTTACTGGATCTGTAAAATTACCAAGTGAACTAAGGCAATAAATAAGCCAGGATAAGATGTCTTTGAATGTATTTTGTCTATTCATTTGTCAGCTGTTTTTGATGATAATTCCTTTCTTCATATTACACTCATGCAATATATACACTGTATTGTACATATATTTGGTAATATGAGACCTTACTACAGCTTCTGCTTTTTAATCTTTGCTGAGAACTGGGGCGAGACAGAAACATTTCTCTGTGAATATAAATGAGTTAGCAAAGTGCAGATTAGCAGCATTCTGCAGTACCCTGATTTTTTACCATTTGTGACAATAATGATTATTGGCAAAGCACAACAAGAGGTACACAAAAAGAGAGTTTTGTTTTGATTTTGTTTTGTTTTCCCCAATGGTAACAACCTCTATAACCTTTTATTACCCCATCTTGTAGTGCTGAAGATGTTCAGATTCTGGATTTACCTGCCTTTCCATCTTCTCGTGGCCATGTGTTTGTGTCATTCTGTAAAGGTGCCCACCAGTTCCCAACACAGCTTCAAGAGTGATCTCTTCAACTGTAATCATTCCCTGATTCTTGCAGATGGTAAGGAAACCACAGTCCACCTGTTGAAGGATATACCTAAAAGGTAGGAGCAAATCATTCAATACAAATTCGTATATGTTCTTTCATTTCCTGCCCTCTGGCACATGCAGACTTGCTACTACTAATATCAAGGAGATAATTGCTGTACACTCCCTACCTGCAATGCCCTGGCAGTGCTGCCTTTAGTACCCTGAGCCAAGCAATGCAATATTGCTGTCTCTTGAAAGTCTCTTCCAATATCTCCCTCCAGCCTTCTCTTTCTTTTTTTGCCTTCTTAGTTGAAAAACTTAACTAGAATCTGGAGTGACTTTTTAAGGTAGATTTCGGCTACGTATATTCATTGTAAGATTTTTCCCTATTTGGCTATCTGGCAGACCTCTTAATTGATGCAATTACTGCTGAGTTTACATTAGGCTCCAAAAGTGAATAACTATTGCTGCATATCCAGGTGATATCTTAATCAGTTGACCAACAAAACTGTAGGAGCACCAAAGCCTCAGCCCAAAGTCAACTGCAAATATTTTTCCTCAATAAATTAACGACCCAAATCATTACAATAAGGGTATACTTTAAAACTGAAAATCAGCTTTCAGATATACTGCATGCTTAGTTGTGTATTTGGTGAGCAGTACTAAAGCTTGCATAGATCCAAAGAATTTTTAATATGGAAATTCCATTGAAGGTTAACCTGGACTTCCCAAAATGCCTGTGAATTTTGCATGTAGTCAAATCTGTATGTGTGTGTATTAAAGTGTCTGGTACCTTACGCCTACCTCAGATATCTGGGAAGAGATGCCCTTTACCAAGATTAATCCAAAATACAATTTGGACACTAACCAACATTATTAGTGTCAATAGATCTGATATATATTCCTGCAGAATAGTTAAAGAGCAGAGGGTGAGCCAGATGGCTCAGTCCTGATGGGCACTGTGAAGGAAGAAAACAGGACATTGCACATGTGGTTATATAACGAAATGATGACTACAAGAATGAACTGAAGAATTCTCCTTGTTAAAGGGACATAGAAATTGAAATCTAAGAGAAAGAGGGGTTTATAGCATGTAGTTTAACAGGAACATATTAATTTCCAGATTAATTTTTTTAAACTTGGTTCATCTAGAATAAAGGCTTGAAGTACGCACTTAATTATAAGCACTGAAAGGCTCACAAGAACCTTATAGTTTTCCAAAGACCAAACATAAAACCAGAAAATTCAGAGCCCAGGTTTAAATTAAAAGAAGCCAAAACATTTGAAAAATATGGAAATACTCAGTGGTCACCCAAACAACTTTAATTCTGGCCCAGTAGCAATAACCCGAAAACATATAAAAACTCTCTGAGGTGACCTTATGTGTCCATAACATCTCACCAATGAGTACAAAACTAGAATTACTTATATTTTATTGTACTGTAATCTAATAGAGTACATCTGTCTTTTTGGCCATACTCAGTCCACTGAGAGACTGAGCAGCCAAAGAGCAAAGTAGCAAAGCTGGAGATCAGGCTTTACTGGAATCAGTCAGGAACCGATGTCGCTTTGTACCAGTGATACAGTGGGCCAAATTTTCAAAGTAAATATGTGAAACTGAACTCTTGTTAGATTAGGTTAATGATTCCAGGGAGGATTCAGTATGCTAGCAGAGTGGCAAGTACATTTGTGGTGCTACTCAAGTGCACTTCCACCAATAAGCAAAGACTCATTAGGCAGAAGGGAAGAGTTAAGAAATTGAATCTCTGTATAATCATCAATTTTGCGGCATTGAGTAGGAGCTACTTTCCATATGCATGGGGGGGCATTCATGGCCCATATAAATGTTGTATTGAGTAGCTCTCATGGATGTCTTCAAGCTGTGTATAAGCCTCCACATGAGCAGAATAGACTCATTGCAACTAGAGAGACTAGTGGCGTGATGGGATGGAGAGTTGAGGAGTAGCATCCTCACACCGCCAATCAAGAACAAGTAGGACTAGGTATGAAATGGATCCTCTTAATCTCAGACCTTTGGAAGACAGAGTGATGCTCACATACTATATTATTCTTACAGAACCCATTGTTGGTTGCTCTAAGCAAGAAACCTGGGTATCAGATTTTGGTAAAACACATGCTTATTTCCCCAGTGTTAGCCTGGGAAGGGAGCTCTAATAGAAGTCACTTTCCTAATTCTATTATACCATAGTATTTACTTGTCCTATAGAGTCTAAAAAGTCAGTATTGTGGAATACATCTACCCAGTAATAAATGGACAATATTCAAGAAAACCTATGTGGAGTAGAAAGAAACACAGTATGTATTCTTTTTACATAAGAAAATTTAGAGCTCTCTCTAGGCTATTGCTTTAATGTACCTAATAGTTGAATTGTTATTACCTACAGTGGAATGTAGTTTTTAGATCTTCAATCTGAATGACTAATTACGTTATCTGCTGGGATTCTGCAGTATGACCGTTTCTTAATGCCTTCAGTACATTTTTATCCACATTTTCAGGTACTGTTTCATTCTGGAGGAAGACAGAGCCCCTGCTCCTTTCACAGTAACAGTGACACCCTGTGATGTTCCCATTGAATGGAGTATACTGGTACATAAGGCATCAACAAATTTCCTTGGAAAAGCAGCACGTGGTAAGAGCTAAATGGAAGAAACCTGAAATCTGTCTGATCAGTGCAGGACAGAAAGTAGCCCATTCATAAGAAGTGCCAGCAACCTAGGAAATCTCACCACCAACAAAAATGGCCTGGGCAAACTTGAAGTTATAGGTCCAAATCTCCCTTCCTGTGGACTTACCTGTGGGTTTGGAAAAATATGACCCAAAACTCCATGGGTGAAATCCTGGCCCTATTGGAATAAATGTTTTTTTTTGCCATTGACTTCAATAGAGTCCTGCAAGATAAAATTCAGTTTCTGACATATTCTCTTCTCAGGGTAGTGTAATGCAAGGACAAGTTTATGGCCAGAGACAAGGGTGCTGGCCCTTGTTCCCTCCACCATAGCCATGTGCTCGTATTCTTTCGGAAGCGTAAGAGCAGCTGAGGTTAGGAGTTAACAGTGCAATGAGCTTTGTTAACCTGGAATCTCACCTGGATATCTGTCAGGCTGCCAGGGGAGCATGGAAAATAGAGTGGCTACTCCCCACTTCCACTATTAACAACTAGAACCCTCCCCAAAACCCAAGGGACCCTAACTACACAATGACAGGTTTCAGAGTAACAGCCGTGTTAGTCTGTATTCGCAAAAAGAACAGGAGTACTTGTGGCACCTTAGAGACTAACCAATTTATTTGAGCATGAGCTTTCGTGAGCTACAGCTCACTTCACTTCAAGCTCATGCTCAAATAAATTGGTTAGTCTCTAAGGTGCCACAAGTACTCCTGTTCTTTCTTCTAACTACACAATGTTCATATGGAGAGTATTCCATAAGATCACTAGGGACGGAGGGAAGTGCACTTGACGGAGCTGTATCACACTCTTCTTTGTGTCTCAGACCTCTTGGGCTGGTATTTCCTCTTTTCTGCTCTTCATGACAATGTGCAACAGAGGGAAGAATCCAGAGGTGAAAGTAAGCTGGTACCAGGGTGGATCGGCTTCCCCAGGCGCAATTTAAAGGGTCTGGGGCTCCTAGCAGCAGCTGGAGCCCCCGGCCCTTTAAATTGTTGCCAGAGCCCCACTGCTGGACCGCTGGGGTAGTGGCGGCAGGGCTGGGACAGCGATTTAAAGGCCCCGGGGCGGTAGCAGCGGCCGAGCCCTTGGCCCTTTAAATCATCCCCGGAGCCCCGCCACCGCTTCCCCAGGGCTCCGGCAGGCTCCGGGGATGATTTAAAGGGCCCAGGGCTCCAACCGCTGCTACCGCCCTGGGCCCTTTAAAGTGCTGCCAGAGCCCCCGGCTGCCGCTGTTACCTCGGGGAAGGGGAAGGAGGCCCTTGCTGGTACAGGGTGGGCCGGGGCTGCCTCTGACCTCCCCCAGCCCCGCCCCTTCCGCCCAAGGCCCCGCCCCTTCCAGGGGCCAGAGCCGGCCCCTGCCCAGCCCCGTACCGGTAAGTCCCTAGACTTACTTTCACCCCGGAAGAATCTGACCCAGATTCTAGTTCCCTGGGAATACCATGTACAAGGGCAATAGGCATAGAATAATCTAGAGCGATGTTTCCCTCAAGCTAAAAGAAAACTTAATTATCTTTTATAATTTCCAGAATCATTTCATAGGTTTAAAAAAATGACATTTTTTTAATTATTAAAAAAGCTAGATGCTGCCAGAAATAAGATGTTAATTAGCAAGGAGATGCACTTGACTAGTTAGCTCAGTGGGCATTCCTTCAAAGCCTCTGGCTTTTTTTGTTCATACAAGGCAGGGAAAGGCACAAAATCAGACTAAAGGAAACTCGTTCTGCACAAAATGCCTGTGTCCTAAAGTAAAGTACAGGAAGAAACACTGACAAAGTGGAATATTACAATGACATCCGGTACTACATAGGTCAAAATATTTGCAATTGGGAGTTTAATTATAGTCTGTTTGAAAAAATTAATTCTCTCTTGCAATATTAAAAGAATAGCCTCTAAAGCATAAAATGCTAGAAGCAAGAGGAATTTCTCTGGCATATGAATAATAAAACTGAGATGCTAAGTGATGAATTGTTGTGGCATATGAAAAGAAAAACAATTGGGTCTGCTTTTGATGAGTCTGCTTTTCATGTGCAGGTGATTATGACACTCTTGAAGCCACAAAATCTCAGAAGATTCTGAAGTTGGTGTCCATGATATTTAACTATAAAGGAAATTCTGTGGAGACTTATATGGGTATGTCTTCCTATTCTGCCTTCTATATGCTGGAGTTCCTATCAACTGAACGAGACACACACATTACTGTATACTTAACAACTGACACAACATCTGGGCATCTGTATCCAGAACTCCCAATGGATCCACGCATAGATGTTATTGGTATTGGCCATGCAACTGTGACTCTAGCTTGGAAACACAGCCCATCAGTCTGGCAGCACAAAGAAAACATCCAGTATTGTCTTCTAGTCAATGAAAAACACAACTACAAGAGTTTATGTGCAGCTGAGACAGCTATCAGATCTTCCGGTATGAAATCGCCACCAGCGCTAGCTCTTTCTCTCTTTCCATATCTTCTAGACCATCAACAGGTGATGATATTGTCCAATAGTGAATTAAGTATCATCAACAGGGTTAGTAATGGGGAAGTGAGACAGATATGCATGGGCACTAAGAATACTTATACAGTGCCCAACCTTAGACCCAGCACTCAATATTACTTTGATGTTTTTGTAGTCAACCTCCTCACTAATGCAAGTGCTGCCTACACTGGAACATTTGCAAGAACTCTTGAGGAACCTGAGCCTAAAGTTATTGAGCTGAAGGATGGGAAGGTAATTCATTTAATCCTGGATGGGAAAAAGCAGAAATTCTACAGCTTGCAGTATCAAGCTAAACAGAAGAAGATCCAGTTCACATTTCAATCTTGTAGTGGCCAAGTATGGGTTCAGATAGCAAGGAATGGTAAAGTACTGGCCTCAGAAAACATTGCAGGCTTCAGACATTTCTCACTGAAGGGAAAGCTGCTGGACACGTATTTGGTGCAGCTAAGGTCCATGGACCATATTAATTCTTCTGTGAAAGTTCAAGTATCCTCTCACTTTCATAAGCCTTTCTTCCCACTTCTTCCAGAAAGCTTAAAAATCAAGTCCTTCAGCAAACTGAGGACCTGCAATTCAGTCACCATTGCCTGGCTAGGAACACAAGAGCAGAGCAAGTACTGTGTGTACAAGAAAAGGATCAAAGAGGATCAAGTTTGGATGGAGCTGAGGAGTGCAGACAGGTGCTCAGGGCCCAAATCCAGACACAAGTCTGAGAAAGTGCTGTGCAAATATTTCTATGATATAAATCTACAACGAGCAGTCACCACACAGACCATCAAGGGATTGGAAGCAGGGACTCCCTACCTGTTTGATGTTTATCTAACTGGACCTTCTGGGATCCCAGTCAGGTATCACAGTAAAGTTGTGAAAACCAGGAAAAAATGTTGAGGGCTTTTCAATAAATGTTTTCTGGTAGATAAATAAGGAGAAAAATGAAAAACATGCACAATAAACACCAGTGCTCTGTGCGGTTCAAAATGTATTGGGGCATAACACACAATTATTAAAGCTGCAAGATTTATGGGGAAAGAATCTTTTCCACTGTCTAGAAAATTAGGCTCACTCTGGCATCTTTTTTCCAATATAAGCTTCTCTCTCAATTGTCTCACATTGACAGCAAAAACAAGACTAAAACAAATAGAGAAACTTGGAAACAATGGATTCACCCTGTGACATGCAAGAAATCAGTCTGGAGTGGAATGAACTAAAATGGACCTGAAATCAAATTCACATTGTGAAATACCTTTCAAGGAGTATTGAACTGTTACTTTAAAATCCAACATTGTTTTTTCACTTTGCATACCTCAGTCACTGTCAATGAGGAACTGAGCGATACCACCAGGATGACTACTCTGAGAAGATTGACCTATCCCTGCCAGCTCAGAGGTTTGCTTGTGGAGGCAAATGGACAATGCATGTGTATTGTTGCAAAGCGTCTCTCACGCACAAAGGGGCAAGAGTGAGAAAAGTGGTGGATCGAGTGTCCAGCTGCTGCTGCTGCTTCACATTCCGGTCAACTGTAACTACAGCAGCTCCTCAAACAACCGTGTCACAATTACCGGCATATTTGCTTTGCATTCATTCCTGTGGAGAAGTTATTCTTGTGTAGAGATGGACCTGACTCATAACGTTTGGACCGGGAATTGCACCTGAATTTCCCCAAAGTTGAGGATGTTTGAATACAGTTTGCTGGTTCTGCCCATATAGAGAAAGACCTGAGTAGGAAAGCTCAAGGAGAAGGAAGATGGTTCTGATCCAAACTGTTCTAGTTCAGGTCCGTTGCTATTCCTGTTTGGGTTTATGTATTCTATGCATACACATACACTGAATAGATAAGGGTGCATCATCTTTGGAGCTTCAGAAATAAAATACTTCTTGCAGCAAGACAGGGAGGGCTGAGAACATTATCACTAATCCTTCCTCCTCCCCAGAGAGAGATTCGCACATGCTGACCCCCCCACACGCACACATCTCACTGCATGTATTATTTTACTTTTACAATGGGATACACGAATCCCCACCCCATAATTTCTGGCCCTGGCAAACACCAGCACTGTGCAGAACTGCATGAAGATCAGTTCCCCACAAGTTCATGTTCTGATTGCCCTTACCACTGTGCCCACACACCCACAATCCTACGCAGGCAACTCAATGTGATAGGCTAATTCTTTCCTTCCTTCCGTCCAGCCCCAGCACAGCCAATTTCGAAGAATGTGTTGCTTTTTTTAAAATGAGATTTTCCTGTTGAGTAGCATGAAGTAGTATGTCTGTAGTAAAGCCTGACAAGCACAGGTGTTTTTATTGTCTCTGATTCTGTTTTAAATTTTGGAAAAGGCAAAGTATGAGGAATATTTTTAACAAAAAAATCCCCCTAGAAAAAAAAACTTCATAAATAATTATGCTCAGTGTCATCTACCTGTAGAAGAGATTTTTGAACACAGACTCTGAGCAGATCTGGATTTCATATATGAAGTAATGTGAAACGTTAACAGACCCAGATATTTCTGAAGAAAACGGATCTGCTTCATTTGTTTTTTTTCCAAAATTACACAAAGCAAGGTATAAGTGTGTAATTCTACTCCACATGTATTTACTGTACATTGTGCACGCTAGAACCTCCTTTACATTTTTGGAGCATCAAGGTTTCAACTTATTGTTAATTATTATTATTAATATTTTAACAGTGCTCAGAGGTGCCAGTCAGCACTGGGTCCCCACTGTGCTAAGTGCTGTAAAAACATATAGGGCATGTCTATACTTAAGGCTAAATCCGTGCTGCTGCGATCCGTACAGAGGTGTCTATTTAGCGGGTCTGGCGAAGACCCACTAAGTCGATGGCAGTGTGCTCTCCCATCAACTTCTGTACTCCAGTTCGCCGAAAAACAAAATGGAAGTTGGCGGGAGAGCATCTCTCATCGACACAGCGTGGTGTAGACACCAGTGTAAGTCAACCTGTGTTACATAGACTTCAGGTACATAACTTACATAACTGAAGTAGCATAACTTAGGTTGACTTACAGCCCAGAGTATGAAACAGTCGCAGCTCTGAAGAATTAATGTAGTTTAAGACAAGACTCAAGAGTAGGCAAGAGGCACTTGCCCAACAGCTTCCTTGTGGTTCCTGAATATGAATGCCAATACCAGCCCCCCTGCCTGCTGCAAGAAGGGTAGGGTCCCTGGCACCTCTATGGGATCAGCTGAAGAATCATGGCCCTACACTCCTAAAGCACTGTGCAGGGAAACATCTAGGGATTCTGAGCAACACAGAACTTTAGGGGCCACAGACCTACGGGTAAGTCTACAGTGCAATTAAACACCACAGCTAACCTGCCTCAGCTGACTTGACCTCACAGAGCATGGGCTGTGGGGCTGCAAGACTGCGGTGCAGACAATCGGGCTCAGGCAGCAGCCCAAGCTCTGGGACCCAGCAAGTGGGAATGGTCCCAGTGCCTGGACTCCAGCCTCAGCCTGAACATGTACACCACAATTTGGCAGTCCTGCAGCCCATGACCAGCCAACCAGAGTCAGCTGGCATGAGCCAGCCACCCGTGTTTAACTGCAGACATACCTAGGAAGGCTTCTCCTTCGGTGACCTGTAGCCCCACCTGCGCCCATCAAGAACTCATCAGGTAATTGCCTAAGGAACTAGAGGCACAGCATTCTCTCTGGCAGGCCTTCATGTCTAAAATTTGCTTCTGCCAAAAAATAGCCTGAACCCAAACCTGGCCATGTTTAGAACATGATGCAAGACTCAGCCTTTTGTCCACCAACTGTACACTTTGAAATCCCCCTAGGTTTTTCTCTGTCTCTTGAAAGTCTCAATGGTGTGTAATTTATCTGCTCATTTTATCTGGGTTATGTTAAGCCTGTAAAGTACACTAAGGTGCTATGGAGATGGGTGCCCTAAAAAGGGTTGCAATAATAACCTAAGGAGAGGAGAATATGATGATCTATCCAGTTGTTCGTAACACACTCTTAATATGGAGACCTCACGCTAACAAAACTGCCATTGAGATCTCTGTGTTTGCAAGCTAGATCCAGGGCAGTATCATCGGTGCTGGAACAATTTTTACAAGGGGAGGTGGGTGCTAAAAGCCATGGAACAAAACTGTAACTTCTGTATAGGATGGAAACGATTTCAAACCAGCGGGTGCTGCCGCAACCCCACCAGCCCTAGTTCCAGCACCTATGGCAATATATGGCTCATAAATAATGTCACAAAACTCCTCTTACAATAGGTGCACTTAAAAATCATTCCGTTTCCATTTCACCGTTGATGCTATATAGAACCATTAGCGGAATAGAAATTAGATGTGGCACAAATGTTCTTCGCGGTCATTCTTTTCACTGCTATTCCCCTTTTATGGAGCGCAGCAAGTAGCAGACTTTGAAAACCTTGACCTCATGCCCTCTTCCGTTTGGCTCTATCTCCTCTTGCTCTCTTTCAAAAGAAGCTCAACTACTTTGGCCCACCCCACCTCAAGCTGCATTCAGCGTTTTCCATCTCCCAACAGTCTACTAACCTGTGCCAAGTAGGGAAATTACTGAAACAAGGCATGGAGGTTTCAAGTTCGCCCTGTGTGGCCTTGAGGAAGCTACGCAGGCCTGTGTGTATTTTGTCCTCTCAAATTATTTAAGCTAAGCCCTCCATGGCTTTGCTATGCCAAAAGGGTTTTCAAAGTGTCCTGTGGTGGGCTTTTCCCATATGTTGCCAGCTGCCACAACCTGGATCCTGAGGATGGTGGAATATCCAAGCCTGAATCAATAATATCCCTTCCCAGAATGGCTTGCTGCGTATTCTCTGTTACAAGGACGCCACTATGAAGATGGAGGGCTGTGGTTGAGCTGCAGATGATCAGAGAGGTTGGGTAATACTGAGATACGGGCTTTACATGAATTTCAGCAAAGACTCCCAAAATGGCTTTCAGCTTTTCCCATGAGCACTTGGCTCTGACAATCACCACTTGAACCCTGAAGGTGACAAAGCAAACAATGGGAGATTGAAACAGCAAAATAAAGGGGCATAGGTTACAATTCAGCAATGGGTGGTGAGAACAAATAGCAATAATCTGATTAAATGGTCATGTTCTAGAGTTCAGTGCCTACAAAGGGACCAAATTAAAGCTTTCATTCAGATTTAATATATTTCTTGCTGGCAACACCTAGCTGCGTAAATGAGCTCCTTGAGCATATTAAAGATGTAAGTTTTCCTTCCGACTCATCACAGTCAGCCCTGGCAAAACCATTTCTTTAAGCAGAAGAACTTCATAAGCATCAGGTTTACACTTAGTCTCATGAAAGAGCTTAGCCTCATGGGCAGACTTGGAAGGATGTGATTTTTATTTTTTTCTAATTTTGACAGTTAATATTGATTTTTGTTTCTAAGGGGTTTTTTATTATTATTTACAGTGGTTTTAATTTTTACAGCTGCAGGAAATTAAGGGGGAGTTGGGTTAGGGCAGTACTGACAGAGGGCCTCTAGGGGGCTCCCTGCATGGCCAAGGAGCCCAAGACACCCCCAAGCATAAGATGTGGGGGAGGCTGCAGTCCTGGCAGGGCAGATCAGAGATCTTTGGTCAGGGCCGTGAGGCGGATGAGCCCCTGGCTGTGGGGAAGGCCAGACCCTGCCCGGGGACAGCTTCCTCACTCCCAGCTGGAGAGGGAGAGAGCAGGTCCGTGCCAGCAGCGGTGGAGAGGGCTCCCTGTGCTGCTACAGGGCCAGTGACACCTGATCCCTGCAGGTGCAAGTTGCAGGGGGGAGCTGCACTGGCACCCACTGTTACCGATGGATACTTTGTTTCATGTATTTCAGTGCGCAGCTGAAACTGATCTTTACCAACATCTATCAATTTAAATTGAATCCTGCCAAGCCTACTCCGGGATAGTAGTCAGTACTCATAGTCAGCAAGGTAACATCATGCCACGGCAGTCAGTGGGTCCCCAACCCCCAGCCCCATGTGATATTCCATTCACACTGATATGATATAAACGCCGATATTGACAGCACCAGTGTGAAGTGCATGCATTTGTCTCAGCCGGAGTTGGGCAAGCTGCACAGGGCCAGCACCAGGTCCCAAGTGAGAGGACAGCGCAAATCCACAGCAAGGCGACACACCAAGCACAGGTTAACATATATCACTGAAATGGAAATTACAGGGAACTGCACTCGCAGACTGCAAAATCCACAGCTGGACTGTCTAGAGGCAGCAGCGGTTTGGACAGGGCATCCTTCCCAGATTCTCACCACAGCATTAGGTCAGATGTAACATAACACAGTGAAATGCCATTTCAGTGGCCTTGCTCTGGCTGGTATACACGAGGGAATTAATACAGTATTGAACAAGTACAAAGAGCAACAATGGCACTTAATGGTATGGAAAACTTTCACCACATAATAAAGATGGTGTGGGTCAGTTCTTGTTGATTTGCTTATTCCACAGGCAGAAAAGATTTTTTTTTTAAACGCGGTTGTGACGTTATTGACATGAACTGTGACCATATAGATCATTGTTGCAACCAAGGTCCTATAGTTGTGCCAAACTTGTACAAAGGCGGTCAAGTCAGGTGTCTCTGAAAAGGTTGTAATTTGCTGGTTATAATTATGCTGTCTGTATGTGTGTATCATTTTTGTGTTTGGTTGTAATTTGCTGGTTATAATTATGCTGTCTGTATGTGTGTATCATTTTTGTGTTTGAAGTTATGAATATTGGCTATTCTCAATGTGTTTGATTCTATATCTGTATCTCAATGTGTTTGATTCTAAGTCGCATCAGTGAAGCGCTTACTCAGAATAGTCCTTCTTGAGAATCAATCAAGAATCACTTAACTGACAATGAACCTTGGGAGACTCCAATCCACATCTGAGGAGGCTTCCTGGGAATATTCAAGGTAGCATGTGAGCAATGTCTGCCGCCTGCAAACTGAGTCATGCATGGACATGTGACTTGCCCATGTGACTCCAAACTCCATCTTCCTGCTGTAATTTTCCACAGTAAGAACAAAGGGGTCCTTCCACATGGCAGAGGATATAAAAGGCCCTGGAAACCCCTCCATTTTGTCTCCAGTCCTGCTTTTGACCTCTGGAGGAACTGTGCTTAAAACTGAAGCCCTGAACAACCCATCCAAGCTGGGATGTTTGTACTCCAGAGACTTGACTGGTTTAAATCATCAGTAATCCCATCAAGCCTGAAACAAGCCTGAACTAAGAATTTTGCAATTGTTGTATGTATCTGATTCCATTTAACCAATTTTAACTCTCATCTATATTTCTTTCTTTTGGTGAATAAACCTTTACAATTTAGATTCTAAAGGATTGGCAACAGCATGATTTGTGGGTAAGATCTAATTTGTATATTGACCGGGGTCTGGGACTTGGTCCTTTGGGATCGGGAGAACCTTTTTTCTTTTACTGGGCTATTGGTTTTCATAACCATTCATCCCCATAAGGAGTGGCGCTGGTGGTGATACTGGGAAACTGGAGTGTCTGAGGGAATTGCTTGTATGACCTCTGGTAAACAGTGGGGTAAAACTGAAGTCCTCTCTGTTTGGCTGGTTTGGTGTGCCATAGTAGTGAAGGATCCCCAGCCTTGGGCTGTGACTGCCCTGCTTTAAGCAATTTGTCCTGAATTAATACTCTCAGTAGTGTCCCACCGAAGGCCGTTTTGATACAGAGGCTAATAAGAATTCTAGGAGGTCTGTGAATAAAAATGTGTGGCCTATCTGCGAGTGTAAAATGAACAAACATGGCTGCTCTACCATAGACAACAAGATGAAGCGTGTCTGCACAGGAGAGCTAATATCTTTCAGGGGGTAAGCGGACCATGATCACCTCCGACTGCTCATTAAAAATCACAAGGGATGGAATCAGAGCAGCATTTCTCAAACTTTTCAGATTGGAAACCCCTTATCTGAAGCCAAACATTCCCACAACCTCCTTTTATTTACTATAGAAGTAAGAATAAAAAATGTATCAATGATGATAATAAGTCTGTGTAATGTGTGTGTGTTTTGAGAGATTGACAGAGAATATTTGTCCTTAAATCCTCTGACCATGAAATTGACCAAAATGGACCATGAATTTGGTAGGGCCCTATTCATCAGATTACAATGTGTAGATATTGCAGGCTCTGTTTCTAGTTCTGTTGATTTTTTTTAACAGCATTTTTCATCACAAATAGAGTGTGTGTGTGTATGCGTGTGTGTTTTGAGAGATTTGTCCTTAACAGGTGAGGCTATGCAGGGAGCGAGGGGGAGCGAGATTTTCTTTGCTTTAGGTTGCAATAATATTTCAATGCCTTACAACCCCACACACTCCAATTGACTTTTATGACCATTCCACCCATGGAGGAACACTGAATTGGACCAACAACCCCACACCGCAAAGAATATTGAAGAATGATACGCGAGATTACTGTGAAAACTCATTTGCAAATGAATTAAATTAGCTACATTTTAAAGCAACCGTTGTTCAATAAAATCAGTAATAAATATTATTAAAATCATAGGTCTGGAACACTGAATGGAGAAAGAACAGGGTAAGTATTTGAAAATTTGTGTAACTATCACTAATGGTTCCCAGACCTGAAAAAGAGCTCCTTTTCACTGACAGAAGTTGGTCCAGTAAAAGATATTTCCTCCCAAACCTTGTCTCTCTAATATCCTGGGAGCGACACAGCTACAACTGCACCACATACAACTAATGGTTACACTCATATAATGGTTCATGTTGTTAAATATGTCATGCACTGATAAGATTTTATTTTATTTTTTTCTTAAAAATAATGAAGAAACAGAAAATAATGGCTGTATTGGCCAGGTGCAGGGAGCCAAATGAGGCTCCCTGATCCCCAGCCCTGCTAGTAGTTAAAGCAGCAAGGGTTTAGCTTCCACTTTGGGGAGCATGGAGGCTACACCGGGGGGAGTGATTCCTCTTGAACAAGGGAGTTCCCAGGGGGAATCACTGGCCAGTTTAAATTCACTTTGTGAGGTTTACATAGTACAAAATGAATTTAGCAGACTAAATAATCTGGCCCACAATTCCAATAAGGAATAGAGCACAACAGAAAACTGTCCATAGCGTGGTGGGATGTATGAACCCAAACTGGCCAGGAAGGGGCTGACAAGCTGCAGTCACCCAGTCAGCCCCACCCTGCTGCACTTGTGCTAGGTGTCAGGCCTGGAAGGAGCAGTTAGAGGCTGGCTAGGAAGGGGAGCATGTGTGAGAAGCCTGGCTGTGACCAGGGGCTGAGTGAAGATTGTGGGCTGTCATAGCCTCCCTGTGGGAAGGTAGGCCTGATAGGCTATTGATATGATATGTTACCAGGTACCTATGGGGGTGTGTTAGGGCAAGCTGCTGCAGCTGGTGTCCACCTGAAAGGTAGGTGGCATGAAAGCTGGGTGTAGTGGGGTGGAAAGTTCTTCTGGTTTGTTTTAATGTTGGCCTTTGATATGGGGGGTCTGCAGCTCTGGATGGGGGTTGGACTTTCTCAGTGCCTTGGCTGGAGGACTAAGCTGTATCTGCAGATGAAGTGTGCTGAGGTTTCTGGGGAACCCGAGGGAAGAGTCTGGAGAACCTGAGGCAGAGCTGCTGCAGTGCTGTGCCTTGCCCTGAAGGATGTGTGCTGGGATGGCATCTCTGCCACACTAACAATGTTCTAAGATACCAGATCCAAAGGCCCGTTAAGCCAGTGGTTGTTGTCCTATTAACTTCAGTGAGCTTTGGACTTAGGCTCTCTAGCAGGCTGGGAGAAGGGCAATAATTGCTGTGACATGCCCTGCTGTACCTTAATGCTTTATGAAACTGACTGATATGTTAAATAAGGAGGAAAGTTGGACCCATTCAGTTTGTGGAAATGTAATCACAGAACTGGAAGGGACCTCGAGAGATCATCTAGTCCAGTCCCCTGAATAACAGAATATCATTGACCAGAAGGCTCCTACTTAAGCAGTGCCTAGAGTTCGAATGTGATCTTGTATTTTAATTTTCAAAGGGGTGGGGTGTCTGTGTTAAAGAACTGCATAACAATTTAATATTGGACCTTAGAGGACTGTGCTGTTATGGGAACCTTTGCTGCTGGATATACACAAATGGTTGCCTTAATGACCAATATTGCAGTTGCAAATAGAAAAGGGTGCATGGAATCAGTCTCAGACTATCAAAGGCACATTTTCAGTTTTTGACACTTAAATTCAAAGCACCTGGGGAGAATAGAAAAATACTTGTCTATCATCAGATGTCAAGTTTTATACGTTCTTAATACCCAGGTAAACTACGAGAAGCAGTTTCAGAATAGATCCAAGCTCACACATAACTATCATCAGCTAGTTTGTTAGTTTATTCATTGATCTTAAATTATGGCTACAATATACAGTGCATTAGAGTTGCTAGGTAATAAGATGAAAGGCATGCTGGGAACATGCTTGGTGTGGGTTTTGGCTTGTTTAGCTTTTTACCTTTTATTTCTAATATTGGAGACTTTTGATATTGTAGGGAAAAAAAACCCTAAACTGATACAGACTTTGCTTATAAAGTATATTAGTTGTGACCCTGCCAGGGTGGACATTGTGGCATGGGTGGCTACTCAGGCTGCAATGTAGACATATTCATTGTGGTAGGCACTGTACAAACATGAAGTAAATGACAGTCCCTGCCTAAGCAATCTTACAACCTAAAAGACAATGTAATAGGTGCATGAGAAAAACAAGTGAACCAAAGTCAAGAGTGGGAATAAGAAAAATAATAGGATGTGACTAACATACAGCACAACCATCATAGAAATGAGAGCTAGAAAAGACCTGTTAAGCCATTCAGCCTCTCTGTACCAACTAGGATTTTTCCCTTCCATTTCCAGCATTGGGGCCTTCTATTCCTTATTGCCAAAGAGATCAAATTCAGTTGTTTAGAATGCTGAAAAAAGAGAATGCTATAGGGAACATTAACAATGGAATATTAACCGTCACTTATTTCCTGTCTCTTTAATATACAGTTTATTACAAAAATACAACACAGTAATGTACATTGGAAAACATAATCCCAACTATAGATACAAAATGACAGGGTCTAAATTAGCTGTTACCACGCAAGAAAGAGATCTTGGAGTCATTGGGGATAGTTTTCTGAAAACATCCACTCAATGTGCAGTGGCAGTCAAAAAAGCAAACAGAATGTTGGGAATCATTAAGAAAGGGATAGATAATAAGACAGAAAATATCATATTGCCTCTCTATAAATCCATGGTGCGCCCAAATCTTGAATACTATGTGCAGATGTGGTCGCCCCAGCTTAAAAAAAAAAAAAGACATTGGAATTGGAAAAGGTTCAGAAAAGGGCAACAAAAATAATTAAGGGTATGGAATGGCTGCCATATGAGGAGAGATTAATAAGACTGGGACTTTTCAGCTTGGAAAAGAGACAACTAAGGGGGGATATAATAAAGGTCTGTAAAATTATGATTGGTGTGGAGAAAGTAAATAAGGAAGTGTTATTTATTCCTTCTCATAACACAAGAATGAGAAGTCACCAAATGAAATTAATAGGTAGCAGGTTTAAAACAAACAAAAGGAAGTATTTTTTCACACAACGCACAGTCAACCTGTGGAACTCCTTGCCAGAGGATGTTGTGAAGGCCAAGACTATAACAGGGCTAAAAAAAGAATTAGATACATTCATGGAGGATAGGTCCATTAACAGCTATTAGCCAGGATGGGCAGGGATGGTGTCCCTAGCCTCTGTTTGCCAGAACCTGGGAATGGAAGACAAGGAATGGATCACTTGATGATTACCTGTTCTGTTCATTCCCTTTGGGGCACCTGGAATTGGCGACTGTCAGAAGACAGGATACTGGGCTAGATGGAACTTTGGTCTGACCTAGTATGGCCTTTCTTATGTTCACAGATTTGTAAAGCCATAGATTTTAAGGTAAAACATGCACATTAGATCAATCATCTACTCTGACCTCCTGCATAACAGATCATAGAATTTCACCCATAATTTAGCTCAGTAACTTATGGTTGAACTAGAGCATATATTTTTAGAAAGATACAGTCCTGATCTAAAGTTTAAGTGATGGAGAAATTACCACATCCCTTTGCAAACTTCTTCAATGGTTAATTACTGTGACTGTTAAAAATCTGCATCTTATTCCAGTTTGATCTCTGCTGATTTTGACTTCGAGCAAGTATTTTTCATTATGCCTTTGGCTAACTTAAAGACCCCCTATAACACATTCTCTGTGTGCAGGTACTTAGACCATGATCAATGTTGTTAATGAACTTAACTCTGATTTTGTCAACATTTATTTTTCTGGTAACACCCATGTTCTTTCCAGGACTTTAACACTCCAGCTTCTCTGATATGTAACTCTAGCCTCATCTAGTATGGTGTCAGGGGAATAAGAGAACTTTAAATGTTATAACATAGTAAACCAATAACTGAAATTAATTGCAGATATCTTCTAGCACAAGGCAAAATAGACAAAGTCGTGGTTATGCTGGTTAACATGTATGCGTCATTGCGTAATAATGGGGTCACTAATCAGCTGTCTAGGAGGATGGCTTTACATATCTGTCCCTAATCATTTACAAATGGAAACTTTATTAGTGTACATCAAAGACAGAAATGCTGAAAATAGATCTGGTGAAAACAATGTCTTAAAATGTGTTTTTGACAAATATGGCTTTCTTGTGAAAACTAAAGTTTCTAAAGGAAATGTGTGTCTCGTGTCCAAAAAAAACCCATGGTCACTTTTTTTGACAAAAGCAAAAACTCTTGGAAATGTATTTTTTTGTCTACTGTTTTCTCAGCAACACAAACATTTCCCTATCAGCTCTGACTGTAAAGCTACAATAACCACGCAAACAGCCAAATACGGTCATGGACTCTGTAAACAAATTGAATTAATTGATGTTTACAGAACTGAATATTCAGTTCAGTATCGTACCAACACACGTTTGATTTTGCATATCTTTTGGAATGAAGATGGAAAAAAATACAAACTTATTATGATACTGGTATTTATTACGCACATGCTGAATTTGTAGCTTAACATACAGCTGTAATACAGAAATGAGGATGTGGGAATTATTATAAACAAAATATCTGATATATAATGTGTCAGCTGTCAGGGAATAATATAAATAGTATATGGGATGCAACTAATGTTACCTTTAAAAGGCAAATGAGTGTGTCATGTTTGCCCTCCCTCTTTGCACATCTCCCCTCCCCCCCCCAAAAAAAAAAATAGAAAGGAGAAACTTCAAGAATCAAAACAAAAGATATTGGATCAATTTCTATGCTAGTATAAACCTGTGAAGCTCCATTTATTCCAGCAGAGAATTTGTCTCACTGGACCTGCCACGACAGCATATTAAACCGGGATATCACTGTGCTGTTACCATGCTGATGGCCACCCGAGGGCAGTGTCGTACTATACCAAGTGAGAAAAAAATTGGATATTTGCTCATGCCTATCAGAAGCAAGTACTTCAGCAAGTTTAACAAGCCAAACACCTTGCTAATAAGATTATTGAGATAGTATGCACAGAAATTAAAAATCAGAAAACTCTCTCAAGCATTCCAAGAGTATTTAGTTCTTTATACATTTAAAATTAAAGGACATGATTATGGACAGACAAGGAACAACCCAATGAACATCGACTAATTCCTGGAAGGATTTTAGCTCTACAGCCTGCTGTCAAGAAGTCTGAGACACCAAAGACCCCAATCGCTGCAGAAGAGAACCAAGCTGTACTAAAGCCCTTGCAGCCAAAGGCAGCAGGAAACTTGAGGAAGTAGTCATAGAGTTTCAGTTTTGACATACTCTGTGCAATAGGTTATGACCACAGGCTCTACTTGGGAATTATGTAGCTTGTCCACAACCTTTCTTGCCCTCATATCAGGGTGCCCTCATATGAAATGTTTGTCTCACATCACAGCTTAATGTGACACAGTAGTAAACTGTGATGGGCTCCTGGGGTTACAATCTGGAACTGGGTTACCGTCGTCACTGTGTTCCCTTAACTTTCCAGCCTGGGATGTCTCTCACAATGGTTTGCTAGTGACACGCCTCAAAACCCTCCAAGCATTATCACTCAGTACAACAGCAGGTGGAGCCCCACACCCAGCTAAATTGCATGAATGTTCCCCAAGCCACTCATGAATCACACAGAGAAAGGCACCAGCCAGATCTCCTCAGCCTTGCACCCCAGAGCTGTACCGTCTTACCCCGGTCAGAAGCCTGAGTGGTGTACGTTTATTACCCCGTCCGCCCCTCCCTCAATATGGAGAGGACATACACTAGCCTTTGTAAACTGAGCTGAGATTTCCCAAGCACTTCAACCAAAATACAGTTTTAAGTACAATATAAAACAGGTTTATCTACAGAAAAATAGATTTTAAGTGCTAGGCATAAAAGGTCAAAGATAGTTACCAAAGAAAATACAAGGTAAGTGCACAGTCGAAATCTTAAATAGCATTACGCTAGGCAGTATTTGGATCAAGCAGTTTTCTCATCCCACTGGATGTTACAGTTCTTAATACACAGACTTCCCTTTTTAAGGCTGGGACCAGTCTCCTCAGTTAAAGTCTTTGTCTTCCCAGGATTCTAGGATAGGTGGGAGAGAAGAAAGGCCAAGGTACAATGCCACTGTCCCTTATTTTATACCCTTAGTTCATGTGCCTGGAAAATACTACCTTAGGCATGTCCTTAGATCAAAACATATAAACCCCCAGGCTTCAGAGTATAATCCAACCATTATATTATACTAAATGTAATTTAGGAATTGTATATGTAACAGCACAGTGCAGACAACAGGGGTATGAAATGTAGATCAAGCTAACGTGTTGCACTCTAACTGCCCCCATGTAGACCCTACTAGTGCAAACTAAAATGTACCTTGTTTGTGTTTATGTAGTCCTGGACCTTTTAGTTTGTGCCAGCAGGCTTCACATGGGGCAGTGAGAGTGCAATACATTCGCTTGCTCTACCAGTCACACCCCTTTTCGTCCACACTGTGCTGCTGTGTAGACAATCCCGTAGACTCACTGGAAGGCTCCTTTACTTAGCAGTACAGAGGGGCTGCAGTGTAGATAAGAATCAGGCCCCTCTGTTTTCTGTAATGCCCAGATTTGGCTTTAACCAAAATCACATGAACTAGGATTCAATCCTATACGATGTATAAACATGAAACAGGATTAAATCCTGTAGGTTCTCGACACAAAATGGAAACTAATTTGTGTGTGTGTGTGTGTGTGTGTGTGCGTGCACGCACGTGTGTGTGTTTTCGTTCTGCAACTTTTTTCTAAAAATTTGAGTCTCAAAAAAGTCCTTAAAATAGTCTCTACAAACTCAAAAGGATTGCATTAGTAGCCAGAAACAGTATTCAAAGTATCCCAGATCACTGGGGGAAGTTTAGGTTGGCTATTAGGAAAAACCTTTTCACTAGGAGGGTGGTGAAGCACTGGAATGAATTACCTAGGGAGGTGGTGAAATCTCCTTCCTTTGAGGTTTTTAAGGTCAGGCTTGACAAAGCCCTGGCTGGGATGATTTAGTTGGGGATTGGTCCTCCTTTGAGCGGGGGATGGACTAGATGACCTCCTGAGGTCCCTTCCAACCCTGATATTCTATGATTCTATGATTCTCACATAGCTTAAGAACTGTCTTACTTTTGAAAACATTTTTATCCCCCAGAGCTCCAAAAATCATCCCTAAATGTTCCAAATCTGAAATGGTCTCAAAGACTTCCCAGAAAGGGCCAGAAAACACCCCAAACTTATACCAGGGAGGCTTGCAACTGGCCCCAAGCAGTGACTTCTAAATACATCAAAATGAAACAAAACAGTCCTAGCATGGCCCTCAAAATGCACAGTAATAGGGCCAGAATCTGTGAAGTTGGCACAGGTGACTTGCGCTAGTGAGCCCTTTATAGCGCAGGAGAGTGTTCTCCAAAGGTAGCTTTAATTCCCACAGGGGTTCTAAAAGCTGACCTGCTATAGGGACACACTGTTGCAGGGCATTCCTGCACACCACGGGCCTTTCCAGGCACTGTCACCCACTTTGGGGCCAGGCTGGCCTTCCCTTGTTCTTTTGCCCTCCCCAGCAGAGAGGAAGCTGTGGCTGCTTTCTGCCCCCACAACTTGTGCTGGTGGCTGTCTGTACCACCAGGACTTTCTGCCAGAGCATAAGCCAGCCAAGTTCCCAGTGGAACATGTTTGTATATGTCACTTAGCCTGTGACCTATACAAATAGCCAGTAAGAGTTCTTGGGATTCCTCAGTCTTTCTCTTCTGAAGCAAACTCAGAAAATAGCCAGCCATACACTAAGGTGCCAAACCACTGTGCTGTGAGATGTGGCATTTCAGTATAACTGATTAGCAATATATCAAAATAATACCAGAGACATGCAGCAAATGAAAAGTGAAGCCTTTTTATTTTCTGAAAAGTGAATGTTGAAATCAGCCTGGCAACAAGCAGCCTGGTACTAAACAGTACAACTGGGCTGATGCCATCACTGAGGGAAAAATGTCTCAGGGCTAAAAGATAGAAATTGTCAGCCTGTGTACTGCCTCCGTCCTTCCTGCAGAGATTTGAGAAGTTCAGTGTTTTTGCTTTTTAAATAAGTTAAATGCATCCCACTGTAAAGTTAGGGTATGATCTGTCTGTTTCTATTTGCAGAGAACAGAGCTAACTGGTAGTTGAGGCTATAGCTAAGGATCAGGAGCGCTTTCCATTATTACCTACCTTTTTCAGTGACATAATCTACTCAAACTTTCTAGCCACGCCTAAGCCCAAAGTTGAATTATTTTGAAAGTTTGAATACAATTATTTAATCAATGTTTGACTCAAGTGCCGGAAAAATGTCTCTTCTGAAATATCCAAACAGAAAGTTTTACCCACACAAGTCAAATGGCTGAAGTGAGAAACTTCGAGCTTGATGTGTTTTATAGGCTCCATTGAAAAACTAAGAAGAATCCAGTGGTTCCATATTGTTGCAAATTCTGTATATTTAAAGGAAACATTTTCTTATACAAATAGAATTATGATATAGTGATGTGGTAAGAAAGTTTATATTAGCATTAATTTGCAGAGGACCTGCATAACGCACTACTGATTATACAGCCATCCCAAATTCATGCTGATAAAACATTTACACCAAGACACATATTTGTGAGTAAAGAAGAATTATCCAGTAGTTTGGGCACTAGCCTATGATTTGGGAGACCAATTCCCTGAACTGCTGCAGATTTCCTGTGTGACTTTGGGCAATTTTATAGTCTTTCTTTACCTCATTTTCACACCTGGAAAAATGGGGATAACAGTGCTTGCCAGGAATGGTGTGAAGATAAATATGTATAAAGCCATGTACAGTATGGGCCATCTCTGTTAACATTTTGTTATTTGTATTACCCTACTGCCCAAACTGTGTAAACAGACCTACAGATATAAGGCAAGACAATCCTTGCCCTGAACAGTATATGGATTAATGTCTGAATCTGCAAACATTTATGCATATAAGTTATACTATACACATGTAAAAATCCCGTTGAACTCACTGGGACATCACAGGAACAGCTGGCCTTGAGGAGGGATTTGAAGGAGTGCCATAAAGACCAGTTCAGGAAGGGCACTCCATGCATAGAGGGTCACAATGAGAAAAGTACACAGAAGGCTGTGAGGGGAGTGGACAAACAGGGAATTGAGGCTTGCATTGTTTCAGGGGGAGAGGGTGGGCTGCAAGAAAGAATACACAGTGTTGCCAATTCTTGCAGTTTTATTACAAGATTCATGATCTGTGGGGTGAAAATAACTTGGTTGAAGCCAGTGGGTGTTTTGTCTCTGACTCCAGCAGGACAAGGATTCTACCCTTCATGTTTCTTAAAGCCCTAGCTCCTTCAATCATCTCATTATGTGACAGTCTAATAGTTTATTTCAATAAAAAAGTTTCTAGTCCTCATGGTTGTGAGAAAAAGCTTAAAAACAAAAGGGCAAACAACAAACATATTGTTTTTAAGCCAGTCTCATGATTTTTGAACACTTGGAGTTGGCAGTGCTTCAATAATGGATAACTAGTGAGGAGCAGAGAAGGCTTACATTTTGTAACAGAGACTGTGTCTCCAGGGCACAGCCACCGTTGATCATAAGCAACACAAGAGAGTGTTTAAGGTTATGCCCTTTAGGACAGTGGTTCTCAACCAAAGGTCCGAGGCCCCCTGGGGGGCCATGAGCAGGTTTCAGGGGGGCTGCTAAGCAGGGCCAGCATTAGACTCACTGGGGCCCAGAGTAGAAAGTTGAAGGCTGGGGCTGAAGTTGAAGGCTCCACATGGGGCTGAAGCCCAGGGCCCTGAGACCCACTACCCAGGGCTACCCAAGCTTAAGTCTGAGCAATGTAGCTTTGTGGGGGCCCCTGTGGCATGGGAACCTGGCATTTGTCCTGCTTCCTACCCCCTGATGCCGGTCCTGGCTTTTATATGCAGAAAACCAGTTATTGTGGCACAGGTGGGCCGTGGAGTTTTTACAGCATGTTGGGGGGTGGGAGGGACCTCAGAAAGAAAAAGGTTGAGAACCCCAGGTTTAGGAGACATCTCAGAAACAAAAGTGTGACTTCTTCCTTCCCCTGCAGAACAGACACTGGGACCATAAGGGGATATGAACAAAATTTCATTTTTTTTTTTTACCTTCTGCCCCAAAAAATCATAAGATTCAGAAAACAGATCCAATGTATAGGGCCAAACCCTCTGCTGTTGTAAAGTGGTGCAGCCACAATAAGGGCCAACTTTCCAAAAGAGTTTGGGGGCCAGTTGTTCAAATGCTCAGAAGTCACAAGTTGACCAGATTTTGTACAATGTTTGTATCCACCACTTTCCATATGGCCAGATTTTCAAATGTGTCCCTTAGTCAACCGAGCTGCACTAGTTCACACATACAGATAATTTGGCCCACTACCTCTTCCATTCTACTTATATCTTTGTGGACAAAGAAAAGTCAATTATATGACCTACCTCTACATGAACTAGCTATTTTACCCATTTCGTTCGTGTGTACTAATGCTCAGCAGTTTCCAGTACAAAACCATCAGTGGCAAAACTCCTTTTTAACACATACTATAGATATTTCTTTATCTGAATAGAAAACACAATAATTTCTAACCACATAGTACCCTTGCTTTATAGATGTCGACAACATGCGTAAAGTTTTACACATGTAAAGTGTAACTCTAAACTAGAAAACAGTGGCCCAGTCCTAGAACACTCATATAAGTAGTCCTTATTCACATCAGAAATCTTGTGGCCATGGGACTTCATGTGAGGAAGGCCTGTGAGAATAAACTCTAGAATTGAATGAAGTGTCTATGCAATAAATCTACCTCACAAAAAGTGGATATAGTGAAAATTCAACAACTGTTTAGATCAAGTAGCTCTGTGGTCAAATAACGGACTAACATAGCTGATGGTTAAATTAGACCTTTAACATTATTTCAACACTTTTTAAAAAAATTTAGAGTCATTGGCAACAAACCTAATATTTCAACTGTTTGGATAAAGCCTTTCCTCACCTCTAAGGCAGTGCCTTTTATTTGCCAGGCCTCTAACTCTAATTTAAACAAGGTATTCAGAAAATGTGTGATAGCAGGACTGATCAGTCAAAACATACTGAACATTCTTTGCTAACGGATTGGGAAATAATTCATCTTTTAAAATAGCTCTTTTATAATATCCCTAGGTCCCCCACCTTCCTCGCACTTGTTTCAAATGGAGCTAAAGAATTAAATCTATTTTTGTTCTATAGAGATTTAAGTAACATGTTTGCCAACTCTTCTATTCCATTTAATATATTTGAGTAGAAAATTGGATTTCGTTCCACCATAAAAAGTATATGAGCAACCACCATGTTCAAAGGATGCTGTACAGTAATATAAGTCCAATGCTTACTTTTTAAAAATAGTTCTACAAGGTCTGACAAAATATTTTTATGAACTAAGAAAACCCCAGACAAACAAATTGTGTTTAAAATATGTCCGTATGTGCTAATGTAAGACAACCAAACAATGAAACAGCAAACACTGGTGTAGGTTCATTGCTGCAGCTGAGTGATTCTACAAAATGTAAACAAACTCCATTCCAAAAGTGCCATGTCTCAGCTTCCTTCCTCTCACACAGCAAGATGAGAGCCATTTGCCGCTGCCACCCAGGAAGGAGTGTGTGATCAGGCCTCCTGAGAGCTACCACTACCATTGACAGGGAAAAGGTTTGGTTCTGGGCCAAGGTCCAGAGCCATTTCAGGGGAAGGATCTTTCTGGTTTTGAAGGACTCTTCAAACACTTGCATGTTTTCTGCCTCTGCTGTGCCTTATGTCTGTTCCTCTCTCACACCCTTTCAAGTTCTCCCAACAGCAGCAGGAATGTGGGAGGAATGTGGGGTCCCTTCACCCACGTAGTCTGAGCAGACAGCATGGTGGAAAGGAGTGAGTATAATTCTCTTTCCCATAAGCAGAGATCCAGATAGCAAAGGAGGCTCAATCTCTCTATCCCAGTCCTTCTTTGGTGGATAATGCCCCTCCCACAACAGAAGCAGCCTCCACCTGTATTCAGGAAGTATGGACAGGGTCTGCAAATTGCTGAGCTATCATCTGAAATGTAAATGACTCTAGCCACAACATTCAGATCTGGATCTGTATTTTCTACATCCAGTATCTTAAATGTGGCTGGATATGGAGTTTTGGTGTTAGCCTATTATAAAGGTAGTGGCCACTTGCAAAATTCAGATTGGATTTCAGGTTCCGATCTGGTGTTTTGGTTCTGATCTGGAAAGCAGTTCAGGATTTACTGTTTTTTTTCTTTATAAATGTAAAATGTTTTGACTGGAAGCAACTTGAGGCAGGAACCATCTCTTTGTTGTGTGTGCAATGCTTAGCACCAATTCTGGTTGACTAGGTCCTATTATAATACATTTGATGGGTATCACAATTTTTGATCCCTGCATTTTAAAATATCTGGACAATTTCACCACTTGAGGGTACCAAAGAATACTGTACTATGCAATACTGTAATATGCAATATAGAATTCATGAGAATTGGAGACTAGAGTAGTCTTAAGTCAGATGTAGGCTTTAAATAAACTCAACAGTGATCTATGCTGTACATGTAAACTCTAATTACCTACTTACCAAATTTTAGTTCTACAAAGCTCAGAGTCTGTAATATCAAAATCCATGATTTCTCTATTAGCAAGGTTTCTATTCTTAATCATATATGAAAAAAAATCACTTAATATTTTGTCATACAGTTTAAGTTTAAATAACATGAATTGCTTTGCAGTGTTTTGTTTGCCTTGCTGAAAAAGAAAGTTATCTCTGCCTCAGCCATTCCAAATGTAGTCTAACAAAAACAAGACTTTTCAATATTCCCTGTGCATATGGTACAGTTCCAACCAGGTCTATGAATAATTTACCAGCTAACGACCTCTTTTCTGTTTATGAAATTATACTCTTAAGAATAGTAAAGCGGGACATAAGCAGTAGCCATATGTTTCTTCTCCAGTTCCAGCTAGACAAATGACCTGAAATTGCTGTTGCAAGAACTTCTAAAACATATGGCTAAGTACAGGGAATTTGTTAACTTTTTGTATTGGATCCAAAAGTTTCCAATTATCAACAAAAGATGGCATACCAACCCAATTACTCCTGATAGATTCCAGTCAAGACTGATTCCAAGTAACCATAGTTGTGTGGGTGTATGTGGTTTGAAGTAACAGGAATCACTGAAAATTTAGTGTAAATAAAAAATGTAGACCATTTACATATCACATCCAGACAAATGTGTCCCAGTGTGCTGAATGTGCTTTCAACAGGGAGTAAGAGTTTTTAGGCATTCTACCAACTTTGATTTCAAGCCATCATAAACTATTGGAGGTATGTTTACTTCCCAGCATTACAGAAAATTTCTGCAACAGCTTATTTGTTTCATTTGTCAGACTAGAACAAATAATATCCATTTCTTAAATCAGATGATACAAATGTATCAAATCATTTTCAATTACATTTTTGAAAACGATTCATTGCAGATGTCTCTTGATGCAACATCCTTGTAGCGCTGGATGAATACGAGGCTATAGTTAACAGTTTGAACACTGGTACACTGTGCATGTTAATGTACCCAGTATTTAAGAACATTTGACCTAATCCTGGCGGACAGAGTAGGCAGAAAGGACCCTACACCCCACAGAGACGTGAATGTGTTTCTACAGTGAGTTTCAGCCAAAGTATCTCTAAGTATTTTCCTTAATAGTGAGTGATGGAAAAATAATGGTATAGTGGTAGCAACAATATTCCAGAATTCATGGAACTGATAGGGGGAAAAATGCATGAGAAATACATTGTTAAAAATCTTCATTTCTATTTCATAATCAGACTAGTCCTCTTAAGACTCTATATAAACGGAGCCAAAGATCATACTCCCCTACATTATGTCAGCGTGTCAGACTGGGTCATTGTGTAGTATTTTTTTGTAATAAGGATTTTTCTTTTCTAAAGAACTGTTAGTTCTTTTAATAGAACATAGTCTCCCCCAAATGGAACATAAATATTTATATCTCTTGATATTGGACTTATTTTCAAAGTCAGTGTGTTGAAAAAGCCACTGATTAATACTCTTGTATTTAGATTCCATCTGCTGCAAATGTTGTAAATTCCTGGGCTTGTGAGAGATTAAACCACACCGAATAACACATGCACAAGCCAACTACTGAGATGAATGCCCTTTGAAAATGCACAGTCCTGCAGTCATTTCTCAAGCATAATTCCCTTTGGGTCAAAATATTCAGTCTTTAGTGGAGCAAAACTCCATGACTATATTAGAGATCTCAGAATTTTATCCAGTGGGAGTTTTCCCTGAGTACTGACTGCAAGAAGGTTGTGCTCAGTGAGGTAGGCCCAAGCCAGCTATTATGAGGTGGGTGACAACAATCCCCCAGAACCCCTGGACTCTTGTTCCTTGGTATTCCCTACTAGTGAACTCATATACCAAGGACCTGTTCTAGCTCTCACTGAAATCAATGGAAGCCTTAACTGAATGGAAAAGATTGACTGAATCCTTAACAAAGAGCAGGTGTTAAGCATAACAGACCAAAACAGAGTTTAGCAGTTCAACTAAAATCCCTTCTCCCAATTGCTTAACTTTCAGTTTCATGACTTTTGTGAGCTCACAATTTCACTAGCTATTCATTTACAACCATGTCTTTAAGGGTAGACAAGACCTGAATTTCTACTGTAAAAAAAACCCCAAGCTTTTAATAAACAAAATCCTCTCAGGCCTCCTCTATATATCATAAAGAAGAAAAAAAGGGGGACACCAAACCCATTCTTTTGTAGCTTTGCAGATTACCTTTAAACACAACATGCAGATTTATCAAGGTAAAGGTTGTTCTGATTGAATCTGGCTGAATGGGGAAATGGGAAATAGTTATAATGATGCATTTCTCCTAAACATAAGATTAAAAACTAAAGTGTTTTTCCTTATCAGAACAAACAGTGATGTATTTCAACATACATAGGAATTTCCAATATTAATCTACCTGTAAACCAAGGGAAACATTTTCTCATAGCTCAGGAATCACTGCCATGGCTGCTCATTTATAAGACAAAGGAATGTTGCTTGTTGAAACTTAACCCTTAATAATAACCATGGAAGGGTCAGATGGAGAAGGTTGTTCAACAGCGCTATTGTTTTGTCAGTTCCCCAGTTCATATTTATGTGGTTTGTTTTCATTAGAATATTAATGGCAACTAATAGAGTGATACTGTTTCCAACCATTCAATAAACACTAATGCTTTAGCTTTTCCTTGCCATCCTTCCCTTACACCTTCTTTCTACTAAGCTGTAATAAAATATTGAAAAATTGTTTCTATTTCTATTTATATACACAGAAAAAATTATCTAAGGCACCTTTGCTATGAATTAAAATAACCCATTAATCCAAATAAAGCCAACAGCAACGGTTCCCAACAAACAGTTGTCCATTACATTAATTTAGATGGAATATTAGGGCCAAAAGAGTCAATGGTGTTAATATAACCCAGTCACTGTCCAATATTAAACAGTTTCAAACAAAGATTCAAGGTTTGGTATATGGAAACCTCAGCCTGCTTTAGTATACCTGGCAAACATGCCATTAAACATCCTTTATTAAAACCCTTTATTAAAAATACACAAAAGAAGAAAAGACAGTTAAAGCCTCTGAAATATGAAGTGTTTTTCATTTCAGCAACATGCCTTGTTCCCTTTCCATTTAGCAGGAGGGACTTTTAAAAAGGAAAAAAAAACATGCGTAACAATCTCTTAGATGGTATTAAAGATGGCAATAAGTGTCCTTTTGGGTAAAAAGAGAAGTTAGCTAAAATGCGTGGGAGCGGTCATTGTTGCTGTTGTTATAATCCCATTTTGGTTCCTAGAAGACAAATACATGCAAAAAGGAGAGAGAAAAGAACAGCAAAGATAGAAAATACAAGCTTCTGGCTCTGGTCATAGAATCAGACTTTAACGCCAAAACGGACCACCAGAAGAGATCATCTCAACCTTAGATGGGCAAACTATGGCCCTTGAACTCCCTGCTGGGAGGGGCTCGCCCCTGGCCCCTCCCCCACTGCCCCCGCCCCCACCCCCCCAGTCTCAGTTCACTGCGCTGCCAGTGCTCTGGGCAGCAGGGCTGCACACTCCTGCAGGGCAGCGCGGCAACGTGTCTGGCTCCGGCTGGGCGGTGCGGCGGCCAGACATGCTGCTTTCTGAGCGTCATGGTAAGGGAGCCGGGGACAGCGGGTCTCAGGAGTCAGTCAGGGGACAGGGAGCAGGGGGCGGTTGGATAGGTGTGGGAGTCCCGAGGGGCCTGTCAGGGGCAATTGGATGGGGAGGAGGTTCTGGAGGGGCGGTCAGGGGGCAGGGATGTGGATAGGCATCAGGGCAGTCAGGAGACAGGGAGCAGGGGGGGTTGGATGGGGAGGGGGGTCCCGGGAGGGGGCGGTCAGGGGACAAGGAGCAGGGGGGGTTGGATGGGTGGGGAGTTCTGAGGGGGGCAATCAGGGGGGCAGGAAATGGTAGGGGGCGGATAGGGGGCAGGCTGTTTGGGGAGGCACAGCCTTCCCTACCCGGCCCTCCATACAGTTTTGCAACCCCAATGTGGCCCTCGGGCCAAAAAGTTTGCCCACCCCTGCTCTAGACTGACCTCCTGTGTATCACAGGCCACCAACCTCATCCACACACTAAACCCAGCAACTGAAATTAGATCAAAGTATTACAGCCTAAGGAGATGTGCCATAGGCAAAGTATAGGAGGTACCAAGGTGTACCAATACCTGAGGACCCTGCAATGGCAGGGGAATGTTTAAATGAGATATATCCAGATAATCCAGCAAGTAACTCACACCCACATGTTGCAGAGGAAGGTGAAAAAAAACCCCAGGCACTGCCGCTCTAACCCATGGGAAAATTCTTTCTGAACCTCTCATATGATGATCAGTTAGCCCCTGCTCCTGTCAGGAAGAACCAGCCAACCAAGCACCTGAGAGAATGCTCAGAGCCCTGGCCTTCCCTGCCCAATGTCCCATCTCCAGCCATGGCAATCCATGATGCTTCGGAGGAAGGAGATCAAATAAAACCTCCCAGAATACTCTGAGCGGTGTGGAATATCCCTTCCAGGCCCGCTGCAGGTGCCCCGCTGAAAGCCTGAAGCATGATCCTTTAGGAACATAAACCAGAAATGTTTGAGTGCTGTGTCCTCCTATCACAAGCAATGCCATCATACAATTGAATTCATAAATTTATCCAGCTCTCTCTTAAAACAATTAAGTTGTTTTCCCCCCACAACTCCTACTGGGAGGCTGTTCCAGAACCTCACCCCTCTGGTGGTTAGAAATCTTCTTCTAATTTGCAGCCTGAATTTCTGTGTAGCCAGTTTATATCCATTTGTTCTTGTGCCAACATTGTCCTTTAGCTTAAATAGCTCTTTACTCTCCATGGTATTTTCCCCTCTTTTTTACAGCCACATGACACTGGTAACTCATAGTCATCTTGTTATCAACCCACACAGCCAAGTCTCTCTCCTGTGTTACGTCCAGCTGATGAACCTCCAACTTGCAACAAAAAATCTTATTAATAGACCCTAAATACAAGACCTTGCACTTTGTATTATTGAATTTCATCCCATTTCTGCCACTCCAGCCTTCAGGGTCATCCAGCTGTTCTTGCTGTTGACTCTCACTTGCAACCTCACTGCTGGAAAAACACAGGCACAGCATACAGTCTGATCAGCCACTCTGAGACCTTGCAAACTTGCATCAGACTGTTTAGCTGCATTGCTTTTAGCTGTCTCTTTCTGGTCACAGGCTTATAGCAGTGTTGCAAAATACACAGCCATGACTGGCTAAGCCAGACTCTTGTTAGACAGAAGGAAAAAGGAGAGAGAAAGGAAAGAGAAGAAATAAGATAGGGAAAGAAAAAGACACACTGGGTGGGATGGAGAGGGTGACAAAGTCTCACATCCCCAGTAATGTTTGGGAATCAGCCGTAGCCAGTAGAGGTAGTGATGTTATCTGTATCCCTGTCTCTGGTCCCGACCGGTCGGGACATCTTTCAGGATCTGTATGACACAGGCCCAAGGTCTCGGGATTTGCAGGGGGTGGCAGCCCTGATGGTGAAACTTGCTCTAAGTTTTCTACCAAAAGCTTTCTTTAAGGACCCCAAAATGGAGTGATGGATCGAATTGCCCATCCCCTCATTGTTTTGTCCACCAATACGTCTAATTTCTGGCACACCAGTTTTGGGTCACTGATTTTCAGTGTCATACTGTTCATGTTTACCAGGCATGATCTTAACACAGTCCTTGTTTTTCATCAATAGGCCTTTTTGTCTGAACTAATTCAGTCTTCTGTCTCTTTTCCCAGTTCTCACAACAGGTCCTCACAGCACCGTTCCTCTCCCCAGAAGCCTGAGTGAACAGTGAGGCTTTGCAACATACCTGAAGTTGTCAAACTCTGGCTGTTTCAGAACATTTTCTATTTCTGGACTGAGAATAAGGAGACCTGGGTTCTAGTCCTGATTTAGTCATTGACCTGCTCGGTGACCTTTGGGCAAGTCATTTCCCTTCTCTGCCTCAATTTCCTCACATGTAAAATAGGGATAATGATGATGAGCTCCTTTGTAAAGTGCTTTGAGATCTACTGATGAAGAGCACTATATATAACAACTAGATATTCTCCTTATAAATATGCTTTGGCACAAAGCTGTTAAAAAAAAACAGTAAGAGGCCCCCCAAAAGTCACCATCTTTGAACAGAATAAAAAAGGCTGTTAGAGACAAAAAGGTGTCCTTTTAAAAACTGGAAGTCAAATCCTACCAAGGGAAAATAGAACAGAGCATAAACTCTGGCAAATCAAGAGTAAAAGCATAATTAGGGAGGTCATAAAAGAATTTGAAGAACTAGCAAAAGACACAAAAACCAACAGCAATTTTTCTAAAGTACATCAGAAGCAAGAAGCCTGCCAAACAGTAATTGGGGCTACTGGATGACTGAGGTACTAAAGGAGCACTCAAGGAACACCAGACCATTGAGGAGAAGCTAAATGAATTCTTCGCTGCAAAAAACATCAGGGAGATTCCCACACTTGAGTCATTCTTTTTAGGTGACAAATCTGAAGAACTGTCCAAGATTGAGGTGTCAATGGAGGAGGTTTTGGAACAAATTGATAAACACTAATAAATCACCAGGACCAGATGGTATTCATACAAGAGTTCTGAAGGCACTCCAAATATTAAATTGCAGAACTAGTAATGTGGTATCATAGAATCATAGGACTGGAAGGGACCTTGAGAGGTCTTCTAGTCCAGTCCCCTGCACTCAAGGCAGGACTAAATATTATCTAGACCATCCCTGATAGGTGTTTGTCTAACCTGCTCTTAAAAATCTCCAGTGGTGGAGATTCCACAGCCTACCTAGGGAATTTATTCCAGTGCTTAACCACCCTGACAGTTAGGAAGTTTTTCCTAATGTCCAACCTAAACTGCCCATGCTGCAATTTAAGCCCATTGCTTCTTGTTAACCTCTGAGGATAAGACGAGAATAATTTTTCTCTCTCCTCCTTGTAACAACCTTTTATTTACTTGAAAACTGTTATCATGTCCCCTCTTAGTCTTCTCTTCTCCAGACTAAACAAATCCAATTTTTTCAATCTTCCTTCATAGGTCATGTTTTCCAGACCTTTAATCATTTTTGTTGCTCTTCTCTGGACTTTCTCTCCAATTTTTCCACATCTTTCCTGATATGTGGCACCCAGAACTGGACATAATACTCCAGTTTGGGCCTAATCAGCATGGAGTCGAGCAGAAGAATTACTTCTTGTGTCTTTACAACACTCCTGCTAATACACCCCAGAATGATGTTTAATTTTTTTGCAACAATGTTACAGTATTGGCTCATATTTACCTTATGATCCACTCTGTCCCGCAGCTTCCTTTCTGTAGAACTCCTTCCTAGGCAGTCATTTCCCATTTTATATGTGCGCAACTGATTGCTCCTTCCTAAGTAGAGTACTTTGCATTTGTCCGTATTGAATTTCATCCTATTTACTTCAGACCATTTCTCCAGTTTCTCCAGATCATTTTGAATTTTAATCCTATCCTCCAAAGTACTTGCAACCCCTCACAGCTTTTGTCATCCACAAACTTTATAAATGTACGCTCTATGCCTAATCTAAATCATTGATGAAGATATTGAATAGAACCAAGCACAGGACTACTTCCTGTGGAACCCCACTTGATATGCCCTTCTAGCTTGACTGTGAGCCACTTTGTTCCCACTCTCTGGGACCAGTTTTCCAACCAATTATGCACTCACCTTATAGTAGCTCCATCTAGGTTGTATTTCTCTAGTTTGTTTATGAGGAGGTCATGTGAGACAGTATCAAAAATCTTAATAAAATCGAGATATACCACATCTACCACCTCCCCTCATCCACAAGGCTTGTTACCCGGTCAAATAAAGCTATTAGGTTGATTTGACATGATTTGTTCTTGACAAATCCATGCTGATTGTTACTTATCATCTTATTTTCTAGGTATTTGCAAATTGATTGCTTAATTATTTGTTCCATTATCTTTCCAGGCACTGAAGCTAAGCTAACTGGTCTGTAATTCCTTGAGTTGTCCTTATTCCCCTTTTTATAGATTGGCACTATTTTTGCCTTTTCCAGTACTCTGGAATCTCACCCGTCTTCCATGACTTCTTGAAGATAATTGCTAATGGCTTAGATATCTCCTCAGTCAGCTTCTTGAGTATTCTAGGATGTATTTCATCAGGCCCTGGTGACTTAAAGACATCCAACTTGTCCAAGTAATTTTTAACTTGTTCTTCCCCTATTTTAGCCTCTGATCCTATCTCATTTTCACTGCATTCACTATGTTACAAGTCCAATCACTCCTAAACTTTTTGGGGAAACTTTTTGGACAAAAAAGGTAATTTAGCACTTCTGCCATTTCCACATTTTCTCTTATTGTTTTCATTGTTCGGTCACATTGTTTTCCTACCTCTCAATACATATCTATTATCTTGGATAAAACTGCTCTTTGAGACATTAGTTCTACACAGAACTGGCAAATAGACATGGAAACAAAGTGAAGTACAATAGCAAAGTTAATGGTGGGAAAATCTGCATCCGAAGGGGCCAACATGTTGACGTGAATTAAATAGCAAAGAGAAGGAAATGAAGAGTTGGCATAGACTAGGAGAAATTGATACTCAAATTAGCCTCTGTTTTAGTTGACTGGCAGATAGCTGATGGGATGCTGATTTTTAAAAAAAGTTTCAGAGGTGATCCTGGTAATTACAGAATCTTGTTGATCTTTTCCTTCAATAACTTCAGTACCAGGCATATTGGTTGAAACTATAATAAAGAACAGAAT
Organism: Eretmochelys imbricata; assembly: GCF_965152235.1. Taxonomy (NCBI): domain Eukaryota; kingdom Metazoa; phylum Chordata; order Testudines; family Cheloniidae; genus Eretmochelys; species Eretmochelys imbricata. The sequence continues at coordinate 75,566,500 of NC_135578.1, forward strand.
TATCAGACAATATGTTGGGGAAGAGTTAACACAGCTTTTGTAAAGGGAAATCATCACTCATCAATCTATTAAAATTATTTAAAAGGGTCGACAAACGTGGACATGGGTGATCCAGTGGATATAATTTACCTGGACTTTCAGAAAGCCTTTGACAAGGTCCCCAAAGTTTCTTAAGCAAAGTAAGGAGTTATGGGATAAGTGGAAAGGTCCTCTCATGGATCAGTAACTGTTTAAAAGATAGGAAACAAAGAGTAGGAATAAATGGTCGGTTTTTACAATGGAGAGAGAGAAATAGCGGGGTCCCCCAAGGATCTGTACTGGGGCCTGTGCTGTTCAACATATTCATAAATGATCTGGAAAAGGAGGTGAACAATGAGGTGGCAAAGTCTGTAGATGATACAAAATTATTCAAGGTAGTTAAGACCAAAGATGGCTGCAAAGAGTTACAAAGGGATCTCCCAGAACTGGGTGACTGGGCAGAAGAATGGCAGATGAAATTCAATGTTGACAAGTGCAAAGTAATGCACATTGGAAACCATAATCCCAACTATACATACAAAATGATGGGGTCTAAATTAGCTGTTACCACTTAAGAAAGAGATCTTGGAGTTTTCTGAAAACATCTGCTCAGTGTGTAGTGGCAGTCAAAATAGCTAACTATGTTAGGAACCATTGGGAAAGGGAAGATAAGTCAGAAAATATAATGCCACTATATAAATCCATGGTATATCCACACCTTGAATACTGCATGAAGTTCTGATGGCCCTATTTCAAAAAGATATATTAGAATTGGAAAAGATTCAGAGAAGGGCAACAAAAATTATTAGGAATGTGGAACAGCTTCCATATGAAGAGAGATTAAAAAGACTGGGACTTTTCATCTTGGAAAAGAGACGACTGAAGGGGGATAGAGGTCTACAAAAATCATGAATGGTGTGGAGTAAGTGAATAAGGAAGTTTTATTTACCCCTTCACATAACACATGAACCAGGGGGGATTAATAGGCAGCAGGTTTAAAGCAAACATTAGGAAGTACTTCTTCACAAAATGCACAGTCAACCTGTGGAATTCGTTACCAGAGAATGTTGTGAAGGCCAGAAATATTACTGGTTTCAAAAAAAGAAATGGGTAAGTTTGATGGAGGATAGGTTTATCAATGGCTATTAGACAAGCTGGTCAGGGGCATGAACCCATGTTCTGGGTGTCCCTAAACCTCTGACTGGTAGAAGCCGGGAGTGGACGAAAGAGGATGGATCACTCGATAAATTGCCCTGTTCTGTTCACTCCCTCTGAAGCATCTAGCACCAGTCACTGTCAGAAGACAGGATACTGGACTAGACTGACCATTGGTCTGACCCAATATGGACTTCTTATGTTCTTGAATTTATATTGATATCTGTATTTTTTCTGATGCCTAATATTATTGCTCAGCTCACTCCTTCCCCTTAATACTCACTGTAAATTAAGGTATATGACCCCATTCCCGCAAAGCACTTATGCATGTGCATAAATTGGAGCATTAGTAATTCCATTGATTTCAACAGGATTACTCACATGCTTAAAATTAGGCTTATTTAACTGCCTTTCTGAGTTAGGGACTCTCTTTGCAGGCCACCTGTCCACTACTGCACACTGAATAGGAAATATCCCCCTTGACACGTTATTCACCTTCCGACATCCCTGCAATGAATTATGAAAGCTCATATGCATGCACAGTCTTAGTAGTTCCTTGTGTTCCAAAGTGACTGTATCTGTGACATTGCAAGCATAAACCTGGTCAACTAAACATCTTATGCTGATGTTATGGTGTATACATCCTTGGAGCCAGTTTAATATTCCGGTATCTATAATCTGCCGGTCCATTTGGATACCACTTGAATACCATGGTGATCCTGTTTAGAGTGACTATTACACCCACAGAGGAAGCGGAGTATGTATTTCTTGGGCCAGATCCCCAGCTGGCGGAAATGGATGTATAACTATCTCTACCAGCTGAGAGTGGCCCGATGTTCAGGTTCAGAATCAGTACAGTAACTGTTGATGCACTGACAAATTAGTCGTTCATTTTGCATGGTCATATCTGTGCATTTCCCCTTATGTAAGCGCAGACCTCCATGGGCTTAGCATTACCCCATGACTTTCTAGCCTGTTGCATCTCTAGCACTGTTTATTTCCTGTGATATGTGTAAGAAATGTGTAAATTGGACACTAAATCCAATCTAAAACACTTTTTTTGTATACCAACATTAATATTGTACTTTTGCTGTGCCTTAGAAGAATAAAGCTTCCTAGATCAACCTTCTTAAATCACTCTCATCTTGTTGATCTTTGCCTTAAGTACATTTAACACAATCGTGTGTGTATGTGTGAGAGAGGGAGATGGTTACAAGAAGACCCTAAATGAAAGGCACTGGAACAGATTCATCCCTCATCTAATCTGAATGGAATCAATGGTGCACGCCCAGAATGAATTTGGCCCACTGAGTTCAAATGTTACATTTGTACAGTAAATTGAAAGATAGGTGTATTTGAAATACAAAGGTAAAATCAGATAAAATGTCCTTAGTCTATTTATTATAAAATGCATAACTAATTTTCTTTGACCAGAATAAGTGAAACTCCCACTTACTGTTTAAGTTAATAATTAAAAGACCTTTCCCAGAGGTTAACTGAGTCTAGTTAGTTATTCATCTTAATTTAAAAATCAATGTACTAGGGATAAAAAGATATGGGAATTTGTTTAACTCTTTCCTCTTTCATCCATATATTGCACGACATTATATAGTAGCATGATGAATCAAGACAAGAAAAGTAAAATATCACCAAACTTTCATGGCTTCATACCATTAGCCATCCAACCCTCTCAGTGCCCCCTCATTTTTTATCATGTAGTTTTCAATGGAAGTCATATCTATACAACTCATGCAAATCAGACTGACAATACAGTTTTCCAAAACCCTGTGGCACTTCTCCAGAGGAAGACAGCAGTCTTAGACATGTCTAGATGCCAAGGCACAAACAGGGTTGCTTTCACTATCTTCTACCTCCCATAAGCTCAGAGATGAGTTGTCAGTGAGTGCGTCAGCCCATAACTGCTCCCACACAACTCTCAGGCACCCAGATTAGAGCAGTGTCAGCACAATCGTTAGCGATCTTGATCAAAAATAAAATCTTGGGAAGAGAGAGGTTTTGGGGGAAGTGACACAGGGAAGTAAGCTGCCTGTTTCCCATTGACTTTGAATGGGAGTTGAGTGCCTAACTCCCCTTTGCTCTTTTGAAAATCTCCCTTGAACATATATACCTAGACCCGTGGTTCTCAACTTTTTTTTTTGCGGACCACTTCAAAATTGCTGAGGGTCTCAGCGGACCACTTAATGATCTTTCCAAATATTGTCTGTACTGTTAGCTAACTATTGTAAAGCGTTTTGGATAAAAGCACTATATATATAAAAATCTTAATAATTAAAGTTTTTTTTATTCTACAAATAAAGCACACAACTCATATTTTAATATCAGTAGTCTTACCTTTCTAATGCGATGGATGTGCCCTCTCTTCCCCACCACGGCAGCCCCCGAGCTAGGGAAAGTTGCCTTTTTCTCTGGCCACACCAGCCCTGCATGTCCCAAATTCCCCCCACCCTCTCTTCTCACCCCACTGCCCCTTCCCACCTACCCCCTATTCCCCCCAAAGGCCACCACTTCACCTTACATGTGCGTCTTCTCCAGGGTCCAAAGAGCTCCACTAATTAGGTGGGTGGCCCTTCATTCTCTCATATGCGGCTACCCAGGCAAGCACCTTAGAGGGAAATATCCGTGGACCACCTGAATGGAGCTCATGGACCACTGGTGGTCCGCGGACCACAGTTTGAGAACCACTGACCTAGACAAATACTACAGAAAGTATCACTAAACATCCACAAAATTTAAAATCATGATATATTGCAAGAATACCTAACTTGTCTCCAGTTTAGCATGATAGAAAAACATCTCTGGTCTCTTTGCTTTCCTGAAAAATGCTCAGCAAAAAAATAGGATACTCCAGAAAGTGTGTTTACAAAAGATAACTATTTCCTTGAGGTCATGTCTACGTTATATTATATGCAGCTCCAGACCTACACTTCTGTTAAACTATGTTTCTTTATGCTACAAACATGCATAGACATTAGGTAATATTCTCTGGAAATATCCATTTCTTCTAGTCTATGCCAACTCTTCATTTCCTTCTCTTTGCTATTTAACTCACATCAATATGTTGGCCCCTTCTGATGCAGATTTTCCCACCAATAACTTTGCTGTTGTACTTCACTTTCTATCCATGTCCATTTGCCAGTTCTTCGTAGGACTAATGTCTCTAAAGAGCAGTTTTATCCAAGATAATACATTATTGCACCATAATGTATTGAGATGTAGGAAAACAATGACATATTATGATTGCTACACAGTCTGTAAAGGACTAATTCCTTAGCTCTGTATTGTTTGTATTAGAAAGGATAGCTGGGGAAAAACTGATCCACAGCTTCATATTGTTAAAATTGATGCAATTCCCTATTAAACACCACCTCTATCTATATCTCCCAACTTCTCTTTTTTTTTTCTTTTTTTGCACTTTAATAGTAACTTTTCTTTTACCATTTGGGATAAGGATCAAGTCCTGACAACTTTGTGGAGGTGACAAGATACTTGAATATATTTCTGTATTTAGATTTAAAATAATAGATGCCCATCATAATTAATGATACAATAAAATCCTAGCAGCATTTAAGTAATCGTTTCAACAGAAACTCCTTTCCAACCCTTTATTACTATGGGAAGCATATCCTCAACCCTGCTCCACAGAGCCTATCAAACAGATATCCTTGCAACGTGCATGGAAGGTCATCAAGTTCCAGCTATTTCAGAGCAAGGAGGGGAACAAGTTCCAGAGTCTTGACAAAGATTGCCCCTCTCTGGTCTGATGAGGGGTTCTAGCTCAGGCACCCCTGGAACTATGGTAGGAAGGGAGATTTGGCTGAAGGTAATGCTACGGATTCAGAAGCTGAATCATTATTAAATTCTATTGTTAATGACTCTGAATAAATGCTAAATAACTGTTGTACCTAATACGCTCTCTTTTTCAAATGGATTCCATGCCAAGGTGCAATATTTTAAATTATAATATAAGTCTGGGTTAGCTATATGTTTAACTTTACTGCCTGTTGTTTTGTTTAATACATCAGTATGAAGTTCGTAGGCCTTTGCAAAGGAAGCTGGGTCAGAGTAATATGGATTTTTTCCTCTTCTCTGGTCAATAAATATGTATTTATTGATATTAAGTGTGATTTTTTTAAAAAAAGGCACAATTGATACACAACACTTAAGCACTTGAAATCCTCAAAGGCACAACTGGGAGATAGGCATGTAATGGATAAGCTGGACACCATGTGTCACAATACTAGTCATTGTCAAAAAACAGTCAAAGAATACTTGTGACTGTGAGATCATTGGGACAAATTCTGCTATCTTACATGTGTTCAAACCCATTTACTTCAATTGGGCTGCATGCACATAACTGAGAGCAACACTTGTCTCTTCAAAACTATCAAAGTTCTTGGCCATTTATAGTCCATAACCTGATGATAACAATACTGCAGGCTCGTGTCAGGAATGTAATTCAGTCATTTTCAGTGCTTCCTATCTCTGTCTCTGAGGACTAGTAACATTTACTTCAACAGTATGGCTACATTATCCTAGTTTTTCTTGCCATTACAAGGCTGTTTTTCTTTCTTGTGAGCACTATGAGTCATTTCCCTAGGTTTTTGCTGTTTTGGCTGCAGCATTTTAGGAAAGCAGGTAATTGCCAATGATCCTCTTCTCCACTTTGGTTTTAATTCTTTTGGGTACTAGAACCATTTTTGTATCCTGTTATATCCAAGGGAGTTCATGTAATAAACACTTGGGACCAAATCGTCAACAGACGTAAATCATCCTAGCTCCACTGACAGCATAACTTTGTTGATTTTAATGAAGTTTATACTAGCTGAGGGTCAAGTTTGATCAGAGTACTGTACAGACAAAGTCTTTGCTGACTACTAGGGCTGTTTTCCTTGGCTTTAAAAAATAAAAACAAGGTTGCACAACTAAACTGTAAGGAAGAAATGTTAAATATTGTCTCCTTGAGATGCACTTTGACTGCTCAATGATCCTTTGAGTATCTTTTACATCCCCCTCCTGAAAACAGATGGTTTCCTGAATTAGGGACTACAAAATGGATTCCCATTACTGTTGTTATACTGATCCACAAGGAGAGGAAGCAAGACTTGAACACTGAATACATTGCAAACTAATTTTTACATATACATTTAAGGAAAAGGAAAAATTCTTGGTTCACTTTTGAAAAAAAAATCATTACAATCTACTCATCAATATTTGGTGTGCTCACTAGATACCACTTCATAATGAATCTGGGGATTTCCAATTATCTTTAAGAGAATACTATGGTACAGACCCTGATCACTCAGAAAAAGACATAGAATTTACCAAACAAAATTCCCAAATGTATAACTTTCTGCTTAGTGTAACTCCATAATATGGCAAAGATGAATATGACCCATTGAATAGTATCTCATTAGCACAGATTTTGCTTAAGCATAAATCTTATGATTTGCATAAAAATGATGTCCTTTGCCTATTTCTTAGCAAACATAACAGCAGACTGTGGTAGTGAGATCTCACATTACCCACAATATAATTTTTGCAAGAAGTACATTTTAGTTGAATATTCTGAAATAATTTCAAGTAATTAAAACTAAACTGCAGTTGCCAAAATAAATGAACCAAGTGTAGCTTCTAATACATTGCCCTTTGTAAAATTGCATATTTATTTACTAAGTTAACAAATTCAGTAAGTTGCACACAGTCTCCCAACTACTGGTATCAGCATATATCAAAATTACTAAGGATAGTTAAGACCCAGGCAGACTGTGAACAGCTACAAAAGGATCTCTCAAAACTGGGTGACTGGGCAACCAAATGGCAGATGAAATTTAATGTTGATAAATGCAAAGTAATGCACATTGGAAAGCATAATCCCAACTATCCATATAAAATGATGGGGTCTAAATTTGCTGTTACCACTCAAGAAAGAGATCTTAGAGTCATTGTGGATAGTTCTCTGAAAACATCCACTCAGTGTGCAGCAGTCAAAAAAGTGAACAGAATGCTGGGAATAATTAAGAAAGGGATAGATAATAGGACAGAAAATATCATGTTGCCTTTATATAAATCGGGAAAACCGAGAAGTCTGCTGCTTGCCAGGAGCTAAGATTCGCGATGTGACGGAGAGACTGCAGAGACTCATCAAGCCCTCAGATCGCTACCCCTTCCTGCTTCTTCACATGGGCACCAATGATACTGCCAAGAATGACCTTGAGCGGATCACTGCGGACTACGTGGCTCTGGGAAGAAGGATAAAGGAGTTTGAGGTGCAAGTGGTGTTCTCGTCCATCCTCCCTGTGGAAGGAAAAGGCCTGGGTAGAGACCGTCGAATCATGGAAGTCAACGAATGGCTACGCAGGTGGTGTCGGAGAGAAGGCTTTGAATTCTTTGACCATGGGATGGTGTTCCAAGAAGGAGTGCTAGGCAGAGATGGGCTCCACCTAACGAAGAGAGGGAAGAGCATCTTCGCAAGCAGGCTGGCTAACCTAGTGAGGAGGGCTTTAAACTAGGTTCACTGGGGGAAGGAGACCAAAGCCCTGAGGTAAGTGGGGAAGTGGGATACCGGGAGGAAGCACGAGCAGGAGCGCATGAGACAGGAGGGCTCCTGCCTCATACTGAGAAAGAGGGGTGATCAGCAGGTTACCTCAAGTGCCTATATACAAATGCACGAAGCCTGGGAAACAAGCAAGGAGAACTGGAAGTCCTGGACCAGTCAAGGAATTATGATGTGATTGGAATAACAGAGACTTGGTGAGATAACTCACATGACTGGAGTACTGTCATGGATGGATATAAACTGTTCAGGAAGGACAGGAAGGGCAGAAAAGGTTGGGGAGTTGCACTGTATGTAAGGGAGCAGTATGACTGCTCAGAGCTCAAGTATGAAACTGCAGAAAAACCTGAGAGTCTCTGGATTAACTTTAGAAGTGTGAGCAACAAGGGTGATGTCGTGGTGGGAGTCTACTATAGACCACCAAACCAGGGGGATGAGGTGGACGAGGCTTTCTTCCGGCAACTTGCAGAAGTTACTAGAACGCAGGCCCTGGTTCTCATGGGAGACTTCAATCACCCTGATATCTGCTGGGAGAGCAATACAGCGGTGCACAGACAATCCAGGAAGTTTTTGGAAAATGTAGGGGACAATTTCCTGGTGCAAGTGCTGGAGGAACCAACTAAGGGCAGAGCTCTTCTTGACTTGCTGCTCACAAACCGGGAAGAATTAGTAGGGGAAGCAAAAGTGGATGGGAACCTGGGAGGCAGTGACCATGAAATGGTCGAGTTCAGGATCCTAACACAAGAAAGAAAGGAGAGCAGCAGAATACAGACCCTGGACTTCAGAAAAGCAGACTTTGACTCCCTCAGGGAACTGATGGGCAAGATCCCCTGGGAGAATAACATGAGGGGGAAAGGAGTCCAGGAGAGCTGGCTGTATTTTAAAGAATCCTTATTGAGGTTACAGGGACAAACCATCCCGATGTGTAGAAAGAATAGTAAATATGGCAGGCGACCAGCTTGGCTCAACAGTGAAATTCTTGCTGCTCTTAAATACAAAAAAGAAGCCTACAAGAAGTGGAAGATTGGACAAATGACCAGGGATGAGTATAAAAATATTGCTCGGTCTTGCAGGAGTGAAATCAGGAAGGCCAAGTCACACGTGGAGTTGCAGCTAGCAAGAGATGTTAAGAGTAACAAGAAGGGTTTCTTCAGGTATGTTAACAACAAGAAGAAAGTCAAGGAAAGTGTGGGCCCCTTACTGAATGAGGGAGGCAACCTTGTGACAGAGGATGTGGAAAAAGCTAATGTACTCAATACTTTTTTTGCCTCTGTCTTCACGAACAAGGTCAGCTCCCAGACTACTGCACTGGGCAGCACAGCATGGGGAGGAGGTGACCAGCCCTCTGTGCAGAGAGAAGTGGTTCGGGACTATTTAGAAAAGCTGGACGAGCACAAGTCCATGGGGCCGGATGTGTTGCATCCGAGAGTGCTAAAGGAGTTGGCGGATGTGATTGCAGAGCCATTGGCCATTATCTTTGAAAACTCATGGCGATCAGGGGAGGTCCCAGATGACTGGAAAAAGGCTAATGTAGTGCCCATCTTTAAAAAAGGGAAGAAGGAGGATCCTGGGAACCACAGGCCAGTCAGCCTCACCTCAGTCCCTGGAAAAATCATGGAGCAGGTCCTCAAGGAATCAATTCTGAAGCACTTAGAGGAGAGAAAAGTGATCAGGAACAGTCAGCATGGATTCACCAAGGGCAAGTCATGCCTGACTAATCTAATTGCCTTCTATGATGAGATAACTGGCTCTGTGGATGAAGGGAAAGCAGTGGACGTGTTGTTCCTTGACTTTAGCAAAGCTTTTGACACTGTCCCCCACAGTATTCTTGCCAGCAAGTTAAAGAAGTGTGGGCTGGATGAATGGACTATAAGGTGGATAGAAAGCTGGCTAGATTGTCGGGCTCAACGGGTAGTGATCAATGGCTCCATGTCTAGTTGGCAGCCGGTATCAAGTGGAGTGCCCCAGGGGTCGGTCCTGGGGCCGGTTTTGTTCAATATCTTCATAAATGATCTGGAGGATGGTGTGGATGGCACCCTCAGCAAGTTTACAGATGACACTAAACTGGGAGGAGAGGTAGATATGCTGGAAGGTAGGGATAGGATACAGAGGGCCCTAGACAAATTAGAGGATTGGGCCAAAAGAAATCTGATGAGGTTCAACAAGGACAAGTGCAGAGTCCTGCACGTAGGACAGAAGAATCCAATGCACGGATACAGACTAGGGACCGAATGGCTAGGCAGCAGTTCTGCAGAAAAGGACCTAGGGGTGACAGTGGACGAGAAGCTGGATATGAGTCAACAGTGTGCCCTTGTTGCCAAGAAGGCCAATGGCATTTTGGGATGTATAAGTATGGGCATTGCCAGCAGATTGAGGGACGTGATCGTTCCCTTCTATTCGACATTGGTGAGGCCTCATCTGGAGTACTGTGTCCAGTTTTGGGCCCCACACTACAAGAAGAATGTGGAAAAATTGGAAAGAGTCCAGCGGAGGGCAACAAAAATGATTAGGGGACTGGAACACATGACATATGAGGGGAGGCTGAGGAACTGGGGATGTTTAGTCTTCAGAAGAGAAAAATGAGGGGGGATTTGATAGCTGCTTTCAACTACCTGAAAGGGGGTTCCAAAGAGGATGGCTCTAGACTGTTCTCAGTGGTAGCAGATGACAGAACAAGGAGTAATGGTCTCAAGTTGCAGTGGGGGAGATTTAGGTTGGATATTAGGAAAAACTTTTTCACTAGGAGGGTGGTGAAACACTGGAATGCGTTACCTAGGGAGGCGGTGGAATCTCTGTCCCTAGAAAGTTTTTAAGGTCAGGCTTGACAAAGCCCAGGCTGGGATGATTTAGTCGGGGATCGGTCCTGCTTTGAGCAGGGGGTTGGACTAGATGACCTCCTGAGGTCCGTTCCAACCCTGATATTCTATGATTCTATGAAATCCATGGTACACCCACATCTTGAATACTGTGTGCAGATGTGGTCTTCCCATCTCAAAAAAGCTATATTGGAATTGAAAAAAGGTTCAGAAAAGAGCAACAAAAATGATTAGAGGCATCTGTATGAGGAGAGATTAATAAGACTGGGACTTTTCAGCTTGGAAAAGAGATGGCTAAGAGGAGGTATGATTGAGGTCTATAAAATCATGACTGGTGTAGAGAAAGTAGATAAGGAAGTGTTGTTTACTACTTCTCATAACACAAGAACTAGGGGTCACTACATGAAATTAATAGGCAGCAGGTTTAAAACAAATAAAAGGAAGTATTTCTTCACATAACACACAGTCAACCTGTGGAACTCCTTGCCAGAGTATGTTGTGAAGGCCAACACCATAACAGGGTTCAAAAAAGAACTAGATAAATTCATGGAGGATAGGTCCATCAATGGCTATTAGCCAGGATGTGTAGGAATGGTGTCCCTAGCCTCTGTTTAAAAACGATTTGCTTACAAAATCAGACAAAAAATACAAAAGAATCACAGCCCACTATTACTGAAAAATTGCTTACTTTCTCATTTTTACCATATAATTATAAATAAATCTATTGGAATATAAATATTGTACTTACATTTCAGTGTATAGTATATAGAACTGTATAAACAAGTCAATGTCCGTATGAAATTTTAGTTTGTACTGACTTTGCTAGTGCTTTTTACATAGCCTGTTGTAAAACGAGGCAAATATCTAGATGAGTTATTGTACTCCCTGCAAGACCTCTGAGTAACCCCAGGGATACGTGTACCCCTAATTAAGAACCACTGCCCTAAAGCAATGGGTCTGATCTCTTTTGCCTGGCAGCCAAACATGTTTCTTCAAACAGGTCAAGAGGACACAATCATATCTCGGGGCAGACACTCTGTCCTGTTCCACTCCCTTTGCTCCAATCAGAGGATGTAAAAGGAAACTATCTGCAAGGCCCCTGTGGTGATTCCCCTGACATCAGAGTCCACAGAGGGGTCTACAGTTGGTACAGGCACCTTCTAAGCTTCCCTCCCCACAGCACAAGGAGTGTGTCAGAAGTGGGAAGTAGCCAGAATGTGCTGAATTCCAGCTGGCACCAGCTTGAGCATAGTCCTGGGTTACTGTAATTTGGGCTGGGGATAGAATCAGGGAGCTGCAAGTTGATGTTGTTTCTCAACTTCTCCTTTCCCCCACCCCCTTGCCCGGGTTGCCCAGTGTAACCATGTGTGGAAGAGAATCCATCCTTTGCTAGGCACTCCCCTAGACTCTGAAAGAGATATTTGAACTCCTAACTCACCTTAGAGGTGAGGCTTTCAGGGGAGTTTGTGGGAAAATGCATCCTACCTCTTCCCCTTAGCAATAGGGAATCACAAGACATGATTCAGAGAACACACATCCATCTTATAAACAAATACACATCTTCTTCCAAACAGTTACCCTCAAATCCACAGTTTAGAGTTTTGAGGGACACAACTATCTTCTGGGCCACAGATTGGGCAAACCTACCTTAAGTGGTTTGGTACCAGGTGACCTAAAAGATCATCCCTTGGGCATTACTGTCTCAGCTGAGATGAGCAGCTGAAAAAGGGAGGAGGCCACCAGGAGGGCATTCCCCATGAGAGGGACTGGGGTCTGGAATTTACTCCCTTGTGGTTTGCCAGAGTCTAGGTTTGTTCACATTCAGGACACATGGAAAGGCCCATCTTTTCTCCCAGGAATCTGAGGGCTGGGTGGGTTTTACATCTGTTCGGGAGGGCTTTTATTTGCTGGTATCTTAGCTAGGTGTAGAAGAGCTTTCCCTTATATTGGGCTAGACTGTGATCCCCTTAGACACTGAAACGAATGGCAGCTACAAGTGGAATAAGGTGAGTAAAAGTCCAGCCCATTTTCACCTGTTACTTTTGCAGAGCTTGTATGGGTGTTAATTTATGTTTTAAAAATCCAAATAAATAAATACAATAGGGCAGGACAAAGAGCCATAACATATGTATACAACCAGCATCAACAAACACTTTTCACCTAAAATAAGCAAAAACCAGCATTAATTTTCCCCCATAAAAATATTCATATATATATTTTTTAATTCAATATTCCCTCTTTTCTTCTTCCATCCCATATCTCAGAACCCTGGGGCTATTTTCTGTGCCTCTTGGCTGGTAGTAGTCCTCCTATGATTGGCTGAAGCATCCTGGGTTTGCAGAATGTGGAAATGGCAGGCATAGACAGCCCTTGCAAATGCTGCAAGTGCCTGATGCACCTCGCTGAGTTACATGCAGACTGGATTGGCTGCTGCCTGGTGAACCCTATGCACCCTACCTGACTCCTGATAGCATGACATGAACTTGACCCCTAAATGTAATCTGAGTGGGTCTTCAACCATAATCTCAGGCTAGTAGGTTATCCTCTTCAAGCCATAAATGGCCAAATCAAAGTGAACAGGAGACTAGGTTTAGTAGGGGGAAGGGAAGGAAAAAGGAAAGGAGGGGAGCACAATTGTTCTCCCTTTTGTGTGCAGCCAGTATTTAGCTTCACAGTGCAGCTGCTGTCATGAGACAGGCCATAAATCCACTATTTAGTAGTTCTCACTGCCCTGCCAATCCTTCCTCAGGCCTAGTACTGGACCCAAACACTCTCTAGCAGTGATCCCCTATGGATCCAAATTTTGTGGCTCCATGAGACTCAGATCATATCTCAGGATTCATGGATCCTGCTTAATTTTTCCTTCATGGTATCCATTTCACCCCCATTTGTGTATCATGCAATAGACTTTCAATATAGGTTAGGTCAAATTAAAGCTATGTCAAAGGTCCCTTTTATTTATCTATATAGCTATGCTTTTCTGAGATGTGTAGCTATTATGTATATAAGTGGTAAGGAAAAGAGAGTAGAATGAAAAAAGGGAGGAAAGAATGTAGGAAAATAGGAGCAATATGCCAAAATGAGAAAGATCCTGTTATTCTTTTCTTTGATCAAGCTACTAGCCACACAAAAATGGCCAGCATAAGTTGTGTGCCAAAGTCAACTTCAACTGATGTTCTCTCTAGCCATCAGATCCAATATCTGCCAACTTCCCCCCATTCTCCCCAGTTGTATCCACATATAATATTGTTTTAACCATTAAGAATGTGGTTTTCTACTTAGATTAAGTTCTCTCTGTAACTTACATTTTATCTCTCTGTTGAAATATATGGGAGAAATAGAATATTTTATACAGTGCATGACACTATGCTGTATATATAATCAGTACAAATTGTAATAACCAAAACTGGGTGGGTTTTGGGTTTTTTGCCAATTTACATGGCCTTAAATAAAGAAGCAAAGGGTCTTCTTTGTATTTTTAGTAGAAAACCACATCACGAAGGGGGTTTATTTCCAATTTAAGGGAAATGGTTAGGAACTAAATTGGATAAATCATTTTCAAAAAGACCCATAATCTCTTTTATTGTTTATATGGCTGATGAAAAAAATACTGCTGTACAATATGCTGCATGATATGTACCATAGCCAGATATGTGGAAAAGTAGGAGTGCTCCTTGACTCTAGATGAAAGATTTGAGAAAATGCAAGGGTGGTGAACTCCTACATTGAGAATCTTGGACTACACATTTCACCAGCTTATGGATGAATTCTGTGGAGCAGGGGCAGACAGGGTAAAAATACCTATATGCCTAACTTTCAGAGGTGCTAAGCAACCGTAACTGCCATTCACTTCAAGAGGAATTACAGACACATTTCACTCTGAAAATCAGGCCCATATTGCCTACCTGTACGTCTAGGCATATCCCGGCCTCTATAGCAGCTAAAAATTGAGTCTACTTTGGCTGCTGATGACCTGGGATAGAATATCAGAGTCCTTTCAACTTCAAGCTGATTTGATGTGAGCACTGACCCCTTCCCCATGTGTGGTACAGAGTGGGATTTGGGTAACATCAGAACTACACTGATCACTTCCCTTTATTTATACTAATTTATAAAATATGCCTTATGCCTTTTTTTACCTCTCTGAATGCGTACTGAATACAACCATAAAATGTATGACTCTTAACCATGAAGTAAAATGATATTTCCCTCTCCAATGAATATCCTTCCAAACTATCCTACAAGCAAATTCTTGGTAAGAGATATGGGCATCACACTGTGTCCTGATGGGTTTCAGATGCTGTCAAATCACTGGGACTTAAGTGCTAGAGTTGATGTTTTGCTACCTGGATGTTTAATAAATGTTAAATCTTAAGTGCTCTAAAAGACATACTGCCAGGATGGTGCCTGGGGAAACAAGTAGTGTCCCAAGTAGCCAGAATCCAACCCATGTGGAGCTTTATAAATCAAAGTCAACACCTTGAATCACACCTGGAGACAACTAGAACACAAATGCAGCTCCTGAAGAAGTGACTTTCCACATTTATTACAGCTAACAGTGGATAACAGGTGAGCAATCACTTTCTAAATCAGTTGTAACTTCTGAGCTTGCCTTGAAGACTATTGTAAAATGCATTACAGTAATTCAATTTAGAAGTCACAAAGGTCTGGACTGCAATGATGAGGTCCGAAACTGAAAGGAAGGATTGCAAACATTGCAGAGTTCAAGATAAAATATGGTACTCTTTGGCATTGTCAGCACCTAAGATTCCAGCAAGAGATAGGGGTCAAGAAGAGCCCCTAAACTGTACACTCCTTGAGAAAAGGCAAACCACCATTAACTGAAGCGGAACTATCCCTGCCAAAAGCTCAAAATCTTTCTCCCCACGTCCCAGCAATGATCATCTTTCAGTTTACTTTTATGTCAGTCCAAATCTCGGCCTGGCAGTGATGTAAGCATAGGCACTGCACTATCCAGATATGATGGAAATGACTTGAGCTATGTTTCATCTGCATACTGAAGACACTATAGCCCCAATTGCCTTACTATCTCCATTAATGCTTCCTCATACTTGTAGCAAAACCGAGGCTTGAGGAACTCCATACCAGAGATACCTAAGAGCAGTTATGAATTACTGTTAGCATTATTGTTTATTTTTATTGTAATTATATATTATTTATTACATGCAAGCATCTACGAAGCCAATTTAAGGATCAGGGCCCTATTATGTCCTGTACAAACAAGTAAAAGAAAACAGTCCTGCCCCAGACAGAATACACTTTGTGTCAGAGCTTGTCTATAAGTGGAGTTATTCCAGAATAGCTATTTCACATTAATTTCACTCCCTACTTTTTTCTGGAATAACTTTTACATGTAGACAAGCCTTCAGACATGATGCAACAAGGGCATAAATGCCCAGAACCACACTATGGGATGCTTCAGATAAGAAAGAAAGGGACCACTCTAGAACAGTATTAGTGTCCTCTAGACCATTAAAGGACAACAATCAATATAGCAAAACTTCACACTCGGTGGTTTCAGAAGTTACTGTCAGATCTTAAAGCATCAGCATCTACAACTGATGATTGCTAATTACCACAGTGATGATCTCCCATCATATCATTGAATCATAGATGTAAAAGACAGAAAAGTATTCTAAGTCATCCATTCTCTCCTCCTGCTGATATATAATGAATTGAGTCCACAATACACATTGTGGGAGGGCAGATACATCAGCTGAAGGCTTGTCAACATGGGAAATGTTTCCAGTTATACTACCATAATTATACCAATATAGTTAAATCTCTGTAGTTATACCAGTATAACTCCCTGTGTGGACACTTTTATTCTGGAATAAGAATGGCTTTTTTCCCATTTTGGTTAAACTGCTTCCAAAAAGACATAAACTAAATCAGTTTACCTATTACTGTTCTAACTTTTCCATGTAGACAAGCCCTGAGTATATTATTGTATAGCTTTTTTCCTTGATCTAGACGGCAATCAGTTGTGCCTTGAAGTCTGAGGATTGATAACTCTTATTTTTTTTTAATCCTAACTAGTGTAACCACAGATACATTCTTATGCATATAAATGCATATTATTTTACTGAACTTTGATAAGTTATTCTCTTAAAGAGATATGTTGAATTTAAAAATCCTGGGCCAGTTTCTTAGCTGGAGTTATGCTAATTTGCATCACCTGCTATGTCCCATGTGTTGTAAACAAACACTTTTCTTAACTTATATTACTACAAGTTAGAGTATCAAAAGTGAAAGGCATTTAAAAATTTAGTTTATGTCCCACTACTAATACTTTTTATTTACTTTTTGCGCTTCTCTCAGTTTCAACAATGAAAAATCAGTGAAGACAATTTCAGGGTGTTTGTTTGTTTGTTACACCTTCTGAATTGTTTGGGTTTTCAAAACTGCAAATGTAATGTAAGAACATTTTTTATGGAGCTTAGGTTTTAAAAGTTTAGATTGGGGGCCAATTTTAAAGTGACATCCCTTTAATTACGTTATTACTTAATTTTTGTATTTTGGAGCAGATTGAGATCAGGCAGTTGACCTTTTCACGGTTTATAATTTTATATCATCTTATTATACCTGCTCTTTTTCTTCTTTTTCCTAAAAGATATAGTCATATAAGCCCTGATCCTACAAACATTTTAAGTGTGTGCTTACTGTTTACGAAGCCTGTGGCCCCAATCCTGCAATCATTGTATTGACATATAGTCCCCACACCCTGTGCTTCTAATCCTATTCACTGACTTCTCTGGAGATATCCTATTTTTGCTTGCCCCTATGATAAGGCATCTCAGCAGGTGGGGATATAGAGTTCCTCTTTCCTAATAATGGAGTGTCTCCACTTTTGCTGGGATCCTCCTGCCCCTCCTCCTCAGATGAAGATCCCTTTGTAGCCCTGCCACAGGTGGCTCCCTCCAGGATGGGGATCCCTGTGCCCTCCTGATGGGGTATCTCCCCACTGAGATGGGAATCGTCCATACTCTCATTATGGGTTCTTTTCTCCCCCAACAGGGATCCCTCTATGTCCATTGTGGAGTGTCCACCTTAAGATAAGGATCCCCATGATGGAGTGCACCCAGGGTTGGGGATCTATCTGCCTTATGAGGGGGTGTCTTCCCTCCGGTTGGGGGTCCCCCTGCCCCAGGATGAAGTGTCTTCCCCTGGGGGGAGGCTCACTCTACTCTCCATGGTAGACTAACCACCCCAAGAGAATGGGGATCCCTCTGCCTCATGATGGGGTGTGTCTCCCATGCAGGATAAGGATCCCCCTGCTCTAATGATGGGGTTCTCCCTCTGGGATGGTGATCTCCCTGACCGGGATCCCCCACCCCATGAAGGGTGCCCCCCCAGGATAAGGATCTCTCTGCCTCAACGATGGGGTGTCTTCCCTGGGGTTGAAGATCCCGTGCTCCCATTATAGCGTGTTCCCCACGCCCCCCATGGTAATGGGGTCTCTCTGGGATGGGGATCTCCTGCCCCCGATGATGGGGTGACCCCCCGCGCTCCCAGGAGGCGCTGGGGCTCCCAGTGGCCAGTGCTGGGTGAGCCTCACCGCGATCCCGGCCCCGCGCCGCCAGGCTCACTCCACCCCCATGCCGGGGGGGTCTCCCTCCCCCGGGATCCCCTGCCCCCTCCCCCGGCACGGGGATATCCCCTGCCCCTCCCGGCGGGCCGCGGGCTGCCCAATGGAGGCGGAGGCGCTGTGCGGACTGCGGGCGGGGTGGGGGCGCCGCAGAGCCGTGGCCGGCCCGGGGACTGGCGCACTCGGCGGGGAGCCGGAGGCAGAGGCGGGCGCAGGCGGCGGCGCCGGGGCCGGGACTCTGGCAGGCAGCGGCTGGGATGAGGCGGGGGGGCGGCTGTGGGGGCAGATAGCGTCCCGCGGGGAAGCGGCCGAGTGGGGCTCGGAGCAGAGGCGGGGGCCGCCCGGCAGCGCCATGGCGGCGCAGTGCGACCCGCTGAGCGGCTACCTGCCGCAGCCGCTCTCCGACCCGGGCTCCAACAGCGAGCGGAGCGCCGACTCCCCGCTGCCCGGCTCCGAGGAGGACTCGGCCGGCCCGCGGCCCCTGCGCAGCCCCGAGTGGGGCGAGGAGCGATTCCGGGTGGACAGGAAGAAACTGGAGGCCATGCTGCAAGGTGAGCGGGGTGCGCGGGGGAGCCCGTGGGCCGGGGCCGGCGCTGGGGCCGCGGGAGGGGAGCGCTGTCTCCGGCTGCCGGGCTCGCGGGGCGAAGGGGCGGGGGCTGGCGGTGCTTGTGGCGCTGGGGGAGCCGCGTCCCCTCCACGGTCCCCCTGGCGAGCGGCGGCTGCTCTCTCCCCTGGCGGAGGGTGCCCAGCCGCTGTCCCGGGGCCTGCCCCTCTTGCTGGGAAGGGCTGCGTCCAGCTGTGGACTCGCCTCTGCCTCCGCAGGGCCCCCCAGGAGCCGGGGCACTTGCTGTTTGACCCCGGGGTGGGGGGCGTAGCGTGGCTGCTCCTGCTGGGCTGTTCCAGGTTCTGCGCTTCTCCTCCAAGCGGCCCCTCCGAGACCGCGTCAGGAACTGTCCCCAGAGAGAACACTTGAAATATCCTGGCGCTGACTCTTCCTCCCCACCCCCTCCCCGTTCCTGTTCCCTAGCCCTTCCAGTCCCAGATGTGGATCAACTCGCTGCTGTCTGCAGATGTCAGGGCTTGCAAACCGAGCTCCTCTTGGGGTGGGAAGGGATTCTTTCATAAAGCGGTGGAGGCTGAGCTCTGGTGTTTTCATCCGACCCTCTTGCAAAATTAATCTTGAGTTACCCTCAGTTCGTAAAAATCTCAGTTACTACTAATACAGGTGTCAACTTCTGCCCCTAACATCACTTCGCAGCTCTGTGGTTTCACCAGCAGCATCCTAACTGTAAACGCTATTAGCATCACTGGTATTGAAATAAAGCCTTGCTGCTCTACGGTGAAAACTGTAAAAGAGGTTGTAATAGGTTTCAAGGTAATCTTGAATTTCCTGGGCTACTGGAAATACTTTAAAAAAACAAAAACGAGCTTTAAGCTCATCTAAAGCATTTCAGATTTTTCAGGAATAGGACAGTGTTTTGCTACTTAGCAAAGTGAGCTTTCATAAAATGGAAGGGTTCAGAATTCCAAGAAAACATTCCATTTCTGGAATTTTTTTTGAATATCAGAGTCCTTTAAATAATGACTATATTCTAAGTCAATCTATATATTTTTCTAATATTTTTCTATTTTAGTAGGAGTATTGCAGTGTAGTTTTTTGAACTGGTATCCATACCATATCACTAAAATAATACATCTAATAGTAAAAAGAAAAGGAGTACTTGTGGCACCTTAGAGACTAACCAATTTATTTGAGCAATGTGTGTTTTTGGGTTAGGATTTGTTATACATTTGTCTGTATTGTTTCTTGTGATGAAATCTCTTGCGTTTTGTTCCACCATGTTTTGAATTATGTCACTCTCTGTGAAAGTTAAGTAAAAAGGTTTTGAAAAAGTATTAACATAAATAGGAAATATTGTTTTAAAGGTGGATGTAACACCAGGTAGGGTATCCTTCACAGTTGTGTAATTTATTTAGCTTTTCTAATACCTTTTACTCTATTCCAGTGAGAATGGAGCTGAGTTGCAAACTGTTACCTTTAAAATTTCAGTGAGGATAAAGCCTATTTGAATTGAATGAGAGTGATTATGGAACTTTTTAAAAGTGCCATTTTATTTTCTTAAATGTTTAGAATGACACATGATAGTTGATCTAGCTTTTTTTTTTTTTTTTTATGGAGAGGAGGAACTGGAGTACATTATTAGCATACATTTAGTATGGCCTCTACAAGCCACGTAATTTTATGGCCACTTATAATTGTGTGATGTATAAATACTGTATACTTGACTGCTAAGGCTGCATTTTTCAAAAATCATAACAGGAGACTGATAGCTGTTCATCATTTATGTATTATTTCACAAATGAAAATATTTGCTTTTGTGCATGAGAGCAGTCATTCTAAATCTGTAAACATAGTGCTTTTTATTACTTTCTGAATTACTTGGAGGTGCATTCAGTAATTTAAAGCAATGTTAGAAATTATCATCTGACAACAGGAAAACAAAATGGAAGAACAAAATCTGGTCCCATAATTCACATTCCCTGAATATGATAGTTTATAATCAATGTAATTGGAACTATGTAATTTCAAATAATTAATTGAAGTTGGAAAAATGGTAGAGATTGAGGATGAGATAAGGAAGAAATGAATTCCAAGTAAATGCATAATTTTTTTTATATGTTTTGGAGAAAACATTTTATTTTAGCTAGAGTTATGCCAGTAGTGAACCAAGTCCTAAAAATAAAAGGTGTGGGTTTTTTTGTTTTTGCTTTTTAAAGAATCTGTCAGCTAAAATTGTTCAGTTAATTTCCTGAAAATGTTTTACTCATCATGACTGTCACGGAACTTCTGTTTAAATTTCTTAAGACCAGTGGTGGTGGTCCGAAGCGGGGGGAGAGGATGCTAGATGAAGTAACTAGGTAAACTGGATTGTCTGCCCAAAAACTGTGGTATGACTGTCTGATTGTAATGTTTGGAATTTGTTTCAAATGAGATTCTCTCTCTTGGGGGTAGGTTAATCTTTAACCAGTTAATATTTTGTTACTAGTAGAGAAATCTCATTATGTAATAAAGAGTGCAGAGAAGCATACAGTTTTTTGTTGTAACTAACTGAATTAATTCTAAACTAACGCTCATCAAAGATGTCTTAAAACTAAATTTTGTAAATTGCACATAGACACTCAAAAGAGGAGGTATTCATGAAGAAAGGTCACAAGTTAAAAGTGCTATTGGAAAATTGAAGGTTTTCTTCACTTTTCCTCCACCAGTAAAATAAACTTCCATTACCTCATCCCACAGCCTGTGTCTTTCTACTGCCTGAGGTGGTAAGTGTGGGAGGGTAAAACAAACCTCATAGACAGAATCCAGACAGACTATATAGCTGTGTCATCCAGTGGTTAATGCATATGTATAACTTAAGAGAAAAAATTGTGATATTGTATGTTATTTCAGCCTAGGATGCACGTGCCATAGAGTGTTTAAATTGTATCCCCCCACACAGCAGTGTATTGAACAATAGTATTTTGAATTCACAGGAACAAGATTTTTTTAATGTAAAAACTCTGACTTCCATCATATTGAATTAATTTCCAGTAAATTGGTATTGTTGCAGGAAAAAAATAGACGACTTAGGAAATGGAATAAAGAGACAAGAATAATAAATTAGACTTTTTCCATCAGAGATGGAAGATTGGTAAAATTAAGTTTGTTGGAAAAATTCAGAAAAGATGCTATGGAATAAAGTTACATCTTAAATTGACAGTTCATACTCACAGCACTTCCACCGAAGTATCTCAAAGAGCTTTACAAACAGGAACAAAATCTCTTGACCCTGCTGGATGCTGCTATGCTCCTTTTATAGATGATTAAGTTAAACACAGACAGTGACTTTGCCATAGTGCCCCAGCAAGTCAACGGTAGAGCTGGGAATAATACCTAGAAATCTATGTTCACATGACTATGATCCAGCTTCTAGACAATATTGAATTGCCTTTATTTTTTTATTTTTTTTTGTATTGGAGATGACCATCCAGTGAAAGTATAAACTTTAACTTACCAGGGTTCCTAATGGTCTTTGGAACAGAACTACTCTAATGCCTTAGAAATACACCAATAGGAACATATTAAATAGCTCATATGGTCAGATTTCCTTTTTGTTATGTCCAGTGTTATTGCTTGGTACTCCTAATGATGATATACATTTAGTGAAACTCTATTTTGTATGCATACTTTACTATATACTCTATATAGCATAGTGTACAGATTTTTTATGTTGAAAATTTTTCAGTGTAGATCTGTGAACAAATCTCATTAGACAGATTATTTTTGCAGAAAGGAAGAAGGAGTCAAACACTATATCAATGATTCTTTCAGCAGTGGCATATTGGAAGAAAATCTTTCATAATACATTTGATGTTGCTGTTGTAAACTAAATCTTAGTGAACACTCAATTAAATTAATATTTTGGAATGATTTTCTTAATAATTTTTTTGTGCCTATCATCATAACAGCTGGGCACTACAAAAATTTACAGAAAGCTGTCCAAAAAGTGTAGTCTGAATAAGGCAGCAGCTGTGAATAGATCTACAGACAAGATGGCCTTAATATTAAACAAATAAATAAAAACAAAACTCAAACAAACCCCAACATACATTAATAGATTAGGTGTCTTACTCATTTTTTAATACGATGACCGGTCTAATGTGCTTTCTATGTCATACCTCAAAATAGGTTTTGAATGTTGTACATCTGTGCATGGTATATAGCAATGGTTCTTAACCTTTCCAGACCACTGTACCTCTTTCAGCAGTCTAATTTGTCTTGCGTTACCCCCAAGTTTCATCTTGCTTAAAAACTACTTGCTTACAAAATTAGACATAAAAATACAAAAGCGTCACAGCACACTGTTACTGAAAAATTGCTTACTTTCTCATTTTTACCATATAATTATAAAAAAAATCAATTGGAATATAAATATTATACTTACATTTCAGTGTATAATATCTAGAGCAGTATAAACAAGTCATTGTCTGTATGAAATTGTAGTTTGTACTGACTTCGCTAGTGCTTTTTATGTAGTCTGGCATAAAACGAGGCAAATATCTAGATGAGTTATTGTACCCCCTGCAAGACCTCTAAGTACCCCCAGGGGTACACATACCCCTGGTTGAGAACCATTGGTATATAGTATATACATATTTTGTATATTTATGATGTGTCTGACACTGTAGTATTACAGTAGTAAAAATTTACATTTTTAGAGAAGTATAGTAGGGAAATTCTGTAGATATCATAATGCTACTTATTTTTCCTTCTCCTCTCTTGCAGTATGGGAAAATATTAGAATGTGTCTCTGTCAAGACATCCCATTTACCACCTTCTTTAAAAAACAAAACGCAAGCAAGCAAGCAAAAATACCTAAACACACCAAAAACTAGACCCTCTCATGTTTAAGGTCTCACCTTTGTGCCACAGTCCTACTTGACGGAACTCCTTTTTGATCCAATAGATACTCACTTTTTAATATGCACCTTGTTGTCAACAGTGTTGCTGTTGAAACAGTTCAGATAGGCCACTGTTTGGTGCATTGCCTTGTACTCATGTACAGAAAAGGCAGAATACTGTAGCTTTGAACCCTGAAGCCCCTAGAAATTTGCCATTGGTCCCCTTGGGTTTGCTTGCAATAGAACACTGTGTTGAGGTAGAACGTGACTTGAGGTAGTTGAGGTTCTTTGAGTTGGTCCCCATGGCCAGTTAGTATAATGTTGAACATGACTTGTCCCTGTCTATGCTGATGATTCCCCAAGATTGTGGTCTATCTTGATTAATTTTCAAAAAGGCAATCCTTATTTGACTGTATACAGACTTTGTAAAAAGTAATTGATAAGGCATTATTGACTGACTTTTTAGGCATCGATGATAACATGTCATTCAGAATTAATATGAAATGTCTTTTCAGATCTCTCAAATAATTTTTGGTAATTTTGCATAGCTTTTTTTTCATTCTCCTCCCTCTTTCCAAACTCCCAATGGGCACAGTTTTTCTTCTTAGATCCTCTCATCTGATTGCTTATCCTCTGGCTGATTGGCAGAGTGTTTGTTGCCTGCAAGAATGAATGCTCACAAACTGGGAATACCTTTCTCCAGAGTAAATATCAGTCTTTTCTGACTGGGGTAAAGCAAAAACTTTAAGAGTGATGTAGGTCTAATATTTTCAACAGTTCATCTTAATAAAGTTGCTTCTAAGTTAGTGTCTAATGATCATATTTCTTTTGCATTTTGAATTAATATTTTACTGAAAATAAAATGCCTGAGACTGCTTTGTTCAGAATTTATGCTGGTGGATGATTGTGTCTGATATACTTCTGCAATAATTCAAACAAGGCCTGGTTATTCTGTATTTGATCATTTCCATATTTGTTTTTGATTCTCAAATTATCTTTCATGCAAAGCTTTCAGTAATTGGATAAGGAAAATACACTCTTTTCAGTAATTATACAAACAGGTATGAAAGTTTTCTTCTCATACTACCCACAGTCTTATAACAGAGTCTGGTTCTGATGCCAGGGTAATACTGAATTATCTGTTAATAAATTTTCCCTTTACCATTTTGATTTTATTTATTTTTTCTGTGATACTTTAAGTTTGGCTGTCTGGAATATTGAATGTCCAAGAGAACAAAGACTAAGACTACAAAAATCCCAGCAAAGCTGTGTTGGTGCTCAGCCCTTATGCTTTAATTCAGTGGTTCTCGAACTTTTTTTTTCACGGACCACTTGAAAATTGCTGAGGGTCTCGGCGGACCACTTAATGATCTTTCCAAATGCTGTTTGTACCATTAGCTAACTATTGTAAAGTGCTATATAAAAAAACCCTTAATAATAATAAACATTTTTTTGTTCTACAAATAAAAGCACGCAACTCATATTTTAATATCAGTAGTCTTACCTGTCTAATGTGATGGATGTGCCCTCTCTCCCCCACCGCAGCAGCCTCTGAGCTGGGGCTGGGAAGGAGGGGGGGTCTCTACCCTGCCACAGCAGCCGCAGAGCTGAGGCTGGGAAGGAGGGCCATCTCTCCCCGGCAGCCGCAGCCCTGGAGCTGGGGAAAGTTGCCTCTTTCTCTGGCTGCTGTAGCCCTGCACACCCCAAATTCCCACCACCCCCTTTTCTCACCCCACTGTCCTCTCCCATTACTTTCTATTTCCCCAAAGGCCACCACCTCACCTTATATGTGCGTCTTCTCCAAGGTCCAAACACCTTGTTAGTGGAGCCACACCTGCGCAACCACATGAATGGAGCTTGTGGACCACAGTTTGAGAACCTCTGCTTTAATACAGTCATGGTTTACAGCAGAAGAGTACTGATCCAAGACCTGAGTTTAGTATGTCGTGTGCTAGGTAGGTGCTTTGTTGGACAATCAAACTCGAATAGTGGGTGCCAGATTTTATAGGTCATAGTACTTGTAGAGCTGGCAAATTGTATAGTATCTATAAATGTATATTGTAAAAGCTGGATTTAAATTGTGCAATAAAAATGATTATTAAAAATTTCTTTTTAGTATTTTTCATTTGGAAATGAACTGTTTTAAGATAAGGTGCAAAGATGCTTCAGTGATTGGAAAAGATAGAAATTTATCACATAAACCAATGAGAATCTTAAGAAAAATGTATAATAATGATAGGTATCTGCTACCTAGAATATGCTGTATAAAGGAACATTTTTGCCATCCTTTAATATAAAGAAAGGTGTACTGTGTTAGTAATTTCAGTCATGGGCAGTTAGAATTTGACTGACTTAATGTTGTGACATTTGAAATGTCAAATATACAAGTGTTGAGGGCAGGGGTGCAGAGCAGAAGGCTCAATCTTCCCTGTAATAGTCTTTGCTAGTGAGAACCTCACACTGACTCATTAAGAAGAATCAAATTCAAGATACTATCTCTCTTTGTAGAGGCTTAAAAAGTTCTTCTACTAAAACTTCTCTCTCTTGTAGTTTTTACTTTCCAATGCATAAAAAGTTTTCTGGATAAAGACATAGTAGTGTGGTAACTGGAACCTTTCTAAAAGCATTTACTTTTGGTGTTAACATACATGTGGCCAAAAAGGTTTTAAATATTTTTCTAGCTTTCAAATCCCAAATGGGCTTACTAGATTTTTCTATAAAATAAAATAAAATATAAAATAAAATAATTTTTATATATCTATACCTATATCTATATGAAACGAGTTTTGGTGACTTGTAGTTTAAAAATGTTCTTGCATTCCTTAACAATTGTAATAATATCACTTTCTCTAGTTTCTCTGTTTTTTAAGTAGTACAACAGGCTATCATGGTTTGGCATGAATTGCTGAGTTAAGTATTGCTGGCTTGCACATTCCTTTTGGTTATATTATAATCTTTACCTCCATTGGAAAATATGCCCTGTTTTGAGTACTTATTTCAGGCTCTTTGGCTTTGTGCCTGTCTGCTGTTTAGCAATGAAACATACTTGTTCCTTATTTTCAGATCTTTGTGTAGTAGAATTATTTGTGAAGTGAGTCTTAACTATAGTGAAACATCCACTTTAAATGCTTGACCATAGAAAATAGTGATGGGCATGCTCTGTACCTCTAAATATCATATCTGAAATATTTTAATTTATTAAAAAATAGTTTCTAGCTCTCAATATGTGAGAGTCATAATTAATGTGCTGTCTAAAGTCTGAGTGTGTCGCATTCAGTTAATTGACGTAGTATCAGGAATGTGATTATATGTGTGATTAAATGTGCAAACTTAAAAGGTGGCTTCTTTGAGAAGTAGCCTTCCTTTTCAAAGTTTCCCACCTCCTGTGTGTAAGCCATGGAGTTATGAACATTTGTAGTGGACAAAACTACTAGATTGTGTTGAAACAGTTGAATGAGTTGAAAGGGGAGATGTATATTTATAAGTTTCATAGAACAGAATGAACTAGAATGCAGTAATTA
The DNA here is from genome assembly GCF_965152235.1 of Eretmochelys imbricata. Lineage (NCBI taxonomy): Eukaryota > Metazoa > Chordata > Testudines > Cheloniidae > Eretmochelys > Eretmochelys imbricata. The sequence continues at coordinate 75,593,635 of NC_135578.1, forward strand.
CTTTGATTTTGATCCCTATGTACAATTATTTTAGTGGGATAATGAACTTCTTACATGCAGTGTGACATCTGGATCAGGGCCCTTACAGGCCCTGGACCGAAAGTCCATTGAAATCAGCAGCAATCTTTACATTGACTTCAATGGGTTTTGGATTAGGCCCTTAAACACTTGGCTAGTTTCTTGAAGTCTGAAATATATTATATAAAAGTAGCATTCCTTCCATGTTAGGTCTGATAGTAATGCCCAGGTGTTAATTTTTCTAGTTTAGATCAAGATGACCATTTTACGTGGGGTTAATAAAATGACCAGATACAGTGCTGCATTGATTTGAATAACTGATTTATATGAAGTGGGTCTGATTTACCAATGATCTTGTTTTCATTTGGAAAGAATGTCAGTATAGAATGTTTTCCCCAATAATGTGTTCTAAAAACCCTTCTGTTTGGATTTTATACTGAGGCTTCGTTGGAATTGCAGGAGGTATTTTTTTGTAAAGGCAGAAGTAAGTAATCAACAGCAGTACCTTCTTTTATTTTAAACGTAACATGCTTATTCACTTGGCAATGGAGTATAGTGGAACTTCGACCTTAGACACCACTGTTCAACTTACAACAACAACAACAGGGGAATCTCTAAAAAGTGACTGTCATCATCACAGCTCTAGTGTGATAACACCTGCTTGCTGATGTGATCTTAATAGATCCCTAAATGCACAGGGAAGTGGCCATGATGGTAGCAGTAGTGCTGTGACTGTCACCTTTTTCATCCTTCCTGTGAAGGATCTGAGTATTCAGCCAGCATTGTGGTGCCAGATTGTCCAATAATGCTTATGTTAGGGTTGTCAACTTTTAAAAATAATCCTGGTGTGTGTGTCCGTGTGTATGTAGAAAGAGTCAGGCCTGGTGAGTAGGTCGCAAGGGAATGTAGAGGTGTCTATCTCTTAGTCAGTGTGGGAGGCTGGAGGTGGGTGAGTGGGATTGGATGTTGCTTACCTTAGAGTGCTCAAGTGAGGAATGGGATGTTGGGCTGGAAAAGAGAATCAGCTATGCGCTTTCGTGGCCCAATAGCAGCACTGCACACTCATGACCATGGTGCTCTTGGTCTCTGTGATGATAGCATCAGAGAACAGCTATTCCTACAGAAGATTTGTGAAAATAGATTGTGTATGTATAATGTATATTATCCAGTTTTCTATATGCTGAGTTGGTTCTCAAGTGGTACATACGATGTAAAATACTTGAAGTTGTTGGTTACATGTTTTAGAAATTGGTATGTGTACACATTAGATTTTTTTTTGGTTCTTGGACTTTTGCACACCAGGGCTCCTGGTTCCTGAGAATCTTGAAATACAGGTGCTTACATAATAGTTCCCCATGTCACTTCTGACTTGGGAAGTGGAGTGGATGAGCCTCTCACATCAGGTTTTTGGTCTCTTTTGTCCCATTGGATGGTCAGGAATTACTCCTTACCTGACAATGGAAGTGCCAGTGCAGATCATGGAAAAATCCCACTAATGCCTCTTAAGTGTGCACTTGGAGTGCAGGTGTATAATTGGCGCAGCTGAGGAGTGCATGCTTCATGGAGGAACTGGTACAATACTTAAAACAAAAATACCTCTTAAAATAAACTAGGTCATAACACTGAACTTGCTTAAGTTTGTGAATGTAAAAGGGGGTACATTTAAAATCATAAACTCAGGGTTTGCCAACTTTTAACGTGGAAAAATGTTTTATTAATTTAAAAATTTGAAAGTTCCTATATTAAACATAACTTTGCAATGCATGTGCAACCTGGCATTCTCTAGTCTTGTACATTTTATTTTTGTAGCTTGAGGTTTTAGAGGTAAGCAAGAAAAATGTTATGCATGTAGAGACTGTGCGGTGTTGCTGGGTTTAGCATTGATTTGGGATCACTACCTTTTGTATTTTCTAACTTTGATTTTAACCATGTTCAGTGGCCTAAGTTAGGTCTTAAATACTTGATGAGCTTGTAGGCAACAAGATCATAGTGCAAGTAAAAATTTCACTTCATAGCCTGAACCAATACTATAGGGTTGTCATATTACAGTACAGTATGAGAGTTGGTGCCTGTCCCCAGAGCAATTTGAAACATCTGCTAGGATCTTGCTGAGGACTTGGATTGTTTCTCCTACCTTAAAAATGCTGGTAAAATGTAAACCGTTAACTTCTTGCATTCTTTAAACATGGGTGTTGATATTTTTTGTGTCATTTCAAAGAGCAGCTTTTTAGCTTTGAAGTGATGTGTATCAACCTTGCAGTGAAATTTGGGAATATAGCGTACTAATTTTTATTGGAAATGCAGTCTAGCAAGGATAGGTTAGTGGCCTGGGAGTCAGAGCCAGCCAGGAAACCCAGGCATGCCACTGACTTGCTACGATATGATCTTGAGCAGGTCACTTCATCTCCCACCCTTTGTCTGTCTTGCGTGTTCAGGATGTCAGATCTTCTGGGTGAGGTTTCTCTTACCATGTGTCTGTGTTGTGCCTGGCACAATGTGGTCCTGATCTCTAGGTGCTGCTGTAATACAAATAAAAAGTTGAATGTATGATTACTGAAAAATGATTGGATTTGGTTGAAGATTTTTCTTTTGAAAAATAACCACTCAGCTGTGGATAGTAAGGTTTGCTATGCAAGATTCTCATACGTTTAAGAGAAAACCCTCTGTTCATTTAAGCAAATACCAAGCCTCAATTTCTCTCTTAGCTGTTTGCCTGCTGGGAACACGTGTAGACATAAGCTAACCATGAGCCTTCCATTTTCCTTTTGCTAAGCTTCTTTACAGATGAGGCCTTGGAGTCTTCATGAAGTCTCATTTCACTTTCCCATTAAGAGGATATGATAGAATATCTATAAGAATTGTGTTCTATGAAAAATACGTAATAATCAGCACACTTTCATTCGTCAGTAGGGCCCTCCCAAATTCGTGGCCGTGAAAAACACATCATGGACCATGAAATCTGGTCTCCCCCTGTGAAATCTGGTCTTTTGTGTGCTTTTACCCTATCCTATACAGATCTTACGGGGGAGACCAGTGTTTCTCGAATTGGGGGTCCTGACCTAAAAGGGAGTTGCAGGGGGGTCGCAAGGTTATTTTAGGGGGGTCACAGTATTGCCATGCTTACTACTAGGCTGCTTTCAGAGCTGGGTGGCTGGAGAGCGGCAGCTGTTGGCCGGGCACCCAGCTCTGAAGTCAGCGCCTCACCAGCAGCAGCGCAGAAGTAATAGTGGCAATACCATCTCATGCCACCCTTACTTCTGCCCTGCTGCCTTCAGAGCTGGGCGGCCGGAGAGCGGTGGCTGCTGACTGAGGGCCCAGCTCCACAAGCAACAGTACAGAACTAAGGGTGGCAATACTATCCCAGGCCATCCTTACTTCTGTGCTGCTGCTGGCGGCGGCTCTGCCTTCAGAACTGGGCTCGTGGCCAGCAGCCGCCGCTCTCCAGCTGCCCAGCTCTGAAGGCAGAGCCGCTGACAGCTGCAGTGCAGAAGTAAGCGTAGTCACTGTTCCCTCTAAGTTGCGCGCGCGTGCGCGCGCACAGAGATCCGAAACACCGCACACACAAAAATTTGCACAGAAGAAATTTTTTGCGCTCACGGCCTGTCAAAAATTAAAGGGAACATTGGCAGCAGACGGCAACACCCCCTACGATAACCTTGTGACCCCATCCCCACAACTTCTTTTTGGCTCAGGACTCCTACAGTTACAACACAGTGAAATTTCAGATTTAAATAACTGAAATCACAAAATTTATGATTTTTTAAAAATCCTATGACTGTGAAATTGACCAAAATGGACCATGAATTTGGTAGGGCCCTATTCATCAGATTACAATGTGTAGATGTTGAAGGCTCTGTTTCTAGTTCTGTTGATTTTTTTTTTTACAGTATTTTTCATCACAAATAGATTTGGTATGTGTGTGCTTCACATTTTTTTCTAAGTTGTTAGTGGGTATCTGTTGAAGTATGCCTTTAGTTGTACTGTAAAATGTATCATCCTGTGAAGCTAACCCTAATTTTTCCTTCATGACCATTATAAAGTTGGGGGGGGGAGTTTATTCTAAGTGCCAAAATGGATTGGAGCTTTTAAAAATAACTTCTTTGCTTTTTTTAAAATGATAGTGAAATGACTGGACTGATGGTATTAGGAAAAGTTCTTTTCCATTTTTAAAACATTTAAGTAAGTATTAATTTGAGTAAACATGTAAGCATAACAGCTAATTCTTTTACCATCCCTTAATTCCCCTTTATAAAAATTTGATCTATGCAATATTCAGTGGCAGGTTGAACTATCTGCTCTTCATAGCAACAAGGTGACTGGCAAAAGATGGCAAAAGGTACCCTTTTATGCTCATTTATGTTGCAGATTCTCTGTGCTGCCTGCTTGGTGGAGTAGGGAATCAGGGAACTGGATTCACCCTGGATTCAGCTGGTTAAATTTTGTCGTTGGAAGGTAGTGATGATTTTTACCTTTTTTTAATGAGGGCTTCAATTAACACTTGAAAAAACGAGGATTGTTTAAACATGTCATCTGAGATTAAAGGTGATTCTAGTACCTTTGAAATTGAGAAGTGTGCCAGATAGATCTGGCCTGAATTAGATAGCATTTGAGTAAGTGGGTACAGAGCACAAAATGAAATCAGTAAATAGAACTGGTTCTGAAACTCCTCTTTTAGTTTAAAATACCCTGTTTAGATGGACTGTAACAGAGTCCAATAAAATCTTTCAGAAATAATGAAACTGTCAAAGATCCAGGTTGGGCTACTTAATTTTTTGTCATGTTAGCTTTCTACTGTATAGAGATTTAGGGTTTATCTTTATTGTATACTGTATCTGTAGTGAAGTTTAAGATTGTTACTCCAAAGTTAATATTGATACATATTTCCATAATTTATTTTAAAAAAGACTTAATTGTCATATTCTTCTTCATAATTTAGAGTTGTGTTGCTTCAATATTGCTAAATATTTACATTTTTTAAATTGTGTTAACCAAGTGTCTTTAGGATTGTCTGCTGTGAACCACAGTTGATGGCATAATCTAACCTGTGTTCCCTCACTCTCTAATTACAATATGTGAATGGGAGGCTTTGATTATATCTGTTTTTACTGGCTGTATTCTGTTTACAGTGTGTGTGTATATATTTGTGGCAGTTGAACATAGGAAATTTAAGGAACATAGGAAAGTTAAGGCCAACAGTCTTAAGAAATGTAAAAAGTGAAATCCTTAGTTTCTAAATAAAACTAATATTAGGTCAATTAAGTGGTTCATTGAAGCATTTTAATGTTATGGAAAACTTTAGTAGACTGAGATTTATTCTGAAGATACTGCTCCTGACCTGTACGCTAAGGTAATTGAGATGCTTGATGGAGCATAAACTGGTACTCTGCAAAACTGTTTGCAAAATAGATGCCATAAGCCATTTCAGATCTACAATGTGAATAGAATATTTGTATTCTAATACAAAACTATAATAAATAAATTAAAATTAATGGTTTTACAAAAACCTAGTCTTCTGAGAGAGTGCATATGTCCTCTTTTTGGCTGCTGTTTCCCCACCCCTCCACACCATTGAGCTTTCGGGAAAACCATGTGATTGCTCCTTTCTAATGCCAAATGAGTGCCTTTAGGTTGGCAGTTCATAGCCCCGGCACCTCTGGGCTTGCTGCATCAGGTCTGAATGTAAAAAAATTTGCTTGAGTCCGACACCTGATTGCTTGAGCACGGACACCTCTTTCATTACAAATTAAGCACTGCTCCAAGTGTTTGGAAAGCTGAGGTTATAATAAAGCCATGTGGCTGCAACGCCTTCTGTTCCTTCCAGCCACTTTTAAAACATGTAAACATTATTTATATTAAATATGTCCTAGGACAAAGAAAACTTGTTCATATTTCATCTGTGAAGGTGACAGTTTTAATGTTATGGGGTGTAGTGTGGTCTAGTGGTTATAACATTGGATGCTAATCAACTCGGTTAGATGCTTGTCTAAAAAATCTGCTCTAAGCATTAGTTTGGGGAAGTTCTGTGGCCTGTGTTATACAGGAGGTCAGGCTAGATGATCACAGTGTTCCCTTCTGGCCTTGGAATCTATGAATGAATGAACTGGAAATCAAGTTGAGTTATTTTTCCAACTTGCTGTCTAATCATGGACGAAAAATGCTCTAAGGATAAAATATTTGTTGTTTTTGTTAAATATTTTGTGGGTGTGTATGTTTGTAATTAGTGCTGTTTAAAGTGTCTGGCAATAGGAATTTTGGATATAGAGCAAACATTTGTAAACACTTTTATGTGGCAGAGAGAATCCCAATAAATAGCTTTTCTGGTAAACTGTAAATACAATACGTGTGGGTACACTTTTTTCTTAAAAAAAATTTCTTTAGCAGTATATGTAAATAATAGATAAGAGAAAATCTGTTCTTAATCAGGTCCATGTGCAGAAACATTGAGTGAACTTTACAAAATCTTTATGGCTTGGTAAACAAACCTCTGAAATATGAATATACACATGCAGAACTTTTTTTTGGAATTTTTGTTGTGAACACTGAAATATAACAACTGTAGAGCCTATAGAGTGTGTGTATGTGTGCATGTATATCTGGGTAATTGAAATTTTGGAATGTCATAAACAGTTTAACATATGAGGGTTTATTTCTAGGTCCATTAGCAACAGCCAGCAAATGCTATTTTTTGGACTAAGGTGTTGTTTAATTTAAAATATACACACACACACATACACTTTGGTGACATCCCTAGATAATTGAACGATTTCTTGGCAGAAATGGGAAGTTATTCCAGTGTTTGAAACATAAGGGATCATTTAAATTTAAAACTATGAAAAGTGAGGTCAGCTTATTGTAAATGTTTAAATATAATCAGAATACTTTATTAAACAGTACTTTTAACATACCTTTACAATTATTCTGTTCTTGAAAATATGTGTCGAAGCACTTAAAGCCATACATCTATCCTGTCGAATATTATAGTGAGTATTGCTTTCTTGTGAGAGATTTAACACCAGAAAGAGCCACATAAAGTGGCGATGGCAATTCAAGTACACCTATTCGATGAGTTCCCCTTTGGAGATGTGTTTAAATATTGGTATATATGCCCAAGGTGAAACTTATTCTAATTGACCTTGTCTACACTAAAAAAATGTACTGTGCTAAAATTGTTCCTCTCAGTTGATGCATGTCCATCTTGGGTCCACACACAAGCATGGCAGAATGTGAACTCTTCGGGGCCTGGTCTTTTCATTTTTATTTTGTGGGTGCAAAGCATAGCACAATAGGATCCAGATCAACAGTCTGGGCCTTCTGATACTACTGTATTAGAAATAACAATTTGTTTGAGGAGAAGCTGAGTAATGTGTCTAAAAAGAAATGTAGACAAGTGAGACATTTTGACGTTTTGAGTTGACAGAATGACTGTTTTGTTAGCAGAACAACCATACAAAAACAGAAACGCCACACAAATATAAACTCTTGCTAAACTTTAAAACATAATTGGAAGCTGCTTTTCCTGTAAAGTGGTTAGACTTGGCTCTACTTTCCAGCCAGGCTTGTGTATCCAGTGGAGAGTTCCTATGAGCTTTGTGCTTAGACCAGGGGTCTCAAACTCAAATGACCATGAGGTCCACATGAGGACTAGTGCATTGGCCTGAGGGCTACATCACTGACAACCCCCCCTTGCTGCTCCCGGCCCCGCCCCCACTCCACCCCTTCCATGAGGCCCCATCCCTGCCCTGCCTCTTCCCACCCCCACCCTGCCCCATTCCAACCCTTTCCCCAAAGTCTAGCAGATGGCTCTTCAGTCAACCCCTGTACTCTACCCCCGAGGAGAAGCGTAAGGAAAGTCGATGGGGGATTTTCTCCCGTTGACCCCGCGCGGTAACTTGAGCTAAGGTACGTCGACTCCAGCAACATAGCTGGAGTTGCACAGTGTAGGTCGACTTACCGCGATAGTGTAGACATAACCAGAGACCCAGGAGGACCTTCTGCTGAGTATGCAGTTGTATGAGGACATGAACCTTTCTAGTCACATCCCCAGTGTGTAAAGTAGTGGAGCCCTAATATTCTGCTGTTGGTATGCAAAATGAGCTATCTGAGAAATGGTTCCTTCCTGCCTTCTTCCTGTTCCTGAAATAAACTTCAGGAGGCTCTTGCCTTCTGTACAAAGTGAGGGGCTGTGTGTTCCACACTACCCTGCCTATGAGGGAAATATCCTGAGTCACAGGTCTGCCAATTCACCATTTTTGTGAATGGGTGGCATCTGCATCCTTCCCACCCATGGGCATCCTTTGATTTCTCACACTGGCAGGGTAGGCAGGGAGGGGGGAAATGTAACGTGGTAAGCACTACACTAGCCCAATGCAGCAGAACTTCTTCCTCTTCTGTATCAGCATTAGACTAGGAATTCTTGAGATGGGAGAGCTTTCTTTTCTCCCAGCCTCTAGTCGTCTTTCTCTGCACAGGCCAGAGAGTTGAGGAACAGGGAGAGAAGACTAAGGTTTTGGAGCTGGAGAGGAAAGACTGAAAGCAGAGAGGACAGGAGGTAAGGGCAAGAGAACAGACCTATGGGTAAACTGAGTAGGGAGACCCAGCCTGGAGGCTGAACATATTATTTCAGAAAGGAGCCCCAACCAGGATTTTGGGGCTGATTCATGGTTCTCTTCCACCCCTTTTGCACCATTCAGAGGAGTAAAGGGGCAAAAACCACTGGCAATTCTCCAGTGGGTGTAGAGCTGGCATAGCTGCTCCTATGTCTCCATCCCCACAGTCCGAATGCAGGAGGTGGAGACTTGGCGGGAGCACATTGTATTCCAGCTGTCCCCAGCTGGCATACAATCTTTATGTCAGGGGTCTCAAACTCCTGGCCTGCGGGCCATCTGCCGCCCGCTAATCTCCCCAATGTAGCCCTTGGAGCTCCAGCAGTTTTGGGGCCGGGTCTCTACCTTGGCCCCACCTGCCGCCCCCAGGCACTCCTTCCCCCCCCCGCCACCAGAGGCCCCGGGAGTGCAGCAGAGCTAAGCAGCATCTGCCTGCTCGCTCCAGTGGTTGCTGGCCCCTCCCTGTGGCCCCGAGGCAGGGCTGTGCCTCCACGCTGCCCGAGCCCCAAGCACCCCGGGGCCAATGGGAAGGTGTGGAGGCGGTGCCTGGAGGCAGCAGCATGCGGAGGCCCCCCACCCCAGTTGGGAGCCTCAGGTAGGCGCCGCACCTCCGACCCCCCTCCCAGAGCTAAGCACTGAGCTAGGCTCAGGTAAAACTAGTTGAATTCCTATTCTGTTCTCTGTGATGCTCCCACAGTCTGCCAAGGAAGCAGGTGTGGAGCCGCCAGAATTACTTTTTGCTCTCCCCTCTCATACAGCAGGTGGCCAGTGGGGAGCTATTGTGTGGGAGGGGGGGTAGCAGCGAAGGGACCATCACTGATTAGCACTGATGCAGGGGAAGCAGTGGGAGGGGAGCTGAGGTGGGGGTGCTCCTCTCTTCCTCTCATAGCGATGGAGCTGATGGTGGCACTTCGGTCCTGGCTCCAGTAATACAGTCCCAATTCCTAATCCAATGCAAATTTTCTTCTTAAGACATCTGCCCTGGAGATCTGCAGTTTACAGCCCCTCAGCTGTGGGTTGCACATGACTGATTTACATCTTTGCAACTGCTCATGTTTGGCTTGGAAATGCTTTTTTGCAAGGCTTGGAGAGAATCATCACATCTGAAAACCAACAGAAGAGGGTAACAAAAAGATAGACCCTTTATTTGCATCTTTTGGAGAATTCCATACATTTCAATTTGAGGACATAGTTTAAGCACAATTATTTTAGCTCCTGTGAAAGTAGGAGTGAATATCCAACAGAATATATGGCATTGTTGCCATCCTAACCTTACCATTAAAAGGCAGGGCTGTGAGAATTCATCTGCTTGTGCACTGAAAGCTATTTTGATCATAGGAAGACTGTTGGAAGGGGAATTGATTTTAAGGAGAATCTATCTGATCTTAGCAATAATAATAATAATATGGTGGTAATACCAAACTCTAGTGCTCTTAGTCAGTAGATCTCACATCACTTCACAAAGGTCAGTAGTATTGTCCTCCCTTTAATTTAAGTTCATTTTAATACATTTTCATTTTAATAAGCAAAGGCTCCCTGGTTAACTTTTTGACATCTTAGATCATCTAAACTTACACTGTGTCAAGAGTTTATAGACCATTAACTAAAGCTAAAGTAAAACATGTTAGTAATTAGAGCCGTCATACTAGCACAAGCTTTCATTAAAGTTGGATGAGAACTTTCATTGTAACATTCCATTTTCAAATGCAGTTAGCATGTGGAAGAATTCTCCTTTGGGGTGAATCTCTTTGTGATAGGACTTGGTCAAGAATTTTGGAGGGAAATCTCTTCGAACTGTTTGTAGGTGTGACTGAGTTAAAGGATACTAAGTACAGTGTAACTGACTGTATCATGCCTTAAAGCTCCATCTGTGTAACTCCTGCAATATCTTTAGGGCGACTCCCGTATAGTACCCAAAACACAGGCCTACCCCACTTAATGGTATTTCTGGGTTATGGAGTGCTTGGCTTAAATTTTTCTGCTAACTATCTGCATAACGCAAAAACACTGTACTTTAAAAACTGTAAAACCTACCCAGAAGGGGGATTTCTGGCCATTAAAACAGAACAGAAAACTGTGTTCACCCATCCTCATCACATCTGTGCCAACAAATCAGGAGGCTTATCAACCCCAAGAACTCAATATCCAGGGTTTAATAAGCAGTTGTGTCTGTACTTTGCATTATTCTTATCCTTCCCCAATATTATAGTGGAGAAGGAAGAGATGCTCTTAGAATGCTATCTCAGAAAATAGCACTGAATTAGATCACATCTAATACATGGTCCTCCAAGGATTCCAAGAGCTAGTTCTTGTAGAACAAGTATCTTTTGTGTCTAAGAAGTGGTATACCTATTCTCATCATAGTATGTGTATAATAAAAGTACTAGCTTATCTTTAAAAAATGCTTAAGTATTGACGTTTCTGGTTGTCTCCTGACTCCCGTGCTAGTCAATATATAGTTTTCTACACCCTAGAATATTTTCCTCTCCAAATATTGTATGTGCTTAAAACAACATTCTGTAACTGAACACCTTTGAAACATAAGCTTTAGAAACAGGTATTTGTGGTGTAAGATGACAAAACTGTATCAAGACTATCATAGGGGATTCCTTAGAACAGCAACTTCAATTGGAGGCTCTTTGATTCAGTTTGTCTACACAGAATTTCATGGATATGTTCAGTTTTTGTTTACACACAGTCTACCCTTTTTCAGTTACAGTTGTTTGCACCACAAAAATCTATAGTTCATGTTATGTGGGACATTTTGAAGTCCATTAAGCTGTAATTGAAATGGAAGGTTAGGAACCTTTTCTGAAAAGCTTATTTTTGCTTCAGTGCTTTGTATATCCTTGCTTTGGATGGCTACAAGTAAAGATGGTCAGAATGTGTTTTGTTTATTTTTGTTACATTAATACTTTGAGTAAATGTTGTCAACGTGACATCAGAACCATTTTTAAAGGTTCAATCAGAACTCGTTAGTGTGTTCCACTTCTGAATTCGTAGCAGATCTTATGACCCACCTTTGTGAATACTGAACGAGTCTTTGCCGTCTCTGCTAAGAAGGCTACTGTTCTGAAATCTTGCATGCTGTGGGCTGGAGCTTTATAGTCTTCTGCTCTTGGGGGATTCTTGGAGCAGAAGACTATAAAGCTCTTGGAGCATGTAGGATTTGAAGACACTGGCTGATACAGCAAAGGTAGTTGGACCTGTTCAGAACCTATGATCAGAGACGGCATTTGGGCCCTGTGAAACTAGCAGTCAATAGGACCACTCCCAATTTGTGGGACAATCCTAGATTTAACATAACTGTGAGGCCTACTGGTATCTGAGGGCATTAATCATCATTAGGCTAGACTTTGCCTGTGTTAGACAAAGGTAACAGAGGACTAATCAATTTCCATTGACTGGCCCTCTTCTTTCTCCTGTCCTTGAGTGTGGGAATGCAATTGTGGGGTTGGGAGGCGGGGTAGAAGGAATTTGTGCAGGACAACAGTCGAGGAGAGGAACTTAGATTGAAAGGAGAAGAGTTTGAGAGGGTAGGGTCCTCCTGCAGAGAATACTAGAATCCTAAAGCTGGCCCAGCTTGGATGACCTTGGTTTCGGGGGACTTGGTGGAAGTCTGGGAAGAAGTGTCAGGGAGATTTTTTTTTTTTTTTTTTTTTTAATTTACAAAAATTGAATAATGACACCCACCTTGGATGTTCTGGTTGGCTAGTTGTGCTGGGAATGTAGTTACTACTGTTGCAGAGCTAGTTTAGGCTTTCACTCTATACAAAGCAGAAGTTTTAAGTCTGGATGGGAGGCGGGGGGTGGTTAAGAATTCCCCTGTATGGATTTCAGACTAACAAGAAAAGTAGTACAGAATGGCAATGTAATTTGAAAAGAAAGGTAGCATGAAGATGCAGTATATCTACTTTTCCTGAAATAAGCCTCATTCTTTTTAGTGATTTTTTTTTATATATACCACTGCTTTGAAAAGGGAACAAACATGAAATGATGAAACAGGAAGGTTTGATAGAGAGTGAAAACAAAAGGCAAATCATACCCAGATCTGAGAAACAAATACTCAAGGAAGTTCAGAGAAAAAAACTTAAAAATGCAGTAACAAAGCCAACAACTAAATAATATTTAGGAGACAGTAACCAAACCCAAACAAATAAGATATGAATGGATATGAATATAAAGTCTAATTCAAACCCTAGTCTGTCAGGTGAAATATAAAAGTGTTCCTTACCATCTGTAGCCAGTAAAGATCCCATGAGACTTCCCCCTCAAAAATTCTGACATTCTAACTACATACACTTTACCTTTGTTATTGATTTGGATATGGTATCTTTTTTCTTTTTGGCCAAAGATATTTAATGATGCTATGTGGTTGAATAATTGCTGTGTTCCAGTGTGGATCTGGCTACTTTCCAGTGATGGATGAAGTAATTCCTGCATTTAGGCCCCAATCCAGCATGCATGTAGGCCCCAATCCAGGACACATGTACGCATGTAAATAGTACTCCTGGGGGAATTCTGCGCCACTGCACATGCACAGAATTTATGTCCCCCACAGATTTCTCTGCTTCCCCCCAGAAGAATGATTTTCTGACAGGGCAGCAAAGGGAAACCACGAACGGTCATGTGACCCTCCCCAGCAGTATGTTTCAGGTGCCCAGGGCAGCCAGCAGAGAGGTAAATCACTGTGGGGCAGGGTCGGGACTGGGGAAAACCCACCTGGTGGCTCCTTCCCTGCGCCGGGCTCAGTTGCTAGTCCCAGCTGGGCTGCGGGGGACAGGCCTTCCTCTTTCTCTGCATGGCATCCAGGGCCATGGCAGACCCACCCCCAGATTTCTCCCCTGGCTGCAAAGCTCTGCAAACTCTGCATTGGCACAAGGGTCTATTAATGAGGAGAGCTCCATGCAGGACATGGGGGTCTTACCCCATATGTGTGCCTACATGGTGATCTTATATGTATGCAAAAATGCACATATTTTAAAAATTTAAATCTGTGGTATTATAGGTTATTGTATTACTCATATCTGATTGGAGTTTGGTTGTAATTAAGCAACTGGTAAACTACTGTAAATATTGTCTAATATTAGATGTGGTTCTGCTTCTGGGGTTTTCTATGTACTAAATATCAATACGATTATTCTGAATAGGTTACATATTTGATATGGTCCTGCAGCAAAAGCACATAATTTATAAACAAAAAGGTAAAAACCGGAAGTGTCTATAATGAAGGTTTTTTTGAGGTAGTGTGACTGACTTCAGTTAACCTTTTAAAGTGAGAGAACTCCCAGAAGTGATAATTTTGTATTTAAAAAGCTGATATGAGCTAGTGACATATTTTCAATAAGTACTGCACCCTTAGGATGTTCACAGAAACTTGCACATTATTTTCCAGATACTCTCATTGCCCCTTCAGTCTCCTCTTCTCTTGTATTGTGAGTGATCACAGATGAGGCAACACTGCCAAGCAGATTCTGTATTATTCTTAAATTAGTGAAGACACAGTTGGTTAACAGTTTGTAACTGTAATGAACCGTGTGTCATTTTTTCTGTTTACCTGCATTTTCTTGTGATTTTTGTTTTCAGAGGTGAAGTGGTGTGGACATTAGGCATTTTAAACTCCAGACCAATGTGATCTGCCTTTTAAGGTGATACAGGGACGGAAGAGAAAATGTCATTCTGATTCTTGCATTGTCTCAGTGTTAGCAGAGCTAATCTCTCACAAGGCTGCAGTTTTTGGCCTTGTACCTGAACAACACCTCATTCTTTGGCGCTGGACATACTGGTTTCCAAGACCAGATATGAACATAAAAATGGTCACACTTGATCAGACCTCATGTCCATCTAGTCAAGCATCCTGTCTCTGGCAGTGGCCAGTACCAAGTACTTCAGAGGAAGGAGCTAAAATAATCCTGTAGTTGGTAAATGTGGGATAATCTCGCCCCAGATTAAGTCTCATCCTCATAGCTAATAGCAAGTGGTTTAAGTCCTGAAGCATGAAGATGCCTTCCAAAATTTTTGTCATGGTAACTTTCAAACCTGAGTTCTTTTCTCTCCTTGTATTTGAGGTATTGTCTGCCTAGATGGGTATGTCTTTACAATAGTTTTGGGAAATTAGATTCACTTTTCAAAGACTGATGACATAAATCAAATAGGTGTTCCCGCACTCTCACAGATCTTGGGAGACAGGCCAGTCCTTACTTACAAACAGCCCCCCAACCTGAAGCAAATACTCACCAGCAACCACGCAACAAAAACAGTAACCCAGGAACCTATCCTTGCAACAAAGCCCGTTGCCAACTCTGTCCACATATCTATTCAGAGGACACCATCATAGGACCTAATCACGTCAGCCACATTTTCAGAGGCTTGTTCACCTGCATATCTGCCAATGTGATATATGCCATCATGTGCCAGCAATGCGCCTCTGCCAAGTACATTGGCCAAACCGGACAGTCTCTATGTAAAAGAATAAATGGACACAAATCAGACGTCAAGAATTATAACATTCAAAAATCAGTCGGAGAACACTTCAATCTCCCCGGTCACTCGATTACAGACCTAAAAGTCGCAATATTTCAACAAAAAAACTTCAAAAACAGACTCCAACGAGAGACTGCAGAATTGGAATTAATTTGCAAACTGGACACCATTAAATTAGGCTTGACTAAAGACTGTGAGTGGATGTGTCATTACACAAAGTAAAACTATTTCCCTAGGCTTATTCCCCCCACCCACCCCCCACGGTTACACTCACTTTCTTGTCAGCTGTTGAAAATGGGCCATCCTGATTATCACTACAAAAGATTTTTTTCTCCTGCTGATAATAGCTCACCTTAATTGATCACTCTTGTTATAGTGTGTATGGCAACACCCATTTTTTCATGTTCTCTGTGTATATATGTATCTTCCTACTGTATTTTCCATTGCATGCATCCAATGAAGTGGGTTTTAGCCAACGAAAGCCTATACTCACATAAATGTGTTAGTTTCTAAGGTGCCATAAGTACTCCTCGTTCTAGACTAGTAATTTCCTTGCCCATTTTCAAAGACTGTTGTTGATTCTTGTGTACCTGGTCAATGAAAACATGGTTTCTAGCTGTTGGTAGTCAACTGATGCCAAGCATTTTCTGCTGGAACGGCACTTCTGTCTTTGCAACCTTCTGGAAAACAGTTTATTGTGAATATTTTTCTCTCTTTCTTCCCTCTTTCCCCAAAGATAGATGTGGTCTTACTCTCTGTAAGTTACTTATAATAGTATCGTATAGTATAGTAGTATCTCCTCCTTGATTATATATAAATATATATTTTAAAATGGCCATGGCAGAAATCTTAAGAGCTGGCAGTGAGTCAATCAGAGTTACAATTAACTAAAACAGCTCTGACTATGTATGTGAAATTAACTGACTTGTCTGAGGAATGTAAATTGGGAGCAATGTTGTATGGCAAACTCCATAGTGGTAAAAAGCAGTTTTTGACTTGTGTCATTGGGTCACTGACATTCCTTCCAAATTAATATACTGTAATTTCTATGTCTCTTGGAGAAAGCAGGCTTTTTTGACAGTGGCATTGTGCAGGCATTAAACATATGGAGGATATTTACCAAGGCATGATATTTTGCAGGAAATTTAACATATACTGCATGTCAGGTCACATGTTCTATACTGTCTAAAGTTCTGAAACGTGATTTAAAATTCTCTCTCTAATTGGTCGTCAGCTTTTCTATTGGAATGCCTTCTTGTGATGATTAATATTAATAAATAATTAATGCGTTCTATCTTTAAGTTGTATTAGTACTGTATAACCCTTGATGGCATGCAACCCTTACACTGAGTAGTGCATCACTTTGCAAGTGTCCTGTTGATATCAATGAGCCCACTTGAGGAGTGAGGTAATACTCATCGTGAGTAAGGGTGGCAGAATGTGGTTCTAAGGGTATGTCTACACTACGGAATAAGGTCGAATTTATAGAAGTCGGTTTTTTAGAAATCGGTTTTATATATTCGAGTGTGTGTGTCCCCACAGAAAATGCTCTAAGTGCATTAAGTGCATTAACTCGGCGGAGTGCTTCCACAGTACCGAGGCTAGAGTCAACCTCCGGAGCGTTGCACTGTGGATATCTATCCCACAGTTCCCGCAGTCTCCGCTGCCCATTGGAATTCTGGGTTGAGATCCCAATGTCTGATGGGGCTAAAACATTGTCGCAGGTGGTTCTGGGTACATATCGTCAGGCCCCCCTTCCCTCCCTCCCTCCGTGAAAGCAAGGGCAAACAATCGTTTCGCGCCTTTTTTCCTGAGTTATCTGTGCAGACGCCATACCACGGCAAACATGGAGCCCGCTCAGGTAACCGTCACCCTATGTCCCAGACTGCTGCGCTGGGCATCACAAAATGGGGAAGAGATGGCCAGCCCTCTGTGGAGATAGAGGTGGTTAGGGACTATTTAGAAAAGCTGGACGTGCACAAGTCCATGGGGAAGGACGAGTTGCATCCGAGAGTGCTGAAGGAATTGGCAGCTGTGATTGCAGAGCCATTGGCCATTATCTTTGAAAACTCGTGGCGAACCGGGGAAGTCCCGGATGACTGGAAAAGGGCTAATGTAGTGCCAATCTTTAAAAAAGGGAAGAAGGAGGATCCTGGGAACTACAGGCCAGTCAGCCTCACCTCAGTCCCTGGAAAAATCATGGAGCGGGTCCTCAAAGAATCAATCCTGATGCACTTGCATGAGAGGAAAGTGATCAGGAACAGCCAGCATGGATTCACCAAGGGAAGGTCATGCCTGACTAATCTAATTGCCTTTTATGATGAGATTACTGGTTCTGTGGATGAAGGGAAAGCAGTGGATGTATTGTTTCTTGACTTTAGCAAAGCTTTTGACACGGTCTCCCACAGTATTCTTGTCAGCAAGTTAAGGAAGTATGGGCTGGATGAATGCACTATAAGGTGGGTAGAAAACTGGCTAGATTGTCGGGCTCAATGGGTAGTGATCAATGGCTCCATGTCTAGTTGGCAGCCGGTATCAAGTGGAGTGCCCCAAGGGTCGGTCCTGGGGCCGGTTTTGTTCAATATCTTCATAAATGATCTGGAGGATGGTGTAGATTGCACTCTCAGCAAATTTGCGGATGATACTAAACTGGGAGGAGAGGTAGATACGCTGGGGGGGAGGGATAGGATACAGAAGGACCTAGACAAATTGGAGGATTGGGCCAAAAGAAATCTGATGAGGTTCAATAAGGATAAGTGCAGGGTCCTGCACTTAGGATGGAAGAATCTAATGCACCGCTACAGACTAGGGACCGAATGGCTAGGCAGCAGTTCTGCGGAAAAGGACCTAGGGGTGACAGTGGACGAGAAGCTGGATATGAGTCAGCAGTGTGCCCTTGTTGCCAAGAAGGCCAATGGCATTTTGGGATGTATAAGTAGGGGCATAGCGAGCAGATCGAGGGACGTGATCGTTCCCCTCTATTCGACATTGGTGAGGCCTCATCTGGAGTACTGTGCCCAGTTTTGGGCCCCACACTACAAGAAGGATGTGGATAAATTGGAGAGAGTCCAGCGAAGGGCAACAAAAATGATTAGGGGTCTAGAACACATGACTTATGAGGAGAGACTAAGGGAGCTGGGATTGTTTAGCCTGCAGAAGAGAAGAATGGGGGGGATTTGATAGCTGCTTTCAACTACCTGAAAGGGGGCTCCAAAGAGGATGGCTCTAGACTGTTCTCAATGGTAGCAGATGACAGAACGAGGAGTAATGGTCTCAAGTTGTAGTGGGGGAGGTTTAGGTTGGATATTAGGAAAAACTTTTTCACTAAGAGGGTGGTGAAACACTGGAATGCGTTACCTAGGGAGGTGGTAGAATCTCCTTCCTTAGAGGTTTTTAAGGTCAGGCTTGACAAAGCCCTGGCTGGGATGATTTAACTGGGAATTGGTCCTGCTTCGAGCAGGGCGTTGGACTAGATGACCTTCTGGGGTCCCTTCCAACCCTGATACTCTGTGATTCTATGATTGATTGATTGATTCTCCTGGGTGCTGGCAGACGCGGTACGGCATTGCTACACAATAGCAGCAACCCCTTGCCTTGTGGCAGCAGACGGTACAATACGACTGGTAGCCGTCATCGTCATGTCTGAGGTGCTCCTGGCCATGACGGCCGGGAGCGCCTGGGCAGACATGGGCACAGGGACTAAATTTGGAGTGACTTGACCAGGTCATTCTCTTTAGTCCTGCACTCAGTCCTATTGAACCGTCTTATGGTGAGCAGGCAGGCGATACGGATTGCTAGCAGTCGTACTGTACCATCTTCTGCCGGGCAGGCAAGAGATGAGGATGGCATGCAGTCCTTCTGCACCGTCTGCTGCCAGCCAAAGATGTAAAAGATAGATGGAGTGGATCAGAAATAGACCAGATTTGTTTTGTACTCATTTGCCTCCTCCCCTGTCTAGGGGACTCAATCCTCTAGGTCACACTGCAGTCACTCACAGAGAAGGTGCAGCGAGGTAAATCTAGCCATGTATCAATCAGAGGCCAGGCTAACCTTCTTGTTCCAATAAGAACAATAACTTAGGTGCACCATTTCTTATTGGAACCCTCCGTGAAGTCCTGCCTGAAATACTCCTAGATGTAAAGCCACCCCCTTTTAGATTTTAGCTCCCTGAAGCCAACCCTGTAAGCCGTGTCGTCAGTCGCCCCTCCCTCCGTCAGAGCAACGGCAGACAATCGTTCCACGCCTTTTTTCTGTGCGGACTCCATACCAACGCAAGCATGGAGGCCGCTCAGCTCACTTTGGCAATTAGGAGCACATTAAACACCACACGCATTATCCAGCAGTATATGCAGCACCGGAACCTGGCAAAGCGATACCGGGCGAGGAGGCGACGTCAGCGCGGTCACGTGAGTGATCAGGACATGAACACAGATTTCTCTGAAAGCATGGGCCCTGCCATTGCATGCATCATGGTGCTAATGGGGCAGGTTCATGCTGTGGAACGCCGATTCTGGGCTCGGGAAACAAGCACAGACTGGTGGGACCACATAGTGTTGCAGGTCTGGGACGATTCCCAGTGGCTGCGAAACTTTCGCATGCGTAAGGGCACTTTCATGGAACTTTGTGACTTGCTTTCCCCTGCCCTGAAGTGCATGAATACCAAGATGAGAGCAGCCCTCACAGTTGAGAAGCGAGTGGCGATAGCCCTGTGGAAGCTTGCAACGCCAGACAGCTACCGGTCAGTTGGGAATCAATTTGGAGTGGGCAAATCTACTGTTGGGGCTGCTGTGATGCAAGTAGCCCACGCAATCAAAGATCTGCTGATATCAAGGGTAGTGACCCTGGGAAATGTGTAGGTCATAGTGGATGGCTTTGCTGCAATGGGATTCCCTAACTGTGGTGGGGCCATAGACAGAACCCATATCCCTATCTTGGCACCGGAGCACCAAGCTGGAGTACATAAACCGCAAGGGGTACTTTTCAGTAGTGCTGCAAGCTCTGGTGGATCACAAGGGACGTTTCACCAACATCAATGTGGGATGGCCGGGAAAGGTACATGACGCTCCCATCTTCAGAAACTCTGGTCTGTTTCAAAAGCTGCAGGAAGGGACTTTATTCCCAGACCAGAAGATAACTGTTGGGGATGTTGAAATGCCTATGTGTATCCTTGGGGACCCAGCCTACCCCTTAATGCCATGGCTCATGAAGCTGTACACAGGCAGCCTGGACAGTAGTCAGGAGCTGTTCAACTACAGGCTGAGCAAGTGCAGAATGGTGGTAGAATGTGCATTTGGACGTTTAAAGGGTCGCTGGCGCAGTTTACTGACTCGCTTAGACCTCAGCGAAACCAATATTCCCACTGTTATTACTGCTTGCTGTGTGCTCCACAATATCTGTGAGAGTAAGGGGGAGACGTTTATGGCGGGGTGGGAGGTTGAGGCAAATTGCCTGGCTGCTGGTTACGCGCAGCCAGACACCAGGGTGGTTAGAAGAGCACAGGAGGGCGCGGTACGCATCAGAGAAGCTTTGAAAACCAGTTTCATGACTGGCCAGGCTACAGTGTGAAAGTTCTGTTTGTTTCTCCTTGATGAAACCCCCTGCCCCTTGGTTCACTCTACTTCCCTGTAAGCTAACCACCCTCCCCTCCTCCCTTCAATCACCGCTTGCAGAGGCAATAAAGTCATTGATGCTTCACATTTATGCATTCTTTATTCATTCATCACACAAATAGGGGGATGACTACCAAGGTAGCCCAGGAGGGGTGGTGGAGGAGGGAAGGAAAATGCCACACAGCACTTTAAAAGTTTACAACTTTAAAATTTATTGAATGCCAGCCTTCTTTTTTTTTTGGGCAATCCTCTGTGGTGGAGTGGCTGGTTGGCCGGTGGCCCCCCCACCACGATCTTGGGCGTCTGGGTGTGGAGGCTATGGAACTTGGGGAGGAGGGCGGTTGGTTACACAGGGGCTGTAGTGGCAGTCTGTGCTCCAGCTGCCTTTGCTGCAGCTCAACCATACACTGGAGCATACTGGTTTGGTCCTCCAGCAGCCTCAGCATTGAATCCTGCCTCCTCTCATCACGCTGCCGCCACATTTGAGCTTCAGCCCTGTCTTCAGCCCGCCACTTACTCTCTTCAGCCCGCCACCTCTCCTCCCTGTCATTTTGTGCTTTGCTGCACTCTGATATTATTTGTCTCCACGCATTCGTCTGTGCTCTGTCAGCGTGGGAGGACAGCATGAGCTCGGAGAACATTTCATCTCGAGTGCGTTTTTTTTTTCTTTCTAATCTTCACTAGCCTCTGGGAAGGAGAAGATCCTGTGATCATTGAAACACATGCAGCTGGTGGAGAAAAAAAAAGGGACAGCGGTATTTAAAAAGACACATTTTATAAAACAGTGGCTACACTCTTTCAGGGTAAACCTTGCTGTTAACATTACATACATAGCACATGTGCTTTCGTTACAAGGTCGCATTTTGCCTCCCTCCACCACGTGGCTACCCCCTCAACCTTCCCCCTCCCTGGCTAACAGCGGGGAACATTTCTGTTTAGCCACAGGCAAACAGCCCAGCAAGAACGGGCTCCTCTGAGTGTCCCCTGAAGAAAAGCACTCTATTTCAACCAGGTGACCATGAATTAATCTCTCTCTCCTGAGGATAACACAGAGAGATAAAGAACGGATGTTGTTTGAACGCCAGCAAATATACACTGCAATGCTTTGTTGTACAATGATTCCCGAGTACGTGTTACTGGCCTGGAGTGGTAAAGTGTCCTACCATGAAGGACGCAATAAGGCTGCCCTCCCTAGAAAGCTTTTGCAAAGGCTTTGGGAGTACATCCAGGAGAGCCGCGAATGCCAGGGCAAAGTAATCCTTTCACATGCTTGCTTTTAAACCATGTATAGTATTTTAAAAGGTACACTCACCGGAGGTCCCTTCTCCACCTGCTGGGTCCAGGAGGCAGCCTTGGGTGGGTTCGGGGGGGTACTGGCTCCAGGTCCAGGTGAGAAACAGTTCCTGGCTGTCGGGAAAACCGGTTTCTCCGCTTGCTTGCTGTGAGCTATCTACAACCTCCTCCTCATCATCTTCTTCTTCTTCTTCTTTCTTCTTCGTCCCCAAAACCTGCTTCTGTATTGCCTCCATCTCCATTGAAGGAGTCAAACAACATGGCTGGGGTAGTGGTGGCTGAACCCCCTAAAATGGCATGCAGCTCATCATAGAAGCGGCATGTTTGGGGCTCTGGCCCGGAGTGGCCGTTCGCCTCTCTGGTTTTCTGGTAGGCTTGCCTCAGCTCCTTCAGTTTCACGCAGCACTGCTTCGGGTCCCTGTTATGGCCTCTATCCTTCATGCCCTGGGAGATTTTGACAAAGGTTTTGGCATTTTGAAAACTGGAACGGAGTTCTGATAGCACGGATTCCTCTCCCCATACAGCGATCAGATCCCGTACCTCCCATTCGGTCCATGCTGGAGCTCTTTTGCGATTCTGGGACTCCATCATGGTCACCTCTGCTGATGAGCTCTGCATGGTCACCTGCAGCTTGCCACGCTGGCCAAACAGGAGATGAGATTCAAAAATTCACAGTTCTTTTCCTGTCTACCTGGCCAGTGCATCTAAGTTGAGAGCGCTGTCCAGAGCGGTCACAATGGAGCACTCTGGGATAGCTCCCGGAGGCCAATACCGTCGAATTGTGTCCACAGTACCCCAAATTCGAGCCGGCAAGGCCGATTTAAGCACTAATCCACTTGTCAGGGGTGGAGTAAGGAAATCGATTTTAAGAGCCCTTTAAGTCAAAATAAAGGGCTTCATCGTGTGGACGGGTGCAGGTTTACATCGATTTAATGCTGCTAAATTTGACCTAAAGTCCTAGTGTAGACCAGGGCTTAGTGACTTTAGTTGGAGTTTTCTGCTTTAGCACAGTGTTTTTGTTTTACTGAGTGTCTTTAACTATACCTTTAGCATACAGCTTTGTAGATTTTTGTTTATAGTGGGAAATTACATAAAACATGTCAACATGTTTTTAACATAAGACATGACAGTCCTTGTCTACTCTGCATGTTTAACATGTCAACTAGACATCATTAATTCTAGGACCCACTCTATGGTTCACATTGTCATTGACCAGCTGACATGTTAAACATAAACATCTTTGTCTGAGGAATGGTGTGTTTAAAATTGGTGTTGTAAATTCATGCTCTAATGCGATAAAATTTTCTAATGTGGACAAGCCCTTAATATAGCTTAGAGTTTGATTCAGTTTCCTAATTATCCTGAGTTCATGTTGTTTTAGTACTGTATAAACTCTGAAAAAAGCAATCAAGATGATCAATGTTGCCAAAACATGTAGGAAAAATACATCTTCTAGTGAACACCTTTAAAAGATTTTCAGAGCTGCTAGTAATAATTTGGTACCATGTTTGTTTGACAGTAAAGCAAATTATTTTTAAACCAAAACTTTTTTAAAACATCCACATTAACTTTACATCTTGTCGTTCAATGTTTTTGTGTGAAGAAATATAATGTTCTTTGGCTTAGAGCTCCCACACAGGAACTGGGGGCAGAAGTAAGCCAAAAATTAATTCCTTACTTTTTTATCAGTTGTTTTTCCAGATTTTGGCAGAAATCAAACATTCTTTGTTTTAGTTTTTCACTTGATATTTTATATCCGTTAAGTTTACAATGCTCATTCTAGCTTATTTGGTATGAACTTAATGTTTTTGATATTGTAGCAGCATTTTTAGAGGGTTTTTTCCCTCCTGAAGCTTAAAAACGAAAATAAGGAACTAGAATATAAAAATGTTTAACACTAAGGTATCAAGATAAATCAGTTGATTAACTAAGATTGATTAGCTTCAAAACTATGCCTTCTTGTTTACTCACAATCATTAATTGGAGAAAGTAGTGAATTTTCATTAAAGTTTATAATCCTGGTTTGCATCACAACTTAGTATAAACAGAATTTTACAGGATTTTTGACTTAATTGTTTTCATGTGATGTCTGAAACACAATTTATTTGATAGATGAATCTCTATGGTTTTTCATTCAACAAAGTTTACTATGTTTGTTGAGGGGAAAGGGAAGTAGGACAGTTGGGAAGAAGCGGAGACTGTTTATGACATGGTGTTGCCTGTGTAGAAAGGGCTAAACTATATTATAAGGTTGTTACGGCCCTGGTCTTTATAGGCAAGAACACAGTTCACTTGACCTGATTAGAGTCTAGAATCTGGAAGATTGTATTACTTCAGTTTTTTTCAAAAGCTTGACTACTTACAATGTTTTGTGGACTTAAAATTATTACTACACAAGCATATAGGTTATAGTTTTATTACACTAAAGATTCTATCATATTCCAGAAGAATTTAAATCTAGAGCTGACATCTGATGATTTAATGACAACTTTCATTCTATAATTCTAAGTTTGCGTTAGTTGCATATAAATCACACAAAAGGCTTTATTCTCAAATTTTGGTATGCATTTTAAGAAATAAAATGCTTAACATGGTTGATTTGCACCGAATGTAATAATATAACAGAATAATTAGCAGTCTGAGCACTGGTAACTCTCTTTAGACCTACCAATTTAGGATGAGAGGTTTCTGGTGGTTATCCCTGTCTTCAGAAATCAGTTAATAGACAAAGAATCAAAGTGATTCAAATGTCCATATACCAAATCTTCTAGCCCTCCCTTGGGATCAGTTTTAAATAAACATTGACACATTCTCTTACCTCCCGCCACCCATCCCTCAATAACTTGAGTTAAAAGATATGCATCCAAATAGCAAAAAATACTGTACTTGTGTACAAAACCCTCTATTATGTATGTGACACCTGGGGAGTATCATGCCACCTCTTTCAGATCATTGTCTTTGAAATACATTGCATGCTTGTACAATCCTAAATAATTTCCCTCCCTGTAGTATTGACACCTTCAAGAATTGGTTGGTAGATGTAGCCTTACTCTCTTAATCATCATGTAGCAAAGCAAAATAAGAGACAATAGACGTAAGTTTGTGACTCTTGTCCTTAAACACTTTCTTCGTTCACGGTCCAAACTATATGTTAAAGAAATGACCAGGTTCTTTATGCTCACAAGTATATGAGTAAAGAAGACACTGGGAAAACTGGGTTGGAGAGCACAGACAATGGAAGAACAATGGCTCTGCAAAACACTGCTCCCCGCCTTCAATTCCACAGAACCTCCTGTGCCACAAGTTAACCTTTTATGCACGTATCAGAGCAGGAGTTAATGGTGCTCCATGAAGTACTAACTCCAGTTCCACTACTTCACCTGCCTCTTTGTAGAGGTGAAATGGGGATGGGTGGGAAAGGAGTTGTCTGGACAGAGAGGCCAAAGGTAGCATGGCTCTAGAGGAAGCTCTGTTGCTGTGGGAGGGGAAGGAGATAGCACATTGCAGTACTGTATGCTTTCCCTACAGATCACAAAGTTTGAAGGCTTTGGCTTCTCAAATTCTTTTTCCTAGAGGGGAATAATCAAAGGAAATTCTTTCAAGTAAAACCTATGGCGTTTTCTGGATTTTTTTTTTTTTTTGGTCCCTCTCCCATGAGTTTTTCCTGAAATAAACTCTGTGTGTGTGTGTGGGGTGGGGATATAGATATGGTACAGGTTCCGATCGTCTATTTGCATCCATTTTTCCCCTTTTAAAAAAATATTCCTCAAAGACTTACAACAACATACACTTACAGTGAGGGCATATTTGATAAAGTCTACATTATTGCCCTGTACAACCTGAGCAGCTAAGCAAAATTGTGAGCCTTGAGAATGTTCTAGTTTAAAGTAGAAATTGATGAAATTTAGTGGTTTTTTTGATGCAATCTTGTTTATTTACAAGCAATGTACAAAGTTCTGTGCCTCTAAATGCAGAAGAAACCAAGAACAAAAGGAAGAATTTCTTAGCTTACAGCCCCCAAACCTCTTTAGCCAACACCAGACCCAGAAGCGCTCTCTCTAGTTTTCTCCAGGATCACCTTGTGCTTACAGGTTCCTGCTTGGCTTTCTTGCCTTTCCCCCTCTCTCTTTTCTTACCTGTTCTCTGTTTCTGTGATTTCTCTTCCCACACCGACCTACTCATCCAGAAGCCCGGGGACAGGTTCTCACACACCTTTCATCTTTGGTGGGGGGGTTTATGCTTACATTTATGTTAACTGAATGGAATTATTAGAAGATTTCCATTTGGCTGATCATTTTAAATACATTTTAGATAGGTCCTATGGATACATACGTGGCTTTTGAAGCTGATCTTAAAACAGGCCCCTTTTGCACTGGCCAGCTGCATCATATTTGAAACCTGTTTAGAGAGAATTGTGTTTAAATAGAATTCATACTTGTTTTCAAACATGATTCAAATCCCAGTGGTAGACAGAGCCTTAGTGTCTTACATTCTGGAAAAGTCATGTAGCAGATGGACTTGAAATCAGATTGTTTTTGGCTGTCGAAAGTTTACCCTCTACTGCCTCTAAGCCAGCTGTCTGCTTCCTTAAACGCAGCCTTACGAAAAATTCATTCTTGTTTTGATAGCTAGAGGAATGTGCTGTGTGTACATATAATTCTTCATATATTTAGTATTTCTACCAGGTTTTTTGTCTCAATATTTTTCTAATAGAAAGGACTGTTTGGTTCTTTCATGTTTCGGTCCCTTAAGAATTTTTTTAAAAATTTTAGAATTTTAAGTTCTACCTCAGTACAAAAGTAAACATTTGAGGCCAAATGGCTTTTTTGAGTCAAGAAGGATTAGGAGTCAAGAAGGATTAGGAGCCAAGACTTAAATAGTTCCCTCTCATAAAATGTCAGTGTAATTGAATCACTTATGTGACCACTCTTTCTGTATTTTGCTTGTTGGTTATAATGGCATTCCAACAAGATGACTTGTCACTCAAATACCCATCAGGATGTAAGGTGGGTTTCTTGGAGACATCCACATCCTTCCTATATGCAATAAAGTGGATGTACCATTTTCTTACTGTTGAGTTATTTGGGCTGCCGTATGGGGCAAAGAGTTTACATTTCTAAGTACAATTTGTCACTTTTCCTACAGCGACCATCCTGGATTGGTAAACAAGACAAATGTGGAAAAAGGCAGTTACCATTACTGATAAATTACTGATCTGTTCTAATAATTGCCAACCAAGCTGTAAATTTATAGAAATGTCTACGACTTGCATAGACCATTGGCACCCAGCCACTTATGCTGATGGGCACATACCTAAGGGGTTGTCTATGCATGAAAACTAATCCAAAACAATATAGGGTATAAATTTTAAAGCAGAATAACTATTCTTGATTAACTTATTTATGGATGCTCTTATTCCGGAGCGTTTCAGTAGTCTACTACAGGTCATGATTTGATGATTGATTCTGCTAGCTAGTTTATTTGAAGTATTTTGAGAACTAAGTTTTGAATAATAACTCTTTAAAATACAAAAAGGATTTGTGCAGAACAAGATACTATGTTTTTTCAGTAGTTGCTGTCGAAGGGTGGTATAAACACACAGAAAAAGATGTTCCTTGAACATTCACATGAAATTCAGAGATGTGCTAGTGCCATGGGACTTTGCTGTGCTTGCATAAGTAGAGAAAGATGACCAAGGCTGCTTATGGGCAAGGCTTTAATAAAAATAGTAAAAGACAACCTACTAAGAATTCGACGCTGAACTTTTGCAAGTAGAACTTGTCTGCAGTATACTTAGTATTCTGTGTTTCTGTTTTCAATTTAGAATATATGCATCTCTTGATAAGGTAGCTAGAAAGGACACTTAGCCTTCTCCAGTATGGTAAGTGACTTTCTAGCATTGTGTGAGAAGAGGTATGGAATTTCTGAAACAGTAAGGATTGAATTTAAGAGGTAAGATTAATGGAGCTGTTTCACTCAACATTCACTTTAACTTTTAAGATTTGGAACACTTTTCATAGAAGAGAGATTGAAAAAACTATCCTCAGCAGTTGTATCCTGACATTTAATGTGCAAAACAATCTGAAGCGCTGGAATGAAAATACTAGCAATACACTTTAAAGGTTAACACTATGTATTTCTCTGTATAGTCATCTGACCTTAAAAAATGGACACTTAGCATGGGGTCACTACTTACTTTTGCCATTACAATTTAAACAATGCAAACTTTATTTTGCATTAAATCATATCTAGAAATCCTAACTATACAACTTGGCATCTTACTTTAATGTTTATAAAAGAAAAACAAAGTTGTTGGTGGTTCTGTTTAATTCTGAATCAAGGAGCTGTACACTGTTTTTTTTATCTCTTCTTTTTAAGTATGGGAGCTGGTAATAAGAAAAGATGGATGTAGATTTTGAAAACATTTAGATATAAACAGCTGTGAAAATATAACTCCTTCACCTTTACCAGAATGCTCTATGTTTCTGGTGTGCTTTGATCTTCTTACCTAAACAATGACTTCATTTCCTCAGTCTCTTGAAAGCATTAAGATCTTGATAACCATGAATAAACTTTAAAAAGTAGCTTGATAATGTTATGATTTTGTAGTAATAGGTAGTTCGAATAATTATTTGGGTTACTTGTTTACAATATATGTGGTAATGGCTGGGGAATTAACACTGATTTCAGTTGCAGTATGCTACATCGCTGAATTTATGATACCTTGGACATCAAGATTACAAAAGTTCTGTATTAAAAATGAGGTGGACTAAGTAATGATGTACTTTGGCACAGCACCTTTTCAAGTACTACTTTGATGCTCCCCCATCCCATTCTTTATACAATTGTTTTACAGTTTGTAAGTTTGCATGAAATTGGTTCAGGCATTTGAACTCAGTCTGCTTCACAAAACATCCTTTCGTATTCAGAACTAAAATTTTGTGAATTCATTACTTATTTAGCTGATTTTTGTTCAATCCTGGTTAGATTCTTTAATCTCAGTGAGATCCAGGAATTAGCCAATTTGGAACAAAATACTTCCTATATTTTTAAAATCACGAACATTACAAATTAAGAAGTTTTACGCTGTTCCATTGGTCAGTTTATACCTTGAAGTGTAAGGATTTGTATAATCCCTTCCATTTTTTAATTTATAATAATGTAACCCTGCATGTTTTCATTATCCTTATGTATGTCCTTTGTTCAGTGGGACTACTCATACTCCACTTCAACCTTGTAAGTATTTGCAGGATTGGGGTCTTTACGTTTAAATTTTTGTTGTTGTAAATTTTACTCACCACTTGCCCTCTGATATTTTGTAGCAGTGAGTTTCACAGTTTGAGTTTGTCTGCTCTGCCCTGCAGTTTAGATAAGGATGTGTGTGAATATCAGTGCGCCAAAGCATGTTAGCAGCTCTTACATAGAGGAGTTTCAGTGCAGCACTTTGGTGCACATTGCTATTCACACCCCTGTAGTCTGAACTGTTGGGCAGTATAGACACAGGCCTAGTTATGTTTTGTATAAAAGATTTCCTTTAGTCAGTTTAAAATCTTTTGCCTTTCAATTTAATGACAATTTCCTCATTCTTATTTAATAAAAGGACATATTGGAGCACCCCATTTACTTTCTCTGTCACTTATCATTTTGCATATCTGCTAGAGGGGTCTTTGTTTCAGTAAGAATTTCAGTTGTCTGATACACTATAAATGCAATCTAGACTGAGTGTTGCACTCTACTTGGAAACTAAAATTCCAGTTAATTAATTTATTAAAGAATATGTTACAAATGCATGATCAGACACCTCAGCAGCTACAGATTTTGGGAGTACCACATAAGTACATCAAAATGGGAAAAGATATGCTTACCATTTAGAGCATTAATTGAAAGAGATGAGGGGTGTATGCATATATATTTAAATTTTGTATATTTGTGTGACTATATTTAGAATAGCTTTGTATATGAAAAATTATAATAGATATAGAACATTGAAACTGGACAAATAACAGAAAATAGACTGTAAGGAATCCTGCATTTGAAGTGGGATGGAGACTAGATGACCAAAAATGTTCTTTTTAATCTGTAACTTCTGTGTTTCACCATGTATTTGAACAATCTCTAGGAAAGTTAATTTGTCTGAGATGATCCTTGTGTTTTCAATCCAGCTGATTAGGACTAAATATGAGGTCACTGTCCAAAGTTCTCAAGTTAAAAATTTGACATCTAAACTACTCATACATTCCCTCCTACTAAGGATCAGGGGGAACCTATATGCCTGCCAAAATGAGTTGCAAACAGTGTTAATACTCCATCTTTTCAGAGGGGAGTCTCTAATCTGGAAACTGCAGGCTGGGGGGTTTTGTTTTGGGGTGTGTGAGAGAGAAATGAATATGTTGCATAAGCAAGTACTTTCTGGATTGCTTGGACAGTAGGAGACGTGTCAGTGTCGCTCCCTTGATTACTTATCAAAGAGCAGTGTGAATATATCTAACTCCATAACCCCAACAAGCTCTCTCTCAATCTGTGTTTGTGTTTTTGTTTTGTGGTGTTGCTCCATTTTATTTGGGATTTTAAGATTGTAGCTCTAGTTTTTGGGGGTAGACTTTTTTTAAAAAAAATTCTCCCGTCAGAGATCAAGGCGCACATGAAATCAGCAAGACGGTTTTGTCAGTTTGACAGTTGTTCATTCTGACAGTGTCTCAATGTTGGGACAGAAAAATTTTCTTTGTAACATAAAGCATGTAAACTGCAGAGAAACAGACTTAAACTGGTTGCTGTGTAACACATTGTCTTTGACCTGAACTTGGCTCCTATCCTTTAACTTCACATCTGTGAATGACTCATAACAAGCAGGGCTATCTGAAAAGAAGAGTATGTTTTTAGCTGAAGCTGTAGAGTTTTTGTGTAATTTTTATTAGAGCCTTGCCACATTTTCTCCTATTAACGTACCATACAGTATCTATTGGTATGCTTATACAAGAAAAAAGCGTGGTTAGACGTTGGAAGAGGGTTGAACGCTAAACAAATGGAAAGAATGCCCTCTGTCCTCATTCTATTGCAAGTAGAGCTTTGGTGTGTTTGACAGTTATCAATGTCAAAATTCTTTCTCTCCTTCTCTCTGCTTTGAACACTTATGAATAGGGCCCTGTCAAATTCATGGCCACGAAAAACACACCATGGACTGTGAAATCAAGTCTTTTCTGAGCTTTTACCCTATACTATACAGATTTCACGGTGGAGACCAGCGTTTCTCAGATTGGGGATCCTGACCCAAAAGGGAGGGGTGTGTGTGTGTGTGTGTCAGAATGCAAGGTTATTTTAAGGATGTTGCAGCATTTCCACCCTTACTTCTGCACTGTCTTCAGAACTGGGTGGCCGGAGAGCGGTGGCTGTTGGCCAGGTGCCCAGCCAGCAGCAATGCAGAAGTAAGGGTGGCCATACCATAGCATAACATGCCATCCTTACTTCAGCACTACTGCTGGTGGCAGCTCTGCTTTCAGAAATTGGGCTCCTAGCCAGCAGCTGCCGCTCTCCGGCTACCCAGTTCTGATGACAGTGCCGCCTCCAGCAGCAATGCAAAAGTAAGGGTAGCAGTATCACAGTACCCCCTATAATAACCTTGTATCCTCCCACAACTCCGTTTTGAGTCAGGACCCCTACAATTACAACACTGTGAAATTTCAGATTTAAATATCTGAAATCATGAAATGTATGATTTTAAAAATCCTATGACCATGAAATTGGCTACAATGGACCGTGCATGGGCCCTACTTATGAAATAATACATATTCCCTTGTATCTAGCAAGGTGTGCCTTCATTATGCTAAGAGACACAGAGCCATTACCATGGGTACTTCAGCCTGATTGCAGCTTGGGGGCAGAACCAGACTTGTCACTCACAGCAGGGAAAGGTCTTGCCTCCTGAAGTTCCCGTCAGTTTTGTCTGCCTCCAGAGCGTCCAGAGGCTCTACCAGACCTCCCTGTTGCAGAGCTTTTCTGAGGAAAACTCCAAACATTTTAGTTCAGATTTCTAATAGTGTGGCTCAATAATTCATCTGTTTGATTCCAAGCTGCGTCCCACGTATGTATATTTGCTTTTTGTGGAGATTGTACCCTCAGCTTTGCTTCGCTTTCTGAGACACTTGCCGTGATGTGTATTACATGCATAGGAGTATGTACGGCTGTGTAGTTTCTGCCTGTGGGTGCGTGCTGGGGCCTGGGTGTGGAGGTTTGTCGATGTGTCTCTCTGCATGCGTGCATCAATGTCTATGCAAATTTCACAGGGAGAGCTACATCAAGCAAAGCCAGAGGTAAAAGGGGAAGGGTCTGTGTCTTCTACCTCTCCCCTCATTGAGTGCCTTGTTAAGGAGCTCAGCCTGCTTTCTTTCCACCTCACAGCCCATTCTGGCCTAGGTTACTTCTGCCCATCTCCTGTGGGAAGAAAGAAGTCAGGCAGAATCAGAAAGGCCAGCTCTGCTGGGCAAAATGCATGTACAGTCTGAGCAGCCTAGTCCAGGTGGCGTGCCCTGGCCTCTCTCCCTATGCAGGAAAGGAAGTAGGCAGGGTTGGAAAAACTGATTGCAGGAGCAAATGGTTCCTTCTCTCCCATATCCATGTAAGGAACAACGGCAGAAGGGCTATGTGCCAGTTGGAAGATATCACCTAAGTTCCTAGAGCTTGCACCAGCAGCCACTCTTTTGATTGCAGAGCTCAGCTGCCTCCTCCCCATCAGCTTCTCCTTGGGACAGTGGACACAGCATCGATGCTGCCAATATAAGAGAGTGCACTTGGGCCTTCAGGCCTAGTACTCTCCCCTGCTATCACCTCAATAACAGCCTGCCGTGGATTTCCCCTACTGATATTCCAGACTGGGGCCTCCAAGGAAAACTCAGACCCATGTGGTCCAGGTGAATCCCATGAAGAAGAGGAGCAGATCTTCTTATGAGTCCAGAGACGCAGAATGGGCATCTATGGGGGACGGGGGACAATAAATCCAGCCTCTTTGAAATCAGGGAGATTGCTAGCCACTTGGGAAAATCTTTGAGCTCAGTTTCACTCCCTTTCCAAAGCAGGATTATTGGGACTAACTCCCCAAAGGAGGCAAACTACAAAGTTACAATCTGAATTGAATTAATCATCAGAAGGGTCTTGGCCCTGAGAGCATGGATCAAGAAGATTGGCAGCAGCATTGTGCGATCACTTGATTATTTTCCTTGATATTATTTTGTCTATTATCATTTTCTCTTCAGCATTTGTAAGTGGTCTGTGTTCAGTATTCTCACAAATGTTTAACATTCAGGAATTTGTTCTCGTCATTAGACAATGTAGAACTATTATTTTCCATATTCTGAATGGATTGAGCTAAAGGTTCAAGCAGTAAAATTAATTTTTAGTTTCTCATCCAAAAGACATCATCAAGCATGTCAGTGCTGATTACTCGGTGGGTAACATCTGGCCACCTTGTCTTCAACAACAGATGACTGAAGAGCCTTATTGCATATTTGAATAACTGAGACATTGAATAGGGGCTGTCTATACATTATGTAATGCATGATAGAGTGGGTGGGATCTTAATTTTGTGTGTTTGTGTTATAAGAGGGTGAGTGGACCTTGAAAATGTAAAAAAACCTTATGATTTAAGGATAGCTCCATGTAAGATACTCAATGAGTATCTCACAAGACTTATTCTGAGTGTGTGAAATTGAGCATCACCAATGAAATTAATTGTATGGGCAGCACATCCAGGTGTGGGTGCTAATTTATTAACAAAGCTCAAGCAGGTTTCATATTAGCTGTGTTGGTGAGTCACAACTAAAATAACCTGTGGTGGACCCACACGTTTGATTGTAATTTTAAACCACTCAGCAATATATTGGGTTTTGTGGTGTTGCTCAGTTGTACATTGGAGTGAATAAAACACTGTTTATGGATTTGTTTCTATGAAGCATATGACACCCTCCTTGTGCATGTTGCTTCATCCATCAGGCCCTAGAAGCGCTTCTGCAATAAGAACACCAATTCTTTTTCACATTGTCTGCTTCTGAAAGCCATTTCTAACTTGGTACTTTGTAAATTGAACACAGTGTATGAAAAATATCTAGCATATAAAGATTTTCGACTGCATGAAATATATTGCTGGCATAAATACCGCTAGCAAATGTATGGTTACCTTGGTTTTCCTTACTATGGAACATTCTATCCCAAAATCTCTTAATACCAATTTGATGAGCATGTGAAGACTTTCCAGGAGAGCAGAAGTTTTCAAAGCTGAAGCGGATGGAGTAGCAAAATCTTTTAGTAAATGAAGAAAGGGAATTAGCTTCATTTTCATTGTCACTCATGTTACTCCTCAAAAGACTGAGTGCTTCTTGATGCTGTTGCTGAAGATGAGTAGGAAAATGCACAGAAGAAAAGAAGTTTTGATGCAGACCAATTATCCCCTTCATGCTATTGGACTGCAGCAATCTGTATTTGATAGTAGCTGAACACATCTCAAAAATTCAACAAATATTTCTCCATCCTGTCTATATGTGTCGCATATACAGAAGAACAGAACTTGCCCTTAGCTTTAACAGTTTTTCCATATTCATGAATAAATTTTTCCATACAAATGTTTTGGCTTTCCGTGACTCTGCATCATTACTGTTAATGACTCACTACTTCTGCAATGCTCTTTCAGTATGAAGGATCTCTTGTATTTCAATCTACTAATAGCCATTCAGTGCTGTTTCTGATAGTCATTGTTCCAGAAAATTTCAGACAATCAAAATGATTTTGGGGTATCTTGCCCCCCTCCCTTCTAGGAAGGACCTTTTATAGACTCCCAGATCACATGGAAGGGATGGGGGCCTGAAGTGCAAACAATTGAATCATAAGTAGTGGGGGGAGGAGGAAAAGAGCAGGAAGTAAAGTGCCTCTGCAAAGATGTCACCCTCTCCCTCATTAGCATAGAATTTTTGAAGTCATCAGCAAGATGTGGCTGTGTGTGTGTGTGTGTGCGTGGTTATGAAGGGGACTCTTGTTGAGAGGGAAGAAATGGGGGGGAGGGAGTATTTATGTGGGCATGTAATGTGAGTTGTTAGCTTTAAGGGTGGGGGAGGTGTTAAGGGGGTCTAATAGCTGTGATACTTTTGTTGTTAGGGGAGAGTCTTAGTGGCTGTGCATCTTTTCTCTATGTGTTGGGGGAGGAGGATTAATGACTGAACCTTCCTTTTCCTCCCTGGTTCTCTTCTGAGTTAATTTGTGTGTTTGACTCATCAGTTTATATTGTCAGCTCTTGGGAGAAGAGACCATGTCTTTTAACTTGTTTAATTTGTTGTTTAAGCTGCCATGTACGTTGATGGCCTGGTATACAAATAAATGTATGTATAAAGTTTGTTCTAGGTGATTCCAGCTGATCAAGATGCTCAGCTTTTAGTTATTTTACCTTTTTCCCATCAGGTGGCATTAACACGTAGTAAAGTGAGTGATCAAGACATTTTAAGTAGACATGCTAACAGATGGCACTATGATGCAATCGAAAAGGTAGGCCGCTGCCTACAGCAGGACATACTTTCTTGAATATTGGACAATATTTGACCAGGGTCAGATAAGAAGTGGTCAAACTACCAGCTTGCCAAACCTAAAGTGTACAGTGGGACACTTTATCTTGGAGCCACTAGGCCCCACTGGCAGCCTCTTACACTGTCTTGGTAGAGGTGGAACTTTTAAAAACCTTAGATTATAGCTGATCAGAGGAGGACAATTTACAGCACCTCTGGAGGTTTCAAATTTTATATTTGCTCTGCATTGAAACGAAAACAAAACTTTTTTGAATGTTTTTGTGAAAATGGAATTATGTCAAAATGTCTATTTTCAGACTAAATTCTGAGCTTTTTGACTTACTGCTGTTACTAGTTCAGTTTCAGATTCCACTGTTTGCAGGCCTCCTTTAATCAAGGCCAGTTGTTTGTTCATTTAATTGAAATAGTTGGTATAGAAGGTTTAGCCTCCGAGAGGCTCATATTTTGCTAGAGAAATACAACTGGTTTAATTTCAGAGCTTTCTTTTTATCTCCTACATTGCATATATTTTATGAAGTATCTTATTTTATGAGCTATATAATCTGTGAATAAAAATTCCTCAAAGGCCTGGAAAATAGTACAATTGGAAACTAAAACCATAGGCGGCTGTTAAACCTTATGCCCATATTTATGCACGTAATAAAATGGAGCATGGGAGAGACATTATAATTAGGGCTGTCGATTAATCACAGTTAACTCACGTGATTAACTCAAAAAATTAATTTTTTGAGTTAAATTAATTGCACTGTTTTAATTGCACTGTTAAACAGTAGAATACCAATTGAAATTTATTAAATATTTTGGTGTTTTTTCTACATTTTCATATATGTTGTTTTCTGTGTGGTAACTGAAATCAAAGTGTGTATTTTTTATTACAAATATTTGCACTCTAAAAATGATAAACAAAATAAATAGTATTTTTCAGTTCACCTCATATAAGTACTATAATGCAATCTTTGTCATGAAAGTGCAACTTACAAATGTAGATTTGATTTTTTTTTGTTACATAACTGCACTCAAAACCAAAACAACATAAAACTTCAGAGCCTACAAGTCCGCTCAGTGCTGCTGCTACTTCAGCCAATCACTAAGACAAACGAGTTTGTTTACATTTACAGGAGATAATGCTGCCCTCTTTTTTACAATGGCACCTGAAAGTGAGAACAGGCATTTGCATGGCACTTTTGTAGCTGACATTGCAAGGTATTTATGTTGCAGATATGCTAAACATTCGTATGCCCCTTCATGCTTTGGCCACTATTCGAGGGACATGCTTCCATGCTGATGACACTTGTTAAAAAAATAGTGCATTAATTAACTTTGTGACTGAACTTCTTGGAGGAGAATTGCACGTCTCCTGCCCTGTTTTACCCGCATTCTGCCATATGTTTCATGTTATAGTAGTCTTGCAGTAAACTTGCAGTTATTCCAAAATGTAGCCATCTTTTCTTTTTCGCCATCTCTTTCCTCCTTTTATACGAAGGCCTAGAAGTACCAGTCAACGGTCCAAGGGTTTGTGGGTTCCAGTTACTTTCAAAAACTGATACCAAGGTACATAATCAAAATATGGCTGCCTTTGGATATCCATCAAATGTCCAGATGAGGTACAATGGACACATACAAAAAGTTTGTTGTGGTACTAGCATTATTCTCTGTTTTAAGATTAGAGAATATCTCTGGAACTAGGAATACTGCTAAAATTTGGAATGAACTTAAGTGTCTCCTAGACATTCTCCAGCAATCCCAGAATTACAGTTAAACATATACCTATTTGAGAGGTATTGAGATACACTGAAATGTTAGCTCTTAGTGATTTTTATAAGAGGCACATACAGAGAAAGGTAGCAGCTCCCTGACAATTTGGGACCGCTACTCAGAAGAGATTTCTTTTCCTTCAAGTTTTTCCCATTTTAATATTCACACTTACCTACCATATCACTTATATGAGTTCGATGTAAAATGAGAAATTGAACTTTTGGAGCATGAAAATTGGGATATTACCTTTTCCACTTCTGTGAGAGATTTCTTGAAATCTTATGCATTGCAAGTGTTAAGATCATAGGCCAAAATTTTCTGTCTTGGATACTGAGCACCTGCAACTTTTTTAGTTGAGAACCACAGCTTTCATTGACTTAACACATGAAAACTAGACTGCTTTGGTCTAGGTGTCTAAATTTATGCTCCCAAGTTTTAAAATGTTTGCCATAATGTTTCTCTTTCAATATCTGGTTTAGCTAACTAGATGTTAGACAAATGTATTGTTTGAGATTTCATTCAGAAATGACTTTCTTGGAGCTTCCTTAACTTTTTTTTCCTGAGAGAAGGTTAAGACTAAAAAATAATTAGAGCTTAAACAAAATCTTTAAGACGTATTCTATTAGAGGTTTCCCAAAATAGTTGTGTAAACAGAGTTTGTAACTTACTGGTCTGTTTACCTTAAAACATCTAGAATCAGTGTATTTAATAACGTGAAGGCTCTGTGTAAGATGAAGTTGTTTTTTTTGTAGTGTGCAAGAAAACCCGGGAGTTGGTTTTGTACAGGAAATCTGCAAAACAGCTGTTCAGCTTTCTGCATACATTGAGAAAATCTTTTAAGCTGGATATCACGGCTACCACAAGAGACAGCTTTAGGTGAAAGGGTGATGGAGGCTTTACTTGGTTACTTTCTGCTGGCTTATTTGTTGTTTTGTTTTTTGGTGCCCTATGCCTTCCAGGTTGCATGAAAAATTGATAATCTTGTGGATTTAAATGTTTTAAAGCTTATTTTTTCTTTGCTACTTGCAAGTAATTACTCAGTCATGTCCAGGCAATATCAAATACCAAATATTTTAAATCTGTATATTGTAATTGGGGATTTGTGTAGCAGACTATTTTAACTTGATAAACATCAACTGCATTATTCAAGTACCTTTTTTACAAAAATTTGTAATGGTCTTACCTCGCTAGGACACCATCCTCCAGAGACTTAATGCAGAATTGTATACTCCTAGCCCTGGTACACTACCAACTTATTTCATTATTACTGTGTCTCTCGGGGGTGTGGAAAATCCCTAACTCCTGGTTTAGGCAGTGGTAGGTTGAAGGGAGGGCTTCTCCTACCACCTCTTGGAGAGGTGGAGTACCGATGCTGACAGGAGAAGCTTTCTTGTCAGCCTCAATAGTCAGCATCTTGTCAGCTGCACCAGTTCAGCAGTGCTGTAAGTGTAGACAAGCTCTTAGTAGTCTCACTGAAGTTAAGTAAGAGTGTGTGTGTGTGTGTGTGTGTGTGTGTGTGTGTAAACCTTTGAAGGATCAGGATCTGTGTCTGCAATTATGTGAGGCTGGAGTGGACTATTGTGCCATATCAAATGCCTCCAAAGCCTAATTAGATATGAATTTCCATTTCATCTGCATAAGGTATAACATAATGTACCTACCTTCCATTTTCAGTATTTCAGTCCTTTACACTTAACAAGGAAAAAATGAGTTAGAGCCATTCAAAGTAAATACAGTGCAAATAGCAGCTGAGAAAATAGAACTGTTTAAGAAAATAAAAATATAGAAGAAGCACACTAATTAAAGTTGAGTATCAAATATATCTTAAACAAGAAAATTACATTATCACAAATTGCAGTCTGGTAATCAGTTTGTAAAATATGAGGAAGTGTGATGAATATATTTGTCTTATTGATATGTAAGAACTTAAGAATGTCCATACTGGGTCAATCCAATGGTCCTGCTAGCCCTGTATCCTGTCTTCCGACAGTGGCCAGTGTCAGATGCTTCAGAGGGAACGAATAGAACAGGGCAAATATGAAGTGATCCATCTCCTGCTGCCCAATGTCAGCTTGTGGCAGTCATAGGTTTAGGGACATGCAGAACATGGTGTTGCGTCCCTGATCATCTTGGCTAATAGCCATTGATGGACCCATCCTTCATGAACTTACCTAATTCTTTTTTGAATCCGTGTAGTAAGATTTTATTGAAATAAACTAGAAACAATCTATGCTATATTTCCTATGATGCACCAAAACCCCTCTTTATGCATTGCCTGGTGTTGAAAAAAACACATGTTTTTGTTTGTGGATGAAAAGGGCTTTCATGTTAGCAAATCAGGAACCTGTCTGAGTGAAAAATTATAAACAGGTATTAGATTTATATTGGTTCTTACCAAAAAAAAAAAAAAGGCACCTCTACCAAGGACATAAACTGATGCGCTTGATTTGTCCACACAGAATATTCTAACAAGCACTATACATGTTACAACTTTTTAAAAAGAAAACTGATCTACAGAAATGGGTCCAATAAAAGATAATACCTTACCGACCATGTCTCTCTCCCTTTATTGAAGGTATAGATTTATAATCAGAAATTTAACAGCTCTCTAAACACCATATGTTGCTGAAAATTGAAAGTGATATTTTGCGTAGTAGTCGCTTCTTGTAACCTCTGATATTTGTATATCTGCATATGTATATAAGTGTGCCAGTCTCACATTTTAGCATCAGATAACCATGCAAGTATCTAAAATGTTTGACACACATCAACCCCGGTGCCTATTCTGCCTGCTTCCTACCACAATGCATGTCCAGATCCTACTATATGTTGTCCTTTGGAAGATTGTCAGCTTATTTCTGCTTATGGATGTGTGTCCTCTATCTTGAGGCAGTGTCCAGACATTTTGTGGGGCCGAGTAAGCCATTCTCTCTGGGTCCAATTGGCTTGCCATTTTAAGGTGTAACTAGCCTCATTGAATGCACTTTGGAAAATATTGAGCGACAGAATTATAGCGAGAACTTGATCTGTTTAAAAGATTTTATGTTTCTACTTGATTTGTTGTTCTTTTAAGTCTTCATGTAATTTTGTCCTGTTCTTGCTGGCTCTAAAAAGAATAAAATAAGCAGGAGTGTCAGCAAGAACTGACAACACTTGTGCAGACAGGTGATGCTTGAACTACCAACAGCCCAGATCTGCACTCGTAGGTCTTTCACCCTGCCTTACTTCCATCACCACAGCTCTGGATCCGCTACTGGGGCAACGTTGACTCCTGCCCAGGCGAGGCAGTTGAGTCCAGGTCCCCCATGGTCACCGGTCCCTACACAGTAGCTACAGCTCCCTTCGATGCCGGAGGCTTTAGAAGCTGCTCGGGACCTACTGCACCTTATGACGCCATTCTCACCCCCGAGGAGGGAAGAACCTTAAGTGCTGGTGGACCCGCTCCTCCTCCCCTCCCATGCAGTCAAGAGGGAAGCAGGCTATGGTGTCCAGGTGTTCCCCCTATCCATGTCCCTTGGCACCAGCCCACTCAGACAGAAAGCCTACCTGTTCCCCGAGCTCTCGAGACACCAAGGCTCGACTCCTCCGTGTTCTTCAGTCTCGAAGACCTCAGAGTCAGAGTCTGACTCTTATCAATCTAGGAGAAGTAGGAGCTGAAGATCAAGGTCCGGGAGAGACAGGAGTGAGCCCCAAGCACGGCCACAGCAGTGGCAGAATCCACCACAGTGGCCATTCTGGACCCCCTGGGCCAGGGAGGGACCCAAGGACACCGCTCCACTGCGTCTTCTGTGGCCTCAGCCACCTTCATCCTGCCATTGGCTACGCAGCTTTCCTCGGCACCTACCCATATACCAATGCCTCTGGCAGCGGTACCGTTGCTGACACCAGCCTTGGCTGATGCACCCGACTTCAACACACGCACCATAATCAATGCTGAGTAAGGTGCAGGCACCGACAATGCCGGCGACGGGCCCACCATCTTAGTCAGTGCCGACAAGGGGATCGGCACCGGTTCAATGGACTGTTCCTCCAGTCGTTCTGGTGGCGGTGCCTACACCGGGTTCGGCGTTTACAGCCCCAGCGCCAAGTGCCCCGTCGACACCAATGCTGCCCCAAGAGTCGAGGGTCCGCCTGGGGGCGGATGGCAGGGACATCCGCTCCTTATAAGCACTTCCTCTTCATCATCACCAGATGAAGCATTGGTGAGTACAGCCGTAGTCCCGGCGCTTGAGGACAACAGGGTGCTGCAGCAGTTGCTGCGCAGGGCTTCTCAGGGTCTGGGCTTTAAGGCCGAGGAAGTAGTCAAGGAGGCTGATTCCATGGTGGACATCCTCGCCCCCTCAGAACCTTCCCGTATTGCCCTACCATTGATTAAAACTATTGAGGACAGTACCAAGACCCTGTGGCAGACCCCAGCTTCCTTGCCACCCACTGCCAAGCGCAATGAGAGGCATTATTTCGTGTCCTCCAGGGGGTTCGAACATTTATACTCCCTCCCACCCTCTGACTCTCTTGTTGTAGATGCTGCTAACCAGCCTGAGACACGGTTTCCAGGGAGGCTAAGAGACTAGACCTTTTCGGGAGAAAGGTCTATTCTACAGTGGGTCTGCAGCCACTAGGGTCATGGCACCTGGGGTGGACCTGAGAAGGGACTCCTGGCTCCAGCTCTTGGCGCTCCCATATGAGGTCCAACAGGCTATTCAGGACCTCCCATTTGAGGGTGACTCTCTTCTCTGAAAAGACAGACGAGGCTACACAGTGTGAAAGATTCATGAGCCACCCTCAAGTCTTTGGGCCTGCACACTCCCGCCACACATAGAAGACATTTCAGACCACAGCTTCCTCCGAGATTCCATCAGCAGAACTGCCATGACGGTTCTCGGAGGAGGAACAGGAGTGGCAGGAGGAGGCAACATCCATCTTCAGGCCAGGGCTGTGCCAGCCCAAGCTGCCTTCTGGCCCTAAATTGGCCTTTTGAAGATGTGGTCGAGGACGGCACACCAGATCAGAGACTGGATCTACCCCACCATACCTTTTCCTCCTGGCTATCCCCTGATACCATATCACTTCGGACTGCTGGCTGTTCTGCATGGTAGAGAGGGGATACTCCATCCAATTCTGTGCCCTCCTGCCCTTCAACCCCCATTCCTCTTCAGGGACCCTTCTCACAAGCAGCTCCTTATCCCCGAGGTGCAATCACTCCTATTGCTAGGGGCAGGGGAGGAGGTTCCTCAGGAACAAAGGGGTGAGGGCTTCTATTCCTGGTATTTCCTAATACTGAAAGCCAAAGGGGGCCTCAGGCCTATCCTGGACCTGCGACAACTCAAGTTCATAAAGAAACTCAGGTTCCACATGGTCTCCTTGGCCTCCATCATTGCCTCACTAGATCCAGCAGACTGGTATGCCACCCTTCACTTGAAGGACACCTATTTTCATATCGCAATCACTCAGCCCCACAGGAAGTACCTCAGGTTTGTGTTCAACAGTACCCACTACCAATTCACAGTTCTCCTGTTCAGCCTGTCAGCAGCACCTAGAGTCTTCACAAAGTGCATGGCAGTCGTCACCACATTCTCGCGAAGGCACCATGTACAGGTATTTCTGTACCTCAACGCCTGGCTGATCAAATGCTGCTGCAGGTCTCAAGTGGAAGCTCAGGTCAGATTCATCAGAGCCACCTTCGACAGCCTGGGTGTACTCCTAAACAAAGCGAAATCAACTCTGTCTCCTGTCCAGAGGATAGAGTTCATAGGGATGGTGTTGAACTCAACCCAAGTCAAGGCAGATCTGCCGCCGGTGAGGTTTCAGGCCCTCAACGATATAATCCGAGGCCTCAGGCAGTTCCCCACCACTACAGCGAGGAACTGCCTGAAACTTCTTGGGCACATGGCTGCCTGTACCTAGGTGGTGCAGCACGCCAGACTCAGGCTTCAACCACTTCAGTCGTGGCTTGTGTCGGTGTATCGCCCAGCCCGGGACAGCTTGGACAGGATCGTGACCCTGCCTCTTCCGGTGCTCGACTCTGTCCGGTTGTGGATTGACGCTCAGGAGGTGTGCTCAGGGGTTCCCTTGGCCAGCCCACAGCAGTTTCTGTCATTGGTGACAGATGCGTCGGACTTGGGTTGGAGAGCTCATCTGGGAGATCACAGAACTCAAAGCCTCTGGTCTCAAGCAGATCTGGGTCTCCACATCAATGTCAGAGAGCTGAGATCAGCGCGCCTAGCATGTCAGACATTCTGTCCTTACCTAACCGGACAATGTGTATCAGTCATGACGGACAGTACAATAGCAATGTTTGATATCAACAAACGGGGGTGCATGCTCCTCTCCCCTGTGCCAGGAAGCACTCATGCTGTGGGACTTCTGTGTAGAACATTTAATACACCTGCAGGCATCGTACCTCCCCGGGGTACAGAACAATCTGGTGGGCCACCTCA
Organism: Eretmochelys imbricata; assembly: GCF_965152235.1. Lineage (NCBI taxonomy): Eukaryota > Metazoa > Chordata > Testudines > Cheloniidae > Eretmochelys > Eretmochelys imbricata. The sequence goes on from NC_135578.1 coordinate 75,637,392, forward strand.
GCAGGTTGTTGCACGGACACGAGTGGTCCCTTTGCCTGGATGTCGCAATTTCAATCTTCCAGAGGTGGAGTTTTCCCCAGATAGACCTCTTGCCACGCGACGCAACAGGAAATGCCAACCGTTCTGCTCCTTCCAGAATCACAGCCTGGGCTCCAGCACAGATGCATTTCTACTCCATTGGGGAGGTTCTCTCCTATATGCCTTTCTACCCATTCCGCTCATTCACAAGGTATTCTTCAAGATCCGCAGAGATCGAGCTCAGGTCAGACTGTCAGCACCGGCCTGGCCCCATCAGCACTGGTACACATCTCTCCTAGACATGTCCGTGGGAGCCCCAATTACCTTGCTGCTCTTCCCGGACCTTCTGACTCAAGATCATAGACATCTCCAACACCCGAACCTCCAGTCGCTTCATCTCAAGACATGGAAGCTCCATGGTTAAATCCGTTGGAGCTTTCCTGCTCAGACCCAGTTAGACAGGTCCTCCTTGGTGGTAGGAAACCCCCTACAAAAGCCACGTACCAAGGGGAAGAGATTTTCAGTCTGGTTGGTGCAGCACCATTTGCCCCCGATGCTTGCTTCAGTGCGCTCATTCTGGACTACCTCCTCCATCTGAAGCAGGAGGGGGTCTTGTTGCCTTCAATAAGGGTGTACTTAGCCACCATCTCGGCCTTCCACCCAGGTGTGCAGGGACGCTCTGTGTTTGCCAACCCCATGGTCAGCAGATTCCTAAAAGGGCTTGACAGGCTATATCCTAACATTCATCAGCCTGCCCCTTCTTGGGACCTTAACTTGGTTTTTTCTAGGCTTATGGGGGCACTCCTTTGAATCATTAGCAACATGCTCCTTGCTCTACCTCTCTACCTCAGGTGGCTTTCCTGGTAGCAATAACCTCAGCCAGGAGGGTGGCTGAGCTCAGGGCCCTAACATCAGACCCTCCCTACACTGTGTTCTAAAAGGACAAGGTTCAGGTCAGGCCTCATCCTGCTTTCCTCCCAAAGGTTCACATCAACCAGGACATCTTTCTCCCGGTATTCTACCCTAAGCCGCATTCCAGCAGCAAGGAGCAGAGACTCTACTCTCTGGATTTCCATGGGGCGCTGGCCTTTTACATCGAGAGAAAGAAACAGTTCAGAAAATTGGTCGAGTTATTTGTGGCAGACAGGATGAAAGGTCAGTTGTGTTATCCCAAGACATCTCATCTTGGATAGCGTCCTGTATTCCTGAGTGCTACAACCTGGCAGGTGTTCCTGCACCTCCGATCACTGAACACTCCACCGGGGCGCAGGCTTCATCTATAGTGTTCCTGGCTCAGGTTCCCACTCAGGAAATCTGCAGAGCGGCGACATGGTCCTCCATACACACTTTCGGCATGCACTGTGCGGTTACCCAGCAGACCAGAGATGATGCGGCCTTTGGACAAGCAGTGCTCCAATCAGTGGACAACTCTGACCCCGCCTCCTGAACTTGGGCTTGGGAATCACCTGATTGGAGTGGACATGAACAAGCACTTGAAGAAAAAATGGTTACTCACTTTCTCGTAACTGTTCTTTGAGATGTGGTGTTCATGTCCATTCCAATACCCACCCTCCTTAACCTGTCAGAGTAGCCGGCAAGAAGGAACTGAAGGGATGGTGGGTCGGCAGGGCTCTATTTTGAGCACCATGAAGGCACAACTGCAGGGGGGGGGGGGGGCCCAGACCGACCTGACGGATACTCCTATGGAAAAAATCTTCTGGCCACCTTGCATGTGCACGCATACACACCTGATTGGAATGGACATGAACAACACATCTCGAAGAACAACAGGTACGAGAAAGTGAGTAACGTTTTTGGGGTTTTTTTTTTTTGGAGCAGTAGCAATCTGTGCAAGTGCTGCTGCTGCTCCTCCTCCTGCTGAGTATATTGCTTGCCTTACCGCTGGTGGAGTGCATAGAAAATCTAGAACCAGATTTGACCTTAAAAGGGATTAAAATTAAGATGCTAAATATACATACATTTTAAAATTTAGCAACCTTACTTCATTCTGACACTTTATTTATTTGGTGAGGTGAATAATACTCTCTTGTTTGACGTATAAAATGTCCTCAGAGTTTACACCTAAGAGTGTACTGATATTGTGAAATCCAGTATTGTGCAAGAGTCCGTATGTTTCCCATTCCCATGAGACAGACAGTGCAGAAGAAGAGGGAATCTTGCATGCTCTGGGAGTTCCACAAATACCCTTGTGCACTCTTGGGTGTTAACTCCAGAGAGAACATAAGCATGGTCATACGGGGTCAGACCAATGGCCCATTTAGCCCTGTCTCCCAACAGTGACCAATGCCATGTGCTTCAGAGGGAGTGAACAGAACAGGCAATCACCCAGGGAGCTATCCCATGTAGTCCACTCAGAGCTTCTGGCAATCATAGGCTAGGGACACCCAGAGCATGGGGTTGCATCCCTTTCTATCTTGGTCAGTAGCCACTGATGGACCCTATCCTCCATGAATATCTAGTTCTTTTTTGAACCCAAGTACAGTTTTGGCCTTCACAACATCCTCTGGCATCAAGTTCCACAAGGTGACTCTTCTTTGGGTGAAGAAATACTTTCTTTTGTTTGTTTTAAACCTGCTGCCTATTAATTTCATTGGGTGACCCCTGGTTCTTGCGTTATGTGAAGGAGTAAATAACATTTCCTTATTCACTTTGTCCACACCATTCATGATTTTATAGATTTATATCATGTCCCACCTTAGTCATCTGATTTCCAAGCTGAAAAGTCCCAGTCTTTATAATCTCTTCTCATATGGAAGCTGTCCAATACCCTTAATAATTCTTGTTATTGTTATTATTTTCTGTACCTTTTCCAATTCTAATAATTTTTTTTGAGATATGGAGATCAGAACTGCATGAAGTATTCAAGGTGTGGGCATACCTTGAATTTATATAGTGGCATTATAATATTTTTAGGGCTGTCAAGCGATTAAAATATTAATCACGATTAATCGTGCGATTAAAAAATTGGTTCGAGTGCTGCAGGTATCTTTAGAAATTTCACGTTGATATCTTCTTTGCATTTTGTCAGATTTGCACTGAAAGTGTTCTTAAAATGAGCAACATGTGCTGGGTCATCATTCAAGACTTCTGTAACATGAAATATATGGCAGAATGCGGGTAAAACAGAGCAGGAGACATACAGGTCTCTCCCAAGGCGTTCAGTGTCAAATTTAATTAACGCATTATTTTTTTTAACAAGCGTCATAAGCATGGAATGGTGGCTGAAGTATGAAGAGGCATACAAATCTTTATCACATCTGGCACATAAATATCTTGCAACGCCAGCTACAAACAGTGCCATTTCATTGCTGTTCTCACTTTCAGGTGACATTGTAATTAATAAGTGAGTAGCATTATCTCCCGTAAATGTAAACACACTTATTTCTCTTAGCAATTGGCTGAACGAGAAGTAGGAGTGAGTGGACTTGTAGGCTCTAAAGTATTACATTGGGGGTTTTTTTTGAGTGCAGTTATGTAACAAAAAAACCTACATTTGTAAGTTGCACTTTCGTGATAGAGTTTGCACTTCAGTACTTCTATGAGGTGAATTGAAAAATACTATTTCTTTTGTTTATCATTTTTACAGTGCAAATATTTGTAATCAAAAATAATATAAAGTGAGCGCTGTACACTTTGTATTCTGTGTTGTAATTGAAATATATATTTCAATAGAATACCAACTGAAATTTATTAAATATTTTGGATGTTTGTCTACATTTTCATATATATATAATATATGAAAATGTAGACAAACATCCAAAATATTTAATAAATTTCAGTTGGTATTCTATTGAAATATATATTAAATATATATAATATATGAAAATGTAGACAAACATCCAAAATATTTAATAAATTTCAGTTGGTATTCTATTGTTTAACAGTGCGATTAATTGTGATTAATATTTTTAGTTAATAGCATGAGTTAACTGCAATTAGTCAACAGCCCTAAATATTTTCTGACTTTTATCTATCCCTTTCCTGGTAGTTCCTAACATAGTTAGCTTTTTTCTCTGCTGCTGCACATTGAACAGACGTTTTCAGAGAACTATCCCCAATGACTCCAAGATTTTTCTTGAGTGATAACAGCTAATTTAGACCCCATCATTTTGTATGTAAACTTGGGATCATGTTTTCCAATATGAATTACTTTGCACTTATCAACATTGAATTTCATCTACTGTTTTCTTGCCCAGTCACCCAGTTTTGTAGATTCCTTTGTAATTTTTCACACTCTGCTTTGAGCTTTATTATCTTGAGTAATTTTTTATTATCTGCAAATTTTGCCAAAAATTGTTTTACCCCCTTTTCCAGATCATTTATGAATATGTTGGAAAGCAGAGATCTCAGAACCGATCCCTGGGGGCTCCACTATTTACCGCTCTCCATTTTGAAAATTGATCATTTATTCCTACCCTTTGTTTCCTATCTTTTAAACAGTGACTGATCCGTGAGAGGACCTTCCCATAGCTCCTTATGTTGCTTAGGAACCTTTGGTGAGGGATTTTTTTCAAAGGTTTTCTGAAAATCCAAGTGCACTATATCCATTAAATCACCATTGTCCACTTTTTTGTTGATCCTCTCAATGAATTCTAACAGATTGGTAAGGCATGATTTCCTTTTTCAAAAGCCATGTTTGTCTATGCTCAGCTAAAAGAGGGCCTTTTAAAGTTGTCAGATCAGCTTGGAACAGTAAAAAAGGTCAAGATGCTCTGTACCTTGAATCTTATAAAGGTACCTCCATACCTTCTGAGTCCCAAAAATGATGGGTCACCATCCTGAAGACACACTTCTGTGTTAGAGGGAGATGTTTGAGAGAACTGTCCAGCTATTATTCTTCCTCCCTGCCCCCCATGCTTGTTATATCATCTGCTGTTCTGTTGCCTCCCCTGAGTGTTTAAAAATCATGAGCCATACAAAAAAAACTGATTTATCTTCCCCTCTTCCCCCCCTCCCAAAAAAAAAGTTGTCTGTTTCTTTGCCTTCTGGGCCTTTAAATGATGCTTGGATCATTCTCTGCATGAGGGTTAGAAACTTTTTTTAGGTTTCAGAGTAACAGCCATTTTAGTCTGTGTTCGCAAAAAGAAAAGGAGTACTTGTGGCACCTTAGAGACTAACCAATTTATTTGAGCATGAGCTTTCGTGAGCTACAGCTCACTTCATCGGATGCATACTGTGGAAAGTGTAGAAGATCTTTTTATATACACACAAAGCATGAAAAAATACCTCCTCCCACCCCACTCTCCTGCTGCTAATAGCTTATCTAAAGTGATCACTCTCCTTACAATGTGTATGATAATCAAGAAAACCTGGATTTGTGTGTGAGAAAACCTGGATTTGTGCTGGAAATGGCCCAACTTGATTATCATACACATTGTAAGGAGAGTGATCACTTTAGATAAGCTATTAGCAGCAGGAGAGTGGGGTGGGAGGAGGTATTTTTTCATGCTTTGTGTGTATATAAAAAGATCTTCTACACTTTCCACAGTATGCATCCGATGAAGTGAGCTGTAGCTCACGAAAGCTTATGCTCAAATAAACTTTTTTTAAAATGTGAGAGCTGAGAATCTCATTTAATCACTTGATTCCAGTAGCTGGGGCTTTAAGAAAAATACCATCTATCAAATAAAATGGCAGGATTTGACATCACTGTTATGGGTCTGTCTTCTGCATCATAATGGTTAGCTTGTCTATCTTGTCATGGCTTTAAGTTGTGCTAATTAGTGGAAGTACTTGTAAATTCTCAGAACTCTCATCCTCAGAGTAAGTGCTCTCATCTTGGGGAGGATACATTATACTTTTTCCTACTTCAAAGTGTAAAATTGAATGCCACCTTAACTGGAGTCATACCTGGCTCCTCCATACTGAATAGTTTTAAACACTTTTTTTACCCTTTCTATTTGCTCTTTTGAAACACCAACATGCACCTAGAGAGGTGACGGACTATTTCTACTCTGAGTGCTGTCTTTCATTGTTTTCATCTTGTCACATTTTCTTTTGCTGTTTCACTGTAAAAAAAAAAAAAAAAAAAAAAAAGTAAATCCTGTGTCCTTTAAAAAGTCTGAAATATGCAGTTCTTGCATCATGAAATTCTTGCTTGCTGTGTTTGAGTAATAGCTCTTTAAATAAAAATCCTTATAAAGTCGCAAACCATGTGCTATTGATTGATTTCGATACTTAGACCACCTCCAAATGTGTAGTGGGCAGTCACAACATGTGCAGCTGCAGCATGTTCAGTAAATGCAAGTATTCCATGCTGCCTGCCGTTATTTATGAATGGCTTAACATTTTAAAATCACATTAATCAGCTGATAGACCTTTATTTGATGTGATGATTATTCTTTAATGAGCTGTTAAGCTAAATTTTCAGTGGATTTGGCAAGGAAAAACATGATCTGTCATGGAGATACAGTACACACACTAATTTGGCAGAGAGAGGTTCATACATATCCCTTGTACATGTTTGCTTGTATACAACTGTAAACAATTTGTTCAAATGTGCAGCTTATCATGTATGTTGTTCCCATTACCAGGTAAGGATTGGGAAATTAAATTTAAATTGGAAATATTAGAGAACTTCAACAAAATGAATCAAAAACAAATTAATGTTGCTAAGGAGAGACCAGACATAAAATGTGTACTGCCATAATTAATAGCTATGTTGATACTGACAGTCCACAGGCTCTTTCACACAGTAGTGTCTTTCTTGTGTCTTAAATTAGAAAAGGCAGACTTAAACTTAGTGAGTGTTCTCAAAGGACTAAATAAAAATTTTAGGCCAAATTATTCTTTGCAAGAATGTCTGAACAAATACCCTCCCCCCCACTCCCCAAAATGCAGGCACCCAGATAAATGAGCCTGCGTATATCAGCCAGGTGCCATCTGATTAGGCATGCTAAAAATCCTACGTTACTTTCCAGGGAATACAAAACCACTACAAAATTTGAGTAGTCAGAATTCCTCATAGAGGGAAATCAACTGTTCAACACTGTAAAGTGAGATTTGAGTAATTCCCAATGCTTGGCCCTGTGCAGGGTGGGCCAAGACCTCATTTTACAGTCTAGGTGCCACTTTCCTACAGAAATAGTCTCCAGCACATTGGTGTCTTGTAGCTTACCTTTATAACTTTTATGTAAATAATGACTTGATTCCAGTAACTGGAATTTAAACAAAAGCCTTTTGAGTCTATGGGAATAGAAAATAAAGAACTAATAGTAAAACTTAAATAAAAATCCTTATAAGATTGATATGAAGTCCCAAACCATGTGCTACTGATCGATTTCAATACTTAAGCCACCTCCCCATGTGTAGTGTGCAGCTGCAACACAGGACAGCACTGCTCACAGATAAAAAAGGAGGCCTTTCAATGGCCCAAGACGCTTACTGTTTCACAAGAATTTGCTTTAGCTTTCCCTTTAGGTGTTCTTTGGATTTTTTATGGTTAAGCTAATTTCCAGTAATCTCCAAGACCATCACCATGAGGTGAGCAATTCATTCCTCCTCCAGATGTTACCCTTATCTAGCTCTGTGTCAGACTTAAGCACATCCGGCTCTCATTTCCAATTTAATCACACAAGCTCTTAGAATATCACTTAGTGGCAAAGACAGTTTAGACTGTAGAAATTAGTACATTAATTTATTTAAAAAAATCCCAACAGCTATTTTTTTGCTTTTTTTTTTTTAAAGGAATCAATTACAATAATTTAAATATTTCAACTTTTATCCAAAAGTTTGGAGGTTTTGAATGAGAACAATTTATGCCTTAGTATAGCTTGATTCTCCTGTCCATGTGTGTGTTCTAAGATTTGTAACAACTTTACCTAAACTTAAAAAAACCCTCTTGAACTGCACTTCCGCAGTAACCTTTCAACACACATAGAAGTGCAGTAACTTTCTTCACAGTGAATTATGAATGTGTTGATGTATAGATGTAAATGTTTCTGGAGCTCTTCAGCTGAAATCAGTTTTAAGGAAATATAAATCAGCAATAATGTTAGTCCAAATATAATGCAAAGTAGATAGATTTGGGTGTGGTCTTTCTAAAACCATTCTCCATTGAATCTAGATCTTTCTTCCCGATTTGTCTCTTGTTTATCTCAAGATGTCTTAAAGGACATAAACAACAACAACATAAAGGGATTAAAAGGAAGAGGGAGGGAAACAGCAACCAGTCTATTACTCATAGCCTGGAGTGTCTGGTATGGTGCTTGTGGCTCCAGTTGAAACAGTTCCCATCTGTCCAATTCTTCATTCACAGCAAAAAATTGTCAGATGAAGAGCAGTTTGTTTACCTGAAAAAAATTTCTGATATCACTCACCTGAGCCTCCCAACTACTGCTCTTCCTAATTTACAAAAAAAGCATACACATTCAAGCTCCTTCCCCTGGGTCCCAAAACCTATTATGCTGCAACCTTAAATACTATGTAGATATGTGAATCTTTAAGAAATTTTCTAATTGGCATGAAACTAAACACTGTAGAAAGATATAACCTCTGGAGAGACTGTAGTACATGGGTGAGGTGAAAACATTTACATGATCACATTGGTGGGAGAGGAAGTTTACACTAGCTTTTGAATGTTGGATAGATTGAGAACTGCAGATTTGAGGGCCAAAGGCTATGTCTACTACGCAGCTTTTAGCAACACAGCTATGTCACTACAGCTGTGCTGCTAAAAGGCGTGCAGTGAAGCTACTGTTTGACGGTGGGAGAGAGCTCTCCTGACGACAAAAAACTTACACCCCCAAGAGCGGCGTTAGCATTGTCAGCAAGAGAGCGCTCCTGTTGACAAAGCACTGTTCACACCAGTGCTGTTGTCGACAAAACTTGTCTTTCGGGGTGGTGTGCGCTTTTTTTAACACCTCTAAATGACAAAAGTTTTGGTTTTCACTTGCCAGTGTAGACAAAACCTAAAAGACTGGAGAAGAGATTACAGTGTTCCAGTCAGAGAGAACCATGGTGTCAACCAGTGTTTTGGAAGAGGCAAGGGCAAATTTTAGAAATTTATCAGAAAACGGAAAGACTTAGTGAGAGTGTAGGGAAGAGGAGAGGAGTAATCAACAATACCTCTAAGGTTGTAAGCCTGAGTGACATGAAGGATAGTGGAAATCTCAAGTGTAATGGAGAAAGATTTTGTACCTGTAGATTTTCCTATATCCCATAAGGTCTGTGTGTGATGGGTTTGGTCAAAGAAACTCCCTCAAAACTGTCACTAGATGTGCTGGGATACCATGGAGAGCAAACCCCCCTGTCAGAGAAGGCTTCCCTCCACTGCCGTCTTGCTGAGTTACACACTCCAGTCAACTATAGCACAGACCAAGAGGTTGGGCCACGCCCCCCTGCAGTGCACAGAAACTAGCCCAGTGGCTTCACAGTTAACAGGGACTTTCCCAGCATCCAGTATTCAGTCTTTCTGGGAGCCTAAACCCCCTAATAAATCGGTTTTACTCTGTACAAACTTATACAGGGTAAAGTCATAAATTGTCCGCCATCTGTATCACTGATGCACAGTTTGCTCCCCCAGATAGTAATTACTTATTCTGGGTTAATTGATAAGCAAAAGTGATTTTATTAAGTATAAAAAGTAGGATTTAAGTGGTTCCAAGTAATAACAGGTAGAAAAAAGTAAGTTACCAAGCAAAATAAAACAAAACACGCAAGTCTAAGCCTAATATAGTAGGAAACTGAATACAGGTAAATCTCACCCTCAGAGATGTTCCAATAAGCTTCTTTCACAGACTAGACTCCTTCCTAGTCTGGGCCCAATCCCTTTCAGATCAATGTTGTGGTTTATGGCTTGGGTCCAGCAATCACTCACACCCCCCGTAGTTCCAGTCCTTTGTTCCAGTTTCTTTCAGACATCCCTTTGGGGTGGAGAGGCCGTCTCTTGAGCCCACTGAAGACAAAATGGAGCAGCTTCCAGGGTCTTTTATATTCTCTCTCTTGTGGATGGAAACCCCTTTATTCTTCTGTGCAGAATCACAGCAACAAGATGGAGTTTGTAGCCACCTGGGCAAGTCACATATCCATAAATGATTCAGCTTTTTGCAGGCCAACGCCATTGTTTACTTGTTAGTTTGAACATTCCCAGGAAAGCTGAGGTGTGTATTGACATCTCCCAAAGTCCATTGTCAGTTAAGTGTTTCTTGATTGGGCACTTAGTCAGAATAGTTCTTTCTCAAGAAGCTGACCAAATGCTGCTTTGCTGATGCTCCTTAGAATCAAACACATTGAGATACAAGTACATAGCCAATATTCATAACTTCAAATACAAAAATGATACACACATATAGACAGCATAATGATAACCAGCAAATTACAATCTTTCCATGCATCCGACGAACTGGGTATTCACCCACGAAAGTTTATGCTCCAATATGTCTGTTAGTCTATAAGGTGCCACAGGATTCTTTGCTACTTTTACAGATCCAGACTAACAAGGCTACCCCTCTGATACTTGACAACTTTTCCATAGACACCTTACTTGACCTCCTTTGTACAAGATTTGTACTATAGGACTTTGGTTGCAACAATGATTTATGTGGTCACAGTTCATGTCAATAACATCACACCGTGTTTCCCCATAGTAGTGGTGAGGTATACGTCTTCAATATTCCATTAAAATGATGCTCCTTGTGAAATTTCAGATCCTTTTTACATATCACCTAGGATCTTTTCAGATACGTTTTTAGCACATCACTCAGCTTTTCTTGTGAATTGATCCAGCCAACCGGACTTCCATTGAGAAGAACATTGCGTGATCTAATACCTCTTTTACCCACACTTTAATTTTGTTAGTGTGCATAGGGAAACTGCCTATTTGAGGAAGCATAATTTTAATTGGCCAGAACCTCTCCAGGCATTGCATCTGCAAAGGATGTTCCAGCTGGAAATTTCCTTCGGAAGTGATCCGTCACAGATAATTGAAATCCTTCAACATACCTGAATGACTATGTAGGAGACAGACAGAGAGAGCTGAAATTGTTTAATAGCATAGATTTAATAGGACAGAGTAATTGCCTTGCACACATTTGGGATAAGCTACCCAAATCTTCATGCCTGATGTATTCACTTACCTCTTCCTAATCTATGCTTTTTAATATCTTCATAAATGCTTTATTACCTCTGCTACATTGGATAGGGGCATGTCTCTTTAGTATGATTGCTTAAAGATGCTACCTTAGGAGGGCCTTTTGTAATCAGGGTTTGGCTTCCCGGGGAAATTGGAAGCCAAGTCATTGTTCCAGAATAGGGTCACTTTTATTCCAGAATGGTTTCCACACAGGGAGTTATTTTGGTATAACTGTGCCTGGATAATTATTGCATCGCTATTTTGACATAACTATAGGTGGAGTCCATCCCATGGTTTTCACAAATGAGAAATAATACAAACTAAAATGACATAAAATGAAAAACTCACCCTGCTGCTGCAGCTCCTGTGGCTCCTGTCTTTCGGGGCTGGGCCCCTACTCCAGCCATTGTGACTTAGCACGACGAGTCATAGTGCCGCTCACTCAAATTTGGCCTGGCCGCCCCTCCGTTGTTATAGGAGGACATCCAGGCCAAACCTGGGGAGTGGCGCTACGACTGTGTGTGCTGAGGTGCAATGCCCAGCCCGGGAAACCAGGCCCAGCCCTGCAGGACAAGAGCTGCTGCTGTGAGGTGAATGTAGGATGACCTTTCTCTGTAATCTCCCCATCTCCCAGGGCCTTCATCCCCCTCGGAGGCAGGAGGAAATACAATTATTACAAAATTCCGTAAAAATAGAGGAGAGGAAAAAAAAATTTAAAGGAAGAAGAATTTCATGGGACTCTAACTATACTGGTCTATTTCCCCATGCAGACATGCACTGAGTATTATACACATGATCTGAACTGGCAGGAAATAAAGCATTCAGGTCCGTAGCCTCAAGAATGAGTTATTCCTGTATAGGCTCTTTAAAGGAGAGAAGGCACCCCCAATCCCACAGCCTGTTTTCAATCTGTAATTTGGCTGTAAATATTTGCTCCATGCTGAAATTTGGCAGAAAGCTTCTTTGCTAGAGATGGATTTGTTTTACAAAATGAGAAAAATATTAGAATATGTTTACATAGTACAAGTGGTGTCTGTTAAATTATTGGTTCTGGATGTATTTTACAGTTACACAACTCTAAAATAATTGACTTTTAAAATATTCTACAAGGCAATAGCCCATAATATGGCTTTACTGTATTGGTTATTTTTGGTCATGGTGGTTGATTATAGCTGCCAAATTATGAAGTCTTGAAAGAGATCAAAGGTAATTCAGTGTGGAAAACGTGGAAATTTTGTTTACAAACGAATTTCTCTCTGTGCTTGCGGAGCAAACACTGTAAAGATTGTATTGGCCCTTGTCTCTTGTTTTGTTTTTTCTCCTGTTGCTCCAAATCTGCTTTCAGCGTTGCTTTAGACTTTGGTGATTTCTCCCATGCTGGGTTCTAGTTTCCTGGGGAATCTGTCATTGGTCTCTTCTCTTTTCACTCCCCTTTTTATCTCTTTTTGTGACTGCTGAATCCATGCACACTAATAATCTCTATGCTAATGATTCTCACATCTAACTTGTCACACCTGACCCTGTGTCCATTCCCTCATCTCTGTCTCCTGTATGTCATCCGGCATTACTTGCTGCCAGCTCAAGCTCCTTATTTGTTCTCTCAACATTTTCAAGTACTGTGGACTCTCATCAGGTCCTCTTTTAATTTCCCTCTTCTCCCACTGAGTTGAATCTTTTGAGACTTACTACTGCTTCTGGCACCATACACTGAAAGTTAAGCTTATCCAGGTTCTGGTCACCTCCAGACTATAATTACTGCAGTTTTCTTCTGTTCTCTTGGTCTTCACACTATTTCTTTCCACACGCTCAAAAATGCAGCAGCCAAAAAAATTATTTTCCTCACCTTCAATCTGAGTATGTCTGTCTTCTCTTTGGATAGATCTTCCTCTTTCCTGCCTACCATTATCAAGTTTAAATTTCTCTTCCTTGCTTTCAAAGTTGTACATATTACTACCTACCCTGCATCTTAAAACTTGTTTCTTATCGTATCCATTCTTCTTAATGTATTCTGTCAACAGCGCAAACTTCACTGAGCCCTTTCTTTCCTTTTCCCAGTCATGTTTTTGCTTCATTTTGTTATGTAACTTCCCAGTTCTGCTGCACCAAGTCCCCTCCCTTTCCTTAGTATTTATCTTAGACCTTTTCTGTCCAGGAGACCCACAGACACTAACACACAACATTGCCAATCACCACCCTTACTCTACGCCTAATTTCAGTGGTTGTCTGAGGGATACTACAGAGGTGGTGAATTACTTGGCCGAATTGCCATAGCTCTTCAAAAGCACCCACACAACAACACAACTAGCACACACAATAATGAAGCACAGACCTAGCCTCTGATAGCAGCACATCTACCAGACACAAATCAACATAACGTATCCAACAACCAGCATATACAATAACCCTAAATATACAGCGTCACACCACAGACCCCTAATTGGCCATCTGTGCAAATCCACACAACCCATCACACCAGTACACAGGATAATCCCAAACATCATTCTAAAGCTTAAAACATCTGTTGAGTCAGTCTGAAGCAATGGAAACAGCTAGAAACCTGACTGAGAAGTGTGGGGGGGTTTCTTGGTGTTGTTTGTTTGTTTGTTTTTAAGAATATCACCAGGTTAAATTATTATTGGGATTTATGGCCTGTTACCATCTAATTTTTAAGTTCTCAACCATTTTTTGGCTTTTTCTCACACGTGACTTTATACCAGTGTGCTTTGTCATTCCATTTGCTTGGGTGGCCAAGTGTTCTGCTTTGGATACTCATTGTTACTTTATTTTAGTCCTTTGGTTTAAGGTTGAAGAAGTGTGTTGCATGTTATATTTGGTCTCTTGTGTTAATTGCACATACAGCCATTTTGTCTCGAGGTTTCTGGTTTTATTTCAGCCCAGGTGCCTAATAAAAAGTTGTTACCATCTGGTATCTGTTTTGTGAAATATGCCCGTGTTTTTCTTTTCCTTATGGACGAGTGTACAGATCACAAAAACCACCACATAGTTGGCACCCTTCTTGCAGTTTTAGAAGAAAGGTCAGGGATCTCATTATGAGGAGTGTCACAATATGGCTGTAGCAATGGGGGTTGTGTGTTGCAGAATCATTTCATTCCGTGAGGAAAGGAAGGGCAAAAATAAGTCAAAGTCCATTACATATCTACAAATAGTTTATTTCAAACCCCATAAAATTGATTAGTTTGTCTTGATATGTTGATAGCATCTAGTTAGATTATTACCACTTCTATGGATACAATTTTGTTGAAGAGTTCTGTCTTAATTTGAGCCCCTAGCCATCACCTTCAGCTCCCAACTAAAATCTCTCCAACGCATCATCAAGGATCTACAACCTATCAGATCTTGGGAGACAGGCCAGTCCTTGCTTACAGACAGTCCCCCAACCTGAAGCAAATACTCATCAGCAACCACACACCACACAACAGAACCACTAACCCAGGAACCTATCCTTGCAACAAAGCCCGTTGCCATCTGTGTCCACATATCTTTTCAGAGGACACCATCATAGGACCTAATCACATCAGCCACGCTATCAGAGGCTTGTTCACCTGCACATCTACCAGTGTGATATACGCCATCATGTGCCAGCAGTGCCCCTCTGCCATGTACATTGGCCAAACCAGATAGTCTCTATGTAAAAGAATAAATGGACACAAATCAGACGTCAAGAATTATAACATTCAAAACCCAACCAGTCTGAGAACACTTCAATCTCTTTGATCACTCGATTACAGACCTAAAAGTGTCAATTCTTCAACAAAAAACTTCAAAAACGGACTCCAACGAGAGACTGCTGAATTGGAATTAATTTGCAAACTGGATACAATTAACTTAGGCTTGAATAGAGACTGGGAGTGGATGAGTCATTACACAAAGTAAAACTATTTCCCCATGTTTATTTCCCGCCCCCCGTACTGTTCCTCACATGTTCTTGTCAACTGCTGGAAATGGCCCATCTTGATTATCACTACAAAAGGTTCCCCTCCCCCCACCCCCGCTGCTCTCCTGCTGGTAGTAGCTCACGTTACCTGATACTCCTGTTATAGTGTGTATGGTAACACCCATTGTTTCATGTTCTCTGTGTATATAAAATCTCCCCACTGTATTTTCCACTGAATGCATCCGATGAAGTGAGCTGTAGCTTACGAAAGCTTATACTCAAATACATTTGTTAGTCTCTAAGGTGCTACAAGTACTCCTTTTCTTTTTGCTTGCACTAAATTCTTGCCTCCAAGTGACATAGATAAGTTATCATATAATTTTTGTTCCCATAAGAGTGCAGAAAAAGGAAAAATAATTAAATGAAATTTAACTCGTGGTTACTGATAAATTCAGAAGTTTTACTATCAATGCATATTACATTAAGTGCTGTGGGCTGGAAATTCCAACTTCTGATATCCAAGGGTTAAAAATGAAGACGACATGAGCTGCTGAAATAGACCAAAAATCTATGGTAACTCTACATTTAAACAAAACTAAAATTTAATCTGTGTATCTTGGTTTTTATTCCTTCAAAACATATCTATAATGTAACAGAGAACTCTTCAGAATTAAAATAACATTTAAAGTAGACATTCAAATTCATTTTTCCATATGATATAGGGAGAATTTACAATTGTGTTTTTTCAAGATTTAGTAATTAAATAGACAAAACTCTGTAGGTCATGTCTACCGTAATAGTTAACACCTGGTTCAACTTCTTGCTGTTTTTATTGGACGGAACATTTATGATCCTGTATTTCTTGAAAAGGGAAAATATGATCTAAAATATTGCATGGTATAGGGAAATTATAATAAACATAGTAGCACTGCTCGAAGTATGAAATGCTTACTATGCACATTTAAATAGTCATGTTTCAGTAGTTTGATAATTATTACTGGCATTTTGAGTTATATGAAAACTGCTTTAACACTCACCGGCGGGAAGCGGAGTGCCACGGCTGGGAGCTGGCGTAGTGGAGTGGACTGGGGCCGCATTGCTTCGCTTCCCGCCGCTGCCAGTGAGTGCCTGTCAGGGGGCGGGGTGTGTGGATAGGGTCTGAGCAGTCAGGGGACAGGGAGCAGGGGGGGTTGGGTAGGGGGTGGGGTCCTGGGGGTGATTAGGGATGGGGGTCTCTGGAGGGGGCGGTCAGGGAACAAGGAACAGGGGGGCCAAAGCAAGTTCGATACAACGCGGTCTCACCTATAACGCGGTGAAATTTTTTTTGTCTCCCGAGGACCAGATTACATCGGGGTACAAGTGTATATGTAAGTTAAATAATTTATCAATCAAAAGTAGTTCACTGCGTGGAAGCCTTCATGTTTATTATTAAAAACATGGGCTGTTCATGTAGTTACAACATAAGGCTAGGTTAGGCCAGTGTGTTACTACTGACCTGGTAAAACTTTTGATTCTAGATAGAGTAGTATCTTGTCATTGGAGTTGCAGAAAGATAGAACTGTTTTCCTTTTCCACAGGAATAATGTTCATGATGATTAGCTCCACCCCAACAGGGAAACTCATGGCTCTAAAGCAGCGGGGGTGGGGGGGCATACTTGTTTTGTTTTTGTTCTTGTTTCCTTGGCTTAAGTCTTCTACAGTAACTCACTCTTTGGATTCCTGGGTCTGGAATTCAAGAATATTCTGAATGCAAATGAGGTTGACAGTGTTTTTGATTAACATTAGAAAGTGTTTACTGTGGGAAGAACATTTGTGGGAAGTAAATTCTAAAGCATTTTTTAGTGACAAGATAGGTGACAATATCTTTTATTGAACTAACTTTTGTTGATGGAACGTACAATCTTTTAAGCTACATAGAGCTCTTCTTCAGGTCTAGCAAAGGAAATCAGAGTGGCTGAGCTAAATACAAGTTGGGAGAGATTGTTAAATATAACAGGTAATGCATGTTGTAGGAGGCCACTTGAAAAGAAGTGGGCAGTGAGAGATTAACACTGCAGTATTTAAAGTTGAATTTTATTTCTCAAAAGTCAGGACATATAAGGGTTAAAATTATTTTAGAATTTGTGTAGATTAGGTTGCAGTGAGCTAACTACTTTCCCCCTATAGACACTAATTAACGCTTGTTTGACCATAGGGGTCTCTTGGCTGAAACAGTTACAGTTAAGATTCCAAAAAGTTTCCATTTTACTTGCTTGTTTTAAGAAATTTGTATTTTTATGGAATACTTTCCTTGCTTGCTTCCTTATAAAGGGTGGGAGGCTCTTTTGAGAGAGAAAGTGGGTTCGAACAAAATCACTTGGTGATTTGTGTAAGTGAACTCTAGTAGCTTTACAGAGTTCATAAACCCTCCAGTGAAGTTTGTGATATCTGTAAGATGGATAGGGTCAGGGTTTTTTTTTCTTTCCTTTTCCTTTCTCTTAAAATCCTCCCTCTCCACAAAACCAAACAAGGAACCTCTAGGAAATTAAATAGAAAAATAAAGTAACATCTGTAGGGAAGGAAAGGTTAGTACTTCAAGAAAGTAATCAGATTGGGGATATCAAATATGGACAAGAAATTATCATAACATCCTGTCTCAGCTAGTCCTTGTGATTCTGCACCTTGATTATCTTCAGGGATTTTGTTCTCTTCTACCTGTAAGAATAGTTTCAACCATTCAAGCTCTGTCTTTGAACTACTGAGTTAGAATAATGTTTTGAGCCACAGTTGTGCATATCTTCTATGTGTGATAACACAGCAGGGAGAATCAAGACCAGATCTCCTGATACACAGTAGGCTATGTATCAGAAAAAAATTAAAATGTTGTTTTATATATGTGATATACACTTGGGGCACCAGAAATGTAAGCGACTGTGTTACCCTTCTGCCTCAGCAAGAGAGCTTTGCTGGAGCTTTTACTGCCACATCAGTCTGTCTGCCTCACCAGCAAACTCATCGAGACTCTCGGTCAGTTTAAACCTTGCCTTGTAGGTAACATTCAGAGAACCCCACTTCCCTAGAGGTGTCTCTTTGCAGTGTCCAGCCCTTTTTCACTGACTACTCACAGAAATTACCAAGTCTGGTGCCTCCAAAGAGACTGCACGCACCAGCGTGTCAGTTTAGCTGAGGGCCCATGTTTTACTTCAGTACACAGCCCTGAATTGGTTATAGTAAAACTAGGCACAAGGTTATTAATGAAGAACATGGATTTAAGTGATACTAAGCAAGAGAAAAAGAGACGGGTATGGTCGCAAACAAAACAAAAGCCACACGCTTTCTAGTGTCGAAAGTTTGATTTTATCAGACTATATTTTTTTGGCTTAGCAGCTTTCTTTCTTACTTTGAACTATCAGCATCTCCAGCTCCTCAGGCAGGAGGATCCACCGTTCACAGAATCAGAGGGTGCTGACCCTGTGTTCCCTCAGTGACGGATAACACAGGCGTCCCCTTTCTTCCATTTTTTAAGCCCAGAAAACCTTTGAAATGTATTCTTTGAAAAGTTAACCCAGACAAAATTCCTCTTCCATGCTCTTGTTCTTCCGGGTGCAGACATCAAGCCCCTTCTTCATCCTCTGCTCAACTTGCTTTCTGGATTGGCTTGATCCCTTTGTTTGCCTAAGATGCAAATGTGCTCTCATTGTCCTTTGCTTGAAATTAAGTCATGCTGTTTTTTCTCTGCCTGTTAGCTTGATCACTACAGAAAGGGAGATCCACATTCCTTTGTCAAGTAGTTTACCAACTATTTCCACAATATGCTTTAAGAACATATATTTCCAGCACTCATATCCAACTTTTTATCTGCAGCCCTTATGTACATTGCGCAATGATATTCTTGACCTGTGTATGCCCAGTTTACATATGCCTACCTTGCAAGACATTGAGTAAATATTCTGACAGTTAGTTGGGTGTGCCCTTTGCCAGTTGGCATAAAGGGGCTCTTAGGGTCACAATATATCACCTTCCAAACATATAAATAAATGTATGTGTTGCTTATTGGTAGGGTATTAACTTACATAGAAAATGTTGTAACACTTTAATAAACTCAACAATACCTCGCGAAGACTGAGAAGACAGGAGGGTCATCCATTTCTCCTTCAAAAAATGTCTTGCAATCTTCAGCTTCTTCCTCTGTCTGGATGTCATAGAATCATAGACTTTAAGGTCAGAAGTGACTATTATGATCGTCTAGTCTGACCTCCCGCACAACGCAAGCCACGGATTCTCACCCACCAACTCCTGTAACAAACCCCTAACTTTATGTCTGAGCTATTGAAGTCCTCAAATCGTGGTTTAAAGATGTCAAGGTGCAGAGAATCCTCCAGCAAGTGACCCGTGCCCTATGCTACAGAGGAAGGCGGAAAACCCCCAGGGCCTCTTCCAATCTGCCCTGGAGGAAAATTCCTTCCCGACCCCAAATATGGCGATCAGCTGAACCCTGAGCATGTGGGCAAGATTCACCAGCCAGATACCCAGGAAAGAATTCTCTGTAGTAACTCAGATCCCACCCCATCTAACATCCCATCACAGGCCATTGGGCCTATTTACCATGAATATTTAAAGACCAATTAATTGCCGAAATCATGTTATCCCATCAACCATCTCCTCCATAAACTTATTGAGTTTAATCTTGAAGCCAGATAGGTCTTTTGCCCTCACTGCTTCCCTTGGAAGGCTATTCCAGAACTTCAGCCCTCTGATGGTTAGAAACCTTTGTCTAATTTCAAGTTTAACTTCCTGATGGCCAGTTTATATACATTTGTTCTTGTGTCCACATTGGTAATGAGCTTAAATAATTCCTCTCCCTCTCCGGTATTTACCCCTCTGATATATTTATAGAGAGCAATCATACCTCCCCTCAACCTTCTTTTAGTTAGGCTAAACAAGCCAAGCTCTTTGAGTCTCCTTTCATAAGACAGTTTTCCATTCCTCAGATCATCCTAGTAGCCCTTCTCTGTACCTGTTCCAGTTTGAGTTCATCCTTCTTAAACATGGGAGACCAGAACTGCACACAGTACTCCAGGTGAGGTCTCACCAGTGCCTTGTATAATGGTACTAACACCTCCTTATCTCTACTGGAAATACCTCGCCTGAGGCATCCCAAGGCCACATTAGCTTTTTTCACAGCCATATCACATTGGCGGCTCATCGTCATCCTGTGGTCAACCAATACTCCAAGGTCCTTCTCCTCCTCTGTTACTCTAATTGATGCGTTCCCAGGTAATAACTAAAATTCTTGTTATTAATCCCTAAATGCATGACCTTGCCCTTCCCACTATTAAATGTCATCTTATTACTTTTATTCCAGTTTACAAGGTCATCCAGATCCTCCTGTATGATATCCCTGTCCTTCTCTAAATTGGCAATACCTCCCAGCTATGTATCATCCTCAAACTTTATTAGCACACTCCCACTTTTTGTGCCGAGGTCAGTAATAAAAAGATTAAATAAGTTTGGTCCCAAAACCTATCCCTGAGGAACTGCACTGGTAACCTCCCTCCAGTCTGACAGTTCACCTTTCAGTATGACCCGCTGTAGTCTCCCTTTAACCAATTCCTTATCCACCTTTCAGTTTTCATATTGATCCCTGTCTTTTCCAATTTAACTAATAATTCCCCATGTGGCACTGTATCAAACGCCTTACTGAAATCTAAGTAAATTATATCCACTGCATTTCCTTTGTCTTAAAAATCTGTTACCTTCTCAAAGAAGGAGATCAAGTTGGTTTGGCACGATCTACCTTTTGTAAAACCATGTTGTATTTTGTCCCATTTACCATAGACCTCAATGTCCTTAACTACTTTCTCCTACAAAATTTTTTCCAAGATCTTGCATGCTGCAGATTTCAAACTAACAGGCCTGTAGTTACCTGGATCACTTTTTTTTTCTCTTTCTTAAAAATAGGAACTACATTAGCAATTCTCCAGTCATAAGGTACAACCCCTGAGTTTAGAGTCATTAAAAATTCTTACTAATGGGCTTGCAATTTCATATGCCAATTCCTTTAATAATCTTGGATGAAGACTATCTGGGCCCCCTGATTTAGTCCCATTAAACTGTTTGAGTTTGCCTTCTATCTCAGATATGGTAATATCTATCTCCATAACCTCATTCCCATTTGTCATGCTACCATTATCCCTAAGATCCTCTTTAGCCTTATTAAAGACTGAGGCAAAGTATTTGTTTAGATATTGGGCCATGCCTAGATTATCCTTAACCTCCACTCCATCCTCAGTGTTTAGCGGTCCCACTTCTTCTTTCTTCGTTTTCTTCTTCTTTATATGGCTATAGAACCTTTTACTATTGGTTTTAATTCCCTTTGCAAGGTCCAATTGTACTTGACTTTTAGCCTGTCTCACTTTATCCCTACATGTTCTGACCTCAATAAGGTAGCTTTCCTTGCTGATGCCTCCCATCTTCCACCCCTGTATGCTTTCTGCTTTTTCTTAATCACCTCTCTGAGATGCTTGCTCATCCAACTTGGTCTACAACTCCTGCCTATGGATTTTTTCCCCTTTCTTGGGATGCAGGCTTCAGATAGCTTCTGCAGCTTTGACTTGAAGTAATCCCAGGCCTCCTCTGCCTTTAGATCCATAAATTCTTCAGTCTAATCCACTTTCCTAACTAATTTCCTTAATTTTTGAAAGTCAGCCCTTTTGAAATCAAAAACTCTAGTTGCAGATTTATTTTTGTTTATCCTTCCATTCAGTTTGAACTGAATTAGCTCATGATCACTTGAACCAAGTGTCATGGAGTGTGGGGGAGTCCTGGCGCTGCACCCCTCTTCCTGGGATTCACTGTGACTCTCAGCCAGCCAATAAAATGGAAGGTTTATTGGACAATAGGAACATAGTCTAAAACAGAGCTTGTGGGTACAACCAGGACCCCTCAGTCAAGTCCTTCTGGGGGGCAGGGAGCTCAGGCCCCAGCCCTGGGGTTCCCTGTGTTCCACCACCCAGCACCAAACTGAAACCAAAACCTCCCCAGCAGGCTCTCTCCTGCAGCCTTTGTCCAGTTTCCTGGGCAGGGGTGCTACCTACCCCTCCCCCTCCTGGTTCAGGTTACAGGCTCTCGGGTATCCCATCCCCAGTGAAACTCCCCTGCCACATCCCCAGGTCAACACTCGCCCCTCCCTGCTGCGTCACACCAAGGTTGTCCCCTACAACCATTTCTTCTATGAGGTCCTCACTACTCACCAAAATCAAATCTAAAATGGCATCCCCGCTAGTCGGTTCAGCAACTACTTGATGAAGGAATCCATCAGCTGTCGCATCCAGGAAAATCTGAGCCCTATTATTACGAGCACTTGTCCTCCAGTCTATACCTGGGAAGTCAGTCTCCCAAGATCACGCAATTTCCATGAGTATTTACTTGATTAAAAACATTAAAGAGGGCTCTATTCATACCCAAATTGGATCCCAATGGTCTATAGCACACCCCAAGTACTATCACTGGGGAGGATCTAGTAGTTTTCTTCCCCAATGTGATTTTTGCGCAGACAGACTCTGTCTTATCCATTCCATCACTTCTTATTTCTTTACAGTCTACCTCATCATTGATATAGAATGCTACTCCACTACCTTTTCCTTTTATTTCTGTCTTTTCTAAACAGAACATACCCTTCAATAGCTGAAGTCCAGTCATGACTATTATTCCACCATGTTTCTGTTATCCCTGTAATATCTGGTTTCACTTCCTGCACCAGTAGCTCTAGTTCCTCCATTTTGTTACCGAGGCTCCTCGCATTGGTGTACAAACATCTTAATTTTTGCTGTTTGGCCTCGTTCACATTCTTTACCTGATTAGACACGGACATTCTATAGCCATGACCTATTAGACTGGTATCCACACTACCCTTCCTCCTTATGGCAATTCTCCTACCCACGGCTGTATGCTTTCTTACTTTGTTTTCTTCCCTCTCAATGCTAAAATCCGGTGTGAAGATTACCTGGACATCTCCCAACCATCTCGCCCAGATTCCTAGTTTAAAGCTCTCTGAATCAGTTGTGCCAGTATCCTAGAAGTCTATTTCCTTCCCTGCTCAGATGCAGTCCATCCCAAGAGAACTGTCCTCTGTCCATGAATGCCTCCCAGTGGCCATACATCCCAAAGCCCTCCTTATAGCACCACTTGCAGAGTTATCTGTTGAACATCATAATCTTGTCACACCTTTGTTTCCCTTCTCTAGGAACAGGCAGAATCCCACTGAAGATCACCTGAGCCTCGATTTCCTTAAGCGTCTTCCCCAGCCTGGCATAGTCTCCCTTGATACGTTCCAGTGAGAATCTATCCGTATCATTTGTTCCCACTTGAAAGATAATCAATGAATTCTTCCCGCTGTCGTTAGGTTCCTCCTCAGCCTCAGGTCCACATCCCGTATCTTAGCACCCAGTAGACAGCACATCCTTCTGTTCTCTGGATCATCTCTGGTTACAGGTCTGTCTAGTCTTCTCAGTAATGAGTCCCTAATCACGTAGACCTGCCTTTTCCTGGCAATGGTGCGATTCTCCAGTCTATCCCCTGTTCCATCTGGCTGCAAGTCCTCTCGATTCCTATTGTCCTTGGCGATCCTCTGCAACCCATCCCGTATCCTCCTGGGGCTCATATTTGGTGGTGTTATCTCTATTGACTCTTGCCCTCTTCCTATAGGACTAGCTGCTCTTCTCTTCTTCCTTGCCCTCTCACCTTCAGTGACCACCTGCTGTGCCCCTTCTTCATTTTCCAACTCCGCAAACCTGTTCTTGAGCTCTATTTCTCCTTCACTAGCCTGTCTTTTCCTTTGCCTGGTTCTCTTAGTCACATGCTTCCACGGTCCATTTTCTTCACCAAGCAGTCTCCCCTCAGAATTCTTCAGTCCTCCTTCCATCTGCAAGTCTGAGCTTTTCCCTTCAGCTGCCTCATGTCTTTGCTCTATAATCTGCTCGAACCCCCTGCTACGCTCCAACCAACCACCTGCATCTCCAATCCTCTGCTCTTCTCTTCCATCAGCTCTATCAGGCGGCACTTCATGCAGACAAAACTCTTTCCAGGTACCCCCTCCAGGATCATGTACGTGTCGCAGCTTCCACATCCAGCCATCTTCATTGTGTCTTCCACTACTTGGGTCACTCCCACTGCTGCCTCTGTATCTGTCATAGCCTTCCCACCTAAATCCTGTTAGTCTTCTCCAACAGAACTCCCACTCAAACTCCCCTGTTTACAGCTCTGTTTGCTGGTTCCTGTGCTGCTGCAGCTGTCTGTCAAGGTACTGAACAGTGAGCTGTGGTTGAAGAACTTATACCACGCCCACTCTTAATTTTGCACTCTGTATCAGCACATGAGCATTTCTCATGTGCCTAAGCTTTTAGTACTAGGTGCTGATGTTACAATACATTGAGAAACTTTTCACATCCTTAATCACAAATGAAAATGAAATAGATTTCAATAGAGTTCAGTTTGTTAGTCTGTGGGAAGTAGTGAGGCTTAATTCTCTTGTTGTTTTGAGACCTGCAACCTGAATTTTTAAAGACGGGTCTGGTTTATATCTGCAGAGTTGTGTCCTTCTCAACTTGAGGTGATGAAAGAAATGTATATAATACAATATGTAATAATTTTGTAGATTGGTTTCTCTGTCATTTAGTGGGAGAGTGTTCTCCGAATACTGCAGAGAGATGAAAAATGTTGTAATTTCTCTTCCATAGTCGAAGGGCAGGATGTGGGAGTATTGGATCTCCATTCTCTATGTGAACAGTACTCATACGAAAAGCAGAATGACCATTTAGAGTTTTTGCTGTAACACTGTAATGAAGTTTAAGGAGCATGTAGTTCCAGTGGGAATTCCTTCTTAACTAAGTGTTTGGGAATAATTAACTTTGTTCTGGAATATCCAGTGTGTTTTAAATTGTGTGTGAAGTTGTAGCATAAATAAGTCACAAATAATATAAAAACTCTTTATATATCTGTAGCTTGAAGTCTTAGTGTTAAATAAAAATACTTAATTAAATTTTTTACCTTGGAAATTCACTGTATAAATATAGCTGTTTCATCATTTATTCACAGCACAAATACCATGAATTATGCATGGGATTCAAAAAGGCTTCTGGTATTTGTGGTGATACATTGACAGTTAAATGAGCCGGGAAGTACTAAGAGGATTACATAAAGGATAAAAATATTTAAGATAAAAGCTTTTAAGGTTAGCATTTAAAAATAGTTAATTTAAAACCAGTTAGTAGTATTGTTGAACATGTTTCAGGGTTTAACTTAATGGTCACTGTTGCTTTGCAGTTCGCTACTAATCTTGATTTGTAAATCCTGTGTCTTTCTGGTCCTAGACTACTTTTGAGCAGAGATGACCAATTAATCAATCACTGTTGTTTGCATGATATGAATGAATGATTAGACTGAGGCTACAAAATAAATCTTCACTTTTAAATTAAGAGCCTGAACCCATTCTTATTAGTTTCAATAGGAACTAAATACAGCCCTCTGCCAGAACTTAAATCTCAGGCTATGTCTACAGTACAGCCGGGATCGACGCTCTGAGATTGATCCACTGGCGGTCGATTTAGCGGGTCTAGTGAAGACCCACCAAATTGACGGCAGATCACTCTCCAGCCAACTCCTGTACTCTACCCCACACGAGAAGAGTAAGGTAAGTCGACGGGAGAGTTTCTTTTGTCGACCCCCCGTGGTGTAGACCCCACGGTAACTTGACCTAAGGTACGTCGACTTACCATCAATAGATCTCACGTAGCGTAGGTCGACTTACCATGGGTAGTGTAGACATAGCCTAAGTTTCCAGAGACAATGGATTGCATGAACTCATTGTCCTAGATCAGGGGTGGGCAAACTACGGGCCGAATCCGGCCTGCTGGATTGCCAATGCTGCAGGCTCTGCGCCGCTCCGGGAAGTGGCCACTTCACGTCACTGCAGCTTGTGGGGGTGTGGCGGCAGAGAGCTCCACATGCTGCTCTTGCCTGTGGGTACCTTCCCTAAAGCTCCCATTGGCCAGGAACAGGTTACTGCAGCCAATGGGAGTTTTGAGGGAGGTACTCACAGGTGAGCGAAACACGCGGAGCCCTGTGCCCCACTCCGGGGGCCGCGCAGGGACGTGGTGCCAGCAGCTTCCCGGAGTGGCGCGGGGCTGGGAAGGCAGGCAGGGAGCCTGCCCTGGCCCCGGTGTGCGCCGCTACTGCTCCGGAGCCACTCTAGGTAAGCCTCGCTGGGCCAGAGCCTGAACCCCTCCTGCACCCCAACTCTCTGCCCTAAGCCCCCGGCCACATCCTGCACCCCTTCTGCACCCCAACTCCCTGCTGAGCCCCCTCCTGCACCCTGCATCCCTCCTGTACTCCAACCCCCTCCCCGAGCCCCTTCCTGCACCGCGCACCACTCCTGCACCTCAACCCCCTGACCTGAGCCCCCTCCTGCACTTCCCACCCCTCCTGCACCCTAACCCCCTTCCATGAGCCCCCTCATACATCCTTCCCCTGCCCCAACCCCTTGCCCTGAGCCCCTTCCTGCACACCGCACCCCCCCCACACACACCCCAACCTCCTGCCCCGGCCCTGCAAGCAATTTCCCCACCTAGATTTGGCCCTCGGGCCAAAAAGTTTGCCCACCCCTGTTCTAGATACTAGTCCCTCTTTATAAAGCTATATGCATACTAAATAAGAAAAATGAGTAGTTGAACAATGATTGGTTATGATTTCACAATAGTGCAAAACGTTAAAGTGAAATAAATTTGCATGTGTGTGAATTTACCTTTCAGTAGTACTCTGGTCAAATAGTATTAAAAGTTTGCTGCTGTAAAACTATTTCTTAGATTTATTTTGTTAACAAATGTCATTTTATTCACAGCTGCTGCTGAGGGCAAAGGCAAAAGTGGGGAAGATTTTTTTCAGAAGGTAAGAAACCCCTTTGTTACAATCCTACATTTGATAAGTACAGTAATTCGATACATTATTGTGGGAAGAATTATACTCCAAATTATGGTGAAATTGATGTTTAGCGCTCTCTCTAATGAATATTTTGATGTAACTTCCACAATATTCCTTCATTTCCTAACCATGGTGATTATTAACACTTTTTTTTATTGTTACCATAGTTTTTTAGTAGAATGTATATTTGGTATCATATGTATAACATATAATATATTTAATCTCAGTTTATTACAGGGTACGTATCACAAAGTAAACAGTATAGTAAGTTTGATTGTAAATATGTTGTTTCAGAGCCCATTGTTAGATAGATGTACATACATAGTGAGGGGAAGATGAAATTACATGAAGGCCAACAAACAGCTGCAATACAGAAGACATTAAGTTGTCTTGAACAGAAGTCTGTTATTTTTTTAATCCTCTTCAATTGAGTTACATAAACCTGAGAGAAGACTACCTAACTAACTGAACATTATTGCCCCTTTCCTCCCAAATCTGCTGTAGAATGTATATTCTCAGGTAGTCATGAGGAGTCCTCTTCTGGAAGTAATATTTTTCTTTCTTAAATCTTTCAAAATGTTCTTGAATTCCAAAACTTTTTGTCTTTTATAGTTCATTTTTATCAGCTGATTTGTTTTTGGGAGGCTTCTGCTTCCCATGAAATTAGAGAAACTTCCCAGAGGATGAGACAGCGTGATCTAGAGGTGTGAAACTGGCCTTTGTATTTCATGGGTGAGGACAGGAGAAGATTGTACGCTTTCCTTTTAGGGTCAACAATCTTTAGTTAAGTGAATTTGGTCACGTCTTGAACTGGCAGCATGACCCCCTGAGTGACAAACATGTGAGATACCTTCAAAGAAACAAAATTACAGATATTTTTCCTTGTTACTGTCAGTCTCAGTCCAGCTTTTTGAGTGTCCAGAGCAAAAGGCATAACTGAACATCCACGAAATGGCAACAATTATTCTGAATATTGAAAGGATAAAATCTTGGCCCATCTGAGGCCAGTGGGAGTTTTGCCACTGACTTCTTCAGTGCGGCCAGGATTTGTTAGACCAGGGGTCAGCAACCTTTCAGAATTGGTGTGTCGAGTCTTCATTTATTCACTCTAAGGTTTCGCCAGTAATACATTTTCACGTTTTTAGAAGGTCTCTTTCTATAAGTCTATAATATATAACTAAACTATTGTTGTATGTAAAATAAATAAGGTTTTTAAAATGTTTAAGGAACTTCATTTAAATTAAATTAAAATGCAGAGCCCCTGGGACCAGTGGCCAGGACCCGGACTGTGTGAGTGCCACTGAAAACCAGCTCGCGTGCCACGTTCGGCACGCATGCCATTAGTTGCCTACCCCTTTGTTAAACCTTTTAGATGCCTTTGGTTTCTGTATTATCGCAAGAAACAGGAATGGTCCATCAAACTACTGAACGAAATAGGTGACTGGAGTCCTGCATAGCAGACTTTTTTCTTTATTGTCACTTGAATGGTTGAGTGTTTGATCATTTCTATCAACATGTCCTCTCCAGCTACTCCAGATTTAAATGATTCTATCCAGATTTAACAATGTTCTGGCTTGTTATACAAAACATACTATACATTATTACCATAATCTATTTTATAATTCTAGAGTTTTGTTAGATGATGATGTGAAGTCTAACGTGTGTTTTAAAAACAAACAAAAAAAAACCCGAAACCACCTTTTAAGTTGCATTAGTAGTGTTAGACTAGTATAATGTTTCATTGCAGTTTCAAACATTGACAAGACTTGGAACTTAGATTCTAGGATGATTAGGAACAAGTTTTCTTATAAGATATGTTGAGCATCTCTAAGAAGGAAATTTGCGTGTCTCACAGTGAAGGCGTGTGGTTAGACAGTTGCAGAGACAACATAGAAGATTAAAAAAACTGTCTGATAGCATTTGAACCACAAAGAGAAGAAATATTGGTAGCAAATGAATGTTAAAGCGAGTTATGCAAATACTTTTTCAAGACCAGTAGTAAATAGTTCTATGAAGGTTATTTTAATTGAGGTCTATATGTCCTGATGCTTTTAGGTTTAGTTTGCTGTGTACTCTGTACTGTAGAGAACAAGTAGTGTCAAACAGTCTTTGATTTGGAAATTGCTTGGAGCTTGTTTAGTCCATGATGTTTTTTATACAACCAGTTGATATATAAATATTCTATGATTTCTTGGTTCTACCTGATTAAAAAATTATACCAGAATTTGAAGCTCTTGCTGAGAAATTACTGAATGATAGATTCAAGAAATTGGTTTATTTGTTTTAGGAGTGAAAATTAATGGACAGCAACAAAAGATTAATGGTAGCCTTAGCTTTTATTTACAAATTCCATGCATACACAATCTTTGATCAGAAATGGGTTTTAACCTTAATACTAGTACAGTCCAGACTTATGCTCTCACGCCTACTTTTTATTCATAGATTGGAAGATGAAAACACAAGCTTTCCTGTATTTTTAACAATTAGTTGCTTCCTTAATTTTGTATGAACTAGCTTGAATGAATAGTCATTGAACTGAACTAGTTAAATAAACCAAAATAAAGAAAATATCCTCCCTGCACATGCAGAAAAGACTACTGTTCTCAAAAGCTGTTTTAGGATTTCAACAATATCTGGTTCCAAGGAGAGATGACCCGTGCCTGCTGATAGTTGGGGGTGGAGGTACAGTGTGAGGGCAGCCAGCTTCAGCAGTGTTACTGGGCATACTCAGTCCATGTGAGCATGCTCAGTAAAAGCCAAGGGGCGTGTGACCCTGTGAGCCTCTTCTCCTCCCCACGCATCACCTCTGGTTCCAGTCATTTCCAGCGTTTTGGTGGTTTGACTCTCTAACTTCAGCAGCAAACATGTACTGCTTAATATTGCTCTTTAAATTTAATGTAAATGATTTTAATATATTAATATTATATAGTATAATTTATAGTAAATTTAGGCCTTAATATAGCTTGTCACCATTTCACATTTTAATTTTAAATAGGTTCACTTTTAAATATAAACTTGTATTTATATTAAAAAATCTGTTTTTATTAAATACAATCATCAATTTTTATCCACACTGAGCAGTAGCTTCTGCAGAATCCTTTTGCAGTGTGCTGAGTGATTCGACAAAGCTGCTATCTAGAATTCATTTTTTACCTTTACAAAAGTATTCTTTTGAGTCCAGATTAGACTGGATTTTCCATGCAGGGGAGCAGTACATTTGTTCACTTTTCAATTAGTAGTAATCCACCCAGACCTCCTTGTCATTGCTAGCTAGTTTCTTTTGTGGGAGTCTGTAAAGACCGTATCATAAAGGTGAAAAGAGGTTACTTACTGAAGTAAGTTTTGTTCTCTGCGTGTATTACTACCTTTATGGATACCTATTGACGTGATCTTTTGCCCTGGAGATGTAAAGGCTGTGTCACGGTTATACAGGATCCAAGGGACAGTAGGCGAATAAGGACATCTATTCATGTTGTTTTAGAATGCTGGAATGGAGGGCCTCGCCATGCTCTCAGAATGGCTGTTTTAAAATCATTCCATGGTAGGGCATGTGACCTTAGTATGGATCTGTGAAGGCAATACATTTGGAGAAAGCAAGTTACGTCAGTGACTCTCTTCCCTCCCCCCCCCATTATATTCCATTTGCAGATATATATTTTGTTTTATTTGAATGACACATTTTCCATGAGAGACAAGGTGGATGAGGTAATATCTTTTTTTGGACCAACATCTGTTGGTGAGAGAGTGATTTGAGGAAGAGCTCTGTGTAAGATCAAAAGCTTGTGTCTCTCACCAACAGAAGTTGGTCCAGTAAAAGATATTACCACACTCAGCTCGTCTCTTCAATATCCTGGAACCAACACCACATTTTCAATGTTCTGTTTCTACTTCTATCACAAAGAGGAACAAAGAATTTGTAAGGAATGTTTTCCTTTAGATGTGGAAGAATGGGATGTAAATTGAGTAAAGATTCTTTGGGGCTAAGTATGGTTTGAGCTATATAACTTCCTTTTGAAATTCTGTAGCAATTTGATTACAAATATACACACGGTTAACTTAGTGATTTGAGGAGCATATTTTGCCAGAAAGAACAGATTTTCATGATTGTCACTGAAATAATATAAATTACACTCTGTGACATTTTAAGGATCAATGGGTTCTGTCACCAGTGCCCTGTAACCTTAGGGGCTTTTATGCTGTTCAGCTATGGTTCAATTCCCTGACACCAGTAGCCTGCTCACAAGCACAAAGTCTCATCTTGGCACCAGCATCGTTTCTCCTATCAAGGTGACGCCAACAGCCCCTCCTGTCCAGCCTCCTCCCCGAGCTCTGTAGTACCAGATACTTGGACTGTCTGTCTCCCTCTGTTTCATCAACTTTGAAGGAGTGAAATTAGCCCTCCAGCTTACTTTGGTGCACACACTTCACATAGTTTACACACCAGAGACCAGGCTTGGGGTAAAAATAAGCAAAGTTTATTTAACAGAAAAACCACACGTTCAGAGATGAAATCGTAATGGAAAGCAAACATACACAAGTGACACAGAAAATAAACATGAAGAAGCAATCTCAGGCTTTACACTTTCATATTAGATGAAATCACTTTTTTAATAAAAGTTTTACCTATTGCCTTTGAACAGTTTAATTGCATACCCCCAGATAGGGTGACCAGACAACCCTTTTTAAAGGGACAGTCCTGAATTTAAGTCCCAACTTTTTCTTACAAATGGGCAACTTGCCCCATATTTTCTGTCTCCCCCTTCCCTACCCATCAGTACTGATGGGTCCTGCTGCTGGCCGGATCCCTGCTCACCAGTTGCCCGCCCACCAGCAATGAGTGGGAGGGTCCAGTGACTTACGATGGGGGTGGGTGTGCAAAGTTGCTGATAGGGCTGGCTGCTCCCCGCCTGGTCTGTCAGCTCAGCCCCAGCTGCATGCTGGGTCTCGGCCAGCAGGGCCTTGCCCCTGTCTTGTTTCCGGCCGGTGGTAGCTGCATGCTGTGGCAGCTGGTGAGTGCAGGCAGGGGCCAGGCAGTGGCGGTTACGTGTCTCCTATGCTGCCCACCCATTGGCCTTTATGTGCTCCCCCTCTTGCTGTCCTCTCCCTGCTTTGCCCCATCCCACCTCTCAGCTTTGATGTTCCTCCCTGGCGGGGCACTGAGCAGAGTTCTCCCATCACTGAGCGGAGAACCAGCCCCTGGTTGTTGCGCTCAGCTCATCAACAGCCTGTTTGGCAGGCTCCTTTCTTCCTCCACTGCGTCTGGCTGGGCTGGCGCCTCGGGAAAGCCCAAGACCCTCGGGCCTGGTGTGCTGGCCAGGAGGAGCCAAACCCTGCATGTGTCAAAGTCCCGCATAGTACTGGCACAGGGAAGCCTCTCTACCCCTCAGCTTAGCTCTGGAGTGGCGGTGGGGGGAGCGATTTCCAGCCTTTTAACCCACCAACCCTGCAGGCTCCACAGCAGCCCCCCAGGCAGGGGCTAGACACACTCTCCCCCCCCCCCACCCAAGGTCCTGCCCCCAGGGAGCGTGTGGCTGCTCTGTCCCCTAGGCACCCTCTGCTACTGAGCCACTTCTCTCCCCGGGTTTGCTGAAGCCTCTGCAGCAGGGTGGATTTAATTTAAATCAAATTGATTTAAATCACTAATCAGGAAGACTCGATTTAATCATGGTTTTCTACATAAAAGTGCGTTCTTGTTGGTTGTTATAACCTTAATACATATTCTTCACAACTCAGAGATAGATGTAGGTTTCATTTTTAGAAGGTACATACTATACGTTTTTAAACAGTGATTTATTTTGAAAACGCTTCAGATTAGTTTCACAGCTATATCAGGAAATGAATGAATGATTGGTTATTTCATTTACCAAAGGCAATTGAAGCAGATAGTTCACCTCCCAATGACTTCATAAATATCTCCAATTCAACAGGTTAATCATTAGTATTTGGAAGATTTTCTTGCCATGCTGTACTAGGAGGAGAACATCACCAGACAGACATTTAAATTGTTTTATTTAACTAAAACAGCAACATTAAGTATTCTGGATTTTTTTCTTCAAGAGCAAACATATAATATTTTAACAAAACAAGCACATGTCCCTCGTTTCTCACATTTATCTCCAGACGATTTCTCCTTTTCCAGATCTATTCCACCCCCCACAATCTTCTATTCATTGAACTTTTTGAAACTTTGCCCTTTGAGAGAGGTAGGGGATTGACTCTGTGTACACAAATTTACAGAGGGACAATAGAGTTGATGTCTGTTGCTTCTCACCTCTATATATTATTTGTTTATTTATTTATAACAAGCATGTTTCCTCTGGAGACACAAATCCACACTTTGAGAACTGCAAAACTAAGCATCTCTGATGGTATCTTCTAGACTGAGCACTGAGTCCCATTGGGTAGATACAAAGATTAACCTTAATAATCTGTACAGAAGCCTGGGGAACCCCATAAGATTGGGTTCCCTAATCCATGAACTGTTGTAACTCATTTACAAAACTTTTCTTAAATACTACATGAATATAGTGTCCCATACTGTAGAATTAGTATTTATAATCCCTATTCCATGATGAGATATCTTTGAGCTATAATGTGTCTTAATTAAAACTATCTTTAGATCACATTTTTGAGGAAAAAACCTATTTAAATAAAAATCCAATTTCTTTTAAAGTCATTGATTTTTATCCGTCCTGCCCTGCGTCAGTTTCCCTGGGCCCTGGTGCACAATGCATCCTTAGGGCTTAATCCCTTCATGCCTGCAATGTAGCCAAGGGACAGGAGGCAGCTGGGTTATGTCAGTAGCCAGCAGCAGCCTGGAGGTGTTAGCTGCCTTTCAACACTATGTGAGCAGGAAGGGACAAGCTGCTTCCAGCCATGGAGGGGTGGGAGGGAAAGAGATGAATGCTTCAGACACAGAGTCAAGTCATCCCTTCCCCTCCCTCGCCACGGCTGGAAGCAGGTCCCGTCCCTTCCCTCCCACACAGTACCAAAAGGCTGCAGCTGGGAGCCATATTCTGGTGTGAACCCTGGCAGAAATCTGGGGCATGGGGGTCATGTGACCCTCTTGCCTCGGGAAGACATGGCACCTGGTTCCAGGAAAGGCGAGTCCATCCTGGGGGCTCAGCCAGGCATAGAGGGTGGAGAGCACCATGCAGGGAGGGTCAGGTCCGTCATCGTGTCTCTCCCCTTCCTACCCCTTTCCTCCCTCCCCATGTGAGAGAAGTGTATGAGAGTTCGTGTGTGTCACCTCTCCTGTGTGAACCCTAAAGCTTTAAAGATAGGTAAATAAAAATAATCCAACTACGCAGTATGTCTTTTCAACAGGGGCCCAGTCCCTTGATGTTAATTTGAACAATTGTACTGCATAGTTCTGATTGATGTTGAACTTGCTTAAATATCAGTAATTTTACCAGGTGTCCCATATTCAGCATAGGGAAATATGGTCACCCTGCCCCCAAATGTGGTGGGGATTTAGTGTTCATGGACAGCCTCCCACATAGAGAC
The DNA here is from genome assembly GCF_965152235.1 of Eretmochelys imbricata. Taxonomy (NCBI): domain Eukaryota; kingdom Metazoa; phylum Chordata; order Testudines; family Cheloniidae; genus Eretmochelys; species Eretmochelys imbricata. Next base: position 75,671,858 of record NC_135578.1, read on the forward strand.
TGTTCCTCAGGCCACGTCTACACTACAAAAGTACTCCGATTTTACAGAAGTCGATTTTTGGGAACAAATTGTATAAAGTCGAGTGCATGTGTCCACGCTAAGCACATTAATTCGGCAGTGTGCATCCACAGTACTGTGGCAAGCATCGACATTCTGAGCGGTTCACTGTGGGTAGCTATCCCGCAGTCCCCGCTGCCCATTGGAATTCTGGGCTGAGCTCCCAATGCCTGATGAGGGCCAAAAATTTGTCATGGGTGGTTATGGGTAAACGTAGTCAGTCAACCTCCCTCCCTCCCTCCCTCCATGAAAGCAACAGCAGACAATCATTTTGCGTCCTTTTCCCTGGATTGCCCGAGCAGACACCATAGCACAGCAAGCATGGAGCCTGTTCAGCTCACAGCAGCAGTTATGACCATTGTAAACACCTCGCACATTATCGTGCAGTTTATGTAGAACCAGCACCTGAAAAACCAGGCGAGGAGGCGACTGCAGCACGGTGATGAGAACATGAGCACACTTTTCTCTAAAACCGTGGTCCCCAGCAATCTGGAGATCATGGTGTTACTGAGGCAGGCTCATGCTGTGGAACACCGATTCTGGGCCCGGGAAACAATCACAGAGTGGTGGGACTGCATAGTGTTGCAGGTCTGGGATGATTCCCAGTGGCTGCGAAACTTTCGCACGCATAAGGGCACTTTCATGGAACTTTGTGACTTGCTTTCCCCTGCCCTGAAGCGCAAAATACCAAGATGAGAGCAGCCCTCACAGTTCACAAGCGAGTGGCAATAGCCCTGTGGAAGCTTGCAATGCCAGACAGCTACCGGTCAGTCGGTAATCAATTTGGAGTGGGCAAATCTACTGTGGGAGTTGCTGTGATGCAAGTAGCCAATGCAATCATTGAGCTGCTGCTATCAAAGGTAGTGACTCTGGGAAATGTGCAGGTCATAGTGGATGGCTTTGCTGCAATGGGACTCCCTAACTGTGGTGGGGCGATAGACGGAACACATATCCCTATCTTGGGACCAGACCACCAGGGCAGCCAGTACATAAACTGCAAGGGGTACTTTTCAATGGTGCTGCAAGCACTGGTGGATCACAAGGGACGTTTCACCAACATCAGTGTGGGATGGCTGGGAAAGGTTCATGACGCTCGCATCTTCAGGAACTCTGGTCTGTTTAAACGGCGGCAGGAAGGGATTTACTTCCCAGACCAGAAAATAACTGTTGGGCATGTTGAAATGCCTATAGTTATCCTTGGGGACCCAGCCTACCCCTTAATGCCCTGGCTCATGAAGCCATACACAGGCACCCTGGACAGTAGTAAGGAGCTGTTCAACTATCGGCTCAGCAACTGCAGAAAGGCGGTAGAATGTGTATTTGGACGTTTAAAGGGTCGCTGGCGCAGTTTACTGAGTCGGTTAGACCTCAGCAAAACCAATATTCCCATTGTTATTGCTGCTTGCTGTGTGCTCCACAATATCTGTGAGAGTAAGGGGGAGACGTTTATGGCAGGGTGGGAGATGGATGCAAATCTCTTGGCCGCTGAATACGCACAGCCAGATACCAGGGCGATTAGGAGAGCACGGCAGGAAGCACCGCGCATCAGAGAAGCTTTGAAAACCAGTTTCATGACTGGCCAGGGTACTGTTTGTTTCACCTTGATGAAAACCTGCCCCCTTGGTTGCCTCTAAATTCCCTGTAAGCCACCCGGTGCTTCAATCACAGCTTTCTTGCAAAGTCATTATCATTTAAAAAATATGTATTCTTTATTAATTATAAAAATAGGGAGATAACTCACAAGATAGCCTGGGTGGGGTGTGGGAGGAGGGGAGGAGGGAAGGAAAAGGCCACTTTAAAACTTCTTGAATGACAGCCTTCTGTTGCTTGGGCTGTCCACTGGGGTGGAGTGGTTGGCTGCCCAGAGCCGCCTTCCCGCCCTCCTCCCCCGCGTTCTTGGGCGTCTGGGTGAGGAGGCTGTGGAAATTGTGGAGGAGGGAGGGCGGTTAAACAGGGGCTGCAGCGGCAGTCTGTGATCCTGCTGCCATTCATGAACCTCCACCAGGCGCCGGAACATGTCAGTTTGATCCTGCAGTAGCCCCAGCATTGCCTCATGCCTCCTCTGATCTTCCTGCTGCCACTTCTCCTCACGTTCATCGGCCACTTTCCTGTACTTTGCTATTGTGTCCCTCCACACATTTTGCTGAACCCTGTCAGTGCCAGACGACTGCATGAGTTCAGAGAACATTTCATCGCGTGTGTTTTTTTCACTGCCTTATCTGAGATAGCCTTTGGGACGGAGGCGGGAGGCTTGAAACATTTGCAGCTGATGGAGGAAAAAGAAGGGAGTGAAGTATTTAAAAAGATACATTTTACAGAACAATGGATATACTTTCACGGTAAACAACACTATTCATATTACATAACATGTGATTTTGGTACAAGATCGCATTTTGCATCTTATATTGAGTGCCTGTGGCTTTGGTGTTAGAGATCACACATGCAGTGCCGGGCAACAGAATTCGGCTTGCAGGCAGCCATGGTAAGCCATAGTCTTTCGGCTTCTGCAGCCTTCATAACAGTAGTGCCCTCCTCTCCCATACCAAACAAAACCCGTTGAATTGGCCATTTAGTGCTGAGGTTTCCTGTTTAACGTGCAGCAGCAGAAACCAAACTAACCCCCACCCCATCCAATTCTCTGGGATGATTGCTTTACCCCTCACCCCACCATGTGGCTGATATCAGGGACGATCCCTCCTAGCCAAACGCGAACAGCTCAGCACCAATGGCCCCCCACCTCCCACCGCGTGGCTAACTGCGGGGAGGATTTCTTTTCAGCCACAGGGAAACAGCCCAGTAGGAATGGCCACCTCTGAATGTCCCCTTAATTAAATTCCCCTATTTCAACCAGGTTACTATGAATATCACGACTCCCTTGAGGATAACACAGAGAGATAAAGAACGGATGTTGCTTGAATGCCAGCAAACACCGGGACCATACGCTGCCAGGCTTTGTCATGCAATGATACCAGATTACTTGCTACTAGCATGGCGTGGTAAAGTGTCCTACCATGGAGGAGAGAATAAGGCTGCTCTTCCCAGAAACCTTCTGCAAAGGCTTTTAGAGTACCTCCAGGAGAGCTTCATGGAGATGTCCCTGGAGGATTTCCGCTCCATCCCTAGACACGTTAACAGAGTTTTCCAGTAGCTGTACTGGCCACGAATGCATCCCAAGTCCTCAGGGCTACTTAATCATTAAAAAACGCTTGCTTTTATAACATGTATTGTATTTAAAAAGGTACACTCACCAGAGGTCCCTTCTCCAGCTTTGTTGTGTTGGGAGGGTATTTCAGTCAGGGTGCGAAAAAGATCCTGGCTGTTGGGGAGAACGGTGTGCTGTGTGCTCTCCTCAAGCTCGTTGTCCTCCTACTCATCTTCCCTGTACGCAAAATCCTCAGGCCTGGCGGAGAGTACCCCATCATCGGAGTCCACGGACGGGGTGAGGTAGTGGTGGCGGCCCCCCCTGGAATTGCATGCAGCTCAGCATAGAAGCGGCATGTCTGGGGCTCTGTCCCAGAGCATCCGTTTGATTCTTTGGTTTTCTGGTACGCTTGTCTGAGCTCCTTAAGTTTCACGCAGCACTGTGTTGCGTCCCTGCTGTAGCCTCTGTCCCTCATGGCCTCGGAGATTTTTTTGAAATGTTTTGGCATTTCGTCTTTTGGAACGTAGTTCTGATAGCACGGATTCCTCTCCCCATACAGTGATCTGATCCAGTACCTCCCGTGTGGTCCATGCTGGAGCTCTTTTTCGATTCTGGGACTGCATGGTCACCTGTGCTGATGAGCTCGCCTGGCCAAACAGGAAATGAGATTCAGAAGTTCCCGGGGCTTTTCCTGTACACCTGGCCAGTGCATCAGAGTTCAGAGCACTGTCCAGAGCGGTCACAAAGGTGCACTCTGGGATAGCTCCCGGAGACCAATACCTTTGAATTGCATCCACACTAACCCTAATTCGAAACGGCGATGTTGATTTCAGCGCTAATCCCCTCGGGGAAGAGTACAAAAATAATTTTTAAGAGCCCTTTATGTCGAAAAAAATGGCTTCTTTGTGTGGACGGGTGCAGGGTTAATTCGATTTAACGCTGCTAAATCCGACATAAACTCGTTGTGTAGACCAGGCTTCATTGTCTGGATTTGCACTTTCTGTTCGAAGCCTGCTTTTAAAAGGCATTTTCCTTTTTTCTCTGTCCATGATGACTCATAACTATTCAGAGTAGGGAAATTTCCTCTTGGTTTGATAGCTGGATGTCTTAATCTCTCCCCATTAACTCTAATGGCCCATCATTGTCTTTTCCTGGACCGAACAATGGATAGTTACTTTGAGCTGGTTTCCTGGGCCTGGAGGTTTTTCGCCTTCCTCTGTAGCATGGGGCACAGGTCACTTGCTGGAGGATTCTCTGCTCCTTGAAGTTTTTAAACTACGATTTGAGGACTTCAATAGCACAGGTTTTTTGCAGGAGTGGTGGGTGAAATTCTGTGGCCTGCATTGTGCGGGAGGTCAGACTAGATGATCATAATGGTCCCTTCTGACCTAAATATCTATGAATCTATGAATCCCTCTGTGAGGTGTGGTTGGGTTATGAGCACAGTTTTATATATACATACATAGGTTCATAACTACAGTTTGCATACATATCTCATAAAGACCATCTAGTACAGAACATTAAAGACCTTAGTTGGGATACTTTTCTAGTACAATAATACAATATGCAATCAGTTGGTTCGCCTGCTCATTTTGGGGGTTTTAATCTTCTGCTCTCCCTTTGGGATCTCTGGACCATGATTGTCACCTTGTCTCCAAGTTTCACTTCAAAATATTAGTGTGTATGAAGGACAATTATGTGTCAGCAATGAATATTATTCCTCGAGTAACCTACCTCTTTTTATTTTAAGCTCGGCAAACAAAGCTAAGCTGCAGTAATGCACACTTCATCTTACACTTCATTAAGCACTTCTTTTTTTCCACACTTTTGTTTTTGCTTGTACAAAATAGCTTACGGCCTCTGAAGCCATACTTAGACTATTTCTTGGGGCGGGGGTTGATTGAATTACACATTTGACTTTTGTATTTGGATACTTTCCATATGGTAGTCACAGTTTTAAAATAAATAAATAAAGCATGCCTACGGGTACCGTAATTGTAATGAACCTCATGGTGATTGTACAGTAGTCGGTGCCATTGGTTGTTATGTTTGATTTGTTTCTAAGACATTACCAAGATTGTTAATCTAGTAGGAAGTGTGTCCTGATTTATCTCTGTGTGTACATATTATGTAGGATCTGCATGTAAGGATATTAATAAATCATCCTATAAAATGTGGGTATTATTCATATAGCAGGATGAGACTACTTTGATAATATGCTTATTCAGTCTATCTTCTGTGGCTTATAGAAAAGTTTAACTAAAAAAAATTACACATTTTGTGCGTTTCCTTGCACGCAATACTGTATCTAATCAAAACACATGGAAACTATCTTCAGAGTTAGTGTTTTTTTGTTTTTTTTTTTACAATTCTTTGGGCAGTTGTTCATGGTTTACTAACTGTCTGTACAGTTTCCTTTCATTAGTCTTCACATTTTTCCTTTCTCTCATGTGACATCAATAAAGCCAAGTTTGTGGAGGGTTACGTAAAGTATCTCGTGTACTTCAGGTTATATGGGTCGAGAAGGAAAGTGATCAGTGGCATTTCAACATGTTTCAATACAAAGGCTTCAGGATACTTTGAGAATTATTTAATATAAATTTAAAACTCTAATATCATAGAATCATAGAATATCAGGGTTAGAAGGGACCTCAGGAGGTCATCTAGTCCAACCCCCTGCTCAAAGCAGGACCGATCCCCGACTAAATCATCCCAGCCAGGGCTTTGTCAAGCCTGACCTTAAAAACTTCTAGGGAAAGAGATTCCACCACCTCCCTAGGTAACGCATTCCAGTGTTTCACCACCCTCCTAGTGAAAAAGTTTTTCCTAATATCCAATCTAAATCTCCCCCACTGCAACTTGAGACCATTACTCCTTGTTCTGTCATCTGCTACCACTAAGAACAGTCTAGAGCCATCCTCTTTGGAACCCCCTTTCAGGTAGTTGAAAGCAGCTATCAAATCCCCCCTCATTCTTCTCTTCTGAAGACTAAACATCCGCAGTTCCCTCAACCTCTCCTCATAAGTCATGTGTTCCAGTCCCCTAATAATTTTTGTTGCCCTCCGCTGGACTCTTTCCAATTTTTCCACATCCTTCTTGTAGTGTGGGGCCCAAAACTGGACACAGTACTCCAGATGAGGCCTCACCAATGTCGAATAGAGGGGAACGATCACGTCCCTCGATCTGCTGGCAGTGCCCCTACTTATACATCCCAAAATGCCATTGGCCTTCTTGGCAACAAGGGCACACTGTTGACTCATATCCAACTTCTCATCCACTGTCACCCCTCGGTCCTTTTCTGCAGAACTGCTGCCAAGCCATTCGGTCCCTAGTCTGTAGCGGTACATTGGCTTCTTCTGTCCTAAGTGCAGGACTCTGCACTTGTCCTTGTTGAACCTCATCAGATTTCTTTTGGCCCAATCCTCCAATTTGTCTAGGGCCCTCTGTATCCTATCCCTACCCTCCAGCGTATCTACCACTCCTCCCAGTTTCGTGTCATCTGCAAACTTGCTGAGAGTGCAATCCACACCATCCTCCAGATCATTTATGAAGATATTGAACAAAACCGGCCCCAGGACCGACCCCTGGGGCACTCCATTTGATACCGGCTGCCAACTAGACGTGGAGCCATTGATCACTACCCGTTGAGCCCGACGATCTAGCCAACTTTCTATCCACCTTATAGTCCATTCATCGAGCCCATACTTCTTTAACTTGCTGGCAAGAATACTGTGGGGGACAGTGTCAAAAGCTTTGTTAAAGTCAAGGAACAGCATGTCCACTGCTTTTCCCTTCATCCACAGAGCCAGTTATCTCATCATAGAAGGCAATTAGATTAGTCAGGCATGACTTGCCCTTGGTGAATCCATGCTGACTGTTCCTGATCACTTTCCTCTCATGTAAGTGCTTCAGAATTGATTCCTTGAGGACCTGCTCCATGATTTTTCCAGGGACTGAGGTGAGGCTGACTGGCCTGTAGTTCCCATGTAATGCATTTTTAAAAATGTCTTTAATAAGAACTTTCTCATAGGGCATATTGGCATAGGCCTTGTGAAGAGTGGAGGAGGGAAGTGCCTGTCTCTGCAGCTTAGAGTAGTAACGTTAAGGTCAGATGGGTCTATCATGTGTACAATACAATGCAACTTTGTGTTTTACGATTTTTTTTCATGTAAACTGTACTCTCCAAAACACAGATAAGAAGGGTGGGAAGGGGAGAGAAAGTGAGGTAATAAGCAAGGGAGAAAGATATTTCAGCTGAGTGCTGAAACGACTGAGACAATGAGTGAGAGACACAGAAGGGCTGTTGCAGATGTCAGGAGCTTCAGATATGGAGGATTGCATGTAGGGGAAGAGAAGAGGTCAGTGGTGGAGGGAGTGAGACACCATTGATTTTTTGCAGATGGCCCAACAAACAGCTAATGGATTGTTGCTTGGAGGTTTTAGTTGAACCCCTACCAAACCTCTTTTCTATAGCTGGCCGGGTTTTAGGAGACCCATGAGCTCCTGTGACAGGGCTCAACAGCATGGGCGGTGGGTATCGGAGGGGGCGGGCTGGTGTTTGGGCCGGCTGAGGCTTGGGGCAACTGGCCAACAGCCTGGGGCAGCTGGGGCGGGGCGGCCAGCAGCCTTGGATTTGGACTGGGACTTGGGGCAGCTAGGGCGGGGCTCCTCAGGCTGTGGTGGGGGGAAGAAGGGGAGGGGCCTCGGGTGGAAGGGATGGGGCTGGGGGCTAGCCGCCATGAGTGGGGAGCTCACTTGCCGCCCGTACTCAACAGGCAGGGATTGAACTGAGTCAGCTGAAGATGTTATGTTATATAATGTGTGGCCTGATGGGCCCATCATTTTCTGCAGAATTTACTCTTTCAATTTAACTGAAGTTTCTAGTGAGGTTATGAGGGTAATCTATCAAATGTGAGCTAGTTCAACACTGACCTCCTCCATCTTCCTACTGAAACAGTAGCTCTTAGAAGTGTGAACTGCACCATTCAACTGTAACTTGAAGGTTGAACGCTGGGGCTTAATGCAGACAATTTAAAAAGCACCAGGAATTATTTCACTGTTGAGCAATTTAGCAGAAATATCATAGTATTGGTAATGGACCTTGTGTTTCTAGAATAAGCTACCATTCTCTCTCCACCATCGTGCACTTGGCTACAAAGAGCAAGCTAAGTTGCTATCCACTACCATGTTACTAGCAGGCGTGGTACAGGCTGTGTTTAAGTTCAATTTCCTCCTATCCTTAATTAGATATGAGAGGATGTAAAATAAACAATCTTTGTACATTACAGCTATTAATTTTTCTGTAAATAAGCCACTTATAAAAACAACGTGTTCTGGTATATTAGTGATATTTGTTCTTGTGGCCATGCAGATAGCTTTGTTGGATGCATTTTGGGATGATACCCCAGATACCTTCCATTGAGCTTTGTTCTGTACTATGTCTGCGGGCTGTTAAAACTGCAAAATAAGTCAGTCAATCCATTAATCCTCTGTTCCTTTATGTTCAAGAACTTCTGAAAAATTCTGTTTGTGAGTGACATTTGCTGAGTTTTTTCCATCAAAACATTACTTTGTAAGAAAAGAAGTAAAGAATGCACCTTCAATCATTTTCAAGTTACCATAGTGTTAGCAATAATTCTTAATCTGCATAGTTTGATTAGACCTTGTTGAGAGGCATTCAACGTTGATAATGATGTGAAGAGAGCTAGGTAGATGGTGGGTGCGATAGAGTAAAGTAACAGATTTCCCTCATGATCTGAGCACCCTCTTGCTGCAACTACTACTATGCTTGTTGATGTGCAGCTCAGTGACAACCATGAAGTCCTAGATAGGCATAAATTGGTTGGTGTTTCACTATATACGTCTCATGTAAATGATGTTTATGGAACTTGGCATACACAGTATTACGTATTTATTCCACACCTTGAGCCTGATCCAGATGTCACTGAAGTCAATTAGTCTGTCTATTGTTGACTTCAGTGGCATCTGGATCAGGCCTTATAAAACATGAATGGTCAGAAAAAGTCCAGTCTTTGTTTCAAGAAGCTTATTATTTATGTAGTACTAGAGATATGCAAGGCACTTCTCATAGAGTGAAGAGGGTGATGTTTCCGATTTTACAATCCAAGAGCTTACAATCCAAAATGAGAGCATACAGACAGGAGTTGGTTTTGTGGGGGCAAAGCAATAGAGCAATTGAAGACAGGGTAGTATTTAGTGAAACTGTTGACATCTAGTGACTCTTTTCTTTGAGTTCCAGGCAGACCATCAAATGTTTCAGGATCCCACATGCTCCTCACTGCAAGGGTCCAACTTGCATGTGGTGTTTCAGACATTCAAAAACATTTTAGAGCCTCTGTATGTAGCAGTGGGTCAAATTCTCTTGGGGTATTATGACTCTTTCATTCCATCCTGGTTCAAGGCAGGTGTGTTCTGTATTGCTTGTTTTTTCTTTCTGGGTTCATCATCCATTATAATTGTGAAAGAAAGATGCTTAATCCATTTTCTTGTGCCAGATATTTACTTCACAATTACTGGAAAATTTTAAATCCCATCTGAGTAAGAAAACAGCTAACTCAGCTTTTTTAAATTTTTACCCATTTAATTGTCCCATTGGTATTCTGCATGATGTCCCTGGTTTGTATGCATTATATATAGATGCTGTATTCAAAACCATAGAGGAAAAATCTGCTTATAGTGGCTTAGACCTTGGGATGCCAAGGTGTGGTTTTTTTCCTTTGCTGTTCACACTTATCACAGTAGAGTGTTAATGAAACTAAAGAAAAATTCTTCAGTGTTTTACATGATTTGTGATTTTCTTTTTGTGAAACTACCCAGACCCAAGCAAAAAGCTGTTGTTGGCAAAGGTTGCACTCATAATTTTGAGAATGCTGCAAAGTGGTTGCTTAAGACAGGATATTGTCCACTGTGTTAATGTAATATATAACAATATAATTAAAAGGACATCAGAGGGCTTACCTATGACTTTCTCTTTTAGAAGCAGTATTTTCCAAGAAGTATTTTCCATAAACAGCTACTGTTTTTCCAACATTTGATTACAAACTGGTTTAACAGAAAATGTAGTGATTGAAATGTTACTTGAGTGAATAGTAAATAAGTATTCCTAATCACATCTTTCATCACATTGTCCCTAGCTCAGTACGTTTTCCATAAACAGTAATTTAGGGCAAAAATATTATTTTATGTGTGTTGCCTTTGGTAATTATGTACAGAGGGCAGTAGCAAAAGTATTATGGAAGCTGTCTGACACTCTTTAATTAACACTGTAAAAGAGAGTGCTGTAACTTTCCAAAATATTGAACTTTGGGACTGATTTTCTATTTTGGAAGTAACTCTTTTTAAATAAGTTTGGGCAAATTCCCTTTATCTGTTCTTGAGTTATGGTAAGATGGAAAAATGCAGTTACTATGTGCATATGCAAATACACTTGTTTGATATGTATGTGTATAAATATATTAACTGCAGTATGTTATGCTGTCTGTATACACAAAATAGATCAACCTCAAAGATGACCTTTTTTGCTTTCAGGGTAGCTTATAAAAATTTCTGAAACTTCACAAACTAAAAATCAACAAAAAGAAAAGAAGTACTTGTGGCACCTTAGAGACTAACAAATTTATTTGAGCATAAGCTTTCGTGAGCTACAGCTCACTTCATAAATTTGTTAGTCTCTAAGGTGCCACAAGTACTCCTTTTCTTTTTGCGAATACAGACTAACACGGCTGCTACTCTAAAAATCAACAGTTTCATTAAGCTTAAATTGTTTTATGCCAGCCTTTTTCCCCCCATCAACAGTGGTTCAGAGCTGTGCAGAGAAGGCACAATTCTATACATTATGCCAAAGTAAATAAACAAAATATGCTGCTCTAACCCTTAAATATTTCCTAATATGCTTAATTTAGGCTAAGGTGCATGTTTTTGCTGTTCTATGTCATGGCTTCATGAAAAGAGTAAAGGGGGGAAGCCCAAGTTTGTGGGGGATTCAGCAAAAGGCATGTCTCTAGAGTTGCTGTAGTGATTGTCCATACTCAACCATCAGCACAAGTGACATATGTCTACGGTGAGTTGGTCCTTTCCATTGTATCAAGATTTGGCCAATCCTGTGGTATTGCAAGCGTTACACCAACATTACTCAGTTTAATATTACTTATGATAGTGACTTTTTTAAAAACATAGTTAACTGTTGGAACAACCTCCCAAAGGATGTGGCAGATTCTCCATCACTCAAAATCTTGAAATCAACACTGCAGTTCTTTCTAAAAGATATGGTCTAGTTTAACCACAAGTTATTGAGCTTGATGTAAGAATCACTGAGTGAAATTCTATGGCCTTGTGCTACAGCATGATGCAGTGGTTCCTTTTGGCCTTAAACTCAATTATCTTTTCTGATACAGTATCTGCTATGACAGTGTTTCTTGTACACACTTAATGCAACACTTATTTAAGTGTTTCTAAAAGAAAAATGTGTAAAGATATGCTTACCTTAGATCTGAGACTCTTTAAGTGGTGAAAGGTAAGGAACCAAATGGTTTCCATGACGTTACCTTACAAACCCAGAAAACTAATTTGTTGCCACAGCAACATGACAAATATAATTTATGTGGTAGGAAGAAGCGGGAGAAGTGAGCTTGTCAGTGCAAAGTTAAGGGTGAAATTTTATATACACAGAGAAGGAAATCCAAAGTGTTCTTTACTTTCTATTGGACGTTTGTGAAACACTGTCTGAACTTTACATATAGACATTACAAAGGTGTATTTCTGACTAACAGTCCTCAGTGAGGACTATATACATGCATTTTCACAGTTCCAGAGTAACTGCATCTGTATTCCCTCTCTGTGGTCCCTTGAGGGCACACACTTAAAAGTTTCTGGCTTCCAGCCATCACCTTTCTTGGTGACCCGCATCTCACTCCCTCCTGACCAGGGTTTTTCTAGGTTCTACAGTTCCCTGCCTAGACTGTGGTATTCCCAGCAAGCCAGACTTCCTAAGCAGGCCAGTGTCTCTGCTTTTGTTTCTCTCCAAAGGCTATGACCAGTGTAATAGCCTGCAGTTACAAGTCACCACACAGCTCTTTCTATGCAAGCACATTTATTCTTAAAGGTGAAAGCATTATGAGACAGAATATTAAGAACAATAGAAGACCCTACCTAAGAAACATACCAGAGGTAAACCGCAACTCCATCCTCAGGCTCTAGTAGGTGTCAGTCGTTCAAAACTCACAACTATGTTTTCTCTGTGGTTACAAGTTGATATTTCAGATTCAAAACCACAACAAAGACTGGGCAGATCAGCCTGTTTCTTTATATAGTTTGGGCCTTTGATCTCCAGTCTACTGGAACAGGTAATCAGCACATACAGATCCTGTCCTCAGGCATAGCTTTAAAAAGCAAGGTTTTTGCATAATGGGAGGTGAGGAATTTGCATTAATCTTTCCCTATGCATTCTCCAGGAAATCTTAACTCTTAATGTCCCAGAAATCCATTCTTGTCTGGCACATTTTCAATCAAGTACTTTGAACTCCCAGCCCTCATATGATATTTCTCCCCTAGAGAGGTTCCATGCAATCCTGGCCCACATAGTTCATAACGTTTGCATTTAATACAAGGGACTCAAAAATACCTAAACTTAATTCAATAAGGTTTTTCAAGGATATTGCAGGAAGTTACCATATCTGTCACATGAAAGAGTCAAGCTTTTGAAATGGAAAGCTTTTAGTTTCAGAAGTTAAAAAGAGCATATTAATTTCCTTAACTGACATGCATCATTTTGGTAATGCTCAGAATTTAATGTCTGAATATCTTTTCTTTTTTCAAATTTACCAAAATATTAATCATTGGCCAGAGGATGAGAAGTTTCAGCCATTTACAGCTTATATTCATTAGTAACTTGTGAAGGTTTCCTCTTTGGCTTTACCCATGACTTCTCACAAACTGCCTGTTTGCAGAGATATTATTCCTAATGCTGCCTGTCCATATTCCCTACTTGATGGCATTAGCCCAGCCATGGATCTGTTCCTTTGGCTATTTGCATTGCTGCTAGTCAGAAGACTAGTGGGGCATCCTTAGTCATCCATTATTTTGACTCTTACGGCACTAACCCACCACTGGAGCGTTTCCTATACTGCAGTTACAGTGGCTTACCAACCAAAGCAGAACAGTGAGAAAATCCCACCTTTTGGACCAGGAAAGGTCCAGTGAAAGTCAGGATCTTCTAAAAATCATTTTTGGGGAAAGAAGAGGTGTCCTGTAAAGGGAACTTCATTGGTGTAGAACTTTCACAACTTATGGAACAGGTGTAGAAGTATGTTAGCGTTTATGTATTTGACATGCAGAAACCCAATAAACAATTAAATACTAACAGCCTGTTACTTTTCTTTACTTGGAATACCCCACTCTGATAGCAGGTTTTGGACCTGCTGGGAATGTCAAGTGGGTTCAGCTGACTCGGATACATGTGACTTCTTACCCCAGACAAATATAAAAGAGGAGGTGACTAGCTCCCTAGACATAGAGGGTCTACGTCTAAACAGCCTAAAGGAAAAAACCCTAGGAGCAACCAGCCTGGCCAGAAGGTTGGAGATGAATTTTGGCGGGTTGTTAATTTCTCTGTTAATAAAACCACATCTAACTAAGGGGATGAGTTGTTAGACTGCCGTTCTTTCTTGGGGTCTGAACCTATTTGCTTTAAGGAGGAAGGTAGGTAGTGGGACACACTATTCAATATTACTGCCTTTTTCACCAAGAGATCTCTGGCAGAAAGGCTCCATTCTTGTAGGAAATCTGCATGAATCACATCTTGAATATAGGTTTCAGAGTAGCAGCCGTGTTAGTCTGTATCCGCAAAAAGAAAATGAGGACTTGTGGCACCTTAGAGACTAACAAATTTATTTGGGCATAAGCTTTCGTGAGCTACAGCTCACTTCATCGGATGCATTCAGTGGAAAATACAGCGGGGAGATTTATATACACAGGGAACATGAAACAATGGGTGTTACCATACACGCTGTAAGGAGAGTGATCAGGTAAGGTGAGCTATTACCAGCAGGAGAGCAGCGGGGGTCGGGGGTGGAACCTTTTGTAGTGATACAAGGTGGGCCATTTCCAGCAGTTGACAAGAACATCTGAGGAACGGGGGAGGGAGGGAAATAAACATGGGGTAATAGTTTTACTTTGTGTAATGACCCATCCACTCCCAGTCTCTATTCAAGCCTAAGTTAATTGTATCCAGTTTGCAAATTAATTCCAATTCAGCAGTCTCTCGTTGGAGTCTGTTTTTGAAGGTTTTTTGTTGAAGAATTGACACTTTTAGGTCTGTAATCGAGTGACCAAAGAGATTGAAGTGTTCTCAGACTGGTTTTTGAATGTTATAATTCTTGACGTCTGATTTGTGTCCATTTATTCTTTCACGTAGAGACTGTCCAGTTTGGCCAATGTACATGGCAGAGGGGCATTGCTGGCACATGATGGCATACATCACATTGGTAGATGTGCAGGTGAACGAATCTCTGATAGTGTGGCTGATGTGATTAGGCCCTATGATGGTGTCTCCTGAATAGATATGTGGACAGAGTTGGCAACCGGCTTTGTTGCAAGGATAGGTTCCTGGGTTAGTGGTTCTGTTGTGTGGTGTGTGGTTGCTGGTGAGTATTTGCTTCAGGTTGGGGGATTGTCTGTAAGCTAGGACTGGCCTGTCTCCCAAGATCTCTGAGAGTGATGGGTCGTCCTTCAGGATAGGTTGTAGATCCTTGATGATGTGTTGGATAGGTTTTAGTTGGGGGCTGAAGGTGATGGCTAGTGGCGTTCTGTTATTTTCTGTTCTGTTCCCCAACCCCCCACCCGCTGTTCCTCAGACGTTCTTGTCAACTGCTGGAAATGGCCCACCATGATTATCACTGCAAAAGGTTCCCCCTCTCCCCCCCTGCTCTCCTGCTGGTAATAGCTCACCTTAAGTGATCGCTCTGTTGTTACAGTGTGTATGGTAACACCCATTGTTTCGTGTTCTCTGTGTATATAAATCTCCTCACTGTATTTCCCACTGACTGCATCCGATGAAGTGAGCTGTAGTCCTCCTTTTCTTTTTATCTTGAATATAGCAGCTACACTGTTCTAGAATCACAGAAATCATAGAAATGTAGGTCTGGAAGTGACCATAATAGGTATGTAGTACAACCCCCTGTGCCTGACGCAGGACTAAGTATTATCCAGACCATCTCTGACAGGTGTTTGTCTAACCTGTTCTTAAAACCCACTGGTAGAAATTTCCTTAGGTAATTTGTCCCAGTGCTTAACTACCCTCACAGTTACCTTTTCCTAATGTCTAACCTAAATCTCTCTTGCTGCAATGTAAGCCAGTTACTTCTTGTCCTGCCCTCAGTGGTTAAAAAGAACAAATTATCACCCTCCTCTTTATAACAACCTTTTATGTACTTGAAGACTGTTATCATGTTCTCCCTCAGTCTGCTCTTCTCCGGACTAAACAAGACCATTTTTTTTAATCTTTCCTTTTAGGTCTTGTTTTTTAGACCTTTACTCATTTTTTTTGCTCTCCTTTGGACTTTCTCCAATTTGTCCACGTCTTTTCTGAAGTGTGATGCCCAGAAGTGGATGCAGTACTCCAGCTGAGGCCTTAACAATGCTGAATAGAGTGGAAGAATTATTTCTCATTTCTTGCTTACAGCTCTCCTGCTAATACAGCCCAGAATGAGATTTGCTTTTATTTAGTTATTTTTACAACCGTATTACATTGGTGACTCATATTTAGTTTGTGACTACTATAACTCCCAGATCTTTTTCTGCAGTATTCCTTCTTAGGCAGTCATTTTCCATTTTATATTTGTGCAATTGATTATTGCTTCCTAAGTGTAGTACTTTGCTTTTGTCCTTACTGAATATCATCCTATTTATTTCAGACCATATCTCCAGTTTGTCAAGATAATTTTGAAGTCTAATCATTGAGTGCTTACAACCTCTCCCAGAATGAAATAGTACGAATTTTTTTTTGGGGGGGGGTCGGGGGGGATCTTTGTGTTTGATACTGTGGCGTTCCCCTCTGGTGTTATCTGGACCAGTGATCTGCTAGGCCACTCCAATCCTTGACTCTGGGAGCCAGCCTTACCCTGCTCTGCTGTGAGAACCCCCACTCCTGGGCTATTCATGCACAGCCTCTGGCATGTCAGCTGCTCCCAGCTACTTCCAAACGAATGACAATAGCCAGTATCTCTGGTTCCAGACACAACCTTAGGAACCTCTGTCTTGCAGTGTCCAGTTATGCATGCTGGACTCTGCAAGCTTATATAAGTTCATCATTTTAACAAAGAAATTGATATGTACCAGGCTTGTTACCCCAAAGGGAGTCTCTGACACACTGCCAACCAAACACACTGCTTCAGGTAAAATAAACAAACAGATTTATTAACTATAATGATAGATTTTAAGTGATTATAAGGCAAAGCATAACAAGTCAGATTTGGTCAAATGAAATGAAAGCAAAACTCATTCTAAGCTGATCTTAACACTTTCAGTGTCCTTAAAAACTTAGATGCTTCTCACCACAGGCTGGCTGGTTATTTTTCAGTCAGACTCTCTCCTTTAATCAGCGTTTGTCGCGTGGTGGTGGTGGTGTATGTAGATGTAGGTGGAAGAGAGAGCATGGCAAAATCATTTTATAAAGATGAACATGGGAGTGTAGGGTGTTCCCCTGAGGTACAGAGCATCACAGATACCCAATATGATACATGATCACAAGATTGCTCAAACCTTATCAGACATAATGAATGTTGAGAATAAATATAAGATGATTTAATTTAAGTTCTTGATGGTTATATTCAGTTTTCAGTGCCTAAACCCTTTAAAGGGAATATTTTTTCACAAAGGTTCTACTAAAGTATTAAATTTACAGGAACACCCCACTCAGGATTGGGGCCCTATTGTGGTAAGCATTATACAAACACGTGTTAAAATATGGCCCCTGCTCTAACAATCCTACCTTAAATAGAGATTGTGCTTGAGATTTATTTTTGCTGTGCCTTTGATGCAGCAAAAAACACTCAGTCCAGGAAAAGTGTTTAGGTCACTTAAGATAACTTTGTGCCCTCCGAATGTTTGGGCTTTATTGCCACTGGCATTACACAGACAGTCGTGGAGCTTTGCCTCAAAGCCTCCCAGGGTTGTCTTTTGGGCCACAGCATAGAGTGTTACACCAGGGATGGAGCTGTCTCTTCTGTGCCAGGACTTCAGGGGGTCCTTAGGAGGCAGCCTAACCAGCTCCCTTTGCAAGGTCTGTGCTGTGAGAATCCTATCCCAGCGAGAGCCAGGGCCACTTTGTGAAGCAGGAGGCTGAGATTTGCACTCTGTAGGTTTTCTTGCCTCATAGAAAAAATGGGAAGGGAGTGGATAGGAATATGGTAGAGGAGTAAGGTCCAAAAAAACCTTTCCATAGATGATTTGGGCCTCAACAGAAGATACGGAAATTAATATAATGTTTTTTGGTTTTTGTCTTGTAAAATAGTACTGTTACTCGTATAATGGTCTTATAAAAATTAGTGTGTATTTAGTTCATGTGTAAAACATTTTTTCAAATGTGATCATCTGTTTTGAACATACCAGTTCACACTGAAGGAGTCATCTTATTACCTTTATCTTATGATTTTTAAAAATGTATTTAATTAGGAAACAGAATGTGGAAAGAACTAGCTTTCTTTAGAGATAATATCTATAAGCCATAGTGGAAAGGGCAGAAAAAATTTAAACCTAAGTGTTAAAAAACAATGTTAATGTGGATAGTAACATATATTTTTTAAAAAAGAAAAGCTGCAAATCCATTGGAGAAGTGGATACAAAGTTGTTTCACTGTACAATAGAGTAGGTTCTAGGACAGGGGCGGGCAAACTTTTTGGCCTGGGTTTCCATTGGGTTTCCAAAATTGTATGGAGGGCTGGTTAGGAGAGGCTGTGCCTCTCCAAACAGCCGGGTGTGGCCCGGTCCCCGACCCCTATCCAACCCACCCTGCTTCTTGCCCCTTGATGCCCCCCCCGGGACTCCTGCCCCATCCAGCCACCCATTCTCCCTGTCCCCTGACAGCCTCTGGAACCTCTGCCCTTGACTGCCCCCCTCCACCCCATCCAACTCCCCCTCGCCTTCCTGACTGCCCCCAAGGACCTCTGCCCCCATTCAACCCTCCTGTTCCCCACCCTCTGACTGCCCTGACCCCTATCCACACCCCTGCCCTCTATCCAACCCCTCCTGCCCCCTTACCGTGCTGCCTGGAGCACCGGTGGCTGGCGGTGCTACAGCCGCGCTGCCTGGCTGGAGCCAGCCACGCCACCGCGCAGCACAGAGCACTGGGTCAGGTCAGGCTGCACTGCCCCAGGAGATCACAGCCCCACTGCCCAGAGCATTGGGCAGTGGCCCAGTGAGCTGAGGCTGCGGGGGATGGGGGCTAGCCTCCCGGGCCAGGAACTCAGAGGCCAGGCAGGAAGGTCCCACGGGCCGTAGTTTGCCCACCTCTGTTCTAGGACCTACCAGGATCTCTGAACCTTGTGCTGAAATTGTATTTTGAAGCATTGTACAACAGGTGTATCACAACATTTTTCCTCATACAGCAACAGTTCACTAGAGAGGGCACTCTTTTTTTCACAATAGTACAACTACATTGAAGACTGCCCTTTATTACACTTGATAGAAAAATAGTCTGTGTTAATGCAAATTTAAAACAAGGAGGGATCTGACCAAAGCAAATGGGCCTCTTAAGTAAACTCTCCCTCGGAAGTTTTTGTACTCTTCCTTCCTTCCTTACCTGATATATTAAAAATTGGATACAAATTAACATCTACCTTTGGGTACCTACTCCCCTAAAATATGATGTCTGTATTGTCCGGGATTTGGGAGCATTCCTCTGCATACACTTCAGATAATGTGAAGCCTAACAATAAGGGAGCGTGCTACTAAGCAAATGTAGTATCAGAGAAACTTTCTTCATTTCTCTTTGCTGTGCTGTTACATAATTTTATAAATCCGTAATTGGGATGAACATTTTATAATCTGAAAGTTTGTATTCAAGTTGTGTAAGCAACCTGTTTGATATCTTTTTTATTTTAATATAGAAAGTAAGTTAACTTTGTGACACATGATCAGTCCAATAATTGTTGATGATTCCAGTTATTGCCTGGTATTTAATCAGTTTCACTATCTAGTTTAGACCAATATAATCTCTTCTTAATCCCCTGGTAATATAACTGAGCTCTGAATGAATGCCACAGTTTTGAGAAAATTTGACGTAGCAAAGATTCTGGTTTTCTTTGTGTTGTGTGTGACTATCACGCTATATTTCTCTTTGCCTATATACCCTGATCTTGTTAATAGACATTTTTAAGGATTATGGTGATTGATGCCCTTAAAAAATAAGTACTATATAAAACACCTGCTTTGGTTAATTTTATGATCTGCCTATTTTTATTCTTGCAACTCATGAGTCTGTCTAATATTTTTAATTAAAAGCCATGGATATAGGTTCACTTTCTTTGCTGCATTTCCCATTTTTTACTCTGTTTTTAAATCAGAACTATAACCAGTTTAAACAATGTAGTGAAACTTGGTTGTCTTTCATTATCATTTCCGTAAGTACTGCTATATCGTGCCCTGAAATATCACATTGTAACTACTCCCATAAAACAAATGGCAGATATCCCAAATTACATAGAAAAAAATTACCCCCCTTCATCATATTGACACTTTTTGCTTCAATAGTAGAATAAAGCTACTTTCATCAAGTCTCTTACATCAGTGCACTTTAAAATCGCTGGACTAAAAGTTCACATTTTCAAAATGATAGTTTTTTATTTGTGGTGAGAAGTTTAGGGGAAAACATTCTCAGTATTTGCTTTGAATTCAATTAGAAATAGTATAGAAGTGCTCATTCTGAAAATGTTACACATTTTTAAATAATGGTTAACTTAAATACGTGGATGTGGATGAGCCAGGCATCTGAAAACTGTCAGTTTAACATGCCATGGGCATTGTGTTTGTAGAATTTAAAATGGATAAGTAACTTATTTTAGTATGCACACAAGCCAAATGGTCTGATTGAAGAAAATCTGTGTCTGGCTTCTACAATACTGAAGCAAATGCTTTGCCTCAAAAGTATTCAAAAAGCATTATTTTAAAGCTATGCTAGCTCAGTGGTTTGAGCATTGGCCTGTTAAACCCAGGGTTGCGAGTTCAATCCTTGAGGGGGCCATTTAGGGATCTGGGCCAAAAATTGGGGATTGGTCCTGCTTTGAGCAGGGGGTTGGACTAGATGACCTCCTGAGGTCCCTTTCAACTCTGATATTCTATGATTCTATGACTAAACTGTGTTGCCAGATCATTCTATGATAATATTCATTTGTGTTCATATCAAAGGCCATATAGAGTAGCCTGTAGCTTATTTAAATATTGTCCTTCACATAGATTGAGATTTAAAAAAAAAAAAATCCTAGATACCGTAGACCCTCAGAGTTACAAACACCTCAGGAGTCGAGGTTGTTCATAACTCTGAAGTGTTTGTGACGCTGAACAAAATGTTATGGTTGTTCTTTCAAAAGTTTACAACGGTACATAGACTTAGTCCAGCTTTGAAACATTACTATACAGAAACAAAATGTTGCTTTTAACCATCTTAATTTAAATGAAACCAGAACAGAGTGAGTGTCCTTACCTTGTCAAGTCTTAGTTTTTAAACTTTCCCTTTATTTTTTTTTAGTTTACATTTAACACAGTACTGTGTTGTACTTGCTTATTTCTTTTTGGTTTCTGCTCCTGCCTGATTGTGTACTTCAATTCCAAATGAGGTGTGTGGTTGACCGGTCAGTTAGTAAATGTGGTGTTTGGAACTCTGAGCTTCTACTGTATTCGTGTATAAATTCCTCACAAACCAGTAGTTTCATAGTTACATGCAGTTAAAGGCCAGAAGGGACCATTAGGTTATCTCGTCTGCCTTGTATACACAGGCCACTAAATTGCATCCTGATACCCTTATACTGAGCCCAAAGGCTTTAGGTAGACTAAAACATTGCAGTCCTCAGAAGACTGAATTCAGTGCCACAGGTTGAGGGCAAGGGAGACCAAGGTGTATTAACTCCTTAAGCCCCTGCAGTGGCAAGGAATTGATTAGGGGAGATGTACCCTGATTCCAGCCAGTCAACCACACGCCTTGCTACAGAGGAATTCACAAAACCCCAAAGGCCCCTGCAATTCTGTCCTGGGGGGGGAATTTCTTCTTGACCTAATTGGAGGTCAGTGTGACCCTGAGCACGTGAACAAGAGACACCAACCAGGAATCAAGAAAGAGGATTCTCTGTAATACTGTGTCCAACCGTTGCCAGTCTGACACTTCAGGGAAAGGGGTTGAGGGGAAAGCACTCTAGACAACATTAAGAAAATTGTACCTCAGGGCAAAAATTCTTTTCTGACTCCTGCAGGCTGAAGCCCTTAAGCATGAGGTTTGATTATAGTCTTTATCTTAATTCAGCGCTGCTACTGTTATGAACGTGTTGAGGACAATGCAGGCAATCTTGTTCTCCCTATGGCCCATGAAGGAAGGGAATGAACAGAGGGATTCATAGTTTGGTATGCATCACAATTAAGTATAACTTGGGAAATAAGACCTCAACCCTGCAAGACATGCATTCATACGGCCCTTGCACCTGAGTGAAACCCCATCTTCATTAGTGCCCTATATGTGATGCAGGGGTCTTCCTGCAGAGGCATTTGCAGAATTGGTAGCTAAATCTTTTCTCTTGTGTCTAAGGCTTTGTAGAGTGTCTCAAGAATTTTCATAGAACCTCAAGTGATACAGCATCTTATTTGCTAATCCAATGGAGCTTGAATAAAGATTGGACAATATTTATCTAAGATGATTTCCTGGATTATGTTGGGGTATGTGGGGGGCATCTGGGAAAAGCTGGATCTTTGTCATAAAGTTAACTCTTTCTGTGGGTCATTGCTTTAAAAATTTTATCAGAGGATCATTGGATCCACACTTTTATATTTTATAATGTAACATTTAACTTGTGCTTTGTCACTCTGCCTTTTCACCATTTGGGAGATTGTATGTTTCTTCTACACAAAAGCATTAATTTGTAAATTTGGTTCAGCTTTGCAAAGTTTGGGGATGCTTTGGGACCACCTAGTATAACTGATGCTTAGAACTCTGAATTTTCTTTCCCTAGAGAGACAAAATAATACTTAGAATGTGGAGGCAAACACTTTATGCTGCAGATAAAACACCTCTAATATGGGTTTATAATGTAACTATAAAATGGTGATTTTATTATGGTGATTATACATGGCCACAATAACATCACATTTCCTATATCAAATGGAGGTATTCAGCACTTTCACTGATAAAAAATGGCTTTCTTCTGTTTTAGGAGTTGCAGATCATCTGTATTTCCTCTGGTGAGGGTCGTGGAGAGATGGTGTGTGTAAAAGATAAAATAACAGAGCTTTTCTCTTTAGAATTAGCTTGTTTGTGATCTTTGCAGAATAAATATAACACACATTGCCCCCAAATGACTTGCTGAAATGTGTAGAATTATCACAGTAAAACTAAACGGGCATTTGGTTGCTTGTGAAAATAATCTTCCTTGTAAAGTTATTTAAAGCACCTTTTAAGCAAAGAAAAATATAAAA
This sequence comes from Eretmochelys imbricata, assembly GCF_965152235.1. Lineage (NCBI taxonomy): Eukaryota > Metazoa > Chordata > Testudines > Cheloniidae > Eretmochelys > Eretmochelys imbricata. The sequence continues at coordinate 75,694,746 of NC_135578.1, forward strand.
CAATGATATTCATGTGGAGGGCTATAAGAAGAGCTGTGCAAAACATTACTAAAGAAACTCAAGTCAACTTAGGTTTGAAATGGGAGTTCACTTACTGACCCTAAAACTCAGGCCAGTTTTATAAAAAGAACACAGATTTGGGCTGAGTTCTGGACTGAGTTTTACTGGCTCCTCTGTAATTCTTACATTTATATTTCCCCACCAGATCTCAAAATCTTTGTTCTCATACCACTGATGTGGCTTCTCAAACACCAGGTCTCTTCAGGTGGCACTGAGTGGTTGTCCCTCCTTCCCATGTACTATATTTAAAGTGGTTGCTGCCCTATCTCCAATGTAGGTAAAAAGGTTTTGGGGTGAGTTGAAGATCCTCTTCCCCTGATACTTTAGCAGTGAGGAGAGGACACTTCTGCTCCTATTACCCAGGCCTGACTATACTGATTGTATGTCCCATGACGATCTTGGTTTGTAGCTAGGGAACTCACATTCTTTGGAATGTCTGTCGTGTGCTTTTTAGGGTGGTGGATGACAGTGGGAACAGGAGTTGTTGTTCTTTCTGCTTTACAATAGGAGCAGGTTATACCTTGCAGATCCAAAGCATAAAAATTTCCTTCATTTTGGATGGAGCCTTAGCTATTACGGGTAGATATCCATCCTCAAAATTAAATATGTGGAGGGTAGGTTACTAAAGACTCCTTGAGAAAGGAAGGAAAATGTGTGCTTCTATATTTTTGATGACTGACTAATTTGGAAGAAAAACCCTGAAGGAGGCTTGATAGTGACTGGTTTGCTGATTTAAAGGCCCCAGGGCCTTTGAATCACCCTCGGAGCTACCAGCTGCAGAACCAGCTGGAAGCCTTGGGGCTCAGGGGCGATTTAAAGGGCCCAGGGCTCCAGTCGCTGGTTTTAGATTTGGAATTGCCAGATACCATTTTCCCCACCTCCAATCCATCCAAAATTCCTCTGAAAAATAATTTCTTACCTAGCACTGTGACTGTATTCAGCCTGCCCTACAGTCTCTCCATTGCCTCTTCTGTCTCTAGCATAAAAACTCAAGCTCATGATTTTGTCCTTTAAAATTCGTCCACAACTTGACTCACTCCTGGCTCTCTGGCTTTGTCTCCTTTTATTCCCCTCTCTTCCCAAGATCTTTCTTCAAACCAATCTGTCTGTTTGCCCCTTCTGCATCCTTTCCTCACATTGGTTCTTTATCTTCCACTGTAACATCTCCCAATCCTCCTTACATCCTTTCTCAAAACCTACTACCTCTAATTTAGAAGATGGAAACCGAGGAGGGAGCCTAGCCTACAACATGGCCAGCTAACATGGCTTCAGGCATGTTTGCTTCCATCTTGCCAGGGCTTTTCAGTCATTCAGTGGTATTAAGCTGATGGCAGTAACGCGATGGACAAACAAGAAACCCTTTCACCCATGAAGACAAGACTTACCCATACCACTCTGGGTAGAAGGGGCAGATGTTTAGGTTTGGGCTGAAATCTGGGCTCTAGGACCCTCCCCTCTCACAGGATTTTATAGCTCCAGCCCAAGCCCGAATGTCTATGCTGCCATTAAACAGCCCCTGAGCCTGAGCCCTAGTCAGCTGGCATGGGCCTGCTAGGGGTTTTTAATTGCAGTGTAGACATATCTCAAAATAAAATACAGGTTAAATCAGTTCAGCTTACTTGGACTAAACATTTTTATACAGCAGTGTAAAGACACAACATTGCAGCCAAGTCTTGAGGGCTTTAAGGGAAAATAATAGAATTATTTTTAATTATTGATTTTTAGAGATGTGAAATATGCAGATACCGTAGGAGCGGTACTGCAGTTACACACAGATATGTATAAAGAGAGAATACAAAAATGCATTGTATTCAAAAAACATTTAATTTATATGTAGACCCATTTATTGGGATGTAAGGAAAACAAATGGGTTCATTTTAACAGTAGAGAGGGGTAAATAAAAATGGTACAAGAATAAAGTAAGGTGGTTGATAGCTTACTATAAACATGAAAATATACTTTACAATCAAAAGCATATTGGCAAGTTGGCAGACAACTGAATATATAAATGTCCTTTCAAAATTGCCAATAGTTGCTAGGTGAACTAAACAAATATTTCTTTACTGAAATAACGTAACCTTTAGTAACTGCTTTCTTAGTTTAAATTTTATGATTCTGGCATGAAATCGGATCAGCTCTAGTGTTTGAACTGAATGTTTAATATATTGTTGGATAAAATAGTTTAATAAGCAGAATTTGTGTTCTGTTCCACAAAGTTCTATGCTACGTATTTTTATTTTGTCACTAATGGATTGTTAAAAACTGAAACACAACTAAAAGCAAAATCCAAATCCCTCATCTTTAAAGGTGATTAAGACTAAGTGCTATAAAATCCACAGGCAGCTGAATGCCCTAACTTCTATTTAGATGCTACGCCAAATTCTTAATTTGCATGATTTACCTTTTGATTCTTACTGCGTCCTCCTGTCAACATTCTACAATAGGCAGCCGGTGATATCAGAAGCATTGCCAATCAGTGCTGGTATGAAGGATCTGCCTATGTGGAAACAGTTAAGTCAAATTTGGCTGATCTCTTAAGATAGTTTAATAGTGTGTAAACAATGTTAGGTGCACTCACTATTGAATAAAATTTAATTGACTGTGAGGTTGGAGTGTTTGTAGTCATCATTTTAATCACTTGGGTATTTTTACCATTAATTTTAAATCAGGCTGAGGTTTTGTAAAATGACTTTTTGCAATGTGTGATATTGTAATTTTAGATTATAAATGGATAATGAACTAAATTATAAATGTTGCTTTTTTAAAATTGCCACTCCAGGTAAGGTCTTACTAGAATTTTACAAAACTGTTATAGGCATAAAACCAACCAACCAACCAAAAAAAAAACAAACAACCCACTACACAGCATTTCAGAAATAGGGTCTTTAATTTTCAAACAATTAAACAGGGATGCAACTTTACTCAGATGAATAGTCCTATTGGGCTTAGAGTAGTGCTTAAATTAATTGTGTGCATTTTTTGCAGCATAAGAAAAGCATGAGTACTTTTATTAAATATTTCTATGGTGTCATCTTTGTCATTTTGAAGCAAATTGCTTCAGTGGTAACAATGAAAATTTATTTAAATTTTCAATACTTTAATGGATTCATGTGAATTTTTTACGCACATAGGTGAAAGTTTTGTTATGAGTTCCTAAGTCCATATTTAGGCACCTATGATTAATATTGTTAAAAGTACCACAGTGATTTAGGGGCACAAGTCACATTGGCTTCAAACTGCAAATTCTGATGAAGTATTGCTTGATGAAAGCATTTCAGCTTTCTTTTGTTTATTTCACCATGTTGGAAGGTGGTGTTGGTTGCCAGTGTATTGTGGGCTATTTTGTGGCTATACTACAATAAGGCCATGTCTACACTACAAAATTATGTCAAACTAACTTATGTCAGTGTGCAGCCATTGCAGTTATTAAATTGCTTGTGTGTACACATTTGACTCCTTGTGTTGGCAGTGTGCATCCTAACTAGGAGTGCTTGAATTGATTGTATTGTCAGTGTGGGGCATTGTGGGACAACTCCTGAAAGCCACTAACAGTTGACATAAGCAACATCGTGTTGGTGCTGACATTGCGTCGACCTAATTTAATCAACTGTAACTCTATTCCACTCGGGGGGAGGGGGGGAGGGTTGTGTTATTAAATATGCATAGCATGGCACTTACGTTGGGGGGAGCCAAATTTAAGTGAAGACATTTCCGCAGCTAGGTCGAGACGATGGAGGTTGCATCAACCTAATCCTATAGTGTAGACCAGGCCTAAGGAAGTTAATGAAGACCTGATCTTACCTTTTTCACCACAGATGAGCATTTGAAGTGTGAAACTTCGTGCTAATTGGCCATGCTACAGTCATCACAGACATAGAAATAGTATTATATCACAGATTTCTCACCTGAGCTGTGGTGGTTGCCAAGAACATCCACCCTGCATCCATTTCTATTGATGTTGCTTTAGAACCACAGGTTATGACCATCCCCACATGAGTGGCATAAAAACCAATCAGCAGGGATATGAAGTATTTTATATGCAGGTATTATATGTTCTGTTCCATTCTCCTCCTGTTCTTACAGTTAGAAAGTTTTTTCTAAGATTTAATGTAAATCTGCTATGCTGTAGTTCGAACCCATTGGCAAGAGAACAACTTTTCTCCATTTTTGATAGAAGCCTTTCAAGTATTTGAAGACTACTATCCTGTCTCCCCTTAATCTCCTCTTTTCCAAACTAAATATACCCAGTTCCTTCAGTCTTTGTTCCTATGGCTTGTGTTCCATCCCTTGGATCGTTGTTGTCACTCATCTCTGGAGCCTTTCCAGTTCCTCTACATCCTTTGTATACATTGTTGATCAAAATTGGTCACTGTGCTCCAGCAGAGGCTAACCAGCACCTACTAGGAATGCTTTGTTCATGACAAGTTTTAAATGTACCTTTTTGAAAGGAAAAAGATATAACTAATGAATCTTTGGACGTTTAACATGTATACAGGGAATTACAAATGTTAATAGTAAGAACCTTTGTTTTATTATACATATTGTGCCAAGCTATCTAAATAAAGCAGATTATTTGGTTGTATTTCTTCACCTACAAATGTTAATATGCACCTGTTTGATGACAGTGTTTCAGACTTGCATACAAAGACCTAATGTTTAGGATAACAGTAAAATAACCCTTCCAGTAAAAGTATTTGTTTATGAAAAAACATAGTTGCCTAGTTTTTAAAGGCCATAAAGATGTCACTTATTGCTCTTTCCTACGCTGTTTTGCTGTTACTGGACTTTGGCTCTGCTGCTGATTTGCTATGTAATCTTATGCAAGTCTCTTAACTTCCTGTGTCTTAATAATTATATCAGTTGTACAAAGGGGTATGTTGGAATTATTGTGAAGCACTTGAATGAAAACTCTACGTAAATGGTGGTATTATGAGCAGATAAGGACTTTATGAATGTAGAAATGGATTACCCTGAGAATAAATATCGACTATGCTAAAAAAAGGTTAATCTTAGTTTGAAAACACTACTGTTGGGAAGATACATGGGGGCCTTTTACCCACTTTGAAATGTCTCCCCTCTTCCTCCTCAAAACTGAAAAAGGCATTCTCTTTGGAGCCATGCTTCCATTGACCAGACCAGCAATTACATGGTGCGTAGATGCCAGTGTCCTTCCAGGAAGGGCCGGACAAAATAATCTTGGTGGTCAGTTGAACATGTAGACAATAGATGTATGGCTACATGCCCTGCAGATGTTTTAATAAAAAAAAATCTTTCCATTGAGGCGATGAATTTCAACAGATTGATACATTTATATTTTTCTTTTAAAATAAAATCGTAAAGGGAAGATGAAGTTGAGGAATGGGGAAACCACTGCAGTATTTATTTCAGAGTCACGGAGCAGATATCTGGGAATCAGAAAGCACAGACTTGGATATTCTATCATAGGCTCATCAGGGATGAAGTTAGCTGCTTCCACCGAGGTTGCATTATGTGGTTAAAATTGTTTCAGATCTTAGTTAGGACAGAGAGAGTGACAGAAACAGTGATTCATTACACAACTGGCTTTGATCAGTCTTGATGCAGGATTTTTCTGTTTTATGTTGTTTGGCCTAATGATTTGAGGTTTTTTAAAAAAAACCCTTTATTACTGAATTTTCCATAGTTAAAATACATATAATTGAAAGCATGAGAACTTTAGAGAAGATACATTTTCTCTGAATCCTTAATATCAGGAAACAGTGCAAGCCTATACTTGACAAAGGAATATTGAACAACACGTAATCCTGAAAAAAGAAAAGGAGGACTTGTGGCACCTTAGAGACGAACCAATTTATTTGAGCATAAGCTTTCGTGAGCTACAGCTCGCTTCATAAGTAGCTCACGAAAGCTTATGCTCAAATAAATTGGTTAGTCTCTAAGGTGCCACAAGTACTCCTTTTCTTTTTGCGAATACAGACTAACACGGCTGTTACTCTGAAACCTGACATAATCCTGAATCAATGAACAAAGGATGAATGGAGATTAGGTTTAGCTACTGGAAACTCAGTAAAATACAGTTGGACTACTACACAAACCCCTATATTTTTTGCTCTTTCTGATTTGAACTTTTATACAGTTAATGTCCCAAGTAAGGGTATACCAAAATAAGTGATTGCCTTTCTTCAAACAACTGTGTATAGGATGTCTAGCTTGGTATGGTCTTACCTACCTAAACTTAAGAAACTGTGGGTTGTCCACCAAGAGTTCTAATAGGAATATTTTAGTGTCTAGTGGTGATTCATGTTTAGTAATCTTATTGAGACCCTGAACTTGTGTCTAATATAATTTATATATGTAGTAGATGTATATAATCATCTATGCCCACTCCAAATATGTGCGAGATTCTCTGTTGTTAAGCAGACATCCTCTCCTTTTTTCACTTTTTTGCATTTTCCTTTCTTTATAGAGATTTCTATAAAGAGATTTCTAAAGTGCTTAATCACCACTGTTTGAGGCAATGTTCAGAGGACATTAGTAATTCAGGCAGAGACCAGGTTAATTGAAAGGAAACAGTGGAAGTTGTATAGAAAATATTTAGCAAATCAAATACTGTAATTCCAGTGAAACTACAATGTACTATTCTGATGGCTTTGTAAATTTTTCAATTCTGTCTTTTGCTTATTTAGTAATATATTTTATTTTACTGTGTTTTTCTATATACTAAAGGTTTTTTTTTGTTTTATGGATAAGATTTTAAAAAGTATTTAGTGTTTGAGGACTACATTTCTTGGGCTCCCAACTTAATATCTTTAAGGGGTCTGAGTTTTAGGTATCTCAAGATGACTAGTCACTTTTGTACATCTTGGCCTACAACTTTTTATTTCATCATTAAGTGCTGTCTAAATTTCTGCCAAGAATTTATTTAAATTTTCTTGAATTCTGCTTATTGCAACTAAAAGTATAGGGCTATTAAGTAAAACTTCTTCTATTCTTTCTCAAAGTACTAGACTCTGTTATCCATCTGAACAAATCTGTGTTTCTTTGTTTTCTGAGCAGAAGATTTAAAGGCTCATCAGATTACGGTTAAATTTTCTAGCTTTTTGTGATCAATTCAGCTTTCTTAGCTTTCTTACTGATTCTGCTCACAGGAATGGAGTACAGTGTGGGAAATCCTCATGCTTGCAAAGAAATCAAGTGCTCTGTGATTATGGTTTGCACTGGTGTCAGTCAAGTTTAGGAACCAAATATAATAATTTTTCTTCAATGAGAAATGCAGTGAGTTACTTTCAATATATTTTTGGACCATCAACCTTGAGTTTTCCTTTAAGTAGTGGATGCTTTGCAGTAGCAGTTGAGTAGAGTGGAGTCTTGCAATGGTGGATTCTGCTTGTCAGTGTCCTATAATTCCCAACCTTTAAAAGACAAAATGATCCTGGGACAGTTCTGAGGATGGCCTTCTTTGGGATGATGGGAAGGAAGAGGAAATCTTAGGTTTCAAATTTAGGAACATAGGAATTTCCATAACAGACGTGAGGTCCTTCTTATCCAGTAACGTGTCTTTGACAGTGGCCACCACCTGATACTCCAAAGGCAATGTGCAACAAACTCTGATGTGGGCAGTTATGGAATAACCTGCCCATAATGAAAACTTCTTTCTAACCCCATTCCAATGCTGTCTTATATTCTGACAGATATATGAGGGTTTATATCTCTTCCAAACTTCTAGGGCAGGGGTTTTTTTCCCTTCATTCCTACTACTGTAACTCTAGATGTTCTTTTTAGCCTCATAAATGCAAAATACTGTTTTGAATCCTGCTGAGTTCCCAGTCTCAGTGACATATTGTTGCAATAACTTCCAAGGGCTGTCTGCTGTGGCTTTTTTTGTTTTTGTGTTTTTTTAAAAAACCCTTCTTTTATCGGTTTTAAATTTGTGGCCTTTCAATTTCACGAAATGTTCCCTTATTTCTTATGTTCGCAGGAAGGATAAGATTTTGTCATGCAGATCACAGATTCTGTGACTTTCAGAAACCTCCATGGCACCCTGGGGTAGTGGGGGCCCCACAGCTCTCAGCTGCCAGGGTTGTCGTCACAGACTCACAGGATCCATGCTCTCTCTGCTCCACTTGGTCCCTGGGAGTTAGCCCCCTCTGATGTGACAGCCCTCCCCCATGGTTGCTCTAGCTCTTTGGAGTTATGCCCTTTGGCCCCTCCACCTTCTGGGGCTGCACCTCTGAGCCTGCAGCACACCTGTCTCTCTCCGTAAGCCCACTCAGGGAGTCTACTTGCTCTGGACTCCCAGGGCCTCAACACCCTGAGGGTGTAATGAAACCCCTGACGCTCAGCCAGTGTAAAATGTAAGGTCTTATTGTATGTTTGAACACAGCACAGGAAGTTCTCAGGGCCTCAAGAATAGAAAGTCTCAGAACACTCCATCTGGGTCTGTCCAGCATCCAGGTGGGCTCAGGCACCTCTTTGTCCTCAGTCCAGAGGTATCCTTCTTCCAGCCGACCAGGTTTTCTATTATCTGTTCCATCCCCTGGTGAAGCCCCATCCAATCAATCAATTCTTACACTGTCCTGAAGAAAACCACTTTCCCGGTTTATTTGGCATAATAATTGATCATCTGACAGGCAAGAAATCTAAGCAGAGCTGTAGCCCTGCAACCAAATTGCCTGCAGCCTGCACAATTACCCTGCTTGGGGCGCAGACAGTTTTCCAATTTACATAATTCAGATAAGCAGGAATCCTCTTCCCCTACCCACACTTTTTTCCAAAACAATTCATCTTTGTAGTAAGTGGGTGAAACACCCATTGACCTCTCTAGAGTTGCACTTGCTTACACAAGTATTGAATTTGACCCTATATGTTTAGTAATTTAAATACTTGTGTAATTAAAATGCAAGTAAATACCCATATTATTTATTACTTGCCCGTGTTTGGCTGATCTGGTTAAATTAGAAATCTATTCCTGCTTCTCTCTTGCTTGTTTTCAGCGTAGTGTGCAGCTCTATATTGATCCCTGCCCAATAAAAGCCTTCCATTGCCACATCCATCAGCCTCTCCCGAGGACAGTCCTGCATCAGCATTAACTTCCTGGACACAACAATCAGCTTCAGCAGTGTTCTCATGCCTAAGTGCTCCAATAACAACTATGTGGGTGAAACCTGACAATCACTGTGCTCCCAAATGAACTCTCACACAAAAATAAAACAAAAATACAATATCACCCAGCAGCAAACACTTTTTACAAAGTGGTCACTCCATATTTAACCTCTCAAGCCTTATCCTCACAGGGAACCTGCACAACACCTTCCAAAGATGAGTCTGATACCTTAGATTCATAACTTTGCATAATAAACAGTAAAAATCCTGATCTTACTAAAGACACTGGATCTATGGTTTATTACAACAATCTGTAACCTACTAACCCCTCTTTTTTTGGTCCTGTGACTGCAGAGGTGTTAACTGGCCACTTAACTTTGAATGATCCCTTAGAACGTGTTAAATATTTATGCTAAATAATCTGTTCCACCCTGTTTTAGCTGTGACTTTCCAAGACCAGAAGAAAAACTGTGCCACTCAAAAGCTTGTCTCCTTCACTAGTAGAAGCAGTCCAATAAAAGATATTACCTCAACCACCTTGTCTTTTGATTGCCACATGCGACTGAGCTTTTGTGGATTGCTTCTCAGTTTGTTTCAGACAAAAAGTATCACTAGATGGCTAGCATTTTAGCTTCTAAAATATGAGACAACCATGAAACCAAAATAAAAGAATGTAATGTAAGAGGCAGAATTTCACTATGGCATAATTCTAGGATCAGTCTGAATTTAACTACTTTATGCTTGATAAATAGTAAATCTTCATCTTTCCTTTTTCTAAAATTCTGTAAGGCTCTTGCAGTTCTATTAGAGAATTCAGTTAAAAGAAATTAAAGCAAAAGAACATAAAATATGTAACATTCATAATTTGTTTTTATGCAACCTCAGTTTCACTCTCCAGATTGTAAGAACTAAATTGTACTAAAGTAGGTGACTGGTGTATGTGTTTGAAATTTACTTTTGATTACAGGATGATTACATCAAGAAATGTAATTTAAATTCTTTTAAAGCTGATTGGTAGGAGTAACCCACAGTCATTTCTGGAAAGAAACGAATGAAAACAGGAAGCTTTTTAGGTAGTAAAAATAGTTCACAAGACTAAAATAAATATGAAACTCAACGAGTGTATTGCTGCAAAAATGAAGAAAGAGATAAAACTGTACAATAAATAAGCATGTTCCTTGGTGTGTAGTTGGGGCCTTGGGCTGCCCCCAGTAGTAGGGTGTGGCCTGAGGGTGTCCTTCTGGTATCCGCTCCAGCTGCGACCAGGGTTGTTTCTCTCTCCTCCTGCCACCCGTTTTGTTCCGGTGTGCCCTGCCTCTCTGGCCAATCTGGGACTGCTCGTATTGATCAGCATAAGAAGCAAGACTTTCTGCTGAGTCCATTTTTTTTATCCCATAAACACTGTTTTATTTCTTCCCTGTACATATTCAGGAATTGCTCCTGAGCCATCAAATTATACATTCCCTCAAAGCTAGTTTACACCCCTTCCTTTGACCCATTTATCTAACAGACCCTTCATCTGGTTTAGATAAGCCACATTACTTAGTCCAGGTCCTCTCTTAAGGGCTCTAAATTTTACTCTGTAAGTTTCAGGTGAAGTTTCTGAAATTTGCTTTAAAACCAAATCCTTGAATTTATTATAGTCAGAAGTCTCATCAATAGGCAACTTATTGAATATGTTCAGAGCTCTTCCAGTCAATTTTGCTATCAATGTGGTCATCTTGTGAGCTTCAGGAATTTTTGGGAGTGTGCACAGTCTCTCAAAGGTGAGAAAATATTCAGCAATATCACTGGATTCATCATACTGTGGACATAGTCACTCCCATTTGTAGATTGTTGGGTAAGGATTGTTAGGGTTATCTGATATATTCTGCTGAGCCTTTGCTCTCTTTTTCACCAGCGTATGCTTCCACTCTTTTTTTCCTTTGCCTCCATAGCTCTCCTGTGGGCAGCCTCTAGGGCTTTTTCTGCCTCGTTTGCTGCCTCCAGTCTGGTTAACTCCAGTTTGTGTTGTCCCTTGGTTTCTGTCATCTTAGCCTCTCTGTTTTTAACTAACTTTACACCTGAGAATTAGAAAGAAAACCACAAAAGAAACAAACAAAAAACCTGGCTTGTAAAATTTTGCTGTGCTGTAATCTGATACCTGTGTTCTCTGATAGCTATTCTCAGCCTACAGAAAAATCCTTTTAAAAAACCTCTGTCTCCAGGCAAATAGACAGAAAAAGCCTCCAGCTGCTGTTAGCTTAAAAAAATCAAACAAACAAAAACCTCTTCAGGTCTGTGAAAAACTTGTGAATTTCCCTGCAGGAGGTTAACTACCCTGCCTTTAGGTAGAGAAAACTCCAGCTCAAAAAAGAAAGATCCCTTTTGTTATGCCTACTGCTCTGTCCCCCCAGGCAGAGACATAGAATTTACAAAACCTTTTAAAATCCTGCTGTGCTTCCAGTTCAAAATAAATCTCAAAATGATCTCAAAATGATCCCACTGCTCTGCCACCATGTCAGGGTTCCTTCCCCACTCTGAACTCTAGGGTACAGACGTGGGGACCTGCATGAAAGACCCCCTAAGCTTTTTCCTACCGGCTTAAGTTAAAAACTTCCCCAAGGTACAAACTTTGCCTTGTCCTTGACTCTATGCTGCCACCACCAAGCTTGTTAAACAAAGAACAGGGAAAGAGCCCACTTGGAGAAGTCTTCCCCCCAAACCCTACACCCCCTCTCTTGGGGAAGGCTTAATAAAAATCTTACCAATTTGTATAGGTGAACACAGACCCAAACCCTTGGATCTTAAGAAGAATGAAAAAGCAGTCACGTTCTTAAAAGAAGAATTTTAATTAAAGAAAAGGTAAAAGAATCACCTCTGTAAAATCAGGATGGTAAATACCTTACAGGGTAATCAGATTCAAAACATAGAGGATCCCTCTAGGCAAAACCTTTAAGTTACAAAAAGACACAAAAACAGGAATATACATTCCATTCAGCACAGCCTATTTTACCAGCCATTAAACAAAAGAAAATCTAATTAATTTCTAGCTAGATTACTTACTAACCTTTTACAGGAGTTCTGAGCTGCATTCCGGATCTGTTCCCAGCAAAAGCATCACACAGACAGACAGACCCTTTGCTTCGCGTGCCCCCCCCTCCAGCTTTGAAAGTATCTTGTCTCCTCATTGGTCATTTTGGTCAGGTGCCAGCGAGGTTATCTTAGCTTCTTAACCCATTACAGGTGAAAGGGTTTTGCCTCTGGCCAGGAGGGATTTAAAGGTGGTTACCCTTCCCTTTATAGTTATGACAGTCTGACATAAAGATATACAGGGATTTTCCTCCTGATATTGTTCCAAACACAGGATTCCAAATTTTTATTGAGAAGACAAGGGAATAGTGATGTGTAGCGTTTATTCCAATGAGTTTTTTTCTCCCACTGGCAGCCACTTGTATAGCTGATCTTTCTCTTTAGCATCCCACCCTCCTTGTTTTAGTGTCTTTTTAACTCTTTCCTCCCAGCTAATCATATATAGTGAAAACAAGAATAAACTTATCAAAGAAAGATTCAAGAGATAGTGAGTAACGGTATTGGAAACAAATGGTTATATTATATAATAAAATCATAACAGGCTTGCTAGAGACTAAACTAAAGAGGTTTCTCACCCAAAACTGTTTCCAGTGTTTTTGACCAAGCCTGGTTGAGATCCCATTTTCATGAAGCAAATCCGATGTCCATTCACTACCTAAGTGAGGGATGCCCATGTCGTCTTTGCCTCCCAAATATAATCGAAGAAATTTTTGAAGTTTACCTCTTCCCTCCTCCCCCCCCCGTTTTTCTTCTTGTTAAATTCTTTCTGAACTATTTTTTTGTAATCTCTCATTTGCTTTCAGTTCAGACCATTGATAGAACCATTGTGAATGAGAACACTCAATTTATATGTAAACAGATAGATGGATAAACGTACTGTGTCTGACAGAAAACCTGTTTTTGCTGGTGACCAACCTCCCGATACAGATTTAAAAAACATATACTGACTCCTTACATACATTTCACAGTGATATTGGATGACCGATGTGATGCCAGCTTTTGTTTGAGACCTCACATAACATTCTTAGGTGAACCAGAATGTACATACCAGATTAAGGAAATTCCTATAACCACTCTACACCCCCTTGCCAGTTGGCATTATGAGGTTCTTGCATCACAGTGGTCATGGGCTCCAGTTTCCTGAAATAACTCACCTAAGGGACTGAAAAATGAATTTATTAATAAACTTTTCTGATTTTTTTTGTTGTGATGAGTAAAGTTCTCCTTCCTCCTTGCCCCCCAAAAGCACAGGGCTTGGCCATCACTGTCTGTATGGAGGCCTTTTGTCTCTACATTGACTCCGAGTTAAGCGGCTTTAACATTGTCTGCAGTGCAGCTGTGCTGTCAGAGGTTCCCATGATGGTTGCTCTCTGCAGAGCCCTCCGTTGGTAGACAGGGACACTGAACAGAACTCATATAAGTTAGTGCTGATTTGCCTTTGAAGAGAAGGTGGCAGAATGTGGTTGGCCTTTCTAGACTCTCTTCGGCTTCAGATCCCGAATTTTATCATCCGTCTAGAGAATGGCTTCCACTAGATCGGGAGGGACTGGAAGAGCATAGCACAGTATCATTGTTTCCCCTTCTGTACTTGAGTAGACTTGCCTATGTTTTTAAAGGGTCTGCTAGTTCATTTTTTTTAAACTTGTACGTTCTTTGGTAGTTCCAAAAGTGATGACCACTTCAAATAATGAGTGAGATTTCAAACAACTGAAATTTCAAATGGCTATGTGCTCCAGTCTTTCCTTTGTGGAGTGAAATGCATACACATGAAGTCAATGTGAGTGAGAGTTTTGGTTGATCTATAACTCAGATTTTTTACCAGTGGATTTCTTCACATCTGGACTGGAGTCTGCTCAGAAATATGTATATATTCCTGATAGAATTTCACTCTGTTGGAAATGTCGTCCTCCAGCTGAATTTTATTATCCCATAGTTGCTGAAACACATACAAAGTGTAGTACAGTGAGTCCTGGCTAACATCTTCACTTTTTCCATATGGTGTGCTAATCTAGAAATTGTGACTGTAGAGGAATTCTATTATTGATTTGGGCAGCCTAGAGTATACACTTAGGAATTCTTAAATTAGTGTGTCTGTCCTGGACGTGACTACTATTCGGAACCAATGAATGTTGGAATGTTTTCTGGTTCTCTTAATATATTAGTTTTCCTTTTTGCAGTGGTCTGGTTATTTATTTTGGGAATTTAATTTATATATATATATTCATTGTGGACAATGCCAAGATTGATTCAGTTGTACTGTTTGGCATTTTTTTTCCAATTGCTGATTGGAATTTTTTCTTTTCAAAACATCTTGCTCAATAAATAAGTACTTTAAAAAATTCTTTTTGTATAAAAAAGTATTCAAACCACTTACTGTAAAGTTGCATTGTTTGAGTTATAAAAATATTGCTATTAGTATAATTGAAAAGAAAGCCATTAAAACCATATGAAATATTACATATTATTAAATAGTAAGACATGAGAGCACAATAGCAAATCACTTACTGAACAATACATAGCCTAATCCTCTACTGGAGTAAATTGCTGTTGTTCCTTTGAAGTGAGTGCAGTCACATCAGATGAGGATGTGGCCCAAAGAATTGGAATTTTTTTGCAAGATAACTTGTATTTTTCTGTTAATGTTCAGAGTGTGAACATTTTATAGGCAAGTTGCATGCCACATCAGCTGACTTCAGAAAAATAGGAACTCTAGCACTTTAAAAGGATGCATGAGCTACTAAATCCAATACGCAAAAGATTTTTTTGGACTATAAACTGTTCTAGGGATAAAATTTCTTCTTCAAATTTAAAATAACTAATGAATAGTGAAACAAACTTAGGCAATATATTCTGAATGCAAGCAGAAGTAATTTAGTCTTTAAGCATTCAGAATGAGCCTGATCAAATGTAAAAATATTTTTATACTTGAATGAAGAAAATAGATTTTTTTCATTTAATTTTAAAGCCAAGAAATTGTCACTATGGGCCTGATCAAACTCCCACTGAATTCAGTGGGGTCATTCTTTTGACTCCAATGGCAGCTGGATGAGGCCACTGAAGTGTGACTTCCTTGATTCCTACTTCCAACCTTTTAGGCTGTCTTGAATCATGAGACATCCACCTCCTGTCCTCACAAACACACAAACCCTCCTCAAAATACCCTTATAATTAACTATACTTTTCAAATGTATTTACTAGGGCATGTGTAAAAAAGATGAACATGATCTAACCAAAAAAGGAACACTAGAAGATACATACAGAATGATGGGGGGAAAGTTGCATTTTAAATTAACTTTATTTTTTTTCTTCTTTTAATAGATTATGGAAGAAACAAACACACAGATTGCTTGGCCATCCAAGCTGAAGATTGGCGCAAAGTCAAAAAAAGGTATATTTGCTTGTTTTACTTTCATATTTTAAAAAGATTGAAATTTTTTTTGTGAAAGACAGCACTGAAGTAACAGCATTTAATTTAATCACAGATGAGGTGATTTCTTATAATATTAGACCCTAAAGCTTTGTTTAATCTTTTTATTTTTCTTGGGTAAGTGTTGATTCTCTACTCATTTGAATTGTCTTGTAAGCTTTAGAAGTTTAGCTGACATTGTGTAGCAATCTATTTTAAATTACAAAGTAGTCTAGAACTCTAAATGTGTTCAAAGCTTTTGACTGGCTGTCAATGTAATCATGGCTATGTCTACAAATTTAGACAAAGTTGTAAAGTCCAAATTAATACAATATAAGCAGTGTGACTGTTTTTTTATGGAACTGGATACTGATTGTGTTTAAGATCAGTAGTTCAAGGAATCAAACTGTTGTCGGAATGATGAGTGTGTGTGTCACCTGATTTCTTATTGAAGCAATACTTGAATTAAAACTCTTTCACAGTGCTGAGGGTATTTTGGTTGACACTGGTGCACAGATGAAGATAAACATGAGAAAGCCAAGATGGATTGTCCGTAAATCTATTTGAAATGTAAAGGAAATATTTGTCAAAAGGAAGAATAAGAATATCCAGATGGACTTTTTCAGTGTTGCAAACAATTAGTTAAACATAAAATAACCACAAAAAGCAGTTGATGGTGGCAAAGTAGAAGATATCAGAAAATGGAGTTAGGCACTCACACTTGCAAACTTCTTAAAATCTCTGATACATGGTAGACTCTTAAACTTTCATTTCATAAACCAAAATGGTCATATTACCTTAACCTTTTAAACAGGGGAAGAACTCATGAGAGAACGAAAAGGTCTGTTCATAATTGTGCAGGCTCTATTTTTTTACAAGCCAGAGAGACCCAGCCTAAGAGAGTTTTTCCCCTTTCCCCATATGCTGCCTGGAGACAGAAAGCACATCTATGTGTTTGGAAATGCATACTGCTTGAGGAAAGAATAGTTAGATAGAAAGCATAAGGGAGAAATTTATTTAGTGGTAGTCAGACAGGTGAGGATCACATAGGTAGGAAAAGAATGCTTACAATCAGTGGTAAAAAGCAAAGTCTCCATGAAGACCTGTTCTCCACCTGGATCCTGCTATAGCCTGAGCTGTAAACAAGAAGGGGGAGAGGGAGTTCTTATAACAGAATTAAAAAAAAAAAAAAGTAAAGGGAAAACAGTACGTGTAATACTGTTTGGATTTTAATAAAATATTTGATATTGGGTCATATCTTATGAAGTCTTTCATGCAAAATTAATTCATATCTGCTTGGATAGCCACACTGTTATGTGGAAATCTGGCTGAAAGCCATAAACAAAGGATAGAGCAATAGCAGTGTATTGAGTTCTGGGTTGTGTTTGGGGTTGTCATGGTTACCAAGCTAACTGCACTGCTGTCCCTTCTTGGGGTGGAGCCCTACAGGTATTATGTATCAGGCCCTTTACCTGTCTGGGTGGAATTCTGCAATTCACCCATTTTCAAACTAGGACCTGGGTACAGTCTCCTGGCTACCAACTGTGACAATTCCATAAGTGTAACGGGTTAGACCCTGCAAGCGTTTCTCTTCAGGAGCCTGTAATAGCATACCATTTGCAGTGAGACGGAAACAGTTTCTTCAAAACAAAGCCTGATTTATTTTGCTCAACAGGTAGGTTCACAGTGCTTTGAGGAGTTGATTCTAAAATAAGCACACATGCTTCCTTACCTAAGCGTAACCTCTCCATCCACAGACATCTCAGGCATATCAGGCTTATTCTCCATCTCTGAGTTGGGAGGAACATCCTAAGATGCTTCCGCCTTGTCCCTAATCTCTGAATGTTTGACTCTCAGCCTTTTCACTCTCGCCTCCTGGCCAGCAACTCTCAGCTTACCCCAAATTCTCCTTTTTCTAAGGTCTGTGAGCTTTTTGAGTTCTTTTTCATCCCAGGCTTAGTAAAGAACAAAACGTCCTTGCTGCCTTGATGGGAGCCAGGTACCGTATATTCTCTCACCAGTTGATGGTCCAGTTATCTTAACTCCGTTGAAGCTGGGTACCTGAGAGGCTGTCATATCTGTGTCATTGCGCCTTTCCTGCATGGCTGCTCAACAACCCCTTTACAGCTTTGATTTAGCTCTCTTCATTCATATAGGGTAATATAACACAATCGAACAGGGAAACAGTCACAGATAATAGCCATACGAAATAATAACATGGGGAACAGTGCTAAGTGTAGGTGACTTGAACATCTTGATTAATGATCTAGGAGAAGAAATAAAATGTACATTAGTGAAGTTTGCTTATGACATTAAATTCGAAGTAAGGTTGAATGCCATTGAGAGAAGAGAAATACAAAGGGTCATATAGATTAGAAACATGAGCAGAAAATAACAATGAAATCTAGCTTGGAAAAATGCAAACTAATACAACTGAGGAAATATAGTCCAAAGCATGCACACATAATGAGAATGAGAAACTTGGAAAATCTTAATGCCAGAAGAAACGTAGGGTGGTGGTAGATTGCAAATGAGACATTTTTGCAATGTGATACACCATTAAAAATGGTTAGTGTGGGTTTTGGGCTACAGGTTGTGAGCAGCATCAGGGCTAAAGACTTGTATCCTCTGATCAGTCATTGTATACGTGGGAGGTTGTGTACATACACACAAGATAGTACATTACAACAATATGTAGGGAGAGATCGTATCCCTTGTGTTCCTAAATTTTAGATAGGATGGCCCACATTTTAATAGTCCACACTGTTTCCCATCCCATTTACATTTGAATAAACTGTCCATTTGCAGCCACAGCAATTGTTTATGCGGAAAATAATACTGGCAAAGTGTTTGATGTATCTTGACTTCATTTCATAAAATTTAGCAGCTGCAACAGAGAAGGAGAGTCAGCACAGTGTAACCAGCCAACTGTCTGTGAACGGACTCAATGTTCTGAGACTTGACTGTAGCCCATCTTCTTGACTGGGAAATGAGTACCTAATTAGCAGTCACTTTGTTGGGGAGGAACAGAAGTATAGAAAAGAATTGTTGATCCACCGACTGACGGGCAGAAAACTTTTAGTACTTTGAATGGAGATAAATGTGGTTCAGGGCATCTTATGCTCTAAATCCTAGGACGATGTTTCACCATCACCAAATTAGTAACTTTTACTAGTAAAGATGGCCTGAAATTTTGGTAGGCTAGTACTTGGTGGATGTATTTTGTGGCCTTTTGTTAGTGATCTAAAAAAAAATACCCCTATAATCAGGAAAACATCCTAATTCCTTATTGAATGTTCATATATTGTGTGCTTTTCAATCTAGCATGAAAACAATTTATGGTTTACGACAGTATTTTTTCACTAATGTTGTATCATCTGGCTTTTATGATCAGCAGTTATTAATGCTATTCCAGGAATGACTGGTTGTATATTGTCTTGTTAATATATTAGACATGAGCATTAAAACTTGTCATGCAAAGTGTACATAATAGGATGCATCGTGATTCAGTAGATAGGGCATGGCAGTAGGAGTCAGGAGACCCAGTTATATTTTCTGGTACTGCAGGAAAATTGTGATGTGGGATAAACCAATGCACAAAGGTTAAGTGATCTGAAAAAGGGTAAGTCACTTCACCTCTTTCTTCTTAGGCTGTGAAATGATGATAAAGCTTTGCGATCCATGGTCAGAAAGTGCTACATATGAGATGATTATTACTAAGGATGGTAATTTAATAATACATGACAGCAAACTTGATATACACCCCCCTAAATAGTTGATTCACAGAATATTTTACTTTTGGACCTTCCATCTGTTTAGAATGTAAGGAACTACTGAAGATCCTGTTTTTAGCAATTTTGTTAAAATATCCTGTATGACTTCACAAAAGCCAGAATTCACAAGTTAATTACTGACTCTCAACTGTTCTATAAAGATCAAAACAGAGGAATTTCCTGCTCTAACAAGTAACAGATGCTTTAGTGTGTGTTGTTATGAAGAGGAGCTGAGGATAAAACATTTTGAAATGCATGTGTTTGTTTTCCAAACAAATATAAATTTTCCAAACATTAAAATAAGTTTTGAGGGAAACCATGTGTTCAGATTTTGTCACGTAAAAGTAGTTATTTGTAAGTTTTTGAGAGAGAATGAGAAATGAGTGACAGACATTCGTAATGATAGGATGCTGCATAGTCCCTCACTACTAGGGGATATAATGGGCAGAATTTTTTCTTGTATATTCATGTGTTCTATTTGCACATTTTTGGGGATAGTGAATGATAGAGGTAGAATCTGATGTATTCTTGAACATTGTTTTGTCTAAGTCAAGGAAGCTAAAAATGTGCTCTTGTACTTAAGACCAAGTTACTTTTCTTGAAGCAGGTATTTCACAAGTTTCAGGTTTTTATTAATTGCGTGATTAAAGATCTGTGAAGGTATTACTGCTTTCCCTGCCTTCGTTAATGCGGTGGTATTCTGTAGAAGTGCCCTTTTTTTTTTTTTTTTTTTTTTTTTTTTTAAAGAAGTCCATTCTTGGATTCAGCAGTGCCACTCAGGTTGGGACTCTAAATCCTGAGTGGTAATAACTTAATTTATATACATAATATGGGATTTCACCCACGCTCTTAATGCTTCTCTTTACTTTTTCATTCCCCTAATTCTTTTGTGACTTTATTTGTATCTGAACAAATCCTGCACTTATAAAGAAACAGTAATGTGATTGGTGGGTTGTGGGTTTTTTTTGTTTTTTTTTTTAAAGTCTAAGCACTTATGGGACAATTTGATCATTCCAAGTCTCATGACTTTTTCAAGACTGGCAATTTCACCCCAGCTTTGTGGTCCTTTGTGACACAGAAACACCAAAGCTTCTTTTCTGAGTGTGACTTTTGCAAGAGCCTTGAAGAAGAGTACATGCAGTAGGGCTTGGGCATCTAAAGCTCTGACCTGGTGAGACTAGTCAATCAGCAGGGAGAAATGAGGGTGGAGGAAGATGCCTCTTACTAAGGAGTCAAGGGGCAGGTAACAGTGAGCCAGTGGGAAAAAGTGATGAGAGAAAGTGGGGGAGTATGGGGAGAGTCAGGGTGCAGGGAGGGATCTGAGTACTCCTCACTCCCCTAACTGCTATGCCAGCTCATCAGTTACTCTCTCCCACTGACCATATTACTGCCAGCTCCCTCTCTCCATTCTTGCCCTGCCCCAGCTCATCCCACTGCCCAGAGCTCTTGCTGATCACCAAAGACCCTACTTTCAGTTCAGCCTTCTAACCGTGCTCCCCTACCCTAGTGGTTACTTAAGAGAGGAAAGTGGATTTCTAAACCTTCTATCCAATAGGGAGACCAGCCTCCATTTTTGTGTTTACATCGTGTGAACATAAACTTTCAAAGTTGAAGTCACTCCCAAGTTGAGGCAAGAACTTCCCATAATGGCCCCAAAAGATTATTTAATTATATGCCACAATTATTAATCTAATACCATGATTTTTGCCAGAGGATATCACCATGATTTTGAATGGTTGGAACTGGCACTCTTACTGATGTGCACACAAACTTCCATTAATGTTATTAATGTTAATGTTTTCTGCTGTGTGTCAGCAGCAGAAAATAGACTTTTTGAGTGTTTCCACTTTTTTATGGTCATTTAAATTCCTTTGTTCAAAATCCATTAAGTAGGCAAATTGTGATTTTAGTTGGATTCTTGTAATTCAAGCACACTACTGTTTCATCCGTGCTGCCAAATTTGCAAGAGAATTTGAAATTGTGTAAAGTTCTTCTCCGCATTATGAGATTCGTAATTAAGAGCACACTTCCATAACTTCAAAATAATGAAAAAGTAATTTTATACATCCTTAAGAATGCTTTGTGAATGTAATTGTGAAGAGTGATATGAGTTGTTGATTTATATTTAATTCTAGGATAAGATTTTTCAAAAGCACCCATATCCTATTTTCAAAAGTGGCTGAGGCACTTTGGAGCCTAAGTTCCAAGACTTTCAGTCTCACTTGGGATTCTAAGTGCCCAAATCACTTTTGAAAATGAGACTTAGGTATTGTCTGCATGGTATGGGTATGAATTTACAGTGCACCAACTCGCCATGCGGTAACGTCCTGTGTGGACACTGCTGCAGTGTACTGAAATTCCCAGAGTTCAGCTTTAGCTCACAACTATTTGAAAGCGTAGTACATCAAGCTGCACACTAGGATTTTTAGCATGCTGTAGCAGTATTCATGGGGTATGTTGCTGTGTGGCAGGCTGGTGTGGTATAAATTCAAACCTGGCTTGCCACTCAGTAACTATCCATATAGATGAACCCTTAGGCTCCTGAATCACTGAAGTGGGTTTGAAAATGTTACTCCTAGTCTTTTTTTTTCTCCCTTATTTGGTGAATATTTTCTTACCATTTCCCCCTTGCCCCCCTACACTTTTCTTTCACACAGTGGTGGTGGTTGTTCCCTGGTAGCTCCTACCACTGGCATCTCCCATACGCGATGTGTGAGGTCATGCTGTGTGGAGGATGTTGTTTTCAGTGTTGAGCAGGATGGAGCAGCTGATGCTTGGCAGGCTGGATCTGGCTTTCAAGGGGGCCCTTGCTGCCTCAGGGCCCCCTGCGATTGCAAGAGTTGCATGTGCCTAACACCTCCACTTTTTCTACAGATCTCAGTCTCTAGTTTTTCTTTAGCTTCAGATTATACACACACTCATCTTTCTTCTGTTTAGCTTGCCATGGCTTCTTTTCTCAGTCTGTATCTGCCTTCTCACCGCCTCCTGTTTCATTCCCCTTCATCCTTTAATTTGATATCTTCCCCATTTTTCCAAACCTTTTATGCTGCCATTTATTTTTTTTTAAAAAATCTTGACAAATGTTTCTGGTCCTCTTTCTGTGTCTTATTTCCCCTACCTGTTCTCATTTCTGCCTATTCCCCCACTTATTTTCTCTACTGAAGACTTCACTCTCTAGAAGTGAGTCCCAAACTCCACCACTTCCATTAGCATTCTAAGCAGGGAGCCAAAGTACTAAATACATCTTGTGATTGAACTTCCCTCCAAGCACAAGTGTAGTTCAGGAAAGCTTGCACTATTACAGCTTGAGCTGTGTATGTTTAATGGATAAACAACTAACTTGTTAACCCGGGCACAGTTGTCAATCCAGCAGTTAATGAAAAATTCATGTAAAAAGAAAGTGAAGTAAAACAAAAATGCCCTCTCTTCTCACCACCACCAGTGTTGTTCTCTTTTCCGAAGAGGAAAAGAATTAAGGAAGACTCATATGACCCTAAATCCAATGTACGTAAAGAACTGCTGCTGCCATGTTTCTGTGAAGAAAGGGGCAGGCCTTGGGTAGTTATTTGTGGAGGGATATAGTAAATATAACGTGGATTTCTACCCTAAGACTATTAGAAGGTTTCTGCAAACTTGTATACCCTAGTGCAGCGGTTCTCAACCTTTTTCTTTCTGAGGCCCACTGAACAGGCTATAAAAACTCCATGGCCCAGCTGGGCCATAACTGTTTTTCTGCATATAAAAGTCAGGGCCAGCATTAAGGGGTAGCAAGCAGGGCAATTGCCTGGGCCCCCACACCACAGGGGGCCCCACAAAGCTAATTTGCTCCAGGGTTCGACATCAGCCCTGGATGGTCGTGCTCAGGGGCTTGGGCTGCAGTCCTGCACAGTGGGGCTTCAGTTTTCTTCCCTACGTAGTTATTCTAGGCATGCCTGGTGTTAGACTAGCACCTGAAACCTGCTCGGCTCTGGTTGAGACCCATTGCCCTAGTGCATAGGCAGAGGAGATGTCAGGAAAGAAGCACTCACAAGAAGTAGTATGTCTGATGAAGTAAAGTATTGGAGGAGTACATGAGGAGGAAGAGAGAGGACCTAAAATACAATTGCACTGATGGTATAAGTGAGGGAAATGAATCACTGTGGGTTAACAATGCTGGCATTCCTATCCCTGCAGTTGTTTGAGTTTTAGTAGATGATTTTTTTTCTTCATTCAGGGCCTAAATCTTAGATACTGTAGAGAGAGCTCTTAGACAGCTGACTAGCCTGATGATTTCATTCTGTGGTTATATTGATTAAAGGTCACATAGGGAAGACCCAGACCAAATATAGTATGGCCATTTTTGTTGCTGACTTGATTTTGATCTGTTAAGAGGTATAGTAGCAACTCTAGCCAAGTTAAGAAAAATACTACTGCCATTATTAGCTGTACAGAACAGGATTCGATTGGTTATTGCCCTGACAATAGCAAGCATAGACATTTCTTCTTCTTGCTTATGCACAGAACAGATTAATTCAACATCATTTATGCCCTGATGTCCCCAAAAAGTCAGGTGAGCAGGCCCTTGGCTTTTCAAGGAAAAATTCATATTAAAATGCAGGAAAGTTCTTTCATCATAGAAGAAGCAATACACTGTAAAATTAAAGTCTGATTTGCATGAAACTTGATAAGTTAGAATTTAGAATGAATGTAGGGAATAGGGTTTGTTTGAATTCTGTAACCCTTAAATTCAAATATTGAACGAGAACTTCTCATCTGAGTTATTCCAAAGAGATTTTTTATACATATGCAAACATCTGAATGCATATGAGTGAATTGACCATCTGCTGTTGTGATATAATTTTCAAATATAGCTGAACTCTAATTTAATGTAGTTCAGAAAAGTTCTCCTAGGTATTTTTTCCTAATAAGTACTTAATCATTTTTTCAATCACTGTATGTAAAAAGAGAGACTGTAAACAACAAGGAATTTTCAATTACATCAAAACTGGTGATTTTTAATATTTTTGATATTCTGTTTGTAATGAAGTTTCATATATAAAAGCCTGGCTTCCATAACAGCAGTTTAGCATGATAGCTTGGCCAGTTTTTAAATGTCACATGTGCAAACACCTCTTAACTTACGTGTTCCACTAACAAATTACATCATTTCTTAAAAGAAAAAAATGCATCCCTTCTCATTATGCAATATAGGGTTTTTTTAGTGAGTAACTGGAGTGAATCTCAACTTCCCTCAGAACTGACTCGGAAAAGAGCCAACAACTGATTCACCAACTCTACTTTCTGCTGCGTGTTCCTTGGTTCCCCTTTCAAAGTACGGACCAGCCAAACTCTGCTGAGACCTAATAGGTTCACAACAAAAGGTGTCTGGCGATAGTTCTATTTTTAAAAAATTAGATAAACAGGACTGTGAGGTGGCAACAGATGTGTAGGAAAATTTTGCCACAATGAGAAATGTCTCTAGGGAATATTTAAGTAGTCTGGGACCCTAACATTATACAAACATCTGTGTCCAGTTTGTAACACTGCAAATCTCTTGGTATCAATGAGATTTACTGTTTATAATAAGAATGATTCTGATAAATACAAATCACAGAGAAAATAACTTTTTTCTGTGGTCATTGGGAAAACTTTTATTTAAAAAGAAGGTACCTCAGTACTCCGTGGTTAATTTTAAAAGTTCCATACCTGCCTTGATCAGATCACTAGGCTATTTATTGCTTTAAAGAGAAGGCAAATTGCCTCAGTTTGCTGTTCCTCTCCTCCTCTCCCCAATAATTTTCTGTTTCACATCCCTGGAGATTCTCATCTGTTGGGGAAACCCAGTTACAACACAATAGTTCCCTGGCAATTAAACATGATCTGATCCTCCTTTGTGTAGGGGACTGAACTGCATTTCAGTCATGTGAGGGCATTATCATTTTACAGCTGGGAGCCCCAACGTGGTGGTGGTTTGAAGAGTATAATAGTAGAAAAAAGATACAAGAAAATATACTAAAATTGAAGATTATTTTCCAATTAAAGACTCAGTTGTACTATGTAATTGGAAACTGGGTGAAAATATTTGTAAAACAACTTTCCAATTTTTATGCTGTTCTAAGATTAAAAGTTTACTATTTTTTTCAAAAGGGGGTGAAAAGGAGTTAGCATGGTCTATTTATAGCTAAATTTAACACTGATTACTTGCAGATCACTTCTTCGTGCATTGTACAGAACATACAATATGCAATGCATTTATAGGTTTCAGAGTAGCAGCCGTGTTAGTCTGTATTCGCAAAAAGAAAAGGAGTACTTGTGGCACCTTAGAGACTAACAAATTTATTTGAGCATAAGCTTTTGTGAGCTACAGCTCACTTCATCGGATGCATTCAGTGGAAAATACAGTGAGGAGATTTATATACATAGAGAACACGAAACAATGGGTGTTACCATACACACTGTAACCAGAGTGATCACTTAAGGTGAGCTATTACCAGCAGGAGAGCGGGGGGGAGGGCTTTTTGTAGTGATAATCAAGGTGGGCCCTTCGGGAAGTAGTCTGAATGTTGAACTGGGATACACCCCTGTCAAGGTTCCTTCCCCACCCTGAACTCTAGGCTACAGATGTGGGTACCTGCATGAAAACCCCCCAAGCTTACTTTTTACCAGCTTAGGTTAAAACTTCCCCAAGGTACAAACTATTTTACTCTTTGCCCTTGGACTTCCACTGCCACCACCAAACGTTTATCTGGGTTTATTGGGAAAACATTGTTTGGAAACGTCTTTCCCCCCAAAATCCTCCCAACCCTTGCACCCCACTCCTGGGGAAGGTTTGGTAAAAATCTTCACCAATTTGCATAGGTGACCACAGACCCAAACCCTTAGATCTTAGAACAATGAAAAAAGCATTCAGTTCTTGAAAAGAAACATTTTAATAGAAGAAACAGTAAAAAGAATCACCTCTGTAAAATCAGGCTGGTAAATACCTTACAGGGTAATTAGATTCAAAAGTAGAGAATCCCTCTAGGCAAAACCTTAAGTTACAAAAAGACACACAGACAGGAATATTCATTCTATTCAGCACAACTTAATTTCTCAGCCATTTAAAGAAATCATCATCTAACGCATATCTAGCTAGATTACTTACTATGTTCTAAGACTCCATTCCTGTTCTGTCCCCGGTAAAAGCATCACACAGACAGATCCAGACCCTTTGTTTTTCTCCCTCCTCCCAACTTTTGAAAGTATCTTGGCTCCTCATTGGTCAGGTGCCAGCAAGGTTATCCCAGCTTCTTAACCCTTTACAGGTGAAAGGATTTTTCCTCTGGCCAGGAGGGATTTTAAAGGTGTTTACCCTTCCCTTTATATTCATGACAACCCCTGGAAGGGGAACGGAACTGTTAACTGGCCCAGCTGGAGAGCTGGGGCCAGAAAGGGTGAAGAGTCTCTACGGAGGAAGCCCTGGGAACCCAGCCCCATATCAGAGTCGAGGAACTATTTGAAGGCTAACCCAGAAGGGGTTGTGGGACTCTCTAGAGACCGAGTCTGGGGAGGGCTGCAAAGATACCAGTGAAGGGGTACTGGGATAGGCCCCCTGTTAGACTGTATACCTCTGTAGTGTTCTGTTTGTTTCACATGAACTGTATGTGGCTTAGCAGAGGGCAGAGGTGTTGAAAACTTGCCTGAGAAACCATGACAGAAGTTGCAGAAACACTTAATTATTTGATAGCAATTCTGTAAATGGAATTTTTTATTTACATTGATTTCTCAATAGCATGAGCACGAGTGATAACATGGTTACCATGTTAGAAATTTGCTAATTACACTTCCATGCAGGAACCAGTTTGATGAGAGATTCCAAAGAATGCGGTTCTCTGGATCAGTGAAGTTTAGCACATCACAAATGTGATACACTTGATCTCTGGAGCAAGACATGAGATGTGCAACAATTAATTCAGTATAGGATATGGACGCTCCCATCATCATTTATAGGGTTGTCAAGTATATTTAAAAAAAGAAATCCAAGTGAGAGAACTGAAAACCTTCTATAGGCAGCCCCCTCTCTCTTATACCAAGTGGGGGTCCTGATCAGGTGCCTCCATGGATTTCATCTGTGGAATTGTGGCAGTGGGGAGATGCAGTTTCTGAAGGTCCCAGGCAATTTAGGAATTTGTAGGTCAATACTAACATCTGAAACTCCACTCAGCCACAGCCAGCCAGTACAGATCACTGTACGCTGGTTGAATATGTTTAGAACATAAGAACGGCCGTACCGGGTCAGACCAATGGCCAATCTAGACCAGTATCCTGTCTTCCAAAAGTGGCCAATGCCAGGTGCTTCCGAGGGAACGAACAGAACAGGTAATCATCAAGTGATCTATCCCCTGTCCCCATTCCCAGCTTCTGGCAAACAGAAGCTAGGGATACCTCAGAGCATGGTTTTACATCCCTTCCCATCCTGTCTAATAGCCATTGATGGACCTATCCTCCATGAACATTTTTTAGTTCTTTTTTAAACCCTGTTAAGGTCTTGGCCTTCACAATATCCTCTGGCAAAGAGTTCCACAGGTCGACTCTGCATTTTGTGAAGAAATACTTCCTTTTGTTTGTTTTAAACCTGCTGCCTATTAATTTCATTTGGTGACCTCTAGTCCTATGTGTTATGAGAAGGAGTAAATAACAGTTCCTTATTTACTTTCTCCACACCAGGCTAGATACTCTGCTTAACATATATGTTGTCAGTGGTTTAGTTTTTAAAAGACTTCAGGTGCAGCCTCAACTGAATGGTGTTTAATCTTGAAGTAATAAAAGCATTAACTGTAGCAAAAAGAAAAGGCCACAACCTCCTAGCAAGAAGTAGATGAAAACAGCCATCTTGCACAGTACAGAAAGATGTCCATCCAGCAATAATAGAGAATGCAATTTACTTCTGTACGAGGTCTTTTATGCAAATTTGGGCATCCATAGTTTGCTTGACTTATAAATGCTAGGCAGACATTTTGTCTGCCTGTGAAGATTAGATGATGATATTGTAGAGCAAGAATACTAGAATTTCAATTTATTGTCACCAAGGAAGGAGCCTATATGGAAACATTCCAGACACTCTAGCCATGTGGAAACTGCCTAGCAAAGTCTCTGCTGTTTTCCTTGGAAATATCAATAATGATGAAGTTAGGATATTTGTCACATCATTTCAGTTTACATAGCCAGACATATATGACGGTGGCATAACACAAGATTTACCTCTTGATTGATTAACTTGTTAATGATAACAAACTGACTTATTTGGCTGAAGTGCTGTAATTCTTTCTAACTGCCAATTTATGTAAAAAAAAAAAAAAATGTACTGGAACAGTGTTTGATTAGTCTAGTATTGCCAGCCTCAAGCATTCAAAAATCATGAGACTGGATTAATGAGATTTTTAAAACAGTATGTTTGAGCTTTTTATTTGTCTTCTGGGATGTGCACTTTTAGGGTTCATACCTTCAACCAGGAGGTCTAGAAATTAACTTTTTTAATGAAAGCTGAGATTCTTCTGAATTCATGTAGCAAAAGGTCTAGAGCTTTAAGAAGAACATCAAACACTGCAAGACTTGTGATATTCAGTGCTGGACTGCATAGCCATGCAAGCTAAAAGGCTTGTTGTGCTTTCTGGTTGCAATACATCATCAGGTATGTTTGAGTTAAGGTGGGGGTAATATGAGCATTTCTGAACTGCATCTTAGTCTCTTTGTTTTTGTTTTTGTTTTGTTTTAGTATGTGTGTGAGAGACATACAAGTTACTGTTACAGAGAACACATCTCTAGAGCCCTGCATGGTTACAAAATTTGTGTCCACATCCAATCCGTAAAAATGGTCAGAGGATATCCTCATCTTCAGATATAAAGCAGATATCCGCAGATTTGCAGGCCTCTAGAAACAAAATTTGTATCCACATCCAGTCCACAAAAATGATCCACAGATATCTGTAGATAGACACTTTGGAAAATGTTGGCACTCTCTTTAGAATGTCTTCCATTCCTTTTGGACTGGAAGTTAACTGAATATAGGACTACTTTTCCAACTTCTTTCACTTCATATTTTGCCACATGGTTTCAACTTTTACAGTCACGTAAGCTGTTGCATCATATAAATCTCTAGTTAAAGACAATATAGTTACTGTGGGGGAAAAAACCCTCTGGTACTGTTTAATACTAGGAAGCCTTAAATACCTTGCAAAAGTGTATTCAATATTTTGCACTATTTCGTTAGCAAACATTATACTCAAATAATAATGCTCAAATAAATTAGTTAGTCTCTAAGGTGCCACTAGTACTCCTTTTCTTTTTATACAAATACATGATGAAGTTTTAATCGTCAGTGCTGTTTCCTGGTAGATTTTTGGGTAAGGCTGAATGGAACTACTAATCAAACTACCAAAGTTTAAATCTAGTTCCTATAGAAGACCAACATTTTTTTATACATATGACTGTCAGCTGATCAGTGAATAATATCCCTGAAACATACGTTTTCTAAACCTTAGACACCAAATTTTTTCTTATCTTTGGATATTTATAAGTGGCGATTAAATCCATAGTAGGCTTATCATTTGGTCCACCACTGGGTTTGAAAAGGTTTATGATTTAAAGTAACAACAAACATCAACAGTCCAGTCTGAGTGTAAGAGAAAACTAAGTGGTGTTTGCCAGTTAGGATTTGTGCTGGTTCCACTTAATTTAGCAGGTCATGGAACAAGAGAGACTATTGAGAACTTTTGAAAAACTGTTTTACTGATCCCTTTTTAAATATAAAAGCCTTTTTGGTTAAAAGCATGGGACAAGAAATGCATAAATGAAGTCACTTGTTAAATCAGTTGTTTCTTTTATCCTTACAAGCTGATATGGTTTGTATACTTTTTAGCACGGGTAGCTACTAGGCACTTATTATCAAGGAATGTGTTTTATCTTGTAGAATCAAAATCAGGAAATATGGGACATATAGCTCACTAAATTTAGATTAAATAGCCAGATCTTAAATTCAACTGAGACTGGAGCATTCCAGTGTATGCCAGCCAAAACAGTATGTGATTTTTATATTGTCCATGATATTTCTACGGTGTTGACGAGATGTTCGTGTGTGTGATATAAGTGAAGCTTACAAGAAATGCACTGACTAAAATTCAAAGTTTTTTAAAATTACTAATTTAAGGTTATAAGTATGGAGGCTTGTTTGTGTAATCTCCTCCTATCTTCTCTGTCCCCCATTTTTTAATCTCCCTCGTCTTGTTGAATCATCTCTACATCGTAGATCAGTTTCTTCTGGGACGGGAAGGTATTCTTGGTTACTATTATGTGAAACATCCAACAAGCTGTTGTATCCAGTACAAATATTTAATCGTTGCTTAGCTGTGGTGGTGATAGCCATGTGATAAACTGCATTTACAATTCACCTTTGACTAGGACTCTGCTTACTAACCCTTATTCTAACCTCCCAAGTTGCAACTTCAAAAAAAACAAAAAAAACCTCAGGTCAAAAAATGTTTCCTCCCCAAATGTGGAATTTGATACCAAAATTACATTGACCTGGTGCTAGGGTGAGCAATATTCAGTCCTGCACTAGTTTGGTGTCCACTTCAGTATCTCATGATCCGTCAAAACTAGGAAAGAGGAGCTTGATACCACAGGAAAGGACAGCACCCCTGCTTTATGATGGGGGTACACAGTACTTGTATCTAAGCCCTTGAACATCCCTCATTTTTGTACTTTGCAGTTAATGTTTGCATTACATATTTTAGGTATTTTTAACAGTGATTTGCTTTTATAATTTTATTTTTAATTTGTCTTTTCATAGGGTTAGAACAGTTGGTCATAAGTAACTAATACACTAGCTTTACAGATAGAAGGTTACAAAACTAGTCAATGAAAATTTTAAGAACATGCAAATATTTCTAAAAATTTTAGATAATGTAGCGTGTTCAAAACACACAAAGGAATAATATGGCATAATTTTTTTCTCTTTGAGTTTGGGATAGCAGAATTATTCATGCATTACTCAACAGTACCAGTAAAACTTTCAGCTACATGACCCCATTATGTTTTTATTTGACACACTTCTTACGAAAAAAGTGTTTTAGAAATGTTTTAATTGTATTTTTTTTATCACTAGTGTTTCATTTCAGATTCCTGAAACTTCTCCAGGATGGAATATTGATCATCCTGCATCTTAATAATTTACTTTTTTGGTAGAAGAAAATTGCGTATTTGGAAAACCAGGAGGGAAGGTGTTTATACTTTTTCCAAAAATAAAACCTCAAAGGTGTTTGAAGCTGCTCAAAAGTTTGCATTGTCACACGTAGTTCTAGCAGAGAGGAATAAGGTGGTGATAAAAGGTATTCAGAAGTGTATGATAACATGTGATAAATAATTGCATTTATCTTCATCACGTCTTGGGTTTATATGTAATCAGCTACCTGGCATTTTCCCTGGGATGGACTTAGAGCCAGTTTACCCAGCTCCTAGGGCAAGGGGTGTGACCAGGATGAAGGGGGCATTGTCAGACAGCTTGTGTAGTTGCTGTCGTGCATTCTGGTCCCTTTGGGCTCTAGACATCGAGTGTACTGTCCTCGAATGCGGGAGAGGGGATTCCTGTGCAGAAATGCTGCCAAGATTAGCTTCTTTGTGGCTCCCTGCTTCGTCTGGGCTCGTTGCTTATTGAGGAACTGGATATTATGTCTTTAGCTCTGATTTCAGTGCTTTCCCAGCTAATCTATAACAATTGAATGACTTGCTGGATGTGAACACAAGCTAGTCTTAGCACTATGTAGATTTTTCAGCTTTTCAAAATCTGGTGGTTTTGTGTAATGCTCACTCTGGTTGATGTGGCTGGACTCCTTTTAGCTCTTCTAGATGGCTGTAAAGAATAAAAATAGATTTATTCTGTTATGCACATGTGACTGCCCTCTTTGGGATGGAAAATCACATAATTTCATGATCTTAAATTTTGCAAGACATGGCATTCCAATACAGTTTTGTCGCTATGCAAGACCACAGGATGGCAAATTGTCTAACAGAATATTTATACATTACATAGTCTCAAAAGTGCTTTTAAGTATTTATGATATTGCACAATTAACTAACTTTTTTGGACACAAAACAATGAGTTATGAATCAAGTTGCCATGTCCAAAGAAGAAACTATGGTCCAAGTCAACTCTTGCCTTGACTTCTTCATTCTGGTAAGGGAATTATGCATGAAACTCTCCACACTCCACGTTGATCATTTTACTGATTACTATAAGTGGGGCTGGAAGCATGGGCTACAATTATAGTAACCTGAGGTATTCCATTTTAAAATCCGAATTTCAGTTTCTTAGAACTTTGCCAAACGTTAACCATTTGGGCTGAAATTTTCTATGCTGGGCATCTTCTCAGGCTGAATTTCTTTCTGGAAAATTTAGTCACAATGGTTTGGCTGTTTTTCTAGGACAAGGTTAAGGAAAAATCCATTTTGCTGGTTGTGTAAAAATTAAATAAATTTGAGACTTTCTTTGAAATGCGTTAGGACTTAGGGTTGCGAATTTTGGATGGATGTATTCCTGGAGATTTCATCATATGACACACTCTTTAATACCTGGAGACTCCAGGCCAATCCTGGAGGGTTGCAACCCTACAGTTCATGCTTTGGAGCAGAGGCTTAATGTCAGAGACGTGCCTCTTCCTGTTCTTGTGAAAATCCATCCAAATTTTGACGAAGTATAAGTGAAAAATCACAGTTCACGCTTGCTCAGGAGAGACCAAACAGTTAAAATCTCAGAAGATTCAGTTGTCACCGGGCATAATCAATCACGTCACAACTTGTGCGACCTTAGTTCTTCCCTTAATTTTTTCCAGAGAGCCCCCGCCTCATTCTGTGTACAAAATGGATGGTACTCAATAAATGTGCACCTGTAGGGTATATTTTTCCCCATTGTTCAATGTGTTGTCCTATGTTATATTTACTGCACACTATTCAAACCCAGGTACAAGAATAGAATTATTAATTTCCTCCTGGGCTTTTCTGTGGCACTCATCACTAGAATATCTGTTTTTCACAAATATTAATTTATCGAGATCTCTGATGTAGGGGGTGGCTTCATCCCCATTTTAGGGACACAATTAATGACCATCTCTGGAAAAGTTTGTTTTCAGCGACTTACTTTGCATCATATAAGAACTCTGTGACAGAGGCAGGGATAGAATCCAATTCTCAAGAACATCATTTAGCAGTCTTAACCATGAGATCGTCCTTTCTCTTCCTGCAGTTTTGCCCCTGCCTCATTCACTTCCCACTTCTGCAACAAATGAGACAGAGGTCTTATAGACCACAGCCTCCTTTTCTACATAATTCTGATTCTTCCACAGGGCAGGTCCTTCTTGTGCACTAAATGAGGTAAGAGTCCTGTGGAGAAAATCTACTTAAAGAGCGTATTACAATATACATACACAAGGAGGCCAAATTAATGTTGCACAGGCTTAATTCTGGATTTTCCTAACTTCTGAGTACTTGACTTTGCACCCCTAGTGTTCTTTTAACATAGTTTTTTGTGTTTTGTAACACTATGTACTCTAATTTAACTTTTCAAAATTATAAGCAAATAGTGGTTGTGAGAACTGATAAAGCTAGAGACGGAAGTCCTCTATCTGCTGAACAGATTAATTCAAACATCATTTTAAGCTTCTCCAGATCACCCCAATAAGATATCTTCTCTTTTCTGCAGGGACCATCTTTATAGGATAAAGTTGAAAGTTGTCAGTCTCCACACACATTCAGTCCTTTTGAATGAGACTGCCATTAAGGATTCCAATTAGTATTAATTTGAGTGTTGTTTTAGGGCAGTAGGCATCTGTCTGCTATAACAGAGCCCACCAACTAATTACATGTAAGCCTGCATACAGCTGTTGTAGGGTACTTTTAAACTAACTCCACATGTTCCTCCAATTGCTATGTGAAATTGGATCACAGAAAGTTAAAAATGAGACCACTTCATATGAGATTGGTATGTCCCATGATTTTTGATTTCCATATGTCTAAGATCTTATTCCATAATTTATTAATGTTGACATTTTTGTGCTCCAGTTGTACAATTTCCAAACATACCTAAAGGGAAGGATGTTGTTAACTACTTTTAACATAAGTGAAATAAAACAAGGAGTCAGCAGCTGTGAAAACAGTCTAAACTGCACAGTTGTGGTCTTATCTCTCTTGCTTTACTGCATACTTAACGTGTGTCTCTTAGTCTCCATGGCTACCTGCTAGGCAGCAGAATCCTCTAGCTTGGCATGCCCTGGTGTCAGAACTCGCTAATGGAAGGGGAATTCAAGACTACTGGTTTATTGAGGCCTGTGTTCTTTTGTCAGCAGAATTTTTTAAAGCTGTTTAGTTTTGGTTCCCAAGGTATAAAGTGTAGATCTGACTTTATAGCAGTTCAGCAAGGGTTTTTTAAAATCCTGGCATTTAAATGGTTTTTCCTTATTGGTCCCCATGACAACAGAACTGTTGCTGTAGGTATTCTGTGTCAGTTTTGCTGTAGATTATGCATGAAACAAAATTCCTTTACAGCTCTCTTTTGGGTCCCCCCTTCACAAAAACCAAAAAAAGGATTCATTCTGATTTTAAGGTGTCTTATGGTCTGATAATTTTGTATTTAATTATCATTAAAATTATGTAAACATTAAACTTTTTATTAAATCAGTAATATTTTTGTGTGTATACGAATAGACGAGAACAGGCACAGCCTATGGCGTCTCTTGAAAGAATCTAATACCACATGAAGAAAAAAATCTTGCCAGTTAGGCATAAAACCGAAAACTCAGTTAGAAGAGGTGGTGCAGACTTCTGTGGGTTTCTTAAAATAATTGTTCATGTTCTTCAGTGTGTAAATTCAACTTACAATTTTAAGCGTTGGGTTTTCTTTACTGGTACAATTATAATTTCTTGGGTTTCCACACTGATAAAAAGGTAACAAATTTAAAAAGCCAACCATTTTCCAAAAACGTCAATCACTGAGTGGTAAATGCTGGTATAGAATGGCTTTTTGAAACATTCATTTTATAAGATGTGCATTGTTTTGGGACTCGATCCTGCAAGGTGGTGAGCACTCTGCTTCTAATCCAGCAAAGCACTTAAGCACATTGTTTAACTTGAAGCAAGTCTATATTCCATTGATATAAATGGGACTTATTTAAGCATGTGCTTAAGTATTTTTCTTTGTTATAGTGGTTGTCTTTTTAGATTGTGCAATGGGACCATCTTCTGTAGTGCTGTTTGGAACAATTCTGAAAACATTTTTTTGTCAATTTTCTGATTTGTTAAAATCAAAATGTTTTGCATGAATGGTTTGTTCGTGGTCTCCTGCCAGCTCACTGGCCAGCTCCTCAGCAGCCTGCTGAGCCAGGATCCTGGGAGGTTGGGAGTCAACATTCCCAGGGCTTGTGTCCTCCCTGCAGCCTACCAGGCTCGCTGGCTGCCTGCCATGGAGTCAGGGACACTGGAGGTCCTTGTAGCTGTGGACTGAACTTGACGTAGTTCTTGTCAGTTTCAATGCTGCTCATCTCTGAATAGCAATGGTAAAACTGACCATTTTATTGTCAAGTTAACAAGAGTGTGGTCAGTTTCACACTGCTGTGCAGTGATGGGCAGCAGTGAAAATGACAAGAATTATATCAAGTTCAGTGTCGCTTCCAAGGTCCCAGCTCTACTGCGACTTACCTGGTGGGCTGCCGGGGATCCCAGAGAGCATTTTTCATTTTGGAAACACTATGTTTTGATGTTTCTGAAATAAATATTGTGGAATTTCAGTTCCACAAAAATGTTCAAGTTTGTATATTATCCAGATTTGAGATGAAAATATTTCTGAAAAAGCTGGAAATTTTCCCAGAACTAAAATTAGGTTTCCTGGCCATCTCTAGTTTCCAGTCTTGTATGCACAATGCCCAGCACAATGGGCTGCTGATCCTAGTTGTAGCCTTTAGCTACTACCAGAATAAAAATAATAAATAAGTGCTTTGCTGGATTTAGAGTTTGAGTACTCAGCAGCTTCTAGGTAAACAGACATTGGTATTGTATTTTTGTTTTAACAGTTAACAATTTTTGTTTGGTGTAAATCTAAATCACAGTACTATCAACTTTAATCGATTTTGATTTTTTAGTGAATATATGAGTTAGAAATTTGAAGTTAAGTGGTTACTGTCATCTGAGCTTTATTGGTCCTTTATTGTTGGAGATGCTTACGTTTACAGAACAAATTTTTGCTTAGTTTTTCACATGGCCAATAATTTTTCAGGTTAATTCAACTAAGCACTATGGACACATGACCCCTGCAATGAATCAGTACATAGCTTGTAAAAAAAAGGTGGTATAATATATTTTGTGTTTTACACTTGGTCACATCTTGAACATAAGTCACAAACTTATGTAACATAAGTGTAACATAAGTCACAAACTTCATTTTATTTGCTGTAATTTTTGAAGAAAAATTAATAAAAATATCTCACTAGTTTTATGCTTTTTAACAGAAATACTTGTCAATTTATAATTTAATATGAAGTGAGTTGGCCTACTAAAATTATGAAGCAGCAGTTAAGTTTTATGTATTACCATATGTGGGCAATGTCCTGTTTTCACACTGTCCATTTTCACACTGAATGTATTTGAGTACATTTCCACATGTCCAGATCAAAGAAGGTAAGGCTAGGTTTGAACTCTCAATCTGGATTTTGAAGTTCAGAAACTCTGCCACAAATCTCATCATATTTTTCATGTGAACATTTGTTTTAAAACTGTAATTTCATGCAAACTCAAATGCATGAGTGTTCACAGAAAGTAAGTTTTAAACAAACCATTGTTTGAGTCATAC
Source organism: Eretmochelys imbricata (assembly GCF_965152235.1). NCBI lineage: Eukaryota > Metazoa > Chordata > Testudines > Cheloniidae > Eretmochelys > Eretmochelys imbricata. The sequence goes on from NC_135578.1 coordinate 75,731,986, forward strand.
CCCTGGTCATCTGCTTCGTTACTGACTATAGTTAGTGATAATAAATTTCTAGGTTAGTAAATATAATATGCTTGTTATATTTTGTATTGGAGGGGACACTGCTTGACACAGCTGGAGAACAGAGGTCCCACAATAGATTACTAGAGCTATGGTAGCGATTTGGTTAAACAAGCCAGACATATATATTTCATCACATTCTTCACAACTAAGACAAAGTGCACGTGCACACAATTACTACTTGTGAATCTAAAAAGACAGTATTTAACTTATGCACTTTATAGGAATGAGGGCAAGGCCTACATGGCCCGTAAATGAAAAGGTCTATAGTATTCTAAAATTCTGTACTCCTGCTTTTCTACTGTCACTGTCAAAATATCTACCTCCCACAGAGAGACTCAAAGCCTCAGTGATTTCCTCAAATTTTTCTATTGATTATAGGGGTTAAACTCATCTAATAGGGAACAGAAGCAATACCATGTGACTTGTGATCTGTGGCAACTAATCAAAACAGATCCTATTTCAATTATAGAGTAATAAATACTCAAACGGTTTGGAATTGGAATACAATTAAAATATGTAAAATAATGTAAAATATTTAAACTGTGAGTAACTTCAACAAAAAAAGTTGAGGAAATCACTCTGCAGTGTTCTATGAGAAGAACAAAGCTGAATTCATGGTCTTACTCATTGAAAAATACTCTAATTTTTAGTCCCTAGCCAAAATGGATGCTGTGTAAAGAACAAAAATGATAACTTTGCCTAGTTATAGAATAGAAACCCAGAAATTATCACTACCTCTGAACCAAAGGCAAGAGATCAGCGTATAAGCCAGTATCAATACAAATAGACACTTCAGTGATTTGCATCTGGAAAATCTGATTTTAATCAAATGATCCTCTGAACAAAGCAATAAAAATAAAGGGGAGAATACCATGTAAATTACCATACACTGAATAGATTTTCGGAAGCAAAATTATCTGAAGTTTTGATGAATGCATCCTAAATTGATATGAACTGCACTGGAGTCTTACTCTCTCTTGTGGGATGAACTTTTCCTGTAAAACAAGCCAAAAAAGAGAACCGAATCCACAGGGCTAAGGAACACACACAAACATGATCACAAGCAGGTTTTTGGGTGCAAGGAAATGATGATTTATTGTTTTGTGGTAAATGTAGTTAATAATTCTGACATAACCTGCATTCAGTCTGCATAACTGCTTTTCAAACGGCTGAGGTAGTATGCTTTTGCCAGGAAGGAAACTGACTGAACCAGAATGAACCCATGCATAATCAGTGGGAGTGTCTGATGGGAAAATCAGGCCTGCGGGATGATACATTCCTTATATGCATATGATCAGGTGGTAATGGGAGGAGACCTGTTGGAGTGAAATAAAAGGAACACACATTGAGAGGTGCTGGGGAATTCTGAGGCTGGTAAGAGGAAAGAGACTTCAGAAGAGAGGAAAAAGTGATTCAGCAGTGAAGCACAGGAAAAGCAAGAGAGGAGAGAGTGAATGGAAAGTAGATGCTGCTTTTGAGAAATGAGGAAAGCTAAGCAAAAATAATAGAATTAGGCAGGCATAGAATGTGGGAAGACATGGTATGGAGATAAATGGAAAATAAGTAGTAGATGTAAGAGGGAGAAGGATGGGGAGCTGATTAAAACAAACAATATGTTTTATGAAATGGAGAGAGAAGATTGTAGGCAGCACCAAGCTGCCCTAGGATGACTGGGATTGAATATTGAAAGCATCCTGGCCTGTTTGGTAAATGGCCAAATACAAACAGGCACAATTTGTGGCATGCTATGTAATGAATCCCCAAGGGAAAAAAAACTACTGCATATCTCTGTGAAACAGAACATTTTCAGTGATTATACCATCTTTTTCTAGCCCTTTTGAATCAGAATTTAAAAAAAAAAACATTAAACATGCATTTCCTCTTTTCACTTCCACTAAGACCTGATTTTAGTGGCTACTATCTCCAGAGGTGTTAAAAATATAACACATCTTGTATCATATCAATTTTTGTAATCCCAACTTCTCCTTTGAGTAGCACCCTATGGGTGCTTCACTTCAGGTGCGCATGAACCTCTTGAGCCCTTGATCGGAGATTTTTTTTTTTCCCTATAGGAGTTCCCGGTTGGCCCAAGCATGCATTCTGTGCCAACTTGGGCCGGACACCAAGGCTGTATAGAGATGCACGGATGAATAGCCCTCTGTTCCCTCTCTCTGCCTTTGCCTGACATGGAGCTCTAGTGTGCCCACCTCAGCTATTTTGCATTCTTCTTATAGTTAGTGTAGTTAATTGTAAGCTCTAGTAGTGAGAGGATAGGGGTTTTTTTCTTCTCTTTTTCTCCTTGGGGAGCCTTGTCTTCCTGGCAGAGCATGCTTGGCTTGCCAGGCTTCAGACATTGCCTCTCCTGCCAAGAAACTCTGCCTGTGAGCAATGGCCACTCTGAGTGTGTCCATTGTCTGGGGGAGTCACGCATCTGTCTAGTCCTCAAGTCAAGGGCTTGGAAGACAAGGGAGATTAAGCTTAGACTGTTAATGGTGGAACGCTTGCTTGACCAGTGTCTGAGTCAGGTCAGGAGCCTCCTCCTGCCATATATCTGACTGGGCACGTTCAGGGCTCCTTACACCTTGTCACAGGCTTCCCCTAAGAAGAGGAGGTTGTTGGAGGCTTCTGAGAGGGCTCCCAAAAAAGAGGAGTATGGACTCGCATCTGAAGGAGCCTGCTCTGAAAAAGTCCACATCCCCGCAAGATCTTTGGTCTCTAAAGCCTTGACCTCTTGGCTTGGTACTGTTTGAGTTGAAGGACTCCTCCTCCGGTACCAGCAGAGCTGGAAAGTTCCAGAGCTCACGGGAGAGACATGGCTCCAACAGAGCTTTGGTACTCTCTACCAGGGATAAGGATGGCAAGCGTAAGCACCCTGGTTTAGTGCTGTCCGGCTTGGTCCCGCTATTGGCACCTACCCGTTCAGCACCCTCAGTACCAAGCAAGCAAGGGTGCTAGATTACATTGACGCCTGTGTCAGTATGCCTGCCATTGATGGTACTGTCAGCTTCAGTTACTGCATTGGTAGCGATGGTCCCTACTCAGTACCACCAGAGTTTAGCTGCATGAGGGACCTGTCCATAACAGATGAGCTGGAATCCCCACTCCTCATGGATATCAAGCGTCTTTTGGTACTGAAACCTGTCCCAGGCTGCTGCTGTCCTCTGATACTTCAGGACTCTCCATCTTTTTCTGTGGGGGCTTCTCCATTGAATGATGTTGAGGAGGATGAAGGGGACTTCCAGTCAGTCTCTTCTATTCCAGTCCAGGGTTCCCCAACATATCCTGTGAGGAACTCATTCTTTGACAGTCACAGGGAAGATCACGACCATCATCAAGGGTGGTGGAAGCAACCTTGCATGCCAAACCCATTTCCATATGGGCCCCCACAATGACTACACTGGGATTCTTGGGCTGCTTACTGACAGCAATACTCCAGGCTACTGGTACTGTCTCAAAGGGAGACTAGGGTTATTCAGTCCTTTCCTCCCCAATCAGCTCCTTACCTCCCTCTCCTACCCCACTCTCCCCACAAGAGGAGACGTTTGAGGATCAGGAAGCCAGGGAAGATGAAGATGCCACCCCCAAACACCCATTTCATCCTCATCTCTAGATGAAGCAGTTATGTCTCCATCACCTTCGATTGCTGATGATTTTTGGCAATTTTAAGATCTCATAAAGAAAGGGTAGCTTATACTCTACAAATTCCACTCAGAGAGGTCAGGGATTCACAGCACAAGCTGTTGGATATCCTCCAGTCAGCATCATTCTCCAGGGTGGTGTTACATATCAACAAGGTGCTCCGAGATCCCACTAAAACTGTGTCACAAACACCCACTACATAGGTTTCAGCACATACATTTTCGAAGCACTACACTTTAATCCATTCTGTCAGATCCAGTGTGTCTCTGGATACTACAGCATATCTTCAGTTCTGGACCCAGTCTCTGAAGCTCCCTCCTCTCTTTGGATAAACTTCTTGGAAGTCACCTGAAGTGGAGCACTTATAGGGACAGTACTCAAAGAAGGATGAAAGGTTATTCACCTTGTGCAGTAACTGCAGTTTCTAGAGATGTGTTCCCCTTATGGTGATCCACTATCTGTCCTTCGTTCTCCTCTGCTTCAGACTGTTCTCTGTGGAGACCTTTGGCTGAAGAAGGAACTCAGGGTGGTTTACTCACACATCCCTCTATATCCTCAGTGTCCAACATGAGGAGGCATAGGGCACATGCTCGGGCTGAATGGGCACTGCCAGTGGAAAAATCTTGGATCAAGAGGTGCATGTGCACCTGAAGTAGTGCACCCATAGGGGGACACATCTCGAAAAACTGCAGTTACTGCCCAAGGTGAGTAACCTCTTCTGTCCATTCTGTGCACTCTGGGCATGCTGTCAGTTGCAGAATTGTAAAAGCAGACTTAACTATTGAGAAATATGGATGTGGCCACTTCACAAAGACATGTAAACTTTTAAAATGTAATTTATTCATACTGAAAAACTCTGCTCAGAAGCAGCATCTGCTGTTCAGTGAACACTTGCTTTTTGCCCAGTTTTTGAGCAAGGTTGAATGAGGCCCAGAAAAGTTAAGTTACTTTGCATAATCAAAAATGACTGACCTAGATTTGAAGTTGGAAACCAGGACGTTCACTTTCTTTTGTTTGTTCTGACCAGTAGATTATATGAGCTCCTGTAAAAGACATTAGGCTGAATATTTGAACTTCAGAATGCTTAGGTTTCAGAAAGCCTTTCTTTTGACATGATACCTACAGCAAATTTACATTGGTGAAAGAAACTACATCCATAACTTCAAAGTACAGCACTGCTCCTGCTGTCTAAAGCATTGGCTTTAGAAAGTTAGAGAAGCTGCTTCAGATGCAGTCAAGTTGCCTTAATCATGAAATATTAGAAACTGTTTTTGAAATAGTAGATCAAAGAATGGAGTCTATACAGGAGATCAAAGCAGCCTCCCTGGTTTGCCTTCCTTTGGTCTTGAAGACAGGTTTCCTCAGTTTACATGAGCTAAGACCAAACAGTGTAGGTAAGAAAAATTGCAGCTGAAAATGGCATAATACTTCCAGAAAACAGCTATGTAGTCCTTCTCAGTCAGGGGCTGCATTACTGGCATAATGGGCTCCCAACCAGGGTAGTGTTGGCACTCCCACAAACCAATGTGGTATGCTGTTGGAAGACCGGAGTACAATATGTGTGCTAAGCAGTTGTTGACAGGCTGTCTTATCAACAGAAGGAATTATCCCACAGATAAGTTATGGCAGACTGGGAAGCCCAATCACTGAAGTAGTATTTTTCTTCTTTGGAAAGAAATTTCATGTGATGTGTGATGTCGTGACATTAATTCCCTTTATCTTAGGAGCTGTAAGGAGAAAAGTCTCTCTCTCTCTCTCTCTCTCGGTGTTGTGATGTCTTGAGGGAAGATACCATAACCCCCTCTTAAAAATTACATTAAAAACATTATCATAACTTTTGAAATCCAGTTTTATTCTAATTACAGCAAAATTTTCCTTGACCATGTTTAGGAAGCACAATGAATGCTAGAATAGCCACTTTAACAATTCTGCTGATCTGCTGAGAAATTGGTGGTTGCCTACATTGCTTCCCATTTTCTAGAATCTTTTAGCTTGTTATGCTGACCCCTGAATTTACCAGGAGCCTTGAAGACCCTTTATCACCGTTTTTAACTTGTATTTAACCAGTATTTGCCTTCAGTTTTTACTTTTGTAAATGATTGTATGTGACAACTGAGTTAGACATTTGTTACCTTGGACATATTAGAACATAGCGCTCTGCACACTGAGAGCTTGTCTACATGCAGGTTACTGAACAGCAATCCAGAGTATAAATCTATAGTGCCCAAGCTTGCCACTCAGTAATGTCCCGTGTGGTCACTGCTACACTGAAGTGAAAAGTCCTGAGTATGGCATCATGTACTGCCCTTCGAACCAGTAGTACACTAAGCTGTACTCAGGGACTTTGTGCTATAGCAATGATCACAAGTGTTTCTGCTTGGCAAACTGGTGCACTATAGATTTATACCAAGGATTGCCATGTAATAATTAGTTTGTTTTTGTTTAAGGGTGAAAGATAGGAAACATAAGATGCTAAGAATAAAGAGGAAATTATAACTGAATTCTACTTTCAGTGATTACCTAAAAAATAAATTGAGAAATATCCGTCAAATGAAATTTTTTGTAACCCAAGTAGAATAGAGATTGGAGGAAAGGGAAATAAATTATAAATATATCTACAGGGACAGAGAGGGAGCACAAGAGCACTTGTGCTCTGGAAGGGAGAACAGTCGTCTTGATCTTTCCCAGTAAGACTTTTTTTGGCTCGTTCCAAAGCAGAACAACAAATGAGATTTTAAAAAGTAACTACAAAAGCTATTGTAGGAAGGGTTAAAAAGTAAAATGAGTTATAGAGTGAGAATAGCAACATGTTAATTAAGCATTTAAGCAAAAAACAGAATAGGTAATTCCAGTGGTTGAAGTTATGAATAGGTTAAGAAAAATTACGAGAAAGTAAAGGCGGGATAACAGTAGGTTTGAAGAAAGATGATACTTCTGTTCAGCTGATGTATTTAAAAAAAATACTTTAGTGTCTGCACTGGTGGTTTAAATAGGATATCAGTAAAGGGAAGACATTCTCAAGTGATCAGTCTCTGCAGTTAACCCTTCAGTTGTGGACTCTGCAAGAATCCCAGACCGTTCTTCAATAACTTCTGCTGACATGGCCTAACTATCACAAGTACAGCTGCTGTTGACTTCAGTGGAAGCTGCAATTGCTCAGCACCTTTGGGTGACCAGGCCACTACTATTTAGGAGCCTAAAGTTATTCAGCCATGTTTGAAACTGTTGGCCTTAGTGTTCTGTTGCCATCTGCTGGCTGGGAGTAACGATGACACAAGTGTCTGGACTGTCATAGAAAAAATTAACAGGTTGGGAATCCTTTTCTCTATCCTGTTTTTGTTTCTTTATCCCCGCACCCCCCCTTCTCAAACAGCTCAAACCATATGTATCGGTACTACTTCACAGTTCTACTGTCAGCTATCTCACAAACAGTGCTCAGATATTTGTAAGCAAGTAATAGGAATTTTACTCAGACTGTGTGTGTGCCTAGACCTGGTCCTGCCGGGTTCCTCACTACAGTAAAGCAGTGCCCACAAATCCTTGTTCACGCTCCTACAGAGCACATGTGCAACTGCCTTTGTGAGTCAGGAGCACTTTGAGCAGCTGTTCAGCTCCCATTGGCTGCTTGCTGCCTTGCAAGGAAAAGAGGTGCAGGAGCAGAGAGAGATGGAGATTTTGACTGTTGCACTGGGTGCTTCTCTGCTGTGCTGTGAGTGCAAAAGGAAGCTTGCAGAGTGGATGAGGATAGGTGTATTCCACTGAGCTAAAGCAGGGCCAATATACACACTGTCCTCGTCCTAGAAAAGACCCTGCAATGCACATTATGAATTTGCTGAGCCAAGGAGTGGGGAGACATTCATCGACTTATTTTGGGGAGAACTGTAGTACCTATTTGTTGAGGTGGGGCAGAACTGTGCAGGATTATTTGTTTGGGAGGATTTAGAGGAGGCATGGGGTTAACTGTCTGAACGGGGATGTACAGAGGCACAGGATCAATGGCTAAGAGGGAGACAGATGGTTTGAGAGTGGCTGGGGATGTAGAGAATGCAGAGTTTGAAAATTTATATATGAAAGGAGAGTCTCAAGGGCAAAGAAAGAGCAAGGGAGAAAGATTAGAGAGAACAGAATATGTGGAGGGTGGGTGCAGTAATGAAGAAAAGGGATTAAAAAAGGGAGATTGGGGAATGACTTTTCATGTTTTGCGCCTTGTATAGTCATTCTGCCAACAATGAGTGAATGGCGAATTCTGATTTAGAATCATTTTACTCTTACATTGCACTCACGGGGCTCAGGTGCAAATGACTGCCTAAGGTGCTCTTTAGTGGAGTACATAAAAAAGGGGATATAAAAAAAATTAACATGGGTGATATGGGGAAAGAGCTGGGAAAGAAGGCCAGGAATGAAAACTTGGAGAATGTGGGTATGGAAATGAGTGAAATGAAAAGGGGACAGAAAATTAGGGAGGAAAAGATTGAGAGAAGAAATATAGGAAGGGAAGTCATTTGCAGGAAAACAGAAGTCATGCAGACAATGCAAGAGTTGTGTAAACCGCAAAATAAAAAGGGACACTATTTTAAAAAAAAAATTAAATTATGTAGCAGTGAGTGGTGGAGAAATATCAAATACATTATTTGTGGTTGGTAATCTTTGCATGGAATGGAAGAGGGACAGGTGGAAGACATGGAGGCATGATGTTTTGTTCGTACAAAGCATATAAAAATAACTGGCATGGTTAAATGTTTTTTCTGTCTGACAGGCAATATGCAAATATGTTTGTAGCCTTTGCAGCAGGTTCAGTGTTTTAAAAGAAAGCCATCATCTTGAAATCTGGTCAGTGTCACAAAGTGAGTTAAAAGTAGAATTTCCCTCAGAGAACCCATGCCCCTGAGTCCTCTTCCCAGTGTTGTGTTTTTTACAGTCACTGGTTCCTATTTTTAAATGTTTTTCTTCTATATCTTTTTACTGTGTGCCACACACGGGGAAGTAGACCTGACAATATTGGGGAAACAGTGGAACTGTAAAAATTGAGAGAAAATAGAGATTTTTTTCCCCTCTCATTTTACGGTCACAGTGATTTAGGAGTTACTTATCACAAGAAAAAATGGTGGGCTTTTGGCTTAAATATTTAGTGGCAAGTCTTTACATTTAACTTCAGAAGGTTTTTACTTCTAAGTATTGGTGTAGAACTTAAAAGAAGAAAGCCTAGTTATGCTTTAGTCTCTTAGGATCTCTTTAGTAAAGCAGAAAAGTCTTTTTAAAGTGGATGTATTCTCTGTCTGAAGGAAGTCCAAAATCTTCTACAGTTTACTATATTTTACTCATAATTTGCCAAAGGTTGACAACTTCTGCAGTGTACATGCCCCAAACTGCAGGGAGCAAAAAGAATATCTCATCTCTGTCTGGAGTGGGTGGTCCTTCACGTCAGAGCTGAGGCATAATGCTGGAAAAATTCTACTGCAGTGTGTGTGCACATTTTTGGGGATAAACAAAGATTCTGTCCCTCTACTTTAACTTCAATTATCATTGCTCCAAATGTTCACTTTCCATTTCATCTAAAAAAAAAAAAAAAAGTTTTGAGGTGACCTACAAACTACTACATATTATATAGTATTTTCTATCTTAACTTCTGTTTTCTGTAATAGCTGTTTGAAAACCCTAAATATTTTCCTCGACGCGTCACTAAGGCCATCAGTACTTACTCTAGTGCAGATCAAAATTTAAAGCAAGTCTCCCACTGACATCATGTTTATTGTTTGGAATGCCAGATGAATTACAGTATGTATTGCAGCCTTTGTATTATAAGCTACATCTGCTTTTTGTTAAGTCTCTCTCTAAATAAGAAACTATCAGAGCAGTGTTTTAGTCTGCAAAAAAGCCTAATATGTTTTAAAAATTAAACAGCAGTTGTGTTGCCATCACAAGCTTTTGTTGCTTTGTTTTTTGGAAGAGTTGCCACAGGCATAGGTGACCCCCTCTCTATTTTGCAAAGCATAAATGAAAAGAAATAAACAGGAAAGATGAGCCCAAGATTTAAGACTTGGCCCCTCCAATCCATGCTGATTTACTTCTGTCCTGAGCAGTCAGATGTGCATCCATCCACAAAATGTATTCGTGCTAGGAGCGGGTAACGTAAGTTAAATGAATCTTCAGTGGGCCTGCTGCCTGAGCCCTACATAGGTGACCCTTGGCTGGTATTTGAAAGGATAGCATTTAATTCCATTACACATAACGGTGCAGTGGGAAGGAGACAATTAAGTGACTACTTTCAGAAATGAACAGTCCTATTTCTTCTGATTTGTTTCATTCACTCCTTGCATCTTGTCTCCTGTTACACCGCAAACTGTGTTACAAGGCACTGTTTGTGTATATACAACACCTAGCACCATGGGCCCTTATTTTTCTATCATACATTATGATTATTTGTAAGTAATCAGGGAAAATGTAGTTATAAGAAAATAGTATAGAGCAGTGTGGTTCTAAATGACATGTAGAGATGAACTCCAGGGAAATAATGCAGATGAACAAGTTATAGTTAAGAAGGTGGCAGAGAAACCAGAATGTTTGAGAATTTATACGAGCTATAGCTGATCATTGTTCTATTTAAGCAGGATGACCAGATGTCCCAATTTTATAGGGACAGTCCCAATATTTGGCGCTTTGTCTTATATAGGCGCCTATTACCCCCCACCTCCTGTTCTGATTTTTCACATTTCTTGTCTGGTCACCCTGTATTTAAGCGGGAAAGGGGGACTGGACAGCTTTCCTTGTATTCTGTGGGGCAGAGCTAACTTTGCTTTTGAAAGAATGGCACTGAATTATTAGTTTCTCAGGCCAGGAGATTGGGGCGGGAGGGGGAATCTGGGGAGAGCTGAAATGCAAACTTAGACTTTCTGTAACAGAAATGAACGAGGGGCTTAACACCCAGAGAGAGTTTGGCGTTAAAATTGTAGAAACTAAAACTTTGAGTGACGCACAAACACCGTTGTGGTTAAGGTACTTGGGAAACAGGGGCCGGTGAAAGAAGCATGAAGGATGGCTGCAACCTGGCCAAGTCAAGGCTGGGCTCAACTGTCCAGTGTTAATTCTGTTAGCAACTGGGGCTTTCAGCTGCTGCAGAATCTCTTACTATACAGTTGTAAGCACATGCTTTCCCCAAACTGACTTAGGGCTTGTCTACTCTGGCACTTAACAGGGCTGCAACTTTCTCACTCAGGGGTGTGAAAAAACACCCCCCCGAGCACAGCTAGTTTCAGCGCTGTGAAGCGCCAGTGTAAACAGTGCCCCAGTGCTGGGAGCCACACCCCTCATGGATGTGGTTATTTAGAGCGCTGGGCGAGCTCTCTCCCAGCACTATGCCGCAACTGCACAAGCCACGTTAAAGCGCTGCATCTCTCACCATCTGCAATTGGATTCTTCCACATACACAGCCAGGAACTGGTCTTACCCATTCTCCCCCATTAAAATTCTCTTGAACTGAAGACATGTCTACACTGCACGTGCTACAGCAGCATGGCCGCAGCTGTGCCTCTGTTGTGAAGATACGTACTACAGTGATGGAAGGGGTTTTCCACTGTGGTAGTAAATCCACCTCCTTGAGAGGCAGTAGCTTGACAGACAGAACTGCAGTGCACTGGCCATAAAAATTTTTAAGTAGGTAGACCTAAGTTTTAGTAGGAAGACCAGACTTAATTCTGAGACTCTCAAGCATACACTACAGCAATTTAAGAAAATGGTATTGCTGAAACTGATTCACAGTAACCAATCAGCTTCTCTGAGATGAGCTAAATTATAAAATGTGCTGTTCCAGAAGTGCAAAAGGGGGGAAAAAAAGAAGGAAGTGCTGGTGGAAATAATTCATTTTGAGAAGGACACTTATGTCAGGTTTAGTCTGTCTACATTTAATGTGTCTCGTGGACAGGATTCACATTTAGAAGACACACGTTTGCTGTGGCACTTGAGGCTCTGGCTCCAGCTGAGTTCAGAACAATTCATGTTGATGATCATGCAAATAATCACTTGACTCTGCTCCAAGCCCTTGCAAGCACAGCACAGAGCACAAATGCAGTGTAATGAAAATAGCACATTTTGCATTAGAGAGACTAATAGTGAAACCCCAAAAATGTAAAGTTTAAGGTGGAAATAATGTTCTAGTGGCTAGGCCATTGGGGTGCAGGAGACCTGATTTCTTTCCTGATGAGCCACAGATTCTGCATGACCTTGGTCAAATCACTTAATCTACCCTGTGCTTCTGTTAATGGGGATGATGATAATCTGCTACTGAGCACCTTACACTCATTAATAGTGATGATGAGGCAATATAAGAAACTACATAGACTAGACAATACAGCATTTAAGGCACGTAATTCCTCTCCTACACAAACTCTCCAAACTCCTAGGTGCACGCAAATGCCTTCTAAGTTTTCACAGCAGTACCATTTAACTTAACACAAAGTGATTTAACTTAACTTAACAAAGTGATTTAACTTAACACAAAGTTCTGAGACTCCATGCCCTAAGTTTAAATTTTAAAATGTCCAAAGTTAAGTTATGGGAATTACTGTCAAAGAGAGACCATCAACTTGAAATCTAGACAGTCTCAATAAATGTGTTTAAAGCATTTTCAGGTACCATACATGCTGTGGTCCCCTTCCAAATTTTGTGATTTTTTTACAAATGTATTTCCTTTTAAAAAAAAAAAAAAAAAAAGTATATGCTATTAACCAGGGTTCTCAAAGTCCCAGCCCGCGGGCCATCTTCGGCCCAAGAACCTCCCCACTGCGGCCCGCGGAGGAGAGATGCAGGCAGACACACTACTGGGAGAGAGGGACAGAGATACCATCATTAGTTCCCAGGCAGAGTCAGCCATGGAGGCAGCATCACTTTTTTCCCACAATGAATATAAACAAGTCAAAATACTGAACACAACTATCTGATGCACACCTTGCTGCAGTCCTGAAGGTTTCAACTGCTCAGTCACCAAACATCAACAAACTGACAGAACTGAAGCGTTGCCAGGTGTCTGGCAAACACTAAAAACTCTCTGGCAGGTGAAGAATTGTATAAAGTTGTATGACAGTCTTATTAGTTCTAAGAAATTCAAAATAAAAAAATACAATATAAACATTTTCTTTTCTGAACACCATCTTCAGTGACATTATTGGCCCGTTGGGCGGATTTGAGGACTGGCACTGGCCCTAAGGTAAATTGAGTTTGAGACCCCTGTTATTAACTGTGCAAAGTAAGCAAACTGAAACAATAGAGAAATATTTTCCACTTTTATTATAGTAATTTAAGGTATTGCTAATAACAATAGTAAAATAAACAATAGTAAAATAAACTTTCAGACAGAAGCATAATTTTTAAGTTTGTCTCTTCTAAAGAGATTTTCCTATATTTTCCTCTGTGTAAATTGTAGTTTCTTAACCTTCTGAACTAACGGTAATTTAAAAACCATCTATAACTGGTAATATTTTGAAATGCTCATTGTAGTTCAAAATACATTTTTCAAAGTTGATTCTCCAAAATCAGAAGTAAAGGTGATTGGAAAAAACATGGCACCCTGCAACCAGATTTGGTCATCATAACCCTTGCTGAGCTCTAGCCAATGGATAAACGTGCAGGTAACCAGAAAGCTGACGTGTTAGTTTGCTGTACTTCTAATATGTACAGGGAGCAGAACTGCTACTGAGAGAATCCAGATGAATCCAGACTTGGAGATGAATGTCTGCTATACAGTAAGACCTAGGAAACCATGTTCTCTTTTCTTTTACCAGAAATTATTGTATTGTTATAGTTTTTCAATGCTCCTACATGACTGTAGCAGACCATAGGTTTCTTTTAGTGCCATATTATAGTAGTACTCCTCAGTGCCATTGTATTCTCATATGTGCAGAATCAGCAGACAAGTCGAAGTTGTAAGAGGTTTTTAAAATTTGCAAATTACGTTAAGCTTTGATACCCCCCCCCCCCCATGAATGCTGTTGACTCACTCTTGATGGGTTTTGTTTTTGTTTTTAACCGAAAGGTGCAGTTGGTCACAGCGAAAATTCTGGCTGAATATAAACAGACAAGATGCAAGGGCTGTAAAATTCAGGATGGAAGGAAATCACTGTGTAATTAATGAACAGGGATCAAGATGATTTATCTAACTTTAGGCAAAAGTTCAAGTACGTTTAGGAAATGTAGGAGTAGGTAATTGAGTACTGATATAGCTGAGTGAAACAAAAACATCTAAATCATATATTGTCTCTGCCAAATACAAGGTCCAAAAAGTTTTAAATTATACATAATATAGTATATGCTGGCCAACAGTGTAGCCTAAGGAAAAGTTTTAATGGTTGGGGGTTTTTTGTTTTTATGCGGTGTATAAAGGGAAGAAAGAGTAGAGTATAGAATTTTTGATACTAAATTTAAATTCTGCTCTCCAAAATATATATATATCTTGTGAAATCAGTTGACTTTTACATGGTGATGTCAAATCTGCATACTGGTATGCTGAAGCAAATCCTAAAAGCATAAGTAAATTTAGCATGTGCGTATGTATAGCGTGTGTGTGTGTGTGTGTGTGTGTATATATATATACACACACACACACTCTATTCCTAGTTTTGTTCTTTATTCATGTTAAAGTTTGACATAATACTTATTAGACTGAAATTGCAGTACTTGGCCAAATCTACAAGTATACTTGGGAAACTGTTTTAATGTATCAAAATCACTTACCAAGTCAATTGCCATATATACTGTACATGCACATATGCTTTACTTTATATATATATTTGTATATTTATATATATATTTGCCCATGTGTTTTACCAATAGGAAATGCATTTTCAACACAACCACTTTTTTTAAGCACATATATATATATATATATCTATATATATATATATATATATCTCTATATATATATATATATGTGCTTAAAAAAAGTGGTTGTGTTGAAAATGCATTTCCTATTGGTAAAACACATGGGCAAAGCCAGGAATGAGAGTATATTACAGGAGAGCACCCTGCTTGGAGCAAAATGGCAGGGATTGGGACAGACTTAGCTGCCAAGACTTCCCCTACCTTAGTAGGTGACCTTCTGAGCCTCCCACCAGGCTACTCACCTGTACCTTGCTAGGGTCCTCCATTTTTGGTATTGGCCTTGTCTAAATAACGATTTGAAAGAAACAGATGTGTGCCTATCTATTGTCAAACATTTAAGGACTATTTTTCTGCAGGGCTGAGGTTCAGAACTTTTCATGTATATAACACTATATAATAGCCAGTATTACACATACCTAGCAAGTCATTTTTGATGGGGATAAGCAGACAGTTATGAAATTTAAGTGAGATGATGATTTTTTTGGAATTATTTAATGAAAAATTAGCTTTATGGCTATTAGTGATAGACACCATATATGTAGTGCAAAAGCATGGTACTGATGAACACAACTGATAATTAACTATATACACATCGAAAAACAGCTTATGAGCACGTACTAAAAATTGAAATTAATTTCAGTAATTTTATCTCTTGGCTGCTTTACTATACAGTATTATCTTTTAAACTCTTCATTGTGTAGTCTCTGTAAATTGTTAATTTCTTCTCACTACATCAGTCAAAGCATGGCTAAGTATCTCTTCTGCATTAATGTTTTCCAGGCGAAAACCTACTTGAAAGGAATGTTAAGGTTGTAAAGCAAAATAAGTAAAACTTCTTGGATCTTATTTCAGTCCCCTCAAGCTGGGGTTGGAAGTCAAGGTGGGATCTTCACTCCCCTCGCACCTGCCAGGCAGAACTGGGAACTGTAGCTCTGATCTGGGCTTCCCACCCTCTCCTTGTAAGGGAAAACAAAGGGAGAATGAGGTCAGTTTCTGTTCTTCAGCTGAACTGTTCAACAGACTCTTCAGGGCAAAACTCACTGAGCAGTGTACCCAGCTAACAAGGTATTCAGGCATGCACTTTACTGGGACCCCGATATACAACATTTGCACTTCATATTAAAAGAAGGTAGGACTTCTTCAGGGCTCTGCTTCCTAGTATATGCCATTGCTCATAGTGGGGAATGAGGCAGAATCCACTGAATTTTCCTAAACTGTGCTCACGCATTCAACCAGTGTAACACTGGCAAACCATTGAGAATACAATGCAAAAATCAGTGTGCATGTGCAGGTTTCCTTTGAATAGCCTTTATGGCCTTCAAGAATCATGAACAAGGCTCCCCAAGGCTTTGCCTGGACACATTGTATCTAAGAGTTTGGTAAAGGAAAGGCAGTGTCTATTGTTCCGAGTTGGTCAAATTAAAGCTTAGGCTCCAGTTAACAAACACGTTAGCTAACACACCTTTAAATTCTAGTCCAGACAAAGCCTGAGAAACGCATCTGTAGCCTATGGACTATCTTCTTACCAGATTTCAAGTTTCTGCCTCCAACCAGGAGAGGCTACACCTATTCAATAAGCAGATTGTAAAATGCTCTTTATACCAGGAAAACGTACATTTCCCTTCCACTCCTTTTATTCTCGAAAATGCCTCCTTAAATACTTACTCATGCATAAACCTCACTTCTGGACTGAGCACAGAACAGTCAAATTTCAGCCCAAATGATTAAACATTATAAACAACTAAACATGATCTACAAAAAGGAAAATGCTTGTGCAACCTTAATTGTAGTTATTGCAACACTCTCTGCCAATAACCAGCTCCAGATGCTTGGGACTTGGTATCAAATATTATCCATCTCCAGCACTCCAGAAAATGTATTTGTGACATATGTGGAAAATACAAGATAATGAGTTGAATTTAGTTCTTTGTATTACATTGTAGATTATTTTTGTGATGGTGCAATCATATGAACGTAGTTTATTTCCACATCTCTCTGTCTATTGGGCTAGTCTGGAAGGCAGTGCTCTTATTCAACTTTTTAATTTTGAGGAAACAGGTTATTCTGTTTTTTCTCAAGGCTGATCTTAAAATTTGGTCTCTCTCTAGTGGAGGTGAAGGAGACAGTCAGCAGCCTCTGACATAAAAGGTAGTACTGCTCCGTGAAGTATCAGATACACATGACAGTAATTATTTTAGTTTTTTATTTCTTTGTATCAAAGTGACTATTCAAAAACTTTAGACACTTAACTTTAGAATACATAATTCATATAGAATTCTTAAAATAGTAAACCCAACATAAAGCAACCTACGTAACAAAACAAACCCAGGAATTCAATTTTTTTTTTAAAAAATTGGCTTTTTATGTGGAACCAATGCCAATCATCTGTGATGTAATTCCAAAAAGAAAAGGAGGTCTTGTGGCACCTTAGAGACTAACAAATTTATTTTTTAGTCTCTAAGGTGCCACAAGTCCTCCTTTTCTTTTTGCGGATACAGACTAACATGGCTGCTACTCTGAAACCTGTGATGTAATTGGTTTCTGCTAGGTTCAGAAGCAAAAGATTTAGTCAATTCCTGAATATGTGTTCCCTGTATTGAAGCATGTTGATTGGTTTTTCTTCCAGACAATAATCCAAACAGTCTTCCAAAAAGACTGGTATTACATTACTGATTATTGGTTTTGGCTCATCTGCTGTTAGCAGTTATGATACCATAACGGACTCCACTGCAGGGTGCTTCTGCAAGTTGTGTGGTACATCAGTTGCTTCTAGATGTCTGATAGTATTCTGTGTGTACCAGGAGTTCAGAGGCAAACAATGTAGGCATTCCACGCCCTAGGATCCATGACTCTAGGCCTTGGTGAGGCCCCATTAACACTTTCAAGGATACTTTATTAGGACTGCCATGGGGTGAATACTCGGGCATGCTAGGGAAGCTCAGCTAACACTTGCTAACTGCCCCTAAGAGCAGTCCAGTACAATGTCTAAGGATAACCATGTCTCATGGGACCCCTCAGGCCCCTAAAGCCTGGAATATTAGCTCCACTCTATCTTTCTGGAAGTAATGAGTCTCTGAGGTGCAGGACTTCTAGACAGATCTCTATTCTTCTGTCCATGGACTCCTCTTTGCTGCTGTTCATACATGCAGTTGTCCCACATCTCCTGCTTGCTGCCCTGTATTTTTCTGCTGCTACTAGCCCCTGGCCGCAAGAGGCAACAAGCTGCTTCTTGACCCAGCTGTTGAGCTGTCTGCTACTCAGCTTACTGCTCACACAAAGCCTTTGGTTCTCTGCTAAGTCTCCTGACTTCACGGGGTTGCATCCTTTTCCTGTACTCTTGGCATTTATGAAGCCCTCTACTTGCTAGATATTGAAGTGGTGGTTAATGTAGTGCCTTATGCTGACTAGATTATTTCTCTTCAGCTCATTTGAGTTGGGATAGGTATCTGTAATGAGCCAAGAGGTTTACTGCAGTACAATGTTAAACAGAAGCAGGAGCACATGTTATAACTTTCCTTGCCCTAAAGATGGCAAAAATAGCTTAAAAATGGGGTTTTGCCTAGTTTTCTCACTGGACTTTTGAGGAAGTCTTTTATAAAAGATGATACTCTTGCGCATTACAGCAGAGAAAATCAAGTTTGAGCTTTTTTTAGAATCATAGAGATAGAAAGGACTGGAAGGGTCATGTAGTCTAACCCCTGCCAAGATGCAGGATTACCTTCTGCTCTACATACCAATCACTTAGATTTTTTTTTTTAAATCTAGTGATAAGTAACATTGCAATTGTCATGATCGTAGTCCTTGCACATAAGGGGACAAAAGCAAGTCTTCTTTTTATTGAAAAGCACACTATAATACTGGTATTTAGATGTATGCTTTGTTAGGTATGTGAGGTAATATAGAATTGAACCAATTTCTGTTAGTGAGAGATGCAAGCTTTTGAGCTTACACAAAGCTTTTCTTCAGGTCTGGGAAACATACTCAGAGGGTATGTCTATACAGCAAAGAAAAACACGTGGTTGGCCTGTGCCAGCAGGCTTGCGGAGCTCAGGCTGTGGGGCTTTTCATTTCCCTCTGGGGTGGAAGGGTTCCAGAGCTTGGGCTCCAGCCCAAGCCCAGAAATTTACACAAGAATGAAACAGCTCCGCAGCCCCTGAGTCAGCTGGCACTGGACCGCTGCAAGTTTTTCTTTGCTGTGTAGACATCCCAGAGTGTCACAGCTAAATACAAGGTGGAGCAGATTGTTTAACGTAAGTAGTTAACATGTGTTTCAAGGTGAAGAGGACTGTTAACATCTCTCTGCTTATGGTGGGAAAAGGGAGAAAAAAAGATGCGGAGGTTAGTAGGTATTCAGTCCATGATTTTTAGTATCTAGCAGAGTAATAAATGTGAGCTCCCTTCCCAGGCTCATCTTTTGAAGATGTTGCAGATGAGGACTCAGAGATAAGATATAGCGTGATTGCTTTTGTAGTGGTTTTGGCTTTTACCATTTTTTCTGTGTGAGTTCAATGAACAGCGTAATGATTTCATTTCACCCATATAGTTGTTACTGGGGGCATTTAGTGGATTGGATGAGGTATAGCACATATTGTGATCGGCATGGATCTTGAAAGATATGTTGAGGGGGGAGGTTGTCATTGTGGCAGCGGAGATATTTTCTACAGATTTTGAGGGGTCTGGTGCCTCTTTGACTTAGTGTGGCTTGGTCTTCAGGGAGCCTGCTTCTCATGATGAGTTTGGAGAAGCTGGGGGGTTGTTTAAAAGACACAAGACCGGGCTCTGGAAAGGTACTTTTTCAGGATGTGTTTCCCATTGAGTATGGGTTGTAATTGTTTGTTAATACTCCATATGAGTTCCAGTATTGGATGCAAGGTGATAACCAGGGATGTGCAGTTTTAATTCTGTACTGAAACAGGTTTTCTTGGGTTATTTGGGTGGTCTGTTCCATATTGTGATTTACTTCTGTGGTGGAGTGACCTCCTTTTTGTGAAGGCTGTTTTAAGTGAGTTAAGGTACGTATCATGGACTTTCTCCCCGGAGCGTATTCTGTGGTATCTAAGGGTACGTCTACCCTACAATTAAAAACCCACAGCTGGTCCGGGGCTCAGACAAAGGGGTTGTTTAATTGCTGTGTAGACGTTCCGGCTCAGGCTGCAGCCCAAGCTCTGGGACCCTCCTACCTCGCAGGGTCCTAGAACATGGGCCCCAGCCCAAGCCCGAATGTCTTCACCTCAATTAAACAACCCCTTAGCTCCAGCCACATGAGGCTGAGTCAGCTGGCATGGGCCAGCCATGGGTTTTTAATTGTAGTGTAGACATACCCTGAGTGCCTGACTGTAGATACCATGTTTCTAGAACAAGTTATCTAGATCCTCATTTATCCACCGGTGCAGAAGATAGTATATCTTCTGCCTGTCAAATAATTTTTGTTGTTGTTTAACCAATGAATAATAAATATGTGCTTAACAGAATTCATATATTGGAGATGAAACAAAAACCACTGGCGATACTTTGCTGTGGCTTGCTGTGAGGATTGAATTTTAAAGCCTTTTCTACTTGGCTAGATCTAGAATAGAATTTTGCTTTCAGCTTTTTTTATCCAAGATTGTCTACTTAAGGAAATTGCTTTTTTGGGCTGCATAGGTAAAAGCAGGCTCCAAAAAAAAATTACTATCCAACTTTTTTTTTTAACCAGATAATTCAAGGATAATAAAATTGAAAAAGCAGATCTCCAGGAAGGGAAAATAAAACTTTGAAAAATATCTGTCCCAAGCCCAGTGGAAGCCTATTAGGGCAAAGAAAATTGTTTTGTTTTTTTTTCAAATAAAACCAAAAAATTGTCCGTCTGTAGCATTAACCACCCAACTGCCCAATGAAGACCCAAGAATTTCCCACTTTAATATTTTTCATGTTCTGTCTGGTTTTGTTACAGCTTAAGTTGTATTGGTTTCAATATTCTCTGCTTCATGATTTCTCCCAAAGCCTGTTTTTTGTGCACTAACACAGGGTTAATTGTAATCATTCAGTCAGCAAAGCTCAGCTGTGTTGGTCATGCCTTGCAGTGAAGAAACACTGGAATGCAGTTAGCTGGAGTAATAAGACAATAGGAAGCATAGCAACAGAGTCGGAAGCATAAAGATTCAAACTAAATGCTCTTGGGATAGATAACGGGAGCAGCTATGAAGCCGTTTGGGTCTAAGTCACTTAGACCAGGGGTGGCCAACCTGTGGCTCCGGAGCCACATGCCGCTCTCCGGAGGTTACTATGCGGCTCCTTGTCTAGGCACCAAGTCCGGGGCTGGAGCTACAGGCGCCAACTTTCCAGTGTGCTACAGGGTGCTCACTGCTCAACCCCTGGCTCTGCCCCAGGCCCCTCTTTTCCCAAGGCCCCCGCCCCTTCCCCAAGTCTGTTCCGCCTCCTGCACACCACAAAACAGCTGATCGTGGAGGGCAGGAGGCGCGGGGATGGAGGGTTAGGTGCTGATTGGCGGTGCTGCAGGTAGGTGGGAGACACTGGGGGCTGGTGGGGTTGCTGACGGGAGCTGCTGACATGTTACTGTGGCTCCTTGGCAGTGCATATTGGTAAATTCTGACTTGGTCACAGGCTCAGGTTGGCCACCCCGGCTTAGGAGGTGTCATAGGAGGTGACTGATTTTTACCGATTTTTTTTTTAAACAAGATACAGCGACACTGATTTTTTGCAAATGCAAACATAAAATTTAAAATTAAAATAGTTTGCAGGCTTAAACCTCAAAATCTTGAGTTCAAAAAATAATCCACCAAGAAAAAGGCTGTAATGGAAAATAACAACCATTGTGAGTTGCATAAGAGACATTCTCCATTACTTAAAAATGCTGTTTTTTTTAAATATGTTGCTTTCTATTAAATTTATCCCATAGCAATGTTATCTTTTGTTCACATTTTCTCTTTCCTGCATTGTAGTCCTGTGTGTTGAGGTA
The DNA here is from genome assembly GCF_965152235.1 of Eretmochelys imbricata. NCBI lineage: Eukaryota > Metazoa > Chordata > Testudines > Cheloniidae > Eretmochelys > Eretmochelys imbricata. The sequence goes on from NC_135578.1 coordinate 75,753,512, forward strand.
TATGGTGACAACTGACTCTTAAGTAAAGAATTTGGAATTCATTGTTCTCATTCTTAGATAACAAGACATGACAGGGTTTTTATCGTACTAAGATATCGCCTCACTTTGCGTGGTTTGTCAGGCACAAGGCAAAGGAGTAATCATCCAAGAAGTGGGAGTATTTCAGCATGGCAATGCCCTCAAGGGTCTTAATGCAATTATAAAGTATCCCCATCAATATTATTTGTGGAAAAACGTTGTAATAAATAATTTGAGCTTTTTAAACATTATGCTAAAAAACTGTTCTGAATTGAAAATTATATAAACTAAAGAAATTGAAATCAAAAATCTAACCCTTTAATGATTGCAATTAATTGATTCTTCTTTCTTCTTTTCAGGTTTTCTCCTTCTCCACCTTGGCCGCATTCTTCTCCCTTCAAATCTGGCCATTTTGACTGTCTTTTTATATTACTTTCCGTTGTCTTAGGTTCTGTTAACTATTTCTTGTCTTACCTCTGCCTGTGTTTTAAGAGAAGTCTTTTCAACTTCATTTTCCTTGTCACTGGATCCAGAAATCCAGTCATCAATAGTTTTCTCTCCAAAAATACTAAAATATACAGGTAATCAGTTTAAGCTTGCTTAATATTTCTGGCTGTCTTTTTGATTCTTTTTTGGAATTCTAAACTTTTCTCTAATTTGTTGCTTTGCCTTGATATTTCCATGCCTATTGACAGGTCTGAACGTAGGATTTGCTAATATATTTTATAATAAAATTATTACTCTTTTTACAGGGGCTGGTTATGCAGTTACTGTTTTCAGTAATGTGATCACATTAAACAGCCACATTACTTAGTGTGCTCTTTGGATATTCATTTAAAAAAAAAATCTAACGTGACTTCTACGTTGAAAGTTTTGACAAACACCAAATCATTTTTAGACAACTGGTTACCCAAATCTAAATGCCACAATGCATTTTGTCCAGTATTTAGCAATTTCTCCTGTTGTTCTAGTCGGTCTCCTTTGCAAGAACCTGAATGATACTCTGATCAGTGTATAGTGTAATGGCGGGAAACAGCAGACTTCACTGGGTGCAGGATTGTTGTAATGCAGTGTCTTCCAGAGTTTAATGTTCTTAGGGTGTTCAAATGACTAAGCAAGGAAATCCTTTATTGAGGGGTTGCACCTACACTGTTTTCCATGAAATGCTGGCAGAAGCAAATGGAAAAGGATTTATTTTTCCTTCCCAGCTTCATTGTGATGCTCCCTGCAGGAGCAGCACAAATATTCTTCTGAGGATGTTCTGTCAGGAGAGACAAGTAAGAGGGAAAGCAGGGAGATACCAAAGACATGAGGGGAGAGAGAGAGTAGGATGCAGCCCTTCAAAATTTAATTTTTCTTGTCCACTCAGGCACCTGCTTGGAGTTTAGAGTTCTTCACGTAGTACATTTCATAATCTTCAGTCACAATAAATGGACCTTTTTCTATCCGAATGCTGTGAGCCTTACTTTTAATTTAACTGTGTAACTCGAAAAATTGTAATCACATTTGTCTAGAGACTTGCAAATCCTCCGTCACCATAGATTGAGTGCTTCACAGACATTAATGAATTTTTCCTCACAATATCCCTGAGGTAGGCCTGCGTTCTTCTATTTTGGGCGGGGGTGGAGGGGAAGGGGGTTAAACAGATTGTGATCGAAGACACCATGTGATTAAGCAATTTGTCAGAGGTCACACAGGAAATCTGTGTCAGAGGCAGAACCCCCGAGTCACATTTCAGTGTCTTAACCACAAGACCAGCCTTCTTTTCTAAGATTTTATATTGTATATTCTGTTTTAAAAAGTCAGGACCTTATTGCCATTTACACTAAGGCTACTTTACAGTGCAGAGTGGGATAAAGGAGCTTTAGTGTAAATGAGAATAAGTCCTCAGTTTGAATAATAGAACTGTTTTAAAAATAGAAAAAAATGTGCTATAGTGTTTGGGAAAAGTAGAACACTAACACAGAAAGGTCCTGAGGTTCCGGTTTCTCAGCTTGGGAAGGCACCAGACCAATTTGGGGGATTGGAATAGTGAGGAGAAGAGAGAAAATGAAGGCGGCTTGTTGTCCCACATCTCTGGCTAGTGGAATTCCACATTGCAAATATTAACATAGAAACTAGTGAATCAGACCAGTGGCGCATAGACTCGGATATCAGGGCCAACAACAGTGGCCAGTACCAAATGCTTTAGAGGAAGGGTCAAGAAATCCCATAATGAATAAGTATGGACTAAGCTGCCCAAAAGGCATGCTTTTTCCTAACTCTTATCAGTTATTTGGTGACCTTTGCTGTGAATCATGAGTGTTTTTTACACTCTATACATTTTATGTAACCATGGATGTTCTCATCCATATAAATGTCTAATCCTGTTGAGAACCACTGTATTAAGCACTTGGCACCAATCAGTCATGTCTTGTGGCAGTGAGATCCGGGGATAACTATATATTGTATTCAGGTTTTTTTTTTTAACTTTTAAAGACTTTTCCTTTGAAATGTCTTGCTTTTCAATTTCATTGATGTTCCTTTTTTCTTATATTTATATTTTCTTCTATTATTTGTATCCCATTTCTGGTATGCTCTTATGAGATGGGATGATTCTGTGGGATAGAGACATCCATGTTCTGAATTAGGCACTGTACAAACACAAGAAGAACTTCAGTTTTGTCTGTGGCCTTTGGGTGCTACTGCAGATTAAATGTTTAAATAATAACTGAGTAGCATTCCTGGTGAGGGCATACCTTCCATTTACATAATGGTGTTTGTTTTCAGTATGGTCTTGTTCTTCATACTCCTTAATATACTGTTTGGTTTGGACCACTGTTGATCACTGAGCAGATGTTTTCATTGGAAAGATGTTTTTGTCCTTGAGAATGCCTAAGTGTTTCTTCCTAAATAGCTACATGTGCATATGTAGTTCAAATTGTATGTAAACAATGAAAACTACTTTGAATTTCTCAATACTGAATTTCATCTACCATTTGCAGCCCAATTGTCTAGCTTTTCAGGACCTTCCGGAGTTCCTCCAAGTCTCGTATAGTCATGACTAAGCTACATGTTATTTTTAAAGCATTCAGTGTTTCTTCTCTAAACAAATGATACATAATCCTTGCTCTGAAGAGCTTGCAATCTAAATGTAAATCTATGTTAGAAACTTTAGTCAGTTAGGGGTGTGATTATTTGTGATGTTTCTATATTGGCAGAAGCTGTGGTTTGCTGGCATTAAAATGCTTTTGCTGGAATAGTTTATTCACTTGCTGAACTGGCATAGGATATACTGCCCAAAGCACTTTTTTGACAATGTAATCTGCATCTGTACTAGGAGGGTTTGCTAGTATAGTTATACCTGTGTAGCTACACCAGTGCGAAGCTTTCTGGTATAGACCAGGCCTAAGATAGGATACAAGAAGGGGAGAGTACAAAGGTTACAAAAAAGCTTAGGGAGTTAAGTCTGTCATGTGTGAGCCTTTAATATTAGCAAGAGAGAGATTTTACTTTAAAAATACATTTAAAATTAATTTAATTAAAGGGAGAATATAGATGAGGTAAGAAGGGTGATGGAGGAGTAATGTCAAAGCAGGAGAGGATTGAAGGAAAGAGGAAATGTATGGGAAAAAGGAGAAACATTGTGGATGGAGAAGACAACAGGAGGCAGAGTGTGCAATGCAGACATGAGGATTCAGATAAGATCATTACCTTGTTGTTAATGGGTACTGGAGTCCTGGAAGGACCATTATTCTGCTGAAAGCATATAGATTCTGGTATCTGTAGAGCAGGAGAAACAGTATGATATTTTTTGCTGGTGCTGCACCCCTGAGGGATCCAAGGGCTTTGGAGTGCTGCCCTGAAAGAACCTTTGTAGTGATAGGTGCTACTGGAACTGGTTGCCCTTCAGCTGGAGGGATGTGGGATGTGCATGCAGGCTATTCTGTTTATATATTGAAACTTAGTCTTAGGGGTGAAGCGTTTTGTTTGTGTTCTTCTGTTGGATTGGGCTCTTGCTGGGGCTGAATTGGGGAGAGGATTGGTGAGAAGGAGTCTAGGGATTATGGGAATGAGCAAAGAAAGAAGTAAACTGAGGAAGTCGGAGTAGAAGGGGAGGAAGAACAAGCACAATAGATAGCATTAATGTATTGGACGATTAAAGGCTTCTTAATGGTCGGAGAGGTGGGAAACAAAACCCCATGTCAAATGAAGCAAATGGAGCAAATAAAAAAAAAAACAGTACCCAAAGTGCAAGTTTCAGAGCTGAGTACAAGTGTCAGGAGGCTACAATGGTCTACAAATGGGATAAAGGGCAGCAGGGGAAGGCCCTGACTTGGACCTTATTTCTTGTCTGTGACTGTTGCTGACTGCTTGAGGAAAAGAGTTCTGAAGGGGCTAGGGCTTTCCAAATTCCACCTGCTTGAAGTAGATTAAGGGGAGATGGAGGTAGCTGGGTCCAGTTCCCAGCACTGGTCTCTGAACCCTGAGGGAGCCTGGGGCAGTTGGAATGCCTTGACTTGCCTTGTACACTCTTGTCTGTACTTGTGTAGCACTGTAAATTGTGCCCACTTTGCTATTCTCCCTGTTCCGTGCTCATTAATGAACAATCTGTGGGCAAATCCTTTCAATGTTGTTCCCACAGATGCCCCAGTACAGCCAGCCATGGCAGTGGCTCATAAATACAAGGCTGCAGGGCCAGGCAGAAGAGTGCTAGCCCAGACGTCACATTCTCCTGGACTCAGCTCAACTACAAGAGCACATGAACCCCCCCATCCCCATAGAGCTGCAAGGGGGGAGGGGGAGAGAATGGTGGGTGGGAGCAAGAGCAACCCACTTCAAATAGGGAATGCAACAAACTGAAGAATGTTGTGAACAACTTCCTGAGGTGATCCTTACATTCATGTTACTGGAGCTTCCTACTATTTCATGTGATAAATTTGACTGCTCACTGAATAATATATGCAGTTCTGTTAGACATAAACCCCCCATTCTTCAGGAGGGAAAACTGCTGCTGACGTTAGATTAACCCTTTAAGTACTTTTGACAGAAAGAAAAATAGCCCCCCTAAAATAGTTCATAGTGAAAGCCCCATTTTACTTTATTTTGGAAAGGGTGGAAGTCTTACTACAATTATCGAACACTTCATAAGAAAAATCTTTCCCAGCTTTGTAACGTGTATCTTATGTTTAAGATTATCTCCATGCAGCTGGTAAGCTTTTCTCATAAAATCATCAAGTGTGTGAACCATAACACTGGGTTGCTTAACTCCAATGTGATTAAAAGCTTTATACTCAAAAACATGCAACATATTCTCTAAACTGAGATCCTTTTCAATAAGAATGTAGGATCCCCACAATTGATGTTCCTTGTAATAGAAATTCTTTTGAATAATTGTGAAAAACTGTATCTCAAAGTAGCACCCTGTAGCCCCCATATTCATCTATATTTCTGTAGTAATAAATCTGTTTTATATTTTACATAAGAGTGTGTTTTGGTTGTAGTGCTTGGGAAATCTCAACTCCGTTTACAAAGGCTGGTGTATGTCCTCTCTGCATTGAGAGAGGGGCAGACTGGGTGATCAGGCTTCTGACGAGGGCAAGACGGTTCAGCTCTGGGGTAGAAGACTGGGGAGCAGGGGAGAATTGGCTGGTGCCTTTCTCTGTGAGATTCATGAGTGATTCTGGGAGGATTCAGGCAATCTAGCTGGGTGTGGTGCTCCACATACTGTTGGGCTGAGTGATAAGTGCCTGGAGGGGTTTGCTGCTTGTCACTAGCAAAGCATTGTGAGAGACAGCCCAGGCTGGAGAGCTAAGGGGACACAGCAGTACCCCAGTTCCAGGTTGTACCCTGGGGATCCTGTCACAATCGTATCTTCCTGTAGGGCACCAATCCATTTCTCAGGACACACCAGCATCATTGGTATAGCCCTGATCCAACTTTGCATAAGTGCTTTGATGGATCAGGATCTGTTGAATCTACAGATATCCAGTGAAGGCTTTATTATGCCTGTGCACTTTGTATACCATTACAAATATACTAATTCCATCTGTTGTACACTTACACCTGACAGAAAAGTTACTCTGTGTGTCTATAATTCATAGCTTTGTCCAATGAATTAAGATTTTTTTCTAAGGTTAAGATTGTTTTTTGATATACATTTAAATCTGGGCTTTATAGCCATTGGATGAATAAAGGAATCACAATTAGTGAATTATTGTATGAAAATGAGTTTATATTCAGCAGTCTGTATCTGACATAATTTCTATTCTACATTCTAACAAATGGGCATCCCTTGTCATCTATAATTGATGGACAATCTTATATTTGTAGTGCCAAAAAGTAACAACTCCTTTGGAACAAGGATTTTAAAGGAATTGGCTCCTAGTTGATGGCAGCAGTTGCCAAAGCATTTAGAAAGGCAGAGCAACTGAATTTGTAATTAATGTTTGTACAAAGTGTGTAGTAAACCATGTATTCATTGGTAACAATTTGAAGGCTACAGGGGGTGTGTGTGTGAGAGAGAGAGTGTGAAGTAATCATTTAACATATGTTATCATATGCAATTTTTTTGTTCAGGAAAAAATGCTTCTTTTTCACTCCCATTCAGTGATAGAGCAGTTCTGAAAGCAGTCACAATGGGCAAATGGTCCAGTTTTGGGAGTTTTCTATAAAATGTGCACAGCCACATAGAAGGATGAAATTGGGGGTGAAATCCTGACTCCACTGAAGTCTATTGGAATATTTTTCCACTTGCTAGACTGACAATTACAGTAACATATTCAAAAAAGTTACTTTTCTGTTGGGGATATAATTTTAATCCGTATTTTTAAAACAGCCCCTTTAGCTAGCATATTTAATGTGATTGGATTTGTAGTTTGGTTGTGTTTTTTACATGGTTGGTATGGTAATGATATTGTAGCAAACCTCTGGTGTGCATTTTAATTTTTGGATATGAGTTTTATTATATTATGGTGAAAGGGGCAAAGATATGGTACTCTTAGACATGTTACTGTTATATCTGAGAGTGTCTATACTCAAACCACTACAGCAGCACAGCTGCAGCTCTTTAGTGCAGACACTACTGATGATGATGGGAGGTGTTCTCCCATTGACGTAGTTATTCCATGTCTCTGAGGGGCAGTAGCTAGGCTGATGGAAGAATACTTCCATCAACCTAGCGCTGTCTACACTGTGGATTAGGTTGTCAAAGCTATGTGTCTCAGGAGTGTGGATTGCATGCTGTGAAGTGACTGTGCAAGAACAGTATATTCTTATTCAGCAGCTTCACTTCTTCTACTTGTTCATATCTGTTGGCTTTATTTAGTAAAATAAGCTTTTTGTTAGCAATCCAGAGCAAAAAATAGCAGTAGACATGTGAACTGGATTCTGTTCTGCCTTGTACATAATCAAGAGCATTCTTTCCCAGGTTTCAATAACTCGCTTTCAGTAGCTTTGTACAGGTGTAACTAATGAGATTACACAGGTGTCACTGAGAGAATAATTGGAAGACACTGGAATTGCAGAGTTATGATGAGGGAAGAATTTCGTCAACAATAGTAGTAATGAAGAATGAGAAGCAAAGAACCCAGCTTGATTTTAGTTCACAATTTGAGTTTGGGACTAGCATGGAGAGAGACCGTTTTTTAAATTAATTTTTAAACTGAGCACATTAGATCTGGAAATCATTGATGCCCCTACAGCTCCCATTGGCTGGGAACTGCAGCCAGCGGGAGCTGCGGGGGTGACACCTGTGAATGGGGCAGAGCCCAGAGCCACCTGGCCGTGCCTCTGCGTAGGAGCCAGAGAGGGGACATGCCACTGCTTCCGGGAGCTGCTCGAAGTAAGCACTGTCCAGAGCCTGCACCCCTGATCACCTCCTACACCCCAACCCCCTGCCCTGATCCCTCTCCCGCTCTCCAAACCCCTCAGTCCCAGCCTGGAATCCCCTCCTCATCACCCCCAAACACCTCATCCCCAGCCCCACCCCAGAGCCTGCTCTTCCAGCCGGAGCCCTGATCGCCCTCCCACCCTCCGAACCCCTCTGTCCCATCCCAGAGCACCTCCTGCACCCCCAGTCAGAGCCCTCACCTCCCCCCAACCTCTGCCCCAGCCCGGAGTGCCCTCCAGCACCTCAACTCCTCATTTCTGGCCCCACTCCAAAGCCTTCACCCCGTCCTGCACCCCAATCCCAATTTCATGAGCATTCATGGCCCGCCATACAATTTCCATACACAGATGTGGCCCTCAGGCCAAAAAGTTTGCCTACCCCTGAGCTAGGTTGACAGAAGAATTCTTCCATCAGTCTGTCTATGTGAGGACTTAGGTCTGCTTAACTATGCAACTCAGGAGTGTGGATTTTTCATGGCACTGAGCAACAGAGATATGCTGACCTAATTTTCTAGTGTAGAATAGGCCTTAATCAGAAGAATTTTTCCAGTTCTTCAGGACTCTCTTAAAAGAAAAATAATTGAGTAGTGGGTAAACTTGTGAGCTGAATTCCATTAACACCACAGAATCCATGCTGTCAGGACTTGTTTGCAGTGCTGTTGTAGCCACGTTGGTCCCTGGATACGAGAGACAAAGTGGGCGAGGTAATATCTTTTATTGGACCAACTTCTGTAGGTGGATGAGACAGGCTTTTGAGGTTCACAGAGCTCTTCAGGTCTGAAAAAGGTAACTAGAGTGTCTCACCTAAATATTAGGTGTGACAGATGTTGGAAGAAACCACTTAAAATGAAAAGGAGTACTTGTGGCACCTTAGAGACTAACCAATTTATCTGAGCATGAGCTTTTGTGAGCTACAGCTCACTTCATCGGATGCGATGAAGTGAGCTGTAGCTCACGAAAGCTCATGCTCAAATAAATTGGTTAGTCTCTAAGGTGCCACAAGTACTCCTTTTCTTTTTGCGAATACAGACTAACACGGCTGTTACTCTGAAACCTGTCACTTAAAATGAAGTGAGCAATTAACACCCTGTAGTCAGAGGAAAAGGAGGGCTAGTAGGTTATAAATTGTTGTAATGAGCCATTAAACCAGCGTCTCTATTGAGACCCTGGTTTTTAGTGTCTAGCAGAGTTAAGAAATTTAAATTCCCATGTTTGTCTTTTCAAGGTATAGTACAGGTTTATTTTGAGAATGAAGACTGAGAGGGCAGATATAGAGTGTTTTCACCCAATGATGATAAGGTGTTTTTTGTCTTTTATCATTTTTCTATATGAGTTCATTTGAGAGCGTAATGATTGTCTGATTTCAGCGGCATAGTTGTTAGAGCATTTGATACGCTGGATGGAGTACAGCACACTCTGTGATAGGCATGGATCGTCATAGCAGTGGAGATATGTCTGCAGGATTTGCATCTGTTTTGGCAGAGTCTGGTGCCATTTTGAGTTGGTGAGTCTTAGTCTGTAAGGACCTTGCTTCTGACGATAAGTTTGGTGAGGTGGTGGGGAGGGAGCAATGAAGGCCACAAGAGGGGGTTTGTGAAAGATTTCTTTCAGGATGTGGTTGTTATGGGTGAGAATGAAATGGATAGTTTAAGGTAAATATGTGAGTGTTGTCCATTATCTTGTAGGTATTTGAGGCATGCAGTGATGCTGTTATGTTGAGGGAAATTGGTGTATTGGAACATGACCTCCATGGTAGCAAGGATAATGTTCTGAGGGAGAACGTTAATATTGTTGAGTTTCTGGAGGAAGTTGGTTGTGTCCCGGAGGAAACTGACCCTTTGTTTGGTGAGTGGTTTGAGGATTGTTTCTATGAGTCCTGATATTCCTTCATGAAGAATGCCATGGTCGGATATGGTGTGTTTGCCTGGGTTCTCTTGTTTGTATATCTTAGGAAGTATGTAGAAGGTATGTGGGGTGAGTACATGGGAAATGAGAGTTTCTCTTGGAGTTGTTTGGGGAACGATTTCATGATATCCTTAAATTCTTGTGTGAATTGTTGTGCGGGGACGGGGACGTCTTCTTTGAGTTCTTTATAGTAGGTATTGTCAGCGAGTTGTTGGTTGGCTTTGTTGATGTAGTCGTCATGGTTGAGAACTGTGATGGCATTCGTCTGCTGGTTTGATCAGTATCTAGTGGTTGGATTTCAGGGATTGTATAGCTGTCCTCTCAGTGGTGGAGAGATTGTGGTGGATGTGCTGTTTAAGGATTTCACTGGCGATTGTTTTCAGGAGGTAACTGATGTCATAATCAAGTGTGTGGTTTTGTCCACTGGGAAGTGGCCAGTCAGATGATTCTTTTTTCTTATGACTCTTGGTGGGGATGTGGTAGACGTGGGTGATGGACTCTATTACCCCTCCTTTGTCCTATGACTGTAGAGCTATTATTTGCCCACTTCATTTTTAAGTGGTTTCTTTCTACGTGTTAACCCCTTATGTTTAACAATCTGTCACACCTTGTATTTAGCTGTGACACTCTAGTTACCTTTTCCACACTTGAGATCTGTGAAGCTCAAAAGCTTATATCTTCCACCAACAGAATTGGTTCAATTAAAGACATTACCTCATCCACCTTGTTGTTAGGACTGTCTGATATATATATTTTCAAAATATCCAAGTTTTCCCTCACCTGCTCTTCAGCAATGACACTTCAAACTTCATTTCTATTGTTGAAGACACATTTGTAAAATGTTAAATTTGCCATTGGAGTCATTAGTTTCATTCTCCCTCCTCCTTCACTAACGGGCTTATTTCCTCTTTAGGTCTTGTTTCCTCAAAGGCGTTGCAAAAGCGATTCTTATTTGCCTTTACTCCTTTTCCTACCATTAACTAACTCACCGTTGTGTACTTGTTTGTTGCCCTCTGCCTGCCTCCCCTCATTCCCCCAAAAGCAATAATTCATTCAGTATTTTTGTTTGGTGTCACCACTGTTTCAATGTGTGTCAACTTCATAAATAGACTTTGCACTACTCAATATTTTTGCCAACAATCTGGAAGAAATCACTGTTGATTAAAATTTACAGATGACACAGACTGGCAGAGCAGTAAAAATGATGGTGATAGGGCAGTCAGAGAGAGTGATCCGGATTGCTTGGTAAGCTGGGTCTCTTCAAACATCAGTTTTACTACATAATATGCAAAGTTATACATCGAGGGACAAGGAATGCACACCGAATCTACAGAATGGGAAATTGTACCCTAGAAAGCAGTGACTCAAAATGATTTTGGGGTCATAGTGGATAAACAACTGAACATGAACTCCAAATGCAGTGCTGTTGCAAATAGGGCTGATAAGATCCTTGGGTGTGTATACAGGAGAGTAGTAAGGTGATTTTACCTCTATTTACAGCATTGGTGATGGTGCTGGAATACTACATCCAGTTCTCATGTCCACATTTTAAAAAGGATGTTGAACATTTAGGGAGGGTACAGAAAAGAGCCATAAATACTATTCAGGGGCTGGATGCCTCACAGTGAGAGACTTAGAGCTCAATCTGTTTATTTTATCAAAAAGATTGGCAGGAAATTTGATTACTAAGTACGTTCATGGGAAGAAAATACCAGGTATTGCAGCGCTTTAATCAAACAAAGAAAGGAATAATAAGAACCAGTGACTGAAAGCTGAAGACTGACAAATTCAAATTAGAAAATAGGCACACATTTTTAATAGTGAGATTCACCATTAGATTAGACAAAACTACCAAGGGAATTTATAGATTCTCCATTTCTTGTTGTCTTCAAATCAAGACTTGGATGTCTTTGTGGAAGATATCCAGTAATCAATAGAAATTACTGGGCTCAATACAGGAGTAACTGGGTGAAATTTAATCACCTGTGATATACAGGGGGCTAGACTAGGTGAAGATCTAATGATCTTCTCTGTTCTGAGTTTAAACTCTCGGAATCTATGAATGAATTACCTGAGCAGTTCCTCGATAATTCAGCTTGCCACTTTTCAGTATTCAGTGATTCAATGTTACAGGGCAGATATTGGTTTTCACTGAACTTCTTAGTTTCAGTTCCTGTACAACTGTCTCAAGAATGATAGTTACAAGAATTAGAATTACAGCAGTCAGGTGCAAGACATTCCCATAAAGTGCCCTTCCCTGATGGAAAGAAAGAGAGGGCTGAGTCTGAAAGGGTGAATTCTATAGACTAGCAACATATGCTCATTCTTAATCTTATATTGTCATTGTGGGAAAATCTTGTAAAGGAGATTAAGACTGTAATCTTGACAGATTTTATAGACTGTGAAAATGGTATTGAGTTTCAAAATCTCTAACGGTGGCTTAGTTGAGTTTTCTTGTTTTTTGGAAGAAAATTAAGTACATTCTGTAACATACTTTGTTTTTATTCTTTTTAGGGTACAAAAATAAAGGCTGAAAGTATAATAAACTTGAGAAATTTGTGAGTGTGAGAACACCAACAAAATCTAAAAAGCCAAAGGAAATGAAAAATGGAGATCCCCCCTCCCCCAATCTATCCTCACCTAATTTTTCGATGTTAGTACTGTGTCTGCCTGTCTCTGTTTACTGTCAGTTGAACAGTACTAGCTCATCTGGGTTTCACAAGGTTTCAGGAGATACCAAGATGGTGGCCTCAAGTACCTTCTGTCATTGATCAGAAGTGTGTTGAAATATATTGTTAAAAATTATTTATCCACTTTTCAGTAAAATACAAGTATCCTTTTATGTCATCTCTGATGTCTCACATTCATAATGTGCTGGGATCTCTGCTTCTAAGAATCATTGCTTGTAGCAGCTTTTTCAGACATTTTGAGCTAAAATATATTTGAACCACTTGGGTTATGCCAAACATAAAACAAGAGAAAAAAATAAAGAAAATGCCCTTTAAAAAATTGATGAGGTGCTCAGTACCACCATTGTGGAAAGTCTGGAACAGCAGGATTTCTGAGCTTCTGTAAATGCCACGAGTGCACACCACATTTTTGTGACTGTTTTCCATTAAAAAACAAAACTATGCCTGTTTAAGTCTGATTAGAACTCAAAATGTTGCATTTTTGTGATTTCTGTGCAATTTGGCAGCAAATTATCTATGCCTCCAGAGTTCCTTTCTCCTCAGTTGAACTTTTTCAAAACTTGTTGAGATAAAACCTGCTCTCTCTTGTTTTGGAACATAACAGTATCCAAGCATTGCAAATTGTCTCTTTTGAGTTGTAAACCTTTTGTACTCAGTTGAAAATAAAGGATGTTATGATTGACTGTTTTAAATATCTGGTGATAGAAGAAACGTAGGTTTATTCTGTTTGTTTCCCCCCTTCCATTGAAAATTTGAATGCCCATACATATTACAAAATGTTGGATGGCTTTTGTTAAAATGCAGTACCAGGTGTAATCACATTAGTATGCATTGTGCAACAGTGGATTTAGAAGTTCCTTGAGCAAGTGCAAATTCCACTATGGGGGAAAGGGCCACACTACACTGTGAATAGGCATACAGTCTCATTTTTAGGAGAAAAGAGACAAGACTGGATCCAAACTACAAAATCCAGATCTAACACCTGAAAATTCAGGGTGGTTTGGTTTGGGCCCATTTCTGTTTGGGAATATTGGATTATGGTAGTTCACATTTCCAGACACCAGATGGTGCTGCTCTTCTACTTAAGGTGTCCTTTTCAGTTAATGGACACTGGGGTTAGTTCCAAGTCCTGTTTAACTTCCTTGAGCCAGATTCTCCAATGACCATTTTGACTGATTAAGAGTTTCAGAATTTAACCCCCTGGTTTTGTTTAATTGTCATTGTACTTTGCTTGATAACTCTTTGGGGTTACATCATCATCTCATATTTCATTGATGATTAAAAACTCTTATGGTCAATACCTAAGTTTTTACATCCAGTACTTTAGGTCTGATTAAGCAAAAACTTCAGTAAGGTGATACTCAGTATTGAATGCCTCCTAAATGTGTAAAATATATTTTGTTCATGCATGAATTGTTACTAATGGTCCAAGGGAAGGAGCTTTTTATGTCCATTCCAATGCTTTGCGATTAGGTGTAATGACTGACAACAACGGTATAGAGATCTCATAACTACATTAATTGCATAATTAAGAGTTGGTAAGCATCCACAGATTAGGTTCTGTGTAGAAGAAGCATAAACTGGCATATAAAAAAACACTGTGACATCAAATGGCTATGGGTTGCCCATTACTAGCATGCAGCAAGAGAAGTTTTTGGTACAGTTTTGTTACATGTCTACACTGCAGTAGATTGCTTTGTAATATCACAGTAGTAATATGTAATTTTGCATTTTTTTAAAACCGAGTTTGTTACTATGATATTACGGAGCACAATAAATCACGTGGGAAGAGTGAATGAATTGATTATTAACATGCTGGAGTAATTTAGCCAATGCCAAAAGAGTTTGGTACTCTAGTTCACCTCTAAAGTTTAACATATCTAAAGTAGCTGTTTCTTTTTAAAAGGAACAATGAAAAGCTTTTTTTAAAATTTAAAAGTAGGTTATTTGTTTAATGCTTGATCGTGAAAGAGTAAGTATTTTGATAGATTTTTCCCCATGTCCCTTGTTTGTTGATCTTTTTTTCTCTTTATTTAGATCCCCATATTAAAGTCTCTGGAAAAAAAGAAAATGTTAAAGAAGCTAAGGAGAAGATCATGTCTGTCTTGGACACAAAAGTAAGAAGAAAATTAGTTTAAAAATTGAGTCCTGGGCTGAAATCCTGTGTGCAGGCCCCTATTTCCATGCCATAGTGACGCTGAATTCTGCAGCAACTTAGAGTTAATTTAAAAGCAGATGTTTTTATTAAAATTTTACATTAAAATGAATAATATGATTAGTAAAGTGTCCCTTGGGCGGGGTGTGTGTGTGTGTGTGTGTTGATACTGAATTCAATACACTTCTGTTTGAAACTGTTTTTCAGTTTTGTGCAGACTTAAGAAGATGACACTGTTTCTGGTTCCGTTCCATTCACGTTTGGGGGGAGATTTTCCTTATCATATTGGCTAAAAACTTGAACTGAGTTTTCTCTTTTAAAAAAAATACAGTCAAACTCCACTGCAAGTAGTAGATTGTGTGGCCAATTTTGTAGTACAGAATTGTGGAAAGCATAGTGCGTTTTCCTAATTTTATGATATTTCAGAAATGAAATGTTGAGTGTCAGAAATTTGACTACAACGAGGCTTACTAAATAAGTGGCTGGGGGAGTCTCTTATGTTCACAGATCAAGTGTTTGACAAAATTATAAATTGACAAGTCATTCTCTCTGCACTCAGATGTTCTGGTGATCTAAGCATTCTATATGTAAATGCTTAGGTGTAGGACAAACACTAATATAACAGAAAAACAAACTGAGAACTAAAAGGTTATTTCGAAAGTGGAATTGATATTAAAAATGCAAGGTAATGCTCAAAAGAAAAAGCTAAACTAATCTCACTGAGTCCAAAAGGAAGAGTCAGTTTATTATTCAGGTTCAAAATGCACAGATTCAGCAAGACAGTTTTGACATCTTTGTCTAAATCCCCTCTTTCTCCCTTATCCTCAGTGCTGCTGCTAGCGTTTCAAACCTAGTAGTGGGACATAGGCTGTTGAGTTAAGCCTTGACCTCAAACTGATTGAGAACTTTTCATTTCGTAGGGTAGAAGTGTGTGTGTGTGTGTGTGTGTGTGTAAGTTACAATTTCCAACCAGTTGCATCAGAAATAGCTGTTCTGATATTTTGAGCAAAAAAGAAGTTGGGAAATAACTCCCTTTGAGAACTGGCCAATAAGAGTGTATCTAGCAGTTTCACATAGGTAATTTGTTAGCACATACCACCTTTCTGTAGCACAGTATACTGCATGTGAATTTGTGGCAAAGGATTGATTTTAGTTCACTGAACACCTAGTAGACTTTAAACTGCTGTGGAATGAACCTTGTACTCCTCAGATTTCCCCCTACCTCCAGTTTGTCTTCCTCTTTTATGCTCCCCAGGCCAAATGGATAACCCTGATACCCCCCAATATATATGTTTAACAGTGGTCCAGCTGCACAGAAAGGCCAGAAAACAATTCTTGTTTTAAACACTTTTTAAAAACCATGAATTTATTATTGTGTTATATTCTATTTTTAAAATGTTAGTTTTAATAGTCTGAGCCACATAAACTGGAGCTAGATACTGTATGAGGCCAGCTACTTCTTAAATCTCCCCTCCTGCACCACCAGACTTGCACTGTTCTAATTATGGGCTTCTCCTGTGCAGTGGCAGTCATTTCTGTCTAGATGTCTGGTGACCTAGAGTTCACCAATCTGAGGTCTTCAGAGTAAAACAGACTATTTCATTAAGCCACTTTGCTTACTCGAGAATGAGACCTGTCTTTGCATTTAGACTTTAAAAAATTATTTGCTTCAGACTACTTTATGCCTTATTTTAAATGGCAGAATTATAGACTCAACCAAAAAAGAATCATATAATAAGAATCCTGAAATCTGAAAGCTAGGTTTTAATTTAAGAGAATTAAAACACCATTTTTCTAACTCTTAATCTGGAAGTTTGAAAACTAAAAAGTACATCTTACCTTGAGTAAACTGACACACATCAATACTTCTGTTGATGTTTCTTAGTCTAGTGCAACTCTCATCCACCTTTCTTTAAAAGTGTTTTGCCATTTGTGAAACAGGTATTATAGGAGTCTAATGTATTTGGGTCCACACTGATTTCCTTATCAGGAAGAAAAGAAAATATTCATGGTTTAGCAATTAAATATAAAGTTCCAGTATTAAACAAGTCTTAATTCAGTCGACAATAAGCCATTGTCAAAATATTCTGGTGACCTAACTGTCTATAATATAGTTGTATAAATGTAATTTACTGCAAAATAGTGATGTTAAACTATTCCACACTGAAAAATCCAATAATAAATAGATGTTTTGGCCTCTAGAGTAATCGAGTCACCCTGAAGATGGATGTTTCACATACAGAACATTCTCATGTGATTGGCAAAGGCGGCAATAACATTAAAAAAGTGATGGAAGAAACAGGATGTCACATCCATTTTCCAGACTCAAATAGAAATAACCAAGCAGAAAAGAGCAACCAAGTAAGTATTTCATATTTTATTTATATTTTTACAGTATATATTTCTAGAGAATTGTTATGGTGGTGCCTGCAGTCAGACAATCTGCTGGAGACGCATCTTCAGACTATCATGGACAGGTGTGAGGGTAGCAGAACAGCAGTGAGAAGCAACTGTGGCTACAGTGAGTCATTCTCTGGGAGAGTAGGTCTACATCAAGGATCACTATTCATGTTTGTGATTAGAATGTGCACCTTAATGTAGGAGATTAGGAGAGAGGCTCCACAAAGCCTGCTTTTTGCAGACAGGATGTTGTTCCATGAAGATAACACACTGGAAAGGGGTTTAGAAGGAGGCCCCTGAAGGGCTGCATTAGACGAAAATGGCTTACAAGTCAGCCAACAAAAGACAGAATATGTGATGCTTCATTTGAGAGGGACAATGAGAAGCCAGTAAAATTAGGTGGTATAGAGTTAATCTGTTCAACAATTTAGAAGCCTCAGTCCGTTGTTGAGCCATGATGGCAATGTGCATGCAGAGATTAGGAGCTTGTAATGGGGCATAGATTCTTCCTCATTCTTGGTCACCACAGAAACCACTCAGACTCTCTTCTTTTGTGTCCTCTTTGTATAATTTATTCAGGTCCCCTCCAGCAACTCCTGTACAGTGCAATACAACAGATCTAATACTTATGACCTAATTTCCTTCAGCTCTGTTTATCAGTGCCCTGGGAGGAAAAGAGATCTCCCTTTCTTCGGATCTCCTTCAGACTGGGCACAGCCAGCTAGCCCAGTTCTCCCTCCCTGCCCCTTACTTCCCAACACTTTGCTCCTGCCTTTTATCAAGCTAGTCATCTGATGAGCCAATTAGTTCCTTAACTCATCCAGCCTTCCTGTTTCCTCAGTCAGCCATAACCGGAGGGAACTAATTGAGGCCACAGTGATCAGAGTGCTGTTCCATCTGTTAGGCTTCAGCGCTCTGTCACAGACCCACATGAAGAGCATGTGGTATAAATGAAGAGAGTAGACAGGAATTTTCTGCTATAAGAATATGCCAAATAAACTAAAGACCAAAATGTGTAAGATCATGATTAGGCCCACTGTGACATTTTAGTCAGAATGCTAGCCAATCAGGAAGAGAAGAACAACCTCTTCCACTGCCAAAATGAGAATGTTCAGATGGATTCTGGGTAAGACAAGAGCTGATAGACTATGCAATGAAATGGTACAAGCTATGATACGAGAAGCCCTCATCACAGGAAAGCTGAGGGAGTATCTACTGAGATGGCTGGATGGTGTGAGATAAGGGATAAGCTGAACAGAAAGTACAATAGCTAGTCGTCACAGTACAAAGACCATGAGAAAGACACAGAAAAGGGTGGTTTGGGATGATGAAGAAGGTCGATGTCAGCTTGGAAGATGCGCTTGACAAGAATGCTTGGAGACTGATCGGATGCTGATTAGAAAGACTGCCGAATCAGCCCCCTGCCATGCCAGCCCCATTTAGGTGAATAAAGAGGAGCTGGCTGGTAAGAACCTGCCCTAATTGGGGAATGAGGGCCAGCTGCCAGCCCAATTAGCCCAGGGCTATATAAGAGGCTGGGAGGAAGGAAGCTGGGATGGTGGGACAGAGGAGAATGAGGGAGTGCAGGCAGGGAGAAAGCCCTTCCCTCCTGGGTTCAGACACAAGGAACCCAGAGATGTATAGTGAGAAGGTGGTAGGAGCACAAACTTATAAATAAAAGCACCAGTGGTTTCAGAACCCAAGGGTCTCTGAGTGACTTTATCTGGGCCTAGCAGAGGCAGGAGCCAGGAGGGCAGCTGCACTCTGTACAGAGATGAAGAACAAGAGTCACTGACTCTGATTGAGGGGACAAGGCAAAGTAGTAGATGATCATGATGGTCCCATTCTGGCTTTAAAGACTGAGTATATATGCTTATTAATATAAGCTGCTTATTTCATTTTTAAGGTATTATATAATTATTTTTTGCCTGGCTTGTATACATTGATGGTTATGGAAATTAACTCTTCATATCTAAATCGGATGTGGAAATCAGTGGATTATTCTAGGTGGACTGAAAGAAAATCTGTTTTTGCAAAAGGTTCTCCTTTATGAATAGATAGGGACAATTGTCCCTGTGTTTATCAAATTCTTTCAAATATTCAGAGGACAATCATTCAGTATAAGAACGTGGTAGAGAAGCAGGGTATCTGGATTACTGATGTATGTTTATTTTTAAAATTTCTAGGTGTTTTTGGCATGTTAAAAGTTATTTAGAAACTAAAGATTGTAGATGTCTAACAAAAATGAAAATATCTGATGAAAGCAGTTCAACTTTATAGTGGTTATTAGAGTGAAGGTTGATCATTGAATTATAATACATCAAAAAGAACCTTGCTGTTCTATAATACCAAATTTAAATATCATTTTTACTTTTCAGTCTGTCATTGTAGCATACTAATAATTTATTCAGGCTTTTTTTAAGTGGCATGTTCAATAAAACTCCCAGTGGCAACTTAGGATGTCATTTAAAAATATATATATTACATGTTCAATATCAACCTTAAGGACTAATATACAGTTGCAGAACGAGGAGTACTTGTGGCACCTTAGAGACTAACAAATTTATTTGAGCATGAGCTTTCGTGGGCTAAAACCCACTTCATCTGAGGCATGCAGTGGAAAATACAGTGTACACACACACAGAGAACACGAAACAATGGGCGTTACCATACACACTATAACGAGAGTGATCAGTTAAGGTGAGCTATTACCAGCGGGGTGGGAGGAAGAACCCTTTTGTAGTGATGATCAAGATGGGCCATTTCCAGCAGTTGACAAGAACATGTGAGGAACAGTAGGCGGGAAAAATAAACATGGGGAAATAGTTTTACTTTGTGTAATGACCCATATACTCCCAGTCTTTATTCAAGCCTAATTTAATGGTGTCCAGTTTGCAAATTAATTCCAATTCAGCAGTCTCTCATTGGAGTCTGTTTTTGAAGTTTTTTTGTTGTAATATTGTGACTTTTAGGTCTTTTAAAAGTCTATGGCTATGTTGAATTTTGATTATAGTTTCTTCCATTATTTGTTCGAAGTTTTCAGAATATTGTAAGAGTTTTGTAGCATAAAAATCAGTATACAAAAGTAACCCTTTAGTGGAGGGATTCAGTTTTCAGCTACTGTTTTAAAAAATGCCTTAGACACCAACAGAAGTACAATACATATCAAAAATAACAAATATTTGGAGAATTTTTCAGATACTTTATATGAAAACTTGATACTATGTTGTCTGTGTTCTGACTTTTTCAGGTGTCTATTGCAGGACAGCCAGCTGGAGTGGAGTCTGCCAGAGTTAGAATACGGGTAACTTTGTATTTCCTGGGTAACTTTGTATTTCCGTAACTCACATCTCAAAGACACTGGAGATAGAAGAAGTTGAGGGATAGGAGTGGGAAACGATAGTTCAGTTCTGAGTATTCTAGGATTGACTGGCTCTGTGTTGTGGTCCCTATGCAGATCATATCATAAAACGCAAAATTGCAAGAAAATGTCAGCAATATTCATGATGAACATTCATTTATTTGTTTAATCTTTTTAATTAGCAGATCTTAAATAATAAAACAAAATAAACATAAAGGGCTCATGAGTTGTGTGTACACATGTGTTACAAATATATTAAGAATGTTAGCATTCACGTGGACAAACTACAAAACACTGAAGTGACTCTCGTTTAGTCACCTTATGTTACCTAAACTGATTTAAAGCCTGAATTTAGTGTCAGCTATATAAACCAGATTTGATCTTGCAGTCCTTTTACTAAGAATTATGTAGTAAATTCTCCCTCTGCAGAAGTAATTTAGTTGCCTTTGATTGAATTTTAACTGTTATATGCAGTAGAAAAAGCTAATGTGATGGACTGTAGCAAAATAAATCCATCCCCACCAATCGCATTCTGTACTCATTTCCCCCATCATAATACTCAATCTCTTTTGATTTTATATGTATCTCACACAACTGTATTTTGAACCATATGACACATTATGGACGTTTTAATGTTCTATACTTACACATACATTAAGGCTGTATGTTTGATGGCTATGGTGGTTGTGACAGAAACCATGACTTATAGGACTTTTCCATAAAAAGTCATTGTTTTTCTAACCCCAGCCATCCCACTATGGAGCAAGATCCCTGCATGAATTTTCACAAATATAGCTCAATATATGTATGTAAGTATAGAAGAGTGTGGGAATGCCATGGGGTTTTTTTTGTTTTTGTTTTTATTTTTTTTACTTTCTTTCTTTGCAAAAAAACCTGTGGCATTTTTGCAATTTTTCTAACCAAGTATGACATTCACACTTTTTCCCCAACAAGGTAATGAATTTTTTCTCTTTGTTTCTGATAGCAAATAACTTGCCTTGGATGATGTCACCAAACTTAAGTTTCTGTAAAGAAAGCTCAGGGGGATTGTAGATATTCTAAATGTTATCACAGCAGAGTGACAGAAAATTCTGAATTTTTATTAAAGTTGTGGTAAGCTGAGTAAATGTGATTGTGCTTCGAATACATGCTGTGATTTTTTTTTCTCAATCTCACTCTAGGAGCTGCTTCCGTTGGTACTTATGTTTGAATTACCCATAGCTGGAATTCTCCAACCCATCCCAGATCCCAATTCTCCCACAATTCAGCATATATCACAGACTTATAACATTTCAGTTTCCTTTAAACAACGTTCTCG
This sequence comes from Eretmochelys imbricata, assembly GCF_965152235.1. Classification (NCBI taxonomy): domain Eukaryota; kingdom Metazoa; phylum Chordata; order Testudines; family Cheloniidae; genus Eretmochelys; species Eretmochelys imbricata. The sequence continues at coordinate 75,775,228 of NC_135578.1, forward strand.
AATGTATGGTGCTACTGTCATTGTCAGAGGGTCACAGAATAATACTAGTGCTGTGAAGGTAATACATTTCACGAAAGTTATTCCAGATATCCTAAATGTGTAAAAACTTAGTTGCTTAAATGGTGTCTTGTTGCAATACCCTGGTTGATCAGGAAGGCATTTATTATTATAGCTTTTAACAATTTGGATGCACTGACCTTAAATGTTTTAGGGTGTTGGGTTTTTTTTATAAAATAGGATTTGTGTATGTACAGAAGAACATTTTCAGTTTGAAACCTAATTTTATATGTTTACTTCAGTTTAAATTTTAAATATATCAGAGACCTTAGTCAGTTATTAGACACTCTGAGAAATTATTAATATCACAAGCCAAAATTAAAAACTGCTATACCAGAGCAGGGGCCAATCTCACCTACCGCCAGAAACAGCAAGTAAGCAAAAAATGTAAACCAATGAACAAACCAAATCCTAACCCCCACATACCTGAGCCCTCCCCAAATGCCTGGTTAAATAGGTGGATTTGCAATATACCTTAAAGGCCAACAAATTTGGGTTATTTCAGACAAAGGGGGAAACAGTGAATTTAAAAGACATGGAAGGGGCCAATCACTCAGGACATGTTGTTAACAGACTTTTAAGCTAAAAGCAAGGGAGCTCCAGCTTGATTACTTCTGTGGATGCTGTGGCAGTATGGCACAGAGAGAGAAGGTGGTGTCAAGTAGGTAGGTTTCAAGTCAATTAGGGCTTCATAGACCTAAACAAGGGTCAAATCTTGCAACTAGATTTATTCAGATATACCCCTATTGACTGCAGTATGACTGCATGTGGGCACAGGTTCCCCCTGTGTGGAACCAGGGGCAGGACTGAGGCCAAGACATTAAAGGCTAGATTTTTTTAAGGTATTTAGGTGCCTAAAGATCCAGATAGGTACCCATGGGATTTTCCAAAGCACCTAACTTCCTTTGAGTTCAGTGGAGTTCAGATGCAGTTCAAGATAAGTTAGCTACAGTCCAACTCTTTCTGAATTACAAGTTAACTTGATTTCAAACAGAATAGTAAATTGCTTCTTTTTTTTTTTAACATTAGTAAATCCTTTGTATGTTGCTGCTTACTTATTCTGGAATATGAAATGTGTGGTGTCTACATCAAATGTAATCTGATGAAATTCTTATTTTGTATCCACCGCTGTGCAGTTTTGGTTGTTTCTCTATAATGTATTTTCTCCTATTTGTCTGTAGGAAGGAACAGCCATGCTTCTGGAACACCTGGCTGGTAGTCTGGCGTCTGCAATCCCTGTGAGCACGCAGCTAGATATTGCAGCACAGCATCATCTCTTTATGATGGGTCGAAATGGCAGTAACATCAAACATATCATGCAGAGAACTGGTGCTCAGATCCACTTCCCTGACCCCAGTAACCCACAAAAGAAATCTACTGTCTACCTCCAGGGCACTATTGAGTCAGTCTGTCTTGCCAGACAATATCTCATGGTAAATATTTCAGTGACATCTGTATGAAAAATGTCAAATAACTAAAAGAAAATACCACCAGTTCTTGTGTATTTATGATTCAAATGCAAATGACTTTCTGTACTGGAGCAGAAGAAATAATATTTATTTACATAGCAGAATACTGATTGAGATTAGCGCTCATCTTCTGACAGTGTGTCTTATGAAATGATTTCTATGAATTGTAGTTGTCTTCTATCTGATTTTCTTAATAAATGTGTTATACACTATCATGATAAAAGATGCGTTGCCAATACGAATGACATAATTAAAATTGGTTATGATGCTGATGTTACCGATTAGAAGGCAGAAATTGAGATAAGCAGTTCTTTTCTTCCATTAATGTCCAACCACCTCTTTTTTTCCCATCGTTTTGTTAGTGTGATAAGTGAGCAGCTTTTCTGGAGCCAGTGAGAGAGGTTGCTTGGCATATGGGTGGATCAAATGATCTTTCTTAGGGCAGGTTTCCTTGGAAGTAGGAGATGATCAGATACCTTGGAGACACTTGCTTACGTCCTAGCAGGTTCTACACTCTTTAGTTTTGTGGACTACATTAGCAGTAGAACTGTCAGAAATTTTCCAGTGAAACAGTTTCTTTGGAAAATGCCAATTTGCTGGACCAAAATGTGTTTTTCTGAATCCATTACACATAAAGAAATAGACAGGCTTCCCTTGCAGCTCAGGGAGATGGCAAGCTCGCGTCACTGAGGCATGGAGCCTGCCACCCCCTGGAGCCAGGAGTCTGCAGGTGGCGGACTTTTTACTCCACAACAGGAGCCCTGGTTACTGCAAGGATTCTTGGGGCTGCTAAGCTCCATAGCAGCATCCTTGGGAGAGCCCTGTCTGGAGCTGGAACTCTCAGGGCTAGCAATCCTGAGAACCCAGTCAGGCTCACTGTTATGGAGCAGCTAAGTGAAATTGACAGGAATGTTAATTTCCTATTTTGTTTCAGAAACAACATATTTCAGTGTTCTTTAAACAAAATTATTGAGGATCTCTGGTTCACCAGAAATTTGCCTTTTTTTTTCCAAATCAGAACAAAAGCAATATTGTGAATAACAATATCCCTTGCAAACCAAATCTCCCTGAGCTTTGGCCAGTTATAATTAGCAGTACTATTTCTTTAACAAGGCTAACCATATTGAGGGGGATATTTGTTTTGTTTTTACAGGTACAATCTTAATGAGCCGCTAGTGCGGCTGACTGTGGCCTGTAGGTGGTCTTGTAATACTAAGAACAACAGTATTAGTCTCATAACAGTGACAGTTGGGGCTTAGGACCGATACAGAACTCTGATACGGTGACACAAGAGGATTTCAAGTAATTAATAGACATTTGGTTAAGGCGTTTAGTAACTGATCATTATTTCTGCAAGTGGCATATTTGTGTTAAATCTCACTGAGAATAAAATGGGTTAGGTTTTTTTAAAAGAAATAACTGATTCAACTAGCCACATCATAACAATCTCTTTAGCCACTTTTTGCATAATGTTTTCAAGTTTTACAATTAGTTATAGCTATCACTAGTGAGTTTGTTTTAAGGCTTGAATGTTAAGCTTTTAATAGTAAACATAATCTGTAGTATAGTATTCTTTATCTTTATGTTAGTCACAGTTTGAGTTTAATAGAGACTTCTAGGAGAGGTATGGGGTATGATCTAGAGCTGTGACTGCCAAGACTGGGTGCATTATGATTGGAGTTTGTTTGTTATCTCATGTGACAAAGAAAATTACCATATCATAGAATATCAGGGTTGGAAGGGACCTCAGGAGGTCATCTAGTCCAACCCCCTGCTCAAAGCAGGACCAATCCCCAATTAAATCATCCCAGCCAGAGCTTTGTCAACCCTGACCTTAAAAAATTCTAAGGAAGGAGATTCTACCACCTCCCTAGGTAACGCATTCCAGTGTTTCACCACCCTCCTAGTGAAAAAGTTTTTCCTAATATCCAACCTAAACCTCCCCCACTGCAACTTGAGACCATTACTCCTTGTCCTGTCATCTTCTACCACTGAGAATAGTCTAGAACCATCCTCTTTGGAACCACCTCTCAGGTAGCTGAAAGCAGCTATCAAATCCCCCCTCATTCTTCTCTTCTGCAGACTAAACAATCCCAGTTCCCTCAGCCTCTCCTCATAAGTCATGTTCCAGACCCCTAATCATTTTTGTTGCCCCTCGCTGGACTCTCTCCAATTTTTCCACATCCTTCTTGTAGTGTGGGCCCCAAAACTGGACACAGTACTCCAGATGAGGCCTCACCAATGTCGAATAGAGGGGAACGATCACGTCCCTCGATCTGCTGGCTATGCCCCTATTTATACATCCCAAAATGCCATTGGCCTTCTTGGCAACAGGGGCACACTGTTGACTCATATCCAGCTTCTCGTCCACTGTCACCCCTAGGTCCTTTTCCGCAGAACTGCTGCCTCGCCATTTGGTCCCTAGTCTGTAGCGGTGCATTGGATTCTTCCGTCCTAAGTGCAGGACCCTGCACTTATCCTTATTGAACCTCATCAGATTTCTTTTGGCCCAATCCTCCAATTTGTCTAGGTCCCTCTGTATCCTATCCCTACCTGCCACCATATCTACCACTCTTCCTAGTTTAGTATCATTTGCAAATTTGCTGAGAGTGCAATCCAGACCATTCTCCAGATCATTTATGAAGATATTGAACAAAACCGGGCCCAGGACCGACCCCTGGGGCACTCCACTTGATACCGGCTGCCAACTAGACATGGAGCCATTGATCGCTACCCGTTGAGCCCGACAATCTAGCCAGCTTTCTATCCACCTTATAGTCCATTCATCCAGCCCACACTTCTTTAACTTGCTGGCAAGAATACTGTGGGGGACAGTGTCAAAAGCTTTGCTAAAGTCAAGGAACAACACGTCCACTGCTTTCCCTTCATCCACAGAACCAGTAATCTCATCATAGAAGGCGATTAGATTAGTCAGGCATGACCTTCCCTTGGTGAATCCCTGCTGACTGTTCCTGATTACTTTCCTCTCGTGTAAGCGCTTCAGGATTGATTCCTTGAGGACCTGCTCCATGATTTTTCCGGGGACTGAGGTGAGGCTGACTGGCCTGTAGTTCCCAGGATCCCCCTTCTTCCCTTTTTTAAAGATGGGCACTATATTAGCCTTTTTCCAGTCGTCCGGTACTTCCCCAAATCGCCATGAGTTTTCAAAGATAATGGTCAATGGCTCTGCAATTACAGCCGCCAACTCCTTTAGCACTCTCGGATGCAATGCATCCGGCCCCATGGACTTGTGCACGTCCAGCTTTTCTAAATAGTCCCTAACCAGTTCTTTCTCCACAGAGGGCTGGCCACCTACTCCCCATGCTGTGTTGCCCAGCGTAGCAGTCTGGGAGCTGACCTTGTTCGTGAAGACAGAGGCAAAAAAAGCATTGAGTACATTAGCTTTTTCCACATCCTCTGTCACTAGGTTGCCTCCCTCATTCAGTAAGGGGCCCACACTTTCCTTGGCTTTCTTCTTGTTGTCAACATAGCTGAAGAAACCCTTCTTGTTACTCTTAACATCCCTTGCTAGCTGCAGCTCCAGGTGCGATTTGGCCCTCCTGATTTCATTCCTACGTGCCCGAGCAACATTTTTATACTCTTCCCTGGTCATTTGTCCAATGATCAAGATCAACATATGATCAAGACTAACATACAGAAGACGTAGGAATATCACTTGTAGATGTAACCTCATTGCACTAGATAAATATATACAATTAATGAATAAAAATAAAAAATGAAGTTTATATTAGAGACATAAGTATTGCAAGCCCTTATATTACTGACTTCTAAAACCCCATGTCTGTACTGTTTTGAGCTATTCGTCCTTCCTTTACCATCCCAACATACATACTCCATCTGAACTGAGAGTGCCTCTAGAGGGAGAGTGTGTGTATGTGTGTACATGGTTATCTGTATTATAAATAATATAATCAAATAGTGTATTGATTCCTGAACAGACATGCTTATAAATATTGAGAGACAGCTATTCTATGTATATCATCAGTGAGCTTCAAAGTATGCTACTCCCATTGTCATTCAAGCTGAAGAAGATAGGGGAGACAGTAGTGCCCCAAAACATAAATAAGAATAACATATAAATTTTCAAATACCCTTTGCTGCATGGAGGAAAGAAACATCAGAAACTATTGAAAGGTTTTTAGAATATTGCAAAATTCAACTTTCCGGTGGTAAAACACCGCTAATTTCTGTGTGCTCAGAGCTACAGGAAATCTATAGCCCTTAAGAAGTATACTGACCTAAACTGAGGAACAAATTGAGATTTAGTTTGTCCAACCTGGCATTGTTCCATATGTTTTGAAATATTTACTCATGTTTCCAATTTTGTAGCTATAACATGTTTTTAAAAGCAAGCGTTACAAAAAATAAATGGACGTTTTTAATAGTATGCTAGAGTCCCTATATTTGCTAGGTGATATGACAAAACTGAACATATTTTTAAAAGGAGAAACTAACAAAATATATGTACGTGTGTGTGTGTGTGTATGTATGTGTATATATATATATAAAAATACACACACATTTTAGAGAGAGAGAGAGAGAGATTAAAAATTAGGAGCAAGAGATATTTACTAACTTAAAAGTTTTTAATTACTTTATTTAACCTGGTCAGCTGCGTGGCATAAATAGCTGCATTCATTCCTTGGATCTTCTAAAATAAATTTCAACACAGTGTTTTTTGGCTCCATTCAGTGGACTCAAATTTCTATATTTTTGAGACCTCTGTGGTACCAGAAGCTGTCTAGCTATAGTCAGATTTAATATTGGCTGCTTCCATGTTTCCTAGAAGCAGGCCAAATAGGTGCTGATGTTGTCTCTGAGCTAGACAATGAATCTCATGATTTTTGTAATAATGGATTTGATGGCAAAATATACAACAGTGTGAACTGTTTTCCCATGTAGCCATTTCTCTGAGCTTGACAATTTCTATAAGCAAACTTTACATGGCTCCCTAAAATCAACAAAGACAAAATAGGTAGCCTAAGCAAGCTTCCTGTGAACTACTGAAGTGCATGATACTGTAAGGGATCGGCAACTTTTGACACGCCAAGGTAAGCCCCCTGGCAGGCCGGGCCGGTTTGTTTACCTGCCACATCCACAGGTTTGGCCGATCGCAGCTCCCACAGGCTGCGGTTCGCCAATGCAGGCCAATGGGGGCTGCGGGAAGCGGTGCGGGCCGATGGATGAGCTTCCAAAAGCCACAAAGAGATCAATATGCTCAACCCTTTGGGGTAGGTGATATGTGTGTTTCTTTTAGGCTATAAAGATTGGATAAACTACACAGTAATATTTATAACTTTTAAAAGCAATTCACCACTCGCAAAATGAAATTGAGAAACTAATATTGTGGATGTAAACTAATTATTTATATTGATTCCCATATGTGTCCAATGTACTGATTATTTAATGTGACACAAACATGGCAAACAAGATTTTAATAACATGTATTACATTCCTTTTTATAAGATGCATACATTTTGTGTATTAAAAGTTAATTTGCATTATTCTTAAATGTAAATGTTAATATAAACCTGACATTAACACAAGTTGTACACAAATTTACTCACCGAAAAGGCCATGATTTATATTGATATATAAATTGCAGGTACCCTTAAATTCTGACTTGGAAAACCTTCCACATTCCAGATGTGTGCTAATCAGAGAACTACATCACTTTGTCACTAGCTTACACATTTTGATCTTTATGAACCTCTAGTGTCCAAATATGGCTGTTAAGATAATGTCCATATGAGAAACTGGTAAATGGAAAACCATAAAAGAAAAGCAAGTTTATATTGTGACTCAAAATAAAACCTTATTGCTATCTTGAGTTGACAGAGTTGTTTTGTTTTTTTTTAAAGAAGTCAACAGTTAAAAGCTCAGCATGTTGTCTTCTGGGGGGTTTGTTTGGTTTTTCCTATTCATCTGTCTTTTTCTCAGTATTTAGTATCACTAATCAGTAGATCAAGAAACTTAATTTCAATGACTGCATAAAATAATTTTATTTATGATCCATTTGCTCATAACATTGGAGTATTAATTTATTTTTCACATTGAAAAGTTAGTTTTGTTTCTTTAATGTCCCTCAAAGAACACTTTCTGGTCCATGAAAAAACCTGCTTTTTGGGGGGGGAAGCCTTCCCATTTAGCATTGGCTTCCTTCTGGTTGGGCATATTTGCTTTCTTTCCTTTTTTCCAATACCATCCCCCAGGTGTTATAAACATAACAAAACTACAGTCCAGCCACCAAATCATGTTTCATGCTTATTAAAACTTACTTCCAGATTGTAAAATTTCAATTTTGGGCTGTTTTGTTTTCTTGACTTTTAGTTGAATTTGTTTATTCAAATGCTTATTGAATAATTACATTTTTGGCTTTACAAAAGCTGTTGGAAAATCCAAGTATGACATGTGCTCAGCATTTTTCTTACCACAACAAAATGGGTTATAGTGGGGATTATTGATTTGAATGTGTTATTCATGACTATGGCTTCTTCAGCCAAGTTGACTTTCTGAAGTCAATCTGTTTTTCATAGTCTTCCCAAAGTTGGTCCCCTAAAATAGTGTGGTTTTCTGTTCGCTTAAGCTTCAATTAGTTATATGGACCAACCTGTAACTTTTGACCATCTTGGATTATTTTGAAGCACTCTTATCTGCTTTTCATTTCTCCCGATATCACTTTTGAACTTTGGTGAACTTGGAGGGTATTTTCTTTTATACGTTGTTAGTTATCTGAATATAATCTCTTTAAAAAAATTAAACATATGCCAGGGTTTTTTTTAAAAAAAATAGGTGCCTAAATTCAGGGCTGCAAAGTCCATATTCAAGCACCTATGTGAGTAGTCAGATGTTTCAAAAGTGCTGGGCACCTACCAGGTACCAAAATAATATTTTCATAAATGAAGGGCTAGGTTTCAGGGAAATGAAGGGAATGGAGTATAAGTAGTTTGGTAGGGAAGTGCAAAGGTAGTAAAGCAAAAGAGTCAAATATGACAAAATACTATGGCCGAGATTTTCAGAAAGAGCTCTCCATATTTATACACCTAAATAAGTGGCTTGGCTTCCTGCTTCCGCCTTCACTTTCTGCTCTAAACTACTGAGTAGTGTAATTTTACTATGTTGAACTGCTGCTGTTTTCCTGGTTGCATTGCTTGGTGGATGAAGTGATTCTTGTACAGTCTATGGAGACTTTGAAACCCTTTGGAAAGAAAATATAAATGTGTGATTATGCAGAACTGATATGGTTGGGGTGACGAATCACGTTTTCTTTCCTTTTTTGCACAGTATGCAGCACACATTTGCTACTCTCTACATGATAATTGCTTTCTTCTCAGTGTTGTTGTATTTTAAAACCTCTTGAATTGCAAAAGTGTTGCAGCTTAATCTCTGAAAATACAGATTTAGCTGCTCAGTGGTGAGGCAAAGGGAAATTTTATTAAAGATTTTACAATCCAGAGGGATTTTCTTTTTCACAGTTATAACATTCTTTTTTTCCCCTCACCCCAAATATGATTTGAAGATTAACAATATGACCAAATAATGGTACTGCTAACTATTCTCTTGACAATAGTTTGTGGCAATTAGACAGTACATACTTTCAAAAGTCGATCCTTCCAACATCCTATAATTTTGGATAGTGAATGTATATAACCAATGAGTTAATCTTTGTTCACTCTGAGATGAGATTCTTACTCAACAAACCATCACATCCTCAAAATGTCAAACTGTCAAACTCTCTGAGGAACAAGAAAAGGAGTACTTGTGGCACCGTAGAGACTAACAAATTTATTTGAGCATAAGCTTTTGTGGGCTACAGCCCACTTCATCGGATGCATAGAATGGAACATATAGTAAGAAGGTGATAGATACAGAGAACATGAAAAGGTGGAAGTAGCCATACCAACTATAGGGGGATAATTAAATATCTTCTTGCTATATGTTCCATTCTGTGCATCCGATGAAGTGGGCTGTAGCCCACGAAAGCTTATGCTCAAATAAATTGGTTAGTCTCTAAGATGCCACAACTACACCTGTTCTTTTGGCGGATACAGACTAACACGACTGCTACTCTGAAAGCTCTCTGAGCATTGGTGTTGTAGGAGGTAATACTGATCTTGTAGAATTTCATTCTTACTATTTCAGTCAGATCTGCTAAGATCTTGAGCTACATAGGAAGGAAATGTTGACCGTTGTGTTTTAGCCGATGTTGTATTTGGTACCAGGGTACTTTATGATTTGAATTTAACTTTCCAGGGTTGCCTTCCTCTTGTGCTGATGTTTGATATGAAGGAAGAAATTGAAATAGAACCACAGATTATAACTCAGCTAATGGAACAATTAGATGTCTTCATCAGCATTAAACCAAAGCCAAAACAACCAAGCAAGGTTGGTGAAAACCTAACCTATTTTTTGTAAACTATGAGGTATATTCACAAAACCCCCATAACACTATATGAAATATTGAACACTTCATTCCTGGATATTGCATTTAAAGGAGCCATTCACTGTTTTGTCTTTTCTTCACTTTGGTACTTCACTGGTGACACGACCAAATTCTGTTCTGTTCAAAGAGGTGCCACCCTTTGATTTCAGTGAAGCTGTACACATTAAGAGCAGAATTTGGCTCATTAGCTTTAAGCTGAGTAGTTTCTAATCAGAATGCCTTTTTTCAGTGAATTACAAAAATGTCTTCAGGTTGAGTGTTCCATACTATACTAGCTCTGTTCTACAGCAGGTTTTTTTTGTATTAAATATTTGACAACATTTGGATCATGTGATTTGTGAGCTGTAGCTCACGAAAGCTTATGCTCAAATAAATTTGTTCGTCTCTAAAGTGCCACAAGTACTCCTTTCCTTTTTGATTTGTCTAAGTGACTGATCCTGCAAACCCTTCATAGAAGATAACGGAAGTAGTCACAACTAAAATTGCTCTTGAGTTGGTTTACAGGATTAAATCTTAAGTCACACAACTCCCTGTTATTTTTAACAATCTCTAGGCCTATTCTGATTGGCAAAAGAGAAGTCTTAGTTCATATAATTTTTTACAGCGTGTAATGGTTGAATTAAGGACACCTGTCCTTTTAAACTGAGGACACCTTTCCTTAAACCTACCCAGTTCATCAGTTTCAGATCCTTGTCCAATCAATCCATTATGTATAAATGCTTGACGACAAACTGTAAAATGTCAGGTGAATGTTCCATTGTATCAGCAGCTTTCATTCTAAATGTAGGAACATTTCAAGTCAATAAAAGGGAATAATCATTTTCATTTCATACTCCTGGGCTCCTATATTGACTTCAATAGATAGCATTTAGTGCAAATAGAAGAGAGACATGTTTTTTGTTTGTTGCATGAAGCATGTTTCTTGTAAATGTAATGGGAAGCAAACATGAGACTCCTATATCTAACAACCATCTCTCTTGGCTACCCTCTATAGAGCTTGGATGCTTACAGTAGCTGTTAGAAAGAACCATTCCATCATCCTAGTCAGGCCATAATTATCCTTCCTAACTTTATTAGCTTCATTTAATTTAAAAAATGAACAATATTCCTGGGAAAGACTGTTTTCACTTTTAAAGAGGAACAAAAACATTAAGAAAAATGTTCTGACCTTGCCACAAACTGCTGAATGCCTGAAAAAGCACTAATGGATATTGTGTTTCTGCTATTTTAAGTTGTGTTATGACTTTACTGGGGGGGGGTGTCTACACTGTTTGTAGATTATACTGGCATAATTGTTCTGGCATAGCCCCATAGTGTAGAAGCAGCCAGCACTGACAGAGAAGGGGTTATCTATCTGTGTAGGAACAGCCACCTCCCCAAACAAAGTTAGCTATGTCGACAGAAGCCCTCTTCCATTGACATACCGGCACCTACGCTGGGGGTTATGTCAGCAAAGCTACGTCGGTCACTGTTGTGGTTTTTCATATCTCTGACCAGCATAGCTCTGCTGACATAACTTTTCAGTGTAGACCAAGCCTGTGGCTCTGAAGCATTATTGTAAGATTGTATAATTTCTTGAAATTATATTACACCTTCATATCAGTGTTTCATTTCTTTTTTGCAGTCTGTGATTGTAAAAAGTGTCGAACGAAATGCCTTAAATATGTATGAGGCAAGGAAACGTCTCCTGGGACTTGAAAGTAATGGAGTCACCATAGCAACAAATCCATCTACAATCTCATGCCCTGTTGGCCTCTCGTGTCCTGGTTTGGACATCTTGCCCTCAGCAGGGTTAGGACTCACTGGACTTGGTATATACTTTACTCTTGCTTTATAATGTTTGAAACACAGTTCACACATATTGGGAAGTACAGGACCAGCTATACTTTTCAATTATGAGTAGCATTAGATGTTGGGAAATTCAAGGCCCACCCCTGACATTTCAGAAGTATTTGTCATTACAAACAACCTCCAATATTTTAGTAATGGATAGTGGGAATAATTTCAGTGTATTCTCTGAAAGATGGAGAAGTTTAGACATTTGAAAACTAAACTCTTTATACATTAAGTTGAATGGGTAAAGGGAGGTACTCCTTTTTAGGTAGGGTAATACATGAGAGAGATTATAAGTCAAGTGTGGCACCCCATTTATGGCTTTCAGAGAAACCCTTATCCAAGTGAACCCCCTTACTCCTGGAGGTATTATGACTTGTCAAATAGAAACTTAAGCGGTGAACAGGGAAAAGACTCCTTGACTACATGTAAGTAGTCTGCCATTTAACATTGGTTAAAGATTAGCCTTAGGTATTAATAATATTTGTTTCTGACTGTAGTAACTAAATATTGAATGACACTGTTTCTTCAGAGATAAGGTGGATGAGGTAATATCTTTTATGTTACCAACTTCACTTGGTCCAATACAAGATATTACCTCACCCACCGTATGTCTCTAATATGCTGGGACTGACACAGCTACAACAACACTGCAAACAACTATTTCTTCACTCATATGTTGTTGGCACTTGTCTGTCAGTATAAAACCTAAGCCAGGAGTGTTTATATTTTCCATCTCTTTCTAGAAGAGAATTATTGTGCCATAAATAATCCAGGAAAATTAGCTTTTTGTGTTTAAAAGCTATAACTGCTTGATCTCTTTGTTCACCAAAAATATGTATAAGCTTATGTATTATGTTTTTTTCCCCCGTACTTGGGTTCTCAAACCTTCTCCATGCATGACCATCACTGACAGGAAAGGGGTCAAACAAGTCTTATTTTCTTTTGACTCACAATCCAGCAATCCTTTATGGTTGCGTCCTAGAATCCATGCTTGTGTCTTGGAGTCTTGGCTTGTGCCATCTGTTTACATTTTGATACCATGCTCCTCATCCATGATACCAGCCTTTTACAAATTTACAAAATGTGGGGAGTTTTGTGGATAAATTGTGGATGTTGGATAGGGTTATGGTTTTTTAGGGGTGATGAGGTTTGCTGATGGAGGGAGGCAGCATGGGTATGCCCCTTCCTCTCTCCTTCCTCCTCCACATTTGCACCACCCTGTGTTCCAAGGAAGGCACAGCTTAAAGAAAGTGAAGAGCTGGCCGTGAGGAGGGCTGTAAAGTGGCTGTTACCTCCTCATCACCCTTAAGCAATGCTTCCCAGAAACAGCAGAGAGACATGAAAGGAAAGAGTGAGAAGCTGCTTTTGGTGGCTGTATGAGCAGCAGCAGCAGGCAGGGGCACTTAAGTACTGTAGTGGTGGGAGTCAGATTGATAGAAGGAGCAGACATTTGCCTTCCTTTTGTTTAGATTACTCCTGCAGGTCCTAGCAGCCACTGGGTTTTGGTGATTCCCCTTGCCCTATTTGCATGTGCACGCTTCAAAAATCCCTGTCCTAATTTGTGTGTATGCTCTCTCAGCAGAAATAGCACTGTAATCTTTTTAAGTATTTTAAAAATCAACACCAACACTTAATATAACCTTTAAAAATGTTCTTTACAATTCCTATATAAACAAATGCATAATGGATATAATTGTTTTGACAGGTCTTTTAGGTCCTACTGCCTTATCTGTCAACACCTCCGCTGCTCCAAACTCTCTCTTGAATGCCCTTAATAGTTCTGTTAGTCCTCTACAGAGCCCAAGTTCAGGCACACCCAGCCCTACGTTATGGGCAACATCTCTTGCCAACACAAGTGCCACAGGTCAGTAGAAGTTAAATAGAAATGAAATTAGTTCTTAATTTGTCACTAGAAAGAAAACCGAAAAAGACAGACCCATTCATTCTTTAAAGTCTCTTACACTGAATAATTCTTTTCTTCTATTTTCTTATAAATGCATAAATATCCAAATACTATGAAGATTTTTAAACTAACATAATTATGTTTTTATAATGTCACATGCAACTTTGAAGGTTTTTTAAAAAAAAAATGGGGAAAACGTCTTATCCAAAGTGTTGGATCGTGCATTAAGTAATTGGGTTTGGTTGGTCATTTTCAACATAATTGTAATTCAAAGGTTTTATATAAAATTCAGCTTTTATTCAGCCTGATGTACTCACTTTGTCAGTGAACCAGAATATGGCTTCATTTTTGTTACAGGTTTTTCTGCTATACCACATCTGATGATACCATCTACTGCCCAAGCCGCTTTAACTAGTATTCTACTATCTGGAGTGCCTAATTATAGTCAGAACACTCCATCTCCCCCCCCTGGCTTGACTCCCGTTGACATTCATGTCAATGGCATGCAATCTGAGAACAAAAAGGGTTCAACTTCTTTAAACGGTCATGTAAAGGTAAGTGGCGTGATGTTCGGTCTGGACAAGATGATCTCGGTTTGCAATGAGCTTCCTCTGAAAAAACTCTAGGAAAAAACTTTGCTTTCAGCCATTGTGACTCTTTAAGATCATTTATTTCAAATTGTAATTAAAATGCTCATAAAATGTAACTTGAAAAACATTAAGCCAAATTATCCCACCTAGATCCAAATAAGAATCTTCCGCCTGCCTTAAATAAATCAGAAACCAAGATTTATTTAAACGTGTTCTTCTCATAATTTCAGACATCAAATATCAAGTATGCTGCACTATCTGCCTCATCACTAGGAGAAAATGTGTTGAGCACAAACCACAGTGATTCATCAAGGCAGACAAATAGTCATAGCACCTCAGAACAAGTGACCACCAAGTCAAATACAGCGGAAGGTAAGTTTTAGCATTTGACCTGTGTTCTTCTGGCTGGTAATGGTATTAGTTTGACAGTGTTTGTGCATTTTAGAGACAAATTGTGAAAGGTAAGATTAATTTTTGAGCTAGCATTTTATTCTCAGCCACATTGGAGAAAAGCATGCCCCCTCCCCAAATACATGTTGTCCAATGGATTACGTATTGTCTGCACATAAAAGTTGCACCACTTTAACTATGCTGGTAGTTAAAGCTAGTGTGGATGCAGCTAGACTGGCATAAATTGGCTTACACCATATATAGTTTATTCCCATGTGGGAAGGGGAGTAAGCTCTGTCAGTGTAAGCACATTTGTAGTCGTATAAGTGCATCCATGCACAGATATAACCATAGTAGTTAAAAACTCACCCCCTTAACCTACATAGTTCTACCATTACTAAAACTGTTCTGTAGACTAGGCCTAACAGACATTGAATCATGGAACTTTTTGTGTGTGAGGGTCTGGTGAAACCTCATTTGAAATGCTGCATACGATTCCAGTCAAGCCTGTTCAAGAAGGATAAGTTCAGACTGGAACACGTGCAGGGCTACTGGGATGATCGGGGAGTGGAGAGCCTACCTTAAGAGAGGAGAATAAAAGAGCTTGTCTTGTTTAGCCTAGCAAAACAAAGGCTGGCAGGGGATATGACTTCCCTTTCAAATACTTCAAGAGGGCAACATTAGGAAGGGAGAATAGCTATTTCAGCTAATGGAAAATATTGGCACAAGAATAAATATGTATAAACTGGCCATAAATAAATTTAGGCTAGAAATTAAAAAGTTTCTAACCATCAGTGGAGTGAGGTTCTGGAACAGAATTCCACTAGTAGTAGGGGGGTGAACAACCTAATTAGTGTTAAGGTAGAGTTTGATAAATTCATGACAAGGATTATAGGGCAGGGTTACTTGTGATAGTGGTGGGGGACAGAGACTGGATTTGATGACCCAAGAGATCCTGGCCAGTTGGCTGTTCCTGTTTCAATGATTTAATTGATTAATTTAGTAAGAACTAAAGAACTAAATTAATTTAGTAACTTTCCATTTAAAAAAAAAATCCACTCTTTAAAAAAAAAGCTATTAAACAAGATTGTGGCGACAGGCTACATTTCTCTCCAGTGAATACTGAGGTCACGCAAAGCTAGTCTGTTCTCTTTTGTTAGGTTCATGGTCATCCTAATAATGACTTGACTTAAAATGTATATACACCAGTAAAAAAAGAAAAATATTTGAGTAGTGAGAATTTAAACCCAAGATATTTGTGTGTTGTTCATAGCAAAAGCAGTACTAGTTTCCAGTGGAGAAATTTTCAACTTGACATTTGGGCTAAGATTTTAAATAGTAACTGGTGATTTTTGGGTGCCTCAATTTTTGATTGTCCAGCTCAAAATACCTTAAAAGCTTCTGGATTTTTAGAAAGTGGTGAGTATCCAGCTTCTGAAAATCATTCCCCCTAAGGTGTTTCAGACTGGTCCCAGAAACTGAAGTCATCCAAAATCACTAGTGACTTTCAACCTTAGGTAACTGGAAAAGATATCCCGTAGTTTTATAGTACACATACTATGTGAATGTATGCTCCTAATTCTTTATGCATATATGAAGTATAGTTGTGTGCTTTCTAACTTTGAGAACATTAGTACATCTTTAAATTCTAGCCCTTTATATGCCTTTACATGTGAAATAGTTTTAATTCTATGCAAATTATTGCTACTGATTTTCTAAATATACTGTACAGCAATGGTATTGGTATATGAAAGGGTTTTATTTTACAGCTCTTTTTTCTTGGTCTTGTAGGCTGCAATGATGCTTTTGTAGAAGTGGGCATGCCAAGAAGTCCATCACATTCAGCAAATGCCAGTGATCTGAAGCAAATGATGAGTTCTTCCAAACAGTCCTGTACTAAGAGGCAAACAGTAGAATTACTGCAAGGAACCAAAAACTCTCACTTACAGTATGTTACATTCACGAGTATAGAATCATAGAATTTAGAGATGGACTATAATATTTAGCATGTTCTTTGGGGTGAGATGCATGGTTCATTCATTGATGAATATTGGAGAATTGGTTTAAATCAGATTAATTTTTTAACTATATTTAATTTAATAAGCTATTTGTTTTATAACAGTCCCTTTAAGTTGTTAATATTGTAAACATTTTTGACATCTAAGAATTCCTCCCTCTCCATCTGCCTACCAGAAGTCCTTGCTTTCTTGAAGACTGGCTTCTCTGAGGAGCTTTTTGTACATTTAGTTCTGTAATATTTTGTGTGTGTTTTGTAATACAAAAGATTTTCATAGCTGACTTTAATTTGCTGTGACAAATACAGTGCTTGAGATTTGTTTTCTTAGTGAAAAATAATCGTCAGGAAATACTGTTACATTTTCAAAGCTTGAATAAAGACAAAGTTTAAAAACAGAAGATTAACAATGGAAAAAACCTTTTGAATAATTTTTCCAGTGCAGGAATATTCCTTAGTACCCGTATATTGTTTAGTGTTTTCTCCAGTGTATTTTTAAATTACTTAAATGGGTTTTCAAACACTTCTCTTTAGAATCTAGTCATAATAGACTTCACAGTTAGGAAATAATTAGGGCTGCCGATTAATCGCAGTTAACTCACGCAATTGACTCAAAAAAATTAATCGCACTGTTAAACAATAGAATACCAATAGAAATTTATTAAATATTTTTGGATGTTTTTCTGCTTTTCAAATTATATCAATTTCAATTACAATACAGAATATAAAGTATACAGTGCTCATTTTGTATTATTTTTATTACAAATATTTGCACTGTAAAAATGATAAACAAAAGAAATAGTATTTTTCAATTCACCTCATATAAGTACTGTAATGCAATCTCTTTATCGTGCAAGTGCAACTTACAAATGTAGGTGGGTATTTTTTTGTTACATCACTGCACTCAAAAACAAAGCAATGTAAAACTTTTTTGCAGTGCTACTCAAAATGGTGGCTGCCGGTCTGCCCGCCCATTGGGGAAAAAAAATTGCTGATCCCCCACATCAGATAGCTTGAGAAGCACTGCTTTAGAGCCTACAAGTCCACTCAGTCCTACTTCTTTTTCAACCACTCGGTAAGAGAAACAAGTTTGTTTAAATTTATGGGAGATAATGCTGCCCACTTCTTAATTACAATGTCACCTGAAAGTGAGAACAGGTGTTCACATGGACATGTTGTAGCTGGCATTGCAAGATATTTACATGTCCAATGCATTAAAGATTTTTTGCCTCTTCATGCTTCAGCCATTGTTCCAGAGGACATGCTTCCATTCTGATGACACTCGTTAAAAAAATAATGCATTAATAAAATCTGTGAATGAACTCCTCAGGGGAGAATTGTATGTCTCCTGTGTTTTACCTGCATTCTGCCATATATTTCCTGGTATAACAGTCTCTGATGATGACCCAGCACATGTTGTTCATTTTAAGAACACTTTCACTGTAAATTTGACAAAATGCAAAAAAGATACCAATGTGAAATTTCTAAAGATAGCTAGAGCACTCAACCCAAGATTTAAGAATCTGAAGTGCTTTTCAAAATCTGAGATGGGTGAGGTGTGGAGCATGCTTTCAGAAGTCTTAAAAGAGCAACACTCTGGTGCGGAAACTGCAAAACCCAAACCATCGAAAAAGAAAATCAACCTTCTGCTGGTGGCATCTGATTCAGATGATGAAAATGAACATGTGTCAGTCCATACTGCTTTAGATCGTTATCGAGCAGAACCTGTCATCAGCATGGATGCATTTCTTCTGGAATGGTGGTTGAAGCATCAAGGGATATATGAATCTTTAGCGCATCTGGCATGTAAATATTTTGCGATACCAGCTACAACAGTGCCATGCAAGTGCCCTTTCTCCATTGACATTGTAAACAAGAAGCGGGCAGTATTATCTCCTGCTAATTGTAACCAAAGTCGTTAGTCTATGAGATTGGCTGAACAAGAAGTAGGACTGATTGGACTTGTATGCTCTAAAGTTTTACATTGTTTTATTTTTTTAATGCAGGGGTTTTTGTACATAATTCTACATTTGTAAGTTCAACTTTCATGATAAAGAGATGGCACTACAGTACTTGTATAAGGTGAATTGAAAAATACTATTTTGGTTTTTACAGTGCAAATATTTGTAATAAAAATAAACTGTACACTTTATATTCTGTATTGTAATTGAAATCAATATATTTTGACAATGTAGAAAACATCCAAAAATATTTAAGTAAATGATACCTATTATTGTTTAACAGTGCAATTCATTGTGATAAATTTTTTAAATCACTTGACAGCCCTCGAAATAATTCCCTCATTCAGCCTAAATTTTAATTTTCTCAGCTTATTTATTTTGATTTATAATGATAGTTGCCTCCACCCAGTAGTCTCAGTATATATATCTCATTCTAGTTACACAGCTTTGGAACTTCCTGGACAATTCCTGCTGATCAAATTCAAGTATCTAGACTTACTAATTTTAAATATAAATGTTTGTTTGTTTTAGTATTCAGAAGCCAGGCAGTCTATCTGGGGTACTTTTCTTATTAGGCATTCTTTAGAAATCTAAAGTACAATTGCTTTTCTGTTCCTCAAAGTAAGCGGAAGACTATAGCTGAAGTTTGTAGAGAAAAGTTGATAATACCAGATGCTTTTGTAAGTAAGTGGGACTGAAGTTATAAAGAGGTGGTTTTCCCTTGCCTTGCTTCTGATCACAATTCACTTTATTGACCATAAGCTGCAAGGCATTTCGGTTTTCTAGGGAGAAGGGGGAACTTGGAGCATTTTCTAAAGCTTCACTTGAAACTCTCTCTTTTTGGAAATTCAGGGAATTTCAAGTTTAATTTTGATTCTACCTAGGGTAAATTAGATCAACAAAAATATCTGAATTGGAGAAAAAATGGAATCTGCTGGGGAAACTATGAATGAAATCCCAGAAAAACATGTAGCCATGGAAAATAAAGAAGTGAGCGTGAAGACACATTATCTTTAGTTAACACAGCAACACTTGTGTCTGAAAAGAACAGTTGATGCCTTAGAAAATGTTTCTTAAAAATGTAATGTTTGTGTACTGGTTTTTCTTCAGATTTACTATCAACTTTCTAGCTAGATGACAGGTTTCAGAGTAACAGCCGTGTTAGTCTGTATTCGCAAAAAGAAAAGGAGTACTTGTGGCACCTTAGAGACTAACCAGTTTATTTGAGCATGAGCTTTCGTGAGCTACAGCTCACTTCATCAGATATCTGTAGCTGTAGCTCACGAAAGCTCATGCTCAAATAAACTGGTTAGTCTCTAAGGTGCCACAAGTCCTCCTTTTCTTTCTAGCTAGAGTAGTTCATTTATTCATTGCACTGAATGCTCATTGTTTAAAACAAAGAGTAGTGATTGAAACCATTACAGATAATTCTGAAGAACAACTGCCTTTACTTTTCCAGCACCACAGAGAGATTGCTTTCTGATTCTGAGCTGAGTGCTTCTGAAAGTCCCGTTGCTGATAAAAAAGCTCCTGGTAGTGAACGAGCAGCGGAGAGGGCAGCAGCTGCCCAACAGAATTCTGAAAGAGTGCGCCTTGTTCCACAGTCATCATATGTAAATATGCAGGTACCTATTGATACACCCAAATCTAATGCATTGTTACCATTGATAAATGTCCAATGCAATGAAGTGACTGGCTTTCCTGGCTACATGAATTTGTCAATGTTTGGATTGTAGACAAAAGCATTGAACAGTGTTACCCCCTTCAATTTCCTCCCACAGCATGGTGCATTTTCAAACTGATAATGTAAAGCATAAATATGAGCTTACATCTAATGTTAGATAAAGACAAATTAAACTGTATCTAGGAATATGAGAAGAGGCAGAAGTTGAAGTTATCTTTCTTCTCTCCAACCCTTCTCTCAGTTCTTTTAGGCTGAATCCAGTTACCAATTGATTATAAGAGGCATTGCCTGATAATAGCAAAAAACTGTATTTGTATAAAATGTTCTTTAGACTTTCTTTGTGGAGGTTTCTAGGCTTTTTTGGCTGTGTGTGGATTTTAGATATTTTGTGACATGATTTGATGGAGAGAATTATGCAGCCTTCTCAAGTAGGCAATCAAATACATTTGTGACTTTTATAGAACTTTCCTATCTAATTGGATTTATCCAATCACATTCTTGTATATGCACTCCAAAGGAAGTATTAGAGAGCAACAAAACCTGCTATTCAAACACAAAAATCTCCTGAACATTCTTCTAAAAATTCTGATGAAAGAAAAGAATAAATGTAATACAAATATAAGCAGGGAATAAACTTAATTTCATAGAAATGTAGGTCTGGAAGAGACATGAAGAGGAGGTCATCTAGTACATATCCCTTGCTGAGTAAGAATTAAGTATATGTATACCATCTCTACAGATGCTTGTCTAACCTGTTCTTTAAAACCTCCAGTTACAGGGATTGTACAACCTCACAAGATAATCTGTTCCAATAATTAACTATCTTGACAGTTAGAAAGATTTTCCTAATATCTAAGCGAAATCTCTCTTGTTCGCTGTGTGTGTGTGTGTGTGTGTGTGGACACACATGTAAAAATGTTATGGCTTTGAGAAGAGACATGTTGTTCATAGAAATGCTACTTGAGACTTTTCATAAGACATGTCAACATACATTTGTTTCTTTATGTCTGTTAGTGAAGTCCTGCCTGTGGCTTTTGTCTAAACAGGGTCATTGTACATGTGTTTTGTCTACACAGGGTCACCAGCAGAGCTATATTGGTATAATTATACTGTTATAGTTATGTTCGTGTAACTCCCTGTGTGGACACCCTTATTCCAGAATAAGAGTGCCTTTTTCCAGTTTAGTTTATTTCACTTTGAAAATGGTATAAGGCAAAATGGAAAATATATGGAAATTATACCAGAATAATTGTGTCCGCACAGGGGTTATACTGGCATAAAGTTAGCAGTATCATCATACCAGTATAGTTCTTCTGGTAAATTTCTCTCTATAGATGAGCCCTTTACATAGGCCTCTGTGGCAAATAGATAGTCAATCACTGGTTGAGATTCAAAGCGTTCACCTTTACCATGACCAAAGTTCTAGTCTTCCAAGGGGAAAAAATATCTTTGGATCATTCCAAACAAGTGTAATTACAATTACTCAAGAACAAGTGTAATTTACTAAAGAATTAGCATCCAAAAATTAGAAACATTATTATTACTCTTATTATAATGAGCAGTATAATGACATGTTTTCCTGTACTACATCAAGATATTTATCTGAATAAGAGAATTTAAAATGAAGATGGAAAAGAATCTAATCTGCAAAGGGTATAGTCCAGAGAACTTTGTGCAGAAAATTACTACTTAGTGTACTTGATTAATTATTGTTTTCCTATTATAATTCTGACTTGTTTCCTCTAGAGTTTTAAATACTTCGTCAACAGACAATTCAAAAAAAAATCTCAAGTAATGCCTTGTAAAAACGCTACCTATGCAGACTTCACATACTGCTACAACTCACATGAAAGTGGGAGAGAATAATTTACAGTACTAATTAGCTAGTTTTGAATGAATGTTTTATGTATGTCAGGCTTTCATTGGACTACTGTTACATTATTGTGCGGTGCTTAACGTTCTTCCTAGATGAATTCATGGACCATGATCAGAATCTTTGTTTTTAGAAAGAGCTGTGCACAGGAATGACATTTACTTAGAGCAGCAATTAAGACATTTTGTGTCTCTTTAATTTTTAGGCATTTGACTATGAACAAAAGAAGCTATTAGCAACCAAAGGTATGCGAAGAAACAGTGACTTCTAACATGCATCTATTTGTCAGTACACTGGTCAAATGATTTTTCTGAGGTTCAGTTTTGCAGTTTTTATATGTTTTTAGCTAAAATGAAAAGTTCGTAAGTACAATGAACTCAGTGTATTTCTGTCAAATGTATTTTGTGGATATTTTGATACTAGTTTATAGAATATTATTAGTACAAATTCAGAAGTTATATGGTAGTTACATTATTAGTAGTTTATAGACTGCTAGTAACACTATAGATCTGAAACCTTCTGGTATTTGTAATAACCTTGGGGATAAATTAATATCAGACTAATTTTAACAAGCACATTGCAACTCATTTGGAAAATGGTTGCTTTTTTCTTTAAACATCATGGGCCTGATTCTCTTCACTTCTTTCCGCACAGTATTTACTACTCTCTAGCTTCAATAGACTTACTGCTGTCTTACAGTGGTTTAAGAAAGGGTGGGAATCAGGCCCCACTGGGGATCTGAGATGCTGAGAATGTACTGTTCTGTGGGTTAATGTGATCCATTTGTGTCCAGAATGTCAGTATTTGGCCTGAAAGATGCATTTATCTGTCAATGCACTGAGCTTAATGCTTATAAATGTCTTTTTCTTCATATTTTTTAAGCTATGTTAAAGAAGCCTGTTGTAACAGAAGTAAGAACTCCAACAAATACATGGAGTGGCCTAGGATTCTCCAAATCTATGCCTGCAGAAACAATCAAGGAACTAAGAAGAGCTAATCATGTATCATACAAGCCGTCTATGACCACTACGTATGAAGTATGTAAAATTACAGAACATTTTAAATATGTTTTCAGTAAATTGCATAGGCATTTCTTAAACTTCAATGTTTATATGTTTTTAAAAGGCAATCTTGTAAATAAGATTCTTAACAGCATTAGTGCTTGAAGATACCGCATAATCTCTTCCAGCAAAAAGCTCCTTGTATCTGGGAATGCTGGGAATATCAAGTCCATCCATAGAATAATGGGAATTCCATTGTTAATCTTCAGTTTTTAAAAAAATCTGTTCCCAACAATTGCTCTTGTGGAACAAATTAAGAACAACACAGGAGTGGGATGATTTGGTTCAATGCATCAGAAAAGGGAAGCAGTATCTTACACCACTCGTTGAAATCTAGCCTAGGTTGGTTGCTATGTTTCATGAGGAAAAAAACAAAACATTCCTTTAGTATGAAAGTAAACTGTAATATAGCTTGCTGCGGGTCAGTAGAGTGACGTTTGTGAGTACAGGGGGTGCAGTTCAAACTTCCTTTTGTCCCTGGGAGTTGCTGCACTGGGATTCACTCCTGTGCAAGGAGAGTGGCACCTCATCCCTTAGGGACTCTGCTGGGAAAGAGCAGCTGTAAACTTCACAGAGGGCTTACTAGAAGCCTAAAGTCAGAGAAGGCCCTGTCCTCTGCTTAAACTCCATTATTTGTAGTAATTCTGACATTGTTTTCCATTGCATTATGCTGTTGTAACCCTGTCCAGACCTACCAAAGCCTACCTCTTCTTTATTTCCACCCTCATTCATGTTGTCTAAATTCTAGGTAGGTGGGCTCCTTGGGCAGAGACTTTGACTGACCTGGGAGGCACCCTCCCATACTACTTTGGGTGCAGTACACATATTAAACCACAATAAAGGTGTGGCATGGAGCTTCCCCTTTGGCATGCATAAAGTTAACATATGTCTTTCAGATATATGTGGTAGGTTTGCAGTATTGAATGTGTAAGCCAGAAACACAGAAGAAGAAAAATGTAAAGCAAAACTCAGTGCCAATTTTCTGATAAAATATACTGCTAACGTTACTTCTCAGCTATCCAACTGATTTGTCTTTGTATATTTGTTAAGCTGTTTCCCATTTTCTCCAAACCATTATACGCTCACTGTTTCTACAAGTTTATTAGCAGACACATTATTCCAGAAGAAAAAGGTTTTGGGCCTTAGTCACTTGGAGTCTGACCAGGCACAAACCACATCCTCAGCTCTTTCAACTGCTAAACTCTTACTTTTACAATGACTCCAGTTCCCATTTTGGTATGTGCTGTTATGCAAACATCTGGGGAAAATAAAAATCCTACATCTCTTGTAATATATTCCCTGCTTCCCTTTGGCAGTTTTCAAGACTTTGTTATTCATATCAGAAAGCACTGCTGGTCACTTTACCCCTTACATTTTCATTCTTGATGTGGCCCAGAAGGGATATGCTGAAGAACTGCTCTTCAGTAAATAGCAATTGTCTTGATATCCAGTGCTAACGTTTGGGAAATCTATTTGCAAACTAAGCTCACTGGACACATTTGTTTCTCCCTGTGATATTTTACTTTGTGTTTTATTTCCCAGCATTGCTAGCTCACATTTTATTAAAAAGAAAAGGAGTACTTGTGGCACCTTAGAGACTAACCAATTTATTTGAGCATGAGCTTTCATGAGCTACAGCTCACTTCATCAGATGCATACCGTGGAAACTGCAGCAGACTTTATATATACACAGAGAATATGAAACAATACCTCCTCCCACCCCACTGTCCTGCTGGTAATAGCTTATCTAAAGTAATCATCAGGTTAGGCCATTTCCAGCACAAATCCAGGTTTTCTCACCCTCCACCCCCCCACACAAATTCACTCTCCTGCTGGTGATAGCCCATCCAAAGTGACAACTCTTTACACAATGTGCATGATAATCAAGTTAGGCCATTTCCTGCACAAATCCAGGTTCTCTCACTCCCTCACCCCCCTCCAAAAACCCACCCCCATACACACACAAACTCACTCTCCTGCTGGTAATAGCTCATCCAAACTGACCACTCTCCAAGTTTAAATCCAAGTTAAACCAGAACATCTGGGGGGGGGGGGAGGAAAAAACAAGAGGAAATAGGCTACCTTGCATAATGACTTAGCCACTCCCAGTCTCTATTTTAGCCACTCCCAGTCTCTATTTAAGCCTAAATTAATAGTATCCAATTTGCAAATGAATTCCAATTCAGCAGTTTCTCGCTGGAGTCTGGATTTGAAGTTTTTTTGTTTTAAGATAGCGACCTTCATGTCTGTGATTGCGTGACCAGAGAGATTGAAGTGTTCTCCGACTGGTTTATGAATGTTATAATTCTTGACATCTGATTTGTGTCCATTTATTCTTTTACGTAGAGACTGTCCAGTTTGACCAATGTACATGGCAGAGGGGCATTGCTGGCACATGATGGCATAAATCACATTGGTGGATGTGCAGGTGAACGAGCCTCTGATAGTGTGGCTGATGTTATTAGGCCCTGTGATGGTGTCCCCTGAATAGATATGTGGGCACAGTTGGCAACGGGCTTTGTTGCAAGGATAAGTTCCTGGGTTAGTGGTTCTGTTGTGTGGTATGTGGTTGTTGGTGAGTATTTGCTTCAGGTTGCGGGGCTGTCTGTAGGCAAGGACTGGTCTGTCTCCCAAGATTTGTGAGAGTGTTGGGTCATCCTTTAGGATAGGTTGTAGATCCTTAATAATGCGTTGGAGGGGTTTTAGTTGGGGGCTGAAGGTGACGGCTAGTGGCGTTCTGTTATTTTCTTTGTTAGGCCTGTCCTGTAGTAGGTAACTTCTGGGAACTCTTCTGGCTCTATCAATCTGTTTCTTTACTTCCGCAGGTGGGTATTGTAGTTGTAAGAAAGCTTGACAGAGATCTTGTAGGTGTTTGTCTCTGTCTGAGGGGTTGGAGCAAATGCGGTTGTATCGCAGAGCTTGGCTGTAGACGATGGATCGTGTGGTGTGGTCTGGTCAGGGTGAAAGCTGGAGGCATGCAGGTAGGAATAGCGGTCAGTAGGTTTCCGGTATAGGGTGGTGTTTATGTGACCATTGTTTATTAGCACTGTAGTGTCCAGGAAGTGGATCTCTTGTGTGGACTGGACCAGGCTGAGGTTGGTGGTGGGATGGAAATTGTTGAAATCATGGTGGAATTCCTCAAGGGCTTCTTTTCCATGGGTCCAGATGATGAAGATGTCATCAATATAGCGCAAGTAGAGTAGGGGCTTTAGGGGACGAGAGCTGAGGAAGCGTTGTTCTAAATCAGCCATAAAAATGTTGGCATACTGTGGGGCCATGCGGGTACCCATAGCAGTGCCGCTGATCTGAAGGTGTACATTGTCCCCAAATGTGAAATAGTTATGGGTAAGGACAAAGTCACAAAGTTCAGCCACCAGGTTAGCCGTGACATTATCGGGGATAGTGTTCCTGACGGCTTGTAGTCCATCTTTGTGTGGAATGTTGGTGTAGAGGGCTTCTACATCCATAGTGGCCAGGATGGTGTTATCAGGAAGATCACCGATGGATTGAAGTTTCCTCAGGAAGTCAGTGGTGTCTCGAAGGTAGCTGGGAGTGCTGGTAGCGTAGGGCCTGAGGAGGGAGTCTACATAGCCAGACAATCCTGCTGTCAGGGTGCCAATGCCTGAAATGATGGGGCGCCCAGGAGTTCCAGGTTTATGGATCTTGGGTAGTAGATAGAATATCCCAGGTCGGGGTTCCAGGGGTGTGTCTGTGCGGATTTGATCTTGTGCTTTTTCAGGAAGTTTCTTGAGCAAATGCTGTAGTTGCTTTTGGTAACTCTCAGTGGGATCATAGGGTAATGGCTTGTAGAAACTCGTGTTGGAGAGCTGCCAAGCAGCCTCTTGTTCATATTCCGACCTATTCATGATGACAACAGCACCTCCTTTGTCAGCCTTTTTGATTATGATGTCAGAGTTGTTTCTGAGGCTGTGGATGGCATTGCGTTCCGCATGGCTGAGGTTATGGGGCAAGTGATGCTGCTTTTCCACAATTTCAGCCCGTGCACGTCGGCGGAAGCACTCTATGTAGAAGTCCAGTCTGCTGTTTCGACCTTCAGGAGGAGTCCACCTAGAATCCTTCTTTCTGTAGTGTTGGTAGGGAGACCTCTGTGGATTAATATGTTGTTCAGAGGTATTTTGGAAATATTCCTTGAGTCGGAGACGTCGAAAATAGGATTCTAGGTCACCACAGAACTGTATCCTATTTTCGACGTCTCACGGCTAACCTGGTGGCTGAACTTTGTGACTTTGTCCTTACCCATAACTATTTCACATTTGGGGACAATGTACACCTTCAGATCAGCGGCACTGCTATGGGTACCCGCATGGCCCCACAGTATGCCAACATTTTTATGGCTGATTTAGAACAACGCTTCCTCAGCTCTCGTCCCCTAAAGCCCCTACTCTACTTGCGCTATATTGATGACATCTTCATCATCTGGACCCATGGAAAAGAAGCCCTTGAGGAATTCCACCATGATTTCAACAATTTCCATCCCACCACCAACCTCAGCCTGGTCCAGTCCACACAAGAGATCCACTTCCTGGACACTACAGTGCTAATAAACAATGGTCACATAAACACCACCCTATACCGGAAACCTACTGACCGCTATTCCTACCTGCATGCCTCCAGCTTTCACCCTGACCAGACCACACCACACGATCCATCGTCTACAGCCAAGCTCTGCGATACAACCGCATTTGCTCCAACCCCTCAGACAGAGACAAACACCTACAAGATCTCTGTCAAGCTTTCTTACAACTACAATACCCACCTGCGGAAGTAAAGAAACAGATTGATAGAGCCAGAAGAGTTCCCAGAAGTTACCTACTACAGGACAGGCCTAACAAAGAAAATAACAGAACGCCACTAGCCGTCACCTTCAGCCCCCAACTAAAACCCCTCCAACGCATTATTAAGGATCTACAACCTATCCTAAAGGATGACCCAACACTCTCACAAATCTTGGGAGACAGACCAGTCCTTGCCTACAGACAGCCCCGCAACCTGAAGCAAATACTCACCAACAACCACATACCACACAACAGAACCACTAACCCAGGAACTTATCCTTGCAACAAAGCCCGTTGCCAACTGTGCCCACATATCTATTCAGGGGACACCATCACAGGGCCTAATAACATCAGCCACACTATCAGAGGCTCGTTCACCTGCACATCCACCAATGTGATTTATGCCATCATGTGCCAGCAATGCCCCTCTGCCATGTACATTGGTCAAACTGGACAGTCTCTACGTAAAAGAATAAATGGACACAAATCAGATGTCAAGAATTATAACATTCATAAACCAGTCGGAGAACACTTCAATCTCTCTGGTCACGCAATCACAGACATGAAGGTCGCTATCTTAAAACAAAAAAACTTCAAATCCAGACTCCAGCGAGAAACTGCTGAATTGGAATTCATTTGCAAATTGGATACTATTAATTTAGGCTTAAATAGAGACTGGGAGTGGCTAAAATAGAGACTGGGAGTGGCTAAGTCATTATGCAAGGTAGCCTATTTCCTCTTGTTTTTTCCTCCCCCCCCCCCCCCAGATGTTCTGGTTTAACTTGGATTTAAACTTGGAGAGTGGTCAGTTTGGATGAGCTATTACCAGCAGGAGAGTGAGTTTGTGTGTGTATGGGGGTGGGTTTTTGGAGGGGGGTGAGGGAGTGAGAGAACCTGGATTTGTGCAGGAAATGGCCTAACTTGATTATCATGCACATTGTGTAAAGAGTTGTCACTTTGGATGGGCTATCACCAGCAGGAGAGTGAATTTGTGTGGGGGGGTGGAGGGTGAGAAAACCTGGATTTGTGCTGGAAATGGCCTAACCTGATGATTACTTTAGATAAGCTATTACCAGCAGGACAGTGGGGTGGGAGGAGGTATTGTTTCATATTCTCTGTGTATATATAAAGTCTGCTGCAGTTTCCACGGTATGCATCTGATGAAGTGAGCTGTAGCTCACGAAAGCTCATGCTCAAATAAATTGGTTAGTCTCTAAGGTGCCACAAGTACTCCTTTTCTTTTTGCGAATACAGACTAACACGGCTGTTACTCTGAAACCTGTCACATTTTATTGTATCACAACTTGTAATCGCCACCTTGGTCAGACATATTGTAGATAGTCCTTTATTTTCTTTTAAAACAGACTTGGATTCTGTCCCTTCTTTCACTCCATATTCACCACACTATCCACCAACCTAATTTGTCCACCTGGAAAATAGTTCTTTTCTTTCCAGTGATGGCAGTTATCCTCTGTCATTTAAAATGTATTAAGGAACAGCTCTATTAAACTCCTGCGATCCTTCCTACTGTTTGTTAGAAAGGGTTGGTGAAGCTGGTGGAAATAAGCAAAATAGTGCTAGTTTGGAAGGCTTACAGGAGTGAGACTGCACAATAGTAACTTGTCACATGTACTCTTTGCTTTGGTCTTGTTCTCATCTACAGTTCCAATTAACTCATTCACTCATCACACTCTTTATTGTCTGAGAAGCTCTATAAAAGATAAACTCAAGAGAGAAGGTTTCATCTGGAGCTTTGTGGAAATGTATCCTTTTCCCCAGTCAGGCTTCACCCCATGCATAGTTCATGTATACTCTGGCTACTGTAAAACAAAACAAACACAAAAACGTCAGCCTTTACCAGCCCTTATACCATCCAATTCCAGATACTGTAACAGGAATTAACTGCAGCATCTCAGATTCTACTGTCTGGTTAATGTTGGTTTCAGAGTAGCAGCCGTGTTAGTCTGTATCCGCAAAAAGAACAGGAGGACTTGTGGCACCTTAGAGACTAACACATTTATTTGAGCATAAGCTTTATTGACCTGCAGCTCACTTCATTGGATGCAATCTCCCCACTGTATTTTCCACTGAATGCATCCGATGAAGTGAGCTGTAGCTCACGAAAGCTTATGCTCAAATAAATGTGTTAGTCTCTAAGGTGCCACAAGTACTCCTTTTCTTTTTGTGGTTAATGTTGGTAATTTCTGACTTATTAATGTAAACAATCAAATTTAATGTATAGACTGCAATTAGTACTGAGGTAATGTGGGCTACTTGTATGTTACTTCGAGATGCTAGGTAGATAGCCGTGTGAGAGGAAGAGACCATAGAAAAATTTTTGTGACAAAAGGTTAAGAATTTAGAGCATTTTGATATGAAGCTAGTGTTTTTTAAAAAGTAACTTCTGCTTAAACTTATTACAAAAACAGCAGTTCTGTCTAAATGCATAAATTGTAATAATTAGTTGGTTCATATTTAACTGCAGGCAGCATATTTAAAATTGTTGAAAAGCTGTTGTGTTTAACTGGGCTGCTTCAGAGAAACACACTGCAATTTGACAGTTAAACACCTCTGTTTCTGCAGTAATTTTCCTTGTGGTCTCTTGCAGGGTTCATCAATGTCTCTCTCACGTTCCAGCAGTCGGGAACATTTGGGAAGTGGTAGTGAATCTGATAACTGGAGAGATCGTAATGGTATCGGTCCCTCAGCTCATAGTGAATTTGTCTCGTCAATTGGCAGCCCCAAGCGGAAACAAAACAAATCAAGTAAGTAATATCTTGTCAATGCATTTCATCAGGGAATATAATCATGGGATTTGGGAGATTAAATTTTGATTTAATTCTGGGGTCCTGAATTTTTAAAACTAATGTTAAGTATTTACCTTAAGGAATTGAAAATACTTAATTGTGTTAAAAAATTTTTATGTTTGAAAAAGTACAAAGTAAATAAAAATCTGTATAATACCACACAAAATGTAAAAAAAAAAAAAGCAATTCAAATGTAAAACATTGAAGGTAAATAATACAGTATAGCCACTTTTTTTTTAAAGCGCCTTGCTATCTTCTTTTCTGTGAAAGTTTCTGTGAAAACAGTGTTTAAAAGAGCTCATCCTTGGACGCTCATGATTCTGCTGTGTTATCCAGATACTGCAAAATACTAGCTGAATCTGATGGAGGCTTCCTGACAAAAGTTATGACTTCTTCCAGCTGCCATCCTTTGATGAATTTTAAGGCATAATTATATTGATTTTTAAGTAGGGCCACCAATACATTTGGTAGGGCCTGGCAGGTTACACTGGCCACCTGTTTCCTTGGATCCAGCCTGCAAAT
This sequence comes from Eretmochelys imbricata, assembly GCF_965152235.1. Classification (NCBI taxonomy): domain Eukaryota; kingdom Metazoa; phylum Chordata; order Testudines; family Cheloniidae; genus Eretmochelys; species Eretmochelys imbricata. Next base: position 75,806,655 of record NC_135578.1, read on the forward strand.
CTTAAAGATTTTTTTTTAAACAGATTTTAAACCAGTTTTCTATGAAAATTGTTTTACACCCAAAAGCAGTTTGCAACTAGTCTCAGTCTTTTATGAATAGATTGATCTTATTTTTTTTTGCCGGGAGAGAGGAAGGGGTGGAGCAAGAAAGCGAAGAATGGGAGATTTAGATTTATAATAAGTTTCATTAGTGTTTCGAGGTGGGGTTGATGAGGACAGAAATATTCTGCTGTTCTTTGTTTTAACTATTTTTGTATTATGGTTTTTCTTAATCAGTGCTAAAAAGCCTAAATCCCAGATACATTCAGTAAGAATTGCAGGTTTTTAGAAAAAATAGTTTAACTTAAAGAAGGAAATGTTGTTGCTCTTTCCTAGCATTTTTAATCATTGACATGGTATTAACGCAGTGATGAATTACTGCATATGGTATTTCTACAGTGAACATAATAAAAATAAGCTTAATAGTTTATCTTCAGTATCAAGTCCCCGTAGTGTCTTGAAGTCAGTTGTTTACACAGGGAGGTCCTAGTGTAATCAAGATTATAAAATAAATGCATTTTAATCCTTTCTTAAACTTTAATAAGACAGTAGCCTTTAAAGTTTAAAAGCTGCTCAGTCCATAGAAGCAGTAGCTTCTTTCTCAGAGCCTAAAACATCTCCAAAAATGTACTTCTTTTTGTTTTGATTAAAAAAAATAACCTTTCTTCCCCACACTTGGCTGATAAGCCTTTTATGGTCAATATGTGACAAAAAGGGTACAATAACTGTGTGTCCTAGATTGTGCTGTTTGAGATCTACAAACTTGAAATGTAATTTTAATCCTTCACTTTTACTAATAGAATTGAAGAATTTTGACACATTGTACAAATCTTCTTCAAAAACTTGGGCCTATCCAGTAAAATTATCTAAGGTTCCAAGGTTTACCTTATCTACTGAACCGTTAATGTATTTTAGAAAAGAGAACAACGAATCACTGAGCGCTAAAGCGTTCTACTTTTTATAGCCAGGTAAGTCCTCAGGAGGCAGCAGCCAGTCTAGCTGAGGGAGTCATTTAATCTCGCTCTCCTCACTCTAACATCAGTCCTGGGGGCAGGGCCTGTGGCCTCCGGAGATAACAGCTCAGTGAAATTAATGGCATATAAAAATAACTAGGGTAATGCAAGGGGATGTGATTGCACACTTTGCTTGTGAGCTATACTACTATGTGCTACAGTGTACACCATATGGCTCCAGCTCCTTTGTTACAGGCAACATTGGTACTAATGGACCTTGTTTTCAATTGTTTATAACTTTGCCAAATTTAAATTGTTCAGGCTGAAATTCTCCATGCCAGGTGTTTGCCTCAGGAGCTGTGGGAAGTGAGAGACTAAAAGAGGTAGGAGCATAGGGGATGAATAGAGGCAGGAGCCAAGTTGGTGCAAAGAAGGGGATAGAACCTGTAAGCAGAGACAGGATAGTGGGGGCCATGGACACAAGCAGTAGGTAAGGGTATAAGAGCAGAAGAGGACCAGGAAGGTACTGCAGGGCCTGGGCAGAAGGATCTGTAATTACTAACATATTCCCTACAGAACTTACAACTGAACACAGGATTCTTGAGTCTCATCATTCCTCTGCTATCTAGCAAATAGCTGTGAAAGCCACTGGCAATGTGTCTCATTACCCTCTAGTAGGAGGCCCACATAGAAGATAACAGCCTTCTACTGCTTCCTGTTACTCATATCAGCTCAAGTGGCAGAGGACTATGCTGTGGATCTCCCTGCTCATGACCCATATGGGGGTCAGTACAGTTCCACGTGATGGAATTTTCATAACACGTTATGTTCAGAACTCAGCTCCAGTCCCCTTTAGTTGCAGTTTCGAGTGCTCAGCATGTCTGCAAATCAGATCTCAGGTGTCTGAAATTAGATTGTCACTTTGTTGCTCTCATTTTCTGGCTATGTAAAAATTCTGGTTTACATGACTTGCCCAATTTTCTGCATGTGGCCATTTTGTCTTTCTCATTTTCTGGTTATCCAGTTTGAGACACCTGAGGCTCTGATTTGCAGAAGTGCTGAGCACTCACAGGAGCAGCTAAAGTTGAGAAGAGCTGTGTTTTGAACATTTAAAGTACTAAAAATTGTGCTGAAAAATCAGGCATTAGGCTTCTCAAATTGGGCACGCAAAATTAGTTCACACTTCGGGTCTTCATCGCCTATTTCTTGTGTATAAAATGAGGATAATATAACCACTTCATCTCATGGGGTAATGTCTGTAAAGCACTAAGATGGTACAATGAAACCATCATAGAAAAGCCCAGGTAGAAATTAATAATTCTGCATTCAATGTAGGATTTGGATGGGACACCATGGACCGCATGCTGAATAATGAGAGCAAAAAGAAATATTAAAAACCTGACCAGTCTGTGCACTGAATGAGGCAGGAGTAGAAAAAATGGCATGTTAGCATGTAAAGACTGTATCATAATTCATGTACACAAAGGGAACCACATTAAGTTTGTACAACTGTAATTGTGGTATTTACTAAGTTTTGAGTGCTTGACTTAGCAACCTTCATGGATTTTTAATGTAGTTTTGAGAGATGTGATATTTATTCAGGTAGTCCAAATATTCCCAAAACTACTATTTTAACAAACAAACAAACAAGTGCAGTAGTTGCTCGATCACATGGCTCTCTTTAGCAGAAGAAGCCACAGGATTCCATCCCCAGTCAAACCTAAAGGAGCTGCCTGCATTTGTATAGGGGGCCCTGGAGTCAGGGAGGAGGCGCGTGTGCAGTTGCCTTCTCCAGCATTCGATAGACTGGGGCGGGGGGGGAAACATAGTCCTGATTGTCCCTTCGCCTTTATGTATATTAAGCTCTGAGCCCCATCCCCATTAAAGTTAATTAAGGTGAAGCCTGTGTCCTTTTCATTCTCCTACATGCCCTAATTAATAATAATAAGGTATATTCTGAAAACAGCCACTAGAGTTTCATTAACAAAAAGTTCATTTGAAATTCAGCTGGTTTCTACAGATTGCTGTTCTATTAAACAACTGAATGGAATATTCCACTAAACAATAGAATTTGAGGTAATTTGGCGGTTAAAACATTTAATTAAAACATGCTGTTTCAAGTGATTGAAACGTCAAGTGTACATCCTTTTTGCCTTTCAGCTGAACATTATCTCAGCAGCAGTAATTACATGGATTGCATTTCCTCGCTGACCGGAAGCAATGGCTGTAACCTGAACAGTTTGTTTAAGGGGTCTGATCTGCCTGAGCTGTTCAGTAAACTCGGTTTGGGCAAATACACTGATGTATTCCAACAACAAGAGGTCAGTCTTTTTAAGAGGCATCTTAGTTTTTGCTGTATATTTTACAACCCTTTGTGTATCTCCTGAGTGAAATCGCTGTCTCTCCTAGCTGCAGTATGTTCACTGACCATTCTATCAAAGCTGTTCAGTCCTTGAATTTAGAAATGACCATTCTCAGTCCTTTGTAACTAAGTAACCATAACTCAATCCTAACTAAACAGGTTTCCACTGAATTATCTTGACATATTAATAACATATTAAGCATGATGTTTGTTAATAAGGATATTTGTGCAAACACCAGGTGTGTTGTGAAAGGCCATGTCCTTGAATTCACTTAAAGGGGACACTCACCAACGGTCTGCTAGCACACATTTTGTTATGGTTACTGCTGTTTATTTCAAACATAATTGTTAATATTAACTTTCCTTCCATAGAGATCGATGATTAGATCTAAGATTCCCATTTACATTTACAGTAATTTGAGAAAATAGACTCTTAATGTGCAATTAAGTATCATTAACCAACATAATCTTACATGCTTCTATAAAAATGATACCTTTACTTTTTAGTCTCTTTGTCTTAAATAAGAGTACTAAAACAAGAAGGTATCTGTGGAGTCAAGGGTTGCTACATATATGACACGTCTGATGCCTATTTCCATTTTTTCCTCATTTTTCTGCCATTTTAATTTTAACCAGCTGTCATTGATTGGAATTTGGTGGTAGTTGGTGTTATAGGCATAATAAAATGAGTTTGTAGAATAAATGTAAAAAAAAAAAAGTTAAAGGAAACGTCGTTTTTAGAGGCTACTGGCACCACGCTTATGGCTAATATTTTGTGGGGAGTAATTCTCAATACAGGAAGAAAATGGTTGCCTATAGATTGTGGGTTTGTGTGTTGTGTGAATTACTCATTTTAAGTTGCTTTGTTTTTGTTCATAGATTGATCTTCAGACCTTCCTTACCCTCACAGATCAAGATTTGAAAGAGCTAGGAATTACTACTTTTGGTGCCAGACGGAAAATGCTGCTTGCAATCTCAGGTGAATAAAAAGCATTTAACATATACATGATTTAAAAATATACTGTACTAAAAATATACTGTACTTTTTCCCTTTGGTCAGTTGAATTGTTTTGGTTTGAATGGTCATTAGAGCAGCTCAAAGGAACTGTATCAGACAGAGAATCTGACCCACAGAAAGCACATCTTACCAGCCGCTCCTCGTAATAAAAAGGCAGTTTTTAAATTTTGAGAGACTGTAAGGACTGTATAGCTTCCACACATCAAATGGGATTCCAGCTGCATAGTGTTGTATTGTTCTATTTAATACTATTTTACTATTTAAATACTATTACACTTAGAGCTGGGCAGACAAAGGCAATTCCATTTTGCAAAGGAGTTCAAAGAAAATTTTCAAAATTCCCTGCAAAAGGCAATAGAGCCTGGGGACACTGACTCCAAGACAGTCCATCTGGCACGCTGTCCTGAACCTAGGGCTCCTGGGAACTCTGCCTACCAAGCAAGAGTAAGATTGAGAGCCAAGACTTCCATGCTCTCATTCCCTATCAGCTCACCGGGCTGGCTGCTGAGGAGCCAGGAAAGCGAGCTGGTAGGTAAATAGGCACGTATGCGATGGAAACCTGCCTGACAGGCCTGGCCTAATGTCTCTTGGAACTTCAGCTGAGTTGAACAATCTGTGCGAAACATTTCCATTTCAACAAATGGACAAATTCTGGTGGAAAAAATGGTTTGCGGGATTTTTTTCCAGCCAGCTGTAATTAAAATTTCTTTTATATCTTACTACAATAAAGGAAAATCAAAGTACCACTTTTGAAGATACACAATAGGATAGCAATGACCAACTTGAACTTGTTCAAGGAACTGGAATGGCATAAAATTTCATGTCATATATTGCATAGAATTATGTTTGAGATTCCTGTTTTCCTTACAGTGAATCTTTTTTAAGTCCAAGATTGTAAGTTTTATTCTGATATTTTGTGGAGCATGACAGATTTTTTTTTCGTAATTTGCTGATGTCATTCATGAATGCATTTCAAATTATGGCTTAAACAGGGTAAATGAGTAATGTATTTAGATGAACAGTAGAACTCATCAAAAGTCTGTCTGAATCACTGGCAGCGAAGATTATACCTGTAATGGAGAAAATTGTTCACTATAACAAGGGACTGGGAAAAGTGCTTTCTATGAGTGATGACTCTACTGCAGGGGCGGGCAAACTTTGTGGCCTGAGGGCCGCATCGGGTTTTGGAAATTGTATGGAGGGCCGGTTAGGGGAGGCTGTGCCTCACCAAACAGCCAGGCATGTCTTGGCCCCTGTGCCGGATCTCCCCGTCCCATGCTTCTTGCCTCCTGACACGCCCCCCCCACACACACACCAGACTCCTGCCCCATCCAAACCCCCCGTTCCCTGATGGCCCCTCCCCTGACTCCTGCCCCTGACTGCCCCCCCACCCCATCCAACCTCTCCTCTCCTTCCTGACTGCCCCCCCAGGACCCCTGCCCCCATTCAGCCCCCCCTTCTCCCTGTCCCTTGACTGCCCTGGGAACCCCTGTCGCTGACTGCCCCCCTGCTGCCCCATCCAAACCCCCTTCCTTCCTGACCCCCCCCGGGACCCCTACCCCCATTCAACCCTCCCCGTTCCCCACCTTTGACCGCCCTGACCCCTGTCCACGTCCCCCCCGAACTCCCCAACCTCTATCCAACCCCCACCGCTCCCTGCCCCCTTACCGTGCTGCCTGGAGCACCAGTGGCTGGAGGCAGCCATGCACCGTGCAGCACAGAGCACCGGGTCAGGCCAGGCTCTGCAGCTGTGCTGCCCCAGGAGCTCACTGCCCCGAGCATTGCGCTGGTGGCACGGAGTGGTGAGGCTGTGGGGGAGGGGAGACAGCAGGGGAGGGGCCGGGGACTAGTCTACTGGGCCAGGAGCTCAGGGGCCAGGCAAGAGGGTCCCGCTGGCCGTAGTTTGCCCATCTCTGCTCTACTGAGAGGTTTACACATAGATCTGAATAACAGCCCCTACGCCTATGTTTTATTGGAGGTGGCAGGTCATTATTATAAAAACATTAGTAATGTGTTAAAAAATGACCAATGTGCTCTGGGGAAATAATTATGTCCAATTTCAGTTATTTATAGTTAGTATACATCATGGTCTGTCACATCAGATTATATAACGTTGTGCACAATGCTGCTCAGTGTGTGATGTGCTCGTAAGGCATTCCTTTTTGTGAAGAATTTGCAGGCTTTGAACAGGATTTTTTCAAGCACTCCAGCTGGGATCATTTCATCATTTTTAGGATGGTTTTGCCTTTTTGTTTAGAATTGGTATACAAAAGATTTTGGCAAAACATTATCTTTTCAGGCATTATGCTTAATCCTAGAAACCCCTCAAATAAGAGGATTAATTTCAAACTTAACTTGCTCGGAAATAAATATGGCCCTCCTCTGCATCAAAGCACTAGCATGGCACCATCGTTGAATTCAGAATTGCAGAAAATTATGACAATTAGTACCCTGTGTTTAGCCTGAACAATAATTATTGATAGAATTTCACGGCATTCTTAGTGTCCTGACCAAATACTAACTGGGGTAATGTCTGCTTCTCTAAACTCCCTTTGCAGTTTTCAGTTGGAGCTATGGTTCCCCTCTTCTAATGTAATAATGAAATTGCATTATTCAGAGTAGTTTTGCTCCTGAATCATCTCCAAATATTAAAATCCGAATCTGCTGTTTTCCATCTAGAACTGAATAAAAACCGAAGAAAACTATTTGATCCATCAAATGTACGTGCCTCATTCCTGGAAGGTGGAGCTAGTGGAAGACTGCCACGTCAGTATCACTCGGACATTGCTAGTGTCAGTGGTCGCTGGTAGCACTAAATTGTGGCTCACAAAGTGAATTGTAAAGATGGACTTGCCAATCCTGTGGACAGCTTTCACTGCACACCACCCTCTGCACTTTGGGAGTTTCGGTATCAAGGACCAAAGCATTTTTTCTGCACAAGTACTTGTGCCAAAAAAAAAAGAAAGAGAGAGAGAGAGAGAGAAGACACTTGTCTGTCATTTTTCAGAACACCAAATGTGGATTATGTTTTACTCTTGTAGATTGGACAGCATTTGCAATAATAATAATAATATAGGGTTCTTTGTTTAGTATTTTATTACCTATAACTATAATGTATGCACTGAATTTTTACTTTGTTGAATGAAGGAAAAATGAAGAGCTGGGATGCCAGAGAGCATAACTTTTGGTTTTATCAAGATGGAATTTTCTGGTACCGCTTAAAATAATTATTGAGGTCTTTCTGCACTTTACATGTTCTGTTTTCTTATCCTGTGGGAATTTATTTTCTCTTTCATTTCCATATAAAATATTGTGTTGGCACTTATCAAATTTTGTCAGGTGATCCTGCAATAGTCTCCTCCTCCTCAAGTCTCCTCACTATAATGGTACTAGGAATCAGTCTTTATGTAGATTTTTTTTCTATAGATATCTGAGGAAATGTTCTAAAATCAAACCACTTGCAAGTGGACCAGTCCTATTATCTCCTTATGAAGCAGCCTAGATCTCCTTACAATGAAACGAGTTCACTGTAACAGATGCAATGAAAGACCAAAATGGACCTTGCAATATTAACCCTTTGCAGTCGTCATATTTAACTGCTGCCTGTAATGCTGAAACTGATTTTAATGGTTCTTTCAAAGCAAAGGGCTATTTTTAGTATACTGCCACTAAAGGACATTTATTTATATAAAACTTTTCTTTTTAGATTCTATACACCTACAATATGCATCAGTTTAAACTGAGATCGACTAAAGATTTATGGTAGAAAATGAAAGGCATTCATCAAACTAGAGCTCTGGGCCACCAGTTTGATTAAACGGACAACTAATCTAATTTGACAAGACAGCACTGTTGCCATTTATTATGTGAAGCATATTACTTACATGACTATGCATGCAGCAATTAAGCAACATTCATGAAATAGCTGTAATAGCATCTCTTTTGTTTAATTTAGATTTGTGATGGTCAGCTATGGAAGTATTTAAAACTCCAAGATGAACTATTTCTGAAAGAAGTTATATTCAACAAAGAGTCCATGTTATAAATGGCTAGAGCTAACTATTGCGTTCTCATACTGTGAAAGTCTGGCAATACTATTTCTGTGTCTTTTCAGATGTCTTGTTATGGATTGATGAAGGGATCTCATATAATGAAGGAAATCATAAAGTGCCTCTTTTTCTGCAATGAAATATGAAGTTTCCAAACGTTAATTTGTTGAAAAGCATTCCCTTAGGAAATATTGTGACTTACTTGTACTGTAATGTCTTATTTATGTTCAGTGTACAAGCCTTTTAAGATGGCCATAAACCAGTGTCAAGTGCTCTTAACAGAAGGCATCAGAATAACCATTTACAGTAGTTGGTTTTTATGCAAAAATGGGGTGAGAAATAGTTTTGACACTTTCTGTGTATACATCTTCTGAGGTGAGGAAAAAAATCAGTTTTATGAGAAATTTGCACACAAAGGGAATTTTTAAGAGGTAATTGCTTTGAGGACTTAGATGATGAAGCAGTAATAAAACGACCTGTTGCAATTAGCAAAAATTAACTGCTCAGTATGGGGTTCAGCCATATCCACTTAATGGCGTATAGTGGAATAACTTTCACTGCAAATAAAATAGCAGCTAACTCTTTCAGTGTTTAATATTGCAGGACAATGCAGTTTGCAAACGCAGAGCTGTAAGCAACAAAGTTGTGCCCAAAGTCTATGAACATATTGGATACTTGTGTGTATAATTCAGGCACATTCAACTTTATCAAACGACTATGGAAGCATAAAGCGCTGATCCTGGGAATAATTATTCTTCTGCTTATTTTTATACTTGTGAGTCGTCCCATTGACATGAGATTACTTACTTGTTTAAAGTTGAGCACTCGTGGGCTTGCAAGACCTAGTTTGAAAATCAAGTCTTATATGAACTTGTGTGCTTAGTTTTACATAATATTTTAAAAGTAGATTAAACCTTTAGCAAATCCACTTAGACATTTGCCTGCTTAGTTTGTGTAATTTTTTAAGTTCAAACACTTTACTTCCGCAAAAACTCCACGTCACATTCTTTCATTTTTTTCATAAATACGTAACATGCAGTTTGACAGTATTACATCTGAAAGCTGAAATTCTTACAATATTAAGTTGATGTGGTCTTTTGCTGAGCAGTGCTTATATCATCTATTACCAAAGTGAAGAAAAATTTCCCAGTAAGAACATTATTTTCAGTAGGGCTGCACACAAAACACACACACTGGAAAACATTTTTCTCACTTCTTTTAATTCCATGAAGGGAATATGACAATGCAATATACAGTGTTGTCAGTGTTGTATTATGCACAAAATATTTGACTTGCTAGATTAAAATGTTAGTTTTAAAGCTGTGCCTTAATAGTGACCAGTTATCTGTAAATATAGAGCAGATACAGATTGTATTTTTGTGGGTTGTCCTTTTAGTGATTTTTTAAAATGAAAGGTGGAATTAAAAATATTAAAAATGGGAATTTTTTCAAAACTAATCAGTTGTTATATGGAAAAAAATAAATGTATGTAACCCCTTGGTATTCTGTTTGGTAAGTTAAATAGTTTTTATTTTGACCCAGGTCCAGATGTGGTTGCGTGTTAACGAAACACCAAAACTGTTCTCCCCATATTCTGCAACGTGTTAGTACACCGGGGTGCATCTAAGCCCTGGCTCAGATTAGACAAGCGTGGAACAGATTACTGACTGCACCGCAGTCCTGACTAGGGTTGCTCTTGTCTTTTGAATTGTTTAATTATATTAAGATAAATTAGCCATGAGGCACATACTAATAGCATTATTATAATATGTAATATTATTTTAGATATGTTTTAATAACCTATGTATAAATCCCAACGACACCCTCTGCAGAATGCACAGGCCCCCAGTGCCCAGGCATGATGCAGCCCTACTGTGGGTTGCTAGTCGTACAGAATCTTCTGCACACCTTACACATCGGAGTTAATTTAACCTTCTATTCCTCATCTAATTTCTTTGAATCCTTGACCCCTGGATATGGTTTTAGTACAGTAAAGTCAACACCTTTCAGATATTATATTAATACCCCTCAGTGGTATTTTCTAAAATAGGTGTAAGAGGTCACATATATTTATGTGTAGAGATACATAAATTGTGTGTATATGTGCATATATATGCTTAATGTTCTCAATGAGTAAAACTTTTGTAAAGGTGCCTACATAATAGAACTTGGGATTCCCTTGTGGAGGTGCTTCCAGTGCTCTCTGCTCAAGAAATAATCCAGGACATGGGCCATAATATATTAAATATGTAAAACCTTCCTTCTGTGATGAATATTTTTATCATCAGTTTCTATAATGTAAATACAAAACACTTATCATGAAAAATCTGTATGAATTCCTTATTGGATCTATTTCAAAACTAGCTCATGCATAAGATGCTGTGAACATCTATAAATATGTTCCTTCAGCTTTCTGACTTTCTCCATGGTGGAGCTGGGGGAATTTGGACAAAAGTTGGACAGCCCTCGGAAAATTCGGACAGCCCTTGGAAAATTTTCAAAAGGGGTTCTCTTGGAATGCTTTGAACTCCAAAAATGTGAAATGAATTAATTCCATACTGTTCAGATAGTCAAATCCATACCCCAAGAGTAAATGGTATAAATTCAGTGATGAACATTTTTGTCTTTATCAAAAACGAAAGTGGTGGTTAAAGCCATTTAACTTCAAAACTCAGTTCAATCTTAACCATGCTGCTGCTATTGGGATCTCCTCAACACAGATAAATCTCGTTTGGTTTTTTTAATGTTTTTTTTAAAACTGTCTCTTTAGAGAGAACCAGCCTTCTGTTGAACAAACTATTGCATTAGAAATACCTGTCACTACAATGTATTTTAAAAAATACAAAACTTACCATTGCAGAAATTATGCAAGTCATGCCTTGTCCATGAGGTGGGAAAATTTGCAGCTGATATAAAAAACCACTCAAGATAGCTAAGTCCAAAGCAAATTGTGAAGAGTTACAACAGGATCTTAGAAAACTGGGTGACTGGGCAACACAATGGTGGATGAAATTTAATATTGATAAATGCAAAGTAATGCACATTGGAAAACATAATCCTAACTATACATATACAATGATGGCATCTAAATTAGTTGTTACCACTCAAGAAAGAGATCTTGGAGTCACTGTGGATAGTTCTATGAAAATATCCTCTCAGTTTGCAGTGGCAATCAAAAAAGCTAACAATGTTGTGAATCATTAAGAAAGGGATAGATCAGGGGTGAGCAAACTTTTTGGCCCGAGGGCCACAGCTGGGTGGGGAAATTGCATGCAGGCCCATGAATATAGGGCAGGGGGTTGGGGTGTGCGAGGGAGTGTGGGGTGTGCAGTGTGCAGGAAGGGGCTTAGGGCAGGGGGTTCGGGTACAGAAGGGGTGCAGGGTGTACAAGGGGGCTCAGGGCAGGGGGTTGGGGTGCAGGAGGGGATGTGGAGTGCAGCAGGGGGCTCAGGGCAGGGGGTTGGGTTGCGGGGGCAGGAGGAGTTTGGGGTGTGGGCTCCAGCCCAGGGCTGCTTATCTGGAGTGGCTCCAGGGTGGCAGCAGGTCTAAGACAGGCTCCTTGCCTGCCCTGGCCCCACGGCACAGCCGGCACCACATCCCTGTGGCCCCTGGTGGGGGGGGGGCAGAGGGCTCCGCAGGTACCTCCCCTGAAGGTCCCATTGGTCACTGTTCCCCATTCCCGGCCAATGAGAGCTGCGGGGGCAGTGACTGGAGGTGAGGGCAGTGCACGGAGCCCTCTGCCCCACCCCCAAGGGTCGCAGAGATGTGGTGCCGGCCTCTTCCAGCAGAGGCGCGGGGCCGGCAATCCCATGGTCCGGATCCAAAGCCCTGACGGGTTGGATCCAACCCACAGGCCATAGTTTGCCCACTCCTGGGATAGATAATAAGACAGAAAATATCATAATGTCTTTATATAAAGCCATGGTACGCCCACACCTTGAATACTGCATGCGGATCTGGTCGCCCCAATCTCAGAAAAGATATATTAGAATTGGAAAAGATACAAAGAAGGGCAACAAAAATGATTAGCTTCCATATGAGGAGAAATTAATAAGACTGGGACTTTTAATCATGGAAAAGAGATGACTAAAGGAGGATATTATAGAGGTCTATAAAATCATGACTGGTGTGGAGAAAGTGATTAAGGAAGTGTTATTTATTCCTTCACATAACACAAGAACTAGGGGTCACCCAATGAAATTAATAGGCAGCAGGTTTAAAACAAACAAAAGGAAGTATTTCTTCAAACAATGCACAGTCAACCTGTGGAACTCCTTGCCAGAGGATGTTGTGAAGGCCATGACTACAATAAGGTTGAAAAAGAACTAGATAAATTTAATGGAGGATGGGTCCATCAATGGCAATTAGCCAGGATGGGCAGGTATGCAAAACCATGCTCTGAAGTGTCCCCAGCTTCTGATTGCCAGGATGGGCAATGTGTAGATCACTTGATGTTCATTTCCTCTGAAGCACCTGGCATTGGCCACTGTTCTGAGACAGGACACTGGGTTTAGATGGACCATCGATCTGACCAAGTTTGGCCATTCTTATGTTTTCTTAGGTATGCACCTATTGGCATAGTGCTATTGTATTTTTAAGGTACAAAATTTTCACCCATCATTCATGGATTTAATAATTAGGTGTAAGTGGTCACAGTAGTCCTGCATTGATGCACAATAAATGTGTTTATATAAGGGGAAGTGAATTATCTAATGGCTTGTCTTCATAGGGACACTGGAAAATTAATCCAAATTAACTAAATGTGTGCATTTTAAAGTGAATTCAAAATTAAAGTGAATTTAATTCAAGTTAGCCAATTAAGGTTAAATCAAATTAAGGCCACTTCACTTCTGAATAAGTGTGTCCCACATGGATTTACTGCAGTTAAACTTATTCACTTTAAAATCACACCTTTTAGATCATTTGGATTAATTTTCTTGAGTGTCCCTGTATAGGCAAAACTTTAATTTCTTTACATGTACTTTAGACAGATCTTTCACACATGCATTTTGGATGAAATCTTTTCCCCTCTGAAGTTTTTGTGAGTTTTGCCACAGACTTCAGTAGGAACAGGATTTGTCCCATAGTGTACTTTTCATCTGATACATTGTCTTGCCAAGCTTGTAGTCACTAAGTTCTGAACAGCTGTATAGATGCTTAATGTACCAAGTTCTATGTGCACAAGGACCTCAAACGCTATACATTTCATTTATTTATACTTTTCCACAATTGGAAAATATAATTGTAAGGTTTTGTGCCTCACTTTTATTTTATGTATAGTGCCTCTGATAATTGGCGCATGTGTAGTCGGGATTTTTTACAAGCAGAAAATTTTCTTTGCCATCAAGATGGCGGACTACAGAGTGTTATGGCAGGAAAATTTTGTACAACAAATTAATTTTGCAAAGCCCTGGACAAATTCCCACTGCAGTTTTCACCACTGCAAGGTTAATCCATGCCATTTCCATTGGATATTCTCTTTTATGAGGGGTTTATAATGTAGCTATTTGAATTTGCTTAGGGCTGAAACTATTTTTATTCTTTATTGTAGCACTTTGTTAATAATGAAATCATGCTCCGGTACCAATACAAAAGAGAAGAAATAATTTTATAGTAGCAACACAACCAGCCTGTCACTTGGCTCCAAAGGCAATGAGAGGAAGTTTACAGCTATAACAAGGATACACAGAAAGACAGATTTGCTAGTGTGGATCAAATATAAGAACACTATTAAATTGCTGTAACTAAGCTTCAAAAGCTGCTAGAGAGGGTAAGATTATCCAAATAATCAGAGAAGTGAAACTAAGTAAAACTCTTGCAGATAGTGTCCAGTGCAGGTAAGGAATTTTTAAAGCAGCTGTTTTCCAGGGTAACCATGAGCATGGGTCCTGGGAGGTTTCTGGCACTGACTCTGCTGGCTTGCCGAGCAGGGCAAGTCCTAAGTCTAGCCCAGGCTGAGGCACCCCTTGTCTGTATCCTCTTTCATTCTCACAGTGAGAGGGTGGTTACATTCAATTGGATCCTGTAGGCCAGATTTATGGGTTTAGGCTAAGGGCAGCCAACCTCCTTTCCCATTGCTAGTTTGACTTGCGTCTGGTTTTCCCTGCAGTAGGGTCATAATGCCTGGCAGTTTTGGAGAGGGAGTTGCTGCCGTTACTTGATATCAAGTGGCAGCCTGTGGCTTATATCCATCCTCTTTTGAGTGTTTCAATCTCTTATACAATGAAGAGGGGATCAGTTATAGCACAGGATTCCGTAAATCAATGTATCCAGTTACCTTCCAACTTTAAATTAAAATAAAAATCCTCTCTAACCAGGGCATACACGTGAGCGGTCTGGTGTAGAAAAAGTTTGAGAGCTTGGTTGTAAGAATCAGATGAATAATAGAAACTTTTAAAACCTCAGCTAAGCAGTCACTATCTACTGAGGTCCTTCATCACTAGTATCTGAACATCTTCCAGGCACTAATGGATTTTATCCTCACAACAACCCTCTGAGGTAGGGAAATACTATTATCCCCATTTTATAGATTAGGACCTGAAGCACAGTATAAATTGACTTGCCTGAGATCACACAGGAAATCCATGTCTCAGCCAGTCCCAGCCCACTGTTCTAGTCATTAGTCCTTCCTGTCATCTCTTCATAAAATATACTAAGACTGTGTATTGCTGTTAGCTCCTGGGTTGGGTCCTGAGTGCCTCTGTTCTGTCATCTTGGGAGAGCAGCTGGGAAACTCCAGCTACTAATTCCCAGATTTGATATATATGGGGTAAAACAGCAAAGGATCAGTGGAGAATCCTCATCTCGGGCATATGCTTCCTCAGTTAGACTTAGGAAGAACTGCTTTTTTTATTTCTCACTCTTTGTGTTTGGGATGTGTTGCGGGATCTATTTATTTGCTGAAGCTTTTTCTGAATATATGGTGTGATCTAGGGGGTTGGGATTTTTTTTTCATGTGGGGAGTTCTGCTTTTCAGTTGACTTCTTGTTCTTGTTTTTAATATTGTAAATGATCCCAGAGGATGTCAGTGAAAGCATATATTAAAAATCTAAATAAAAAAGTAGGACAATCATTTGTCACCATTTGTTTCCACTGTGATATGCCAATCATAAGAGGACTCAACTGTTCTTAATTAGAAGAGATTTTTCCTCCCCCTTTGAAGAGAGAAAAAGTATTGAAAGGCAGACTCTAAAGTTAGAAAGTAAGCTTCACTTGCTGTTCTTATTTCATGATAAACATTTATAATAAAATGAACTACCATCAGCAGCAAACGTACAATAATGGGGAAGAAATTAATCATAGCTTTCAGGCAAATAGAGCTTTCTAAAAAGATGACCCCAGAGCAAATGTAATATCCTATTAATTAAGCAGCTTGCAGTCCTTGTGGGCCTGTGTATGCAACTTAAAGGCAAATTTTTAGCTGGCCTTACTTCATTTGTTCTGATTTTGTGAAGTGCTTTGGGAAGGGACTGCTACTATAAAAAGTATAAATACAATCATTTTATTAAATTTTTCACATCTTTTCACATTGTCCTTTCAAATTAGTCTTAGAGAAAATGTTCTGAAAACTCCTTGGAATTACTGAAATTACTGAAATTCCACTTAAGGAAATACAGAGTGAACATGTCTGTACCTAGGATTTGAGTCATTGTGGGCCATAGCCATTAAAAAACAAAAAGAAATATCCCAGAATCTTCAATACTAAATAGAGTCAAAATAGAGAAGAGTTACCCTCAACAGCAAATTTTCAACTGAACACTGTTGCTTGTGACAATGTAGTTGAATATTATGTTAGTTAAAAATCATTCCTATGTCAACAGTTCTCCCACTCTACTCAAGTCTGTAAGAATGGGACTATTCACTCTGTGGAGACGTACATAACAATCCCAGATGTTTAAGCAAAACATCAAGAAAGATAAATAGCTTGTGATGGAAATTACCCACTTTCTGCCAAGAACTGTTGAAACTTCATGGAAACTAACAGACAGAAAAGACAGAACATAATAAAAAAGCAGTTATATAAAAGCTGAAAACTTGCTGTTTGTAACAATACATGATGAATGTTGAGGAAAACACTGTTACCATTAATGTAATAATCCAAGAATCATATGAATTAATAAGGATTATTATTAGACATTTATGCTATTATAAAAGGCAGAAAAATTAGTGGCCTGTGAAAGAGGGAAGGTTTGGAGGGGGCTGCAACTTGACTTTTTTGGTGGGCTAAGGGAAAATGCTAAAATGGAAACTAGCTAGGAGAATGGAAGCTGACACATGCATGGGCAGTGTCGAACCTATACGGAAAGGGGAGTTTACTACCTATTACCTGAGAGCTAATTGCTGTATTACTGTTAAATAGTAGAGATATTTTAGCAACTAAGTATTAAATAGGAAATTGTACAGATTTTGAAAAATCTCTCTGGGGGTATGTAATGAGGCAGTGTGGTTCCCCGGCACCCCGGAGAGGGATGCCAAAGTGGGCGGAGCCAGTGGAACCTGCACCCGCCCCCCAGAGGTCAAGGTGCAGGACAGGATGTACAAAAGCCCCACCCCAGAGCTCACTAGAGCCCAGCTGCCGGAGAAGCCAGATGCCTGTGGCCTAGATCCCGGCTGGGAGACTCCTGCAACTAGCGACCGACCCGAGGCCTGATGCCGACCAGACCCTGGAGAAGTGGTTAAGCCTGCCCGTGGCAAGTTACCCAGAGAAGCTGCCAAGCCTACTGCTCACCGGGTACCCTGAGGAGCCCATGGTGCTTGATTCCTTGGAGGACACCGTCCCGACGCAGGTACCTCTAGAGGGGGAGGTAGGAAGTAGCCTGGGGGCAGCCGACCCTAGTCTGGCTGCAGCACATCCAGAGCCTAGGTCAGTGTGTTGCGGCCAGGAACCCCACTGACAAAGCAGTGGGCCTTCTTCCACTGCTAGGGCCCCAGGCTGGGATGCAATGGGGTGGGAGGGCCTGCGTCCCCCCTGCCACCCCAACGTGTGGGTGGCAGTCTCCCCCTCTCCCAGGCCCTTTGGAGCCAGGGCCTGGGCTTGTTGAACTTAACTGTTTGCTCAGCCTCTGCCTGAGCCATAGACTCTGTACTGCCCCGCCCTGACCCAGGACCTGGGCCTTTCGAACTTACTTGTTTGCTCAGCCCCTGCCTGAGGGCCTGAGCCACAGACTCTTTGCGGCCCGCCCTAGCCCAGGGCCTCAGCTTACTGCTTTACGGTTTGCTCCGTCCCTGTCCAAGGACCGGAGCGTGGGGCTCGCTACTGCGCGCCAACCGGGTGTGCGTAGCCCTTGTTTTGCCTCTACCATGGCCGCGGTGCAAGAGCCCGCAGCCAGACCAGTTCCCCGACAGAACTGGACCGACGTAACAAGGCGTTGTGGTTCCCCACTGCCCCGGAGAGGGACGAGCTCCGGCCGAACCCTTCTACAGGGTATAATTGATGGGAGCAGAAACAAGACTAATTTTGATTATATTCTGCTTAATCTCCATTTGAATGCTAAAACCTACCACAAATAGCACATGAATATAAGAAGGCAAAATAATATGGAAACAGGGCAAGTAAAAGTGTGAGAACATTAAATTGTGACTGCCTTGAGTACGCCTTTCTAACTCTATCCAATAATACATTTTAGGATGTCAGGAGTAAAGTCACATTTACCTCTGTGCAGTAATGACAAAGTCGCTCCTGACACTGTCCAGTTAGGACCCCTATTCTGAAATATAACTTGGATGCAATATTGTACCCCTGGAAATGAAAGTTCAGTGCTACAAATGCTGATTTTTCAGGTGCTATAAAGTAATTTCTGTTCCAACATCCAGAACATACTGACCAAACTCACAACTTAGGGTAAATGTTATGAGGTTACTGACTGTTAAACTTTGTTTGTGGGATGGAGGGAGATGGGTTGCCGCATATTCATCTTGTGTGGGCCAGTAGATATCTTCACATACAAATAATTTCTGCAGTTCCTGCAGTATCTGTTTCCAGCAGAACAGCAACAGTTGCCAACTAAGTAGAACTCAAGATATCTGCCATGTATACAGGTTGCTCTTGTATATAGTCTCTAGTAAAGGGTCACATTCTGTCTTTACTGAAACTGGTTGCAGACTCTCCCATGTTGTATCAGCCCTTTTCTTGCATCATATGTACATCCTGCCTCTAATCTTTGAATGTTAAGACACAGCTGTCATCGCAACCACACACAGCTTCATGAGCTTTTTGCTTGTACAAACACAACATTGCCTACTTTTTGTTTGAAGTGATTAATGAGAACAATGTCAAAAGCAGTTAGCAACATGGATGAAAACTTTACAGGATGCTTTTTTTTAACATGATTAAAAATAATGACTGTAGATGAAATAATGCTTCTGGCAATACTAATTTTCTTGGCTGCTGGTGTTGTCTGCTCACCTCTCGTGGATCTTGGCTTTCCCGTTATTGGCTCCAACTTTCTGCTTTCTCTTGGTTCGCAGTCAAGTTTCAGACAGATGCTGGTGGGAAATTTTAGAGCCCTTTAAATTTTCAAGTCAAGATTAAGAAAGCAGAGATTAGTATCAAGGTGCCTGATGCATGTCTTGGAGCACTCCAAAAGTATCAGCAGCCAAGGTACTGATGGTAGCTGGTTGCCAGTGTGCCAAATGAAACCCATGTCTGTGTAAGGGCCACATAAACAGTGCCCCCTCTGGTTGTAAGCACAGTTCTGGTAGGTATAGTTGTCTTTAAGTATCCACAAAAACAACAAGGAGTCCCGTGGCACCTTAAGGACTAACAGATTTATCTGAGCATAAGCTTCGTGGGTAAAAACCTTACTTCTTCAGATGCATGGAGTGAAAGTTACAGATGCAGACATAAATATACTGACACATGAAGAGAAGGGAGTTACCTCACAAGTGGAGAACCAGTGCTGAAAGGGCCAATTCGATCAGGGTGGATGTACATTGCGCTACACTGATGACATCTTCATCATATGGATCCACGGGAAGGAGGCCCTTGAAGAATTCCACCTGGATTTCAACAATTTCCACCCCACCATCAACCTCAGCCTGGACCGGTCCACACAAGAGATCCACTTCCTGGACACCACAGTACAAATAAGTGATGGTTACATAAATACCACCCTATACCAGAAACCTACTCACTGCTATACTTACCTACATGCCTCCAGCTTCCATCCAGGACACATCACACGATCCATTGTCTACAGCCAAGCCCTAAGATACAACCGAATTTGCTCCAATCCCTCAGACAGAGACAAACACCTACAAGATCTTTATCAAGCATTCTTAAAACTACAATACCCACCTGGGGAAGTGAGGAAACAGACTGACAGAGCGAGACGGATACCCAGAAGTCACCTACTACAGGACAGGCCCCACAAGAAAAATAACAGAACATCACTGGCCATCACGTACAGCCCCCAACTAAAACCTCTCCAGCATGTTATCAACGATCTTCAGCCTATCCTGGAAAACGATCCCTCACTCTCACAGATTTTGGGAGACAGGCCAGTCCTCGCTTACAGACAGCCCCCCAACCTGAAGCAAGTACTTACCAGCAACTACACACCACACCTCAGAAACACTAACCCAGGAACCAATCCCAGTAGCAGATCTTATTGCCTACTCTGTCCCCATATCTACTCTAGTGACACCATCAGAGGACCCAACCACATCAGCCATACCATCAGAGGCTCATTCACCTGCATGTCTACTAATGTTATATATGCCATCATGTGCCAGTAATGCGCCTCTGCCATGTACATTGGCCAAACCGGACAGTCCCTACGTAAAAGAATAAATGGACACAAATCAGACATCAGGAATGGGAACACACAAAAGCCAGTGGGAGAACACTTCAATCTTCCTGGACATTCTATAACAGATTTGAAAGTAGCTATACTTGAACAAAAAAACTTCAGAAACAGACTTCAAAGAGAAACAGCAGAGCTAAAATTCATTTGCAAATTTAACACCATTAATTTGGGCTTGAATAGGAACTGGGAGTGGCTGGCTCATTGCAGAAGCAGCTTTGCCTTTCCTAGAATTGACACCTCCTCATCTATTGTTGGGAGTGGACTACATCCACCCTGATTTGGCCCTGTCAACACTGGTTCTCCACTTGTGAGGTAACTCCCTTCTCTTCATGTGTCAGTATATTTATGTCTGTAACTGTAACTTTCACTCCATGCATCTAAAGAAGTAAGGTTTTTACCCACGAAGCTTATGCTCAAATAAATCTGTTAGTCTTTAAGGTGCCACGGGACTCCTTGTTGTTTTTGTGGATACAGACTAACACGGCTACCCCCTGATATTTAAGTATCCAGTTATTAGCTGAAATAATGAGAGGGCATGTTAATGAGGGTATGTTTGTTTTTTCATAATAAGTAGCATCTGTCCTTTGCTCTGGGCACCCCTTGACCCAATTTAAAAATAAAGTTACATAGACAGACTCCTGCAAGGAGACATTCCCCCTCTTTGACCAAACAATCGTTTATTCATAGTGAGCATGATTCCCTAATGACTGGCCACCAGGTTTTGGACATACGCTAGGGGGTTTATGCTTACTACAAATAAAGGTGCCAAGTCTTTGCACTGAGGTGTTAAGAAAATTAGTAACAACGTGGTTGCCGATAAACAGGGTTTGTAACCTGTTTACCATGTTACCAGAAATTCCCCAGTTTTTCCTGTAGTTTTAATGGGAAGCAATTGTGGTATCTTACATAGCAGTGTGTAATTATTGTTGTTAAACAATCCCTTTTGAATGCCAGCTACTAAAATGCAAAGCTAGCTTGCTTGCTTGCTTCCTGAATGGCTGCAATGTTTATACTGAGGCATAATTCTGAAGACTACTATAGCCATCTTTGCATTTATGCACTTCCATAGTATCCTGCCACTATCCTCTGGAACTGCTGCAGTTCACCACACTCCAGAGCTGCCGAAGTGAGGTAAAAGAACAATGAGAACAAGATCATTTGATAATCTAATTCATAGTATAATTTCCTGCTATGTAAGCATGCCAGAGGAAGAAAGAAAGAGGGAGATTCTGGCTTGAACTGTATTGCAAATCGAATTACATTTTAGAAATCAAATTTATGATTTATTACAACAACCTGTAACCCTCTAACCCCCACTTTTATTACCTATGACTGCAGAGGTGTTAACTGGCAACTTCACCTTGAATGGTCTCTTAAATATGTGTTAGCTACTAGTGCTAAATAATCTGTTCCACCTTGTATTTAGCTATGATGCTCGGAATACCTTTCCCAGACCTGAAGAAGAGCCCAGTGTAGCTCAAAAGCTTGTGTCTCCCACCAGCAGAAGTTGGTCCAATAAAAGATACTGTCTCACCCAGCTTGTCTCTCACTATTCTAATAGTGGTCTTGCCAATGCTGCATACAGAGGCAAGATCACTTCTTTACTTCTGCTTGATATTCTTCCTTTTATACATCCAAGGATCTTATTAGCACTTTTTTCCAAGCCACTGTCTCCCACACTGTAGTTATAACCTGCATTCTTTGTTCACAGATGTATTATCTTGAATAAGATTGTGTTAAAAACACCTTTTGTTAGATGGTGAGCACTTTGCCAGACGATTCAGATCACTTTGTAAAAATTACCTGTCCTCCGTAGTGACTACTCTATAAATATTTGTACCATCTGCAAACTTTACCAGCAGTGATTTTATATCATCTAGATTGTTGATTTTATAACCCTTGTGATGTTTAATCATTACATTATGAATCCTTAAGCTTGAAGACATGTTATCTTTTGGTCTGGTCTGAAAGCCCTTTTATAGGTGCATTTTTACATTACGAAGTTTGAGATACAGTATGAAACTGTAATTCAATACTATGTAAAAATGTCTTCTCCTTTAGGAAGTTAGGCAGAAGTAGAGTCTTGAGATTATTTTTTTAAGACTGGACTAGTTGTTTTAACTGAATATTTTGTGTATACTGGGTAGTGTACCGTGTATACTGTAGTTGCAACCCACAACAAAAAATAATCCATGCTCATTGTTTCTCCTTGGAGATTTTTTAATTGAGTCTAAGATTTTCTGAACTTCCCAAGACTTGGCAGGAGCCAAATGAAGTCTTCCACAGCTACTGAAGGGAGGCTGTTTTCCTGTACACATTATAATTTTTTCCATATCTCTGTACTACCGGTGTTGCACAGAAGAGTCAAAGAGGTGAAAAGTTTTCTCGGTTGACCTCTTTTATAGCTCTTCACCAGGGCAGTTTTTCTGTAACTGGATTCTGTAGTGAAAGGGATGGCCCATCTGCTTGCTAGTAAAGTGTGTTTAGAAACATGTTTTGATTTATAGTGACCCCCAAGCCAAAGCTAATAGTGGCAAAGTTACTGTAATTATGTGTTCTTCTTTTGAAGCTTTTCTTCATCACTTGCTATTTTTAAATCCAGATTAGATTTCAAACAGGAATTAATTGAGGGAAGTTTTGTGGCCTGTGTTAGGCAGGAAGGCACACTAAGTGACCACAGTGGTGCTTTCTGGCCTTACAATCTATTAATATACTTTTTAATAAGGAACACTTTAGCACATTTCTTTCTTCTCTGTACTTACATTGAATATTATACTGTATAATGATCCAAAGAAAAAGCAGGATAGCACAAAGATTAAAATGAAGAGTTGGTGAAAAAACAAGTGGAAGAGGGTCAGTGTTTGAGTACTGCAAGACCTACCATGATATGTCTTATATAGAGCCAGAGCAAACATCACAATACTTTGCTTTCACCTTTAGTGGTAGGTGTAATGACCAATCAGTCGGTGTCAGAGCCAAGCTCTACGATACAACCGCATTTGCTCCAACCCCTCAGAGAGAGACAAACTCCTACAAGATCTCTATCAAGCATTCTTACAAGTACAATACCCACCTGCGGAAGTGAAGAAACAGATTGACAGAGCCAGAAGAGTACCCAGAAGTCACCTACTACAGGACAGGCCCAACAAAGAACGTAACAGAACGCCACTAGCCGTCACCCTCAGCCCCCAACTAAAACCTCTCCAACGCATCATCAAGGATCGACAAGCTATCCTGAAGGACGACCCATCACTCTCACAAATCTTGGGAGACAGACCATCCTTGCCTACAGACAGCCCCCCAACCTGAAGCAAATACTCACCAGCAACCACATGCCACACAACAAAAACAGTAACCCAGGAACCAATCCCAGTAGCAAATCTCATTGCCTACTCTGTCCCCTTATCTACTCTAGTGGCACCATCAGAGGACCCAGCCACATCAGCCACACCATCAGAGGCTCGTTCACCTGCACATCTACCAATGTGATATATGCCATCACGTGCCAGCAATGCCCCTCTGCCATGTACATTAGTCAAACTGGACAGTCTCTACGTAAAAGAATAAATGGACACAAATCAGATGTCAAGAATTATAACATTCATAAACCAGTTGGAGAACACTTCAGTCACTCGATCTCTGACCTAAAAGTCGCAATATTACAATGAAAAGACTTCAAAAACACTCTCCAACGAGAGACTGCTGAATTGGAATTAATTTGCAAACTGGATACAATTAACTCAGGCTTGAATAGAGACTGGGAGTGGATGAGTCATTACACAAAGTAAAACTATTTCCCCATGTTTATTCACTCCTCCCCCCACACTGTTCCTCAGACGTTCTTGTTAACTGCTGGAAATGGCCCACCTTGATTATCACTACAAAAGGTCGTCCCCCCCCACCCCACCCCCCGCTCTCCTGTGGTAATAGCTCATCTTAAGTGATCACTCTCCTTACAGTGTGTATGGTAACACCCATTTTTTCATGATCTGTGTGTATATAAATCTCCCCACTGTATTTTCCACTGAATGCATCCGATGAAGTGAGCTGTAGCTCACGAAAGCTTATGCTCAAATAAATTGGTTAGTCTCTAAGGTGCCACAAGTCCTCCTTTTCTTTTAGCATATATTGTATATTTTATAATCTCTTGTCCAAGTGAAAAAGGGAAAGAATTGAGAGTCTCTCTATCTCTGCGGGTATGTCTCTACAGCAGCTGGGTAGCTGCTTCCCAGCACAGGCAGACAGACAGGCTAGCTCTGATTAAGTTAGCGCACTAAAAATAGCAGTGTGATCACAATGGAATGGGTGGTGGCTAGGGCTTGCCACCAGATTACAAGCCCGCCTGATCCCCTGGGTATGTACACAAGCAGCTAGCCCGAGCTGCCACTTGTGCTATCAAGGCCACATTGCTGTCTTTAGAGTGCCAGCAAGCAGAGCTAGAGTATGTCTGACTACCTGCACTGGGAGGCATGCTCCCAGCTGCTCTGTAGAAGTAACTTTTGGGAGCCCAAAGCAAGTTTTATGAAATATCACCAAGTCAGTGACTTCAGGAGGTAGAGAACTTTTCATGACGGCTACATCAACTTTGTGTCACTTATAAAGAACTGGGGTGAAATCCCAACCCCGATGAAGTCAAAGGGGAAACTCTCCTAGATTGCAGTGGCCAGAATTTCACCCCTGGTATTTAATAAAGAAGCACTCCTAAATGTTTCCTATCCCTAATAGGGTTATAGTTAATAAGCGAAATCTGCATGTGGCATGTGTATAAAAATCTCCATCTGAAGATCTTGACACACTTTACCAACATTAATTTAGCCTCATGGTAACCCCTCAGGTATACAGTTCCCCCATTTTACAGGTGAGGAATTTCAGAGGCCATGAGATTTAGTAACTTGTTCTAAGATCTGCACTCAGGTATTTTCAGGAGATGGGTGAGGTATCCCACTCTATTAGGGGTCATTCCTCCACTGGTGCGAATTGTCATAGCTCCATTGAAGTCAATGGACTTCAGTATGTATCAGTCTGGATATGCATCTGCCTCGGTAGCTCTTCCCAAATCCCAGTGGTAGCACTGGCAAATTCTAATGAAATAGCTGTGTATTTTGGAATGAGAATATCTCTCATTGTCTACATTCTAAAGAATGCATTTTAATTACTGCTAGATTCCAGTGTGTGTGTGTGTGTTGGATGTGGGAAGTTAGATGGACTGTGTACCAGTCCCCAACACTGAGCATACTTTTAGAAACCCATTTATTAATGATAGTCTTCTTCATTATTTGTGGTGTTGTAATGCCTAGGATCCCCAGTCATGGAGCAGGACTCCTGTGGTAGGCACTGTACAAACACAGAACGAAAAGACAGTCCCTGCCCCAAAGATGTGACAGTCTGAGGGTTAGACAAGAGATAACAGATGGATACAGACAGATGGGGAAGTACGAGGAAACAATATTGCCTAAAAAGACCAGTCAGACTCAGGGTGGGGGAAGCAGAGTGAACAATGCTATGGCAGCAAAATTCATGTTAGTTCCATGGTGGCTTTTTTTGTTTGTTTGTTTGTTTTTTTCAGTGAGTTTACTTATGAAGGGATCAAGTAGATGGAAGGAAAGGGAACAGGAACTCGAGGAGACGGATGAGGGAAGAAGTGACACAGCACAAATACTACAGTGATGAGTGTGGTATAAAAACCTACACAGAATAGAATAGGTGTGAAATAAAGCTCCAGTGAAGAGACACTGAGGGAGAGGGTGGGAGAAGGAGGAGGGTTGGAGCAAACAGTCAATCAGCATATGGCACAGAGAGAGAACGTTCTACAGTTTTCGCAGGAATGTCCAGAGGTCCCAGTTGGAGTCTCTGGTGGGCTGCTTTCTGCAGTTTTTCCCAAAGGCCACTGGAGAAGGGGAAGTGAGGCAGCATGTGGATCCTAGTGTCCCCAGATTGTAGGTGTGGGATTCTGGGTCCATGGGGAGCTGGGGGAGAGGGACCCCAGCTGGGCCATATTTTACCCTGTCACCCCAAGGGCAAAAGTCCCTGCTTTGGCTGCTTCTGGTCTTACTGGCTGGATTCTCTGACATGGGAGGACAGATTTATTTTCTTTTTACCTTTCACTGTTCTCACCACAATGCTGTTAGTCTTAATAGATAATCCTGGACATGCCGTGTGTGTGTGTGTGTGTATTCTATAGAACTTTCTGCAAATTCTGCCCCTTGCCACAGAATCTAATCTGCCCCTTGCTCTAGAATCTAAGCTCTCATTTAAAAAAGAAAAAACATTATGTTTTTAGCCTTCTTGGCTGTGAGGTCAACTTTAAAAATGCAGACTGAGTGTAAATGGAGCAGTGTTTCCTCAGTGCCTGAAACAATAATCCCAAGAGGGTGTGAACTGACCCTTTCACCTCAAATGGGTGTTAATTTAAAATCCTAAAGATTACTCATATATATATATATATATATGATATAGATATTCATGATTTTCTAGATTTGAAGGTCAAAAGGACCAGTTTGATACTCTAGTCCGACCTCCTGCATAAGACAGGCCATGGGACTTCACTGAATCGATTTCTGCTTGAAATCCTATAGCTCTGATTCAACTACAACATTTCTTTAGAAAAATATCCAATCTTGATTTTAAAATTTGCAGTGATGAAGAATCTACCACACCCCTGGTAAGTTGTTCCCATGGTTAATTATCCTCACTGTTAAAAATTTGCACCGGGTTTCTAGTCTGTTTGTCTACTTCAGCTGCCAGCCATTGGATTTTGTTATACCTTTGTCTGCTAGATTGAAGAGCTTCCAGTTGTCAAATTTCTGTTCCTCATATGAGTACTTATAGACTGTAATTGTCACTCCTTAACCTTCTCTTAGAAAAGCTATATAGACTGAGGTCCTTAGACTTTCACGATAAGGAATGTTTTCTAATCCGTTAATCATTCTCGTGGCTCTTCTCTGAACCCTCTCCAATTTATCAACATCCTTCTTGAACCAGAACTGGATGCAGTAGCAGTTGAACCAGTGCCAAATACAGACATAATATAACCTCCCTACTCCTACTTGAGATCCTTCTGTTTATACATCCAAGGACCACGTTAAACTTTTTGGCCACAGCATTGAACTGTGAGTTCATGTCCAGCTGATTATACCCATTGATCTCCAAGTCTTTTTCACATGACTGATTCCCAGGATAGAGTTCCTCATTTCACTGCTGATTATTTTAGAAACATCCAACTAGTCTGTTTATCCCATTATTTAAAGTTGACTACATCCTCTCTCTGGCCCATACACACTTTTTGTACTTATTTAATTGGTACAAAAATTATATGTAGACAAGCTCTAAATTCCAAAAGCCCCCACTCTGCCCCCTAGCCACCTGCCAGTCCTCTAATTTCCCTGACAATATCTACAATGCATGTGTGACTGAATTCTCAATACAAAAATCTGTGGCCTACTGAAAACTCAAATGGAACAGAATATAAAAGTTTTAATAGCAACATAAAGAACACCGGAGTTTCTGCACTGACTGTATTCTTATATGGATTTTTAAAACTTTATGTAAATGAAGCTGCTGCAGAATTTCTCTTCTAACTCGCCTAGGTGCTGCAGAAACCAGGAAGATTGCTGCAGAGTTTAGATTCAGTTTACTGTGGCTGGGAGTATGACAGTAAAAATGGTTGGAGTTTACTTAGTTCTAGACTTATGTTTGAAAGTGAAGGTTTTGCTGCGGGGGGGAACCCATTTCAGCACAATAGGGCTTTTAAAATAATGTAATTGTTCTGTTGATACAGTGCTCTGAATTTTTAAGAAAAGATTTAGGTTTTGTCTGTAACTCAAATAGCCCATGTGCAGGAGATGTGTGCTTACCACAAAACCACTTGTATGTTACTGTCTTTTCAGGAGCAGTACGTTGGTGAACACATGCAATGAAACCCTATAATTATTATTATACTTTGTATTACTGTCAGGGCTGGGAGCCCCAGGCATGGACCAAGAGCCAATTGTGCTAGGCGCTGTGCACACACAGAACAAACAGATAATCCACTCCCCAGAGAGCTTAGTCTAACTGTGCAGACAGTTATGGGGTCACGTGTCCATATTTGGGCCACAACTAGGATGCTAACAAGGAGCCTTTTCCTGCTAATATAATTAGTGGAAAAAATAGCATGTTACTGTGAATTTTATTTAATAACAAACACAACAACACTACCCTATTCCAGGGCTAGGTTTGTCAACTGTGTTTAAAAGTACATGACTGTAAAACAAGTATTAGCAAAATGGGGGGAGGAGGAAATGAAATCCCTCCATTCCAACATATTGTTCTGGATTCTGCACAAACTGAGAAAGTGAATGCTTCATGCACATGTGGTGTAACAGTTCCATATGTTTTTAAAGTTCAGAAGCATTCTACATTGATGAGGTTGCTGTGATATAATCAGACCTCAGCGCTGTGGGAGAATTATTCACAGGCATTATTCACATGCATCATGCAAATCAATAGTAAAAATGGTCACAAGTAATCTTTATTCCCCAATCTGTGCTTATTTGCTACATTTTTGTGCAAACACAACAGCAAACATTTACATTTTAAAAATAATCATTTTAAACATCCAATAGAAGGATTGTCGTATGTTTAAAGTCACCAGTACTACTGCAAGAGATAGAGTTAGAGTTAATAGAGGGCAGAGAGTTTCCAGCAACAGGGCTGGAGCTAGGCAGAGCTTTCTCAACTCCCCTATTGTGGCAGCAGATGGAAAGGTTGGCAAGAAGGGAAGATAGTGCTTTGATAGTATGCCATACTTCAGAGGGCTGGCTGCATCGGATGAGTTGCTAATTAGCTAAATTCAGGTAAGTGCATTAACTAGGAAGAGAGGAACAACAACAAACACTGTCAGGATGAGGGAAATGCCAGAGATATGCCAAAGTGGCCACAAAAATGTAACCAAACAGTTAATGGTGTTTTGAGGGTTTTCCCTGCTTTTGACCCTCTGTAACTTTTTTCCCAGGCCAGAAAATCAGAATTATGGGTTTCCATTAACAATAAACAAAAAACTTCCATTTCAGCTTTCTGTAAACTTCTGCAAAACATGCTGAAGTTTCAGAACTTTGCTGTGTCCTGAAGCTCTGACAAATTGAATGTAAAAGAAATAGCAAAGTATATCCCTCAGGGAATTACTTATTCATTGCATTTAACTTTAATTGTCTGAGGCTCCTGCTGAAGGCATTATTCTGTAATTTGAGTAATAAAGGAAGTCAGTATTAGAGAGAGAGAACCCATTTCCCTTTCTGTTATAGAAAACTGTCAAAAGCAGGAGAAATATTTTGTGAAACATTTCAAAATATCTAACTTTAAATTTTGCAGCATTGTTTTGTTTTGTAAAACATTCATATTGTCAACTGAAATTTTATCAACATTGCTGCATTGCTATCTCTCATGATGTTATCAATAGTCATAACGTTCAGTGTTTTTTAAAGCCTAAGCTCCTGAAATCAGGTGATACATGACAGTCTCAGCTTAAGAGTAATTTTACAGCCCACATAGTTGAGGAGAAAAGCTTTACAACATGATCCCTAAAGGGTTAAAATAAGAAGGCAAATAAAAAGACCCACACTCTATTGTTTTAAATTAGGGCTATCAAGTGATTAAAAAAATTAATCTCATTTAATCGCGCTGCTAAACAATAATAGAATACCATTTATTTAAATTTTGTTAATGTTTTCTCCATTTTCAAATATATTGATTTCAATTACAACACAGAATACAAAGTGTACAGTGTTCATTTTATATTTATTTTTGATTACAAGTATTTGCACTGTAAAATACAAAAGAAATATTTTTTTCAATTCAATCTTTTTCATGAAAGTTGAAATTACAAAGGTAGAATTATTTACCAAAAAACCCTGCATTCAAAAATAAAACCATGTAAAACTTTAGAGCCTACAAGTCCAATCAGTTCTTCTTGTTCAGCCAATCGCTCAAACAAGTTTGTTTACATTTGCAGGAGATAATGCTGCCTGCTTCTTGTTTACAATGTCACCTGAAAGTGAGAACAGGCATTTGCGAGGCATCCTTGTAGCTGGTGTCACAAGATGTTTACATGCCAGATGCGCTAAAGATTCTCATGTCCCTTGATGCTTCAACCACCATTCCACAGGACATGCTTCCATGCTGATGACGGTTCTGCTCGATAACGATCCGAAGAGGTGCAGACCGACACATGTTCATTTTCATCATTTGAGTCAGATGCCACCAGCAGAAGGTTGATTTTCTTTTTCGGTGGTTTGGGTTCTGTAGTTTCTGCATCAGAGGGTTGCTCTTTTAAGACTTCTGAAAGCATGCTCCACACCTCATCCCTCTCAGATTTTGGAAGGCACTTCACATTCTCAAAGCTTGGGTCGAGTGCTATAGCTATCTTTAGAAATTTCACACTGATATCTTCTTTGCATTTTGTCAAATTTGCACTGAAAGTGTTCTTAAAATGAAAAACATGTGCTGAGTCATCATCTGAGACTGCTATAACATGAAATATATGGCAGAATGTGGATAAAACAGAGCAGGAGACATACAATTCTCCCACAAGGAGTTCAGTCACAAATTTAATTAACGCATTATTTTTTTAACAAGCGTCATCAGCATGGAAGCATGTCCCCTGGAACGATGGCTGAAGCATGAAGCGGCATATGAATCTTTAGCGCATCTGGCACGTAAATATCTTGCAACACCAGCTACAACAGTGCCATGTTAATGCCTGTTCTCACGATCAGGTGACATTGTAATTAAGAAGTGGTTGGTGTTATCTCCCGTAAATGTAAACAAACTTGTTTCTCTTAGCAATTGGCTGAACAGGAAGTAGGACTGACTGGACTTGTAGGCTCTAAAGTTTTACACTGTTTTGTTTTTGAGTGCTGTTATGTAACAAAAAAAACCCCTACATTTGTAAGTTGCACTTTCATGATAAAGAGTTTGCACTACAGTACTTGTACGAGGTAAATTGAAAAATACTATTTTTTGTTTATAATTTTTACAGTGCAAATATTAGTAATCAAAAATAATATAAAGTGAACACTGTACACTTTGTATTCTGTGTTGTAATTGAAATTGTTATATTTGGAAATGGAGAAAAAATCCAAAATATTTAATAAATTTCAATTGGTATTCTATTGTTTAACTGTGCGATTAATCATGATAAATTTTTTAAGTTAATCGCATGAGTTAACTGTGATTAATCGGCAGCCCTATTTTAAATATTTCATTATTGTGGAGGGCCTTGACTCATGATTTTGAATTTTGGGGGGGTTGTCGATACTGCTACCACAAAAGCCTATCTGAATATTAACAGTGCCCTGTTTGAAAAGACACCATGGAAGATTTGCTGTTGTCCACTTCTAAAGCTTTATCATCAGTTTGGAAAGGTATTTTCAAGTTTCTTTTTGAAATAGAAAATAGTTTTTAAAGGGATCATAGGAATGGCATATGTGAAGGAGCAGATCCAAGATGGTATGCTAGTATTTCACAGCTACTTTGGTATGGAGTCAAATGGGAGGTATGTGCCCATCACATCTTTAACGTAGTATGGAGGGTTAAAAAACTTCTAATGTCTGTAAAGTAGCACTGTAGGTCAAATTTGGGTCATACGAACAATTAAAAGCTCCCTATAAATGTCACTCTTTTAATTATTAAAGAGACAGATTTATCCTACTTCATCAAACTGTCGTAGTTGAAGCTGTTTTGTGTCAGTTATTAGCACAATATACTTACATCTGAATTAAGTCACATCTGAGGATAGTGAACTGTGAATTGTATTTTAAAATCCCTCACTGAGCTGTGAGATGACAATTCTGCCTGGAGGCATCCATCTGGAATCTTAGAAAATCATGAACCAGATGTATTTCATAAGAGTCTGGAAACATGCCCTGTAATAACTTTACAAAACACAATTCTGGCTGAACTAATACCCTTCATTAGGTCAATATAAAAATGGTAGATATTTAGCAATTCAAAGCTTCTCTTTAAAAGATCGATCACATTAAAAAAATACCCACATATTTTAAAGGCCTGTCTTTTCCTTACAAGTATGGTTTAAGAAAATTGCCTACTGCTTATTGAATCTTATATCTTTCTTGAATTTCTCTGATAATTAAGTGGAGAAATACTTTCAATGTTACCATACTATTTTAAAAAGCGGGTGTCTGACAGAACAGAAAATTAGATGTAAGTTAAACATATTTATGGTGAATATGTATAATTGATAAATTCCCTTGTGTATATGGTTCATAAATTATAGTTAATTATTTCTATTTTCCCCAACTGGATCAGGTGACTTTTACCATTTCAGAAAGTGATGTAGAAGGGTACAGGTGGATTTAGGATAACCAGCATCTTGTAGTTTATTTCTGTGGATGACATTGCAATACTGTAAAGTGCTGAATCGTTAGACCTAAGGAGCTCTTCTGAGAAACGGTAGATATTTTTGGTCTCACCATTGTCCTCATGGGTACACCTGCTTATTGCCAATTCTCTCTATGGTAACATGAAAGCAAAATACAGTGCTGGATACTGAAGATTTAGTGTAAACTCCTGTTGATCCCCCTGCTGCTTGTACTAAGCCTTAAGGAGGATTAAGGGAACTAACATCCTGACATCAGCTTATTTTTTTTAAATAGTATAGTCTCTCTTTATTTAGTGTTGGTTTTTTTTCTGAAAATACAGTGGGCTGCTTTGGCTGTAAATCTAGGGTTTTAATAAAGGTTTTCACCATATGCTGCTGCTACTTTTTATTGGAAGTTGCAGAGAGGTTTGTGAGTTCATTGATGTGAAGAGGAGGATCCCCCTGAAAATAAATCAAGTGTAGCCTTTGTGATTCCGGGACGCCAGGGGAGGAGGAAATTTCTTGTGACCATAATACTCAGATAGTTTCCAGAAGATTGTTACACAGTGTTACCATCTCTCACAATTTTATCAACCGTCTTACGGTATTTAGTGTTTTTCTTACAACCCCATCCCCTGGAGTCAAGTAATTACATGAGAATCTCAGCTTTTTTTTTTTTTCCTTTAAAGGAAGTTTCTATCCCTCATGGCTGTGAAGAAACGTTTGAATACATGATACAGTGCACCCTAGAGGCTCAGAACACAGAAGGCAAAGGAAAAGAACCCAAAATTTATTATAATTTTTTTTTAATTTCATGAATTTAAAATCAGTCTCAGGAGTTTTGAGGCCTGACTTGTGATTTTTGAATCATTAGGGTTGGAAGTACTGCAGGGGTTCTCAAACTTCATTGCACTGCCACCCACTTCTGACAAAAAAAAAATGACTATATGACCCCAGAAGTAGGGACTGAAGATTGAGCCTGCCCGAGTCCCACTACCCTGGGTGGGGGTGCCAAAGCTGAAGCCCAAGGGCTTCAGCCCCAGGCAGGGGGCCTGTAACCTGAGCCCCACTCCCCCAGTGCAATGCAATGCTTCAGTGCTGAAGCTCTCGGGCTTCAGATTCAGCCCCAGGCAGGGGGCCTGTAACCTGAGCCCTACCCTCCACTGCTGAAGCCCTCGGGCTTCCAGGTGGTGGGGCTCAGGCTTCAGGCCTGGGCCCCAGCAAGTCTAAGCCAGCCCTGGCGGCCCCATTAAAATGGGGTCATGACCCACAGTTTGAGAACTGCTGCTGTAGAGAACTAGGAGTTTAATGGCAATATAACATTAGGTCAAAGACTTGTGTATCAAAGCAAGTGATGGTACAGTGGTAACAGAACTGCTACCTGAATCCATCAGTCATTATAGGCTAGATCCACAAAGGGACTTCGGCGTTGCAACACTTAGCATTGCAACACCTAACTTCTAGGCACCTTGTCACCCACTGGAATCCCACAGCCATGAGTTAGGCACCTAGGCTCCTTATACTGTGCATGAGGAGAGTTAGGTGCCTAAGAATGGGATTCACAGAAATCAGCATACTGAGCAGGGAGCTATCTAAGCTAGCCAATAAGAAATGCTGAGGAGAGGGTGTGGCCTAAACCCTGCCCCTCAAGAGGACCTAAATGCTTAAGTCTGGCCCAGAGGGAGGCACCTACCTCTGCTTGGGATTCTCAAACACAAAACCTCTCCTGCAGTTAGGCGCCTGAAGAAATTTTTTGTAAGAAACACTAGTGGGCGGGGAGTGGGTGCCCCCTTATAATTTTCAGCCCATTGGTTAGAGCACTTCCCTGGGATGTGAGAGCGCTAGTTTCAATTCTCCCCTTGGCTTGATCAGGAGAAGGGATTGGAACTTGGGTCTCCTACCTCCCCGGTGAGTGCCCTAACCACTAGGACATTGGGTATTATGCACCAGGGTTCTCAATCTATCCTGCTGAAGCTGTTCCATTGTGTATCAGTATTCAAGTAGTCCCTGGAGGCCTGGACTGGAACCTGGGTCACCCACCTCCCAGGTGAGTGCACTACCCACTGGGCTCTAGAGAAGTTTTCACACTCTGTCTTTGCTCCAATGAATATTTAAGAATCAGTGGAACAGCTTCAAGAGCAGAGCTCTGCCCTAGAATAACCTTCAGTCCAGTGTCTAGAGTACTTGCCTCAGAGGAAGGGAGACCCAAGTTCACATTCCTTCTCTGCATTAGGCAGAAGGGAAGTGGAACTGAACTCAGTTTCCCTGCATTCTAGGGCAGTGCACTAACCACTGGTCTGAAAAAGTTAGAAGGGTCAGGGTCAATGTTCCCTCTAATTTTTGACAAGCTGTGTGTGCAAAAAATTTCTTCTGTGCAAATTGTTGGGCTTCTGTGCAAATTTTTGTGCGTGCGGTGTTTCACCGTGTGTGTGGGGTTTAGGATCTGTGTGCGCGTGCACAGCTTAGAGGGTACAGTGGTCGGGGTACCATCATGTTGTTCCCACCATCCGCAGCTGATTTATGTGGGGTTAGGCATGCTCAGAGCAGACAAGATAGGCTGGGGATACCTAGTTTGAGGATCCTGCTGTGGCATAGGCATGAGATAAGCACCTAGACTTGTACAAACTTAGGTGTCTAGTAGACTTTAGTTTTCTACAGAGTTAAGTGGTAGCTGAGTGGGGTTTTTGAGAAACTCAGTGGTGCTTAAATGTTGGATTTAGGGGCCTAAGGCATCTAGATGCCATTAGGAATCTCTGTCCTTTTGTGGATGTGGTCCTATGGCCCTGTCTACTAAACACTGGTCAGCAAAGTTATGTGACAACGTCACTACTTCAATCATGCTTAAATACAGGTGCTGCCAGGATTTCCCTTGTCAGGAAGGCCTCACCTTGCTATCAACTAGTATGTAAAATAGTTCATATCTAGCAAAAGGAGGGCTGGGGGTCATCAACTCTGACTCCTTCTCCTGCCCTAAACACAGTTTACAAAGCCTTTTTCTTTTATGTGCTTAGTCTGGCATAGAGAATGTGTCCCTTGAAACCACTCCCCTTGGTGTGGTATCCAATCAGAACTAATGTCCAACTGGAGTCACCCTATCTGGGATTCCTTGGCCAGACAAAGGGATTGCTCGCTCCCATCCACCATGTCTTTGAAACAAAACACAGCAATATGGCAATGAAGTAGTACCCCACCAAAGTACTAGGGTTATTGCAGCAGTTCTAGCTAAGCCCCTCAGACCCCAATGTTAATCACCCCCTGCCCCCGTGTGGAGCTATTAGCTTAATTCTCCATGCATCTGAATAAGTGGTTTTTTTGTCAAGGAAAGCTTATGCCCAAATAAATCTGTTAGTCTTTAAGGTGCCACCAGACTCCCGTTGTGTTTGTGGATACAAACTAACATGGCTACCCCTCTGATACTTAATTTCTTTAACATTTTTTACCACCTAAATGAATTCTGAGTACAATTCTGACCAACAGAGTTAGTGTTATCTTTTTTATTTTTACAATCTGCACCAAGGATACATCTAAGCAAATTGTATTGTCTGACTGGAATATTAAAGACAGGCCCAGTACATCCTCCGTCCCTCTTAATTTGAAGAATGATAGGGACACTTCACTCTTCAGAACTGGAACTTGGGCAAAATTCTTCTGAAGAAGAAGAATTGTAAAGAACAGTTGTTTAGGTTAAACTATTAAACTCTGAACATTTAAAACATAAAATCTTAAGAGTTTCCTATTCTCCTCCCATGGGGTGATTACAGCTGTCCGAAGTGGGATGAAGTCAACAGAAGAAAGCTTTTGTCTTCCTGTGATTGTATGCTGTCTAGCTGTAGTAATTTCACAAGAGTAGGAATGTGTTTTGAGTCTTATGGCTCCTATTACATTAGGAAAATCCTCCCACAGCATGGGCCTTTCCAAATATCCCTCCTGAGTTACTGGAATGCGAGCCTTTCAGCTGATTCCTTGTGGCCTTCAGAAATGGGCTGCAGTCACATGGCCTGACGAGTGGCACTGATTATTGCTGCTTTCTCTAAAGGAGACAGAATTAAAAAATAACAATGAAATAGTTATCTCTAAAAGTGACTCTCTTCCATGCTAAAACGTGGGACAGGATGGCTTTTAAGAGGCAGCACTTTTAATAAATAGAAAGTGAGGACAAGCAAAAGAGATGGGAGAGTGTTTCACACAAACTTTTGGGAGGTAGGTGAAATATTCCCATCTTTTTGACCCGATTCTTTCACACAGACCGTGAAAGGTCCAATTAAGAAAAGACATGCCAGAAAAGATTAAAAAACAAACAAACCCATAAACGGAGGGGAAAAAGTATTCAGCCTTCTTCTGAGGACTTTAATAACCCTAAATATGGTTTAAAAGCATTTCACAATCACACACTGGCAAAGTGCGTTATGATCATGGCCAATTTCCCTCCCACACATGTGCAGTCTCAAAGGTAATAGGGCTCTGAATGCTGGACAGTTAATGCACTGTAGGAAAATCTGTTGGAGACTGTTGCTCTTTGTTGTGAGGTGCTTGTAGTTCAGAGTCATCATTTCAGAAAAATTCTTGGGGGGAGGGCAAAGTTGTGTCAGTGCCCCTGCTTCCACCTCCCTGCTGAGACTTTGGCTGCTTGTGGGGGGGGGTGTGGAGGGGGGGTTAGCGGAGGTGGGCAGGGAGGTGGCAAGCTGGTCCTATCCCAGGAACAGGGTGGGAGAGGGGGGGTCACATCTTACCAATGGCTGACCGAGACAGGGATTGAGGCCCAGCTCTTTCTATGCATAGCTGTGGCCCAGATGCAGCTGCTTCTGCTTTCTGGCTGGCTGGCGGGGAGATGGAGGTGGTGATGACAACGTGGCACTTAGGAGCCCAACCCCACCCCACAGTAGCCTCCACCGGCCCAGGCGAGATAATGCAGCACCAGCTGGTGAAACTCTATGAAAGGTTGGGGGCAAACCAAGATCTGGAGGGGGGGAGGCTGGGCTCTCCTCCCACCCCACCTTACCTCACCTCATGTAGCCCTGTGGTAGTTTATTAATATTTAACACGCTGTCGTGAATAGTAGATTTAATAGACAACCCGCTGGCTGCCTCTTCTGTTGGCTTTTGTTATTGCCTGAGATTTGGCAATTCGTCAAAGCTGAATTTCTCTTTTCTGTTGCCATTTCTGTGGTGGGGATGGGAAAGTCTTGTACAGCGCAAGGGGATGGCCGTCAACTCTGGACCTTGCTGCATGGCATTCTTTCCATTATAACATGATCTCAAGAGGAGCTCTTGGAGAATGAAGTGCAATTTGTTCCTCTCTGTAGCTGGTTGCAGTTAAAGAAACACTGTCAGCTCAGAAATTGCATTTAAAAAAAATCATCGTGTGCTTTTAGGCTGGGGTTTTATTCAGGTTTGAGGCATTTTTCTTTATGCAAATTTTAATTCACATAAAAGATTTTGAAGCCCACACATCCTAGTACTTGTTGCTCATATGCAGAAATCCACCAGATCTAAGCACTATAGAATCCATGTACATTCTGTACTGTCATGGTATTGATTCTTTCTCCTCTCCCCTTGAGAGTCCACTGCTTCAAGGAGGCTGATTCCTCCCTCCTCCAGGACAGACCCCCACCTGAAGACAGGGAGCAGTTGTCCAGAGAGGGGAAGGCCCCAGCCTGCCCCAAAAGGATGGCCCATAGCAAATGGCTCTTGGGAGGGTGGCTCTTTTCACTGCCACCCCACATAAGGGCAAACTTGCAGTGCAAGAGGGTGGGTCCATGGGGTGTGTCTGTGCACACACAGACTTGGGTCCTAGATTGCATTAATTCAGCTGTGGTCTGGGGCTTGGGCCCATGCCAGTTACCCTGCTGGTATCTGGGCTGAACAATGCAGCAGAGAATCTAAACCATCCTGAGCCTCCACCCCTTAAAAAAAAAAAAAGTCTTGATAATATGATTTTTAAAATGAAATAAAAAGGGAGAAGAGGGTGTGAAACATCATACAGTACACACTAGGATTTTTTACACAAAACTGTTGTTACCAAATCCTTTCAATGAGACAGATTTGGAGATTAGGACTCTCAGCAGTGGAGTAAGCATATAATATATTGGGTACATGTGCATATGTAACCCACTGGTGAGTCTGAGTCCCTCTCTGTCCACTCTTTCTGATCTATAGGCCATGATTCCTTCAGAGACACCGGCTACAGAGCTTTAGCTCAAGCAGGTCCTTAGTCTGCATCTTGGCTGACACATCAGAGATTAAACTATCTATTATAGATAGCTGATATAATTTCTTGATTTCACTGTAATGATGGCTATTTTTATAATTTAAAAGTGTAAGCCCCTGAAATACATACATCAAAAGACATTAGAATAGCCCAGTGAAATTCTCCAGTAACATACTGACCACATAGAACTCTCTCAAAAAGTATACACCATATAGATTACAAAGCAGAGAGGTTTTTTAATATGCTGACCTTGCTCAGTTATAAGTCTCTGAGAAACAGCATGCAGTACTTCAAACTTTTCAAAGTGGTTTAATTGATATGATTTTCCTCTATATTTTATTTTATATTTCCTCTCTATATTTTTCCAGGGGTCTCTGAGGCCTGAACAGTATTCACTCTGGTTAATTTTGCTTACTGATTTACAATTTCTACCAGTGTTTTGGCATTCCTCCTTGCTTTGAGTGTAAATTTATCCCCAGTGGAATGTCAATGAAAGTTAACATTTATAATCACATGGATTTACACCGGGGATGAATTTGTCCTCATCTGTGTGTTTGTTTTGTTTTTTTGAATGTTTGGAATATTTTGCAAACCTTTAGTAGAAGCATTTTTGGATCTGGGACAGGCTCCATGTAGACTGTTACTCAGTTACTAACTCCTTGCTGCCCAAAGGGACGACCTTAGAGCATTCCTGATATATAAAATCACCATTTACCCTTCTTCAGTACCTTGGGGAAATAAGTAGCAACTGCAGACTCCTAACACCTAAAATGATTGATAATATTATAAATATGTTTTATTAAATGTTGGAAATGTCACCAAGTAAGTTCCAGGGGTGGCTCTGGAGAGGGTACTGTGTCTTTAAATGGAATGGAATGCACTTTGGAAGCTGAGTTTAGAGACAGGAAAAGGAAGTAAGAGCTGAGCTCAGAAGAAGCAAGCATGTGGCTGCAAAGGCACTCTAAGACCTGCCCAGAAATAGTCAAGGGAAGCTTTGAGGAAACTCTTATAAGGGTGATACCCCTGAAGACACACACAGGGTGAGTAGCCAAAAGCAGAGAAGGAGGGGCAAGGGGGGAAATGTTTTATACTGCCCCACCCCACCAATCTGGGGAGGAGGAAAATACCACCTTAGTGTTTCAGAATAAATAAGTCACTTTGGGTCAAGAGGGAAAAATAAAGCTGTTCCATGGGCAGTAGAGCTTGCCCATTAACTTCAGTGTACTTTCATAAAGTGTACTGTACTTGCTAAGTATTATTCTCCAAGCTTCTTTGCAAAAGCTTGATCTCATGATTTTGGCTTCCTAGTTGTGCAGGAAGGAGCCCTCGTGCCACACATGCAAGGCTGCTTGATATCCAACCACCATGAGCACTGTCAGCTTCTTGACCCTGAGCCACAAGACCATTTGTGTTTCAAGATAAAACCTGCATGATATAATGGTAGGCTAGAGAGGCTGAATCCTGTCTCTCTTACGCATTAATAGTAAATCTTTCTAAAGTCATCTCAAGCATGGGCGGCGGGTATCATAGGCTGGGGTAGGCTGTGCCTCCCCAAACAGTCAGATGTGGCCCTGCCCATGCTCTGCCTCCAGGCCCCTCACTCCTGCTTCCTGCTCAGCATGGCTCCACTCTCCCTGTGGGGTGTCCCCGCTCAGGCCAGCGTGCCACCTGCCCTTCCGGGGCGGGGGAGAGCTAGCCTAGCCAGCTGTGGGAGAGGGTGCTCTGGCCTCCAGCCTCGGGCGTGGAGGGGGTGGGGCCTTGGGCAGAAGGGGTAGGGCTGGGTGCTAGCCTCCTCCAGCCAGCGGTTCACGTGCCTCCCATGATCTCAAGGTGTTTCTGTGGTTAAGGAACAAACTAAAATGTCAGTTTGGGGAGAATATTTTTCGGGTGGTAACCTTTCCACATAAATGTAAATGGTCCCAGCATTCCATGGCTGCTGTTGTGGCAGTCAAAATAGAGTCCCAATTTAATTTACCATAACTCTTTATAGTATTAGGTACTTTCATAACTTACTATCTCTGGTAGTTGCCTGTTTAAAGTCCCAGTCAGTATAATAGGAATTATTGTGCCCAGCAGAAAGAAAAGGAGTCCTTGTGGCACCTTAGAGACTAATCAATTAGTCTCTAAGGTGCCACAAGGACTCCTTTTCTTTTTGCGAATACAGACTAACACGGCTGTTACTCTGAAACCTGTGCCCAGCAGAGATATGCAGGATCTCAGAGTTAACTCCATTTACTCTGTATGATGATTAGTTGGTCTGGCAAAATTTCTAATGTAAAGCCTGATTCTTAGAAGTGCTAAACATTTGCAACTTCCCTTGAAGCCAAAGGGATTTGTAGGTGCTCAGCACTTCTCAGGATGAAGGAAATCCGGTGCTCTGCTTAATACAAGACAATGACTTTATACCCTCTCCTTGCTTGATACCTGTCATGCTATCCAGTTACAATTGTTGGTGGCTCCAATGCTATATTAATCAGCAATGGAGATACCTGACAGTTGAATAGGGCTCCATTAGGATTTTTCTGTACAGGGCTGCAGTGTCAGGGCTGTGGCTGGCATTGCTTTTATTTAACATCCAAATGC
This sequence comes from Eretmochelys imbricata, assembly GCF_965152235.1. Lineage (NCBI taxonomy): Eukaryota > Metazoa > Chordata > Testudines > Cheloniidae > Eretmochelys > Eretmochelys imbricata. The sequence goes on from NC_135578.1 coordinate 75,848,028, forward strand.
TTGGATTAGAAATTGTGCAATTTTTTTTGATTCAGCCTTTCTCGAAGATATAAAACAGGAGAACTGGGCTGCCATGCAGGGGAAACGCTTTTCAGAGCCATGTGTATCTGCTTAAAGGTAAACAAAAAGGCAGCCCTACAATCAGAAGGGGCCCCTAAAGCTGTGCAGCATCTGACGCCACTGTTTAGATGCTCGATCAAAGCAAACGACCTTACGCACCACAAAGGAAAGAGCAGCTGTGATGGCACTGAAATGGCAGGCACAGAAGAAAAGTGTGTGTGATATAGAAACAATTTATGTTCCATTTGGAATTATTTTTGATGTAGTATTAATGTAAAAAATATTCCAAACCTTGGGCGCTATTAGGTTTTGACATGTACGGCAACAGCGTGAATATCTTGGCGTGTGCAGAGGATCTGGTCCTGATCATAGACGACCCCGAGTATCTCCAACAAATGTTTGACATCACCAGTCAGGCTGCCAACTGGGTGGGACTCCGCTTCATGCTAGGAAGGCGCATCCCTGCAGATCGATGGCAGTAGACGGGACTCAGTCCAGGCGACATCTTTTCAGATCCAGGGTGAACCGATGATCTTCGTCGAGGACGGGCAAGCGTACCAACATCTTGGCAGGCCCACGAGTTCCCGCATCCAGCGGACACCTGAGGATACCATCGCGGAGATCCTGCGAGATGTGGCCAGGATTGACTCCTCCCTACTGGCAGCATGGCACAAGATCAATGCCTTGAACACCTTCCTGATCCCCCATATCTCCTTTGTCCTGAGGGGATCTTCTGTGGTGAAGGTTCCTCTAAATGAGACAGACAACACCATCAGGCAGCTAGTAAAGAAGTCGATGATTTTTCCCTGGAGAGCCAGCAATAAGCTGGTGTATATCTCGCACAGGCAGGGTGGTGCCAACGTCCCTCGTATGGATGATCTGTGCGATGTTGCAGTGATCACTCATGCCTTCCACCTTCTGATGTGCCCAGACGCCCTGGTGAGGAACATCACAGAAAGTGCCATGCGGGATGTCATCAAGAAGTGAATAACCAGGACCCCCTCCAACCAAGATGTTGCCACCTACCTGAGCGGCTCTCTGGAAGGCAAATTTGGAAGAGATGGGGAGACTTTACTTTGCTCTGGACTCATGCCCTCACTGCCACACGACGACTGGAGAAGCGTATCGGCTGCCACTGGACATGGTGCAAGGAATGCCAGGAGCTAGGAGTCCTGGTGTCACAGATGAAGAACACAGACCATACAATCCTCACTCCAAAATCTACAACCATGCTGGAAAGGACCCTGAAGGATGCCATCTGCTGCCAGTATGTGGAAAACCTGAAGCGGAAGCCAGATCAGGGCAAGACATTCGAGGTGACATGCAAATGGGACGCCAGCAACCACTTCCTCTCTGGGGGCAGCTTCACCCGATTTGCCAACTGGAGGTTCATCCACAGGGCCTGGCTCAACTGCATTCCGCTGAACAGAGCTGTCAGCCATGGAAATCGGGACAAGCAATGTAGGAAGTGCGGCTATGCCAATGAGACACTATCCCACATTCTGTGTAGCTGCAAGCCCCGTTCCAGAGCCTGGCTGCTGCGACACAATGTGATTGCCTGGTCAGAGCCATCCCACTACCCATAGGGAATGTTGATGTGAACTCCACCATCCCTGGAGTGGACAGCCAACTGCAACCAGACATCATCATCAGCAACGAGGACTGGAAGAAAATCATCATGGTGGATGTCACAGTGCCTTTTGAGAACAGGACCCCAGCCCTCCACGATGCCCGAGCTCGAAAGATGGAAAATACACCTTTCTGGCCAAAATCTTGAGAGCTAAGAGTTACCAGGTTCAGACACACGCTCTGATTGTCAGAGCCTTGGACTCCAGTAACGAGCAAATTGCGGGAATGCGGAATCGGTCAATGCTACGCTCGTCTGATGTGGCAACCCATGGTGTCAGACGCCATCAGCTGGTTGGGGGACATCTACATAGAACACATCACTGGACATCGGCAATACCAGGAGGGATGAGCTGGACAGTGGATGAGAAGCACAGTAAAGAAAGTAACTGAAAGACTTCCCTGATAGATTATATTTCCTAAATGAACAACCTACCCCAATTCTCAATTACTGATGGACAATCTCTACTCATTGATACATATTTTGCTTTCCACAACCAAATTTCTGTACAACTTCTCATGAGTGATGTACCCAGATACTTGGATGCTCATATCTAAACTCTGTTCTTAAATTTATTCACCTAAATTTGGGTTATTGCTGATTAAGTACTCTATGCGTCATGTGACTTTTAAAAACAAACTCTGTATTTGTGGATAATCTAAGCATTATACCAGATATACAGACAATCTTTTCTCAACCTATGTATTACATAATTTTTTTTACATTAGCTTTAATAAAAATTTTAACTTGAAAATATTCAAAACCTTGGGCACTATTAGCATTGTCTAGAGCCATGAATGGTACAAGCCAGTGACTCTCAACCTTTCCAGACAATTGTACCCCTTTCAGGAGTCTGATTTGTCTTACATACCCCCAAGTTGCACCTCACTTAAAAACTACTTGCTTAGAAAATCAGACATAATAATACAAATGTGTCACAGCACACTGTTACTGAAAAATTGCTTATGTTCTCACTTTTACCATATAATTATAAACTCAGTCAATTGGAATATAAATATTGTACTTACATTTCAGTGTATGGTACATAGAGCATAGAACATAAGGACATAAGAATGGCCATACTGGGTCAGACCAAAGGTCCATCTATCCCCATATCCTGTCTTCTGACAGTGGCCAATGCCAGGTGCTCCAGAGGGAATGAACAGAACAGGTAATTATCAAGTCTATAAACAAGTCATTGCCTGTATGAAATTTTAGTTTGTACTGACTTTGCTAGTGCTTTTTATGTAGCCTGTTGTAAAACTAGACAAACATCTAGATGAGTTGATGTACCCCCTGGAAGACCTTTGTGAACCTCTAGGGGTATGCATTTCCCTGGTTAAGAACTACTGGTATAAACCACATAGCACTGCCAATAGACCTCAATCCTGAACTGCATCCACGCTTACTATATACTAAACTGCGTGCTGATTTGGTGCTATATGCCAGTAGAGAGGACGAGACAACAAATGGCCCAACCTGATGATCACTTTAGATAAGCTATTACCAGCAGGACAGTGGGGTAGGAGGAGGTATTGTTTCATATTCTCTGTGTGTATATAAAGTCTGCTGCAGTTTCCACGGTATGCATCCGATGAAGTGAGCTGTAGCTCACGAAAGCTCACGCTCAAATAAATTGGTTAGTCTCTAAGGTGCCACAAGTACTCCTTTTCTTTTTGCGAATACAGATTAACACGGCTGTTACTCTGAAACCTAACTTTTACTGGTGACCGCTACAGAATTTGAACCCAGATATAATTGAGCATACACCACGAAACCTTACATTTATCTACAGAAAATCAAGATGCAAAAGGCTGAACTCGGTAGTGTTGGTTCAGTGACCAGAAACATCAGTAATAAAACACAACTGCTCTGACTTTCAAAAGTGCTCAGCACCTGGGTTGAAGGTCTAGTGCTTTAGGGACTGGACTGGGACTCAGGAGATATAGCTTCGATTCCTGGCTGTACTCCATGTGCGACCTTGGGCAAGCCACTTCACCTCTGTAGGCCTCAGTTCTTCCTCTGTAAAACACTAGTTTTCTTCCATTCTTTGTCCGGTCTGTTTAGACTGAAAGCACAGACTGTCTCTTACTATATGTTTATACAGAGCACTAGCGCATCAGTGCCTTGATCTGGGCTGGGGACCTCTGGAGGATACTGTAATAATAATAATAGAGCTAGTAGATTTTTCTTGAATGGTAAATGACTTTTTTTCAAAAATGAAAATCTGGGTGACATTCTACTTCATGTTCTCTGCTAGATCTAGATTAGAGATAGGTTTGCGCTGCAAAGTACTGATCCAGATTTGGATCCGAATTTTCCCCAAAGATTAGATGTAGGGTTTTTGTTTGGCTCCTCATAGGCATAGAGGCCATCTTCAGTGTATGGATCTGGATCTCAGCTTCTCCAAGATTCAGGAGTATTCAAATCTGTTCAAATCAGGCCACTCCTGGATGGAGTTCCCTGTCATCTACAGCCCTGAGTTGCACTTTTGTCTGTTGTTCTGTGCCAGCTTCCTTTGAACTGCTGTGTAATTCTAAGAAGTCTGAATGGTAGCATCATTTGATCTTGCATATTGTGGCAAGGCGACCCAGCGGGAAGGATAGGGTTTTGTTTTCATGACTAACTGGAACAACTGCTGTATAGTTCATTATATATCATCTAGTAAGGATACCATATTTTCAGATCCTCAATTAGCTGTTAAGTTAACCTGGCCCACTTTCCTCACTGTACTTCGGGTGTGTATTTGGCACCAGTTTAATCTTTCTAGGTGCTCCAAATTGCTGCATACCTAATAATTTCAGAAATATTTTATCTAGAACCAAAATTCTCAACAGAGACAATTTTCTCTGGACACATATTGAGCTGTAACTTAACACATAGCTGTCCAGTAGCTTGTGGCTTGTAAAAATTCTCTGAAGTTCTTAAAATTACATTGTAAAATGTGGCCACTTCCAGCATTTACAATTTGAGCAACAGAAAAACAGGGACTATGCAAGCATTAGTAACTTTTCCCAGCAATAGTCAAATGCACTATACATTTCCTTCTTACACATGAATCAGAAAGGTCCAGATTCATATGAAAATACAATAAAGGGCAAATTAGTTCACTAAATGCAATAGAACATTCACATAACAAAGTCCTAGTTATTTTTAAATATTTCCCAAATATCACTTACCAAAGTCTATTTTCTTAACCTCAGTGATAGTCCTCTTAAAGGTACATTAAGGGACCAATCCTGCACTGAAGTGGATAAGATTAATGTCGTGACTAAAGGCTTCGAGACTGGGCAACCCTTTTTTTCTCCCAGAAAAGAACCTGCTCTCAGTTCATTTGCTGAAAAGTAAAAACACAACATACATGTTCAAAGAGTTGGTGCTTAACAATTTTCAGCAGGACATCTGCTTGTCTCTACAAAAGTAGACTGGTTTTCAGAGGGTTAACTGTCCCCTTTTTTTATAGCGCAAAAAAAAATTGCTTGCTTATACAGTTATAGATTATCATCACTCCACTATGACCATCTTTGCTGTAAAGTAATCCATTCTGTAACTGATAAATCTTATTTTTAAAGATGATTCCAAGATCTGTGTGGAAAATTCCTCCCTTATCAAATCACCTCTCATTTCTAGGTATATATTCTAACAGCAATTTAATCAGTTAGTACATGTACTGATAACAACTGACTCAATCAACCATTGTGATAGGAAATGTCAACAGCAGGTTAGGTAATCTCTGTTTACAAGATAATTTTGAAATAACAGGCATTTCAGAGTCATGACTCAATTTGGTTTAAATAGCCAACTTCTTAAATTGGCAAGTCAGAACAAATTATATGTTGACTAATAAATCTATAAAAGCAGTAAGAAATTATAAAATAAACTCCTAATGCTGTACAATTTCTGATCACTCAGCAAAGCTTAACACACATTGGAATACACAGTTTTCTAGGAATATAGGCCCTGGTCTGAAGACTTACACATGTGCTTAACTTTATGTACTAAAATGCTCACACACAAGTCTTCGCAAGATTGGGACCATAGTTAGGATCCTATTTTCTCGTAATGTTGAGTTGCATAGAGTTTTCTCTTTTGCTTTGGGGCCTGAAATAAGTTTTGCAAGTGATGTATGTCTACATCCCTAGATATAGAATTGTGGTTTGTATGTGCCCGTGGTTTGTAATGTTCCTACACTAATTACTTTGAATCCTGTTAATGTTTGTAATCCCTGAGTTTGCATACACTTTGTATTTCAGTTTACATATACTGTTCTTAGTGTTTGCCTTAGTCGTTTGTAACCATACTTTGGAGTAGAGATGAACCCGAACAAAAACCTTGAGTCTAAACACCCTCAAACTTCGGTTTGTCCAAAATCTAAATGAGAATTCACCTGACTTTCACCATCTCTACTGTAGTAAAGGGGTTGTGAACTTTCACGGTTGATTTTGTCTGTGGTGGAGCAGCTCTTGGTAGTAGCATAGCCCAAATGTTCACACTTGGTTACCCAAGGTTAAACACCTACCCCCACTTTAGGCAGCTATATAAGTGGAGTGATTGACTGTCAGAGGTGGTGTTTACCTACAGCTCCTATTAAGTCACTGGGAGCTGCGGGTGCTCAACATCTCTGAAAATCGGGCCATGTTTATCTAAGTGTCTAATCTTAGTTACCCAAGTTTGAAAGTTCTGGTTCTTTTTTGAGTGATGGCTCGTGTGCATTCCACTAGGTGTGTGTGCACGCACTGCGTGCACGATCGTCGGAAGGTTTTTCCCCCAGCAGTACCCGTTGGGTCGACTATGGAGCCCCCTGGAGTGACGCCTTCATGATGGTGTATATAGGTCCCTGCCAACCTACCAACTGCTCAGTTCCTTCTTACCGCCAGTGACCGTCATTGGAACAGCTCAGTCTCTTGCATTCGCAAGTGCCTACCTAGTGGTTCCTTTTTCTTAGTTGTAAATAATTTCATAGAGTCGTAGTTATAGTAGTTAGTTAGCTAAGCTTACTTTGGGGAGTCCCCCCTCCTAGTTTTCCCCAGACACCAGGGCATGCCTCGGTCGAAGGGGTTTAAGGTGTGCGAGAGGTGTGGGAAACCTGTGCCTCGAGGCGATCTGCATGGTTCTTGTCTTAAATGCCTGGAAGAAGGTCATCAGACAGACAAGTGCTCAATTTGCAGGAGCTTTAGACACAGGATTAAGAGGGAGCAGGACTATCATTTGAAGCTCCTCCTAATGGAGTCGGCCCTCTGCCCTCAGCCGGTACTGGAAATGGCACCGGCAGCATTGATGTGCCTTGGTGGAGGACACCCCGGTATCAAGAAGGGACTCCTCCAAGGAGCATCGGCACCACTCCCCAGCCCGTAAACCCAGTTCTAGCAGGTGGCACTGTTCGTAGTCCCTGGTGCCGTATAAGAGGAAGAAGGCAGACAGGGGTCGTTCCCCCATCAAGAAGCCACAAGAGGATTCCAGCGGGGTGCGTCCCACATCGGGACACCCGTGGCCTGGCCCTCAGGACCCGGCACCATTGACTCTGGTCCCGACCGGAGGTCCTTCAAGTCAGGTAGCAGTGACTCCCCGGCTCAGGAGAAATTGGAGAAAGAACTTGATCTCTCCTCCCCTCCACGCCAGATACCTTTAAGGCAGCGCGGGACCTTATTGCCATGACAGCACAGTCCCTCGCCTTGCAGCCGCGAACACCAGCACCGATCCAGACATTGGCTCAAGTTCCGGCACCATCACCGGCACCGTCTGCAGCATCAAAGGCGGCACAGCATGTGGCATCGTCTCTGGCACCTTTTGCCGCACTGCCCCCTGTGCATAGTGTTACGGCGACGTTCCCCACTGCCCCGGTACCGCTCCCTGGCACCATCGGGCTCCGCCCCGCACCAGGGTCAGGCTCAGAGTCCTGTTCCGAATTGGAGGCTGAGTCCTCTGTCTTCTGACACAGCCGGTACAGCACCAGTTCCGGCAGCACAGAGTTGTGGACTCATCGGCACCGATGGTATCCTGGCCACCCCAGTGGCAGGGCTGGGTACAATGTCCCTTTTGGACTCCTTGGGCCTATCAGGCTCAGGGACAGGGCTACAGGGCCGCATTGGTGGCATCCGTGCCCTGTGTTCCCACCTCAGTGACATCGGTGTCATGCCACGCCCACAGGGCTCTGGGGGACGCCCCATGGGACAAGGATCCTGGGCTTTCACACCCAGGCACAGCATCTGAGCCAGCACCACCAGTGGTACTGGAGCCACCTCCAGTCACAGGGTGGACCAACACACCCAACCTAGCCTTTAGGGAGCTGTAAGGTCAGGAAGACCCGGTCCCATGGACCACCTCCTCCTCCTCACCGGACAAGGCGGTGGCAGGCACCACCACCACCCTCCTGGCGATGGACACCAAGGCGCACCAGGACCTTCTTAGGAGGGTGGCCCAAAACCTAAACCTCCAGGTGGAGGAGGTCACAGAGGAGTCGGACCCGATGGTGGACATCCTTGCCCTGGAGGGTCCATCTAAGGTGGCCTTGCCCCCGATAAGAACTATCCAGAACACCACTAAGGTGCTCTGGCAGACCCCATCCTTGATACCACCCACTGCTAAAGGGGTGGAGAGAGGTACTTTGTCCTGCAGAAGTGGTATGAACACCTATTCACCCGCTCCCAACCGGGGACTCTAGTGGTTGATGTGGCAATCATAAGAAGCAGCAGGGACTGCCAGGTCCCACTCCAAAGTCACTGGACACTGAGAAACTGGACCTTTTTGGCCAGAAGGTCTACTCTACCAGGGGGCTCCAGCTTTGAGTTGCCAACCAGCAAGCAGTACTCGGCCGATATGCTTTCAATTCCTGGAGCGCATTGGCAAAAGTTTCAAGAGTTGCTCCTGGCTGACTTGTGCCGGAGTTTAATGCGCTTCTAGGGGAAGACAGGGAGGTGTCAAGAACCTTCCTCGAGGCTGTGTTACACTCGGCAGACTCGGCAGTTCAGACTATGGCCACTGCCATTACTATGAGACGTAGCACGTGGCTGCAGGTGTTGGGGATACTGGCAGAGGTCCAGAACACCATTCAGGACCTGCCCTTTCACTGTGCAGGCTTGTTTGCCAAAAATACGGACTCCCGCTTGCACAGTCGTAAGGACTCACGCGTGACCCTGAAATCTTTGGGGATCCACACTCTTGCACCCCAGAGAGAGCCATTCAAGCCTCAGCCCCCTTCCCACTTCTACTCTGGGCCCCTGAGGTGGGACTCATCCAGGAGACGGGGCAGAAATAATAGGAGGTACCCGTCGCAGCCCTCCTCAGGCCAAGGCCAGGGTTCTTCCAAACAGCCCCCTGGCCCAAAGCCAAACTTTTGAAGGTGTGCCTAGGACAGAGCACCAGTACCGAGCTCGGATCCTTACGCCCCCTTTTGTGAATCAACTATCCCACTTCTACCATGTTTGGTCCCAGATTACGTCAAATCACTGGGTTCTGAGCATGGTGGAGGTGGGATATTCTACCCTATTCTGTTTCCTCCCACCGTCCCTTTCCTGTCCCTCTTCAGGGACCTTTCTCATGAACAACTCCTTCTGCAGGAGGTGCAATCGCTTCTCACTCTAGGGGTGATAGAGGAGGTTCCTCAAGAGTTATGGGGAAAGGGGTTCTACTCCCAGTATTTCCTCATCCCCAAGGCCAAGGGTGGGCTCTGGCCTATCCTGGATCTGCGAGACCTCAAAGCATTCATAAAGAAAGCGAAGTTTTGCATGGTCTCCTGGGCCTCCATTATTCCTTCCCTGGATCCGGGGGACTGGTACACTGACCTTGACTTGAAAGGTGCGTACTTTCATATCTCCATTATCCCGGCTCACAGACGGTTTCTTCACTTTGTTGTCAGCAGCCAGCACTACTTTGTGGTCAGCCGCCAGGGTGCTCCTGTTTGGGCTCTCGGGTATTCACCAAGTGTATGGCGGTCGTGACAGCCTTCCTCCGCAAACATCAGGTGCAAGTTTTCCTGTACCTGGACAACTGGCTCATCAAGGCTAAGTCACAAGCACAGGCTGCGGAGCATGTGTCTTTGGCTCCTGCCACCTTCCTCAGGCTGGGGTTCATACTGAACGTGCCCAAATCCACACTAGTGCCAACGTAGAGAATAGAGTTCATAGGGGCTCTCTTGGACTCCACGCAAGCCAGGGCGTTCTTGCCTGAGCCGCGCGTCCAAGAGAACCTCCGCCGGTTCCTCACAACAACAGCCAGAAATTGCATGAAACTGCTGGGGCATATGGCAGCTTGCACATACATGGTCCAGCATGCCAGATTGTGCCAGATTCGGCCCCTCTAGGCATGGTTGGCACAGGTGTACAGGCCCAGCAGGGACCCACTGGACAGAATAATTACCTTCCCCCTTCACATTCTTGAGTCTCTCAGCTGATGGCTACAGCCACAAGTGGTCTGTGCGGGAGTACCCTTTGCCAAACCACATGCCAAGTTTTCCAGGCCCGCCTTCAGTGCACATGTGTGTCGGTGCTGACGGACAACACCACAGCGATGTTCCATATAAACAAACAGGGTGGTGCTTGCTCCTCTCCCCTGTGCCAGGAAGCCCTCGAGCTGTGGGACTTTTGCATCGCCCACTCGATACACCTAGAGGCATCATACCTTCCGGGAGCGCAAAACAAGCTAGCCAATCTCCTTAGCCACTCATTTCACGATCACAAATGGTCCCTCAGGGCGGACATCACTCTCAATTTTTTCAGTGATGGGGCATTCCCCACATAGACCTGTTCATGATGTGGAGCAACAGGAAGTGCGAGCGGTTCTGCTCCTTTCTGAACCACAGCCCAGGCTCCATTGTGGACGCCTTTCACCTTTCATGGACAGGTCACCTGCTGTATGCATTTCCACCCTTCCGTCTCATACACAGAGTCCTCCTCAAGACTCGCCAGGACAGGGCTTAGTTGATCCTCATAGCCCAGCGTGGCCCCACCAGCACTGATTCACCATGCTGTTGAACCTCTCAGTGGATAGACCAGTAACCTTTCCGTGTGCCCGGCCCTCATCACACAGGGCCATGGCCGTCTACAACACCCGAACTTGGAGTCCCTCCACCTCACAGTGTGGAAACTCCATGGTTGGAATCACTAGAGCTCCAGCATTCAGACTCAGTTAGAGAAGTTCTGATGGGAAAAAGGAAACCCTCCACATGTGCCATGTACGTGGCGAAGTGGAAGCAGTTTTCCATCTGGTCTCTGCAGCAGGGCAGCCCTTTGCAGCAAGCATCAGTTCCTCTTGTTTTGGACTACCTACTGTATCTGAAGCAGCAAGGGTTGGCAATATCACCTGGTGGCCATTTCAGCCTTCCACCTGGGACAGCGGGTAGGTCAGTCTTCGGGAATCCCATGGTGGGCCGGTTTCTCCAGGGCTTGGACAGGCTTTATGCTCAGGTGTGGCAACCCATCCCCCAGTGGGACCTCAATCTGGTCCTGTCCATGCTCATGAGGCTTCCTTTCGAGCCCATGATGACCTGCCCTCTGTCCTACCTTTCCTGGAAAGTGGCCTTTATGGTGGCCATAACCTTGGCCAGAAGGGTCTTCGAGCTCAGAGAACTGACTCCCGAGCCCCGCTATACCATCTTTTATAAAGACAAGGTGCAGCTATACCCTCACTCCACATTTCTGCCAAATGTAGTGTCCCAGTTTCATGTGAATCAGGACATATTTTTACTTGTGTTCTTCACTAAGCCACATGCCAGTAACAGAGAGTGAATGCTCCATTCCCTGAACATCAGGTTTGCCCAAGCCTTCTACATTGAGTGCACAAAGCCATTTCATAAGTCACCACAGCTCTTTATCGCAATCGCCAAGAGAATGAAGGGGTTTCCCATCTCTTCCCAGGGCATGTTGTCGTGGATCATGTCCTGCATCAGAACGTGCTATGACCTGACTACGATTCCAGCCCCTCCTCTGATGGTACACTCCACAAGAGTGCAGGCTTCATCCGCAGCATTCCTTGCGCAGGTCCCTATTCAGGACATATGCAAGGCAGCAATGTGGTCTTCCATCCACAACTTCACGTCGCGCTTCGCCATCACCCAACAGGCGAGGGATGATGCAGCCTTTGGCAGGGCAGTCCTGCACTCAGCAACCAGGTGAACTCCAATCCCTCCCCTAGGGAAACTGCTTGGGAGTCATCTATTGGAATACACATGAGCAATCACTCGAAGAAGAAAAAACGGTTACCTGCCTCTCATGTTGGTCATGTCCATTCTAAATCCCTCCCCTCTGTCAGCGTATTCTGGCAAGAAGGAACTGAGCAGGTGGTGGGTTGGCAGGGACCTATATACACCGCCAACCTGATGGGTACCGCTAGGGGAAAAACCTTCAAATGATTGTGCACTCGGCTCATGCACACATACCTATTGGAATGGACATGAGCAACACATCTCAAAGAACAACAGTTCTGAGAGGTAGTAACTCTTTTTTATTTAGGGATACTGAAGTCTGTGACAGTCTCATTTTTCATCAGCCTGTTCCTTTCTGGCAAATGCTGTTATCATAAGCTTCTTGTGTCTTTCCAAGCTGTGCTCTAGAATGTATTTGGTCTAAAAGCAGCCCCATGTAGTCACAACACTTAGATCCATTGTTATTTCAGTCACAATGCAGCACAGGGGTGTAGGGAGCGTGGATGAGGGTGGGGGCAGATTTCTCTCTTTAAGACTATAATTTCAGTCATTCTTCATCAAACTGCGTCTCCAGCCTCACCACCAGCCATAGTCATTGCCAGCTGTTGCCCACAGAGCTGCACCCTCTGCCCTTTCCCATTATTGTCCCCACAACATTTCCTTTTGTTATTCCCTACAGGCAGCTGAGAAATTGGAGCTTCAAAGCAGCAATTATGATCATTGTCCTTCAAAAGTACGGTTTCTCCCCAACCACATGGCCAGCTGTTGCCATTACCACTCGCCAGCTGTTATTTAGATTTGCGCTGTCTGAATCACAACTGTTCTTTCTTCAGGCCTTGTAATCTACCAGCTATTTTGAAATGGAAGAGGATTATTCTCTCCTGTCTCATCTCCTATACAAGGCTGGTGGACTTGTGTAGTTTGTTAATTTACTCTGATTTAGAAGACGAGCATGGAAGATATATGGGCCCAAACTCTTCAGAGTAGGATCTCAGTTTTTAGGTATTGCTCCTCCACTGAGCGTCTGGTGCTTTTGAGGTCTCTCCATCACAAACTCACTGCCACATGGATACATAGTAGACTGCTCGTATCTCAGCAGAAATTCCAAACTAGCAGCTGCTGTAATGTGCTACTTTGCGTTGTAAAGGCATCAAGTGTTTTCAGTCTAGCTCAGATATGAAAATTCAACTGCAGATCATGTATCAAATTACAAAGTGGTACCTACAGAAGTGTGGGTAGACTGAGTAATTTGCTACCAATTATGGTTTGTACTGTGTCTGGTGAAAAAAGATAATTGCTGAAATGTAGCCATCTTAACCCATGTCTCATGTATTCCTAGACATCAGATTTGTTGACCTGCCCACATTGACAGTGTCACAGGTTTTGAGGAATGAAGCTTCCTTCCAGAATAGGGTGAAATCTGCATTTCATTGGCAATCTTTCTGCTGATTTTCAGAGAACAAGACAGCTATTTTGTTAGCATGTTTTTAATCAGTTTAAATTCACAAGCCTGTCAGATGGTCAGTAGCTGGAATTTACTTGCAACTGTTATCATCTGTTAGCTGTGAAAAGCAAACAAAACTTTAAGCTACTTAAGGAATGGGATATAAAATAATACTGGAAAAGCTTATGCTGTTACATAAATGATTGGTGTGCTTGTGGCTAGAACATTGCATTCAGTTCTGAGCACCTTATTGAGAGGGATGAGTGTCTTGTGATTAAGGTCCTAGCTTTGGATGCTGGAGATCTGAGTTCAGTTCCTGATTCTGCTACAGAGTTCCTGTGTGACCTTTGCCAAGTCACTTAGGGCTAGTTTCACAAAGGAACTTAGATGTGGTGATGCTGAGTGTTGCCACATCCAATTTTTAGGTGCCAAGAAAGTTGGAGTTAGATGCCTATGCTCCCTAGACAATGAATGGAGGGAGACAGGTGCCTCAGAATGGGATTCACAAAGGTCAGCCTCCTAGGTGGCTCCTCGCCTGGGCTAGCCAATGGGAGATGTCAATCCAAGGCTACAGGGAGGCACCTCCCTCTAGTTGGGATTCTCATCTGCAAACCCTCTCTTAGTGTTAGGTGCCTCTGCCATTTTAACAAGAAGCTGTGGGGGGGGGGGAGAAGTACCATCTCCCTCATAACTTGTAGCCCAGTGATTAGGGTTCTCACCTGAGATGTGTTAGAACCCCCCGGTTCAAGTCCCCCATCCACCTCAGAGGAGAAGGGATTTAAACTGGGATCTGCCACCTCCCAGGTCAGTGCCCTCACACTGGGCTATAGGATATTCTGATGTGGGGGCTCTCCCACTTTTCCCTTGAAGCTGTATCACTGTGGATAAATTTTTTTAAAAGGTAATTGGAACCAGGGATGCTGGAACAACTTTTATAGCGGGGGTACTGAGAGCCATTGCACTGAACTGAAAACCCTGTATATAATGGAAACCACTTCAAGCCAGGGGGATGTGGCAGCTCCCCCTGTTCCAGCACCTATGTTTGAAAGAGGATGACTGGATCCTAGGTCTTCCACCTCCCAGGTGGAAAGTCAGTGTTCTATCCGCCAGACCACAAAGTCATTCTCGTGCTCTCTCTCTGGCCCAATAATTCTTTTATTATTTGTCCACACTGGAACAGCTTCCACAGGACAGACTGAGAGAGCCCCATACGTCAGAATATCCTATAGTACCCTCGTGCTGCTGCTGCTTTTTGTAAGCTCCCCTATATGGGGGCCTGATTCTGGGATTTAGGTTCCTAAAGCTGCAGTTGGGCACCTAAATCCTTTTGTGAATCTAACACTTAAACTCTCATATCTCCACATGGGGATAATAGTACTTCGTTTCTCCCAACTCTTGTCTGGGTTGTCTAGTTATATTGTAAGCTCTTGCAGGCAAAAACTGCCTCTTGCGAAGTGTTTGTGCAGTCCTGTTACAATGAGGCTCCAATATCAGAGAGGGCCTCTAGATGCTACTATAACAAAAATAATAATAGCTTTGTAAACCGTGTTTTTTTGGGGGGCGGGGTGGAATATTTGCTGTATTTCCACCAACAATGTAAAGGATGGACTGGATGAGGACAGGCAGAGGATTATTTTATTCTGTGTTTTTTCATATATAGTTGGGAGCACAATATGTCTCTTCCCCACCCCCCCAACCCCTATGAACCATAAAACATAGCACAATGTCAGCTGTCCATGTCAGATTTTCCTTCCTGGATTACGTTGTGTGTATTGAGATTTTTAGTTAAAAAGAGTAAATAAAGCGTGAAAATGAAATTTTTGCTAGCGTGTAACTTGTGCACCCTCTTTTACCAAAAAAAAAAAAAAAAATGTTTCTGGGATTTTTTTATTTTTGCATTGAGTTTTCATTGACAATGGGGAGCTTCTCATGGATCTGATCCTACATTCCTGTGCATTAACTAGGTCACAGTGTTTCTAGACCCAGGGAAAAGCAGTTTACCAAGCACTTATTTCCCATCAGAAGGTGAATTTATTTCTCTATGCCTGAATGTAGTCCATTAGAAAGATGTAAAAATGTCTTAAACATTTTTAATAATTCTGTTCAGAGAGTATTTAGGACCTTACATTGAGACAAATTAGAATGCATTGGGTGGAATTTACCTAATCCACATTGCTAAACGCTTAGCCAGGGGTGTTTGCATATTGCAAAGGGCTTTGCACAGGGTCTCTGCACTAAGGTGAATCTCACCCCTTAACTCAAAAAAGTGTGAATATTTTTAAAGCAATATTTCATCATCACATAAAAGGAAAGGTGCTTTCAGCGTGGGCTTCTTGGCGAGGGGCCCCTTTCCTTGGGAATAGTCTACTCTCAACCCTAAAACAGCCTAAATCGGTTGACCTTCCAGGCACGCTCACCAACAGAAGTTGGTCCATTAAAAATAAGCCCATCTCTTTGACAGGCATTGGTGGCGGTCTGAGGCAGTTGAGAGTGGGAGGTTTGGCTGGTGAGAGTGGAGAGTCTAAGTCATTCAGAGATCCCAAGGCTAGAAGGGATCACTGGGAGCAGTCACTCTGACCTCCTGTATAACAGGCCAGAGAAATTCCCCAAATAATTCGTACAGTAGGTCTTTTAGAAAAACATCCAGTTTTGACAGTCGCACTGGTCTACTGACTGATAGCTAGATGAGGTGCACTATGGTGGAAAGAAGAGGTGGTGGTGCTGCTGCTCTGGGGGATTAAAATGTTGTAATTCATATAGTAGTGCTGGTTTTAAATGAACTTCAAGAGCTCCCAGAGTTTCAGACAGGGGCCTTGTGGTGTAGGGTTTCTTTTAGTGTGAAATCCAAGAGTAAGATTTTATGAAGCTCCTACGTGAGTGAAGGAGCACCAACCCTACGGAAAGGCTTTTGAAAATTCTACATCAGATAAATACATTTGTTACGTTTCCCAGGGCAAACTAGTTCCGATGAAATATGAGCTGATTTGAGCATTTGCCAATGCTCAATGAACTAGGTTAAAAATAATAATCGTTTTCATTTCTCTGTGAATCCTGATTTTCATCAGGGTGAGAAGCAAAGTGCCAAACAGTTGAAAACAAATTTCTTCTTGAGATACTTCTACCATGACCAGATCCAGGAAGCAATGCAAATCTCACAAAAGAGTATGTTCTTGTGAAATTTCCAGCCAATTTCTGGTTAAGTTCAGCAGCCAAACGGAACCTCAAGACTGTGAGGATTTGTCTGTAGCTAAATCCTCCCATTTGTTCTCAAATTACCCTTTTTGGGCTGCCATCAATGGTTTTTGAAAGACAGAAGAAAACTGGCAGTTCAGCTATTTATTGTGCAGGTTGCTGAGAGACGCACAAAGTCAAACTCATAAATCAGTCTGCTCTTTGGAGATACACGCCTGTACCAGAGCGCAAATTAAGTCTTGTGTGTATGAACCAGATTTTGTGTAAAGAGGCAGCGATATGTCTGTAGTACTTGGGTTACTTTTCTGCAGAATTGCATCATGCATATGTGTGTAGTTTGCCATCTACTAACACACCATGGTTATCTTTGGTGTTGCCTTTTTCACAGCCTTTCCCTGTGGTTATATATTCACAATTAAGCTTTTTATTTCCCAAGTGAATTAATTTAATATATATAAATATGTGTAAAGTGGATAAATATCACCTTATTACTTCTAGCACCTCTAGGTGCCTTTGTATTTTTTCATAACCTCTCAGGCATTTAGCATTACCTCTAGTTTAGTATCATTGTGAATGGAATGTGCTCTCTACTTAATTTTTCAGGTAATTTACATAACTTAAAATAGGATCCAAACTCACTCTTTGGGGACTCCATTAGATGCTTATCCCTATCGATGTAGACTCTTATTTATAATTATACTTTTTTATGGCCTTCTTTGTATCCATTTAATTGCATTTCAGTCAAAGTCAACTTAATTAATGGTTTCCCTTAGGATATCTTCCAGCACTATATCAGATTCCTTACAGAAATGCATAAAACATGACATTCCATCCAATCCATTTGTTTTTTTTTTCTACTTTTGCACTTGTGTTTAAATTGCAATAATTTTCAGTACAGCCAGGTGCTTGTCTGGCAATGTTTATCTTTAATATGAACTTATGGTGTTTGATCATTATGATACTTTTCACCTCGACCTGATTCTGGGTTAGCATTTCATGCTCTATGTAGCAAAGCAGCTATTTCCTTGCCCTGCCACCTGTTGAAAGTCCGCTTTTGACACACAGTTTTGGGAATTTTACTCTTCAAGGAAGACGCTACCAAAATTTCTAAGCATCTCCCTGTGGGTGGGCAGGGAAATACCTGAGCAGAAAATGTCTATATAAGACTTTTTTCCCCTATAACTATTTGTTTGACTGTTTTACAATGGTTGCAAGTTAACATCTCTAAAAGGAACTGCCTTAAATATCCTCTTCAGTTATTGGAACTGCAGCAATCCCCAGTCTCGCTGTCATCTTTTGTCAGTTTTTTATCTGCATGTTACCAAAATCGCTGGGGATCTGATCCTGCTTCCTTTTAAAACCATGGGAATTTTGCCATTGACTTCATTGGGAGTAGGATTGGAGCCTAATGCTTGCTTGGCCTGAGCCCTTTCATTATTTTATCAGATGAAAAAATCAATTCAAAATTAGTTTTTCATTAAGATTACAAATTACTGGCATTAATTATACAGTAATCCTTGCTGATGGCCAATGGGTCTGTTTTCCTGGAAATTTCTTATTACAAATAAAAATAGCCCTACTCATCTTTACTACACTTAGTAAGTGATATTTCATTATGCTACTGTGGAGCTCCTGGACATTAATCTCTTACTTAGCAACCTACATTTGGCCTCTAGAATATCTCTTACCTTTCCCTATGTCACTAGTATCTACATGTACCACAGCATCTTGCTTCTCTCCAGCACATCCTCACCCTTATAGCACATATTAGTTCATTTTTCCCTTCCATGTTCATTATTTTGGTTTGCTCCTATATTGTTTTTTCGATGTATGTTGTTACTTCCTTCTTTTTTCTCTTTTCTGTCTGGCTCAGTTTGAATCTGAGCAGCCAAGAAAGTAATTTTTGGAAGAAGAGAAAGTATTGCTCAGGTCTAAAAGGGGGTGAAAACTAGGCAAGCATTTCTGGGCAAGCAACTCAAGATTTCACCAATCATGACAGCATTGTGCAGGTAATGTCTAATCTCTGATTAAACTAAAGAGACATTGTCAAGTTGTTTTTTCCCAAAATGTGCTAGGAAAATAGGAATTGCTAATCTGAACCAGATTAGTGGATCCACTGTTCCCATATTCTGTCAGAGAGAGTAGAGACATCAAATGCCGCAGAAGAAGATGCAAGAATGTAAGATGCAAGACAATTATGATGCACTTTCAAATCCTTACAGCATATTCTAGTTGTGAAAATTCCGCTTGTCCCTCATAACTTTGGAGAGTCTTTACTCCATCAGTGACTTTTTTTTTAAAGAGAGAGACCGTTTTCTATAGGAGTTTTAAAAATATTTTCTCTCGTGTGCTAATTCTACTAGGTTACATAATCCACACATAAAATATATGGTAGGCAGCACACTCTATTTCTAGTACTTGCCACAGCATCATCCAATTCTTAGGAAACCTCATGGTATTTCAATCAGTGAACTGTGGCAAATGTCTTTCTCTTGGCAAGTTGAAAGTTATTTGTGAATGTGGACTGCTCAGTAAGGCCCCAATTCTGTAATATGCTACATGGGGGTGGAGTCCTGGGGCTATGCAGAATATTTTGGGAACAGGGCCTTAATCAGCACATGCTGGGGGGGCTGGGTAGCTCTGGCATTTCATTCCTCGTTCTTCTACCACTTCTATTGACTCAGCTCTCTCTAGATATTCCTAGGTTTGAATGCAGTTGGAGAACTATACTGCAAAGTTGTTAAATAAGAATGGTAAAACCAGTTTCATAAAGCTTTAATTCCTTGAGGATTAATTCTGTAAGCGCTTTAGTTGAAAGCTTGACTGCATGATGTTTACCCTTGAGTTTGTATTAAATATTTTAAAAAGGAGCTTTTGGTTGAAAAGTATTATTTAACGCCTTTTGTGACTTCCAAACCTGTTTTCTGTAACCCTTGATATTTGCAATGCCTTGCACTGAGCATGTTTAAGGTACGTTAGGGGATTAACCACCACAGAGGATACAGTAGATGAACACTAGCTTAAACCCAAAGTCATGAGCATCCAATAGGCAAATTGTCGCAAATCCTCCTTTTTTAGTCATCACATTCCAATTATGAAAATTTACTCCATTTGCACACAAGCTAATTGACTTTTACCATCCTTCGTCCATCTGCTTCACCTGTGCATGTACACACATCCATGTGAATACACTGAAGAGCTGAACTGTGGAATTATTCTTGGAACAGCTCTCTCCTGAGTGTGTTTCTTGTGGGGATAATGTCCCAGCACCAGCCAGCCAATGTTTCTGAGAAATGCTGGTACCCCCTACACTATGGAAAGACCAGAGGTGGCAGAATGCGTGTCTCTCTTGCAACTAAGTGTTTGCAGGAACTGTAGCCACAATTTCTGTCAAACTATTGAGCCCATTTAGATGAAGGGTATGTCTGCATATAATACGCTTTGCTTATTATTTTGTAATGATGTTGAGGGTACAGCAAAATGTGTGTGTTTTTTCTTCTTGCTGCTGATTATGCTATCCATTCAACAGGTTTGGTTGCCTATAAACTTTAGTTAATCGCTGGTGTAACTCCATTGACACCAGAGTTGCATTTAGCCATATGTACTCAAGTGACCAATGTTCCAAGACCCTCAAGCTCACTTTTCATTAATGTCTTGCTGATAATATATGCAGCTAGCTGAAAGGAAAAAAATGTCTCCCATTGTTTCATTTGAAAAAGTTAGTTAAGATTAATGAGATTATGCCTCTGTCATGGAAAGTATAATAATTGAACATCAAAAGAATGGATTTATCATTCTGATGACGAACAAATTATTAAAGTCAATTTCAGGATTTTTTTTATCGCAGTAAGACTACTGGGCTTCAAATTCTAACTCTGGAAACACCATACGCAACAGATTTGTCACATCACTGACAAGTAAAAAGTATAGTAAAAGAGGATTTTTTTATTTGCCTTTTTTAAGTTCTTTCCCTCAGAATGTCTGGTAATTTTGTTAATACATGTAGTAAAGAAGCTGGTAGCATTTCAGAAGCCAGCTTTTCTTGGTTATATTAAATCAAGCCAGATTTCAAAATTTAGGTCACATAAACAACAGAACTGTATTTATGTATTAATTCCTTATTAGTTAGTCCCAATTCACAATGTAGTTTAAACTCTGGAAGCAACAATTGTTTAAAAATAATAGTACAATTTTAACATGAAGTTCATACCTAACAGGGGTAAGTATTTTATCTGAGAATCAGGCTAGTCAAACTGGGCTATAGACAACTCCCTCTAGGTTTCAGATCAATGTCCTATAAGAAAATAATTTACTGTCCTCTTTATAACAGCATCCTCTCATAGTGACCTGGGGGGAGTCCTCCATTGCTTGAATGAGACCTGTTTAATAAGGGATTCAAAATGCACTTTCTCTCCTATACTTTCCTCTAAAGGTAGGGATAACAAGGGTTAACATAATGGGCTTTTTTTTAAAATACTGATGTCTAAACTAAGAAAATAACAAAAGGACCAAACCTAAACAGGATCAAGTACAGACAATTTATTTTTCCCATCAAAAGGCTACCTCCTCCATCTTGTGATTCCATTGTGCTCCTCTCCATCCCCCTATTCCTGCTCCATATTAAAGGACAGTGAAAGAGACCTTTAATATATAGGGTCTTATTTCACTCTCTCTGATGTGTCAGGACCTCCAACAGAAGGGTGGAACCTCTTTCAGTCCACAGGCCAGAGATCTACAATCCCCAACATTCCTTTGAAAAAATGACGGACTCTCAGCTTCTCCTTGTTCCTAAGCTTTCTATATAAGAAGGAGCTCTTGCATTGCTCTTTCCCACCTTTTTTTGTTTTGCAGGCATCCTGGAAGAAGGAGTGGAGTCTGAAAGTCCCCTAGGACCTGCATGTAGGACCGTATTGTAAGAAGGAAGCCAGCAGGAGTGACTCCAGAAGCAAAGCCAGCAGTTAACAAAATGTCCTGGCAAGTCCAATAAATGTTTAAAATGGCAGAGGACAAGCATTTAAAAAGAAATAAAAAGTTGGCCAGGGTACAGCAAGACCCTCCCCTGCCATCCCACACATGAGTGGGATAGATTCAAATCCTGTGCTCCTATGAGACATTCCCCCAAGCAACCTTACTCTCTGTTTTGTCACTCGTTCTCAGACTGTGTGTTCTTCACAATGTTTCTCTCTCTACGCTAGCTGCAGTAGCAGATTAAATTGATTTAAATCCAAGGGTCTGGTTTTCCCCCCCAGTGGTTTTAGACCATTGTAATTCCATTGGCTTAATGGAAGCTGTTCCTGATTTCAGATAGGGAGACAGAGGGCAGATTTACACTACCGCTTACATCGATCTAACTTACATTGCTGAGGGATGTGAAAAAGACACTGCCCTGAGCAAGGCAAGTTACAGTGACCTAAGTACTGTCAACAGGATTGTACTTGGGACAGTTGCACCTTCCAGCTGCAGTGTAGACCAGCCTTTAGTGTATATACTCTTCAGGGCAAGGACTGTCTTCCTCTGTGTTTGGAAAGTGCATAACACAATTAGGATGTTACCACCACATAAGTAATATATTTATTTGGGGGACTAGCCAGTCCCTCCCATTTCAACCTCCTACCGATACTATTTTTTATTTGTTTTACCTGCTTGAAAGAAGAGACCTAACCCCTATCTGTCTGGTGCCACCCCTGCAAGCTGGTCCTATTGGGGGGGGGGTTAAGTTTTGGGTAAGCTAAAGCAATTGTGAGAACTTTTCAGTTATTTTTTTATTATTGCCATTGGCTTGCTTTGAAACCATTTGAAATGCAATCATGTTGGCTTATGCTCTATTAGAAGCAGAGGGGAAAGGAATTCGTGTTTGCCAAATGAAAAAGGATAAAACTGGTATAGTGATACGTTGCAATAATGCTGCAAAAACTACCACAGTAAATAACTGTGGTAACAATCTCCTTCTTGTTGTGCAAGTTCCAGCATAGACTTTCTTGTGCTCCTCATCCTGACATCGCTGTTCTGAGGGACACTCATCTTTACAACCATTAAGAAATGTTTCTTCTTAAGATTCTAAGACAAGCAAAAATCATAGAATATCAGGGTTGGAAGGGACCTCAGGAGGTCATCTAGTCTACCCCCCTGCTCAAAGCAGGACCAATCCCCATTTTTTGCCACAGAACCCTAAATGGCCCCCTCAAGGATTGAACTCACAACGCTGGTTTTAGCAGGCCAATGCTGAAACCACTTAGCTATCCCTCCCCCGCCCACAATGGAACTATAGGAAACAAAAAAGGGTTCTGAACCAACATGACATTGCAGTAGGGTAGTTCTATTTGTCAATGGATGCTAAATATGCGCAATCTCTGCTTGCTGTACTGCCAACAGCTCTCTGCCATGCGTATGTCTGTCTTTTTGGCAGAGTTGCTTAGCTTACTTACCAGCCATTAGCGTCAGTATCTGTTAGTAACTTAAAGTTTTGCTTTGGGCTGTCTATGAAACCAAACCTTGGGGAACATCCAAGTGGAGCCTTTCACCTCTAGGTCAGTGGTTTGAATTTGGCCCACGTTGCTCGTGACTGGAAGTCATTACCATCTGAGGACTGTGTGACTGTTTATGAGTTAGAATTCCGAGTCTTGTCTGTAGCAGAAAAGTGTGCCTTCCACAAACACCACCACCGCATTTGGCACAGACGGGTGTCTGTTAACAGTCTGAACTAAGAAGCTAAAAACTGAATGGACAAGGAGACTGAATTATTCTTTCATCACAGAAGTGGTCCCTCCAGACCTGGGTACAAGGATATTACAGAGGGGTGTAAAGAAGCTTTCAGTGATGCTGTCTGTGCTGTTTATGTTCCTTGGGTAAAGTGGTTCAGAGTTTCAGGGCTGACGGCTGCATCTTCTGTGAAGAATAATTCATTTAACATTCTGAAAAAAAGAAACATTCTTGAGATTGACAAGTAATGGCATCCCTGCAGTTTCAGAGATGCATGGTGATTTTCATGCAGTGCTTTCTGGAGAAGTTTCACTTAATCTGTTTAGATGGCTAGAATTGACAGAAAAAGGCTGGAGATAACATCTGATGCCTTCAGCCTTTGAAATCTGGAAAATTCAAGGGCCTCAGTACAGCCAATCTCATGAGGACAATAACCAGTATTACTCCTCTTAAACCTGCTTAATTCTCATTCATTAAGGTGAATAGTTTATCATCAAGGAAATACGACAGTACAGAATCAGGCAAAATCTAAAAGCTCTGCATGCTGTCTATTAAAAAAAGTTCCCTTTTCCTTTAGCATTTCCTAGACCAGTAAAACAGATTACTGTCACCTTTGGCTGAGCTCAGTATATTCATCAGGCACAGATGCTCTCAGGGTTCCTGCTGGGGTGAATGTCATCTTTTTTTCTTGTTTCTTTAGCAGGTACCCAGTTACTTTAAGTGAATATATTATGACATATCAGTTGCAGCTCATCTGTAAGGGAATGGCAGAATCTGATAAACCTGTCGCAGAAGGCTGAAGGAATGGGAAAATTAGAGAAAAAACAAATAGCCAGACGTTGAGATTTTCAGGGGATTCAGCCATACCACCTCGATGGAAATTAACTCGATCTGTGTGGCTAAATCTTTGAGTTGGTTTTGAAAATATCCACTGAGATGTTTATTGGCAGAAAAGGAAGCCTTGAGTGATCCAATGGACCATTGTTTTAGTAATCCCTGATTGGCTCCTTGATCCTATATAAGGCCATCGTGCATGCCAGGAAATGTCCAGGCAACAATGTGGATCCCTCGCTAGCTGCCATGAACACCTTCTTTCTCTGCCTCTAACTCTCAATATTGACCAGAGCTTCCGACTTAGATCCTGACTCCCAGTTGACCCACAGAACTCCAACACTGACCCTGAGACCTGGTATTGACCCTCAGTCCAATTTCTGACTCCGGCTCTAATCCTTGGCTTGACTCCTGACTCACTCAGGCTCTGGCTTTGACCCTCATGTTGACTCTTGTCTCAGACATCAGCTCTGACCCCTGGTTTTGGTTCCTTGCTCCCAAGCTCCTGCTACTACTTCTGTCCAGAATCCTGACAGTTTGTCTGGACCACCCCATAAGCTGTGGAGAAAGTTGGCCCTGTGGGGACATCTTGGCACGTCCAAAGGGCACCAGGCACATCTGAATGGAGTAACAGCCTCCAGGAAGAACTTTTCATGTTGGGAACACAAGTTATGCAGGTCTCATCTGAGAACTGGGCCCTGCAGGTACAGATCCCATGGCTACACAAAGAAAACACAGTGCTATGGGCCTAACTGGCAGAGTATGCCACCAAGAACCAGACATTGCAAGAGCAGACCTCCCAGGTGCAGGACAAGAAAACAGCACTCCAGATGCACTGTGGCTGTGCATCTGGACCCTGGGCCTATAGTTCTCCTCCTGGAGCATTTCAACAGAGACTGCCAAAAATTTAAGTATTTCCTCAATTAGTGTTACATGCTGTTCCTGCTTTGTCCTGGTTCTACCCCAATGACCAGGCAAAAGCAGGACTCATAATTAGTCTTCTGATGGGAGAAGTGCTGGATTGAGTTTTGCCCATACTCAAATGATAGAACTCGACACCGTCAAACTGGGATGCTTTCCTTTACCTATATTTTCGATTACTCCACTATACTTGCTCTGCCAAAGCAGCTCTGCAAAAGCTATGTCAAGGGCAGGGACTGGCCACTTCCTATGCCACCCACTTCAGGCGACTCTGTATCTGATACAGAGTGGAATGAAGTGACCTACCTATTCTGGTGTGGATTATGTGAGAGATCAAAGATGAGCAACTCATGTGAAAACCTCCACCAACCTTGATGTCACCAGACGCATAGACAACATGCTGCATGACCTAAGCAAAGAAAGGGGGGGAGCTCCATTGCCCCCTAGCTGGTGTTCCCAAGTGCCCGTCTTCAGCCCAGTCCTAGAACACATGCAAATCGATGGAGCCCGTTGTCACATGACCTCCGAGGAGAGGGAGTACTTCCTATACCACAGCTTGTGTTTCTACTGTAGAGAAAAATCCGAACTTCCTCTGACTGACTCTCCCTCATGGGATCTTACACAGAAAACATCAGGAAATGCCCAAGCCCAGGCGTGGTGGCAGGCGGGAGTTGGCCTGAGAGGCCCTGCGGTTTCCATCCCACTGGTTGCCCCCCACTTCTTACTGAAGCACGTCCAAGGCACAAGCCCTCACTCCAGTTGCAAGTCCAGGTTTGTCTGAATGTCACAGAGAAGCCTCAATAAACTCCAGCAGAGGACACTCAAGGACTCAGACAATTTTATAGATGCCAATATGGCACAAGCCTTGGGCATCTCAGTGCAATGAACTTTGGTTCCATCCCTGTCTCTATCCAGCCATACGTACTACCTCTATGAACCCTGCAGCCACCAGCTGGGTCTGGCAGATGCACGAGGTCCAGGAGGAGCTTAAAATACATCTTGAGAATGCAAAGAACTGGAATGACCCACTGATTGTCGATGTCGGGGAGGCCCGGTGTTTGATGTGGGACAGAATGAGTAGCTGTCAACACAACTCCTCTGCATGGACCAGCCCTATTGCAAATTGGACCACCAGTACTTTTGCTCATACCCAACTGGACCACCGTTATCTCAGCCCATACCAGCCAAGTGATCAACCTCAAGGCTGTTTGGCTCCAATTACCTAGATCTTTCAGACTACACCCAGTAGCCATACATCAACAACCCCTCTGAACGCAACCACCGTCCCCCGCAGTAAAGGCCCAGAGTCACAACAGATATGTGATCTGGTATCTCATTGATTGGGAAGGGTATGGCCCCAAGTACTGATCCTGGAAGCTGATGTTCCAGGTCCACACACCTGACCTTATGGCAGCCTTCCATGCAGCCCACCCAGATAGGTGGTGATGTAAGAATCAGTGGAACTTGAACCCAGGCCTGGAGAGCTACTAGGTAACCCACAACCTTGCACTGCCACCTGGTGGCAGCTGTAACATAGCCACTGCCTGCGACCCACTATTTTCAGGGATTGCATGCCATTGGAAGTTCCACCTCAAGTGATCTGAGAGTGGTTTTAGTGATCCCTAATTAGCTCCTTGATCCGATATAAGCCCATGGGGCTTACCAGGAAGTGTCCAGGCAACAATGTGGATTCCTAACTAGCTGTCATGACCACTCTGCTTCTGAACTCCTGGTATTGATCTCAGCTCTGACTTGGATCCTGAAGCCTGATGGACCCCCTGAACCTGAACTCCTGGTATTCACCCTTGACCCAATTCCTGACGGTCTCTGGCTCTGACTCTCAGCTTGACATCTGACTCGGACTCCGGCTTTGCCCTCAGACTGACTCTTGACTCAGACACCAGCTCTAACCCTGGCTTCAGTTTTTGGCTCTCAACCTCCTGCCACTAGTCTTGCCTACCTTCGCCCAGGGTCCTGACACTTAAGGAAGGGCTCAAAATTAAAGACAGGCTTTGCTGAAAAGGGATGGTTATTATTCACATGCTTAAAGTTGAGCTCTTGTTTGAGTGCTTTGCTGGACTGGGGCCTATGTTACCAGCTCTCTGAATGCCAGACAGCCCAGGATTTTCCATAGCTGAAGCCTAGTGTTCCGTTTCCCTTGGATATGAATGGTCTCCTTTTGTTTTGCTTCTGTTAGTTGATGTTTATACAATTTAAAATTTGATTTTTTTTACATCATTTGCTTCGCGTGCTTGAAGTTCACTACCACATCCTTACGCTCCCCAAGTCCCCGCTCTCCACCGCCTCTAATAATAATAAAACCTGAAAAGGCTCATTATGTTCTCTTTACAGCTACAATAAAATGGACGTAGATTTAGTTGTGCTGTTCCCCTCAGATACCTGGCAGAGCTCCCTCCCTCTGTCTCCAAGTTCTCCTTGTGAAGAATGAGCACAGTTGATCACATGGATAATGCTTAGCTCATCAGAGTATGTGTCAGCCAATGGATTTTTCCTTTGGTCTTCAGTTCACCACCACCACTTTTTGCATTCTCTAAGTGCAAAGCAGTTACGGTGCCACAATTTGCTTTTTTTTCCTGGCAAAACAGAATAGAATTTCATAAGGGGACTTGCCAATCTTAGAATTTATCAACAAAATATTTTGCACAGCTCTCGATGAGGCACCAAAGTATTTCCTCACTTATGTCCAGTTTGAACCCAAGACTGCTGTGAAGGAAAGATGGATGCTTCATTAACTTAATGGTAACTTTTGTTGTAATCCTTGAATAACTTTGCATAGACAAGATCCTGCTAGCTAACTTCAGAGTTTTCATTGTCATCTGGTGTAAACGAAACTTTCTGATTTAAAACCTAATCTGATTGTAAAGGAGTTCTTCATTCCCTGAGAAGCTGCCGATACAAGTTACTCATGAAGAGACCAGACAGCATATACACAGTGTGCAGTGTAGATAAGCATATGGCATGTGTACCTTTAAAAGAAGAGAATATTTATAATTCTTTTTATGTTCAAAAAAGTTGATGTTTAAAACTGAACATGACACACATTTTCATACTCCATGCACTAGATACACATGTAGCGCCCTGTTTGACCTCTCCATTGCACTGCACAGCATGAAGAATAGGTAAAGGGTTTCCATTTCTCTATGGAAAATTCACAAAGCCAACATTAGAAACCACTGCAGTCTAGTTCATATTAGGAAGAATGGGGAGCGGGAAGTATGAATTGTAATGGGCCAAGCAAAAATATCTCCATTTCCTTCTAAAAGGGAAAAGGAAAAAATGAGAGATCTCATGCACAATAGGATAATAAACTTTTTGGCTGCTGGATTAATGTTTTTAATAAGCAAGGAATTCTGTTGTAGTACACATGACATTAAATCCCCTTGGCCACAACTATCTTCAGTGCAAATTTCCCAGGATATCAATTTCAAAACAAGTGAGTGTAATCAGCATAAATGAAAAACAAAAAGGGTGCATTATATATTTAAGGTTTTGAATATACTGGGATGACTAATCTCAAAATATAAAATAAATTGGAGATGGCAAGAACTGAATCCAGAAAATATGAGGCCTATGCGTTGTAGTGACTTCTTATTTTTCTGTGTGTATCTTTACCTTCCTGAGTGACTGCTTCTTGTCAGATTTCTTCACTTCATAACAGGAAGCACTAACCTGTTCCCGGAGTATTTTGTTCTAAGTGGTATGTTGAAGCACTGGGAATGTTTATTGGCAGATGTTGTGTGTGGTCCCTTTAATATAACAATGTATCAAGCCCATGAATGACCGAAAGCAAAACTGGATTAAGGTATAGACACTAGAAGCTCAAGCCTAGGGCCACAGCTCTTGGAGTCATATCATGAGGGAGAATCCCAGCTTTCACTTTAAAACACAGTAAGTTTCTAGACTGCATCGTTGTAAAGAAAAGCTTGAAAATGTTACCTAAGTGTAACCAGTGCAGTGATGCCTACTTGCGTCTGCAGACAACCTGAAACAAGAGCTCTGAAGGGTCTGAATAATTACCTGTGATCTCAGGGAGATGTGATAACTCCCTCTGCTCTCTGGAGCTCTACTAGACAGCCCAGCAGAGGAATCTGGTGTGTGGCAGGAGAAGAGTGAAGCAAGCCAGACCCAAGCAGATTTACCCTACTTGCTG
This sequence comes from Eretmochelys imbricata, assembly GCF_965152235.1. Lineage (NCBI taxonomy): Eukaryota > Metazoa > Chordata > Testudines > Cheloniidae > Eretmochelys > Eretmochelys imbricata. The sequence continues at coordinate 75,877,111 of NC_135578.1, forward strand.
GGTTACGTGTGCCCCCCCGCTGCAATTCCTGCTCCTCCACAGGGGATGAGCAGCAAGAAGGACCCTTGTTGCTACCCCTACACCAACATTCCACACAAAGATGGACTACAAGCCGTCAGGAACAGTATCCCCGATCATGTCACGGCAAACCTGGTGGCTGAACTTTGTGACTTTGTCCTCACCCATAACTATTTCACATTTGGAGACAATGTATACCTTCAAATCAGCGGCACTGCTATGGGTACCCGCATGGCCCCACAGTATGCCAACATTTTTATGGCTGACTTAGAACAACGCTTCCTCAGCTCTTGTCCCCTAATACCCCTACTCTACTTGCGCTATATTGATGACATCTTCATCATCTGGACCCATGGAAAAGAAGCCCTTGAGGAATTCCATGATTTCAACAATTTCCATCCCACCATCAACCTCAGCCTGGACCAGTCCACACAAGAGATCCACTTCCTGGACACTATGGTGCTAATAAGCGATGGTCACATAAACACCACCCTATACCGGAAACCTACTGACCGCTATTCCTACCTACATGACTCCAGCTTTCACCCAGACCACACCACACGGTCCATTGTCTACAGCCAAGCTCTACAATACAACCGCATTTGCTCCAACCCCTCAGACAGAGACAAACACCTACAAGATCTCTATCAAGCATCCTTACAACTACAATACCCACCTGCTGAAGTGAAGAAACAGATTGACAGAGCCAGAAGAGCACCCAGAAGTCACCTACTACAGGACAGGCCCAACAAAGAAAATAACAGAACGCCACTAGCCGTCACCTTCAGCCCCCAGCTAAAACCTCTCCAACGCATTATCAAGGGTCTACAACCTATCCTGAAGACGACCCATCACTCTCACAAATCTTGGGAGACAGGCCAGTCCTTGCCTACAGACAGCCCCCCAACCTGCAGCAAATACTCACCAGCAACTACATACCACACAACAGAACCACTAACCCAGGAACCTATCCTTACAACAAAGCCCGTTGCCAACTGTGCCCACATATCTATTCAGGGGACACCATCACAGGGCCTAATCACATCAGCCACACTATCAGAGGCTCGTTCACCTGCACATCGACCAATGTGATATATGCCATCATGTGCCAGCAATGCCCCTCTGCCATGTACATTGGTCAAACTGGACAGTCTCTACGTAAAAGAATAAATGGACACAAATCAGATGTCAAGCATTATAACATTCATAAACCAGTCGGAGAACACTTCAGTCTCTCTGGTCACGCGATTACAGACATGAAAGTTGCGATATTAGAACAGAAAAACTTCAATACCAGAGTCCAGCGAGAGACTGCTGAATTGGAATTCATTTGCAAATTGGATACAATTAACTTAGGCTTGAATAGAGACTGGGAGTAGCTAAGTCATTATGCAAAGTAACCTATTTCCCCTCAAATAAATTGGTTAGTCTCTAAGGTGCCACAAACTCCTTTTCTATTTCCCCTTGTTTTTTCCTACACCACCCTCCCCCCCCATTCCTCAGACGTTCTTGTTAAACCCTGGATTTGTGCTGGAAATAGCCCATCTTGATTATCATACACATTGTAAAGAGAGTGATCACACTAGATAATCTATTGCCAGCAGGAGAGTGAGGTGGGGGGGAGAGAAAACCTGGATTTGTGCTGGAAATGGCCCACCTTGATTACATACACATCATAAGGAAAATAATCACTTTAGATAAGCTATTACCAGCAGGAGAGTGGGGTGGGGGGAGAAAACCTTTTGAAGTGATAAACACCCATTTTTTCATGGTCTGTGTGTATAAAAACATCCTCACTGCATTTTCTACTTTTATGCATCCGATGAAGTGAGCTGTAGCTCACGAAAGCTTATGCTCAAATAAATTGGTTAGTCTCTAAGGTACTCCTTTTCTTGTTGCTACCCCAGTTGCACTCAAGCAAAAGAGGTCTTCATTACGGTTCCTCTGGCAGAGATGAGAGCCCCATGCTATGACCACTCCCAGTGGAACAGGGTGACAGCTCAGGGGCAGGGAGATGGAGGTGGAGCCATGGGATGACCCTGTGCCTAGGGTTTAGATTGCTGTAATCTGGCCCTGACAAAAAGGATTGCTGCTGTGAAGACCATACTTGCATCAAAGTTAATGCAGCTATAATCCGCCCCATCAAAAGGATGTTGTTCATTTTCTTTAAATAAGTTGCTTCATTAGCAATGGCTGTCATATTTTCAACCCAGTAACAGAGAATTTAACACTGGGGAACAACTTCCTTTGTTGATTAGTGCAGCCACTCCTGGTGCCTTAAGTAATGGTTTGTCAACGTTAACCATTATAATTCCTGAGTTTTAGATGACAAGCATCTTGATTGTTTCACGCTCAGCAGGTATTAGAGGCTGGCATTCAATTCTGCACCGGCTAAGACGGATACTTGTTTGTCCAGTGCTCCGTTAGGAGTGTGCAGATTACTGGGAAATAGTTGGGAACATCTCCTAGCATTGCATTTCCTTACAGATTAGACAGAAGTTAGCCCTGCATTTTTATCTGTATTCTCCTGCTCAGTGAGTTGTAATCATACAGAGGGCCAGATTCTCAGCTGGTGTGAATTGGCATAGCTCCAATTAAATCAACTGAGTGAAATCAATGTATTTCAGTGAAGCCACACTGCTTCACACTGGATGAAAATCTGGGCCATTAGCTGTACAAGAAAATATTCAATACACTTGGAGACTGGAGTATTACCATAGTGAGCCACTAGATGGGACACTTGCATTAGGTTCTCTGGGAGTGTAAATTGTTGAAGGGCTGGTGCTTTTGATGGTAATGATGCACATCTATGTGCAAGAGATGCATTATGACTCAGATCTTTTTACACCACTCTAACAGAGATCTCACAGTTCCCTTGCAAGGATTTGGGCACTGCCAACCACAGCATCAGTGGCTGATATGCTTGTCGGGTAGGTGTTTTGTGAAATCTTCTTCAGCATCTTTTCTGCACGCACTGCTTCTGAATGGTGGTTCTTCTGAGAAGGATGATGTGGCACCGGGAAGTCTGCTGTCATTCTCAGGCATACCACATTCCCAGTGCAGCAATTGGGGAATAAGGGTGTGATCGCTGATCTGTGAGTGTGCAGGTCTCTTGGCAGTAGCTACAGTCACTTTTTTTTTTTTAAAGAACATATTGGCTCTGAAAATGGAAAGAGGGTGTAAATATTTAAATATATGCCTAAAAATGAAATGGTCAAGCCCTATAACGGTTCATGCATGTAAAAGCTCATCTTTGCTCCAACAGATTCCAGGCCATACACAGAAGGGAATTCATACTCTGGACTTTCTCCTGATTTGCCCACCACCATTTGGCTACTGCTAAGCCATTAGCTATTTTGATGATACAGTATTTATATAATGGTTGCCAAACCTGAAAGTATGTAGTAAATCCCAGTCTGGCAAGGGAAGTTAAATAAAATCAAGAAGATATTGCAGATGGAGGCTGATGATGAAAACAGAAGAAAGTCAGACCAGCCTAGGGATCAAGTAAACTAATGTTATTGCCAGGAGAATATTCCTAAAGATGAGTGTTGAAATGTTGATAGCAAAGATCTTTAGGTATCAGTTATTTAACTACCAGTTTGACTTATTTAAAGTCAAAGTTTCACAGAAAGGAGGCATTAAACCCCACTTTATTATAAAACCGCAATAGGATTAAGTAGGGTGAATTTACAAGATCTCCAAAGCTATAAACGTGAGGTGAATTGGATGACTTGATGGTACTGGTTAAAGATGCAGATGAATTACCAGTGATGTGCAGACCATGGGAAAAGCTTCTGCTGCGGCTGCAGTGTGCTGAGTGTATCCTGACTTGCTGCAAGATAGCTCAGCAATAGGAATTTATTAAGGACTTTCTCTTTACCGTGTTCTTATGTAGAATAGACATGTGACCCATTAACATGCATGGTTTTTTTCAGACTAATACTACTATGAAGTACATGATACAGATCCTTGAAAGCAGTTTTGCACACCTTTTAGGTTTTGTCTGAATAGAACTGTTGTACCACTTTATACCAATATAGTTAACACAGTACCATCCCCTAAATGTGAGCATAGTTTTACCGGTGTAACTGCTTAGACTAGTATAGCTAGTCCTGTATGGAAAGGGGAACAAGCTATATAAATACAAGACATCTTTTTACTGGTATAACTGCATCCACACTGAAGATTATGCCAATATATTTATTTCAGTTTGGCACCCCTAACTATACTAGATATATTGGTACAAAATCTGTATGTAGCGCAGTCTTTATACAGTCAGCAGAGCAGAGTTCAGTTTCTCATTCAGTTACCGTAACTGATACATGTTTTTATAAAAGTTCAGCTACTCAGTATCAATGACAGCTAAGAAAAGAGCAATAAGAATATGTTAAATGTGTTCCTATGCCTTATGATTATCCGTAGCCACTCTAGATACCCTGGCCACAAAATCAAGACAAGTTTCATCCATGTTAAAAATGATCATCTAACAATTGGCATATACTTAATTTCAGAAACAAAACTATGCATTTTTATTACTGCAAATGTCTCATAAAGGGAGGCAGATTATGAAGGATGGAGGTTGGGAAGTCAAAGGTGTTAGAAAAAGAAAATATCCACAAGCAACAATGAGTATCTGTGACTCCTTGTCTAATTTCTGCTCATTGCTGAGGAGGGTAATTTATGTGTATTCAGACTTGTCACTAGGACTATGCACATCTCAATATCTTTTACTGTTTGAGTAAATCATCTGAGTCCTTTAATCCCTTTCCTTAGGCTAAGCAGTGTCTGCGTAACATCTATTCCAAGCTTGCTGAATCAAAGATACTAGGAGTGTTTTTCCTCAATTCATAGCAACATCACTTCATAATATAAACGTTATACTTATGGCAAAGCCTCGTTGAGATTTGAAAGAAAGTAGATCAGATGTGCCAGAATGCTAGAGATAGTCCTGGAATAGACACAACTGCCCAGGATGTAGACAAGAACGGGTAAGTATCCCTGTGTGCAAGGAAACATCTTGTGACCACTTAATACCTCAAAAGGCAGAAAAATATATATACCTACGTCTTATGTAGTGCCTTTTATCCCTAGATCTAAGAGCTTCACAAAGCAGATAAGTATGGTTATTCCCATTTTAAATATGGAGAAAGTGAGGCACAGGGAGGTGGAGAAACTTGCTCAAAGTCACCCAGCAGATCAGTGCAGAGCCAATGCAGAACCAGTTCTTCTGAGTCCAACTCAACTGAGTTCCTATCCACTGAAACACATTGCCTTTCATACAGGGTGTGATGGGGTTCACTCACCCCACACTGGACAGGAAAGGGTTAACTCCTCATTTTGGGCTGAGGAAGCCATGCCCCCACATTCCTACTGGGCATGCACCAAGTGCAGTACAAGTCACTAAAAAGGAGCAGCCCAGCTCACTCTCAGCTGACCGCCGGAGAGGAAGGACATCTGTTGCAGGCTCCTGCCTCAGAGCAGTGGCAGCCCCTGAAAGCGGAAGCCAGAGGTGCTGAGACCCCGGCAGATGCCCTGATACCTGCAGACACCCCAGGGACTTGGGCGCCACCACAGCCAGCCCAGGCAGAGGAACCTGGGAACCCTGAAGTCACCCAGGCCACAGATGCAGGAGTGACAGGAGGAAATAGCCCAGGGGAGGGACTAGCCATAGTCCCAAGCATAGTCGGTGTCTTGTGGTTGGATCCCCTCTGACTCAGTGGCGAAATCACTTGCTGCCTCCAAGGCCCTGGGCTGGGACCCGGGGAGTAGGGAGGGCCCAGGTCCCCCTACCCCAGCTACCAAACCCTCCTCCCCCACCCCCCCCCGCACCCGGGTGGTGGTCCACCTCTTTTCAGGCCATCATGCCACCCTATAAATCAGGGTATCTCTATTGATTCTGGCCACTAGGCCTGGCTGCCCGGCAAACCAGCATAGCTTTATTGACTCTGGCCTCTAGGCTTTATAGCCCTGCAGAAAAGGGTCACTTGGTTGACATTAGCCCTTAGGCCTCACTGCCTGGAGACAGAGGGTGGCTTGAAGGATGGGGTATACTCACCCCCCACTGGACACAGTCCCCACACCCCGTCACATGGGAAGAACCTTATCAATTGAACTGGAACTCATCTTTAAGGGGAAAGGGATAGGAAGTCAACTCTAGAACATCTGTCCTAATTGTATTGTCAGAAAATCTGTAGATGCATGTAGTTAATATTGTTCAGCAGAACTATTATCCATTGTTATTGCTGGCTGTACCACCCAAGATTTAATGTGAGCTGTCCTTCACTTCTTGAGCCAAAGATAAGCATTCATAATGGACACCATGGTCAACAACTGGGCAGTAGTGTCTTCAATGACAAGGGATCTCAGATACCATCTCTTACGATAGTATATGCCTTTCCCTGAGCTAGCACCTTTGTGGCTCAGTCGGGATTTCCTAGTCACTCTTCACTTGCCCCTACAAAGCAAATTTTCTTACCATTAAATAGATGCGCTGAGACTTCAAACTCAGAGTTGCACCATATGTTCTTTCTGCATTCTTACCCATACGCACAAGGTAGATTAATTTGATGATATGCCTTGGATGATGGACAGTCCTTTTATATAGGAATTAGATGAGGATTCTCATATAGTATATAATGGAATTTATTTTCAGAGAGCCTATCTCAACATTAAATTCAAACGTCTATAAGTAAAAAACAAAGTGAAATCCGGGAGCTCAAATGTAGTCACATACTTGGATATTCCCTAGGCCAGGGGTAGGCAACCTACGGCACATGTGCCAAAGGCAGCACGCGAGCTGATTTTCAGTGGCACTTACGCTGCCTGGGTCCTGGCCACCAGTCCTGGGGGCTCTGCATTTTAATTGAATTTTAAATGAAGCTTCTTAAACATTTTAAAAACCTTATTTACTTTACATAGAACAATAGTTTAGTTATATATTATAGATTTATAGAAAGAGACCTTCTAAAAACGTTAAAATGTATTACTTGCACGCAAAACCTTAAATTAGAGTGAATAAATGAAGACTCAGCACACCACTTCTGAAAGGTTGCCAATCCCTGCCCTAGATTCTTAAAGGTACCAAAATGGATATTGTTATGGATGTCATCGATACCAGTGCTCTCAATTCTGTATTGATAAGATATCAGATAACTCAGCTCAATCAAGTTATTAAGCATAGATAAATTGGCACAATACAGAAAGGGTTAATACTTCACCCAATCTGGAGAACAGGCTTGCTGTTTACATTTTCACTCTGTTCCAAAATCTTGAACTAAATTTTGCCCCTATTTATACCCCACTTGTTTACAACAGAGAGAAGATTTCACAGATTTTACTATATTAGCACAAGCCTGTCATTGCTTTTCTTATCTAGTTTTCTGCATATTTTGAAAGACATCTCTACTAATTGTACCAATTATCCCTAGAAGATAACCAACTGTGCTTAACACACCATTTATATTTGGCATTGCTTCTGACGGGTTCTGCATACACAAACAACAGAGGTTACATATAGTTTTACCAGCTAGTACGTTTTCACAATAAAGCTTAATGTGAGTACAGAGCATTGTGGGGAATACAATGTTAGTTATACATTATACTAACTATGTTAGTCATAGTTATACAGCTTAGCATGAATGCAAAACATTCTGAGTAACTTATCATATTGGCTAACAATATTAAAGAGTAAAGGCTGGTTCCTTGTACCTGCTACAAGTACTTTGTGCTGCTCCACTGGCACAAAGCAACCATAAGGTCAGCTTTGTGTATGGGCAATCATAGGAGGTGCAGAACCAGCTTAATGGCCCTCTGCCTTCTCCTCCTCCTGGCTGCAAAAAGAGCACTTTGAGGTCATTGGCAGTGCAAGTCATTTGTGAGATCGGGATCTTAGTGTATTGCAGGTATGGAGTGCTGCTCCCATCCTACAGGAGTGTTTATATTTATCACCCATGTGTATGGCCTGGTGCTGGCTAGACCTGGTTTTGTAGAGACCATGTGGGAGAAAAATAAAGTAAATGTCTGAGGGCAACAGCTTCCTTAGTCCCCGAAGGGCTTTCTGAAATTCTGTGTTTGAATGCTCATTTTTAATGGGATAATGTCTACTTAAAATCTCACCTTGTTTGGAAATGTTTCCACGCTGCTCTTACAAGCAACACCTAAGATTGTATGGCTGAAAGAGAGTCATGAAAAATAATTACCTCTTTTGTTTGTTTAGTTCATGCATTTGGCAGCACTTTATCAACAGTCAGTTTCAATGTTTCCCCTGCATGGTCAATGAGTCAATTTCCCCTTTTCTTTTTGTGGGGAGGGTGGCTTGTGGGACGAAAAAAGGTTAGGATAATGTTATTGTAACATAACAGAAAGTATGGGCAGATTTACAACCTGATAACTACCTGAAAATTGAAAGTGACTAGATTTTGAGTTGTTGATAGTGTTCCTTTAAGGCCCAAGGTATGTTTGATCCAGAATTGTAAATACTTAGTTTCTCACAAACTCCCCATAGGTCAGGAAGCCTGATATTTTCACATGGTTTATGGTGCCAGTGTTGCTTTGAAGAAACTTCTTGTTGCTGTTAATGAGTTAGACAAAGAACATTTCCCATTTCTTTTATAGAATAACATGTCTGATTCATATCTTTGCTTTCAATCTTCTCGACTTCTAACACTAGAACCATTTGCATAGTCAAAACAGATTTGCTTCTTCAGCCTTTAACATGCAATTAGAACTCCAATCGACCACCTAGCCTTTACCTTCTGATGTTATTAGCTAGTGTCTGTTAATTACTGAGGTTTGGCTGATTTCCAGACTGAATTAATTTTGAGAAAGGTAAGCCCTGAAATGAATTGGTGCTGCATCTGAACCATTGTTGAGCCCTGTGACAGAGTGCTAGGAACCTTGAGCTGACCCAGTACTCTGGTCACTAAAGTACTAGCTGTTTCCTCCATGGAATGGATTTAATTTCCATGCTGTTCAGAGGGAGGGAAGATGGGGTGGTACCTTCCCCTCCTTTTTCCCTCCTTGCCCTTGGGCTAGTAAGAATAAAAAGTGAACCCATGCTGTAACTGTGCATTTTCAGGCTTTCTCTGATGGAGGATCTGAGACTGTTCATAGAATTGTGCGATAGGGAGGTTTGCAGATGTCTGGGTGACAGCTGGAGTAACTTTTAATACCCTTCCAGCCTTAACTATCTTTATAATTTTGTGTATGGAAATAACATAGTTCAGCTACACAAGAGCAGTTTAACACTGTGCACTTAATGGTATCCATTCCCAAATAAAAAGAGATCCTTTTTCTATTGGGCCCTTATTTTGCTGGCTGTCTCCAATAAGATGTCTGTGCAGCAAATGGCTAAATGAGAATACAGAAATCCCAGCTGGGGGGTTACGTAAGCCTTCTGCTTCCAAACCTGGAGCTCGGATAAAGAATTACTACATCTCTACTGTTGTGCCTTTGTGGGCAGACCCCAGACAAATGCCCGCTTGTTCCTGACATAAAATGTCCCAAGTGTCATAAGCCCGAATTGAAACACATTTGGCATTTTTGGTTACATCAGTAACACACACAGCTGCACGCTGAATAGGGACATTCTATAATTTAGCTGATATGTAAGTAGTAGTGGATGGCACAGAAAAAGCCAATCCAGGAAACCTGTTAAAGTTTCAGTGAATCACATCCAAAGCCTTCCAGAAATTGCCACCCTATGTATGTCATCACTCTCAAACTGCCAGTTTTGGAGTGTGGGGGAACAACATGGGGCAATGACCCTGTAAACAAGTGACGTTCCTGCTCTGCTGTGCACAGGAAATACAAACTCTTGATGTAATCCAGAGTCTCCTCTCCTTGGGCTTTGGCCTTACAGGGATCTTAAATACCAACAACAGAACATTACACTTCAGCCTAAGATTTCAGCCCATGATTGGCTGTTCCTAGGATTTCCCTACAGGTTCTCCTGTATCCCAGAGTCTATTTCCCTCTGCCAAAGAGAGACACTTGGATCCCCTTCTATCCAGCCTGGAGCTAACAATGTTAAGCCGCAGTCAGCAATAATTGCTCTCCCTCTTTATGCTATTTCCTAGCCCATCTGAGAAACTGTAAGGTTAAACTTCAGCTGGAAGCTGAACTGCAAAAACTTTCCCCAGCTCACTGTCATTTCCTCAGCGAGGCCAGGGGGCTGTGGCTGTTTCTTTGCACAGAGAAAGGAGAGTATTAACTTGCTCTCTACCAACTGCAGGATGAGGTTTAGACACAATGTTGCATCCATCAATTAAAATTTAAACAGTACTGCAGTACCTCCTTCACTGTGGCACCACTAGCTGTGATCAGCACTTTCCTGAAGTGTACACTATACAGATTTCCATAATACTGCCACATAGTAGAGAGTCATCTCACATGTAGTGCTCCCCCACCATCTATCGCTTATTCAGTCTCGGCACTGCGCTTCTGTTCTGTTGGGCTGCACTGATTGCACTCTCAAAGTCACAAGGATCCCATTCATTGCAGCACTGCAGAGCAGAAGGCTGGTCCTCTCTGGTTTATCTGCATTGTATTACTACTGTGACAGGACATTTAATTCACTACTGCAGAGCTGTACTTGAGAGTCTGTTACTTAGAGATCACAGAGCAAGATATCCGGGCACAGGTCTCTGAAAACAGAAGAAGGTATATCTGGCGGGGGTGCTCTTTTGAGAAACAGTATTGCTGAGGGGGAGGAAGGGAGGTTGCAAGAGGCAGGAGGTGAGAATGAAACAGGAAAGCTGAACATCAGTCACAAGTTCTGACTTTAATCCTTTCGTGTGTAACCTCAAGTCCCTTGTGATTTCAAATAATCCAGTTGGCGACATTTTAAAGCTAAAAAATGACAGTATGAACTAAGCTTAAAATTGCTGGTAGTTACTGAACTGCCAATCTATTTTTTAATAACATGGTCTGCTCACTACACTGTCTCTTCAGTCTGTTTTGTAACAACCAACTGTAACCAGCATAAATAATTTACTGCATGGGTTACTACAGTAAAAGTGCTATTCATCAGAAAAATTAAGGGATAATATCATGGTAGAAGAGTACAGTAGGCAGTATGCCATAAACAGCTTATATGGATGACTAAACGTCGGAGCATAGTGGGGGCATTTAATAAGCACAAAAGCTGCTTCATCTGAGTATAAAAAACAACAAGAGAAAATATTTTGTTTTGGCTCACGAGGATTTGAAAGGTCCATGCTGCTGCTGACCCCTTGGTCTTTCCATTGATCTTACTGGGGAGATGTGGATTAGGGAAATAACTGCTTGAGAGAGAGTTCGAAAAGTGAATGATTGGCCTTGTCTTCAATGGTGTTTTTTACTATGTGTTAGCATATGTGGCGAGGTCAGATCAGACCTTTTGTTCATCATGGGCACTGGCTAGTTTCTCGTGGAAAAACTTGAGCCCTGTTAGCCTTTCCTTAAAGGCCAACATCTACTCCACCACTGATTTTCCCCTCTGCAGCGGCTTTCCCCTGCCAATCAGGCCCCGTTAGGTCCTCCTTCCAGAGAACAATTCTAAAGGGAAAAACCTTGAGAATACTTGAGGAACTTCCCTGTAGGCAAACAGCAGATAAGGTAAGTACTCATCTCAGTCATATGGGTGCTGATCTGCACAAATTTTCAGAATCATTTTAAGTGTCCCGTTAAACCTTTCCGCCAGCCCATTGGTTTATGAATGATACAGAGGCCCAGAAGAGTCCAGCCCCATATTACTCCCACAAGACCTGATGAAGCATGGACATGAAATTGGCTCTATGGTCCGCGAGACCCTTGCTGGGGAAATGCACCCTGCTAAAAATTGTCAGAAGAGCATCAACAACCATGTCAGTTTCTATGGAGGATGGAGTTATAACAGCAGGTCAGGGAGTGGCATAGTATATCACCACCAATATGTACAGTATTTCTTTTTTGTCACCTTGGTACATCATCCCACTGTATCCACGGCCATGCTCTGTAAAGGTTCCTATAATATAGGTAGAAGCATCATGGCTGCTGTACACTTATCCTGGACTTTTCCTGCCCTCTGGCAGAAATCACATTTTGCAGTAATTTTTAACTGTCTTAAAACTTCAGATCAGTAAAAATTCTGCAACAGCCTACGTTTCCTGTGCTGGTTGCCCAAATGTCATGAGAAAAGGATATTATGTGCCAAGTTCAATCACAAGTACCTTTTGGGGCACCACCCAATTGATTCCTAATACCCCAAGTCTCAATCTCTCCTAGGGGGAATCCATTTTGTATAAAGCAGGCATGATATGTCAGAGATTGGAGTTAGTCAACTTCAACAGAGTAGAGGAAAAAAAGTGCTGATCTACCGCAGCAATCCACTTTGAGCACTATGCTTTGAGTTTCCCATTTGGTGAAATTTATAGGTACATTGCCTTGCCTGACAGGAATGCTGAACCACAGGGATTTCCTAAGGAGAAACTTTCACATGCAGAGTGTGAAGTTTCTCACTTTTCTTTTAGCTGTAGTGGCATTTCTCAACTCCACTAATGACGTTATTAACCTGATATAAACTCCTAGAAGAAAAGGCAAGCTGCTGTGAAATACTTGCAGCCTTGCTTCCTGGAGTTCAGAAAAATTGCAGTTTTCTTAAAACAATAATAATCTGAAAGCTAATATCAGTTGGTAGTTTTCACATTGGTGCTCTTTTTGTGGCTTTTGTTTTGTTACAGTATTAGGATATTTCAAGAAAACCTGTCCAACATACTAGCTGTTAGACCAGGGAGAAACAGGAAGGTGGAAATAAATCTCCAAAATGGAGGGCTTACTTGGTTAGTAATCTTAATTAAATATAACTGTTACAAATATATAGGCATTTGCAGGAAGTGGTAAAGGTGGAACAATATGAAGTATATTAAAGATAATGGTTTACATCAAGCAGTGCTAAATGTTGTTGGTAGTTACTGGGACATGGATACTTGGAATAGGGAAGGGATAATAAAGTACCTACAGGGGTTCTCAAACTGGGGGTTGGGACCTCTCAGGGGTCGCCAGGGGGGTTGTGAGCTGTCAGCCTCCACCCTAAACCCTGCTTTGCCTCCAGCATTTATAATGGTGTTAAATATATTAAAAAGTGTTTGTAATTTATAAAGGGGGGTCACACTGAGAGGCTTGCTATGTGAAAGGAGTCACCAGTACAAAAGTTTGGCTGAAGTTTCTGGGACTCTTAGGGTATGTCTACACTTCAGTTAGACGTCCTAGACTGGCCTGTGGCAGCTGACCTGGGCTTGGGCTAAGGGGCTGTTCAGTTGCAGTGTTAACTTTCATTTGCAGGGTCCTAGAGTCTAAGCACCAGCCCAGGCTTGAAAGACTACACCACAATTAAACAGCCCATTAGCCTGAGCCCCGCAAGCCTGAGTCAGCTGGGATGGGCCAACCGCGGGTGTCTGATTGAAGTTAGACATATCTTTACAGGGTTTGGGCCCATCACACCCACTGCCTGTTGGATGCAGTGCTCAGGGGAGACCGTAGGGGAGAGGTTTGAGCTATGTCACCCTATTGTTAATTCTTTATAAGCAGGGAAGAGTTTTGTTGGTATATCTAAAACATTGATTTGGGAATTGGATTAGAGGTGTTGACCCATGAATAGGTTCTAGAAGGACATTAGAAGAACAAGTCTGAATTGTTTAGGTGGTAAAGGGTTCTTTAGCAGTGGTGGTTGTTTCTACAGCACAAAACTGAGATTTCTTTTAGACACTACAGACGTGGCTTGTCAGGATGTTTGCTGGAGGGGAGTTTCCTGGGGATGACTGATATCTGTGTAATCAATCAGTGTATCAAAAGGGATAGTTTCTCTGGTGTGGTATCACCTGACAGAAACATGCAGAGCAGAAGCAAATCTTTGTTTAATGTTTGCTTTGTTTTATTCTTTTAAGGTTCCCTCTTTCCATTCAATGTCCTGCTTCAGTGTACTGTGAGGCCTTATTAAGTCAAACTATTCCTGGGTTGAGGTCACTAGAGAATTGGGATCATAGTAGAATTCCTTAGGGTGGAGTATATCAGATGATCCTTCATGCCTGGACATTACCAATGAGTTGATCACAGTCATTGTGAGCTCCTTAACCTTGTCACTAATTTCAGATACACTGGAAAGTTCGGAATTTATTCATTTTACAGATCTTTTAAAACAACAATTCTGTTCTTGATATAATATTTCTGTCCTCTTCGAAGCTCTGACCCTTATCTTTGTGAAGGCTTGAGGTAAAATCCTGTCCATACTGAAGTCAATGGGAATTTTGCCATTGACTTCAATGGGGCCAGGATTTTACCTTTATTATTTCTGATATATTCCTGGTTTTACCATGGGGAGCTGTGTATGTTTTGCTTTTTTTACAGATTCAGTTTGTAGATAAAACATGCCTCCCATTAAACTCTTCTTCCTTGTGGAGCATCCAACTGCACAAGAAAAAAAATGTCATTTTATCTTTTAAAATTGTTTTAAAGAGAAGATTCAAGGCTATAGAAGTTTCACAGACACCCATGACATAAGGAGCCTTTTCTGCAGGGATAGGCGACATATAATGTCTGATTGCATTACCTGGAGGCTAAAAATGACATGAATCTCAATCTAGATGTTTCTGTTTATAGTTTGGAATAGATGCCAAGATGTACTGAAGAAATAAGAGCTATAAAAGGAAAGTAGACTGAATGATTCGAGGCAAAGATAGTGCTCACTACATAGGAATCTTTTAAAATAAAGGAATCTTTGTTTTCTGTAAATGAACTGTGTTCAGCCGCTCCCCTGTCCCTCACATCTTTCTTTCCTAGATAGGATTTAATGTCTGTTATTTTTATGGGTATTACAGTAGATATCAATGAGAGTTTCTTAACTTTTGCAGGAATTTTGTCTGAGAGATTCACTAATGCACGTTTGTATAAAATAGTCACCCTGTGGATCTGAATAATTTTAAACATTCCTAGTTTGCTTTTCTTTTACATGTAGCAGCTTTCCACTCTTGAGATGATCCGAAGTACGTTTATTTTATTTATTTTGGTGGGAATATGGTGCCTAGCAAAAACCTTAGGCACATATATGAATTTTAAACTATGTACAATTGATTTAAAAAAATAGAAAACTAGCTTGTCCTTAACAACCCCCTAATGACAACAGAAACAATAAACTAGCTAAACTATCAACTCCCTTCTCTAATTGTCCTCACCAAAGGCCTTGCATGCCATGAAGGTGAAGGAATTCAAGCTATCCAGTCTCCAGTGTCAGGAAAAGCAGTAAATTCAACATCAAGGAACCTTCATAGTTAATATCCTTCCACTAGCTCCCTCTTTTTGTAATTACAGTTATTATTCATTTGTATTTCAATAGCACCAAGAGCTGAGATGAGGACCCCATTGTGCTAGCCACTGGACAAACACACAGAAAGGGAAAGTCTCTGCCCTAAAGAACTTAAAAACTAAACAAACATGACAGATATAAAGGTAGGAGGGAAAACAGCGGCACAGAGGGTGACATGCAGGGTCACACAGCAGGTCAGAGGCAGACCCAGGAATTAGAACTTCATGTCTCTTGGGTTCCAGTCTGGCATTCTCTGTCCAGTAGACCATGCCATCTCTTGAAACCGAGGGACTCATAACTCAAGCAGCAATGCTAATCACAGCTAAATCCTCTGAAAGAATGACAGGTTTCAGAGTAGCAGGCGTACTTGTGGCACCTTAGAGACTAACAAATTTATTAGAGCATAAGCTTTCGTGGGCTACAGCCCACTTCATCGGATGCATAGAATGGAACATATAGTAAGAAGATATATAAAAGTTGGAAGTCACCATACAGACTGTGAGAAGCTAATTAGTTAAGATGAGCTATTATCAGCAGGAGAAAAAAACTTTTGTAATGATAATCAAGATGGCCCACTTAGACAGTTGACAAGAAGGTGTGAGGATACTTAACTTAGGGAAATAGATTCAATATGTGTAAAAAGAAAAGGAGTACTTGTGGCACCTTAGAGACTAACCAATTTATTTGAGCATGAGCTTTCGTGAGCTACAGCTCACTTCATCGAATGCATACCGTGGAAACTGCAGCAGACTTTATATATACAGAGAATATGAAACAATACCTCCTCCCACCCCACTGTCCTGCTGGTAATAGCTTATCTAAAGTGATCATCAGGTTAGGCCATTTCCAGCACAAATCCAGGTTTTCTCACCCTCCACCCCCCCACACAAATTCACTCTCCTGCTGGTGATAGCCCATCCAAAGTGACAACTCTTTACACAATGTGCATAATAATCAAGTTGGGCCATTTCCTGCACAAATTCAGGTTCTCTCACTCCCTCACCCCCCTCCAAAAACCCACCCCCATACACACACAAACTCACTCTCCTGCTGGTAATAGCTCATCCAAACTGACCACTCTCCAAGTTTATTCTCTGTGTATATATAAAGTCTGCTGCAGTTTCCACGGTATGCATCCGATGAAGTGAGCTGTAGCTCACGAAAGCTCATGCTCAAATAAATTGGTTAGTCTCTAAGGTGCCACAAGTACTCCTTTTCTTTTTGCGAATACAGACTAACACGGCTGTTACTCTGAAACCTGTCAATATGTGTAATGACCTAGCCACTCCCAGTCGCTATTCAAACCCAAGTTAATGGTATCTAGTTTGCATATTAATTCAAGCTCAGCAGTTTCTCGTTGGAGTCTGTTTTTGAAGCTTTTCTGTTGCAAAATTGCCACCCTTAAATCTTTTACTGAGTGGCCAGAGAGGTTGAAGTGTTCTCCTACCAGTTTTTGAATGTTATGATTCCTGATGTCAGATTTGTGTCCATTTATTCTTTTGCATAGAGATTGTCCGGTTTGGCCAATGTACATGGCAGAGGGGCATTGCTGGCACATGGCATATATCACATTGGTAGATGTGCAGGTGAACAAGCCCCTGATGGCATGGCTAATGTGATTAGATCCTATGATGGTGTCACTTGAATAAATATATGGACAGAGCTGGCATCAGGCTTTGTTGCAAGGATAGGTTCCTGGGTTAGTGTTTTTGATGTGTGGTTGCTGGAGAGTATTTGCTTCAGGTTGGGGGGCTGTCTATAAGCGAGGACTGGTCTGTCTCCCAAGATGTGTGAGAGTGAGGGGTCATTTTTCAGGATAGGTTGTAAATCTTTGATGATGCGTTGGAGAGGTTTTAGTTGGGGGCTGAAGGTGACAGCTAGTGGCGTTCTGTTATTTTCTTTGTTGGGCCTGTCCTGTAGTATATCTTCTTACTATACGTTCCATTCTATGAATCCGATGAAGTGGGCTGTAGCCCACGAAAACTTATGCTCTAATAAATTTGTTAGTTTCTTAGGTGTCACAAGTACTCCTGTTCTTTTTTCTGAGAGAGTGGTGGCCACAATAGATAGCTTGAGAGTGACCCATTCAGTTTCCCTTTGGTTATTATTGTGCAAATACAGTAGTGCCTGAAGATTTTATACTACAGTATAGGCTTGCTGTTACAATGGATTTAAATCAGTTTTATGGTTTCCTTTTTTATTTTGAGAAATGCTAGTTTTATTGATTTCTAATATATTATTAAAAATAGTTGTTGAAGCCATTTGCTTCATGCAGCAATGAAATTTGCTACATTAAGTAACCATTTTTTGGAGACTGGGTGCCGTACTGTGGGGATATGTTCTCGAGGACAGTGATAACTACTTTGCTCCCAACCCCCATGCCTTACATGCTCGATCACTGTAAGCAGCATTAACAATAGCAGCTGGTGAAAAGGTAGCACAGTGCTTCTACTGTAGAAAGGAAAACGGAGAGAAAGATTGATCGGGTGAATGTGATAGCTGTGGAATAATTCAGTGTTAATAACACACTTCCCATGTGTCTGAAAGGGCTTGTCATTAAAAATATACCAAAAAAAGCCCTTTCATGCAGAATTAATTTCACTATTCACAGACCAGCAGGCAGACAGACCTATTTGATGGCTTCACATATGCACCCACGCTGGAATATGTGCCCCTCCAGAGATTTTTTTTTTTAAATCAATCTGCACCTTGCTACTGTGAAGCATCATAAGCAAGACCCAGAAATATGTTATAAATAGGGCCCTACCAAATTCACTGTCCATTTTGGTTAATTTCACGGTTATAGGATTTAAAAAATCATAAATATCATGATTTCAGTTATTTAAATCTGAAATTTCATGGTGTTGTAATTGGAGGGGTCCTGACCAAAAAGGGGTTGTGGTGGGGGGGGGGGGGGTTGCAAGGTTATTGTAGGGGGGCTTGCGGTACTGTTACTTCTGTGCTGCTGTTGCTGGCGGTGGTGCTGGGCAGCTGGAGGGCAGCGGCTGCTGGCCGGGAGCCCAGCTCTGAAGGCAGAGCCACCGCCAGCGGTGGCACAGAAGTAAGGATGCATGGTAGGGTATGGCCACCCTTTCTTCTGTGCTGCAGCCTGTAGAGCTGGGCCCTCGGCCAGCCGCCGCCACTCTCCAGCCACCCAGCTCTGAAGGCAGCAGAGTAGAAGAAAGGGTGGCATAGTATGGTATTGCCATCCTTACTTCTGCACTGCTGCTGATGGGGAAGTGCTTTCAGAGCTGGGCACCCATCTGACAGCTGCAGCTCTCCAGCCACCCAGCTCTGAAGGCAGCTCAGAAGTAAGGATGGCAATACCGCAACCCCCTAAAATAACCTTGCAACCCCCCCCCCCCCGCAACATATTTTTGGGTCAGGACCCCCAATTTGAGAAGCGCTGGTCTTCCCCATGAAATCTGTATAATATAGGGTAAGAGCACACAAAAAAACAAATTTCAGTCTGTGATGTTTTTCATGGCCATGAATTTGGTAGGGCCCTAGTTATAGATAAACATCTCAGGGATGGACTATGTTTAGAAGAAGTCAGATTGGTGTGATGCTGAGGTTACAGCATGGATTGTTTCTGCTTCATGAACCATGTGCAATGCCTAGACAATATGTTATATTAAGAGTCTGCAAAGATGTATCAGTTCTTCTTCGACTGATTGTTCACATCCATTCCAATGAGGTATGCATGCACCACGTGCACGGAAGTCGGAAACTTTTTCCGTTAGCAGCTCCCGTCGGGACGGCAGGGGAAACCCCTATAGTGGTGCTCTCATGGCAGTGTATATATTACCCTGCCGGCCTGACCCCCCTCAGTTCCTTCTTACTGTCCATGGCGGCGCTGGAATGTTCTCTTGCTCTCTCGCTTGCAGCTGATCCCTTAGCCTTTTCGTACATAGTTATCAGTTAGTTATCAGTAGTTTAGAAATCTTTTGTTTCAGGTGTCTGGAAGCTACTTCCAGCACCAGCCTTGGGCTGCAGGGCATGCCACAAGCACAGGGTTTTAAAGCTTGCTCCACGTGCCTCAAGTCTTTGCCCAACAGCGACCCCCACGACTCCTGCCTCCAGTGTCTGGGAAAGTCTCAGCAAGCTGAGTGCTGCAAGATCTGCAAGGCCTTTAAGCTGTGCACCAACAAAGAAAGAGACTTTTGCTTTAAGCAGTTGCTCATGGAGGCCACGTTACAGCCTCCAGCCTCTGACTGTCCGGCACTGGCCCCAGGGCCCTCGGTGCGAAGTGCCCCAGCGTCTGTGCGTGACCCAGCACCACCCAGGCACCGAAAATCATCGACACTGAGACAGGATGACAAACTTTGGCACTGGTCGACTTCTCTGGCTCTGACTAAGCGGCACAAGCAAGGGGAAAGAGGGCGCTCACCCCGGAGAGCTGACAAGCTGCTCAAAGACGCTCCCAGCATGCAAAGACGTATTGCAGGCCCGAGCCAAGAACTGGCACCATTGACTCCAGTGCCACAGGCCCCGTTGAGTCCAGTACCCAGCCAATTTAGTGCCGACAAAGAGCTGGAGGAGGTCCTCGAACACCCCTCCACACTCAACACTTTCAAGTCCACAAAAGACCTCACTGAGTTGTTGGTACCGAGCCCCCTCCCATGCAGGGAGAAGCCTCCGGCACCACCTAAAGCTCTGCAGCACCTCAAGAAATGCCAGTCCCGCAGGGCCTGAGGTGACCCAGGTCTGTAGGTATGCATAGGAGGGTCTAGATGAGGACAACTTACAGTACCTCACTTCCTCCTTTTCCCCAGACGAGGCTATCATGGGTACATCAGTCTCAGGACCGCCACCTATAGACCACAGGGCTCACCAGGAGCTGCTCTGCAGAATCTCCCTCAATATGGGCCTTCAAGCGGAGGAAACGGTTGAGCACGAGGATCCGATGGTGGACATTCTGACCTCCAAGGGTCCCTCCAGAATCACAGTCCCTCTCATAAAGACTATACAGTCAAATTACAGCACTATTTGCCAGACCCCAGCCTCCATCACCCTGGTGGCTGGGGGGGGATAGAGAGGAAATACTTCACCCCCTCCAAGGGCTACGAGTTCCTGTTCTGCCACCTGACTCCTTGTACCGTAGTCGTTTCAGCAGTCAACAAAAGGGAACGACACGGCCAACAAGCCTCGGCCCCCAAGACCAAGGAAGCTAAGCACTTGGACCTTTTTGGTAGAAAGGTCTACTTCTCCGAGGGCCTCCAGCTGCGCATAGCCAACCAACAGGTGATCCTCAATAGACACAACTTTAATTCTTGGATGGCAGTGTCCAAGTTTAAGGATTGCCTGCCCCAGGATGCACACCCTGAGTTTGCGGCTTTAGTCGAGAAAGGGAAGACGGTAGCTAAGACTTCCTTGCAAGCCTCCCTCGACTCGGTGGATGCTGCAGAACCATCCACCAGGATTCTCCAGAACCATTGCCTCGGGAGAAGTCATGCAACACTGAGCGTGGCTCCAGGTGTTTGGCCTTCCTCCAGAGGTCCAGAATACCCTCCAAGTCCTCCCTTTGGAAGGTTTGGGCCTCTTCTCGGCGCAAACAGACACCAGGTTGCATGGCCTCAAGGACTCCAGGGTGACACTGAAGTCACTAGGAATGCATATGCCGGCGACCCAGAAAAAACCCTTTAAGCCTCAGCCACCGCAGCAGAGGCTGTACCAACCCCGACCTAGGCAGGAGCTGTATCACAGGCGGGGCAGAAATAACGGGCGCAGACAAAACAATGCACCTAACCAGGGCCAGAATAAGCCTCAACCCGGTAACAAGCAAGGGTTTTGAAGGCACGCCCGAGGACAGCCTACCAACCCAGTTCCCGGATCCACTCCCAAGGTTTTCAAACCGATTATCCCACTTCTACTGTGCGTGGTCCCATATAACATCGGACCAATGGGTCCTACGCATGGTACAGGTGGGATATACTCTCCAGTTTTCCTCCTCCCCTCCCTCCCAACCACCTTCCCAATCCCTCTTTCGGGACCCGTCTCACGAGCAACTCCTTATGCAGGAGGTTCGTTCGCTTCTTGAGATAGGTGCGGTGGAGGAGGTTTCACAGGAGCTAAGGGGAAAGAGGTTTTACTCCTAATTTATTTTCTAATCTCCAAGGCAAAAGGGGGGTCTTCAACCCATTTTAGACTTTCATGGACTCAACAAATTTTTGGTCAAGCTCCGGTTCCACATGGTTTCCCTGAGCACTATTACTCCGTCTTTGGATCCGAGGGATTGGTATGCTGCCCTCGACATGAAGGACGCATACTTTCATATTGCTATTCATCCGGCACACTGACACTTCCTCCAGTTCGTCATAAACCAGCATCACTACCAGTTCACAGTTCTCCCATTCGGCCTCTCCACAGCCCCCCGAGTGTTCACAAAATACATGTTGGTGGTGGCAGCCTTCCTGCGGAAAAGGCATGTTCGAGTTCACCCATACCTCGACGACTGGCTTCTCACAGGTCGTTCCATGGAAGAAGTTCAGTCCCACATGACGATGGCCATAGACACATTTCACAGGCTGGGACTCCTCTTCAGTGTGCCCAAATCGTCTCTCATACCCACCCAAAGATTAGAGTTTATAGGGGCAGTCCTGGACTCAATACACATAAGAGCGAGCCTTCCAGAGCCCAGATTCCAGGCTATAGAGCAGATAGTAAATTCAATGCTGCGGTATCCCACTACTACAGTCAGGTGTTGCCTACAGCTAATAGGACATATGGCAGCATGCACATACATGGTCAAGCACGCCTGACAGAGACTCAGACCCTTACAAGCATAGCTCACGCTGTCTTACCGTCCATACAGAGACCTCCTGGACCTTGTGGTGACAATCTCAGCTCAGGTGCTAGAATCCCTGCGCTGGTGACTGGACCAACTGGTGGTCTGTGCAGGGGTCCCCTTCGCCAAGCCCCAAACTTCTCTGATGCTAGTAATGGACGCATCAGATCTGGGCTGGGGCGAACACTTAGGGGACCTGAGGACGCAAGGCTTGTGGTCGAGGGACGAGATACCTCTCCATATCAACCTGAAGGAGCTCAGGGTGGTTCGTCTGGCCTGCCAAACTTTTCACCCCATATTACAAGGTCACAGCGTGACAGTCCTGACAGACAATACCACCACCATGTTCTATATAAACAAACAAGGCGG
The DNA here is from genome assembly GCF_965152235.1 of Eretmochelys imbricata. Lineage (NCBI taxonomy): Eukaryota > Metazoa > Chordata > Testudines > Cheloniidae > Eretmochelys > Eretmochelys imbricata. The sequence goes on from NC_135578.1 coordinate 75,899,604, forward strand.
AGCCCACTCCTCAACTCTCTGCCGTGAGGCTCTCCTTCTCTGGGACTTCTGTATGGCCTGCTCCATTCAGCTCAAAGCATCATACCTCCCAGGAGTGCGGAACGAGCTTGCGGATCGCCTCAGCAGGTCTTACCACATGCACGAGTGGTCAATCACTTTGGACATCATACAGTCAGTCTTCCAGAAGTGGGGTTATCTCCAACTAGACCTCTTCGCCACTAAGAGCAACAGTCAGTGCCCTCAGTTCTGCTCTTTCCAAAACCACGGTCCGGGTTCGGTCACCGATACGTTCTTAATACCATGGGGCAGGAGTCTGAAATATGCCTTCCCTCCTATCCCGCTTGTCCACCGGGTCCTCCTCAAAATTCAGAGAGACAGGGTGATGGTAATCATGATTGCCCCGTCTTGGCTTTGTCAGCATTGGTTTACAACACTTTTATAGAGTCGTCCGTGGATGCCCCGATTGCACTGCCCCTCCACCGAGACCTGATCACACAGGACCATGGGCACCTCCTTCACCTGAACCTGCAATCCCTGCACCTCATGGTGTGGAAACTCCATGGCTAAATTCCATGAAAAGACAGTGCTCTCAGTCGGTGAGGCAAATTCTCCTCGGCAGTAGGAAACCTTCCGCTAGGGTGGCATACCTGGCGAAATGGAAAAGGTTTTCCTGTTGGTATGAACCCAGTCACTTTCAACAGCTCCAGGTTACCATCTGTCAAGGTTCCTCCCCCACTCTGAACTCTAGGGTACAGATGTGGGGACCTGCATGAAAAACCTCCTAAGCTTATCTTTACCAGCTTAGGTCAAAACTTCCCCAAGGTACAAAGTATTCCACCCGTGGTCCTTGGACTGGCCGCTACCACCACCAAACTAATACTGGTTACTGGGGAAGAGCTGTTTGGATGCGTCTTTCCCCCCAAAATACTTCCCAAAACCCTGCACCCCACTTCCTGGACAAGGTTTGGTAAAAAGCCTCACCAATTTGCCTAGGTGACTACAGACCCAGACCCTTGGATCTTAAGAACAATGAACAATCCTCCCAACACTTGCACCCCCCCTTTCCTGGGAAATGTTGGATAAAAAGCCTCACCAATTTGCATAGGTGACCACAGACCCAAACCCTTGGATCTGAGAACAATGAAAAAGCATTCAGTTTTTTACAAGAAGACTTTTAATAGAAAATAGAAGTAAATAGAAATAAAGAAATCCCCCCTGTAAAATCAGGATGGTAGATATCTTACAGGGTAAATAGATTCAAAAACATAGAGAACCCCTCTAGGCAAAACCTTAAGTTACAAAAAAGATACACAGACAGAAATAGTTATTCTATTCAGCACAATTCTTTTCTCAGCCATTTAAAGAAATCATAATCTAACACATACCTAGCTAGATTACTTACTAAAAGTTCTAAGACTCCATTCCTGGTCTATCCCTGGCCAAGACCAGCATACAGACAGACACAGACCCTTTGTTTCTCTCCCTCCTCCCAGCTTTTGAAAGTATCTTGTCTCCTCATTGGTCATTTTGGTCAGGTGCCAGCGAGGTTACCTTTAGCTTCTTAACCCTTTACAGGTGAGAGGAGCTTTCCCCTGGCCAGGAGGGATTTCAAAGGGGTTTACCCTTCCCTTTATATTTATGACACCATCCCAGTTATTCTAGAATACCTCCTACACCTTAAACATCAAGGTCTAGCCCCTTCCTCCATCAGAGTACACCTGGCAGCCATTTCAGCTTTCCATCCAAGGGACTATTTAGAAAAACTGGACGTGCACAAGTCCATGGGGCCGGATGCGCTGCATCCAAGAGTGCTAAAGGAATTGGTGTATGTGATTGCAGAGCCATTGGCCATTATCTTTGAAAACTCATGGCGATTGAGGGAAGTCCCGGAAGATTGGAAAAAGGCTAATGTAGTGCCCATCTTTAAAAAAGGGAAGAAGGATGATCCTGGGAACTACAGGCCGGTCAGCCTCACCTCAGTCCCCGGAAAAATCATGGAGCATGTCCTCAAGGAATCAAGGAATCAATTCTGAAGCACTTAGACGAGAGGAAAGCGATCAGGAACAGTCAGCATGGATTCACCAAGGAAAAGTCATGCCTGACTAATCTAATTGCCTTCTATGATGAGATAACTGGTTCTGTGGATGAAGGGAAAGCAGTGGACTTGTTATTCCTTGACTTTCGCAAAGCTTTTGACACGGTCTCCCACAGTATTCTTGTCAGCAAGTTAAAGAAGTATGGGCTGGATGGATGCACTACAAGGTGGGTAGAAAGTTGGCTAGATTGTCGGGCTCAACGGGTAGTGATCAATGGCTCCATGTCTAGTTGGCAGCCGGTATCTAGCAGAGTATTCCCAAGGGTCGGTCCTGGGGCCGGTTTTGTTCAATATCTTCATTAATGATCTGGAGGATGGTGTGGATTGCACCCTCAGCAAGTTTACAGATGACACTAAACTGGGAGGAGTGGTAGATACGCTGGAGGGTAGGGATAGGATACAGAGGGACCTAGACAAATTGGAGGATTGGGCCAAAAGAAATCTGATGAGGTTCAAGAAGGACAAGTGCAGAGTCCTGCACTTAGGATGGAAGAATCCAATGCACCGCTACAGACTAGGGACCGAATGGCTAGGCAGCAGTTCTGCAGAGAAGGACCTAGGGGTGACAGTGGACAAGAAGCTGGATATGAGTCAACAGTGTGCTCTTGTTGCCAAGAAGGCCAATGGCATTTTGGGATGTATAAGTAGGGGCATTGCCAGCAGATCGAGGGACGTGATCGTTCCCCTCTATTCGTGAGGGGACATTGGTGAGGCCTCATCTGGAGTACTGTGTCCAGTTTTGGGCCCCACACTACAAGAAGGATGTGGAGAAATTGGAGAGAGTCCAGCGAAGGGCAACAAAAATGATTAGAGGACTGGAACACATGAGTTATGAGGAGAGGCTGAGGAAACTGGGATTGTTTAGTCTACGGAAGAGAAGAATGAGGAGGGATTTGATAGCTGCTTTTAACTACCTGAAAGGTGGATCCAAAGAAGATGGATCTAGACTATTCTCAGTGATAGCAGATGACAGGACAAGGAGTAATGGTCTCAAGTTGCAGTGGGGGAGGTTTAGGTTGGATATTAGGAAAAACTTTTCCACTAGGAGGGTGGTGAAACACTGGAATGCGTTACCTAGGGAGGTGGTGGAATCCCCTTCCTTAGAAGTTTTTAAGGTCAGGCTTGACAAAGCCCTGGCTGGGATGATTTAGTTGGGATTGGTCCTGCTCTGGGCAGGGGGTTGGACTAGATGGCCTCCAGAGGTCCCTTCCAACTCTGTTATTCTATGATTCTATGACTCTGGGCGCTCAGTGTTTTCTAATCCCACAGTGGGGCGATTCCTCAAAGGTCTGGAAAGGGTGTTCCCATATTCTTGCCCACCTGTCCCAAACTGGAACGTGAACTTGGTCCTCTCCAAACTCATGAGCCCACTATTTGAGCCCCTGGCCTCTTGCTCCCTCCTCTACCTTTCTTGGAAGGTGGCGTTCCTGGTGGCCATTACATCAGCAAGGAGGGTGTCCGAGCTGAGGGCCCTCACCTCTGAACCCCCTTACACAGTGTTTCATAAGGACAAGGTGCAGCTTAGATCGCACCCTAAATTTCTCCCCAAGGTGGTCTCCCAATTCCACATGAGTCAGGACATTTGCTTACCAGTGTTCTTTCCAAAACCCCACACGAGCCTGAGACACCACAGCCTGCACACCCTGGATGTCCGGAGAGCCCTGGCGTTCTACACAGAGTGAACAAAACCTTTCCACAAGTCGACCCAATTGTTTGTCGCCATAGCTAACAGAATGAAGGGTCTTCCTGTTTCTGTGCAACGCATATCGTCCTGGATCGCAGACTGCACTCACACGTGCTATGAGCTGGCCAAGTTTCCAGCCCCAGCAATCACGGCCCATTGAACCAGAGCACAGGCATCTTCGACAGCCTTTCTGGCTCAGATCCCTATCCACGAGATCTTCAAAGCTGCCACCTGGTCTTCAGTACACACGTATAACCCACTATGCTATTAACCAACAGGCCAGAGATGATGCGGCAGTTGGCAGAGCTGTTCTCCAATCAATTGTTCCATGACTCTTACCCTCCTCCTATGGTAAGCTTGGAAGTCACCTAATTGGAATGGACGTGAACAATCACTCAAAAAAGAAATGACGGTTACCTACCTTTTCTTAACTGTTGTTCTTCGAGATGGGTTGTTCACATCCATTACAATACCCACCCTCCTTCCCCTCTGTCGGAGTCAATGGCAAGAAAGAACCGAGGGGGGGTCAGGCCGGCAGGGCAATATATACACCACCATGAGGGCGCCACTTTATGGGGCTCCCCTCCCATCCCGACAGGAGCTGCTAAGGGAAAAAGTTTCCAATGTCTGTGCACACTGCGTGTGCACACCTAATTGTAATAGACGTGAACAGCACATCTCGAAGAACAACAGTTACAAAAACGTAGGCAACTGTCTTTTTTTTCTGCTGAAAACCTGGTATGGAATGGCATCACTGTAAAACCAAAAGCCAGTCAAGAATGGACCAATCACTGGAAAGCAAGGAAATATAGTTAGAACGAGATTTATTATAAACAAACACTATGAAAATCGGAAAATTCCAAATTTGGAAATTCAGAGATAATGGTCCATAAACTGCCTCCTCTCTGCCCCATAGTGTGGATTCTTCAGTGAAATATATTGCAACTTTTGCTAAGTAGTTTTCAAATATTTGTCAACTCTACTTTGTCCTCTCTGTAAGGTTATGCTTTTCTGACATGCCAGTGAATTTAATAAACAACTAGGTCCTTAACCCTTTTAGAGGGTTTTTATATGTATATTTGCAAGTAGCATATTGAATTTATAGCCTCTGCTGGAGATGGACTGCTCATATAAACTTTATAACAAGAATTTCTGTGGGACTTATGGAGTTGGCATCAGAATTCACTTGGAGCCTCTCTCCTGTATCAGATCTTCCTTCTCCTTCCTCCATCAGAGCACAAAGAGTTATGAAAATATGTCTTCAGACGCAGCTTGATTTGGCTTGGCTTGGCTCAGCTCTAGACTTTAAAAACTCTGTCCAGCTGTTCATCTTCCTGGGCAGAGTTTAATTCCATTCCACTGAGGGCCATGGTATTCTTTGTTAGTCCACCTACCTAGGTTATGTTTATTGTCTTCTCTCTCTCTCTCTTAGGGTTTTATACAATTGCAGATCACTGTGGTATCTGAGTGCCTTCCACATACAATCAATACCATCAGTGAAGTCCCTAGTGGAGTTATGATTGAGACCTCAATATTGATGCAGAAATGATATTAATAAAATTATTATAACTTTGTTTTAATATTAGGTCATTACCAACTTGTTTGCTGAAGATTTACTAACTATTAAGATACAGCTACAAGTATGCTATAGTCATGATGCTTTAAAATACAATACCTGTGTATGTTTTTGTTAGTTATGTTATAAAATTTTGAGGCTGGTTAAAGAAATTGCAGAATGTTTTGCTTTCAATCACCCAAAGACTGCCAAATGCCAAGAGGACAGCCCTCATTAGCCATAAAACTAGGTTTAATACCCCTAACAGTGTCTGACCTCCCTCTCGTGTAAGTACCAGTTTGGTAATCCTTATCTTAAGAAAACAAACCATGAAAAACATTAATCTTCTAGGAAAAGACCTGATTGTGAAAAGGAATTTATGGTTGTGTTAGCGGACCAATAAATCTAGTCTAAAGTGGGCTTTTTCACCCTTCCAAGAAAATCTCAGTAAACCCACACAAAGAATTCTAGAAATATCCTTGTTGAAATAAATGTTATAATTACTCTGAAAACTTCATTCAGAATAGCCTCTAGGAAAAATATGTGTAGTTGATAATACTTTAAACCATTATTTTTTAAATGTTGAAAGGGCATATTTACAAGTATTTTAACTAAATGCAAAATGCCTAATGTAATTACTATATAAACTGTAAAATGCTTGATGTACCAATATGGAATTTAATGATCTTGATAAACTAACTATTAATGTAAAAAGCCATTTAAATATAAATATTTATATTAATGGAGAATTAATTAATTTGTGGTAGTTCTCAAGCAACTCCTTCACCCAACTGAGGAAGACCAACCCAAGGAAGACATCCCCAAGACTTCAGCATGGATTGGTAAATGGAAGTTAATTAAACCACTGCCAAGGGATTAGAATTAAAACACTTACAATGCTGTTATTGGGATATGGAAATGCTGTTGTAACTTAAGATACTAACAGTTTATCCTATTAATCACCAAATGGTTAGACTACATGCTCCTGGAGAGGCTAAACACTGGTAAACAGAGAAATAGTGGGATTTAATTGGATTTAAGAGTCTTAATATTTGTAGCTGGCCTGTCTCAAGACAGCTCCTTACATGGCTTTTTTAAAGTAACTGATTTAAATATATTCTTTGATTTAATGGAATTTAGTTAAGATTGCTTAACCCTTCTCCGTAATTGTCACCTGTTAGGTTATCACTGATAAACTAAACAGGGCCCACCTGCCCTTAAACAAATTCTTTTGCCCAGTTATAAACAGTTTGTGTGTTTATGAGATACTAAAATGGGCTAACAGTAAATTTAGGAAACCATATAATTTGGTTTTAACTCACCAAATGAAGAATGCCAAAGGTGGTCCACTCTCCAAAATGTAATCTTTGTTAAAAGTTCTCCACAGGGAGACATACAGCAGGGGCTGTAACAGAAGTAACCAGTTTATCATCTGTATACTGTCATTTGTGTTGTTTTGTTTAAAGTTTGCTTTTCTTTAATAATAAAATAGCCATGGTTCATAATTGTGGTTATTTTGCTTGGTTTGAATCATGGTGTCCTCTAAGGTATGTAAAAAGAACCCCAATGAATAAAATAGTGGAAGTCACTTCCTCTGAGATGGTCTCATAAATAACCTGTATCAATAATTACATCTTTTAATTTTGGTTTTCCCTGGTTTGGCAGTAAGAGAAACAAGCAGCAACAGCCGGTCTACCCTTTCTTGTTTCTCTGGACTAAATATTTTTAGTAATTTTAAAAATAAAATTAGTTGGCATCCAACAATTTAAAGTTATCCCTGCAAAGTCTGTGACACTTCTCCCTTTTTTTTTGTTGTGAAAACTATGCTTAGGGTTGGGAAATTATTTGTTTTGTTTCGTATCAGATTTTATTAATTTCACCACTTTTTTAGTAGGTGTTTAGGAATAAAAGGGTCTGTCAGTGTTGTGAGTATCATTCTTATGTTTGAAAGACTTTTTCAAAGAGGAAGGTTTTTCTAAAGATGGTCAGACTCTGGATTTTCCTGATCTCCTCTGGAAGTTCATTCCATAGTTGGATTCCCTCGACTGAGAATGCTTTATCGCCAGCTCTCAGATGCGTTGTACTGGGCTTAAGGATGTGCATTGTCCCAGAGGAACTCAGCTGTCACAGTGGTTCATAGATTGAAAGTCAGTCTTTGATGTAATGGAGCTTGATTTATTACTTGTTTTGAAAATTATTACCCAGGCCTTAAACTGGCATCATAAATGACTAGGAGACAGTGGAGGGACTTGAGCATGGTGGCCTAAACCAAGGAGAAGTGGACAGCTACATTCTGTACTAAACTGGAACTTGAACATCTCTTCACATTCAGCTTCAGATACAATGAATTACAGTAATCCAGCCTGGAGGTAACAAATGGTGTCATCCCATCATGTTACTATGGGTTAATATCTGTAGTTGTCCTGTTTCCCAAAGAACACATCCGTGTTTATTAATTAAGAGTTTAGAAGCTATCCTTAGTGCTTTCTAATGGGAGAATGATTTCTGGTTAATGTATATTGGGCATGGAAGGGCATACAGAATTCACTTTGTAACATATGACCTCTTGTATATTTTTGCTTACATAATCCATGGAATACTGTACAATCTTTATTATAAACTGAAATTTCACAAGATGTCCTCAGTGCTTATGCATAATCCTTCTTATGGCAGCAGATTATACAAATGACAAGTTATCTGAAAGATGTGCAGCCCAGTCTGATGGGGATGAGCAAGTGGTAGCCTTGCTTTTCTCAAAGACATTCTGAGCTTCCAAAACAAGACAAGGTTCCATCCAGTACAATAACAAACAGATTTCCTTTGATTTTAAGAGGATGCAGTGTCTTTCCCTATTATGAGTTATCACCGGTCTTTTTAACTCCAGCCTCAGCTGAGGATTCTAAGACTGTCATGGCAAAAATTTGAGACTCCACTTACCCCTAATTAGGTCTAACATTTTGTGTCTAGCTGACTTTGAACCAGCTGTGTTGATGTGCAGGACTTGGGGTAAGATCCTCATTCCTGTTTTAGCTCCATCACAGGGGTAAAAAAGCTGGAATGACAGAAAGAGGCTCTAACACCCTAGTTCAAGGCTGGGGAGAATTCACTCAGCACAATGATTGCTGGAGAACTATCCTATGAGACTTGGGGTGCGAGGGCCCAGCAACAGTGCTGTGGAGATTCTGATTTGTCCTGGGGAGGATGCCACGATTTAGGATCCTATGGGTTCTCTAAATTACACCGGGGCCATTGAAGCATCTGGAGCAGTTCATGGTGGTTTAAGTCCATCTTTGCCCCAACCCCAACCTCCACAATAGGGGCTGCAAATTCCCCAGTCACTTATAAAGAATAAATAGAATCATAATGTCACTGACTGGGGAAATCTGTTTTTCTGAACATGGTGTTAAAAATATACACAGAAAACGTTTTCTTCTGGCCTCTAAGTTTCTCTACTCTGAATTGGCATGTTTGGCTTTCAATTGCTAATTGGTGTTCTTACCGTATCACATAGAAGCCATAGTCATGGACCAAGACCCCATTAGATCCTTCTCCTGCAGCTTAGTGGAAGAAGGTCAGAACTCTAGAGGCCTGATCCAACTCACATTGTAGCTAATGACACTGTTTCTATCCATTTCAATGGAAACTAGATTGGACACTAAACTGGGTCATTAAAGACCCACTCACTGGTATGTAGCGTGCATGATCTCATTGGATACCTGGAAAACATTGAACATACATAACTGATTTGCAGTCTTCTGTGTTGCATAGTAGAAGGTAAGCACGGGCCCCTTAAATATTTGGAGGTATATACTCATAAGGTGGTGTAGTCTTCTGTCACCATATGTATATTCCAACTTGAAAAGTTTAGATACTTGAGTATAACAATTGATAATCCTCCTTGTACCTGAGATTTAAATACAAGAGACACAATCCCAAAGGACATACTTAAATAATGATTTCACAAAAAGTGAGATAAATGTAGGCTGATAACTAAAAATAAAACTAGTTTCTACTTAAAAAGAAAAGAAATAAAGCCAGTTGTTATGTCTGCACTAGAGGACTAATTCATTCACCTTATATAAACACTTGACAAAATGATCTTCCATTGGTATAGTGACTTTTATCCCAGTTCCTTGTACATAGAAATTGCTTTGCCCTGCCCACCATTGAAATGCAGCTGCCTCTGGGATAAAACATGTCCATTAAACAATAACCAGAAAGCTACCTATGAGAGGAAGTGAAGAAGACATCATCCATTTGAAACTCCAGGGGAATTTTAGGAAGGCAAAATGGAATGTCTCATATTGAAATTTGTCCAGAAAATTGAGGGTTAGCACTCTTGTTTCTACAGAAAGTGCCAGAGGAGAATTCTTATTCACAAGTAGCGTGTTTTAAACAGTGCATCACCAGCATACAGGGCTTCCTAATGTCAACTAGCATTGGCTCAAATGCTGCTTCAGAGCAACACCTATTATAAACCCTCATCCCCACACTACACAAGATGTCCTATATCCACCATTATGCTATCACATCAGTGTTTTAATGTTTAACCTGACTTTGAAAAATATCATGCGGGCAAGTTCTGTTGTTGTTCTGTCCTGTTTAGGTACTTATCTGAGGCCTACTATCACGGCACACCATAAGCATTAAGCACCACGACTAGCATCTGTCACACATGGTTTTTTCTTCTCTCATTCTTCTTGGGATGGGACATAGAACATGGATTCTTTGTTCATGTGTGATGTACTCTGAGGTTATGTGAGCGAAGGCAGCTGGGAGGAGTGTATTGTGTACATGGAATGGAGACTGGTGAGGTTTGAAGTAGTTCTTGCCTCCTGGGGTAGTTTGTTCTGCCTGCCCTTGACAAAGCTCTGTCTCTCTCACAAGTTAGCTTTACTCCTGCTGTAGCAGTGTTGTCCATAGCACTGATCCTGGAACTTTAGGCAATATTTTAACTATCTTGGGACAGGTCATTATTACATAAATATATGACCCAATTTAACACCCATACAGTAGCTACACATATTACTGTATATCAATGTCTCTGTAAAATATAGTGTAATACTCGTTACTCATAGACCAAATATCACAATGTATTGTAAAGAATATTAACAGTTTGTACATCTAAACTACATCTTCTCTGTTCATCCTTGTAGCCATAAAGTACAGCACCAGGGTAGACGTAGTGTATCTGTGGCTTTGAGAATAAGCTTTAGTATGCTCGATGTGGTGCAACTTAACTTCCAGCCTCATAATGAGAAAACCCAATGAACTCTTGAATAAAATCAACCCGCCAGTAGGTGCTCTAAAGAGCTGGGGGTGGGGAGCATCTCTTCAGTTTCTGCCCTCTAGTTTCACTTAAAACAATGAATTTTAGAGTAGATGCTGACCTACATATGTGGAGAGGCTGTGCCTGTAACCATTTTTGGGAGGTGAACAGTGGCAGGACAGAAGTTTTATACTTCTTAGCTATTTACTGTCCAATCTCATTAAATCCATGCATTAAAATTCAGTGGCCTTTGAATGAATGGATTAATTCAGTGTTATTTTATCACTTTCCTTCTGCACCCTGCAGCTGTGCAGTCTAAAGTTATCTTGTTTTCTCATTTATAAATGTTGTAAAGGAAGCTCCCTGGAGATGAGGCAGTGTACTGAACATGAAAGCCTTTACTGAACTGAATTGCTGGGAACAATCACAATAACAGCTCTTTAAAGCTGCAGCATGGGCAAAAGTACAAGGGAAAGAAACATTAGTCTCAGATATTTCCCTTTTGCCTTTTTGGCTAAGCATCTATATGAAATGCCTAAAAGGATACAAAAAGAAAAGGAGTACTTGTGGCACCTTAGAGACTAACAAATTTATTTGAGCATAAACTTTCATGAGCTACAACTCACATGGTTCCTTGAATGCATCTGATGAAGTGAGCTGTAGCTCACGAAAGCTTATGCTCAAATAAATTGGTTAGTCTCTAAGGTGCCACAAGTACTCCTTTTCTTTTTGCGAATACAGACTAACACGGCTACTACTCTGAAACCTAAAAGGATACAGTGCAACAATGTGCATGTATTGAACTTGTGCATTTTTATTGCTGGATTATCATGAATTGGGCATTCTGGCAGAGAAGTCTAAGGCAAAAAAGAGAAAGCTGGTAGTATGAGGAGTATACTATGAATATAACATATTCAGATTGGTTTTTTTGGGGAATGAGAACTCCTCTAACTAAGCAAAGCAGAATTTAGGTGCCTCTTCCAGGACTTTTCACTTGTGCTCAGTTCTCTAGGTGGGTTCTAGTAACACATACTCCCTGTTAATTAACGTTCCCATATATTTCCAGCCTAGGAGAGAATTTTCAAAAGTGCTCTGTGATTTTTGGTTTCCTCATTTGGGAGCCATGCTTGGAAAACCTTGGTTTGATTTTCAGGAGATCTGAGTAGCCACAATTTTAATCAAAGTCCACGTACTCAAGATGCCTGTCCTCAGCACTGCTGTAAAACAGGCACTCAAAGGCTGCTTTTGAAAATGTTGGCCTTAGTACAGAGTTTAGTTCATGATTGCAGAATAACAAATGAAAGATCATGCAATGCAGCCTACCAGCAGGATGGTTTAATTAATCTTATCAGTTTTCTTTTGAGTGCCAGATAAATTAGAGAGGAATCCCTAGCTCTTCACTTTGCTCCTTGACTGAATTCTTTGGACTCTACAAAGAGATTCTTTTCAATAACACCTCAGGAAAACTCAGTCATAACCGAGCCTGGGTCAAATAAATCTGAGGCTCTGTGCAAAGACTGATGCCACTAGGTGCAAAAGGCTATGATTAAGTGTGCAGTCTTTCACCTCTCCACACGTCCGCCTCCAAGCCTATCCTAAACTCTAGGGCTGTGCCTGCAGAAAGAGGGGCAGTCCATGACGGGCCAGGGGGAGAACAGGGAATGTATCCCAAATTGGTGTGTGTGTTTGTGGCAGAGTTAGGAGAATACAGATTTCCTATCAAACAGTGGGGAAAACAAGGGGGAAACCTGTGATGTTGCCCAGCCAAGACTGTGATAAAGTGAGCCTGGGAAGGGTAGAAGAGCCTATGGAGGAATGAGCTCAGGAATGGCCTGGGGGAAAGGTCCTAGAGCCAGGCCAAGGTTGGACATGGTCCAGGGTGGCTGCACAGACCTTAACTACTTACTACAGGGTCCCTGACTGGCACCCAGAATAGCGGCGAGCCTGGGTTTCCCTACCAGACACTGAGGAAGGTGGTGTGAAAGCCCCCTCAGACACGGAGCATAAGGACTATTTGAACCCAAAGTCAGGCCGAAGACACTGGACTATTGTTTGGTGGGACTTGTTATCCTTAAGAGATAGGACTGAACGTGGCCTGGGTGGAGTCAGAAGTGGAGAAGGCCTCTGTTCGGCAGAGATAACTGAGGGGAGTGCTCAGCAATGCAACACCTTGCCATGAGGGGGCACTCTGATCACTGAGTCACTTGTCTACAGTCCCTCTAAGTCCTGTAGGGACTAAGATAAACTAATTAGCCTTCTCCCATGTGAACTCTTACTATTTTAAAACTATGGGAAGGATTCTCCTCTCAACCACAGCCCCTGCTGCTGTTGTGGCAAGTCCCTTAGCAGACTTGGATAAAATTTCCCCACTGTAGGCACTGAGTAGGAGAGCTGTAAGCCCCTTCACAAGCCTTGGCACAGAGGGCATGCTGGGGGTGGAGCAAGGAATGTGAGGGGTGTGTAAGTGGTGGGAGGGGGCAGGGCTGCAGGGCAAATGGCTAAAGCCATTCAGGGCAGCTGCAGGTTGTTCTCCAGATAGAGCTGCTGTATTTCAGGGTATTTGTTTATTGTGTGTTCTTAACTTGGGATAGCTAACAGGGGAGCTAATAGCAATGAGGACCCACCACCTCATCTTTTAACTTGTGTTAGCAGCTTAAGTTCAAACCTAGGTTTCCCTTTAGGTTTTAACTTGAACTGCTAATCAATTAAAAACCCAGTTGCTATGTCTTCACTACCATTTTAACCCAATTTGATTAACACGAGTTAGCTAATTTGAGGGCAAGTCTACTCTACAAAATTAAATCGACCTAAATTATGTTGACATACAATCACTGCAGTAATTAAATCACTTTTGCATGTCCACACTACCTTCTTTGTGTCGGTGTTGCGCGTCCTCACCAAGAGTACTTGCACCGATTTAACTGTCAGTGGGGCATTGTGGCACAGCTTCTGAAAGGCAGCAACAGTCAATGTGAGCAATGCAATGTCTATACTGACACTGCATCAACGTAACTACATTGACCTAAGCACTATGCCTCTCACAGAGGTGGAGTTTTTAAGTCGGTAGTGCATGAGTTACATCGGTGGGAGCTACATTTTAGTGTAGACGCTTACAGAGTTAAGGCAACCTAACTCTGTCGTGTAGACCAGGCTTCTGTTAAGCACACACCTCTTTTTGCAGTGTAGACTTACCATTAGCGCAGCTCTCTGGGCTGCCTAAATTGTTCCGGGGCTAATTTCTGCCCCCCAACCAGCCCAGAACCCCAAGGATACAAAGATGACTTAAAGTTGTCTATGTGTGCTGGGTCTCCTGGGGGCGCAGCACACAATCCTACCTGGTGACTTGGATTGTTCTATTGCTGCAATGTAATTGATTTGAAACTAATTTTGGAAGCACTTCTGGAACACAGATGGGTGTGGTACACAATAACTCCTGCCTTTATGTAGTAACCTGCTCAACAGAGTGGAAAATACGGCTCTGTAAGGATAACAGCACTTATGGGACAGCAGAAGTCCACCGGTAACAGCCATAATGTAGTAAGGAATATATCAATCCAACTTAGTCTTTCTTCTCTCCTGTATTTCTCTTTACCAGTGCTGCTCGATAGGCCGACCAGTCTTATTACTGTGGATATGATTAATTCTGTAAAATCGTATTCCCCATCATTACATAACTTTCACTAATGTAGTTCTTCTAGTAGTTTGCTACAGTATTTAGTTTATCCACAAGTTTCTCTTTTCAAGGCATGCCTGTACATTCATAAATTTGGGGTAGCATCTTTCCACATCACACTTATTTCCTAATTTAACACACACACACACACACACACACACACGCCTTCTAGGGCAAGATTTTCAATAGTGCTCAGCACCCATAATTGGGGCCAATTTTTAAAATAGCTTCAGCTCCCATTTAAGCATCTAAATGAAGCAGTCAGATTTTCAAAGAGTGCTCAGCACCAAGCAGCTCTCATTGAAGTTCCAAGTGGGAGCTGAATCATTTTGAAAATCCAGCCACTTTTTAGGTGCCTAAATAGGAGCGAGATGCTGAACTCGTCTGAAAATCTGAACTCTGGCAATGAGAACAGCATCAATGCTTTCTAGTCATGAAGACAAGGAAAATCCCACTTTCTCATGCACCAATTTCAAATTGTGCAAGTCTCTCTTTGGTGGGAGTTGAGGGGGAGGGTGTATTTATATTGGCATGTTTGTGTATTTTTTCAAGGCTGGAGAAACTTCTTCTTCCTGTCTTGGGTTATCAAATTTATTCCCTCTTTCCTCTAGCTTTTTTCAGTATGAGCCCAAGATTAAGGATAATTTTTCCTCCCTCCTGTTTTCCTTCAGAATTTTTTCCCCCCTAATCTGACAGCTTCTCCTCACTGCTTCCACCTGGGTCATTCTGAGTGCATGATCATAGACTAATAGGACTGGAAGGGGCCTCGAGAGGAAATGCTAACAAACTGCAAATCCTTCTTAGAACAGGAAAAAGAGAAGCAAAAGAGAAACAATCCCAGGAGGGTCTATTATATTTCCAAGGGCAAACTCTAGGCTCCAGAGTAGCAGCCGTGTTAGTCTGTATTCGCAAAAAGAAAAGGAGTACTTGTGGCACCTTAGAGACTAACAAATTTATCTGAGCATAAGCTTTCGTGAGCTACAGCTCACTTCATCGGAATGCATCCGATGAAGTGAGCTGTAGCTCATGAAAGCTTATGCTCAAATAAATTTGTTAGTCTCTAAGGTGCCACAAGTACTTCTTTTCTTTTAGGCTCAATATAGTTATTCTTTTCCCCATTCTGTGTTTTTAATTTTCTGTTTGAAGATGATGTTACAGCAGGGAACGGTAACGTGTAAGGGAAGCTGAAGAGATCCCAATGGCAACATTCTTAGATAAACTGTTAGGGGGAGAATTTTAAGAAATCTATCTGTATGTGTTTAGCCAACTACACACTGAGATAGTTTCCTGTTTGTACATGGAAATATTTTACAGCCCTCATTCCATAGCTGGTCGGTATACAATAGCCAGGCATCCCTATGTGGAAAGCAAACTACTATTAAAATGGTGAATTCTTACCAGATACACTCTTTCGTCTATATCCCCAATGAGCAAATAAAGTCATTATCACATACTGAAGCTAAAACTAACTGGGGTATTACCTAAAGCCATTTAAAATGGAGTTCATTTATGAATAGCAAAAAGATAAATCTGAAAGGTGGATAATCAAAGCAGTTCACCATAGAGGTGGACTGATATGTTCTCACAACTGGCCATTGAATGGGCTGAAGTGCAGGTATGGTAGGCTGAATAGATCTCATATTTATCAAGCAGAAGGCATGATTCATCACTCTGTTGCTGAAATTTTGAGTAATACAGTAAAAAGCTAGAGTAATGCAGTGGTGAATCATATGCATCGTTTTCAGCATCTCACCAATTCACCAGTATCAATTCCAGAAAAATGTGCCTTTATTTGATTTGAATAATGCAATATGATTAGAACAGTGCATTCAGCATAACTCATTCAGTGACTCTCTTAGGCCATTTGAATAATCATAGCAGGTAAGTCTGCATGAGCACCATGTGATCCCTTGTGATAGGGTTCTCTTTCCACATTTCTGGTGATAAAGACAAACTTATTCTCTTTTTGTGAATTCGGTTGTAGTAGAAGTCTTTCTCTCCCTTGATATAGAGAGCATTCTTTTCTGTCAAAGGGTTTCTAAATATTTCTCTACAGAGGACTCCAAATTGCAAGTCCCCTTAGTGCAGAGAAACAGTGAAGGAAAGATCTACTAGATGGTAGCTGTCTTTGTCTGAAAGTAAAGCATATTGTTTTCAGGATATGTCATATACTACCCAGAGAATGAAAAATCCTCTTCCCCATCAGTCCTAGGCAGGATTGAAAAGATGGTTATTTGCCACTGTACATACTGTTTTTTTCCTTTTTTAAAATCTATGGTACAGCCAATTATCTGAAGAACAGTAATAGTTCTGTCACAGTTACAGGGCTAGCTGTACCTGTGACCCCTGCTGTCTCTGGGTGCACCCCCACAGGTCTCAGGCTTCATGTCTTCATCTTTCTCAGGAATCCAATGATTCTCCCACTGTTAGACCAGCTCTTGAGCGATAGCACCCGGTGTATTGACCATGCTAACCCTGCAGGTCCAGCTGGGTTCAGTACCTGTGGTTGTTCCCTTTAGGAGTCTATTACCAGTGGTATAGTATATGGAGTGACCAGACAGCCTTCTTAAAACAAAGTAATGTTTAATCTTAGGAGCAAAGCATAACATAAGAGAAAAGGGATTTTAAAACAATAACAGTTCTATAGGCATGTGTGTCTTACCTAGAGTGTAACTGTCTTTCTGATGGGGAGACGCCAGTAGTTCTTATTTCTCAGGTTTCATACCAACCTCTGGATCTTAGTTCACCTAAGCTCTCTGTCCTTCTCTTGTAGAGGGACTGCCTTTAAATCCAGCCAAAGTTCTTTGCTTTCTCAGCTCACATGCTTGAACCTGCTGCCCAAACCAGTTTGAGGAGCTCCATATTGGGTCAAGCCACAGCAGCATCGAAGAAAATGTCTCTTGCATTGTCTCTCAAGTGTTTGCTGCTAAGTGTATATCGGGAAACCTCTACCTTCCTGAGTGCATTTCCTGACAATCATGCTACTGAATCAATTCAGTATTTTATAAAGTAAACATCAAATAACCTAGTCAAGATACAGCATTCATAAATTATTACAGACAAATTCTAATCCATCATATGTATATATTAGCTTTTATATATTTTAATCTTTTATGTGACATTGTTGCTTTTATATATATATAAGCACATTTTAAATAATAAGAATGAAGTAATTGCAAAAGTGAAGTAATATAAACTTCTGTAGTGAGTAACATTTTAATTTGCAAGAGTAGATCAATAAATTAGTTTAAGCTTTTGATTGTTTATATTTTTTTGAAAAGTACAAAACAGAACACATACAATGAACTGAAGAAAGACTCTTAATTAGTATAAGAATCATTACTATTCTAATCTATTACTTCCTGTTTGTAGTCTCAGCTCTTTCTTTTAGACTTTATTTTGAAACAGGGAGTCATAAGAGCTGTGTGTACTAATCATGTATATAATCCAGGGGTGGCCAACCTGTGGCTCTGGAGCCACATGTGGCTCTTCAGAAGTTAATATGCGGCTCCTTGTATAGGCGTCGACTCCAGGGCTGGAGCTACAGGCTCCAACTTTCCAATGTGCTGGGGTGGGGAGGGGGGGTGCTCACTGCTCAACCCCTGGCTCTGCCACAGGCCCTACCCCCACTCCACCTCTACCTGCCCCCTCCTGAGCCTGCCGTGCCCTCGCTCTTCCTCCCTTCCCCCCAGAGCCTCCTGCATGCCATGAAACAGATGATTGGGAGGTGTGGGAGGGAGAGGTGCTGATTGGCAGGACTGCCAGTGGGTGGGAGGCCCTGGAGGAGGGGGCGCGGGGAGCTGATGCGGGGCTGCTGACCTATGACTGTGGCTCTTTTGCAATGAACATTGGTAAATTCTGGCTCCTTCTCAGGCTCAGGGTGACCACCCCTGATATAATTAATAAAACATTTGTAGTAATAAAGTTATATGAAAGATATATCAAAACCAAATGTAACGTATCCATTTTGATTTTCAAATGCAGTGTAACTTTTAATGTCAAGTTATTTCTGCATGAGAGCTGCGTTTTAGCTGATCCAATGGTACAGGACATGTTTGGTTCCATTTGCTAGGTATTACATATTTTGCTGCTAACAGACATCAATAATAATGCATAGATGTTCACTGGAAGAGTTGCATCATTTCCCAGTCTCCAGCATACATATTTTTTGAGAATGGATATATCTATGTATTCAGGATTATGATAAAACTTTGCATATATTTCTCCTACGTTTTTATAGTTTGTGGCAAGAAAATATGATCGGGCAGAATAGATGCTGATTGGAAGCATCCTCACATTTACTATGATTAGCTAAACCAGCTTTATGTAAATGGTCTAGAATTAGGCCCAAGCGCTCATACTAACTGGAGCATAACAGTATATTCAGCTTTGTGATTTCAGTGGAGCTTACTAAAAAGATAAGTTGTTGCCAACATACAATAGCTTTTGAAATGTGGTTAGAAAAATTTTCAGTATTTAAAGAGATTGTGCTAGATAGCTTAGCACACAGTTGTAGTTTCTGATACCTGATCTCTCTGCATGAAGCTTTTGTTTTTCTGCTTAATGTTTTAAAATAGTGTTGGAGGTATGCAAATTGAGATGTTAACTTCAGTCTCAGACAGCTGCAGAGGTTCTAAATGTGAATTTGTTGGCTCACAATAATTTGTCAACACACTCATGTTCAGTCTCTAATTCCAGGCTGAAGAACTCCTTTGTGTAACAACATAATAACTAGCGGTCAGATGATTTCTGACTCCCTCAGTCTCATGAGTATATGAATAGGACATAACGAAAGTTGGGAAGAGACAGGGAGTGATGTGTACTTGATTATGATAGTAAAGATAGTTCTTTCTATCTCATAATAAATCTGTAACAATCTATCACTGCTTCTACAACACATTGGTAGGGGGAAACAACTATGAACAGAATTATCAGAGAACATTGTGATCTGAATGCATGTTTATTCTAATAAATTAATATAAGCATGCTCTATATGGCATTAGCAAAGTGGCAGAGAAAGTAAAGCAATTTTGTCACTCAACCAAATCTTCATTTTGAAAAGAACGTTTTTAATCAAGGATGTTTGGAAATGACAAATTAGTGCTGATGATGGGAGGAGGTAGGGTTTTTTTTCTCTGCTCATCTTTGTAGTTTCAGAAGAAAGAAGAGTGCCATCTAAATAAAAAGCTCATGAGAAATGATAAGATATATAAACAGACCTATTGTCTGTAGTTCTGATGTACTGTCATTTTAATAATTTATGAGAGTCACTTATCTTTCCTGAAATGACATTTGCTCTTTTGCTTAAGGACAACAACAAGATTGGATTGTTGTTAACATAGTTAGTCAAGGCACTGAGACAGGTATAAGATAAAACTTGCATCCAGTAGTAAGTTGAATGGACCTAATTGCTCTCAACCCTCCCATACCAAAATAAAACAATGTCTGATCTTGTAGACCATTAGCTAGAAAAATTCCAGTTGAATACTCCAAAGTCAAATGTGCTTTGCCTGCAGAGGGACTGCAGATTGGGTCTCTAAAAAGAACCTTTACTATATGGTGAAAACCATTTGGTCCTTCAGACAAAACCTCGTTCTCCCTTTGTCATGCATTTCCATCCCCAATCTCCTAAATGTTATTAAATTAAAATCACTGTGGAGGAGATGTATGTGGAAAAGAAAGGTTTCAGAGTAACAGCCGTGTTAGTCTGTATTCGTAAAAAGAAAAGGAGTACTTGTGGCACCTTGGTTAGTCTCTAAGGTGCCACAAGTACTCCTTTTCTTTTTGTGGAAAAGAAAGTCACACACTGGGGTTTTTTATAGTTGTTTAACTGTGTTAACTGTGCAGTGATTTTGCAAAAGCTTGTCTCTCCTACCAACAGAAGCTGGTCCAATAAAAGATATTACATCCCTTACCTTGTCTCAGTGATTCTGAAAAATACCCATACACTCTCCTCCCATTATCTTCTGTTTTGGACCATCACAAAATGCATTTTATGTAACTATGTAGAAGTCAACTCTGGGATCCCCCCAGTTCTATTCTTCTTAAAAGTCTGTGCTATACACCCAACATATACTGCACATACTTCATATGCTACTTGAAGCAGGGGTCTCAAAATCAAATGATCATGAGGGCCACATGAGGACTAGTACATTGCCTGAGGGCTGCACCATTGACCACCCGCCCACTGCCCCAGCCCCACCCCCACTCCACCCCTTCCGTGAGGCCCTGCCTCTGCCCCACCTCTTCCCACCCTTTCCCTGCCCCATTCCAGCCCCTTCCCTGAAATCCCTACCCCAGCTCCACACCCTCCCTGCCCCCAGGGGGTGCAGGAGGGGTGCAGGGTGCATCAGGGGGCTCAGGGCAGGGGTTGGGATGCAGGGTGTGGCAGGCGGCTCAGGGCAGGGGGTTGGGGTGCTGCAGGGGGTTGGGGTGCAGGAGAGGGCTCAGGCAGGGGGTTGGCTACAGGAGGAGTTTGGGCGGTGGGTCTAGCCCAGCGCGCACCAGGGGCAGGGCAGGCAGGCAGGCAGGCAGGCAAGCAGGCGGGGAGCCTGCCCTGCCCCCGCACTGCTCCGGAAAGCGGCCAGGACCTGGGGGGTGGGGGGCACACAGGTCTGTGTGTTGCCCTGGCCACTCCTCCAGGTACCTCCCCCGAAGCACCCATTGGCCGGGAACAGGAAACCGTGGCCAATGGGAGCTTCAGAGGAGGTACCTGGACAACACACAGACCCCTGTGCCCCCCACCCTCCCGTCCTGGTCACTTCCTGGAGTGGCGCGGGGTCAGGGCAGGCGGGGGAGCCTGCCCTGCCCCCGGTGCGTGCCGGGCCAGAGCCGCTCTAGGTAAATTCTGTGGGGGAGAGGGCCCGTGGGGATCTGGCGGGCTGCAGAAAATAACCCCGCGGGCCACGTGTTTGAGAGCCCTGACCTAAAGCCAAGATAGTGCATGCTAATGTGTATCAGTGGGAGGAACTAGGCAAAATGTAAAGAAGAAAAAACAGCTGTTCTTTTGAAAACTGTATCTTAACCGTAAGAAATCTATTTGTAAAGTTTTCTTATGGCTTAATCCAAAACCCCTTGGAGTCAATGGAAAGACTCCCAGTGATTTCAGGGAGCTTTGAATCAGGGCATTAAAGCCAAATCTTGCATTGTTCACTTTGGAAAAACTCCCATGAACATCAATGCCCAGACTAGGGAGGGAATAATCATCTAAAAAGAATGGTGGAAGCCCTAGTACTTCAGTCATTTAAAACTGGATTCGATAAAGCTGTAGAGTACTGAACAGACTTTTACTGAGAGGGGATTGATCTAGCTGAACTAATAAGTCTTTTTCTTCTCTATCATGTACAATTCATGATGAGTCACATAAGGTAAAAATCCTGTTACTCTTTGAAGTCATTGGCAAAATTCTCATCAAAGTCAGTGGGTACATGATATGGCCCTTAGTTCCCACTCCGAAGACTGCCCGTTAAGTAAATGCAGCATCCTCTCTGACAGTCACCTTTCCTGCCAATATTGAATTATATAAAGCCTTCAGAACCTGAAAATGTGTAAAGATCATTAAGACTGACTAGAAATGGGCAAACGATTCATAGTTAGCAATCTGCTAGACAATTTTTCCCCTTTTCTCTGTTTGTGAATTATTTGTGAACTGGTGATTTTAATGAAATTTTCAGTATTTAAAATTGCTTGATGAGCACTTTTATGCAAGCATATTCGAGCCTATTAGATGTTTGTGGACTACTAGTTTTGACATTTTCTTTGGCTGCTTATGCTATGGGGTTAGTCAGTTAAGTCATGTGGAATTATTTCTGATTCCCGATTGGATAACTGAAAGTCGTATTGTAAGAGGAATCAGGAATTTAGGCTCCAATTCAGAAAGGTATTTAACCGTCTGTGTTACTTTAAATATGTGAGTCATAGAATCATAGAATATCAGGGTTGGAAGGGACTTCAGGAGGTCATCTAGTCCAACCCCCTGCTCAAAGCAGGACCAAACCCCAACTAAATCATCCCAGCCCGGGCTTTGTCAAGCCTGACCTTGTGATCTCTTTGATTTTGTATTACTGATGTGTTTAAGATTATACATAATTAAGTACCTAGCTGACTCTCAGGGCTTTAATCCCCATACCAACAAAAAAAAGTTTAATGTAAACATGTTTTAAAATTTAATTAATTTGACAAAAACCCCTTAACAATCTGTCCCCAAAGACTGTTTGTAACCATTATTGTCTCTGAAATGTGAGGTGTTTTAAGGAATACCTGCCTTCCTCTTTAAGATATGTGTTTCAGTGTTCTTGCATACTCCAGTACAACCAGCGCACATGTTACTTGTGAACGGAATGCAGATCAGAAAGAGCTGGGATAGAAGGTAGGACAAGTTAGTAAATGGTTTAAAAGAAGAAACAAAGCTGTTCCAGAGTAGTCATTGACAGCGTTAGAAAAGAAAAGGGCTCAGAACAGGCTTTTAAGCAACAAAGCCAAAGGCACTAATGCTAGTTACAGGCTGTAAGAGAAGGTGTGGAAGCAGTTCTGAGAATGCCCTAAGTCTCACGTGAAGTTTCAGAATGACTGTTTCCGGTTTCATATCAGATATAAGGGAGACCTGTTCGTCCTTAGTAGGCTGCAGTTTCATAGCTAGTTAGGCTTAGGTTGTTGCAGTCTGAGGTCCCCAGTTCTGACGTGTGTGTAGTCCCATTGGAGTCAATAGGACTACCCAGCTAAGCAAAGTTATACATGCGGTTGAGTCTTTTAAGATCAGGACCTGCTACTACTACTTTATACATTACACAGAATTGTCTGGACTTATAATTGAAAGAAGGACACGTTTAGTTATGTTTCTGATGTATAATGTGTGTGCTATCATCTTTATTTAAGCTCTAATTGCTATATAATCGTTTTGCATTCCAGGATGTTTTAAAAGCTCCCTTAATTTTATTACATTTTTTAAATTATGGCTTCTGACATAACTTTCTAAATTAAAGTTGATTTTCAGAATTTCTTATTAAGACTTCTCTTCTGTTATTTCAAGTTTTTTAAAAATCAAACTGAATTATCATAACTTACTACCAGGAAAATTAGCAGAGTCAGTATATTTTAGCCACCAACTAGAAATTGCTTAATATATTTGAAAAAGAGTGTATACAGAATCTGGCAAAATATAGACTATACATAAAATATAGTCTTTTGTCTGGCAAAAAAAAAAATTTCCCTGGAACCTGACCACCCCTCCCCCCATTTACATTAATTCTTATGGGGAAATTGGATTCGCTTAATATCGTTTTGCTTAAAGTCGCATTTTTGAGGAACATAACTACAACGTTAAGTGAGGCGTTACTGTAATGTGTAAATGTGCAGCTAAATTACAAAGACAGCTTTGATGACAAAATAAATTCAATTATTAGTGTGATCCCTGGCAATCATGATAATAATAATCTAAGAGGTTTCCTCTGAATACACACTTTTTCAAATATATAAAGCAATTTCTAGTTGGTATATATATACACACACAGTATAAATTTTAAACAAACAATTTAATACTGTACACAGTAATGATGATTGTGAAGCTTGGTTGAGGTGGTGAAGTCAGATGGTGGGATATTTCCCAGGGAATGCCTTAGTGCTAAATGATGAACTAGCAATTGGCTGAGCCCTCAAGGTGTTAACTCATTGTTAATGTAGCCTCACACTCTACAAAGCAGCAGGAATGGAGGGAGGGGAGACAGCATGACAGACAGAGACACACACCCTGTGTGTGTGAGAGAGAGATGCTCATTTCCCCTCTCTTAAGTACACTGCCTTGTTAAGTTAATCAGCAAGCTGAGACCACAGCTGCTGCCAGGAAGCTTCCTCCGTCCTGAGCCCTGTCGTGTGTCCCCCTGCTCTATGGAGATAGGGTAAATGTGGTGCAGGAGCAAGAGGTAGGGGGACACCCTGACATTAGCCCCCCTCTTCTCCCCCCCCTCCCCCACAGGAAGCAGGAGGCTCCCAGGAGCAGCTCCAAGGCAGAGGGCAGGAGCAGCACATGGCAGTAAGGGGAGGGATAGCTGAACTGCAGGCAATTGATAGCCTGCTGGGTGGCTGCTGCACAGGGAACTTAGGGGAGCGGGGAGCTGATAGGGGGGCTGCTGGTCCACCCTGGTTCCAAGCCCCCACCAGCTAGCTGCAATGGGCTGCTCTTCCTGCAAGTAGTGGACAAAGCAGGCGGCTGCCAAATGATGTTACAAGGGAGCATTGCTCAACTTTAAACAAGCATGTTCCCTAATTGATCAGCAACGTAACAACAAAACAACGTTAACCGGGACGACTTTAAGCGAGGAGTTCCTGTACTTTTTTATAGTGTATAATTAAAGGAAAATACACAGTGAGGTTTTGGACGGTGAGGTTTTTAGGACAGAGATTGTGTGTTTCCATGTGTTTTACCTAAAACAACAGGGACCCGTGTTTACTGGTGCCTCTGAACACTCCCACAGTACAAATAAATAGTAATGGGATAATATAAGTGACAGTCAAAATCACATGAAATGTGAATAGTTTCCTTCTTATTTACAGATTGTATGTAAAGTATGAGCTCTTTCAGAACTATTTGTAGTGTACAGTTTTTCCAAAAAATTCAGCCCTTTTTTTCTGTTCATGAATGATCAACAAACAGATCTTGATTTTTATGAATGTATTGTAGTTGCTCTGTCTACATTTCACCTCAACTTATTTCAGCCTATGAGCCTCACTCATGGACCAGTAACCCATTGTGCTAGGCACTGTTCAAAAATGTTCCCTGCCCCAAAGACTTTACAATCTAAGCCATGATGGTGGCTGTCTGTACAGCCCTGAAATGTGACTTTTGGGTAGATCCGTTTCTCCTTCCACTGCTGTATCATTCACTCTGTGTCCAGTAAAGGCCACTGCCGATAGAACAATGCTTAATTAGCTCAAGGAGAGACTGACCTATCAAAATGTTCCCCCAATCTCTCGACATTGGGTTTGTATCAATTAGAAAAAGAGGTTGAGGGAACATGTTAGCTAACACCCTAACAATGACCTTTTCCCTAGTGCAGATGGGGGTTAACACCTTGTACTTTAATTTAGCTCTAAAGGTCACCTTCAGTAGCTGGCACAACATGAACCAGGCTTTAGGATAAGAACCAGTCCAGTGCCTATCAAACACACGAAGTATCCAAGTGTCACAAAAGTGGCTTAAAACTACCGTTGCCTCTCTTTCTCAACTGCACTGAGTACTCATAAATGAATTGTTTATGACTAATAGTTCATCTAGCCCGAGTCAGGAGCATGTATTTCCAGAACAGCAGATTTAAAGAAAGGCTGTGCACTTGTAATGTTAAGGGTCCAGTTAAGGTCTTAAACTATTGAGCTGTATCTGGTTTGTCAAAACACATACAGTAATCAGAATTGAATCTGTGGAAAGCAGGGACTCCATGCCCTTGTGTTTCTGAATTGTGTCAAATTTCTGATGAGAAGCAAGAGGAATGATTCCCCCTCATCTTAAATGTACTGATTTCAGCTGGTATATTGGCACCTGTTTCGGTTTCTTGTATTGAAGCTACAGATGTAGACTGTTTGATTAATGTGTTAGGCAAGCAATTGGCCTGGAAATCTATTCCCTTGTTTCTATAGAAGTGAGCCACCTTTCCAGTTGTAATCCTGCAGTTGTTGTTATGCAACGTTAACTTTGTAAATGTTCTTAGGAATGAGACAAAATGATCTGAACATCTAAATATAATGAATGAATATAAATCACTTTTGTCAATGGAACAACCAAATAATGCCATTTCTTAGTATCTAGATGTTGAATTGATTTAGAAGGTGTGAGGTAATAAATGTATTAGATGCACATTTAACACCAGACTTTAGAAAGAATAATGTAGTCAGAATTACAATGGTAAAAAAATTACAAGGTATTAATAGAAAACAGAAACTGCAACTGTAAACAGAAAAGAAACTGAATATTAACACCTTCTAGGATAGTTCTAACAACATTTCCGGTTCAGAATAATTACAACTTTACCATAAGCTTCACATATAGAAGTCAATAAATAAAATGCTATATATTACATTAGAGTTACTAACTTTTGACAAATTAAGGCCTTGATCTGGCAAACACTCATACACAGGCATAACTTTTCTCATTTGAGAAATCCTGTGGGCTTCAATGAGACAGCTTGTGAATAAAGTTACACCTGGCCATAAGTGTTTGCAGGATCATGATTTAATACTAGAATTCAGTGTTGCCACCACACTGCAGAATGGAGCATTTCACGATTTGTCCTAGTTCATTTCTGTGGTCAGAAATTTTTTGTTAAGGTCCTTTTCTCCCTTCCCTTCAAAATGGCTATCACACTTAATCAAGTCATTTGACAGATTATGCGAGGTGAGAAAAAAACAAGCAGGCAGTGTCACAGAGACCAGCAGCACTTATTAATGGTGTTCCTCAGATACACTGTTATCAGGAGAATTGAAGGGTTCCTACAGGGTTTTTTAATTGATTTGTCCCCCTTATTTTTCCCCACTTTTTGTTTTTCTGTTAATGTTATTTTCAGGGGTGGCTCCAGCCTCTTCCGGATTGGGGAGCTCAGTTGGGTTGTCGGCGGGCTGTGCTATACATCTTGTGGGCACACATTTATATTTTTAACAATATGCACTTAAACGTGTGTTTTATCTGTGCTATCCTCAAAAGGGGAATAATAATATATAGACAGATCACTTTTAAACTTCATCTATGGAAGCCTATTAGTGCAACATTTATTCACAGAAAATTAATGGGGAAGAAACAAAGCCAAGAAATAAATAAACTAATAATACTAACAATAACAACAATAAACAAATGCAAACTTCTGGAAAAAATACTGGTTGAATAATATTAATAGCTAATTACTTTAAATTGGAATGTACTGTATTATATTTTAAAAGTAGCCACCTGCATATGGCAAAGTAGGATATTTGGAAGATTTGGAGACTCAGAGCCATTATACAACTCTCACTGTGGTCAGTCTGGAGCACCTCAGTACTAGAGAGAGTTAACTGAGCACAGCTGCTGTAGGAGGCATTACCTGGATTCCTTCCCTCTATCCTTCCTCCTTAGCAGTAGCTGGAGGAGGCAGTGGGTGGAAAGGGGGATGGATGCTGTGTCTACGCGGCTCCTGAGCCCAAGCCAGTTTGCAAACCTAAGCTAGGGTTGCCAACTTTCTAATCGCACAAAACCAAATGCCCTTGCCCCAAGGCCCTGCCCCTGCTCTGAGGCCCCACTACCACTCACTCCATTACCATGCCCCCTCCCTCAGTCAATCACTCTTCCCCACCCTCAGTCACTGTCACTGGGGTGGGGCAAGCGGTTTGGGATGCAGGAGGGGGATGAGGGCTCTGGATGGGGATTCGGGCTCTGGGGTGGGGCCAGAAATGAGGGGTTCAGGGTGTGTGGGGGTTTCTGGACTGGGGCAGGGAGTTGGGGTGAGGGCTCTAACTGGGGCTGTGGGCTTTGGGATGGGGCCAGGGATAAGGAGTTTGGGGTGCAGGAGGGGGCTGGAGCAGGGGGTTGGGGTGCAGGTTCTGGGAGGGAGTTAGGATGTGGGAGAGGGTTCCAACCTGGGGGTTAGGGTGTGGGTGGGGGTTCGGGCTCCAGCCGGGCGGTGCTTCCCTCAGGCAGCTCCCTGTCTGCTCTAGCGCCGTGCAGCTCCCAGAAGCAGCCGGCATGTCCGGCTCCTAGGCGCAGCGGCCAGGAGGCTCTGCGCACTGTCTGCATCTGTAGGCACTACCCCCACAGCTCCCATTGGCCCCGGTTCCTGGCCAATGGGAGTTGTAGAGCCAGCACTGGGGGTAGGGGCAGTGTGTGGAGCTTCCTTGATTTCCTCTCCTCCTAGGGATCTCAGGGACATGCCGGCTCCTCCCTTAGTCTTCCTTAGCCCCACTGCACTGCCAACTGGACTTTTAAAAGCCCAGTCAGCACTGCTGACCGGAGCCACCAAGGTCCCTTTTTGACTGGGCATTCCGGTTGAAAACTGGACGCCTGGCAACCCTAACCTAAGCGTTGTCAGTTTGGGCCAGAGCATGTGCAGCTTCAGCAGGCACATGGCAGGGACTGCGTGCTGAATCAGGTGGGGAGGAAGCAGGGGCACCATTTCAGATTTTGGTTGGGGTGAGGAGGAGGGAACTTTCACTGTGATTCTGGGGCTACTTGGGCACCTGAAAACTCTAGGGTTTTTTTTGTTTTTGTTTTTTGCAGATGACTTAGAAATTAGCTGACTGGAGCATTATATCTAATTCCTTTATAAAGAAAGAAAAAAATACACAAATACAAATACACAAACACCAATTAAAGCCATATTTTAAATTTATATGTAAATTCAGAACAATCAGGAGATAATACAGCAAAAGATTCCCAATCCCAAGCCTTGAGATACCAGTTTTGGTATCTTAACACAGATGTCAGAAACACAAGTTTGATACTTCGTATGCTATCTTTTGTAGAGGTAAATAAAATCTGCTTACTTTCTTTTACAGACACACTCTACTAAATTGTTTTTCACTCCACAAAAAATGTATTTGCTTTACTCTAACATACATGATTAATTTTTTTTCTCTTTTATTAAGAATGGAAATGTATTCTAATTATTTTGGCATTTATGTTTGGTATGTACATGACTCACTAACATTTGACTCCATTATTACTGTTAGTATCAGACTTGGAACCACATTTATTTTTGTATGAATTTTAAGTTATTTTACAGATATAATTAAAAATACAATTTGAAAATAAGCAACCTTAATCTGCACAGTGTCTGAAGTTATGTGGTTTGCTAATATTTTTTTTGGGGGGGGGGGTTGAACCTGGCACTGCTAAGGTGAGTATAAGCTACATTTACATTCCAGAAGGATACTATTATTTTATTGTATCATTATAAATAATGAATGACAAAAGTATGGTAGTAAAAGTAATAATGATAATTACTCCAGCCAGGACAGGTTAGGCATTTTAGAACTCACTACTCAAAGAATTAAATTTAAGCATGAGAGAGAAATAAAATGATGAAATACACAGAGTAATATAACAGTACTGTAATCCTTAACACATTTAGAAAGAATAAAATTACAGAAAATGTTTGTGTATTGCGCATTTTGACAGGAAATACCAAGAAGTATCAACGACTACAATAATAATACAACTGTGTCTGAGAGAGAGAATATGTGTTGAGGCAGTGTATGATGGAGAATGTGTGTGTCTGAGTCGCTCTGGGGAGGCAGAGGGCTGTAATCAGCTCCCCCGCCGTGAAATGCAGCCCCTACCAGCACCTCTTGTCGCCTGCCTGCGCCTTGCAGTTTGGGGGGCAATGCCACTGTGAAGCGCTGGTGCTGCTCCACTCCTGCCTGAGCCTTGCAGTTTGGGGGAACAATGCTGCCCCCCCACCCCCAAACTACACCCATGTTAAAAAGTGGCAGACATGACCTCCTGGTGCTCCAGCCCCCCACCCCAAAGGTTCCAGTGCCCTTGGCCAGCGTGCTGTCTCTTTAAGCAGAGCACTCAGGAGCCTGAATGCTTGTTCAGTACAGCAGCAGCCGCAGGTCTCACTCCTCAGCCAGAAGCACCAGCAGAGACAGGATCCCTGTCCCTCATTGCAAGCTCAGCAGAGACCCACTTGGGCATGGCCACCTTTAGCATCAGGGAAGCTCCCCACCAGCCACGGATCAGCTTCTCAAAGGAGGGAAGACTGCTGTGGAGGCAGGAAGTGGGTAACCGGAGAGCACCAGCTGCTGGCTGGCTGCCCAGCTCTGGGAGGGGTAGCTAAGGGGGGGAAGGGGCTTAAGGCACATTTTGGGATGGCTATAGCCCCCGCAAGTTCCCCCTAGCACTGCCCCTGCTCATTTTTATACTAGCTTTTCATATTTGTTTGATTTGTTAATTTTTACATGAAAGTCACTGCCTTTTGGAGAAAGGAATATGGAAACTGTCCTCAGAATTTTTCAGTCACTGAATTCAGCAGTGCCTGCCAGAGAACTGGGCCTTACAGTGCCGCAGAATTCTGTGAGCTCTGATTGCTGATAATACTTTTCCATTATTGTTGAATAATTTTGCATTTTGAGAAAATGTGCAGAGTTCCTCCAACCTTTTGTTTGTCTCCTTGATAATCTCATCTTGAGAGGCTATAATTGCCAGGGAATTTGATGGAAATTGCACAATATTTTGAGTCATGTAATTTGAAGTTTGCATCCATCACTGCAGAATAATTGCTTCTTCAAAGACCAGCCCTTTTGTCTACAAGAACAGTGTCTTTATCCAACCTCTGACTTCCAAAGGCATCTTGGCTTTGATGCAGGGATTGCATAATTCAAGACTTTTAAAAAGTATCTTATAATAAAGGTCTTGTATGGCTTGAATTTAATTTTCCTCATCAAAGTTGTGAATGTACAGCTGAGGGATTGACATAAGAGCTGTGCAAACCCATCCAAGTTTGTTTGGAAATGGGTTTATAATTCTTCTGATCAGAACCAGTTGGCAGGCTTTTAGGCTCCAATATGTAGTTCACTCCATGTGGAACAGGAGACTGCTCCACACAAGCCAGGAACAGGACATGGCTTTGGTTGGAAACTTTATGGAAGCTTGTGTCTTCAGTACATCCTCAGGCTGTCCTCAGTCACTCAGCAGTCTCTGCTATCAGGGTACCTTTGGAGCCTTGGTGGCAAACTAAAGCTACCCTTCTCTGCAGCAGAAACCTTAAAGGAAAGGCATCACCTAACCAGTGTTACATGCCCAGAGCTGTAAGCCCCTGTGTTACTTCTCTGCCTCAGCAAGAGTGAGCTTTGCTGGAGATTAGGCTGTGTGTCAGACCCCTGCCACACCAGTCTCCCTTCCTCACCAGCAATCTCCCCAGGCATGGGCGGCGGGTATTGTAGGCAGGGGTAGGCTGTGCCTTCCCAAACAGCCTAGTGTGGCCTTGCCTATGCTCTGCTCCCAGGGCAGGCCCCCTCCTGCAGTTCCCAGTGCTCTGCCTTGGCTGGCCCAGGCTGGCTAGGGCTGTCTGGCATGCCTGCCACAGGGAGTCAGGGCAGCTGGTGCTGGGGCCGTGCCACCTGGAGCACGGGGCCAGGAGCACTGCTGCACAGTGCACTGGAGCTGGCTGTGCAACCTGGAGCACTGGGGCCCAGAGCGCTGCCGCTTGGCACACTGGGGCTGTGGCCTTGCCCCTTGGCTGCATGGCGCTGCGGTGGGGATGCTCTAGGCATCTGTGGGGGAAGAGGGAAAATGGGGGGCAGATAGGGAGGGCACAAGGGGAGGGGCTGGGGGCTACCCTCCCCCAATGGCTGGGTCACCTGCCGCCCATGTCCACAGGACACTGTCAGTCTTAACTTTGCCTAGCAGGTAACAATCAGTGAACTCCAACCCCCAAGCTTCTCGGAGATGTGCCTCTGAAATGAACGTTTACCCAAGTGCATTCACAGAAGATATTAAGTATGCTGCTCTTTTAGAGTCAGTACATTAGAGCTTATTAACCTAATTGAGGTAAACACATCCTTCCCTTCAAATACAGCACTGAATTGGTTCATAGTAAAAATAAAACAAGTTGATTAACCAATGGACATAGGTTATTTTATTGCAAGTAGAAGGAATAAAGTCAGAGAAATGGTTACAAAGAAATAAAAGGAAAAATATACTTTCTAATGGCCAAGACATAACTTATCAAGCTACAGTCTTCGTTTAAGGTAGTTTCCTCCCAATCTTCCTTTTCCAGTCATAGCTGGCTAACTCTTAGCCAGGATCCCACAGAGTCCAAGGTGCTGGTGTTTCTTATCTCCTCAAGTGACGGATAATCCAAAGTCTTTCTGGGTGTTTTAGTCACAGATTTTAAAGCATAATATCAGTGAGTATCCATAATTCCACATTATCACATACATTTCACAATAACATTATTGACCAGTGTGTAATGAGTTTTCAAATAATGCCTTGCAAGGCATGTATTGTACCGATACTATTGCTGTCATATGCAGGGTGTGGACACAGGCATGCCTAGGGTCACAACCAGATTTAGAGAATTTAACTCAGCATCTCTCTGAGAAACAGAATGAAAATAGCTAATGATGAATCATGATGGGTGATGGTTACTACTGATGCTATTTTATATGTTTATTTTGGCATGAAAATGCATTGGATGAATGATCCTGATCAGATAATACTTTTGTGTTTGCTGAACCAGTTAATTGTCCTATTCTTGTTAAGTGCCTAGAGCAGAGATGGGCAAACTACGGCCTGCGGTCCACATCTGGCCCTCGGGACCATCCTGCCCGCCCCCTGAGCTTCTGGCCCATTAGGGGATTGGCTAGAGGGCAGGGGAGTTTGGGGGGTGGTCAGGGGCGTGGATAGGGGTCGGGCGTTCAGAGGGTGGGGAATGGGGGTTGAATGAGGGCAGGGTCCCGGGGGGACAGTCAGGAAGGAGAGGAGGGGTTGGATGGGGCGGTGGGCGGCGGCCAGGGGACCGAGGGGGGGTAGATCGGGCAGCGGTCCCTGGTGGGCCGTCAGGGAACAGGGTGGGTTGGAAGGGGCAGCAGTCCCGGGGGGGCCGTCAGGGGGCGAGAAGCGGGGGGCTGGATGGGGGTGGGGGCTGGGCAATGCCTGGCTGTTTGGAGAGGCACAGCCTCCCCTAACCAGCCTTCCATACAATTTCAGAAACCCGATGCGGCCCACAGGCCAAAAAGTTTGCCTGCCCCTGGCCTAGAGCAATGGAGACAGATATTTTATAAATTGAAAGTTTTAAAAATGCTCCTGGTTTGTGGGAATTGGAAAATCCAAAACTGAAGTCTGAGTTTTGCCACTGACTTTCTCTGTGTTCTTTGGCAAGTCACTTAACCTGTCTGCCTATTATCTCCAGCTGAAAATGGGAATAACATTACTTACATACGTATTTTACAGGAGTATTAAAAGTATTTTAAAGTATTTAGAAAATATTTGTGAAGTGCTTTGAATATGAAATGTGCTGAGTTGTTATTAAGGTCAGCTTCTATTCAATGCATTTCAACTTGGATCCAAGGTATTGGAGTAACTTTTGGTAACAACAAAGAGCATTGCAAATGCACACTTATTTTGTGAAGTAGCACAGGTACTGTACCATTTTAAAGCCACGCCCTTTTCTGTCCTGGACTTTTTGGAAGAATTTTTACAGGGAGTAGCTGAAGAAGAGAACTATTGAAGGCCTGGAAGAAAAAGCCTATTCACATGAAAAA
This sequence comes from Eretmochelys imbricata, assembly GCF_965152235.1. Classification (NCBI taxonomy): domain Eukaryota; kingdom Metazoa; phylum Chordata; order Testudines; family Cheloniidae; genus Eretmochelys; species Eretmochelys imbricata. The sequence goes on from NC_135578.1 coordinate 75,933,098, forward strand.
TATGCTGACATTTAGCAAAATGGTTTACAGTTCTTAGTGTTATTTTTTAAAATGAGTAGTCTGATGTGTAAAGTATTTAATTTTTATTATAACAATGAATACATGAGAAAATGGCTTATCATGAAAATAAAGTTGTATAGAGCTAAAATTACCTACAAACGTTGATTTATAGAGCATATTTAAAGAAAGCATTCTGGATAAATTGCTGGACTAGGATTTAGGAGATCTGGATTTAATACCTAGCTATGCCACAGATTTCCTATGTGACCTCGGGCAAGTCACTCAACCTCAGTTTCTTATGTGCAAAAAGAGGGTAATAAGAATTTCCTTTCTCCCTATCTTTGTCTGCTTTGTCTGTCAGATTATAAACTCTTTGAGACAAAGTCTATCTCTTATAGTGTCTGCATAGCACTTTACAAAGTGGCTTTCCCCCTTTCCCAGCACCTCCTCTTTTATCTGCTCTTGGGGGAGTAAGCAGATGCACAGGACCCACTCGCTTACTCCTGCTCTACTCCTACTCTAGTGTGTAAAGAAGGTTTTGACTTGCATGTGTGTGGAGTAGCTCAAGGAGTAGAATCTTTCTCTTGTTCTACTTTCAGATAGTTTTAGCACAATATACATTTTGCTTATTATATGCCCAAATTTCACAGATAATTTATGGAGTAAGTAATTGTAGAGGCCTGTTGCTATTTCAGTATGCACAGGCTACAGGTATTCTAATAGTAATGCATCTTATTAAACAGCAACTTCTAATAGTTTTCGCTATGTGATTGTGTACTAGTAGTGTTGTCCGCAAAATTTCTTCTGAAGTGCTTGCAGTATTTATTGCTGGATTTAATGAAAACTGAACCTGTTTCAGTCAGAAGCCACTAGAGACCTAAGAGTTGTGTAAAAACATAAAATGTCAATAAAATAAACTTGGCAACATCATTAATGTCCATTTCAATATACAAACCAACTTTACTGACTGGAACTGAACCAGAAATTCTGAAGTCTCCAAACAGCTGTATTTTCCTTAGTGGGTTTCTTATTTGGACCTGGTGGCAGTGTAGGAAAGAGAGAGAACAACTTATTCCTTAGCATATGGTGCACACACACTTACAATGCGCCGCTGGGGCTATAATTTCAATAATATTGAAACATTCTGGGCCAGATTCTCCTCTTATTTATGCTAGCATAAATTAGGAGCAGCTAATGTAAGAGGAAAATCAGTTCCACTGTATGCACAATTGAAGTGCCCTATTTAAGACCACACGCTTATACATTGGGAAGCCACACTAGTTGGCCTAAGTTCTGTATAAAGAACAGGAGTACTTGTGGCACCTTAGAGACTAACAAATTTATTTGCGCATAAGCTTTCATGGGCTAAAACCCATTTCATCGGATGCATGCAGTGGAAGATATATATATACAGAGAGAACATGAAACAATGGGTTTCAATAGTGTGTATGATAACACCCATTGTTTCATGTTCTCTGTGTGTATATATATATCTTCCTACTGTATTTTCCACTGCATGCATCCGATGAAGTGGGTTTTAGCCCACAAAAGCTTATGCTCAAATAAATTTGTTAGTATCTAAGGTGCCACAAGTACTCCTGTTCTTTTTGCAGATACAGACTAACATGGCTGCTACTCTAAGTTCCGTATGTGGATGTATACAGGTCCTATGGAACTCAATGTGAGCCACATGAAAATGGCAGATATTAAGTACCTTAGTTGGGTAGATACTAATAATCTTAATTGTCTAAGTGTGTGGTACCCTGTACATAACAAAAATGTGCTTTAGAAAAATTAGAAATTGGATTAATCTGCTCATTAGGGGCAGATTCAGTCACCCTTACTCCTGTTGTATAGTACCTCACTCCCTTAGTGGCCCCATTGACTTCAGGAGTAAGGAGCATGAGTAAAAGCTGTCAAGATCTGGTCCCTAGCCCCCAGTTAGTCATCCTTCCTAATACTGAGGACTACTTTTTTTATGCGAGTAATCCCGTTGATTTGATTGAAACTGCTCATATAAACCAGCATAGCAGACGCTTGTCAATCCTCATTCAGTTCAAAAAAATCATACATTAAAAATGTATTGTTTATCAGATGTAAAAAAAAGTATTAGTAATAATTTACACCTATAAAATGTCTTTCATTCAAGGTGCTCTACAAGCCCTAATTAAGACTTGCAGCTCTCTTTGCAGTAAGGAAGTCTTATCCCCCTGTTACAGACAACTTAACTGAAGTACAGAGCGCTTGTCGTGCCCAGTGTCAGGTAATCAGTGGCAAAGCACAGCATAGAACAGGGGCGGGCAAACTTTTTGGCCTGAGGGTTGCATCGGGTTTCTGAAATTGTATGGAGGGCCGGTTAGGGGAGGCTATGCCTCCCCAAACAGCCAGGCATGGCCCGGCCCCTGCCCCCTATCCGACCCCCCCCACTTCTTGCCCCCTGACGGCCCCCCCGGGACTCCTGCCCCATCCAACCCCCCCTGTTCCCTGAAGGCCCCCCGGGGACCCCTGCCCCATCCACACCCCCGCCTAACTCTCGGTCCCCTGACCGCCCCCGGAGCCCTCGCCCCTATCTGCCCCCGCCGCCCCATCCAACCCCCCCCGCCTTTCTAACTGCCCCCCCGGGACCCTTGCCCTATCCACCCCCCTCTGCTCTCAGTCCCCTGACCACCCCCGGACCCCTGCCCCTAACTTCCCCCCACCACCCCATCCAACCCCCCCTTCCTTCCTGACTGCCCCCCCCGGGACCCCTGCTCCATCCAACCACCCCTTCTCCCTGTTCCCTGACCACTGCCCCATCCAACCCCTCCTCTCCTTCCTGACTGCCCCCCTGGGATCCCTGCCCCATTCAACCCCCGTTCCCCACTCTCTGACCACCCCGACCCCATCCATGCTCCTGACTATCCTCCGAACTCTCCTGCCCTCTAGCCAACCTCTCCCTGCCCCCTTACCGCACTGTCTGGAGCCCTGGTGGCTGGCGGCGTGGCTGTACCGACCAGCCGCCACGTAGCACAGAGCACTGGGTCAGGGCAGGCTCTGCAGCCCCACCGCCCAGAGCATTGCACCGCGTGGCGGCGTGGCTGCGGGGGACGGGGGACAGCCTCCCGGGCCAGGAGCTCAGGGGCCAGGCAGGACGGTCCCGCGGGCCGTAGTTTGCCCACCTCTGGCATAGAACATAGAAATCCTTAAAATCTCAATCTGCTGATGTAGTCACTAAGCACTAGTCCCTGCTAAATCACTACCTGACTTCTAATGATATATAAGAAATTTTGTGTCTTATTTAATTGTCTAGCTCTTGATATGCTCTTGAGGTAGGAGGACCACAAATAATAATTATACATGCAAATATTTAGTGGAGACATTTACTGGGCTGATCTGTTCTTGATCATACAGAGAAGCAACCTTTCCAATTACCGTATAGGGATCTGAGTGGCAATCTGAGGTTTCTGTGAGGTGTTGTGAGGAGATTTTGATAGTCAAACATAGTGTAGCCAAGCTTCACCTTTAGAAGCCAAGCCAGTCTTTCATGTAAAGGCTCATTTCAAATAAGGGACTTTGCTGGCAAATTCTAGTCTGTCACTGTGCAAAGCATAGATCTGCTTATAGAATGCTCTTCTAAAAGCAAACTAATCAATATAGCGTGTTTGTTTTTCTGTGACTGTACAGTAGCAACAGTAAGCAAGGCAGGAATACTATACCACAGCGAGGTTTATATTCCTTATGGGACTATATGCTCTATACATGGTAGCCTATTAATATTCTACTGTATGATGTCCTTTATGAAAACAGAAAGATACATTATTTATTGTAAAGGGGATATGATACTAAATGCTACTGTGGATAAGTAATGTAGCCACAGTAAATTCCCATGGTCATGACATGATTTATTCATTTTCATGCAATACAAAAAGCCTGTCACATGGCTAGATTTCCATCAGTCATGAGACTACGTGCACTACAGAAGGTTGCCGTGTATTCTGTACTATATGATGACCTCTGTGGAAATGGAACCGTAAATTATTTAACTTGTAGGTGATCTGATACTAAATGCTACAGTGGATAAATCATGTAGTTACAGTGAATTCACGTGATCATGACATGGCATTCATTAACCATTCATTTGGCCCTACTTCTATGGAACCTGCCTCTCTCCTCCGTTCTAGCAGAGGGACATCTGGCAGCGGAACTTGTGCAATTCTGTTGTACAAGGAGGAAGATGCTACACAAGGCTACACTGTGCCTGTCTGCACAGTGTGGAGCCCAGCTCCATGGGGGCTCCATCCACAGCTGCAAATTGGGGGACATTAAGGAGTGGAGAAAACCTCCATTTAGGTTGAAGCAACTTTCATGGAGTGGTTCTTCTCACAATCTACAGCCTGGGATGTATTGAGGAAGTAATTCTATCTTCCCTCCCAGTCCAGTTAAGATGCCCAGTGCCCTGTACAATTATTCTGGCTGGGTGCAAGGAGAGAATTTCCCTCATTCTGTTCTGCATAGAGCAATGCTTACTTGGTACATATAAATATTAATAATAGTTTCAGAAATTATCATCTGCTAATTTTCCCACAGTGATGGCTATCTTCTGAAGAACTGGCACAGGACAGTAACACATGCCGAATTACCAGCATACCAACTAGACTTCCTCAGATTCACCAGAAAGGGGATGTGGAATATAAGAAACAAGCTGATAGTGAACTCAGTATTCTAGTGTATCGAAAATGTGCCCTATCTTTTTATCTTGCTGTAATTCAGGGCCAGCTCTTGCCACTGTTGCCTATGCTGAGCAGAACCTACTCCAGGGATATTCCCCTGGCTTCAGTGAGGTGGTTTGCAGAGTAAGGGTGGCAGATTCTGGCCCTGTAATGGATTATTTTTAAACAGAGTTGTATACCATAGGCTATCTACAATGTGCTCCATCCACTTAGTGTAGTGTACCATAGTGATTGTAATATAATATGATGCATTATAACTATTAACCATGGTTTATCTTTAACAGAGGGTGAGCTTAATATGCAAAACAACAATAAAGATGATGGGTAAAATCCTTGCTCCACTGAAATTATTGGGAGTTTTCCCACTGACTTCAATGGGGCCAGGATTTCACCTGAGAGTACTTCTTTAATGTATTTATGCTCACAACATACCTCTGAGGTAGAGATGTTTTGTTATCTCTTTTTTTATAGATGAAGAACTGAGGCACAGAGGTTAAGGCCCAGATTTTTAAAGGTATTTAGGCATTATGGCACTCAGCTCCACAATGCCTAACTGACTTAGAAGCCTAACCCTGGGTGTAGTTTGGGGAAGCTTGAGGGGATGTCCCCCCCAAAAAAACTGCAAGCCTTAGGCAGGCATGGAATTTGCTCCCCCCATGCTGTGCCCTGTTGGCCTTACTGGAGCTGCCCCCCTGAAATATAGAAGTCAAACTACACCAGTGCCTACCCCTATTTTCAAAAGGGATTCAGGCACTTAGGAGCCTAAATCCCTTCTGAAAATGCATTAGACTCCTAAATCAGTACCTTTAAAAAATCTGGGCCTCAGGGACTTGCCCAAAGTCGCACTGGAAGTTTCTTCCAGTGGTTACTGCACTAGCACATACTTCCTCTCATCTGTATCCTTGCACTTCTGGTGAGAAAAAGGTCTGTTGTTGATATTGTACATTATATTGTAAGCTACGGATACAGACATCAACAGTACAAGGAAGAGAGCAATATCTACTGATATAGTCCTTGTTTACACCTAAAACTTGGGTTGACCTAGCTGTGTCTCTCAGGGGTGTGACAGACGCAGTTTAGCCAAGCTCAACCCAGGTGTAGACACCATTAAGTCAACAGAAAAATTCTTCCATCAACCTAGCTACTGCCTCTGTGGGGGGTGGATTTACTATAGCAATGTACAAAACCCTTCTGTGGCTATAGCAAGTGTCTACACTGTAGTGCTAAAGTGGCAACACTGCGGTTGTGTGGCTGTAGCATTCGCAGTGTAGGCATACCTGTAAAGTTGAATCCCGCTTGCCTGACTCATTTGAGCCATACCTATGTAAATGCTTATTTTTGTGAAGATTAACAGTAGAGTAGTTAGTTTGCTCTTGGCAGTTTTTATTCATCATGTTAATTCTTTTAAATCACCATCAGTGTTCCTCTCAACATTTCTTAATTCTGTTTTAATCCTAACACTCCTTTACACAGCTCTGAAAAAATATTTACGGTCTTTATATCAAACACATCATTATTTTCATGTAAAGGGCTCCTGACCTTCTAAGGCCACTTCTATACTTAAAACTTCTGCAAGTATAGTAATGTCCCTTCAGGGTGTGTTTTTTTAATTGACATTTTTATACCACTATAAGCCCTAGGGTAGATGCAGTTGTACTGGCAAAGGAGTGTGTTTGTTTGTATAAGGTGTGTCTACACTATGAGGGTTTGCCAGTGTAGCTAAATTGGCAAACCTTTGCTAGTGTAGATTTGGCCTGAGTATTATGTCTGAAATATAAATTCATTTTCTTTTCCTGCTGCCCTCTATCATTTCCTAAATACTGCTAACTAGTTCATCAGTCCCATTAATCAGAGCTCACCCAGGATAGATTGCTGTTCCTCTGTCTTGTTTGGATTAATTTCATTTTCATATTGGTCATCCTGATTTTCTGCATCTCCAGCAGTCTGCAGTAAATGATTCATTTGTGAAAGAGAAGTTTTTATTAGTGGGCTTATCACCTGAATCTTAGGGAGATGGGCTGTCTATTCTCTTATTGCTTCGTATTATCTTTGGAAACAGATGTACTTGTTTGATCAATGTCTAGGTTAATACAATAAAACCGTCTTATTGGATCTGTTGATTAAATCCTACAAATTGCTAGTTAGGCACAGCCCTGTATGTAGGGGTGGTGTGGAGTCCTTTCACCCATGGAGAAGTACCGGCGGCCTTTCTGCCTCTATGGGATCCCCACTGTGCAGGAGGAATGGGTACATTGCTAAACCTCTATAAGGGGTACAGCATACACCCTCCTAGGCAGCCAGCACTGTGGCTCCACCCAGTCTCTGCCCCTCCCAGCCTTCTCTGAGATACCGTTCACCCCTCGGGGAGTGATAAGGGAGCAATCCCTGTGATCCCCTGAAGCTAGGGGCTGACATTCTGCCTCACATTAGGAAGGACACACATGGTGATGGAGTGGGTAGGATGACCGCCCTAAATTAGTATAGGTTTTAATAAAAAATATTTGATCTATAGAAAATGTTAAATGACTTATGGTTTTACACAGACACACACACACACAGAGACACACACACACGTTAATTAGTAACAAAAACTAAGCAAACAGTCCACATCAAAAAATGTATTCAGGGAAACATAGGTGCTGAAACAATTTTTATACAGGGGATACTGAAAACCATTGAACAAAACTATATACCCTGTATATGATGGGAACCACTTCAAACTGTCGCATCCCTCCGTTCCAGCACCTATGGAGGGAAACATAGTCCTTTTTCCTGTTTGTGAATGTCCACAGACTGATTTTTTACAAATTTATTTTCTATTCAGAATTGTTCAATGAATATTCTGGGCGAACAAATGTCTGCGTATAGATTGTTCCTGGACTGTCTGCAGCACATGTAAATTCAAGTGTTCCAATATTTGAGCTCTGTGATTGGTCACTTAAATCTCACGTAATTATTCCTGTTTCCTAATTGGATGGCATGACCTTTATAAAATACTTTATGCTTCCACCCAAAATGATTTTTTATTTTATGATTGAGTCTTAGCTCTGGGTGTGAAACTCTTACTACGAGCATTCATACAGCCAGAACTTTGCTTGTATGAATATCTGTAAATGCTGAATAAGAATGGGTGCAGGCATGGGCCCTGATTTTTAAAGGCATTTAGGAACTGCCATACTCAGTGTTGCAATGCCTAAGTGTCATTTTCAAAAGGCACTTAGAAGCCTAATTCTCTTTTAGCTGTCATGGGATTTTGGTTCCTAAGTGTCTAAGTTCCTTTTTGAAATGAGACTAAGGCTTCTAACCAAGTTAGGTTGCTGAGTGCAGCAGTGCCAAAATACCTGTAAAAATCTGGGCCATGTTATGGTTTGTCAAACTGAAGTTGGAGAAATGTTTGTGAATAACTTCCCTCACTGCTCACCCAGCTACTCTATTTTATATAGGTTCTTTTACCAGCTACATCATGATAGTGCCTGCATGCCTTTCAGTAGCACATAAAGTGATGACAAACATCTGTCACATGTGGTTTGTCCTCTCTCTTTTGTCCTCTCTCTAGGAGGAGAACTGTATGTGTCGTTTAATGTGGCTTTTTGTCTGTTAAATGAACATGCTGTTCTAAGTTTGTTAGCAAAGTGAAGTCAGGTTGAAGAAGTGTTTCTTGCACTTGGAGCAGGAGGTGTTGAGGTTTGTGATAGTCCTTAGTTCCTGTGGGAGTTTGTTCCAGTCTTGGGCTGGCACCCAGGAAAGGTCTGTCTCCGATCAGAAAAGTTTTACTCTTATTGTAGAGACTTTCACTGTTCCTAAGGAGTGGAGTTGTTGACCATAGTCTTTATCATGGAGTTTTAGGTCATCTTTTAAGTGTTTTGTGCCCATGCCATTAAGTGTTTTGAAGATAAGGACCAAAACCTTGAACTAACTTACTTGATAGTCAGTGCCAAATGTGGAGGACAAGTTTACTGTGCATCCAGTAGCCTGTGTTGCCGCGGAAATGTGCTGCAGTGTACTATTAGTACAGTTTTTGAGTATGATCAACAGGAAACAAAGGCACATAGCTGAAATTCTATGTCCCCCTACTTCCTCATGTGCAACGCTCAAGTAAAAAGATTTTGCACATGGGAGTTCTGCAGGGGTTCCTTTGCCACAAAGTGCTCCAATATTGCAACTGTAAGCAGGGGCTCCGTGGCTCTGGCCTCATATATAAAGTGATCCCTTCCACTTTAGAGCAGATGTAGACCCTGTATATCAGTGTTCCGCAGCACATGAGGATCTGCAGGCTTGGATCAGTTGTTTGCATCCCTGCCTGTTCCTTGCTCAACACAAACACATTTGTTTTCTGCTCTGTGGCCCTTACTTAGCCATAGATTTGTGTCTATGTGCTTATAATGAGACTGAAGTTTAAGATAGGCTTGAATGTATGTGAAATACAATAGATAAGGAGTTCAAAAAAGAATCAAATCCAAGTTCTGTTGGTGTTTTTAGTAGACTCAGGTGAATCTCAACTACTGAGATCTATGCATGATCTTTGAACTGTTTGATCTGGTTTTGAGGAGGAGGGAGGGCTTGAAGGGTAGATTTTCAAAGGCATGGAGAAAGGATAAATGCTTAACTCCAACTCTCATTGAAAGCCAATGGTGGATAGGTACTAACCTGTGCCTTTTGAAAATCTCCCCGAGTTCTGAAATCTCCACTAGTGTTTAGATCTGAAATAGTTAAAAGTAAATTAATTTCTCATGTTGTTAGGCTTTGTAAAAATGTAGTTTCGAAGATACATGTCCAAAGACACATTTTTATATTGCACATTTAAGTCAAAATCTGCCTCCTCAATACTAAAATGTATCCTGCCTTTAAGAAATGAATAGTACAAAGAACCCTGACCGAGCCTGTCAGTCATTTTAAAATCCTTCGTCATGAACTTCGATGTGTTTTTGTGAAGATTGAGTGACATCCATACATGCCATATTTAACAGAATTTGCAGAGTGAAATTAAAGAATGCATGCATAAATTGGAATTGACTGCATGAACAAAAAGCATTAGCAAATTAAAAGAAAAATTATTTTGAAAAATGTTATCTCAAATACAATATGCCAGTTGCTGTTTGACTTCACTGAGTACCAATTCCCAGCATAGAAAGAAATTTATAATACAGATTTCAAAATACTTTTTCATCAAGAAAAAGATCCTTGACAATTTTCTCCAAATAAAAGGCCAGATTGTCCCTCTGACTTTAACCAGTCCTCCAGCATCTTTGTTTTTGTAACTTAAGCCATTTAGGTGTTGAGGGTGTACTGAGGTACTTAAACAGCTAAGTGACTACAAAATGATCCAAAAATATGGAAACATAATATACTGTAAATTCATTGGTATCCATTAAAATTGTTCCACACCAACAACATGACAATGCATCCCTTTTTAGCTGCTATATTATCTCCATCTTGATAAAGGTAAGACAGTTGCAACTCCTATGACGAGAGACTATGTGCTTAAATTCATATCCAGAGCTTGAATGTTACAAGATAGGAGTGGAATACAGCAAACATTTCAACTGAGAACTCCTTGGCAAGTCTCAGTCTTCACAAACAACACATCTTGGGGAGTTAGACTAATTAGTGGCTGTGCTAGGATGTCCTCATCTTTAATGAATCTTTGATAACTGCCTGTTCTAACAAAAAACTCATTAAAATTGTGCACAGATTTGGAGCATGGGGGGATTGGCTGCGTTCACTTTTCTTACTTAGTTTTGTGCTTCACAGGCTATTGGCAGACCATGTGCCCCCAAGAATAAGTTATTGTTTGTGAGGAGTGGTTACTTCTTTACAGTAGCTTTATACTATAATCATTCAAATGGTACTAGAAAGCTGGAACTGCTACTTCGATGTACTATAAGGATAAGACAAAGATTTAGAAAATAAAGCACAACATGCCTGCATCACTGTTCCATTATGGAGACCAACGTTGAGCACTAGATATTAGGAGAGAAATAGTAGATGGGGTAGGGCAATCACCAAGCATAACCAAAAGCAATACAAAAGATTTTTTCAATATCTGGGTTGCACTGTTCTTTTCCTTCTTCCTTATTTATTTTGTATTAAGAGATTGGGGCCTGATTTTTCTAGGTGTTGTAAAAACACATAGTAATCGACAATGCTAACCATAATGAGTTTATAATCTAAACAAACAAGACAGATCAAGGGTAGAGAAAGGAAAGTAGTAGTAGTCTCAGTTTACAAATTGAGAACCGAGACCCAGAAATTATGCGATTTAGTCAAGGTAATGCAGGATGTCTGTAGCAGGGTTGGGAGTTGAAGCCGGATCTCCTGAGTGCCTTAATCGTAAAGCCACTCTTCCTAACACTAATATTTCCTCAAAATGGAGACATCTTATTTTTGGGACTGAAAGGTCTGTTTTGGTGATGCATTGAAATCATCTTAAATTAAAGATTGTCCCGAGAGAACATTAGTCAGACATGGTTAATTTGTACATTGCTGGTTCAAAACCTTTACTGTATGTTATGACAGCATGGATTGCTTTTTCTCTTGTATCTGTAGAGAACTATTTTAGAATGGCATCTTGGGGTGTCTATCAGGTACCAATTTTGAAACCTGGAGTTCATTATTGTGGGTCATGGCTGATACTTCTGGGGATTGTGGGAGGAAAGCATGCAGTCTCTGCTAGCGGTGATACTTCAGACAGCATAAGCTTAGAGGGGGTGGATATTCAAAACACTGGTAAGTTTGGCGTCTTCTAACTGAAGGTATCTAGTTCAGTCGGAAGAGCATGGGTGAAATGTTTTTACAACAGCCAAAATTTACAATGGGATCTGTGATGGGGTGTTCGCCCACACTGGCCCTGAAGGGGTTAATGAAGGCCTGATGGGCCAATCAACCTATTAGGCTGAAGGCTGAGAGGAAAACCCTAATTTAGGGAAAGCTCACCTGTGCAGGAGCAGGCAGGGTTTCTATAAAGTGCCTTTGGCTCTAGCAAACCTAGAGAGGGGGAAAGCCAGGAAGGTAGAATAGGGCTCAGGAAAAGGCAGTAAGGTCTAGAAGGGAACAAAACTTGGCTGCTGGCTAGAGGATCCCTGAGCCACAACTTGGAATAGAGGGCAGGCCTGGGTTCCCTTGGTAGCCACTGAGGGAGTGGCACTACAAGTCAGTCAATGGTATAACTGCCTAGGACTGCTGGCAATAAAAAAGAACGTTGATACCGAGAAAGGGGAAAATGCTTAGAGTGACCTGGCTGGAGGTCTGAGTCGCAAAGAGGCAGCAGCAGCAGCTCAGGGAACAAGAGAGGGGCTGCAGACCCAGAGAGAGAGACGGTGTGTAGTTGCAGGCAGGGGTGTTGACCTGGTGAGCTATTCCCCAGAATGGCCAGGAGGAAGTGCCATTCTAGCAGTGAGTGGAGCCCTCTGTCACAGGATCTTCAGAGTAATACAGGGAAAGTTACATTCTAGAACAGTAACTGTATGTAGGTCTTCAGTGGGGCAGAGTGAGTTTTCTATTACCTGAAGTGTACATGGAGTTATAAAAAATGTGTGCTCTTTATTAAACAGTGCTAATTAAAGCACGGCAACTTCATCTGAATTATTGATCACAGCATCTACGCAAAGAAAAGAAAACCAAATACAAAGTGCTGGTGTTGGCTCCGATGTCACAATGGAGCCATTATTTTAACAGAGGAACTAGGTTTGGCAACACTGAATTTTTGAAGGTAGGCTGGGGAATTCATCTTCTCCGGCACTTGCCCTTTAGAGCATTTTCCTCCTCAGAGCCATAGATTCTCTTTCATTTCTCTGCAATATGTCTGACATGTCTACTGTGCCTTTTGCTATTCTAATTGCTGCTTTCCAGCTAAAATGCAGATAGCACAGTAGGTTGATAAATATGTGTAAGAGCCCATTAGAAGTAGCTTTCTATGAAATACATGAGTAGAAAGCTCGATTTACTTGAGAAAGCACATAGCTGTTGGCTGAATGCTATTTGTTCATTACCATTGTTAGGTTATAGGCCTGATAATGCATTTTCTGATCTCATCTCTAGAATGCTTGTTTTGGTACCACTTCAGCTTCTATTTTCTTATGCATGTATTTTGTTTGTATGAGTTTTGAGTAATATTTTAATTCTCACATGCCTTTCTTTTGTAGTGGAATGTATATCTTGCATACACCCTCATGAATCTTGCATAAGGTGTCAATACTTCTATCAGGATTCTTAATGAATTCAGTAGTTGTGATGGCACAACCAATCACCCTTTCTATCATGTTCACTCATGGCATTTTTGCTCTCAGCTCAGATGCTGGTTCCTGCATGCGGCAGCTAAAGTAACATTTCTTCATCATCTACCATCCCATAATGTTTTTTAGTATAGAGGTTCTACTTTTTCTTGGTCTCTTCTGCTTTTTATATTGCCAAATCCAGCAATGCTAAAGTTCCCATGGCTGGGCGTGATTGTATCCATTCTTGAAGCCTTCCTGACATCTCTCATTTTACTAAGTGTCCCATGATTACTTGTTTTTTGCAGTTCACGCTTCTTATATTGCTCATCTTTATCAGATCTCACCGTGCTTTGCATGTGCCAGCTCACTGCTACATAATCATTCCCAGCTGCCTTCTTTAAGGTGCCTTTTCAGTCTGAGCTCTTGTACATCTTTTTTGCAATGTCAAATAAATCCTATTCAAACAGCAGCATTTTGGGTGCTTTGTTCAACTTGCCATCCTGCCGTGCATCAAATTGCTCACCAGTTTTGACTGTGCACTTCCTTGCCACTATGTGCAGTATATTCCTGGGAGGCTGAGGTGAAGTGCATATGCAGCAAGCCTTGAATTTTGAAAATAATTGGCTAGTGACTTGCTCTCAGCCCCTGATGGTGCAGAGCAGCTGGGGATGCTATTTTTTTTTAATCTTTCCTGCAGAATATGTAATACTGTAGTTTGAATTCCTGGGGAGCTGATCTTGAGAACAAAGAATGTATTTTCTCTTGCTGAGATGTTGAAATGGACTGCTTTCAGGGAACAACTGATGCTCAAAGTAGAATTCAATGAGTTATATAATTATGCATTGGCCTTTTCCAATCAATGTCATGCCATTAGATTCTAATGAAAATGCTCCTTCTTATTTTAGCACCAAAGACCCTCAATTGGCATGATGTCATACTGTGGAAAAGTATCAATAAGCCCCTGTAGGCAACTATAGGAATCCCAAGGGTTGTTACGTGCACCCTCCTGTTGAGTGTTAAGCTATTTTTAATATTAATGTCTTATTTATCAGGGCCTTAATGTTCAGGGTTCAGATAAGCCTTCAAAGTGTGGATGCTTATCCAGACCAATTGAGGCCTTGAGCACCCCTGCCCTCAGACAACCTCCTGTCCTCAACAGGCTCCCCTCACCTGCATCTGCTTTGTGTGGACCTGTTACCTCCTTTCTCAAATGTTCTGGGAAAGAAGCATATTTGTTTCCCCACCCTGGTGTCTTCAGTGGGGAATTCCCCCTCCCCAATTAGGGGGCCTTCAGACTCTCCCTCCCATGTGTCTGTTTCCTGGCAGTCAGTTTGACCCCTTATCTCCTCCTCCCCACCCCACCCCCCCGCCCCGCACTCCCAGTCATGTCTCCAGGTTACCCATGCCACCACAACATGTACCCATCCTTCCTTTTTCCTCCTCTGCCTTGAGACTGTGATCTTGGGGTGAAAGGAGACTTTGGCCAACCCTTCCCTATATATGTAACATGACTTACTGCAGTGACTGGGACCAGGCTGTCTGGGCCACAATGGGACAGCTGACAAATGTATAAAGCTTTTTGCTAGTTTATTTTATTTTTCTAAGACTCCTGGACAATTAATCTGAATAACCTGCTTCCTTCAACCTTTGTTTTCTTTTTACTGTCCTACATTTAGTGAATGGGCATCTGTTCAATTTCCAGATTACACCTTTGAAGATGGTTATTCTCTCCTGTAGTACTTATTATAATTGCAATATACAGCTATTCAAATGATCCATATTTCAGTAAGGTCCTCCATGGCTTTGGTGTTTCAGCTGAGAGAATTAACTTTTCAAAACGCTTTTTACTGAGTTCAAATGATAGTTTTTATGATCAGTACAGTAAGAGAACCCCAAAGACGGACGGTTTTGTTGAACTATTTGTTAGATTCAGTCACTCATAAAAAAGATTATTGCAACTTTCTGTACCTAGCTATGATGTCCTAAGGGGGAAATTAACTGGAATGCAAGGTTCTTTATGCAAACATTGACAGTTGTGGACAGACCACATGCACTCCCTGTGTGGAGTGGGACTGCCTGTGAGTTCCACAAAAGCCAGCGTGGAGGGAGGTGATGTGCTGCTGAATCCAGTACTATAGAATCATAAAAATGTAGGGCTGGGGGGGACTTTGAGAGGTCATCTAGTCCATCCTCCTGCACTGAGATAGGACCAAGTAAACCTAGACCATCCCTGACAGGTGTTTGTCTAACCTGATCTTAAAAGTCTCTAATGATGTGGATTCCACAACCTACTCTTGGATGCCTATTCCAGTTCTTAACTATAGTTAGAAAGTTTTCCTACTATCTAACCTAAATCTCCCTTGCTGCAGATTAAGCCAATTACTGCTTGTCCTATCTTCAGTGGATTCTTTTTATAACAGCCCTTAACGTATTTGAAGACTGTTTCTTTTCTCAAGACTAAACAAGTTATTTTTTAGTTTTCCAGTATAAAGTACCAAGAATTTTAGTCACGCAAAAGGGTGCAATTAGTGCTAAGATTGGTTGGGTTATTTTGGTTGCCAAGATTTGTTTAAACATCTCCAAGAATCCAGACAATATTGGGAGGAAAACTGGAATCTGAAAGGCTGTTAGTCACAAATTAATTAAATGAGGGATTTGTTGGCAACTTGTCTGCTAATCATCATATCCTGTTATGACAGATACGTTTTACAGCAAGTGAAGAGCATTGGAAGCATCACCGTTTCTGTTACGATGCTCAATTCTGCAGCAGATTTTCATAACTCTAGGCTGAGCTAGTAAGGAAATGTTTTTTTCTATGAATTTTTTTTCCAAAAATGAAGTTTTAGTTTTCATCTAAAATTCTTGGAAAATGTGCCGGTTTTTGACAAACTCAAATTCACCATGAAAATTTTTTTCATTAGGATTTTCATTTAGTCAAAACAGCCATTTTCCAGAACTCCAGAAAACATTCTCTGATAGAAAAATGTTGACTCTCTAACAGTAGGACTTACTGCAGTAGCTGTGAGAATCTCCAGTAGCCCTTGCTATGTATCATACAGTGTGGGATATTTGTTGTAAATCCATGGCTTGCTTTTATTTTGGAATTGGTGCCTATTGAAAGGAAGTGGAATGACAGCTCTCAGGTTGTGATACTGAAGTTCTCCATCTGTTCACAGAATAGCTAGTAGATACCAATGTATCTTTACTCTAACCTTCAGGGACCACCCCTAGCATTGAGAGGGTAATTTAGTCTTCTCAGCCCATTCATTCATTGACACTGCAGAGACTGCCAACAAAGTAACAATTAATGCGAATTGTGGTAGGTGTTTTTATGTGGACACCTGTCCCTGAGGAACTAGGCTGAAGTAACTCATTTCACTGTTTCAGAAGCCATCAGAATCCTGCTGGAGCAGCAGTGTATATAGTTGGGTAAACCATTATAGGGGCCTCACTGAAACTGTATAGTTCCTTCATATTGCATATGGCATGTAAAGAGCAAATGCACAACACTAACAGACATCAGACACTAGCAACCTTTAATAACTCCAGCATGGGCTGGGTTCACACCAGCAGTGTTGAGTTGAAAGGCTCCATATTGTTACCTCAAATCGTCTAGTTCCCTATGAAATGCATGTTCATTAAAGCACACATTTAGATTAGGGCTGAGTAGCACTGGCAATCTTACCTAACACAATCCATAGAAGGCTTTTGTTTCCGTTCAGAAAAATGAGCTCCTCTTTACTGTCCTCTAATATAAACCATATATGCATTAATTTGCCAACTATTCATCCGATCCAAATTTAGAGCCAAAATCTACCCCACCCCTACAATTTCCATTGAAATCAATGTGAGTTGCATGCACATATCTAAGCGCAGAAATTGGCCTGGAGAATCGGTCTGGTCCACCCATGAAATGTTCAGACTGTTTAATTGAAAGAATCCCTCTGATAGGTGGAAGGCTATACAGTTTTAAAATGTAGCATTGGATTGGACATTTAAATGACTGGAAATGAGTATACATGTTTGAGGTTTGACAGTTATACTGTATCTTTTTGCTAATAAAACTAATGGAAAATAATGGAGAATAGTTTATTAGCATATGAAAATATGTAAAGTTAATTATGCCTGATTATAGAGCTTGTGGGGATTATTTGGCAAATCAAATAAAGACTCTAAAGAATCTCTAAAGAGATGAATGTTATAACTGTGTAACCAAAATGATATATTTAATTTAATGTATAAACACTGTGCTCCATTAACAAACAAACAGGATGATTGAATATGACTAATGTCAAAATCAACCTCCACAAGGGCAAATATTTACTTAGGATTAAAGTCAAAATTTCAGCTGCATGGAGGCCAAAATAAACAAAATCCAAAACCTGGATATAGTCTAATTGTATCAGGAACAATAGTTTGGATCATTTTTGCTTCAACCAATCAATGTACTGTATAAAATCCCAGAAGGTGTAATAGCGCCAAGGATTTATGCTTGGAGGGACAACCTGTTTTCAAACACTAAATAATGGGAAACACTTGAAAACCATCACAACCCTTAAAATCAAGAGATGGTGGGGAAAAATTTGCACTTTGGAGGCATAGGCAGAAAACCCATAATTATCACTATGAGCCCAATGCATCTGTAGTATTGTAACAACTAGAAACCAAACAATACAGATATAGTTATGTGCAGGGGTGCAGAGAACCAACACTTATAAGCATTAGGCTCCAGTGATATACAAGCAAGTCTTAGGATAAAAGATAAGAAACGTAGAATTCTATTGCTCTTCTCACATACAATCTTCTTTCATTTTCTTGAAAACTAACTCTGAATGCAATCTGTGGAGATGAATCACTGCTATATAACTATAACAGTATGAATACCCTAACAGGAAAGCAGTAAAAGAGATTTTCTTAGCAAACCTGGTTGAACCGAAAAAACTTAATATTTGAGAAGTGATGGCTGAATCTTTTTTCTTTTAAATCTTCCTTGTATCCCTATAATTCTAAGCAGGAAAGACTGCTAAATAGAGTTAAGCATTCTGGTGAAAGAAACATTTGTGAACGTACCTGGCTTCCAGCCAAATGCTAGAGTCTAATGCACTGTCGCATGTGACATGTTAATGCTCTTAAAAGCAACCTGGACAAGTCTTATTAGTTATGTTTCTGGCCTCTACATGAATTACACTGGAGAGTCCTTACTGTTCTGCAGATCTAAAAAAATAAACAAAATAAGATTTGTTTGAAAAAAAACAACTGTCACTCAATAATACTGCATAATTTCTTCTGCTGTATTTATTCAGTCAACACCCGAGTCCCTCAGTCTTTTCTCTTTATATTCAGAGGTCCCTAGGCTTATAATCCACTTGGCAACAAAATGTAGTTGACTAATTACTTTGAAGTGCAGTTGGGAAGTAAAGTGGTTGATTAAAAGATGATGCTAGGTGGCTATTGTCTGTGACTCATGAGAGAACAATAGTCAGAAAACATCCCTTTCGGAGGGTGTTAGCCACTACAGTTTTCATTTCTGATCTACAAACTATATATAAAATACATATATCTTTCATTCTTTGTAGTAAGAAAAATAACAGAGGGCCAACTTCATATATGGATAACAAGCTGACTCTGACCAAACAGTGAATCAGATTGTGGGCTGTGCTTTCATGAAGGCAGGGGGGGAGAAAAGGACACAAAGCGTGCACAGCCTGCCCAAGACCCAGCCACTATTGCAGTCTGTTCCTGAAGCCCAGTCCCTCCCCAAGCACCTCGTGTGACATTAATGCTCAACAGCACTGCCCCTAACTTAGGCCATTGCCACAATTTGGATTAGTGTACACAGGCTCACAAATTCACCTTCCTCTGCAGCATGGGGCATGGGTCACTTGCAAGTTTAAACTAGTGTAAATGGTGGATTCTCTGTAACTTGAAGTCTCTTAAATCATTATTTGAGTACTTCAGTAACTCAACCAGAGATTAGGTGTCTATTACAGGAGTAGGTTGGTGAGGTTCTGTGGCAATGTGTAGACTATATGATCATGATGCTCCCTTCTAACCGTAAAGTCTATTGGAGTACTATGAGGCAAAAAGTTAGACTGTATGGCTGGCATACATTGATATAATTTCTGGTCATCTGGCTCCTGCATAATTTGGAGTGCATAATTTAGAAAAGGAACCTTCCAGACCACAAGTAAATGAAGCACTCGAGTAAAATTAGTGTCATTGGAGATAACAGGCCAGGGCCATAGGTGTTAAATATTCACATACCTCTGTTGGCTCAGTGGAGCTACACTGATTTACACCATCTGAGAATATGCTTCATTGGGAGGGAAAATTGGTTTAAAAACAACTGAAGACAAGAGTTGGCTGAGAAGATGTAAAGAAAGGAGGAATAAGGAAATTGGGTGATGTCAACAGAACATAAAAAGCAAGAGGAGTGGATGCTATTCAAGTAGATTGGACTTTCCTAAATAGATTAGAACTCCTATTTATGAGATTAAATATCAACACTTAAATCAAACTAGCATTTCCTCCCCACTCATAAGAGGTGTTGAATTTTAAACTGAGTTAGGGCTTAATCCAGCTCACACTGAAGTCTACAGAAACTCCCATTGACTTCAGAAGGAGTTGGATTGGGCCCTGGACCCTTGATGTGTTTCAAGTTATTGAATTATAGCTTTAATATTAATTACTGTCTCCTTAAAGGTGGATGGTGGGAAGCAGCCTGACATTTGACTAACTTTTTCTCTAGCCAATCAGTTTGAATGTGGGGAATGGAAAAATGGTGGTAATGGGAAACAAGCAAGGTTCAATGCAGTGGTAAATATGAAGCAGTAAGTAG
The DNA here is from genome assembly GCF_965152235.1 of Eretmochelys imbricata. Classification (NCBI taxonomy): domain Eukaryota; kingdom Metazoa; phylum Chordata; order Testudines; family Cheloniidae; genus Eretmochelys; species Eretmochelys imbricata. The sequence continues at coordinate 75,952,858 of NC_135578.1, forward strand.
CACATGACATCCACAGAAGGATCCAGTATAGCTGTAGCATGTTGGTTCTAGGATGTTAGAGATACAAGGTGGGTGAGTTTACACAGAGCTCTTCTTCAGGTCTGGGAAAGGTACTCCAAGCATGACAGAAAGCTTGTCTCTCACCAACAGAAGTTCATTCAATAAAAAATATTACCTCATCTTCAGAAGAAAGCATACAGCAAGCATACAGCAAGGTGCAGATGACTCACGCAGTTAAGTAGGCTACCCATGGTGATAGTTTTAAACCTATTTCCTAACAAAGTTTCAGAAAACCCTAACAAGGCAAGGCAACTGGACAACATAGCCGCAGATGTTATGCCGACAAGTGCAATGTAATGCATGTTGGAAGGAACAATTTGAACTTCTCATCTATGTTACTCAGAGTTGGATTACCCAATATGCAGACTAAGCACATGCTTAGGGCACCAGCAAAGCAGAGGGCACCAAAAAAAATTAGGTTTGGTTTTTTTTTGGAAAAAATATGATATTTAAAAAAAAGCATCAAAGTAGTCATCATGGAGAAAAATCAGAACTTTGTTAGACTTCCTTACACTCCACTACACCCTCTTCCCCCTTTTTTCTGTTCTTTTTATTACTTATCCCCACCTAAACCAGGGGGGCATCCTACTAAAGTAGATCGAAATAATGCGAGGAAATCAGATCCTGTCATGTATTGCAATAAATTTGTTTTATTATTCGTTTTTTTCTTTCTTATTTATATATATATATACACACACACAAAAATAGTGTATGTTGTGTAATTTTGGGGTTTTTTTAAGTTCAGATAACTGAGATAAGGGGCAGGATGAAACGTAACCGAGTGGAGCACAGAAACATAAACTGGCAGAAGAAAAGAAACAAAAAACTAGTGAAATGTTTCAAAGTGAATCCATCAGAAGCAACATCTTCTCTCAGTAGCACAGACATCGTTCCAAAATCTGTAGGTGTTTCAGGGACTGACCCTTCTTCTGTTGGTGAAACAAACACCATTCCAGAACATGTGGATGTGTCAGAGACTGTAACTGATCATCCTACTCTGGTGGTAAAACAGACCTTGTTCTAGAAGGTGTGGATGTGTCAGAGACTGAACCTGCTCATAGATTTATAGATATTAAGGTCAGAAAGGACCATTATGATCATCTAGTCTGACCACCTGCACAACGCAGGCCACAGAATCTCACCCACCCACTCCTGCAATAAACCTCTCACCTATGTCTGAGTTACTAAAGCCCTCAAATTGTGTTTTAAAGACTTCAAGGAGCAGAGAATCCTCCAGCAAGTGATCCGTGCCCCATGCTACAGAGGAAGGCAAAAAACCTCCAGGGCCTCTGCCAATCTGCCCTGGAGGAAAATTCCTTCCCGACCCCAAATATGGCCATCAGCTGAACCCTGAGCATATGGGCAAGATTCACCAGCGAGATACCCAGGAAAGAATTCTCTCTAGTAACTCAGATCCCACGCCATCTAACATCCCATCACAGGCCATTGGGCCTATTTACCATGAATATTTAAAGATCAATTAATTGCCAAAATCATGTTATCCCATCATACCATCTCCTCCATAAACTTATCGAGTCTAATCTTAAAGCCAGATAGGTCTTTTGCCCCCACTGCTTCCCTTGGAAGGCTGTTCTAAAACTTCACTCCTCTGATGGTTAGAAACCTTCGTCTAATTTCAAGTCTAAACTTCCCAATGACCAGTTTATATCCATTTGTTCTTGTGTCCACATTGGTACTGAGCTTAAATAATTCCTCTCCCTCTCCGGTATTTATCCCTCTGATATATTTATAGAGAGCAATCATATCTCCCCTCAACCTTCTTTTAGTTAGGCTAAACAAGCCAAGCTCCTTGAGTCTCCTTTCATAAGACAGGTTTTCCATTCTTCGGATCATTCTAGTAGCCCTCCTCTGTTTCAGTTTCAATTCATCCTTCTTAAACATGGGAGACCAGAACTGCACACAGTATTCCAGGTGAGGTCTCACCAGTGCCTTGTATAACGGTACTAAAACCTCCTTATCTCTACTGGAAATACCTCTCCTGATGCATCCCAAGACCGCATTAGCTTTTTTCTTGACCATATCATATTGGCGGCTCCTAATCATCCTGTGGTCAACCAATACTCCAAGGTCCTTCTCCTCTTCCGTTATTTCTAATTGATGCGTCCCCAGCTTAAAACTAAAATTCTTGTTATTAATCCCTAAATGCATAACCTTACATTTCTTACTATTAAATTTCATCCTATTACTATTACTCCAGTTGACAAGGTCATCCAAATCTTCCTGTATGATATCCCGGTCCTTGTCTAAATTGGCAATACCTCTTAGCTTTGTATCATCCGCAAACTTTATTAGCACACACCCACTTTTTGTGCCAAGGTCAGTAATAAAAGGATTGGTCCCAAAACCAATCCCTGAGGAACTCCACTGGTAACCTCCCTCAAGCCTGACAGTTCACCTTTCAATATGACCCGCTGTACTCTCCCTGTTATCCAATTCCTTATCCACCTTTCAATTTTCATATTGATCCCCATCTTTTCCAATTTAACTAATTCCCCATGTGGCACGGTATCAAATGCCTTACTGAAATCTAGGTAAATTAGATCCACTGCGTTTCCTTTGTCTAAAAAAATCTCTTACTTTCTCAAAGAAGGAGATCAGGTTGGTTTGGCACGATCTACCTTTTGTAAAACCATGTTGTATTTTGTCCCATTTACCATTGACCTCAATGTCCTTAACTACTTTCTCCTTCAAAATTTTTTCCAAGACCTTGCATACTACAGATGTCAAACTAACAGGTCTGTAGTTACCTGGATCACATTTTTTTCTCCTTTTTTAAAAATAGGAACTATGTTAGCAATTCTCCAGTCATGCGAGACAACCCTGAATTTACAGATTCATTAAAAATTCTTGCTAATGGGCTTACAATTTCATGTGCCAATTCCTTTAATATTCTTGGATGAAGATTATCTGGGCCCCCTGATTTAGTCCATTAAGTTGTTTTGAGTTTCGCTTCTACCTCAGATATGGTAATATCTACCTCCATATCCTCATTCCCATTTGTCACCCCACCATTATCCCTAAGATCCTCTTTAGCCTTATTAAAGACTAAGGCAAAGTATTTCTTTAGATTTTGGGCCATGCCTAGATTATCCTTGACCTCCACTCCATCCTCAGTGTTTAGCGGTCCCACTTCTTCTTTCTTTGTTTTCTTCTTATTTATATGGCTATAGAACCTTTTTACTATTGGTTTTAATTCCCTTTGCAAGGTCCAACTCTACTTGACTTTTAGCCTGTCTCACTTTATCCCTCATGCTGTAAATAATAGGAGAAAAGATCCTGGTATGTGAGTTGATTTCATTACCAATGATTACTGGATAGATCATGGACCAAATGACTGTCAACACCACACTGGGCCATTTGAGAAATCACATCGGACTTTTACCAATGGCAAACAAGATATTGTCCACAAAAAATATTTTTGGCATGAAAGCAAATGGTGAGAAATACACTCTAGAATGGCTACTGTATTCACCATCAGCAGGGTCTGTGTACTGTTTTGTTTGCAAACTTTTTGCATATAAACCTTCAAATCCCAGTTTGCTGTAGATGGATTTAGTGATTGGCAGAATACTGTTTTAATTGAACAACATGAAAATAGCACTAATCACAGAGATTCAATGCTGACATATTTAAATCTAAGACAGGGCTTTGGATTGATACAAAAATTGGAAGAACAAATTAAAGGGGAGCGTGAATACTGGCAACATGTCTTGCAGCGTGTTATAGCTGTTGTTCAAACATTAGCTGAATGTGGTCTGCCTTTCCGGGGATCAAATGACACATTTGGATCATTGCAGAATGGAAATCCCTTGGGATTGTTAAACCTTGTGGCTCAGTTTGACCCATTTTTAGTAGGCCATATCTCAAAATATGGGAATGCTGGCAAAGGTAACCCATCATACCTATCCAAGACAGTATGTGATGAACACATTGGTCTAATGAGTGACAAAGTTTGTTCAACTATTGTGGATGAAAGAAATACTGCCGGGTACTTCAGTTTATCTGTCGACTCTACACCTGATCTTTCACATATGGATCAATTGAGTATTGTACTAAGATATGTGTCTCCCACAGATGGAAAACCAGTTGAACGATTTATAATGATTTATAACATTCCTCAATTTGAAAAGCCACACTGCTGAAGAAATGGCAAATCAAGTACTGCATTATCTGTGCCAAGTTTGCAAAATAGATTTCTCAAAGTGCAGAGGTCAATTTTATGACAACGCTGCCAACATGTCAGGGCATTATCAAGGAATGCAGAAGAAGCTTTTAGAAAAGAACAAATATGCCATATTCATACCATGTGCTGCACACTCTCTCAATCCTATTGGCAGCAGTGCTGTTGATTGTTGTCCAGTGGCAGTAAGTTGTTTTTTTTTTGTTTGTTTGTTTGTTTTTTCCCTCAACAGTCCAGTTACTTTATACATTTTTCTCTGCCTCAACACACTGAGGGGCAGTTCTTAAAACATATTTGGGCAATGATCGTGTGTTGAAACCTCTTTCTAATACTCACTGGGAGGCACATGCAGTGGCAACAAAAACAATTCTGGAGTCCTACTGAAAGATTGTCGATGCATTAGAAAGTATAGCTGAAGACCAATCGCAAAAGGGAGAAACTATACGAGAGGCAGAAAACATTGCAAACAAGATGCAAGAACTAGTGTTTGTATTCATGTTGACCATGTGGAATGAAATTTTACAACACTTTTACCACACAAGTCAAGCTCTCCAAGAAAAAGAATTGGATTTGAAAACCGGTGCAGACCTCTGTCAATCATTAGCAGACCACTTACACGCTTTGAAGAATGATTTCGAAAGATTTGAAGACCTATCAAAAGATATCTTGCCTGATACTAACTACAAAGAAGCCCAGTCCGCAAGAGAATCAGGAAAAAACAAGCAAATGATAGCAGTGCAATAGAAACAGCATTGAATCCTAGAGACCAATTTCATATATCTACTTACTATGCTATAATTGATACACTTGAACCTCATATGAAGAGGAGAGGTGAAGTGTACAAAGAAGTATCAAGTAGATTTTCTCTTCTAAACAATATGGACTTATCTGACTAACAATATTCACAAAGTTCCCAAAAGCTAGTTGACTCATACCCTGTTGACTTGAACATGAATCTCTGGGGAGAAGTACGGCAGTTATATGTTATATAGTACGCCACTGTTATATGTGCGCAAAGTTTAACGAAACAGGAAAAATGAAATTCAGTCACATTGATCTTCATGACACACTATTGAAAGACGGAATACAATGTGTATTTCCAAATGTAGAGATTGCACTGCGTATTTTTCTAACATTGATTACTAACTGCTCCGCAGAATGCTCTTTTTCTCAGCTTCAAAGAATAAAAAACCCTCAGAGAACAACAATGTGTCAGGACAGACTTGATTCACTTTCCCTATTGTGTATGGAAGTGGACATGTTTCGTTGAGTCAGCTTCGATGAATTTATCCAGAATTTTGCAATCCGATTTTGCAATCAGAAAATCTAGAAAGAAGCTATTTTAATTTCAGCATAGTATTCAACACCAGGGTTGAATTTATCGCAGTATATTGTGCAGCAGATTTGCTGCACCACCAAACACTTACCAGTGATCGTCTTGCCTGCATTTCTTGATGACAATAATATAAAGCCATTAGAAGGTGCTGTTGAAGATCTCAAACTTTAATTATAAAATAAGTGAAGCATTTTTGGAGGACAAGCTTTAATGTCTTTTTACAATGGTGATAAAAGGAAAATAAGCCTGAACAGAGTTGTTGCTGATCAGTGTAAAGACATTTATCCAAAATGTACAGTAATTTGAGAAAAATGAGCGAGAGAGAAAGCAGATAGCAAAAGATACAAAAAAGATACTCATCCATTCGTAAAATCTGTGTTGTTAGCATCATTCTAGGTCATTATATTCATCTGCTCTAATATTGGTTCTAAATATCCTCATCTAATTTAAGAGCCACTGGGTCTATTTAAAATAACTGCAGTTTTGTCCATTTTTCTGGGTGTTTTTAAGTGGAAATTCTGTATTAAAATAGATAAAGGTCTGAAAGGTGATACAGATAAAGTAGCCAAAGCTGGCCATTTTGATACAGGTTTTCCTTTTTAATAGCCATGTTTGTATAGTTGTTGGATTTGAGGGCATAGAATTATCAAGCCACAGGTATTTCATTCTTTTAAACCTCTTCACCAGTAGTCTCTCAGCTAGTTAGACAGTTTAAAGGCAGAGATAGGAAACCTGAGCTAAAGGTAGGGTCTGGCTTCATTCTAATCTAACACAAACCAAATTACTCGAGCTGATAATGCACAATGAATATTAAATCACATGAAGTGATATATAGTATTTTTGTGACTGCCTAGAAAAGTCCATTGGCTGCATGGACTTTTCATAGCTCTCTCCCATGGTGATAGCTTGAAGCTGGCTCCTTCACTGCAGCAAGACCTAGCTGTGACAGGGTTGGGGTAACCCCATCTGGTGTGGGGTGTAAGTAGCCTGCATTTGTCTCTCTGGCAAAAGTCAGTATACTCTCCCCTATTAGCAGGGCAACAAGGCCTAGAAGCCAAAGTCCACAGATTCATCCCCATCATCAAGGCAGTAAGGCCGAGCTGCCCAAGTCAACAGCTTTGCCCCTGTTAACTGGGCAGTACGCCCTAGTGGCCTCAGTCATGGAAGGGGGGCACTATGCACAACAAGCGGGGGGGTGGGGGGGGGTGGCAGCCCAGGCCCAGCAGCCTGAGCGCTCCCTCTCCACCAGGCCCCAGCCCCAGGGCCCTGGTAGTGGCAAGAGTGCTTGCCACTGAGTTAGCAGGGGGATCCAACTGAAACACACTGATTCAGTGGCCCAGTTAGTGAACCAGAACTTTATCAAATTCTCCCGGGTAACCACTGTTGCCATCTGGGCATCTTCACTGTCCCCAGAGACTCCAGAATCTGTGGGGCCTCCGTGGATGCCCTGGTATCTGCCTGGGTTGCACCATTTCCAGCTCCCACGGGCTCAGGCTTTGGCTGATCCTCAGCTGGCACCTGCAGCATGCATCCTTCCTGTCTAAAGATCAGCCCACTGAACTAAGCTTCTCCCTTTTATACTAGTGCATTTGGAGCATGCCCAGTAGAGTTGAGGGTGGGTGTGGTTTCCTCAGCCCACAATGTTGGGTTAACCCTTCCCTGTCCAGTGTGGGGCGAGTGTGCCCCATCACATTAGCTATAAGCCATAAATCGTAAAGTAAGGTCAGTTTCATTGTCCCCATTTTACAGATGGGGAAACTGAGGCACAGAGCTGTAAAGTGATTTGCCCAAGGTCACTCGCACATCCGTAACAGAGCCATGAATAGAACCCAGGTTTCCTGTGTCCCAATCCAGTGCTCTAGCCACTACTATTGAAGGAAAATAAAATGGAAATAACTTCATTCAAGTTAGAAGTTTCCAGTAAGAGCTTCACCCCTCAGCTTCATGAGGTAGGGGTGGGGAACTCCACCTTCATTTAATTATACAGATTGAATCCTTTAACAATTTACTGTTTAGCTTCCCCATGGATCACTGCGCCGCTTACGGACTTTGTGTTGACTGCCAGCCAGATACTCAACCAAATCTTGGCTTGTGTACACTCCTATTTTCCACTGATTACTTAAGACTCAAATAAAAATACTGACCATCCAACTTGAAAGTTTTGAGTAGTATTCCTTTAAAAAATAACATTACATGCACTTTAACTAAACCTCAGAATTCTTGAACAACATTTTTTAAAACAACAATTTGTAAAATGTCTTGACCTCATGTCATTCTGTACCAGCATCTGTTTTCATCAGTCACATTGATCCATATTATGTGAAAAACATAACAGGACAGTGAAGAGATTTTAAATAGGTAGCTCAGAGGGCTGATAAAGGACTACAGATATTTGCACTTTTAAGGCACTTTTTTGAATTCATTCTGGGTGGATGAGGCATGCTCTATGTGGTCCACAGGTGGGAGATAAGTTTCTTCTAAGGCCTGTTGTTTTCTCTAATGGCCCTTTAACCTGAATGGGCCCTTCCCAGCCAGCCATCTAGACAGAGAGCCTTTTGCCTAGTGGGCATTCCCCAGGTGTAAACACATTTGAAATACAGATACATCATCAATATTCCTAACTTCAGATACAAATATTATACATGCATATAAATAGGAAAATCATATTCAGCAAATCATAACCTTGTCAATGATATCTCACATGACCTATGTTGCATAACATCATAACTGTCATCGTATCATAATATCACTATGAAGAATATGAGGTGCAGTGTCATAATGTCATTTTTATCAATATAAAATGGTATGCACAAAGACTGATCTCAGATGGACTTTCCCAAACATTTCAATCCAAGCACACGAGTTTAAATAAAAACAAGTTTATTAACTACAGTAAGAAAGATTGTAAGTGATTACAAGTAATGAGGCATAAAAGTCGGAATTGGTTACAAGAAAACAAATAAAATTCAACTAATACCTAAATTAACAAGCTAAGTGGATTCAAAGCAAAAGTCTCTCTCATCACATGTTTTTAGCAGTCTTACTGGCTGAATCTTTCAGTCAAGATTCCCTACCTCAGTCCAATTATGCTTCCTTTGTTGTCACTGTCATGAGTAGAGATGGAGGGGGAGAGAACTTGGGGTATCTGTACCCCATTATTATACTTTTCCTTGTCTTTAAGAATCATCTTTAGTTGTGGGGACAAGAACTTCTAGTTGTTTCTTTGCCAAGATGTAAATATCTTGCTCTCACCTTTTTCCTGCCAAAGAATGGCCACTTAGCCAGCTGATGGTTCATCTGATATCTGTGACACCTGGCAGAGGCATCAGTTTGCTTTTTGTCTCTAATGAACTGGTGTGTGGCTGCTTCCCTAGATTTGGAATATGACTTAGTAACGTCATACAGTAGACTTATAACTTTACATACAATGTTGCCACACATATTTTACCAGGACAATAATGATCAGCAAATTATGAGTTTTCAAATGATACCTTACAAGGTATAATTTATACAAAATGTATCATAGTTTTGAAAAAAGTGTGAACATAAGGTTACAGACTGTCAGTTGCCTTCTATGACTTTCCTCAAATAGTTGGGTTTTTTCACTAACAGCTTTCATCCCTTTCCTTTTATTTAGCTGTGATTGTGTCCTTTCTTTATTTTGTCATGTCACTCCAACAGTACAAAGTTTTAATCAATTTTAAGTGTGTTTCCTTGGCTAATTGTTTTTCCACACTGATTTCATTAGTTTGTGTTTAAAATGTTACCAAGTCCTACGTGACTATTCAGTGGTGAATAGAAAATCTGTTGTTCTAGATCATGTGTTATGTGTCTCTCTTTATGGCTTGGGAGTATATAACATTGTTTTCTCAGTCAGGCACTCTTTCCCTAAAATGATTTTCACAGCCTGCATTTTGTGTGCAGGCGAGCAGACATGTGCTGTTTTTCAGTGTAAGTGCCTGTTTTGCCAGGCTGCTCTCCTCTCCCTTCCCTGCTGGAACTCTGAATTGTTGAACTTTTGAACTGCTGAAGCAAAAAGGAAACGAGCATTTGTGCTGCATTTTTTTTTTTTTAGAAAAGTTGTCTAGGGAAACAAAAACCAACAGAGAAACACTGTCCCGTTGGTTAAAGAGCTGAGGGTAAATAAGAGCCTTTTCTCTCAAGCTTCTATTCTCTTCCTCATTGTCTCAGTTATGCATGACTCTCTATATAAGTTTCCTGTCTGTTGCTCAGTATTTTTTCTATTTCATTTTGACTTGTGAAAACTCGAATAATGTCTGCCAGGTATTCCATTAAAAGACTGACACTCAGGATATAGAGCTTAAACCATTGCCTAAACTAACTGTTGTAAGATTCTGATGATCTAGCCCATTTCTGATGAGTCACGCATGCTACAAAGATTATAATAGTCTGTAAGGAACTGGAAAGGTAGCAGGCTGAATTAGGAGCTTATGGAGTTTGTTGGGGAAAAGAGACAAAATAATTCATTTGTACAGTAATGTTCGTTCTTTATCCAAGCCTGCAAATAACCAATCATTTTAAGAAATCAGCCTATTTGCTGATGTGGTGTTATTTATTATTTGTACTAAAATATATATTTTAAATATATGATGTCCTTTCTATTATATGTCAGCCATAACCTCCATAAAATTAGGTCAGACTGATAGTCTGACCTCAGAATGCTATGCTACTAGAATGCAGCAGACAGGAAAGATTAAATCAAATGTTAGTCCAAGCTCATCCTATTATTAGGGCCCTACCAAATTCACAGCCATGAAAAACACATCATGGACCGTGAAATCTGGTTTCCCACCGTGAAATCTGTATAGTATAGGGTAAAAGCACATAAAGGACTAGATTTCACGGGGGAGACCAGCATTTCTCAAATTGGGGGTCCTGACCCAAAAGAGAGTTGGGGGGCATTGCAAAGTTATTTTAGGGGAGTCACGGTATTGCCACCCTTACTTCTGTGCTGCCTTCAGAGCTGGACAGCCGGAGCGTGGCGGCTCTTGGCTACATGCCCAGTTCTGAAGGCAGCACCCCACCAGCAGCAGCGCAGAAGTAAGGGTGGCAATACCATACTATGCCACCCTTTCTTCTGCCCTGCTGCCTTCAGAGCTGGGCAGCCAGAGAGTGAGGGCCCAGCTCTGCAGGCAGAAGAGCAGAAGTAAGGGTGGCAATAACATACCATGCATCCTTACTTCTGTGCTGCTGCTGGGGGCGGCTCTGCCTTCAGAGCTGGACTCCTGGCCAGCAGCCACCGCTCTCCAGCTGCCCAGCTCTGAAGACAGCACCGTTGCCAGCAGCAGTGCAGAAGTAAGGGTAGCAGTACCATAACATGCCCTACAATAACCTTGTGACCCCCCCCCCACACACACATACACACTCACACGCACACCCACACACAACTCCTTTTTGGGTCAGGATCTCTATAATTACAAAAGCATGACATTTCAGAAATCATGGAAATGTACTATGTTTAAAATCCTATGACCGTGAAATTGACCAAAATGGACTGTGAATTTGGTAGGGCCCCACCTATTATCATATTAAGATGAATGCATGAGGAATTCTAATCTAGTAGTTTACTTACTTTATAAACAGATTTTTGATGGATTTCTTCTCACTTGACCTAAACATAGCCCAGAACTTCTTGCATGCCTCCTTCAGAATGATATCCACATTTGATGAGATATTACATCTTTTAAAAGGCGAACCGAAAAGAGAAGTTATGCCCTCATTTCTTAGGTGAAAAAAGCATGGATTCAACTTAACTCAACAAATTCTGGATCGGTCACAGAGGGCATCCTTTTAGGTTTATTTAGTGAAGCTGCAGACTATGCTTTTTAATTCCAGTTTCACTAATGGGCAGAACAGATAAAATGAATTCCATCCATCCACTGGAAAAGGTACTTTCACCAATTGATGAAAGTATCTCCAGTATCTGGCCAATAGTTGTTGGAAACCACACTTTGCTTAATTCCTTTACCAATTCTAAGGCCATGTGTATACGTACAGTGTTGCCTGCAGCAGTCCTGTTGGCATAAAAAAACCTGCCACCTCCTTGAGCAGCAGAAGCTATGTCAGGAGGATAAGCTCTCTTGTGGACATAGCACTGTGCACATGAGCACTTATGTCAGTGAAACTATGTGACTTGGGGGTGGAATATTCACAGCCCTGAGTGCCATAAATTTTGCCAACATAGGGTGTAGTGTAAACATAGTCTCAATGGATATTCTCTCTGCTTTTCCTTCCTAGTGACTAGAAAGAATTCTGCTATATTCTGCATTCGCTCACCTCTGCCAGGAATGTGAATGGTTGATGAAGTTGAAAGCACAGTTGTGAAAACTACTGTAGCAGTTGGCTTCCTCTTTTTTCTTAACACTATATTAATGAATCCTCTTTAGGATAAGATAAGGTATGTGATTTATACAGCCCTTGACAAATGGGCATCTGGCTACCTTCCTGATTTAGGGTTGGTCTATACTGAAAAGTTACATCAGCATAGCTCTGTCTCTGAAGGGTGTGGAAAAATCCCCCCTCCTAGGAAATTTATTTAAGCCCATTTAACCCCTGGTGTTGACAGTGTTAGGTTGATGTAATAACCAGCTCTCGGGGAGGTGGATTACCTACGGTGATAGGAGAACCCCTCCTGTTGCTGTAGTAAGTGTCTGCACTGTCCCTGAAACACTACAGCAGTATAGATTCAGTAAGGTATTCAAGCACTTGCCTAAGGCCTGGTCTTCACTAGGAAATTAGGGCAGTATAACTATGTTGCTCAGGTGTGAAAAATCCACACCCCTGAGCAACATAGTTAAACTGACCCTACCCCCAGTGTAGACAGCACTGTCAACAGGAGAATTTGAATTCCAGTGTCAGCTGTTCCACTTTCAGCAGTGTCAACAGGAGAATTCCAGCTACTGCCTCTTGGGGATGTGGAGTACTTATGATGAAGGGAGAATCCTTCCTGTTGGCATAGGTAATGTCCTGACTGAAGCGCTACAGCTGTGCCATGGCTGTATTTTAAGTGTAGACAAGCCCTAACTTTAATCATGTAAGTCAGTCAATGGGACTACTTATGTAGTTGAAGTTAGGCCCATGCTTAATGCTTTGTCGAATCAATCCAGTCCTGAGGACCCAATCCAGTGCCCTATAAAGCTGATAGATCTTTCATTGATTTCAGTAGGCACTTAGGAACTTCTTCTATTGGTTGCCAGTTCAGGTCAAATGATAAAATTTGCCAAAAATGCAATTTTTTATCTTCATTGTTCTGTTTCTGTGGAACCCTTTGGCCCATGACATCAGGAACACCACCATCACTTCATTGTTAAAAATCTAAACTTAATTCATCCTGTAGAGTTAATAATTAGTTGAAATTAGCTAATAGCCAGTGAAAATCAACAGTCCACATTCCCTGCTGGCACAGCTCCATTATGCATTAACTTTTTCATTTTTACATGATTTTTAAATACCTAGAGATGTTGCATCATGACTAAATCCTATAAAGGCCTATGCTGCTAAACCCATAAAAGCAAGGACATTTGGATTTAATGTTTTAACTAGGGCATTAACTTGCCTCATTATGTTTAAATGAGAACTTTCACATTGGTGCAAACTTGAAAAGAACACATACAAAAATAAATGTATACTTGACAAGTATTTTTCTTGGTTGCCTAATTTATCCTCCCCTTATTACCCAGCTCCTTCACTGGCTAATAGCTGGACTCACTGATTCACTGCTTCAGAAAACAGATTACAAAGAAGAAAAAGAAATGTGCCAAAATTTGACACACAAATCAATAAATCATATGGTCCTTTAAACATAATGAAGGAAAAGACTCCCATTGATCGTGGCTGACAGTGATTAGAAATGCATGTTCCCTTGAAAAGGGCAAACGAGCTGTTGATGAGAGAGTTATGGACTGCAGATATTGTATGTGTAGCTTACACTGTAGGGTATAACAAAAAATAATGAGTCAGACATGTGACATGTAGGATCCTATGGGATTTCACAAATTTCTATAGAATTGTGTTGGTGAAAAACTGAGTTTAGAGTGCAAGTTTCACAAAGCACATGTTTGCCACACTTTTCATTTGCAGGAAACAAATAGCCAAAACATAAATGGTAGCTGGAAGATCTATGTGAGCAGATGGAATACTATGGTGACTTTGCATTTCATCTGAGTGGGTTTTTGTTGTTTGTTTTTTAATGAAAACATGCTAAATCTGCTGTAATCTGATTTAGGTCACTGACATTCACATAGAGGAAGTAAAATTGACCTTAAAATAACAGCAACCTCCTCCTTCCTGTAATAGTCAGAATTTTTTTTCAAATATAAGTATTTCCCGTGGCTCAGTACCCATTTTCAGTAGAACTAATTTTCAAAGCCGCTGAGACGTGCGGCTCTCATTGATTTTCGGAGCTCAGCACATCCATCCTTTCTTCCTTAAAACTTTGTGGTGTCTGAAAATCAGACCACAAATTAATAGTCAGAGAGCAAGCTGTTCAAGAAAGGTTAACTAGCCTAGTTCAAAACCAGGCTATCTGTCGGCATTTCGTGTGTCAGCATATCCAAGTGTCGCTGGTGTGTTTTCTGTATCTTCCTTTGCAGCACATTAATATTTTTATTTGTGATTACTTGCTTGGATTGAGCATAGGAAATGCTCAGTTTTTCTTGGTTTGGAATACAATGAGCATGTCTCACTTTATCAGCATAAGCTTATTGACACTGAGTTTTATTTTGCCTTTGACTGCAGACCTCTATTTGATTATCTTCCCATGGTTTTTGCAAGATGAAATATTCAGAAATGATTTTAAAATGATGACTGTGGAACAGACAGAAGATCATTGCCAGCTGCAGGAAGAAGCTTTCTGATGCTGGTGATTAGACAGCTGTGGCTGCAGTAGAAAGTACAAATTCTCTTTTGGGGGGGCTCAGTGTTTTGCTCAACAGTGCAAGTCTTCCATTTGATGTGTCATGAACAGCATCAACATGCCCACTTGGATTTCCTTCACAAAATGGTGAAGTTCTATTTAAGATGTAGAGAAAACTCTAAGGAGCACTTTTAGAGAGTAAGTGAATACCAGATGAGGACAGAGGGGGCAGTGGGGATGGGAGACAGTGGCTCCTTGGTATCATCCTCCTAACACATTCTCCTCTTAACAGTGTGATTACACATGGGAATTAAAGGTGTGCTGAGCACCATAACTACACCTGGGGATGCATAGAGAGATGAGTAAGACTGTGACCAAGGACAGAAAGGGCAGTTTTTGTAGCACTGCAGAAAGGCAGCAGACCGTGTCCTCTTCCCCTCTGCTAACCCCATTGATTAGGTCAGGGGTTCTCAACCTTTTTTTCTTTCTGAGCCTCCCCTCTCCCCCCAGACATGCTATAAAAACTTCATGGTCCACCTGTGTCACAAAGGTAGGTTTTCTGCATATAAAAGCCAGAGACAGTATAAAGGGGTAGCAAGCAGGGCATTACCTGGGGCCCCACACCACAATGGGCACTGCGAAGCTAAATTGCTCAGGCTTCTGTTTCAGCCCCAGGCTTCAGCTCCGTGCGGCAGGGCTGGAGGCCATACTTCCTGACTTGCCATGGCTTCCCAAAGACCAGCTTTCTTTTGGAATTAATATGCAGGAAACTCTGTGAGACGAGGCTTGAAAGTGAAACAAAGGAAAACTGTCTCCCTCCCCCAGTTTTTATCATAAGGGAATGATATAGTGCTCTGTTGTTAGTCCAGAAGCCAGCACAAATATCTGCTCTTTAGAAGACAAAACCTCACTTAACAAAAGGTGCAAATTTGAATACTGCATTTGCCACAAAGTATCTCCTTTCAGTGTTCCCTGATGTCGTATAACAGTGGTAAAGAATCAAATAAAGAGTTTTTCTTCTAATGCTGAACAAGGAATTTTATTAAAATAAAGGAAACACTTCTCCTGTCTCTCTGCTTCACTGGAGAACTGTCACTTAGAACTTCCCCATCCCACTCCTCTCTGGCTTCCTGCTACAGCTTTAGATAAATAGTACCAATATCATCACACTTGGCATCTCTAGATTTTCTGCTGAGAGTCCCAAGGCAGCTGCCACCCTGTTGTGGATTTCTGTGCCTACGGGTGTCAGCCCCTCAGGGCAGGGAACTGCTGTTCTTTGGTACACTCAGTGCTTAATTTGCAATGAAAGAGGTGCCAAGCCTCAAGCAATTTTTTATTACTTTCATAACTGATGTGGCAACTGGGCAGCACTACAGATGGATGGACTCCCGCTTAGCCCCTGTTTATCCATGCTGAGAACTTCCTAATACCATAGTTATTAGACCAAACCATAGCACGGTACCTAATGCTCTTCTCTTGGAAGTTGTCCAAGCATGGTTAGGACATAGATACTGCATCCCGTTTTTATGCTCATGTAGATTCTGAATGAGTCTCTAATTCAAATGTAATGCTATATTTATTACTACTGGACACGTGGCCACATTTTATAAAAGTGTTTTTTATAATTAAATTCATAGAATCATAAAAGAGAAGATTGTTTCATGACACAACAGTCTCTGTCTTGTAGGATGATGGATTGCTTTCCAACAATGTAAGATTATTGATCTATGTTTGGGGATGAGGGAGAACACACTCACTGAGGTGTCTTGTTATTGCATTATTCAGAGCATAAATGGAACAGTATGCACCAGAGTGTCATACGTGTAAGTGTTGCTGTTTACCCCTCTACATTCCATGTAGCTACTGCCAGGTTGTAGGAAAGCTGGAGCAATGCTTTATGAATGAGAAGTGTGGTTAGATCTCCCATCCATCCATCCATCCCTGCCTGTAGTCCAGGTGGACTACTCGTGTTGTTCTCATCACATCTTTTTCTATAAGTTCTCTATGATTTTGTTTAAGCGATATCTTATGATTTTCAAATTATTCTCTGAGAAAGGTAGGCAACTTGATAGACCAAAGTTAGAAAGAAGAGGAATTGAAAAAGCAACAGGCCTCTTTTCCTTTCATCAGTGTGGATTATCTGTGCTGTATATCTGAATAACTGGTACTGTAAAAGCTTTGGTTTCTTTAATGTAGTTCTCTGTGTCTATAAATTAAAATTCATTTTAAACTGATTATGAACATCAGCTGCCCACAAAAGATTAGGAATCCTTAAGGAGCATTTAGCCAAGCTCTAATCTTGTATACAATTAAAATCCTCCTGCAATTAGATCTAGGCTTTGAAATTCAGATAGATTAAGACAAAAGCTCCTTAAAGAGAATAGTGAGATATTTTATTGTATGTAAATGGTATATAAGCTCAAGGGCATGCACACACACGCAGGGAGAACATGATGGCATGCTTCAATGTAATGGTTTGATTGGAATGAGTGTGAGCAGTCCTCTCACTCACTCACTAGTCGTGAAGGGCGTTTGTATGAGAGATGCTTCCTCATGCCAATAAAATATTTATAAAGCCCAGCACTATTGTATATTCCATGTATGTTAAAATATTTTAGAGAGTTTAAAAATAAATGTATTTGGACTATGTTTTGTATCCTTCCACATGCAGTAGCCTTCTGCCTTAGTTGCTAAGGCTGGGAAGTAAAGAGTCTGAGAGGTAGGTGCCCAAATGCCACTGAAATTCATTTAGTTGGGTGCTTAATTCCCTTAGGACCCTTTTTTCTGTCCAAAAGCCTTATTACAGGAAGCCCAGAGGAAGATGTAAAAATCTTTAAAATTACCAAAAATAGCTTTGATAAACCTTAAAATGACATGATTTTAAAGTCCTGTATCTCAGGACTCTCCCCTTTCTCATGGTATTAAACACCCATTTCTAGCCCTGGAATGCAGTGAGATACTGTGCTTTAAAGCTGTAACATATTTTTATGTTACAGGCTGAGGGATGTGTTGGCCGCCGCTTCCCACAGCCCCCACTGGCCTGGAGCAGTGAACTATGGTCAGTGGGAGCTGCAGTCAGCCAAACCTGTGGATGCAGCAGGTAAACAAACTGGCCCGGCCCGCCAGGAGGCTTACCCTGGCGGGCTGCATGCCAAAGGTCGCTGATCCCTGGTTTAGCACATGGTTCCACAGTTTATTGCACTGATATCATCAACACCCCCACAAAAGTTAGGGAGCAGAAAGAACTTTGTCTTAAAAATAACTGTGAAACAGAAGAACGCTGTCATGGAAATCTTCCCTGCACTGGTATAAGCATAGGAAGCAACCACCCTTGTTGGAGACACTCATGATAAAAACAACGAGGAGTCCTTGTGGTATCTTAGAGACTAACAAATTTATTTGGGCATAAGTTTTCATGGGCTAAAACCCACTTCATCAGATGCATGGAGTGGAAAATACAGTATCACTTTTTCCTCCCTTGGTATTCACCCCTTCTTGTCAACTGTTGAGAATAGGCCACTTCCACCTTAATTGAATTTGGCTCGTTAGCACTGCCCCCCCACTTTGTAAGGCAACTCCTATCTTGTCATGTGCTGTATATTTATACCTGCCTACTGAATTTTTCACTCCATGCATCTGATGAAGTGGGTTATAGCCCACGAAAGCTTATGCCCAAATAAATGTATTAGTCTCTAAGGTGCCACAAGGACTCCTCATTGTTTTTGCTAATACAGACTAACACGGTTACCACTCTGAAACTCCTCATGATGTATCCCTCAATATCTCTGAGGTAAAGGTTTATTTGTGGTGTTATACAGACTGGAATTCCGAGGTTGTATTCACATAGGAACCACAGTGTAGACACAGATGTCACTAAGGAACGTATCTTTTCCTGGACAAATGGCTTGATTTCCTTTTTCTGTCCCAATATCCAGTTGTACATTGCAGTCAATATTTGCACGGAACTTGTTTCTTTGAACAAACTGAGTGTCTATCTCTTACCACTCCCAAGTTTATATAATAATCTACTTTGAATTTAGAACACAAGAATGGCCATTCTGGGTCAGTCCAATGTTCCATCTAGCCCAGTATTCTGTCTTCCAACAGGGCCGGTGCCAGATGCTTGAGAGGGAATGAACAAAACAGGGCAATTATAGAGTGACCCATTTACTGTTGTCCAGTCCCAACTTCTGTCAGTCAGAGGTTTAGGGACACCCAGAGCATGGGGATGATTGTGGGGAGTAAGACTTCTCTTTGGAGACAGAAGAATGAAATAATAGGTCTTTTCTTGGTTAGGACTGAACTCACACAGGAAAAATGATAAGTCAAAAACACCCAATCACCTGTTGGTGAACACTTTTCACGAAGTGATCATTCTATATCTGACCATTCAGTCCTCATTCTCAAAGGAAACCTGCATAACACCTTCAAACAATGAGCTGGGGAGCTTAAATTCATAACTTTGCTAGATACTAAAAATCATGGACTGAATAGGGACACTGGATTTATAGTTTATTACAACAATCTCTAACCCCCTCCCCCGCTGCTTTTTTTCTTACCTTTGCCCCCTGTGACCGGAGAAGTGTTAACTGGCCACTTCATCTTAAAGGGTCCCTTGAAATATGTGTTAACTTACACCTTGTCTTTAGCAGTGATATTTGAGTACATTTCACAGTCCTAAAGAAGAGCTCTGTGTAAGCTCAAAAGATTGTCTCTCTGACCAACAGAAGTTGACCCAGTAAAACGGTGGCCCTCAATCTTTACAGACTACTATACCTTTCACGGATCTGATTTGTCTTGTGTACCCCCAAGTTTCACCTCACTTAAAAACTACTTGCTTACAAAATCAGACATGAAAATACAAAAGTGTCACAGCACGCTATTACTGAAAATTGTTACCCTATAATTATAAATTAAATCAATTGGAATATAAATATTGTACTTATATTTCAGTATATCATATACAGAGCAGTATAAACAAGTCATTGTTTGTATGCAATTTTAGTTTGTACTAACTTCGCTAGTGCTTTTCATGTAGCCTGTTGTAAAATTAGGCAAATATCTAGATGAGCTGATGTAACCTGTGAGTACTCCCAGGGGTACATTTACCTCTGGTTGAGAACCATTGCAATAAAAGATATTACCTCATCCCTTTCGTCTCAGTGGAAGGTGAAGACATTTTGGGGTAAGTTTCCATCCCCCCCCCCCCCGCCATGTTTTTATACTTATAGGTTTAAGTGACTTGTTCAAAAGAAAATTCTTCTTTTTCTCTGATGGGGCATGCACAAGGGGGGACAGGGGCAAGCAGAGACATAGTCCCCCACCCCCAATAATTGGCAAGGGCACAGAACTTCTTCAGTCCAGGACTGCCATGGGGAGGGGGATAGCTCAGTGGTTTGAGCATTGGCCTGCTAAACCCAGGGCTGTGAGTTCAATCCTTGAGGGGGCCATTTAGGGATCTGGGGCAAAAATTGGGGATTGGCCCTGCTTTGAGTAGGGGGTTGGATTAGATGACCCTGATATTCTGTGAGAGCCAGCTCTTGGGGCCGTGGTGCAGGGCACAGAACGTGCATTTGCAAAAGTGGCCAAATTTAAATTCCTGCACAAGCCCCTGATAAAAAAGTAGACTTTTCTATACTGTAATCTTATTCCTAAGCAAAATACAATATACATTAGTGGGCTTGAAGCATGTCTCAAAGTTGACTGTGCACTGGGCCAATTCCTGGCATTTGTTTTAGTTTCCTTGCAATATGTCTATAAATGTGGTGATAAGCCTTTTGGAGAAGGATTTATGAGCTTTCCTTGGTAGCCTGGGTTTGTCATTGTATTACATACAATGTTTTATTGTACTTGGTTTTACATTGATTGCACAAGTAGTTGGGGAGAAAAAAAGTTGGATTTCTCATATTGTTTTTTTTTCTAGCTGGTGCAAATAGTGGAACCCAGGCAGGAATTGCTGACTTTGTGTTTAGTATTTAAAATACTGAAAAGCTCCTGTAATTTTTGGATAAGGTCTTCTATCTTCTGTTTTCTTTTCCTCATTGTTAATAGGAAATTCTTTGTCCTGTTTCCTAAAGTGAAGAAATCTACCCTTCATTAAGTTTGCAATTGTTTAGCACTCTGAAGCATAAATTGATTAGGAAATACTTCACAATTGCCCTCAAAATGCAAGCCTTTAAATAAATGTTTTTTTAAGCTATTCTTACACTTTCTAGTGCTTTTTATAGTGTCTAAACATGCTTTGTACACTATTCTTTGACTCTGCTGGGCTCCTGGAGAGGAATGAATTAGAATATTGTGAATGCTTTATATATTTAGAGAACTTTTTTGTTTGTATCTTTGTCTGAACTTCTTGGACTGAATTAATTAATGGCAACGTATAAAGGCCAAGCTGAAATCCTAGTTGACTTAACACTGGAGCTCAGTTTGTATTCTACATCAAGGAAATGTTTGGAAAGAAGAGCACCATTATCAAAAAGATTTATGCAGATAGTTCTGTTCCTTAGAGCAGTATATCTTTACGGCCGGAGTTAGGGTTTAATGTTAGAGTAATTGAAAAGGAAATGCAGTCTTTGAGAGAACAATTTTATTGAATTGAATGCTGGGGGTTGGGGAAAGAAATCTGAAAAGTATGACTTCTCCCCAACCCATGGTAACTTCATGGAGTGAGTAACTAAAGCAAATTTAAGAAGCTGTCCTTTTCCTAAAAGCCTCCACAGGTTTTAGATTTGTGCAGGGCCATAAGGCTATAAGTCAAAGGTTCAAAGAAGTCTCAACTTAGACTCTAAATTTGTATTTGCAGTTTTTACAAATGTAATCATTTGTGGGGCAAAAAGAACAGTTTTGAGGGGACAGATTCACAGCTGGTGTAAATGATTATGGCTTTATAGAAGCTAATGGAGCTATAACAATTTATACCAGACACGGATCTACCATGAAATGTTTGACTGAGCACTCTTATGATAAGGATGTTAGAAACTGGAATCCTGTTATTTGGTCCACAAGTGTAAGTGTATTCACAAAACTGCTGGTGAAGTTGTAGGGGCTCATTTTGAAAAAATGGCCCACCGTATATTTAACCCTATGTTTCACTCCATTTTGCACCAGGGAGTGGAAGAAATGGTGCTTGCTCCAGAAAATTGTGTTAAATCCAGGGTGGATTGATTTAAATCAAAGAGATTTTAATAGCCAATTTTAATTATGATTTAAATCAGCAGCAGGACCTTTGATTTAAATAAATGTTAATGTTTTGCATTTATACTTTTTAGGAAATTAACTAAAGCAAGGTTTATTCTCACTGGATGAGATACATTAAAACATGGTGATTTGCAGTTAAATATACCCTTCATTAGCCTTTACGATACTTTTCTTCTAACCAGGAGGATACACCAGATCTATACACATTTAAGCAATTATATAGCACAACTTATATTGCTTCAGATTCTTAATGTTAACCTTTTTAATGTTAGAAAATGGTGAATGATGCATTTCTTATTTACTAGGGCCCAGTTTTTAAAAGATATTTAGGCATTGCTATGCTGTGATCAAGGAGATCACTGGGGATCAACTGATCAAGGAGCCCAAATGTCATTTCAAAAAGAATTTAGTTACTTAGGAGTCTAAATTCTAAAGTCAATGAACTTTTTAGGCTCCTAAGTGCCTACATTTCTTTTTGAAAATGAGATTTGGACTCTTAAATCACATAGGCGTTGCTTTGCTGAGCACATGCAACGCCTAAATACCTTTAAAAATCTGCACCTAGATGATGTCTGTTTTACTTTTGATTCTCTATTTGGATGGAAATTCAATTAAAAATGCACAAAAACACCATTTAAAAATTTTTATTACATAAAACTACCTTAAATGTGTTGGATACATAAGAAAAAAAAAGTTTACCAAAACATGTTTTGCCTTTAAAAGTGATTTATTAAACAAAGCAATTGTTATCTGTAGTTAATTGAAATGATTCTGGTCACCACAACCTTTAGAATTTTAGAACTAGCAGATCTCATCCACTCATACCTAGTTTTTATTACTAGATTGAAAGGAAAACAAGTTTTTCTGCTTTTTTCAAATTCCAATTGGTTTCTTAACTTGGATGAATTAGTTGAATATGCTGAAATAAAGAAGATATTTATCTGCAGTAGAGGCTATTGCTGTCAAAAGCTGGTTTAGCACTTCAACAAACTCTGGTTCCAGATGACTTCCACCAGTTCAGTAGTATGACTTTTTTTAAAACGTGACAAAACTATGAACCGCTTAATACTTTCTTGAATTTAATTTAAATTATTTGACTAGATCATCATATGTTTAGGCCTTAACATAACTTATCAATTTCAAATTTAATTTTAAATAGGTTTTTTTAAAATAAACATGTATTTAATTTAATTTTTCAAAAAATCCATTTTTAATTTAAAATAAAACCCTGATTTTTATCCACCCTGATTAAATTGCAGAATGTGTGAGTGCCATGTACAACGTGTAAATGACATCTATACTCATGCAAGGCCTTCAACATGGACAATGCAGTTGTGATTTTGTGGGATACCAGTGGACATGTCAGGCCAGAAGTGGAATAAGCCAAAGTTTCCCTCTAAAACTAGTGGATTTTCTCCAGTGAGTGCCATGGAAGCAACATTAATTTCTGCTCTATGCTGTGTGAGCCCCATTGGAAGTGTGATGGACAGCATGTGCAGAGAGGGGGGAACCAATGGCAGTGTGGTCACAGAGCCAGGTAGTAGAAAGGAAGGCCAAGGAAGGTTTCTTAATGCAGTTAAGAGCAGAAAATTTTCAAACTGTGAAGAGCTTCCTTGCCAGTCCAGAGATCTTCCAGGTTGATTACGGCTATCCCTTGTATTTCTTTCGATTGCCTGGGCCTGATTCTCCACTTCCTTGCACCTTGTATAGTCACTTAATGCTGTGTAAGGTGAGTACAATGTATTGATGGCTAAACCAGGTGCAAGGCAGTAGAGTATTAGTCCTTTTGTGTGGATGAGACCTTGTTTTTATCCGTTCCGTGCTAACACTCATCCTTCTGGCTAAGAGGAGATTAACATTAGTGGTTTCTGAGCCATGGGAACGTAGATGTAATTTTCCCTTTAGGAACATTTGTATAGAAGAGGATTGTTTGGCCTTTTATATTGATTTAAAATAGAAACATTCTCACTACTGCAAGGTTAAATAAGTGACATAATTCAAAAATTAGGAAACCATACAAATAGTGACCTCAGTCTAAATTTAGGACAGCCCTAAACCTCTGACTGCCAGAAGGTAGGAGGGGAAGACAGTGGTAGATCACTCCCCTGTATACTCCCACTGAATTCTGTATACTCCCACTGAAGCTCTGGTATGGGCAACCGTCAAGAGACAAGACACTGGGCTAGATGGATCTTTCGTCTGACCCACTATGCCCGTTCTTATGTTCCTGTTATCTCTCAGAGAGAGTAATTAACATATGGAATAAATTAAACAATGTATTTTTGCTTTCAAGAGAAATGTACATTAGAATTGTTTCTGGAGGAGGAAATGGTGTATGGTGAATACGCAGAAAGATGAGGTTATGATCAGCCAATTGAGAATAGGTGTATTGGGCTAAATGGCTGTTTTCTGTTCTAAAAATGTTTCATGATCTCATGTGGAAGAATGTGTAAAATACTATGATCTCCTTGCGCAAATTCACCATATTGGGTGAAAACCTACCACAACGGTCGGACATGTTTATGCATGTACAGTAAAAACAGTGAAATATGCACTGTCAAAAACCACACCCAGGTAACCTTATATGGAAGTGCAATTTACAAGTTGAATGGGGCAGTTACATAGCCCCGAGCCGCTATGATAATTGCGGGTACTGTATTGACAAATGCTTTTCTCACTAAGGCCAAGGTCTTAGTGCATGACCCTCTTCTTGGGTCTGTCAGGGGAAAGGACATACATATGCCACGAAATCTAGGTGACAAAGGTGACAAAAGAGAACAAAATATAGGAAGCCAGAAGGTATTGTATTCATTTGTCACTGAAAAGAAATAGGTAACCAGAATGTACTGCATGAAGAACAATCATGTGAGCCTTTTGGCTGGAACTTCTGTAGCTTTAATCTATTTGTGAAGGTTCCTGGGGAATAAAATTCCTTTGTCTGGCTAAAAACCTTCAAATCATGTAGCATACAGAAATCTGAGTCTGATACACATATGTGAAACTCAGAAAAATCACACTAATTGTGCTCAGCTCTGTCTAGGCTATTGTTCAATGCCAGTAAGAGATGGTTTTTAAATGTCTCAAGACCTTGATGTATGAGTTTGCTTTTCCCCTAGCAACGTAGCCCCTGAAGCATTATAGCTGTAGCTTCAGGGGATGCAACTGCTGCTCTGGCGTCATCAATCAGCTCAGATAGCAGGTGAGGAAACGGAGTATTCGGCTCCTGAGGGAGACAGGAAGACTCTGTTTCGTTCTCCAGTGAGCCCTTCTAAACAAATGAAGGAGCAGCAGCAATTGGGACTGGAGAGAATGAAGTCCATCCCTCTTCAAAAGGAAATGTGTTTTGGTAGGACCCCTCTTCTGAGAGCATGGAAACGGGAAGAAATTGCATAATCTCAGGTGATTTTTGTTCACCGCCAAAAAAAGCTCACCCCAAGGGCACCACAAGTCTTGTCCTCAGAGTCTGGAAACTGTTAAAAAGCATGCAGTGCAAGACTCTGACTTTCCAATAATGGGTTTTTGCTGAAGGGCTGTGTTTTCAAAGGGGCTTGTGCCCTGTACAGACACCTCCATTTAAGCATGCAAATGATGTTTGTGCAAAGAGGTCCAATAGTTATGTTGCTAACTTGCTCAATGTGCATGAGCAAACAGTTAACTTGTGCAAATAACTGCGTGTGCAAAAGTGACTCACCACTGCAGTGCACTTAACCTGCTTACTTCCCTGGTTGTAGTGGCCAATTACATCTTGGGATTTTGTGGTGGAGTTTGGTCATTTTCAGGTGAGGCACCTGTGAATTGTATGAATGGGGGTAGGCTCTGAAGGCATTTAGGGGAAAAAAATTAAAGCATTTA
This sequence comes from Eretmochelys imbricata, assembly GCF_965152235.1. Lineage (NCBI taxonomy): Eukaryota > Metazoa > Chordata > Testudines > Cheloniidae > Eretmochelys > Eretmochelys imbricata. The sequence goes on from NC_135578.1 coordinate 75,978,379, forward strand.
TCATTCCTATATTGTGTACAGTTTTGATCACTAAAAAGCAGGACTGGTTCCCCTGGGATATTTTTACTTTAATTATGTTGACTAAAAAAAACCCCAACCACTTATGCTCAAAAGAATAATTTACCATGTGTCTTTTTCAGTTCTTTCTTTTCCCCTCCCTTTTTCTTTTCTTTTGTATATTTTCCTATTATATTTTCTAAAACCTATTTAAATTTGCTATTTACTTTCTTTGCTCTGTTTGTCTCATCTGATTTCTATTATATTTTTCTCCTGTGACTATCTCTTTTCTCCTTAGTTTTTCATTTCTATAACACTTTCCAACACTTTTATGTATTCAGTGATTTTACGTTAGCTCTTTTAATTTGCATTCCCCCATATATTTATTTTAATTCCTTTGCCTGAATTTTTTTTCTCCCTGTCCTCTTCCTCTTTTCTCTGGTCCCTTCCTTTTTCTCCCAGCTTATCTCTCACCACAATGCTGTGGGAAGGACATGTGCCATTGAGATGCTAAGCCCCCTCCACTCCCATTGACTTCAGTGGCAATGCAGTGTGCTCAATCCCTTGTAGCATCAAGAACCAAGTTAGAAAATGTGTCCCATACACACGAAATCCAATAGTACCTCCTTTTCTGAGCTGAAAGGACTTCCCTGGTCCGACAGAAGCTAAAGAATAAAGACAAGGAGAATTGCTGGCTCATTGAAATTGGCGTGCCCCATCCTCTTTAACACTGGATGGCCATGGATTTCCTCCAGAATTATAGCGAAAGCCCTGGACAAGTCAATGCTTACATTCCTGCAGTACAGTGTGTGCAGTGACACAGGGAGTCAGTTGGGCATGTGCCAAAGGCCATAACAAAGGCCAACAAATAATTTCTATGTCATGAGAAAATCATGACAGCTGGAAAGTGTGCAGTTTGGGTACAGAGAGACCTCCTCCACCCACAGCCCAACATGATTGGTAGTAGGGAGACTGTGAGGCCCTCTGCAGAGGAGAAGGACGTCAGAAGCACTGAGTTCTATGAAGAGTCAGGGGTGCATGTTATCTTAATAATGCAAACCCCAGACCCAGATCTGCCTAGTTTTTTGCTGGAAACAATGGCTTTTCAGTCTGTTTTCTGCCCCCATGCCCCCAAAGCAGGTTTGTCTGGCTTTAGCTAGTTGCCAAGGTGGGTGGAGCTGGTGATTTTCCTTGTCAGCCAGTCAGGCTGCATTCCCAGCTTCAGCAATGCCCCTGTTCTCTAAGGATAGTTTCAGAGAAAGCTAAGGGAGGAGTCCAGGTCTAGATGAGCTGAGCACAGTCAGCAGGGGAAGGAAAAAAGGAGGGAGAAATGCCCACCAACACCAGCAAGCCGAGCAACTGCATCTGCTAAGCAAAGAGGCCAGCCAGCCAGCCCTGCCTGAGTATTAGGTAGTGGGGTAAAGGGGAGGAGGGAAAACTGAAGGGAGGAGAGGAAAGGAAGGCTAGGGAAATGGGAAACTGGGGGACTAGAAAGGGAAGATGGATCAATAGACCAGGGGAACCAAAATAAGAGAGTTGGAAGAAGGGGACTGATGGATAGTAGGCAAAATCAAATTGATGGCGGAAGATAACTAATGGATGGAGGAGGAGTGGGGAAAGAACTGATAGTGGGAAGGAGTGGATTGATGTAGTTGTGTAGGGATAATTGAGGGATGTGGAGGGTGCCAACTTCAGAATTTTAAAATTTGCATATACAATTTTTATGTGCATTTTTCTTAGGTTTTTTAGTCTGTCAATGTAGGCAGGTTTTGTCTGGGGAAAATCTCAAGTTAATTTATAATAAAATTGCACCCCTCCCCCACATCTCCATCCACGCTCAAAGTAATGGAAATAGGTTGGAAACTTTCCTAAAGGCAATATTCAAAGGCAAGTGTTTTCTTTAAATCAACAGGAGAGAGATTTGCTGCATATCAACTCAAGTTTCCCATCCGTTCATAGATATATGGCTGCTTCTGTGGAATAAGTAAGTTTTACTGATTTTTTTTTAAATTGTTTGTTTATGTAATTGTATGTGTATGTATGATGGGGAGGAGGGGGAGAGACTGAGATGGTGCCCTCTTCTGGATGGAAGGCCGGACCTGCTCTCAAATATGTGTCATAAGCCCAAACACTGTTATGACTCAATAATATTTCTTATTTGTATAACTGGCACCAAACTCCAGGAGCTAAACTCTAGGGAACTCCAGATGCTCAAGGACAAGTGGTTTTTCTAACTGGGCCTTCTATTGTACTGGTTAGTGTTTACATAAAACTGTGTGCGCTACTGGATGGAATGTCAGACCTACTCATGTGACCCTTAACTTGAGAGGCAGATGCTTGTATTTTGGAATTTAAGAATATAAATCTTATGCCTCCTTATGATTGTAAAGTTCTTGGTGACCACTGAAGCACTTTAAAATAAAGATTAAATAGTACTCCTGAAGTAATACTTATATTCAGCCATATTATTACCTTAAACACATTTTTTTTTCATTTTCTGTATGTCTAATTCACATATATACTGCATTAACCAACATCTTAATCTGATATAGGTCAGTGTGTGTGCATATGCTGTTTGTTTTTTGTATTTAAATTCATATTGGAATGCTATATATGTGTGATATTGTGTCCTTATTTTGATAGTGTTTAGTATTTGAGAAAGTGATTGGCCTCAAACTTATACAAAAAATCATATATACAAGGTACTTTGTATTTCAAATCTTATTTTACTGCATTTGTTCAGGCATGTTGTTTCCGGAATTCATTTTGGTGCTTGGAATTCATGTCTGTGGCTTCTTGAACCAATAAAATGATATTTTAAGGCCTTGTTCTGGAGTTCCAATATGCACAGAGCTTTTAATGAAGTGAAAATTCTGAACATGGAATGGCTAAATACGAAGGCCCTAAATCAGCATATAATCATATAATTGAATAATCTGAAAAAGAAAAACATTCAGGGTTCATAACTGTGTGTATATTTAATATTGCTAATGAAGCCTTCACCATAGTATTTTAGATATTGTGAATAAGTGAGTCAAAATCTTTGTAACTAGGGGAACCATAGGAATGGATTCTGACTTTTTTAACAGTACCTAAACAGGTTTATTTGACAGAGTTCAAATGTTTCATGAATAGTTGACTGCAAACATGCTTTTGTTCATACTTAACATTTCCCTATCTTTAATAGAAACCAGCTGGCTCACGTGTTTGCAACAGTCTCATTTTCCAGAGCAATATTTTTGAAGTCTGGGGTTGTAACCCAAATGTGGGTTGAGAATCTGTTGTCCTGGCCTCAACAATTTTCTACAGACCACCATTTTTTACTTTCAATGGGGGAAAATGTTTCTCTCCTTTATGTTTGTGACAATAATATTCTAATGTAAATAGCTGCGTTAATTAGCCTATTATTTAGCCTTAACTATATCTCACTAGGGAATATGCAAGTCATTAAATTTTCAATAAGAATGTATAAATTACAGGTTTTGATATTTTAATTGTGAAATTATCACATTTGTATGAATATGAATATAAAACCTACTTTGTCCATAATACAGCATTGGCATTTTTTAGTTTTGTCGGTTTTCTTTTACTGAAGCAATATTAAGATTTCTGTCATAAGTTCACAAAAGGATTTGCAGATATAAAGCCATGGAAGAAAGAAATTGAGTAGTTTAGTAGTCACAGAAGTAAAATTTTGGTGGCAGGTGGAATAAAATTGGGAACCCTTCCTCTGGAGGTTAGCCTAACAAGCAGATAAGCAATAAGAAAAGGAGTACTTGTGGCACCTTAGAGACCAACCAATTTATTTGAGCATAAGCTTTCGTGAGCTACAGCTCACTTCATCGGATGCATCCGATGAAGTGAGCTGTAGCTCATGAAAGCTTATGCTCAAATAAATTGGTTAGTCTCTGAGGTGCCACAAGTACTCCTTTTCTTTTTGCGAATACAGACTAACACGGCTGTTACTCTGAAACCAGATAAGCAATGTTACTACTTAATGTTAATGGAAATTCCTCTTCAGTTCACTAAATAGTAGCCTGTATTTATGCAGCTGGAGGTTTTGAATTCAACCTCTCAATGCATGTTTGTAGTTTAGCTGGTGCTGATGATTAGCTGTGGATTAATGGTGAATTTTTTCAGTGCAATTTTGTCTTGTCTTTTTTCTGTGTTAAACATTCAAATTCCATATTTCTTGTGCATAGGGAAATCAAGGTGCAAAATTAGTGGGTAGCACAGTAAGAAAGTTCACTTTTCTTATTTTTCTAAGTTAGGACTTTTTCATATGCACTGATTAGGCTTAGTGGGATTCAATTTTTATTTTTTTTTATAATTTTGACAGGTCACATGGATTATTTTAAAGCTTATTTTTTTCCCCAAGTTTTATCCTTTTTAATTTTCACAGCTGTGGAAAAAGATGGGTTTTTAATTTTTCCCTGAGCTATATTGATTTCAATTTTCAAAGTTGGGGGGAATTATGGGGTGTGTGTGTCAAACAATGGGGGGGAAGACAATAATTATTTAATGACACTAGACTCTGAGATTAAAAATATTAAACCTTTATAACCATTACAAAACAAATTATCACCATCACAAGTCAAAATGTACCAAGTAAATATCCATAAATCAAACACTAATAAATTCTCAAACAGCATTTTTCTAACATTGCCTATCTGTAAATGTTGATTGTCACTGATGCAAATATTTTTTCATTGTTTCATTGTATGTGTGGTGAAATTGATGTTTACCAACATTCACTGATAAAAACCTAAGCCTTCCAACCCCCACTGATAATAAATATCCACTATTGCATCATCTTAATATTTGCAGCGTGGCCATTTTCCATAAAACAAAATGGAACCAAGGATTAAGCAAGCTCTATCTTGTACGTTTTACACTCAAGCCCTGTGAATGTTGCAATTTGCTGCTCTCTGTGCATCTTGTCAAAGATTTTCTATTCCCTGAACAAGTTCCCTTTAAAGTGTTAATCGTGCTTGGCCCTCCAAAACGATGATGTTGTAGTTGTTCGTGCTGTTATAGATTCTTATGATAACACATTGAACTTATGAGAGTGTACTTGCCACTGGATGACCATCAGTAGCGTGGGTACAGAGTTGGGTGAGCATCAGGTAGAAATTTGAGAGGTAGCCTTATCAGAAGAAAACTCTTTGTGGGAAGGCATGACAGTGTGTGGGAGTAGAGAGGGTAGTAGGGCTTAATTTGTGCCAGGGTTGAGCCCCACCACCGCTAGGCTTGGCAGTTCATAGCCCTGGCACTTCTGAGCTTGCTGCATCAGTTATGAATGTTAAAAAAGAGCTTGAGCCCCTGCACCACTTTCATTACAAATTAAGTACTGGAGGATAGTCACAGAAATAAGGAAGGGTGTCTAAAGTAGATGGAGGAGGAAGTATCTTCGACAGACAGACATAGTTCTCAAAGAGAGAACTTGATCAGAACAGAGAGCTCCTGGTCCAAAACATGTTACCTAAGGACCCATCTCTAGAAGAGCTAATTGCAAGAAGTAGTTTTAGAAATACATTCTAATTGCATTCTTTGTAATTTTCTAAGTTGTGAAAAGTACCAGACTTGTGTGGAATTGATAACTTCTGAAGGTTGCCCACTCATATAAACAGTTACTGTGAATATTTATGTGGCTCTTACTTTTAAAGTCTAGTGTTCTTTAAAAAGAAAATGTACTAAGCAACTTTAGAGCTCAATTTAAAAGAAAAAATTACATACAAACTAAATATAATAATAACAAAACATTGTCAAATGATTTTGACAGCACAGACATGTTTTCTCTTAGGGCTTGAATCATCTGAGAAAAACCACCATAGCGAGCATTACACCATTTTTCTGTGAATATTTTGGACATGAATTATCTTTTGCTGTGTGCTAGATTTTCAGAGGAAAAAATCTTTAAAAACCCTAAGAATGCCTGTTGCCATTTGAGTGAGATTCACATAAAATCCTGCCTTTGGCACAATGAAATACTGAGCTTGGTTCTCCAAAACACTAGCTAGACTTAAAAATGGACTGAGATTTATTGAGTCAAATGTTAGCAGCTACCATATTGTTGTATTCCCACATTAACACTAATATTGGCAAAATCTGCCATACCAGCTGCCCACAGATACACTCTAGTGGCACCTTTGTTGTTCCTTACATCTGCAATTATCATTCTAATCCACTTAACCCTCAAGTACTGTTACTTTTATGTCTTTGGTTTATTTAACAGAAATGAGCTGGCTTTCTTAATATGAAAAAGATAAAAGATAAAAAGCATTGTTAAAATAGACTTAAATCAAGTAAGTCAGGATTTTCAGATTTAAAACAAGCATGAAGTGGTCGCTAAAAATATTCTCATAAAATATGATGAGCAAACATTGGGGTAGTTTAATCTTAATTAAACTATCCAGTCATAGTAAATTGAGTCTCTCCCGTTTGCTTATATTTTTCCTAAAAATTGTTCTTCCATTAACTAGTTTGTAAGATTGGGGTAATTTACCAGAGTGACTATTGGTGTGATGGTAAGATAGATCTATTTGACCCTTTTTATTTTTAAAGGCTTTTTATGGTTCTCATCGCTCTAGCCTCTAAACACCTCACCCAACATTAATGGAATTATGCTTGCTACACCAACACTGTGAGATAGAGAATTACTACTAAAATTATGGGAAACTGCTGCAGAGTTTAATTAAGGGCTTGATCCTGAACTGTTGAAGTCAATGGGAGTTTTGCCTTTGACTATAGCAGGAGCAGAATCAAGCCCTAAGTGACTTGCTTAAGACACAGGAATGTCTGTGGCCAAGCAGGGAAAGAACTCAAAACTCTAGAGTCCCAGTGCAGTGCCTTAACCACAAGGACATCTTGGAAATTCCTGGTTTCTTTTTAGCATTTCCCCCTCTTCATTAGTAGTGGATACTTTGCTTTGTTGCACATGTACAACTGCATTTGGGGGGTGGGAGGCATCGCTTTCTTTAGTTACATCCATGCAATCCCATAACTGCCCATGTACTCTTTGCAGAAACCCAGTCTTGAGGGTACACTTTGGACCAATCTGGAAACTGAAGCTGGTGCAGAATGCAGCAGCTTCGCTGTGAAATTGTGCTTCTCAATGACAGCACGTGTCATCTGTGCGCCAAGATCTGCTTCAGTTTGTGGACTGAATTTAACATGTTGGGTGTGATCTATAAAGATCAAAATGGCTTAGGACCATCTTGAGAGACCACTTCTCTCTTCAGGCCATACTACCACACTGCAATCAGCAGTCACTGGACCTGCATTCCCCTGGCAAGGAAAGTGATAGTGTTATCTGTCTATGGTAGACAATTCTGAAACTAGCTTTCTCCCTGGTCCAAAATGGCCTAAGTCTATTGACCATTTGTGACACAGATGCTTATTGGTGGTTCACTACTCTGTCAGCAAATCTTGTCAGGGCTGGCCTACTCACTACATCTAACACACTGTTGTCACAATATATTCCCAAAAGGTGGCATGTAATATGTCACTGGAAAACTAATAACTCACTGATCATAATATTCTTGCATGACATATGTACAGTCAGCCCACAAAAGATTATACAGAGGTACTGGAATTATGACTAAAATGTGTTTAAACCAGGTATGTCAGGGGGAGTAGATAAACAGTTTTTTTTCCAGTCACTGGAATGTGTTTCTGCCTGCTTGAAGGTGTGACCAAAGAAAATCACAATTACATGCCAAGCAAACAAAGCCATTGGGTCAGCAAGTAGGGAGAAAGTGATCACTTAACAATCTCAGTGTGGAATGAAGACTGTAGCCCTAGGAATCCTTCCTGCATCTTGAAGCAGGGTCAATGCACTTTGACAGAGAATTTTCAAAGGTTCACTGGACTATAAAGAGAGGCGCAGAGAGCTGCTGAGTTCTCCTTCACCTGAGGAGACAAGGAAAGCCAGTGCCTTGAACTCTGTGGGGATCCTGACTAAAGGTCTACTCAGCCATTGCTGTAAAAGGAAGATTGGTGAGGAAACTACCTTGAACAAAGACAGTAGCTTGTTAAATTTGGTCTTAGCCATTAGAAAACCATTTTTACTTTTGTTTGTAACCCTTTCTGTCTTTATCCCTTATACTTGCACTCACTAATACTTTGATTAAATAAATTGTTTTATTTTTCATCTAAACCAGCCAAGTACTTTGACTGAATAGAAGTGATTGTTTAATTCCAGACAAGATAACAAGCTGCTGTTTCTGTCTCTTTAAAGAAGCAGGGAACTTAACTTCTGTGACTGTTCCAGGAAAGACCTGGACACTGGAGGGAGGGTGAGAAACAATTTTGGGTAAATTTGGGACTAGGGAGATGTTGGGGTTACTCTGCAAACAGTAACTGGATAGTGGAAGCCAGGGTGTGACCTGTATGCTTGTGTGTTGGCTGTTACTCTCGGGGCTGTGAGCACAGCAATGTAGCATGTAAGACACCCAGAGTTGAAGGGCAGGTGGTGATGCAACCCCTTATTGGTCTGGGTTGAACCCCCCAAAATCAGATCTTTGGAGCATGCTGCAAAGTGCATTTATTTATGGGGGCTGCTGAGGAAGTGGCATCTGAGGAATATCAAAAACAAGGGAGAAGAGAGGGGAGTTATGATTCACTGCTGTAGAAGGAAAAGCCAGAGATTAAAAAAGCAGAAAAAAGCTATTAATTCAGTGTCCAGCAAAGCAGCATCTTTGATTCTTAACAAGGTAATAACATCTACAGAGGCATATACCAAACAAAATCAGCCATCCAGTGACCACCAAACGATATTGCTCTACAGATGATGCCTTCAATACAAATAGCTCAACACATTCAAATATTCTTATTGGAGGCAATGAATCATCTAGCAAACAGAACAGTCATAAATAAGAGCTTCCATTCATATAAATTCAGTTATTTCCTCAACCAAGCTGCATTTTCAGCCAAAGGAAATATTTGGATAACAATGTCACGCAGCTAGAAGGAAGGGTGTAGGGAATGCAACAATATTGCCAATTGACAGCATAGGTCATGAAATAATTGACGTCCAGACTTCAGTGCCTCGATGCAATTTTTCAGAGCTGAAGCATTACCATTCTCTGTAACCTTTCTAAGGATGTTGGCACCTTAGGCTTAAGTACCCGAATGTCACAAAGAATACAGATATCTGGACAGCCAGCTTATTGCTCTTGAAGGAAAACAATTCAGCAAGTGAAAATAGAATACTGAAGTCATATTCTTAGGAAGCATAGTATGGTTTAAGACAGGTTTCAGAGTAACAGCCGTGTTAGTCTGTATTCGCAAAAAGAAAAGGAGTACTTGTGGCACCTTAGAGACTAACCAATTTATTTGAGCATAAGCTTTCGTGAGCTACAGCTCACTTCATCGGATGCATACTGTGGAAAGTGTAGAGACTAACCAATTTATTTGAAAGCTTATGCTCAAATAAATTGGTTAGTGTCTAAGGTGCCACAAGTACTCCTTTTCTTACTTTCCACAGTATGCATCCGATGAAGTGAGCTGTAGCTCACGAAAGCTTATGCTCAAATAAATTGGTTAGTCTCTAAGGTGCCACAAGTACTCCTTTTCTTTTTATGGCGTAAGAGTAATTTTTAATATGAAAGTCTTTTTTGAGCATAGAGCTATCTCGCTAATGTTGTTCGTGTCTCTTCATTTCTCCTGTTCAATGTCAAATTTGAGAAGAAATGCTTGAAAGTCTAGAGATTTTCGAAAAGACATCTATTTGTCAGCAACATAAACAAAAAGTGTTTTTATGTTAGGAATAATTAGAATACACATTCCTATGCCATGCATTACTCTTTTGTAAGCTCTGTCTTACACTTTTTAAATAAATCATGTTGAATTCACTTGCACTTTTTACACATGGCACCATGGAACCTCGTTAGCAGGCTTGCTCTGCACTCCTTACAGGATATGTGAGGGCAAAATGGGAAACTCACATAGTACTGTGTGAGCCAATAGTACTAATGTTAATTTGATCGGTCACGATCCTAGACCGTGTGATCATATTGGATCATCAGTACAATGGCAAATGTGCTAAACCAGCATTATATATTTCTTAATTGACTGATTCTGCTTTGGTCATCAGTACAATTCAGTTAGGTTTTTTTGATCTGTGAGATAAGAACAAGGAGAAATTTCAAGAGGTTTATCCATTTTTATACTCTTTCCCCATAATTACTTCTCTTCCTTTCTCTCTTTGGCCATTCTCCAAAACTTTTAGCTTCAGAGCTAATCTGAGAGGATGGAGAGCATATTTGTAGAATTATGATATGTGGATGTGTAGTAACTTCGAAATGTAGCTGAGTTTGGGAGCTTCTTCCATATTCTTCTTGATCTCTGCTGTGACGTTGCACCCCATAATGCTTTATAGAAATATGCTTATGAGGGTAAATATGACATAACTGGAACATGTTTTATGCTATATATGCAATGTAACATATCTTTGCAAAGGTTATGATCTACTGAATATATTCATCCTATTTGTATGCATGTATCATTTTTATATCTGAAGTTATGAGCGTTGGCTCTATGCTTGTATTTAAAGTGTTTGCTGTAGGAAGCACATAAGGCAGATTTGGTCAACATAGTGTGAAGGGGTTATTCAAGTAATAGGGAGTACTTAACTAGCAATGGACTTTGGGAGACACCAATCCACATCTGAGCTTCCCTGGGAATGTTCAAACTAACATGTAAACAATGGCATCGGCCTGCAAAAAGCTGAATCATTCATAGACATGTGACTTGCCCAGGTGGCTACAGACTCCATCTTGTTGCTGTGATTTTGCACAGGAGAACAAAGGGGTTTCTGCCCACAAGAGAGAGAATATAAAAGGTCCTGGAAACCCCTCCATTTTGTCTTCAGCTGGCTCAAAAGATAGCCTCTGCACCCCAAAGAAACAAACTGGAACAAAGAACAGTAACTACGGGGGTGTGAGTGATTGCTGGACACAGACTAGGGAGGAGTCTGGTCTGTGAAAGAAGCTTATTGGCACATCTCTGAGGGTGAGAGTTACCTGCATTTAGTTTCCTACTGTATTAGGCTTAGACTTGTGTGTTTTTGTTTTATTTTGCTTGGTAATTTACTTTGTTTGGTCTGTTATTACTTGGAACCACTTAAATCCTACTTTTTATACTTAATAAAATCACTTTTTGCTTATTAATTAATCCAGAGCAAGTAATTAATACCTGGGGGAGTAAACAGCTATGCATATTTCTCTATCACTGTTATAGGGGGTGAACAATTTATGAGTTTACCCTGTATAAGCTTTATACAAAGTAAAACGGATTTATTTGGGGTTTGGATCCCACTGGGAACAGGGTGTCTGGGTGCTAGAGACAGGAGCACTTCTTAAGCTGTTTTCAGTTAAGTCTGCAGCTTGTAGGGGACATGGTTCAGACCTGGGTCTGTGTTTGCAGCAGGCTAGCGTGTCTGGCTCAACAAGAGAGGGTACTGAAGTCCCAAGCTGCCAGGGAAAACGGGCTCAGAGGTAGTCTCAGCACATCAGGTGGCAGTCCCAAGGGGGTCTCTGTGACCCAACCAGTCACATCTGCCTTAACCTTACAAAAATTAAATGAAATCTTCCAGTGTTTTAAATTTTCATTAAAAATGAATACAAACAGAAAAGCGTAGACAAGTTTGTTACAATTTGAAAGCACACATGTAAGTTTTGCAATTGGGCAACCAATGAAATCAGTCATGAAACACATCTCAGAATTCTTCTAATAGTCCTTCAGTCTATAATACAGGGAGGCACAGGACAGGGGTGAAATTTCTCAATTTATTCTTACCATTGGGAATCTTCTGTCTTAACCTGCTCATTATTCAGAGATAATTTGCATAATGCCTTCTGTTTCTGCAAACATTCTTGCCAGCAAACATCACTAGAATGTATATGAAGAGCAAATACAAAATGGGGCATGAACACAGTTGAAGTTAACTCACAAAGTTTGAACAAAAATCAGTTGCATTTTTGTTGCAGTATTTGCTCACCTGTATTCAGGCCTAATCCCAAGTGCATTGGAGGCAATGGAAACACTCCGAGTACTCATCTTAAACTGACCTTTGCAAACAAGGTTAAAAGTACAGATTTATGCCTAGTAATAACAGTCATCATGAGGAAGATTCCTTTATGGTTCTGATTCATGCTACATGTCTGAAGCTTACAAAATATTAAGATCATTGTTTTTCTTCTGAATCTTCCTCCTGGAAAAAGAAACTCTCCTCAAATCACTATCTGCCACCCCTATCCCTGAACACTGCTTAATCTCTGAGCTGTTCAGCAGCTACACATGTACTGGCTTGTTGCCAGTTTATCTGCACGCCAGCCAGCCATTGCCTATAGTGACAAAAGAGAGTGGAAAGAAAGACAAGGAAAGAAAGAAATAGAGTGGGAAAGTGATAAATATGGAAGAGAAGGGAGAAAGGGTTTCTCATCATTTTCCCTTTGTTCCTCTAATCCCTTCTCTGATAGTCTCTTCATTCCATTTTTCCATTTCACTTATTTCATGTTCTCCTTTCCCTCCTCGCCTCTCCTCCACTAAGATGTTTAACTTATTTTGAAGTCACGCACTCTGCCCTCATTTTTCCTTTGAGCCTGAATGAGGATGAATGAGCAGTCCTGGATGCAATGCTGCTTCTTTGTAGCAGACAGTCAGAAGCTTGCAGTATGAGATGTGGATTCAGCACATTTGAAGACCTAGGGACTTAGTAGTATGGCATGACTTTATCAACCAGCATGCTAAAGAACTGTCAGTGTGCGCCATTAGGGTTGAGCAGGAGGGACATTTCTCATTAGTCCTCCTCCCACCTGAATCCAATCCTAAAACAACCCTTTTCAATTTCTAGCATACAATTTTTTTTTTTTAATTTAGGATGTACATTATAATTTCCTATGAATCAGATTTGGTTAACTAAAAACCAGGCTGTGGATTATCTGTGGCAAAATACAATCCTTATTTAATTGCTTCTCTCAATATATAGGTAAGGACATGGGTCATTTTTATTTTATTTATGGATTTATTAGCTTTGGATGCACAGCAGAGAGGACATTGGGGAAGGCAGTATCCAGGCTGTATTGAGGCATCGATCCCTCTGTATTTTGCAGTTCAAACTTTGCACTTTACACATGCCTTTTCCTTGTTGTTATATAATGTGAGATTACATAATGGAGAACTGTAATTTACATAATCATTAACCATGTTATACTGTAGCTACAACTGGTGAATCATTATCAAATGCCTGGGGTTAGAAGGGGGGCATGTACATGCTGGAAACTGATTATGTTTGCTCATGATTCATGAGTAAGATTGAGGAGAAATGGTAGATTTTTGTCAAATGTCTTCATACATCTCTGAAAATAGAATCAAATGAGACAGGCAATTCCTTAAATAGTCAGTATATTACATCTAAACTGCATAACCCCTTGCAGTCTATTTTTTGTTATTGCCTCATTTGGGGCCTGTTTCTGTGCTCTTACGGTAAGAAACGATCACTTGCGTGAGTGCTGCATTGAAATCAGTGGATGTATGTGCTGCTCATTGAGTGAGGATTGTAGGGTTTGGCCATTGTGACATTAACACTTTTGTGTTTCATTGTCACCTAGATTGTGACTTGCCTCTGTGAGAGGCATTACAGTCCGTGTACAATTGGGGAACTAAGTTCCCTGACTAGTGCAGCATTTTCCCTGAAAGTGGAAACAGTTGCACTTGCTCCCTGATGTTCCTCCCTATTTCCCCAGGTGAAGCAATGGTGAGTGAGAGAGAACAAAGAAACCCAAGGGAAGAGCAAAGTCCTCTTTTTTTTTTTTTTTTTTTTTGGAAGCTACCAAGAGAGGCAGAGCTCAGAGGGAGCTCTTTGCAGCCTCCCTCTTTCAGCTGTTGTTGTCTGCTGTGGGAGGGGTGAAAAGAGGCAGCACAGCCTCTGAAAGGTTGCACAGTACAAAGTATCTTCTGTGTCTTGAACCTGATCCCCAGTTCTTGCTAGCCTACTGGAAAAGAAGAGCTCACTGCTCTGACTGTGAACACTCTCTTAACTGCTGTGTCTAGTAGAAGACAACTACCTGCTGTGGTTCAAGGGTCAAGCGTTGACCGAAATGTGGCTCTTTCAGCATGTGCACAGGAAAGGGGGACAGGCTAGAGAGCCTCTGAATTTGTACAGGACTCGGACAGAGTGTTAGTGGTCCTTGCGTATAAGGAGCAGCTGGCTAGCACCGCTTGTAACACACTAAGCCTCAAACAGTGTCCACCTGACTTAGAATCATAGCCTGTGCCTTGAATCCACATTGCTAGTCACCTGCTGGCATCTGACGCCAGCCAGCAGGTGTAGAGAAAGGAGACGGCTGGTTATACCACTTAAAAAAAAAATTAGTAGGCACTTGCCCCAGCTTCCATGCACCCCTAAAGCATTTTGTCTGTATCTCCACTTAATAAGCAAAAAGCTACAAGTGGCTTCTACTTAGCCATCTCACCTATGCAGGCCCCTCCCCCCATAGTGCAGCTGCTCTGCTTACAGCTGTGATTCGTGCACGGTTCCCCCTGCCCACCCCAAATGTATTTCTTGGGCCTCCTGGAGGTGCAGTGTTCAGTGAAGTTGTGGTGTTACTGAAATACAAGACTATACCGCAAAGGTCACCGTAGTTGTTGATGGGATCTATCTTATTTTGTTAAAGAGATTTCTCTTTGAGAATTGTATTATATTCATAAAAAATATGCATTAGTAAATGTGATAGCTCCCAGTCCTGGAGTGGCAGAAGAGGGTCTGCATAACCTCCCTCTACCCCATCTCCCACTCTGATTCTGTGAAAAAGACTTCTCTGAGACAGATGGCTGTGGTCATCTAACGGTACATTCTCTGCATGTACCCTCTCCCCACTTCCCTCAACCACTACACAAATAGGGATTATGCTACAGAAATTATTTCTATGCCATAATCATCTTTTGAAAATAGGAATGATGGGCTGCATTGGTTATTACCTGAGCTTATAAAATATGTTTTATCTATCTAGAAGTAATCTTTTCACTTAGGGGAAATGGTGCAATGGAAAGTTTTGTGACATGAGGTTTTTGTTTGTTTTTTTAATTTTGCTAGCTCTTGCTCATTCTCTTTGAGAAGCTCGGGTATGAGATCGGGTATAAATCTGAAAGAGCTAAATGACTTCATAGTGTGTTACCATTTCAGGATGAATAAGCATTCAGGAAGACAGCCTGAGGCAAGGGGGAACTGATGTGATATTTGCAAAGCATGGCTTTATAGTTGATAGGAAAATCTCTCTGTGGGAGCATGCCCAGTGCTGACAGTTTTGCCATAGGGTTCCGATAGATCAAGTGGTAGGAGAACTCTGCAGCTGGTAAAAGTGGGGAAAAATACAAAACCACAATTTTATAATGACTGAACGTTGATATGTGGATTTTTCATTGTAGCAAGACTTCCAGGGTCTATGGAGTTAGGACATAGTACAAAGGCTTAAGAGGAAGGCTGCTCTGCTCAGAAAGCCTGACTGTTTCAATGACCAGTGCTGACATAGCCAATCCTACAAATCTGGGGGGCGGGGGGGAATCACTATATGAAACTTCATGGGAATAGGCCTAATAAGGCACCCTTTCCTGAGGCGAATCACCTGCTGGAGTCACTAAGAGTTTTTTGTGTGACTAGGGAGCACGGAGTTGGACCTAAAGAGTAAGGGAGAAGTCCAAATATTGTCTAAAATGGTGGCCTCCGATTTAATCACAATCACAACCACAATACAGTTATCCATAATTTGTTTTCAGTGGGGTTTTCCACTGAGTTGCATTCACAGCTCTGTGGAAAACTTGCATAATGCTTCCTTCTAGATGTACTATGTTCCTAATTTTAAGGAGCACTGAGAACCTCGAGCCCTATTGTAACAACCTCACCACCAGCTCTCATCTTTTCCTTGATCCTGTTAGCATTGCCTGCTGCTTTTGCCCATAACTTGTTTACAGAGATGAAAATTGAGGAGTAGAAGATTAGGCTCCAGAATGTCTCTCGCCTCCTGTACCCGTCTTACTTGAGGATGCAGGGTGCCTTTTTTGTCTTGAGGATGCACTGAGAAAAACTTCTCCCCCACAACTGCAGATTTCTTAAAAACAAGGTTTACTGAAAATGGAGTAAAAACAAAGAAATAGTTGGCGTAACATACCTAGATTTACACTTCACTTAAACTAGGCAAGGCAGTTTTAGTTGATAGAAAAGAAATGGAAATGCTTGCACATTCCAGAAATCAGTCTGTGACTCTGGCTTCAGTGTTGGACTTCTAGCAGTCCCTAAAGAGAGGTCCTCCTCTGTCACAAAGCTCAGAGCTCTCTCTTTTTCTCCTGTCCTTCCCTTACTCTGGGTCTCTTTCCTTTCCAGACAGCAGTTGCCCATCATCTGGGGCAGCCATGCCCATTCTCCAAACATATTTTCCCCTATGACCTACTGTACCATCAATGTTTTTCATTTTCTTCTTTGTCTAGCCAATACCTAAAAGATGATCCCTTGAGTATACAGTGGCTTTTAATACCTGCCTTTCAAATGTGTATTGTCCCCCTTCAGCAACTGCATTTCAGAGACTTGGCCATCAAATAAAATAGTTTCTGATGGGCCATACATTATGTTCATTTGAGGAAGGTAGTTTCATCTGTCTGGGTGGAGCTTTTCTAAAGATGAAACTATTCTCTGGGCATGTCTACACTACAAACTTTTGCTAACGCAGTTAGTACATCACTTGTGCATATGCATACTTGGCTCCTTGTATCAGCGCTGCATGTATCACCACGTGTTTTTGTTGCACAGTGTGTGCACCAGGGGTAGGTATCCCAGTGTGCAATTCATCACCATCCAGCACACTGTCTTTTGGGAAGTTTTAGCATGTGTGGTGGGGAAGAATTGAATCATGCAAGGGTGACTGGGACTCCGGGGTCAAGTTCCCATCATGCAACATATTCACCCCATAATGCTATCTCTATCCCAAAAAATTTTTCACCTATTTTGAAAATCCTAAAAACCCATGTGTGATTTGTTGCTGTCTGCCACATCTGACAGAAACATGGAAGTTGCACAGCTCTACACTATTGTCAGAAACATTGTGGGCAAGAATGCCATGATCCTCTGGTATCTGTAGCGTCGTAAGAAGAGCCACAGGAAACATGACAGTTTCCTGGAGTCTGATTGCTCGGGACATAGTTCAAGATTGTTGGTGGCATTCTCTGAGCAGCTGCAAATGGTGGAGTGCCATTTGTGGGCCTGAAAAATGAACACTGACTCGTGAGATTGCATTGTAATGCTGGCTTTGAATGACGAGCAGTGGCTGCAAAACTGTCATATGCACTAGGCCACATTCATGAATGTTTGTGCAGAGCTTGCCTCAGCCTTCCAGTACAGACACACCAGAATAAGAGTTGCACTGACCATGGAGAAGCAAGCGGTGATCGCGCTGTGGACTTGCAGTGCCAGATTGCTTCTGGTCAGTGGGAAATAATTTTGGAGTTGGAAAATCCAACTGTGGGGTCCATTGTCATGCAAGCATGCAGGACTATTAATCATCTCGTGTTATTCAGGACTGTGAGTCTTGGCAATGTGCAGGACATGATGGATTTGCCACAATGGGGCTCCCAAACTGCAGTGGAGTGATAGATGGCATGCATGTCCCTATTTTGGCACCAGACTGCCTTACCACAGAGTATATCAACAGAAAAGGCTATTTTTTATGGTTCGGCAAGTGCTGGTGGATCTCTGGGGACATTTCTCCAACATCAGTATTGTCTGGACAGGGAAGGTGCATGACACTGGCATCTTTAAGAGCACAGGACTGTTCAGAAACCTACAAGCAGGGATTTTCTTTCCCAACAGGCAGATTACCAGTGTGTCAATAGTGATCCTGAGGGACCCAGCCTAACCCGTGCTCCTCTGGATCATGAAGCCGTATACTAGCCTATTGCAACAGCACCAAGGAAAGATTCAATTACTGGCTCAACAGATGCAGGATGACAGTTGAATGTGCTTTTGGTAGGCTGAAGGGATGCTGGCATGTTTACTCACAAGCTTGGATCCCAGTAAGAAAAATATCCAAATGGTTATAGCTGCCTGCTGTGTACTGCATAACATCTGTGAAGCAAAGGGGAAAAAGTTGCCACCAGGATGGAGGTGGAGCAGCTGTTTGTTGAGTTTGAACCGCCAGATACAAGGGCTATCAGAAGAGCTTAATGTGGAGCTATACAGCTCAAAGAGGCTTTGAAAGAGGACACTAACAGCGAGCCCCAGCAATGCATTGTGGTGTACTATGCTTTATTAAGCTCTGAAGTTCGAGGGCCTGTTAGGAACCGAGTGATGCTTGGCACACATCTAAGAATGTAACCGTACCAGTGCACCTATTAATATTGTGGTGTTTGCTGTACATTTATGATTATTACATTCTGTTGGTCACTGATCCTATGAGTTGTGTCGAAGTACACAATCACATGTTAAGTGGGTGCTTTCAATACTGCCAGCCATTCTGCAGGATATGTTGGGAACTAATAAAGATAATTCATCTTCCAAACGGTAGAGCTTTTTTGAGTAACAAACACTTTAACAACATTTTGTGCAAGTTAAAAGCAAGTACATTAAAATCTTACTCAATTTATGGAACTGGGCTTAAAGAAGGAGAAGGAACATTCTTTTCCATGTTAGCTACACATACACTGACTTGAGAGACCCAAGGCTAATGTATGTGAAGCTGTGGTTGTCCTTAACGTACCCCAGTATGGAGTTGTAAGGGTAGGGATGTGGCTCCTGCTGCCATGCGGAATGTTGGTCAGTGGGGAATGTAGAGAGATGCTGAAATTGAGTTCTCCATGAACTTCAAAGGGAGACAAGTCCAGGATTGTTGAACCTGTACGTCCACAAAAACAGCTATTGAGTATAGGGTGATGGCCTTGAACACGGGCATCATTTTTCACAGGGTGAAGGTGATTTTAGCTGGTATCTCACTCCTGAGGGTAACAAAGACACAGAGAACACAGCTGTTGCTGGCATCCCAAAGCCACCCTGGCCCATATACTGCGCCATATACTGGTGCCTGCTGAAGTTATCACCAACTGGTGTGGGAAAGTGTCTTACCACAGAGGAAGAAATAAGGCTGCCATCCCCAGGAGCCTTCAGGAGAAGATTACAGAGTGCCTCCATGGAAGTTCCATCGAGATCTCACTTTGTTCATAAACAAACTGCTCTTCCCATCTCCCCCCTCACTCACCCTCCGCCCAACTCTGTAGGAGAATGAAAAGCTGAAACTCTACCTCTCTTTACTCATACTAGAAGAGGTAGTGGTACAACAAATTCATGAAAAGTCTATAGCGGTGTCCTGCTAAGTTGGGGGTGTTATCATTGTAATGGAAAATATATTTATACACTTACCTGAGGCTCCTTCCCCTGCATCGGGCTCATCTGTGCTCAGCTGCCAGGATTGACTAGACTGTGGAGTCTCAAATGGATCCTGACTTGTGGCATAGCTGGACCCCTCAGTCGCATGTCCCCCATCCTGCTCCTCTTCCTCACTGTTCCTGGCAGGGGTCTGTGACTCAGGGTCCAAAAAGGTAGCCACAGTGGTCTTGGAGGATGGTGGAGTCTCCATCAAATATGGCGAGCAGCTCATTGTAGAAGTGGCAGGTCTGCGGCTCAGCATCGGATCAACTGTTGGCCTCCCTGGCCTTCTGGTATGCCTGCCTCAGTTTCTTCTCTTTCATGGAGCACTGCTGCTGATCCCTGTCAGACCCCTTTTCCTGCATTCTACATACAATTTGCTCATCAATGTCCACATTTCTGTGGCTGGTCCATAGCTGTACATGCACAGCCTTTTCTCCCCACATGCCCAGGAGCTACAATATCTCCTGTCTACTTCAGAGCGTGTGGGTATCTGGTGTGGTCAGCTGTGATGAGTTTACATTGGTGGGAGACAAATTTAAGTATAAACACACGCACAACTAAGTTGATGCAAGGTGGCTTACACTGACCTGACTCTGTAGTGTAGATCAGGCAGCCCTGATGCCCCTTGGTTCTCAGATATTTTTATTGGCTGATATTCAATCTATCGTACTCCAATTCTTTCAAAGGAAAAATAAATGCATGCAATATGTTCCGTAGTAGTGTCTATGAACAAAACTCTAGCAATGTGTCATCATTCTCAGGAGATAGCTTGTTAGTTAAACATAAACAGCCTTCTCATCCTCCTCCTCTGTGTTTATTCCCAGCATCTACTATAAATGCCATATAAATTGCATCTTTTACATTATTTATTACATTGGCATCTTCATCTGTGTAAGTTTTCATAACAGATTTAATTTGACTGAATTGGTCTGTATCTGTTTATTTCTTTCTGATTATATAGTTGCCAATTTTTAGCTTAGTCATGATCTTACCAGTTCCCTGTGGGTCAACTGTTCTGCTCATAAATAAATAACTCCTGCACTGGTTCTTCTTTCAGTGCTTGCTCATGTCAATTCCATTCTAGGTGTGCGTGCGCCCACGTGTGCGGTCGTTGGAGATTTTTGCCTTAGCGGTATCCGTAGGGCCGGATGTGGCGCCCTCTTGAGTACTGCGCTCATGTGCTGGTATATCAGGTGCCGCCAGCCCTACGCCCTCTCAGTTCTTTCTTACCGCCCATGGTGGTTAGTCAGAGAACTTTTCCTTGCTTAGCAAGGGCTAATGGTTTTCGTCTTTGGGCTTTGTATATAGTTAATTCTTTAGTAGTTAGTATTAGGTAGGTCCATGGTCAGGAGCCTTCCTGCCAGTGCTGTTGATTCACAGGGTCCTTGTAAAAGTCAAGCAAGACAGAGCAAATATTATCCCGGTAGCCCCCGCATGGCCTTGCCAGCACTGGTTTGGCATGTTGCTGAGCCTTTAGGAAGCCGCCCCACTACACCTGCCTCTGCTGTCCCAGAACCACGGCAGTCTGTTGCACCTGAACCTGGTGGTACTGCACTTGATGGTTGGCTACTGCATGGCTAAGCGCGGATGAACGGGCATGCTCGACTCCATGTTCAGCAGGTCCTTCTGGGCAGCAGGAAACCCTACACCAGGGTGACCTGTCTGGCAAAGTGAGAAAGGTTCATGTGTTGGGCCTTGGAGCGGCATATTCAGGCCTCAGAGGTCTAGCTGCAGGACATCCTGGATTATTTGCTGCACCTCAAGCTCCAAGACTTGTCCCTCTCTTTGACCAAGGTCCACCTAGCCACCATTTCAGTGTTCCATCCGCCGTACCAGGGCAGGTCTATCTTCACCCACCATATGATGGCACAGTTTTTGAAGGTCTGGAGCACCTCTATCTGCACGTCCGGGACCTAGTTCCCCCCCGGGACCTGAATCTTGTGCTGTCAAGGCTCATGGTATCTCCCTTTGAGCCTTTGGCTTCCTGCTCTCTCCTGCTTCTCTCCTGAAAGGTTTCGTTCCTGGTCACGATAACATCGGCCTGCAGGATGTCCGAGATCAGGGCGTTCATCTCGGAGCTGCCCTATACGGTCTTCTACAAGGACAAAGTCCAGCTGCACCCACACCTGACATTTCTGCCTAAGGTCATTTCCCAGTTTCATACTGGCCCCAACATATACTTACCAGTCTTCTTTCCAAAGCCTCATGCATCAGATGAGGAATGCGGGCTACACACCCTGGACATCCGGAGGGCACTGTCCTTCTACACAGATAGAACGAAGCAGTGTCGTAAGTCAACACAGTTGTTCGTTGTGGTAGCAGACAAGATGAAAGGTTGCCCAGTGTCTGCTCACAGGATCTCATTCTGGATCACGGCCTGTATCTGGTACTGCTATGAGCTGGTGAAGGCACCTCTGCCGGCGATTGTGATAGTACGCTCGACAAGGGTACAGGCATTCAGCAGCCTTCCTGGCAGAGGTACCGATCCAAGAGCTCTGTCGGGCCACTACCTGGTGGTCCATCCACATGTTCGCTTCTCATTATGCACTGACCCAGCAAGTTTGAGACAATGCTGGCTTTGGCAGAGCAGTGCTGAAAGCTGCAAGACTGTGAACTATGAGCCCAGCTCCGTTGATACTACTTGTGAGTCACCTAGGCTGGAATCGACATAAGGAAGCACTTGAAGGAGCAAAAACGGCTATCAACCTTTTCATACCTGTTGTTCTTTGAGATGTGTTGCTCATGTCCATTCCATTACCTGCCTTCCTGCCCCTCTGTCGGAGTTGTCGGCAAGAAGGAATCGAGAGGGCGTAGGGCCGGCGGTGCCTGATATAACAACACCTGAGCATGGCATTCAAGGGGGCACCACAGCCGGTCCTACAGATATCACTAAGGCAAAAATCTCTGATGACTTTACACGTAGACGCACGTACACCTAGAACGGAATGGACATGAGCAACACATCTTGAACAACAGTACGAAAAGATGGGTAACCGTTTTTTATGGAAATCTAGTCTCATCATATTTAGGGTTTTATCATTTACCTCTTTAGCATAATGTATAGCAAATTGAGGAATATACCATTGCATTTCTGAATTTTGACCAAATTATTACATTTCATGACTATCTAGTTAATGTATTTGTTCCTTAGATGATTATATGTACTTCCTTCCTTCCTTCCTTCCTTCCTTCCTATAAAAAGAATATCATCCCAATGAGCAGCAGAACTCTGAATGTTGCAAAACCATGTTTTAGTGTATAGAGAGCCCCCACTTATCAAGAGTGGAGTTTGTGTTCTGGTGATGCTACAAGGTAGAGAATGGCAAAAACTGAGTCTAGTTGCTGTCTTTAAATCAGAGGAAAATACAAAATGTAAATTGATGCATGTTAGAATATAAAGAAAAAGCACAAATATTAGCAAAGCAATTGCTCTGAGAATGAAATGATGGTTTAATACACTGACGGGTTCTTTAACCATATGTAGGAAACTTGAAATTTCCTTTTTGGCACTTAACTCAATCTTTAGATGCTTCTTTGCTGCACAGGGAATCCAAATCATGATAAACACGGGGTATGACTCTGCCTAAGGCAACCAAACGGTAAGGGTGATTTCCCAGTCTTTAAAGGAGCGCCCCCTTTTCTGGATACTACTGGATCACCCCTGCCAGAGATGAGTTATTTCCAGTACTGGGTTATTACCAAGTTAGGGGGTAGTTTTGTCACATGGGTCAGATGTCCACTACTTAGTATCCTGTTCTTTACTATAATTTCAACCAATTTGCCTGGTACTGAAATTAGGTTTTCTGGCCTGTAATTGCCTGGATCACCTCTTGAGCCTTTTAAAAAAATTGGTGTCATGTTAGCTATCCTCCAGTCATCTTGTACAGTAGCCGATTTAAATGATCGGTTACATATCAGAGTTAGTAGTTCTGCAATTTCATATTTGAGTTCCTTCAGAATTCTTGGGTGAATACCATCTGGTTCTGTTTTATCAATTTGTTCCAAAACCTCCTCTAATGACACCTCAATCTTTGAGTACATGATTGTGCGTTAGCTGAATTCAACTGATTAAGACCTAATTAGGAACAAATAGTTGCACAGTATGTCTAATAGTTAGAGCAGAAGAGTCGGAGTCAGGAGGTCTGGGTTCAATCCCTTGCTCTGGAGGATGTGTTGACATTGAGCTTCCTCTTACCATTTCACTACTACCTAGTCAGCTAGGCTCACAGTAGATTGGTGGTGGTTTTAGTATGGACAAGGTACCACTATTTTTACCACTGTTTCATCTAACCCTGCTCAGTGGAAATCTAGATGGCATGATGGTAACAACGCTGGCAGCCAACAGCACTCTGTCTACACTGGAGCACCCACTTGTTGCCATTATTGGAGCTGCACTAGTGTTAATGCAATGGTGGGAGAGAGTAAGAAAAAGTAGAATGTAGGCAAGGCCACAGGGTGATCTCAGGTAAAGCACTTAACCTCTGTGTGCTTCAATTTGTCCATCATTAAAATGGGGATAACAATTCCTACCTCCCTTACAGCTGTCCTGTAAAGTGCTTTGGAATCTTCAAATGATAGAATCTAGGACTGGAAGGGACCTTGAGAGGTCATTTAGTCCAGTCCCCTGCACTCATGACAGGGCTAAGTATTATCTAGACCAAAGAAAGGGATGACATAGCTACAGTATTATAAAATAAACTTGGTGCACAGAATTATTAGTGGCAGACTACAACTTTTAAAAATATCTTTGTGGAAGGAGGAAAAGAGGGAAAGGAAAGGTTCTAAAAGTTACTACAAGGGAAACTCAGCAGGAATTTACTATGCTTCAGTGAAAATGAGGAAAACTGAAGACAATTGACCACAGTGTGCTTACAAAAGTAACCATAAAAATTAATTGCAATAGAAAAGAAAACTGAAGAGAGCAAAACAGGCTTTTATATGGCAGGAGTTGCGTCTTGAAGAAAAAAAACAAGGGTAGCAAGATGATGGTATTTGCTATGTGGGGGCTAAGGTGATACATATTAAGTCTCCTTGTAACTCCTAAGGGGACATGCAACAAAATGTTTAACCAAAAAAAAACTTTACTTGAAAACTTGGTAATAAGTAGATAAAATTTGGAACCAGATCATATTCGTACTGAAGTGAATGGGGCTTTTGCCATTCACTTTAATGAGAACAGGATTAGACCCTTGAATAATGACTTGGTTAAGAAATACACAATGTAATTGTGAATTTCTGGAAAATAGGAACTCAGAATTACTTAATTAAAAATAAGCACTTGAACAGGCCCTTGTGAAGTGCACCCTAGGGTATCTATAGAATTTTCTAAACAGCTAGTAATTATTTTTTAAAAATCAGAGAATTGGAGAGGCATCAGGGGACTGGTAGAGTGTGAGCATATCACAGGTCTTTAAAAATGGAATAAAGAGTAACTCTGGAAACCACTGTCCTATGAGCATAACTTTCAGGCTCAAAGAAATGGAGTAACTATTCAAAGAAAAAAAAAGTACTTGCATAGAGGTGAATAGCATCATGAGACCAGATATAACAGAATAAATCAAGTTAGACAAACTAGATAGCCTTTTTGGTAGTTTTTTTCGTAGACAAAGCTAGAAGATATACAGAATATAGAGTTAACATTTGGACTTCAGTAAGGCATTTGATACAGTGCTGCATGATAGCCGAAGGGAAATAATTAATCCAGTTGGCCTGAGCAGAAATACGATTCAATGGATCAAAAGCTCATCACTGAACGACAGCAAGTAATTATAAATAAGGCTGCATTTATGTCACGGAGGTCATGGAAGTCATGGAATCCGTGACTTCCAGAGACCTCCGTGCAGAGCCGTCCCTAGGGCGGTGTGGGGCCCAGAACATAAGCGCCAAGTTTCTAATCCGCCGGGGGGTGCTCCCCTCCCCGGCTCTGCCTAGGCCCCATCCCGCCTCTTCCCTGCCCAGTTCCGCCCCCTCTCCCGAGCACACCGCGCCCTCGCTCCTCTCCCTTCACCCCTAGCGCCTCCTGATGCCACAAAACATCTGATCTATGATAGATGCTAAGAGGGAAGATCAGGCGCTGATCAGCGGGGCCTTCCAGCAGGCAGGAGGCGCTGTGGGGAGGGGGAGGTTCTGGTAGGGGGGCTCCTTGCCTCGCCTCACCTCACCTCCCCACCCGCCTCCTGTGGGGCCCCCCAAAGCATGGGGCCCAGAGCAGTCTCCCCGATTCGCCATACCCAAGGGAGGGCTCCACCTCCCTGACATTCTCTGCTTCAGCCTCGGGGCTGCAGCACTCTGGAGCTAACAGCCAGTGGGGCCCTGGCAGGGTTCCAGTGACAGCAGTGGCAGGGGGTTCCCTGCAAAGTTCCAGGGACAGGTGACAGACTCCTGAGGGGGCCCTCCTGAGGGTTCCAGTGACAGGTGACAACCTCACACAGGGGAAGGGGGATGCCTCAGGCAAACACCTGGGGTGTCCCGTTTTCTCTTTGGGAAATATGGTCTCCCTGCAGCTCCCAGCTGCCGTGGGCGGATGGGGAACCCCACAGCTCCCAGACATCACGGTGGTGGGGAAAACCATGGAGCTGCAGCAGCAAAAGTCAGACAGGTCACAGCCTCCGTGAATTTTTGTTTATTGCCTGTGACCTATCCATGATTTTTACTAAGAATAACCATGACAAAATCTTAGCCTTAATTATAAATGATAGTGCACATAGCCGAGGATAAGCTTTCCGTGGGGTCCTACAAAGATCGATGTATGGTCCTATTTTGTTCAATATCTTCATAAACTATCTGTAGGTTAATGAACTAATTAAATTTGCAAATGATACTAAACTGGGAAGAGTGATAAACAATACAGGGGATATAGAAAAATTATAAAAGGATCTAGAGGTTCTCTAAAGATCTAGGATTAATAAAATGAGGTTTAACTTGTGTAAAAGCAAAATAATAAATTTGAGGAATGAGATTTCTAAACAGCAACACAATGTCTTGAGGACTGTGTGTTCATAAGCCAATAAATAGATTACATGTAAATACAAGTATAGGATTTTTGTTTGACTGACCTCCTCTTCTTCCAAAGTTTGTTCATGTTTTATAAAGGAAAACTGACCTTCACATCAGAAAATTTAAATTTCAAAAGAAAAGAAGCATTTTTAAGTGGCATGAATAAACTGGTAATTAATTTGGCATCTTCCTGTATGTCTGAGGTGAGCAGAATGGGTACAGTTTTCTTTTAATTGCTTACAGTGCTCACACTGGGATGGAAATTGGATATCCAGATTACAGAATAGGGGTTCAGTATTTTGGGTCAGGTGTCATGTATGTCTTTTGAATAGGAGGGCCAGATTAAGTCATACATACTATATAGGTTTGTATATAGGTTTGCTCTCCTGCAGCCTGAAACAACACTTCAAGATGTGTGCATCTCAATGGAGAGTTAACTACACCTAGGAGTTGTGAACCCTGCAAACAACTAGTTCAGCAGAGGACTCTATATGTGGCCAGCCCACCTACCCAAGTAGGTGCACCCTGGCTGCCAAGCTAAGTACTGGGGGGAGGGACAGGGGCTGCTGCCACCTCTGAGGGAGGGAGATGGGACTCTTAGTGCTGCACCTCAGGGGAAAGGGTCCTCTGTTGCCATTCCTGGAGGAAGAAAGGGGACCCATGCCACTGCCCCTGTCTCTTTGAGTGGAAATAGGGGCTTCTTCCCATTCCAAGCAAGAGAGTAAAAAAACACAGGAGCCTCATGTCATGGCATGTCTAGGGCCTTGTGTTCATGCTATTTTGACTGTGATGTGAAAACTAGGCTTTCTTATGCCATAAATTAATTGTACCCAGGCACACCTTATATTAAGAGGTCTCAAATTTTCTTCTTGTGATGCTATCAGCTGTCAAAGTATCTGGCTTTTACCCTAATCTCAAAGTATTTTGTGATTACATCCCCCACAATCCTTTGGAATGATATCGCATAAACCATATTGTTACAATGTAACTGCTGCTAAAGAGGAAGAATGACTATAAGATAGAAATATTTATTCCCAGGTAAATAAAATATAACATTTGATTAATAGCTGTTAGGGTCCGTCCTAAATTCAGGATCCTACCTTTGATGCTTTCCACATTTCTGTACTTAATTTTTTTATCCTGATGAAACGCAAATACCAATATAAACAGAAAACGGATATAAAATCCCTTTCTTCCACTCCCCTGCAAGCTATCTACGTAGCTTCTGTGCACTTTCTGCTTCCACAGCCCACTGCATAATAAATAGATGTCTCTCTTACCTGGGGGCAGGGAAGACCTGGGAATTTGGGGTCACGCCATTGCCTGGAAAAGATTTTTTTTTTCCAACTGTAAATGAAACCTGAAAATATGGAAAGGAATTGTTTTCTAAATTACAAAAATTCAGTTGCTCCACGGAGCCCCCTACCCCACTCAGCTTCTGAGCCCACTGAACTCACAGTGGTGCCAACTGTCATAATTTGTCCTGGGTCTCTTGATAATTATTGTTTTCCTTAAAGCCGCAGCTCCTGGAGTCAAGTGTGTAGGGGGGGTGATTATTTCAGCCTTCATTTTTAAAGGAAAAAGTACGTTTCTAGCCCAGATGACTGTGGAGAAATCTTCAAAATGTGACCCCAGTGCATCCTAAAGGCTCAAAGAGCAGAAGGTAAATAAAAAGACCAAATCTGTTGTTTTTACATAATGTCATGATTTTAAAGCCAAACTCATGGTTTTTGGTGAGTCTGACTCATGATGTTTGAACATTTGGGGTTGGCAATACTGGTAGTGGTAACCTAGCATACGAAAAGCAGAGCACAGTAATGAGAAGGAAAGGGTACACAATCTCATTTCCCCCCATGCTTCCTAATCCTTGGATGGGACTGGCTTTTCTGCTAGGAAGCATGTGTGTAGAGGGTATGTGCCCAGATCACAGGAGAGCAGTGTGAATTTTTCTTTTAACTGGAAACCCTACACCAACAGCATTGTGACCCACCTTGAAAGTCATGGCCCCCAGGCTAAGAAACAGCAGCGGAGATGATTTACCATAGCCAGAAAAAGTGTGTGACATGTCTCACGTTTCCCTGATACACATGACACGTGCTACCAAATGCTGCCTCCACTACTGCATAAAGTTGCAGTGCATAACAGGCGCGCTCCCTCATTCAGCTGTATAAATCACTGTCTGGAAATATCCTGTTACTCTGTTGGTGAAAATGCTAAAAGCTAGCTAGATTGATGTTGTGGCAAAATCTCTGCAAGCTCTTGCAGTCCTAGGTACACAGCACTGTACTGTCTCTAATACTGTACTACTACTGTCAGCCCTTCCCTTATGTAATGTTGACCCATATTTGTGGTATGTGACATTTTTGCTAAACACTGTCTGGGATAATCTGTCATAGAACAAACTTTCTGCTTATATGCTGAGACTTTGTCTTCTTTGACAAACATAAATGGGTTTGAGTGTTACTCCTTATTAGGAGGACAACCACAGCACCGTACTTTCTCAGGTAAGAGAAATATTAAGGAAAGTGCTGTGTGCTTTGAGACACTTTGGGACAAATTATTCCCTGATATGATTCCATTAAAGTCAGTGGAGTGGCCCTAGGGATGAATTTGTCCCCTGGATTTTAAAAAATGCTTTGATGCCCGTCCTTTTATGGGGCTGGCTATTGGCTGTACCCTGGCAAGTATTTTTGAAGTGCCCTCAAAATGCTGCCACAGCAAGATCCAGAGAGTGTGTTCTCCATGCTTCTGAAAAGAAGAGCTGTGGTAGGTTTGGCTGCCCTAATAATGCACTGAGGTCCACCAGTATTTGTGGCTTAACCATTCTTTTCTTCAAAAAGGCATACTAGTTTTGGTATAAAAATGGATATAGATAAACTGGAGGCTGTAATGACCTTGGGGGAATTGGAACACACCCAAGGCCGGCTGTTCTCAGAGCTCAGTACAAAATCCATCTTTGCTTAAAAGTTTTCTGTAGGTAACAGAAAAAGGGGATGGGGGGGAAGAGAAGGAAGTAAAGACCTGTGTGGGAGGGGTAATGAGGCGAGGGGAAATAGGAATTCTCCAGGTATTCAAGAACAGGAACAACTTCAAATTAACTGTAAATTGTAATACTGTGTTTGAGAACTAGGTAATATGATTGTGGGGGCTGTATAAATGTCTTTCATCACTGTAGAAATGAATTAATAGAGGAGGAGAGATTGAGAGACTAAAGAGCATCAACTTCAAGGAATAAAAGAAGTTCTTCAGGGTCGTGCAGGAAGGAAATATCTGGAGCAATTATGTGAAACTGAAGTAAGTAAAACTCAGCCTTGAAATCAGGAGAGTTTTGTGCAGTATGAACAGTTACAATAGCATGGAGCAGGGGTGGCCAAACTCTGGCTCATCACGAGTATTTGCATAAATGCAGAGTGACGTGCAACATGGGTAGTTGTCCTACTGTGCAACTAACCACCATCCAGCAGGGGGTGTATTGACAAGATTTTGCAATGCCTCTTGGGGCTGAAACAAATTGTGCAGGGATGACTGATACCATGGGTTACACTTCCCATAATGCAGTGTTTTCCCTTCCCATAATTTCAGCTGCAATCCATAATATTTGATGCCTCTTTTCAAAATGCCTGCAAACCCATGCATACCTCCTCACTGTCTGCCATCTCTGACAGAAGCATGAAGCCTGCACAGCTCTGCACTATTGTCATGAGTAAGACTACGTTTTAGTCACGGGTATTTTTAGTAAAAGTCATGGACAGGTCATGGGCAATAAACAAAGAGTCACGGCCCCATGACCTGTCCATGACTTTTACTAAAAATACCTGTGACTAAATCTTACCTGCTGGGAGGGGGACGCTACTGAAGACTGCTGCTGTGGGGGTGGCTGTGGCAGCCTGGGACCCTGCCGCTGCTGTGGGGGGAGGTGCGGGGCAGCCAGGGACCCACCCTGCCGCCGCTGCTGGTCCGGGCGGGAGACAGGCCTCTCTCCTATCCCCCAGCAGCATTCTTCAGGAGCTCAGGCCCCTTCCCCGCCGCCACCATCAGTCCGGGTGGGGGACGGGCCCGGGCCTTCCCCCCCACTGCTGCTGCTGGTTGCGGGATGGCCTGGGGCTCCACCATCACTGGGGCCCGGGGCCGCACCGCAGCCGGTCTGGGTGGGGGGGCCTGGGGCCACGCGGTTGCCGCTGCTGCTCTGGGGGGGGGGGGTGGCCCGGGGCCCCTCCGCCGCTGCTGCTGGTCCCAGACCGCTGCTTCAGGGCAGCGAATGGGACCGGCTGCCAGAGCAGTGACCAGTGCGGCTGGTCCCCAGGCTGCTAGGGTAGTCGTGGGGTCAGTCACACCTGCGCTGCAAAATTCATGGGGGTCACGGAAAGTCACAGAAGCCGTGACTTCCATGACCTCTGTGACTGATCCGCAGCCTTAGTCATGAGCATTGCAATACAAGGTGACTGATCCTACAGTATTTGTGGAGCTGCAGGGAACATGATTCCTTAGAGGCTAGATTTCTGTGGGACATGGAAAAAAACAATTCAAAGTTGTTGGTAGCATTCATGGAGTAGTTGCAGATGGTGGAGTGATGGTTCTGGGCCTGAGAAACAAGCTCTTATGGGTGGGTCGCATTGTCATGCAGGTTTGGGATGATAAAGTAGTGGCTGCAGAACTTTTGGATACACAAGGCAACATTCCTGGATCTGTGTGCCGAACTTGCCCCAGCTCTCCAGTGCATTGACACCAAAATGAGAGCCATGCTGACAGTTGAGAAGTGAGTGGCGACTGCACATAGAAACTTGGTACAGCTGTTTTGTGAATGGTCAGTCAGGAATCAATTTGGAGTCAGGAACTTCACCACGGGGCAGTTGTCATGCAAGTGTGCAGGGCCATTAATCACCTCATGCTACTCAGAACTGTGACTCTGGGCAATGTGCAGGCCATAGTGGATGGTTTTGCAGCAACGAGTTTCCCATTTGGGGTTCCCAAACGGCAGTAGGGTGATAGCACCCAGATCCCTATTTTAGCACCAGACCACCTTGCCACAGAGTACATTAACAGAAAGGGCTACTTTTCTATGGTAATGCAAGCGCTGGTGGATCACTGTGGATGCTTTACTGACATTGGTGTGGGCTGGTCAGGGAAGGTGCATGACACGCACATATGACAATACAGGACTTTTCAGAAAGCTGCAAGCAGGGATTTCCTTTCCCAACCAATGGATTACCATTGGGAATGTTGAAATGCCAATAGTGATTTTGGGAGACCGAGCAAACCCCTTGCTCCTGTGACTCATGAAGCCGTACACCAGTCACCTTGACAGCACCAAGAAGCGCTTCAACTACAGGATCAGTAGGTGCAGAATGACAGTTGAATGTGCCTTTGATCATCTGAAGGGTTGCTGGCATTGTCCATGTACGAAACTGCACCTCAGTGAGGAAAAAAATCCCAATGGTTATTGCTGCTTGCTGTGTCCTGCATATTATCTGTGAAGCAAAAGGGGGAAAGTTTCTGCTGAAGTGGAAGGTGGCAGTGGAGTGGCTGTCTGCTGAATTTGAATGGCCAGATATAAGGGCTATAAAAAGACTTCAACAAGGAGCTGTATGGCTCAGGAACATTTTAATAGTGAGCCAAAGTAGTATGAGTTGCTGTAGTGTGCTCTACCTGGCCTTGTTCTTTTGGAGCCCAGTATGAATCTTGCAGTGAGTGCTGTGTGCATAAGAATATAATACTGCCAATGCACCTATTAATATTGTTTGAGAACGATGTTATGGGTTCCATGTCAAAATGAAGTAACAGGAGATTTGGGGGTGTCAGATCTGCTCTGCACCAGCCAGTGTATGTTGTGACCTAATAAAGATGAATTATGTTCCAAAAAATAGAATTTAATTCTGTAACATGAACCAGGTAACTAAAACACATTTAGAACTTTATAAAACTTAAATTGAGTTGCTTTAATTTATTATGAAGGGGTAAGAACAGTCATTTCCATTTTCAGGTACACCTACACCAACCATGTCCTTTTCACAAGTCAGTATATGTGGAGCTTTGATTGTCTTTAATGTCCCCTGAGGTGGAGTGGTAGGGGTAATGCAGTGACTCCTGATGTCACGTGGAATGTTGAGGAGGGAGGTGTAGGGACATCCTGACATTGAGTTGTCTATGGGCTGCAGAGCGGTGAGCATGGGATTCTTGGACCTGCAGGTCTACAACAGCATCTTTGTTTGCTGCCTGAGAGGTCCCATTATGTTCTGGGGACTCTCCCTCTCCTTTCCTTGCTTGGATTCCCAGGCTTTTTTCCTCTCCACTCTTTCCATCTCCATGCTGTCTGCAAGGGTCAACCTCCATGCCCTAGTCTCATTCTCTGATGCAGCACAGGCTTGCAGCATCTCCTGGAACGTGTCAACCTGAGTTCTCTTCTTTCTTCTCTTTATCTGGCTCATGC
Organism: Eretmochelys imbricata; assembly: GCF_965152235.1. Taxonomy (NCBI): domain Eukaryota; kingdom Metazoa; phylum Chordata; order Testudines; family Cheloniidae; genus Eretmochelys; species Eretmochelys imbricata. The sequence goes on from NC_135578.1 coordinate 76,011,210, forward strand.
CTTCTGTGGGTGTGGAGGGGGAAACCCTCAAGGCTACAATAGGTTCAGCTGCAGATACAACCCAACCCGCAGAGCTACCATTGTTAGTGTATACATGACAGAAATCAAAACTTAGGATACTGAACTCACCCCCTTGATCCCCAAAAGTTGTAAGCACTACATTCTCACTTCTCCTTGGGACTGATACAGCACGGTGCCAGTCAGAGCACCAGCCTAGTGAGTATGGCTCTGGGGAGAGGAGGGTGGGGTTAGCTCACAGGCATGAGTATATGTTCATAGGACAATGTCAATACAGGCACAGTTTTCCACAGGTAGTGGTGATTTCAGCTGATCTCTCATTCCTGAGGGTAACAGAGGCCAAGAAAGCACAGCTGCTGCTGGTGTCCTGATGCTGCCTGGGCCTGTATGCTGCTAGCCTGTGTACTGTAATGATGCTTGCTGAAATAATCACTGAATGACAGGAAAATATCCTACCACAGCGGAAGAAATAAGCAGCCCTCCCCAGCAACCTTTGGCAGAGGATTACAGAGTACCTCCATGAAAGTTTAATTGAGATTTCTACGGAGGATTCACGGGACATGCCAATGCACATAAACAAACTGCTCTGCGTGGTTCCCTCTGCTTAACTCTAGAGGGAAAGACAAGCAGATAGTAACTCTATCTCTCTCAAAAAGAAAAGGAGTACTTGTGGCACCTTAGTTGTAGCTCACAAAAGCTTATGCTCAAATAAATTTGTTAGTCTCTAAGGTGCCACAAGTGCTCCTTTTCTTTTTGCGAATACAGACTAACACTGCTGCTACTCTGAAATCTATCTCTCTCGGTTGTTTCACTACCTCTTCTAGCAGAAGTTAAAAAATAAAAAAAAAAGGTAAATCAACAGATGTGTCCTGCTACTTTGGGGGTTCCATCCCTGTAATTTCAAAACAACCTGCATACTTACTCAGAGGTTCCTTCCTCTGCATCAGACTTGTCCGTGTTCAAGTGTCAGGACTGGCTGGACTGCGCTGGAGTCAAAATCATATCCTGGCTCACTGCGTGGCTGTATCCCCCTCTCACCTGTCCCCCATACTCCTCTTATTGCTCGTCCACTCTTCCTCCTCGCTGTTCATGGCGGAGGCTGTGATTCAGGCTCCTCCGAAGCATCCACCGGGCTCTTGCGGATAGTGGTGGGGTCTCTGCTGAGGATGGCACACAGCTCTTTGTAAAAGCAGCAGGTCTGCAGCTGAGCACCAGATAGATTGTTGGCCTCTCTCGCCTTCTGGTATGCCTGCCACAAATCCTTAGCTTTCACATGGCACTGCTGCTGGTCCCTCTTGGAGCCCTTCTTCTGCATGACCCGAGCAATCTGCTCAGAGAGATCGATGTTTCCAGGGCTGGATCAGAGCTGTACCTGCACAGCCTCTTCTCCCCACAGACTCAGAAGATCCAACATCTCCTGTGTACTCCAGACAGGAGTGTGTTTGCAGCGTGTAGCTGCCATGGTCAGCTGAGCAGTTGCACACAACAGTGGGGAGCTGCTAGCTAGGCAATCAGGACAAGGAATTTAAAATATTTATGGGACTTTAAAGAAGAGGGGTTGCCACCTGGCCCCTGGGCAGCAGAGTTCACAGCAGTGACCAGAACGGTCACTGTTGGGCATTGTGGAACAGCTCTTGGCGGCTAATAACAGTCGGTGTAAGTAATGCAGTGTCTACACTGCTATTGCATCTACCTAACTACATTGCCCTTGATGCTACAGTACTTGGAGAGGTGGTGTTATTAAGTCAGTGTAGCAGGGGAGTTATGAAATTTAAGTGTAGCTGCATCCACAGCTAGGTTGAGGTAAGCTGCCTTGTGTAGACCAGGCCTGAATGTGTATAGTGCAGTGGTGGGCAACTGACAGGCTGCTAGTGGCCTATCAGGGTAAGCCGCTGGCAGGATGCCAGACTATTTGTTTACATTTGCATGGCTGCCTACAGCTCCCAGTGGCCCACCACTGGTATAGTGCTTCTGCAGTTCACTGTAATTTTGGGGTGGTGTTAGTAACATATTTGTTCAGAAATGGAAAATCAATACAAATACATGTGTGAGAGTAACCCTGAAATAAGAAACCACACTGTGTGGAAGCAGGCCAAAAAATACAAACCAAAACCAGAATGAAGTTTCCTATGTCCATGTAGGGCTACCTAAACTTTGTCTAGTGAGGCTAGCGGCTACATGGACTGCACTTAACTGACCTAAACTAGAGGAAATTGCACCCACCCTCACCTTTGAGTTGGAGATACAGCTTGTGGAGACCCTAACACCGCAGCTGTCCTTTTAATCCCCAGTACCTTCTGCAGCATCACATGAAAGGGACCTGAGGTTTCTCTCTATTGTACACATGGGCTACAGTTTTAAGACTGGAGATAAAAAAAAACTGGAGATAAAAGTGAATCCAAGTGCTGCAAGGGTATTTAATCCCTACCCCAACCATGATTATCATGGGGATTGTTCATAGCATTTTGGGGGGTTATTTTGTTCCTGCCCCTCCCTTGTACTCCTAGAAGGCTGTGAGGGGCCAGACCTACCTCCCTCAGCACACAGAGCCATGTGCAAGACGCAGAGCCCAGAGCAGGAGCAAAAGGCCTGAAGATTGCAAGGGCAAGGGCGTAGCAGGAATCCTGGGAGCACAGGCTGCTGGGGTGAGCTGTACCAGGAGCAGGTCAAGCCCCTGGCTGGGCTAGCTCAGGCTGGGTGGCACTTCAATGTCCCAGGGAGGCTGTTTTGCTGTCTGGCCTGGCCCTTCCTAGGATTTTTGCCTTGCTTCCCCCATACACCCACGTGTGGCAGGGGCCTGGCCACGTGAGGGAAGGGCGCTCACATGGTGTGTAGTGGGGAATGCTTGGGGCTGGCCGTGCGCGCTTGAAGGTGAGGCGGGGGCCTGTCGGTGTGAGGAGGGAAGGAGTGAGGGGTTGGGGTGAGTGGAGAGGAAGGAGGGGGTGCGCTGGGGAGAGCCGAGCGGTGCAGAGGGGAAGGGAGGAGATGGGAGGAGATGGGGTGAGTTGGGGAGCGGTGCAGGGGGGAAGGGAGGGATGAGGGAGTGGATTTCCTCGCCTGGGAGCCAGGTCCTGGCAGGCGGGGAGCTGTGCGCTGCCAGGGCCGGTCTGTGAGCTCGGGAGGAGATGGCGC